>NC_044031.1:421363244-422663244 GCF_901765095.1 Microcaecilia unicolor
ATTTTGGAGTAGGTGTTTTTGTTGTGTTATTCTGTTTTAGCCTTCTTTATCAATGCTTTGCATCTAGCTTAACAGTTCTAATATTGCTTCTAATTTTCTTCATTTGGGTCCTTTTCCATTCCTTGAATTGTGGCATTCTTTTGGCTGTAATAGCCTCTTTCACTTCATCTTTTAACCATGCTAGTTGTCAAGTTCGCTTCTTTCCACCTTTGTAAATACGTGGAATGCATCTGGTCTGGGCTTCCAAGATGATATTTTTAACCAACGTCCATACCTGACTTAGAAGGGCATTTTAGAAAGAAACGTCTAAATCAGAATTTGGACGTTTTACAAAAATGTTCAAACTCTGAACAGGAAAGAAGGTTATTTTTCAAAAACATGGACGTCTATCTTTTGTGTTCGAAAATACTATGGACATCCTGTGATTTGGACGTCCTTCTTTTTGGTCCATTTTCAAATAAAAGACCTCCAAAACAGAGGAGGTGTGGCTTAATGGTTAGTGCAGCAGGCTTTGATCCTGGCAACGTGTGTTCAATTCCCACTGCTGCTCCATGTGACACTGGGCAAGTCAAATGCACAAGGGGCATTTTTGGATATGACATCTAAGTCTGAATTTGGACGTATTTTGTAAAACATCCAAAATCAGAACAGGAAAGGTCATTTTCTACAAAAAAAAGCCTATCTTTTCCTTTTGAAAATGCTGTTTGGAAAAATTTTTTGTGATTTGGGGGAGTAAGGGGAGGTGATCCTCCAGTGGTCATCTGGTCATTTGGGGCACCTCTTGTGTGAAGTAGAGGAGTAGCCTAGTGGTTAGTGTAGCAGACTTTGATCCTGGGGAAGTGGGTTTAATTCCCACTGCAGCTATTTGTTATAAAAACAGGTCTAGCTGAAAACGTCTAAGTTTTATTCTTGGATGTCTTTGTTTTGTTCCATTATTGCTGAAAGATGTCCATGTCTTAGGAACGCCCAAGTCCCACCTTGAACACATCCCTGGCATGCCCCCTTAAGATTTGGACATCCTTCTGACAGACTTCAGAGAAAGACGTCGAAAAAGAGGTTTTGATAATACTGATTTGGACATTTCTTTGAGATAAACATCCAAATGCTGACTTCTGTCATTTTATATATTTATTTGTTACATTTGTATCCCACATTTTCCCACCTATTTGCAGGCTCAATGTGGCTTACATAGTACCGTAATGGCATTCGCCAAGTCCGGTAAAGAAACAAATACAAGGTGATATTGTGGTCGAATAAAGGTATCTGTGTTTCAGGTATAGTGGGGATAGAGGAGAGGTTATATAGTATCCATTACAAGCTTTGGTTTTGCTGTGTTGCAGAGTGTAGGTATTTATGTTGGGTCGGTGGGGTATGCCTTTTTGAACAGGTTGGTTTTTAATGATTTCCTGAAGTTAAGGTGGTCGTAGATTGTTGTCACAGCTTTTGGCAATGCATTCCATAGTTTTGTGCTTATATAGGAGAAGCTGGATACATAGGTTGCTTTGTATTTAAGTCCTTTGCAATTTGGGTAGTGAAGGTTTAGGTATGTTTTAGATGATCTGGTTATGTTTCTGATTGGTAGGTCTATGAGGTCTGTCATGTATCCTGGGACTTGGCCATGGATAATTTTGTGGACTAGGGTGCAGATTTTGAAGGTAATATGTTCTTTGATTGGAAGCCAGTGCAGTTTTTCTCGGAGGGGTTTGGCATTTTCGAATCGCGATTTACCAAATATCAGCCTGGCTGCTGTGTTTTGAGCGGTCTAAAGTTTCTTAGTGAGTTGTTCTTTGCATCCCGCATAGGTTCTGTTGCAGTAGTCTGCATGGCTTAGTACCATTGATTGTATTAGGTTACAAAATATTTCCCTCGGGAAGAAAGGTTTTACGTGTTTAAGTGTCCACATTGCGTGGAACATTTTCTTTGTTGTGGAGTTCACTTGGGGCGAGTCACTGGACATGGAGGGGAGGGCAGAGGAGAATCGATGGGCATGGATGGGAAGGGAGGGGAGGACAGGGATCAAAGGAGAATCACTGGGGATGGGTAGGGAGGGCAGGGGAGAGAAGAGAGTTGCTGGACATGGATGGATGGAGGGGAGGGCAGGAGAAATGTTGGACATGGATGGAGGTGAGGGAAGACAGGAAGGAGATGCACATGGATGGAGGGGAGAGAGGAGAGGGCAGGGGATAGAGGAAAATCACTGGATGTGAATGAGAGGGGAGGACAAGGGGCAAAGGAGAATCACTGGACATAGATGGGAGAGGAGGGCAGAGGAGAATTGCTGGACATGGATGAGTAGGGAGGGCAGGGGAGAGAGGAGAGTTGCTATGGATGGATGGAGGGTAGGGTAGGAGATATGCTGGACATGGATGGAAGTGAGGGAAGACAGGAAGGAGATGCACATGGATGGAGGGGAGAGGAGAAATTCTGGATATGGATGGAGGCGAGTGGAGAGTTGAAATACTGATATGGATGGAGGGAAGGGAAGAGAGGACATGAGATGAACATGGATGGAGGGAGGAGATAGAGGATAAATGCTGGACATGGATGGAGGAGAGGGAAGAGATAGGAAGGAGATGCATCCTGACGGAGATGAGGGAAAGGGAAAAGAGGAGAAAAACTGCACATGGCTGAAGAAAATAGGCAGCAGCTGGATCCACTCTATACCTCCTCCAGCCAAGTCCGCGGAGGACCCAGCTTTTACCTATGGATGTAGGGCAAGAAATGAAGAAGAGGTGAGGAAAGTAAAGAAATAAATGGAAAGGAAACCCTGGAAGTGGAGTTAAGGGAGCAGATAGAGAGCAGCAGAATCAGAGACTGGGACCAACATGATCTGAAAAACAGTCACAAGACAACAAAGGTAGAAAAAAATCATTTTATTTTAATTTTAGTGTTTGGAATATGTCCAATTCGAGAATTTATGTCTGCTGTCTTATTTTGCAATGTATAGCAATGTTCTGTTTTTCTGGTATTGTGCTGCATGCAGAATCTGTGCTAATTTGGTTTGTGCCATTTTGGGTATACTGGAGCGGGGCTGGGTGGGGTGGGTGGGCCCCAGCGAACTGGTCTGCACAGCTCCCTGCAGTTGCTAAGACCGGCCCTGTCCGTCGTCGACCGTCTGCCACCGGGCCGAGCCCCCTGCATTGAAATCACAGCACCTCTCACCTCCGTGTGAAAGCGCTGCAGGCAGCAGCAGATCGCCTCCCTTCGGGCTTCCTTCCCTCCCTGTGTCCTGCCCTCATGGAAGTTTAAAAAGCCATTTTTTACAGGTGCACTGAAAAATGGATCTGCGTATGTCCATAACATGGGTTTACAATAAAGAAAATTCCACAATGTGCCTGCTAGTGTAGGGAGTCTGCAGTGGTGCTACTGCTATATTTATATCTATATCTACATTATCCCCCTGAGTCTATAAAGGTTGCCAAAATTTGCACATGCAAATTTAGGTGTGTTCCTGATTTGCGCATGCAATTTAATAGTATAATGTAATAATAATAATAATATGTAAGAAAAGAGGAATGAAATGATATATTTGGGGCATTACATTAACCTGCACTGTAAGGTTTAAGGACATGCACTCAGAACATAAAGACCAGACATTTAACTTTAAAAGATTTATTTACAATACAGGTAATGCAATAATATTAAAAAGAGAGGCAATTTTTAAGTATCTTACACAAGGGAAATGTGCTACAAGATTAGAAAGTCTGAATTATAAATTAAGAAGATGGATTAATAGTAGCTCACTTTGATGGAGGCTGCTGGTTGGAGTGATGAAGGAGATCCTTGCTGGAAAAGAAGTCTTTTTGTTGCAGAATTGTTGCTGGAGCCTGGAGAGAGTCTTATCTTGGATGTATGTGAACTCCAGCAAGGCCCAGTGAAGGTCTATGGAGGTGCAGATCAGGAAGCAGCAGAGAGGCAACAGAGCGATCTGAGAATTTTCCAAGGTTTTTATATTTTCTTGTTGGATCATAGGCTGAAGTCAGGTGGGGTGTATTTGATCCAATGAAAACTCAGGGATAACTGAAAACTAGTTTCATCTAGTTTTGAGATGGAGCACGGTAACTGGTCACATGTTTAATGACATCATAAGATTTTCTGTCTGGACATCTGCTGGTAGATACACATCCATATTTGACAGGATTAAAAGAGTCATTGTCTGAGAGTAGGTGGGGTTCTTCTTGTCAGATTAGGTGGAGTTTCGCTGTCTTTTGTTAACTCCAGTCTCTGTGATTGCTGTCAATATGCAGACGTTGTTCCTTGCAGATGAGGTGATTGACTATAAGTATCCACCCAGCTAGCTTTTGTTATCAGTAGTCTCCAGGGGGAAGGTGAAAAGCCAGACCAGTTTATCTGATAGTCTTTGCAGCTGTATGTTTTATATATATACAATTATATCTGATTGTTCACCGTTCACCGCTGCTGTCTTGACTTTCATCTCATGCTGTTCTTGACCCACTCCAATCTGGTTTTCGCCCTCTTCATTCAACTGAAACGGCACTTACAAAAGTTTCCAACGACCTGTTCCTAGCCAAATCCAAAGGTCTCTATTCTATCCTCATTCTTCTCGATCTATCCGCCGCTTTTGACACTGTTGATCACAGCCTATTCCTTGATACGCTGTCTTCACTTGGATTCCAGGACTCTGTTCTTTCCTGGTTCTCCTCCTACCTCTCGCTTCACACCTTTAGTGTACACTCTGGTGGATCCTCTTCCACTTCTATCCCTCTACCAATCGGTGTACCTCAGGGTTCTGTTCTCGGTCCTCTCCTATTCTCCATCTACACTTCTTCCCTTGGCTCTCTGATATCATCCCATGGCTTTCAATACCATCTCTATGCTGATGACTCCCAAATCTACCTCTCTATCCCCAAAATCTCAACCAACATCCAGACCAAAGTTTCAGCCTGCCTATCTGATATAGCTGCCTGGATGTCTCAACGTCATCTGAAACTTAACATGGCCCAAACCGAGCTTCTCATCTTCCCCCCTAAACCTACCTCTCCTCTCCCTCCTTTCTCTGTTTCTGTGGATGGCACTCTCATTCTCCCTGTATCATCGGCTCGTAACCTTGGGGTCATCTTTGACTCCTCTCTCTCCTTCTCTGCTCACATTCAGCAGATTGCCAAAACCTGTCGTTTCTTTCTCTATAACATCAGCAAAACCTGTCTCTTCATCTCTGAACATTCTACCAGAACCCTTATCCACACTCTTATCACCTCTCGTCTTGATTATTGTAACCTGCTTCTCACCGGCCTCCCTCTTAGCCATCTCTCTCCTCTTCAATCAGTCCAAAACTCTGCTGCATGACTCATTTTCCATCAAAGTCGCTATGCTCACATTAGCCCTCTCCTTAAGTCACTTCACTGGCTCCCTATCCGTTTCCGTATTCAATTCAAACTTCTCCTATTGACCTATAAGTGCATTCACTCTGCTGCTCCCCAGTACCTTTCCACTCTTGTCTCTTCCTACACCCCACTCGAGTACTTCGTTCTGTAGATAAATCTCTCTTATCTGTCCCCTTCTCCTCTACTGCTAATTCAAGACTCCATTCCTTTTATCTTGCTGCACCTCAAGCCTGGAATAGACTTCCCGAGCCTGTACGTCTAGCCCCGTCTTTAGCCGTTTTCAAGTCCAAACTCAAAACCCACCACTTTACCACTGCTTTTGACTCCTAACTCACTTGCCCTGTCCTTTTATCCTCACCTCTTTATTCCCTTATCCTTAATTGTTCTGTCTGTTTACCTGTCTTATCTAGATTGTAAGCTTTTTGAGCAGGGACTGTCTTTTTGTGTATGGTGTACAGCGCTGCGTATGCCTTGTAGCGCTATAGAAATGATAAGTAGTAGTAGTAATTCCAGCAAAATCAATAACTCTGAAAATTCCACATATCATACTACAATAGAATAATGAGCCAATTAGTGTCAATAATTGGCTTTTCAACAAGCAATTATTGGCACTGATTAGATTTAATTGGGACTAATGCATGTAAAAGTTAGATGCGGGATCCGCGCCTAAAATTTACACATGGTCCAAAAAAGGGGGTGCGGAAATGGGAAGGTCATGGGCATTTTGGGGCAGAATGGAGGCATGGTTTTGAGTTACGTACATAATTACAGAATATGGGTGCTCCCTGTGTAAATTTAGGCATGGGCATTTGAATCACATTTTTGTTGGTGCAAATGGCTGTGCCTAAATTTACGCACAACCTCTCCACTTAAACGGTTATTCTATAAAGTGCCGAACTTTAGGCGTGGCTTATGCGGGTATTTGTCAGTTCCAATTATTTGTGTGTCAAATATAGAATCTAGCCCTATATCTATATCTCCGCTCTCACTCTCTCTTTCTATATATATATTTGTGTATAAATGTATAGATAAAATATTTTATTTTTAATAATTAGTAAGGAGTAATGTCTTAATTCTGTGCTACACACATTGTTAGAGGAGGTTTTGTGGAGGCAGAGTGTGTTACAGCTGGAGGTGCAGGGTTTTTATTGGAGTTTGTATAGACCAGTCACCCTATTAAAGGCTTGGGAGAAGAGTAAGGCTTTCACCTGCTTCCTGAAGTAGAGGTAGTCACAAGTTAGACGTAGCCCCTCTGGGAGTAAATTCCAGAGCGTGGGGGCTACTTCTGAGAAGGCTTGCTGGTGGGTATCACATCGTACAATTTCTTTTGATGAGGGACAGATAGTGATGATCCCTGAGAGGACCTCAAAGGTATATAAAGGGATAGCTTATTCTTTAAGTACTCTGACCCATTTTGTCTGAAGACCTTGAAAATGAAACATAGAGTTTTAAATTTAGGTTCTCATGCAGACCTGGGATGAAGGGATACAATGACCTGAACTCTTAGGGGTCCTTTTACTAAGCTGCAGTAAAAATAGGCCTTAGCGGCAATTGGAGCTGATTATGGATGGGGAGGTACCATCGGAGATAACTCTGGCCTCCATTTGGGAAGCAATTACCAAGCTGACTGTGACTGTAAGTAACAGAATCGATACTGTGAAATAGGCTGTTGATGATACAACATCTCAGATGATTAAGTTGAAAACATCTAATGAAGAAAAACAAGGAGAATTTTTTAAAAACCTGGCAGATGATATTAAAGATTTGAAGGTGGGGCAGATGTCTTTAATGAAGAGGTCAATGGACCTTAAGTATAAGTTGGAACAAGCAGAGAAATAGCCCGTGAGCCTTTAATCTTAGGTTTTTGAATTTTCCCTAAGAGGCAATTGCTCTCTGTGAAGGAGCTTTTTAAGATCTATATGCAGGAGGTATTGAAATTATCTAATGATGCCTTGCCTCTGATTAACAAGATCTATTACCTGCTCTTTAAAAAGAGACAAACTGTTGTGTCATCTATAGAAGATTTTAATATAGGTTTAGAGACAGTCTTTCCTGATAGTTTAAATATATCTGCATTATTGGAAACATTTCAAGATGTAGTAGAAATCTGGCATCTTTCATTTTTGAATCTGACAAAAACTTGATTCTTCTGTTGTTTTTCAAGCATAGATCAGTCTTGTTCAAAGGTCAAGTAATTTCGGTTGGATCTCTCAGATTGGGGACATAGGGGACCTTTTAATAAGGCTCAGTAGCCTATTGTGAGCCTACCATGCTGTAAAAGGGCACTACCGCGGGATGCGTTGAGGTGTCCTGCGGTAGTTTGGCCATCAGTGTGTTCTACTCCCATGGTAAAAAAAATAGTTGTATTTTTTGCCACAGGAGGTGTGTCTGGGGGTGGAGAGTAGGCATGCTTGCACTAATTGGGTAGGGCAGGCACCAGGGGCATAGCCAGACAACAGATTTTGGGTGAGCCTAAGCAAGAATTGGGTGGACACCAAGTGTTCTCCCCCCCCCCCCCCCCCACCAAAACAGCTGGTGGAAAATGCTTCTTTCCACCTTGGCAGTCTGCAGCAGGCATATGCTGAAAACTGAGCATGCACAGGTGCCAGCATTGTGGAGAGTAACGTTATTGTTACTATCAGGGGGAAGTCTTCAGCTGGCAGAGCTTGGGATCCCCACCAGCTACTGCTAAATGTCTGCTACTGTTGGGTGGGTCTGAGCCCTAAGTGGGTGGGCCCCGGTCCACTCGGGCCCACCTGTGGCTACGCCACTGGCAGGCACATTACCATGCACTACCTGATTAGCGTAGGAGAAGCACAGGAGCCTTACCACCTCCTAATTAAGGGCTCCTGGCGCTAATGGTCATGCCCTAATAGGGGGACTGGAGAGTACTATAAATATGTAGATACCTTAGGATTTTCCAAGAGAATATTAAATTAATCACAAGCTAATTTACCAACAGTGCCCACATATGTTACAATGCGCTTGAAATGTTTGCCAAAAGTTTTTTTGATATTGTGGGCCCGCCATCTCTGGAATCAGCTTCTGTTATTTCTCCATCTGGAAGATTCTTTAGATAAGATTAAGGAGGGTTTAAAAAACTCATTTGTTTAATACAGCCTTTCCAGAAAGATAGTCTAGTGTGAGGTGACAGATGGGCAGACCTCCTCCGACACTGTGTGATTCATGCTGTTTGTGTTTTTCTCTATCTTTATCTGCTTTGTTTTTACTGTCTATTTCCTGTTGCATTTATAGTTCTTTTCCTCTAAGTATATTTTGTAAACTGGTCAGAAGGATTCCAATGATGCGATATATCAAAGTGCAATAAACTTCAAATTAGCACATGGCCTTTTAAAAAACCTGTGGCCATTTTTCAACTGCACTAGAAAGTGGCCGGACCGCGCAGCAAACCCACATGCTAATTGTAGCGCTGGCCACTTTCTAGTGTGGCTTGGTAAAAGGACCCCTAAGAGAGGATAATGTTATGTAATGTCATGTAATATTTTCGGGATGGTAACAAGTTTCTTGCTTTGAACCCATATTGCTGGGAAAGTGAAATGTTTGCTTGTAAAATTTGTGAATATTTAATAAAAAGAAAGTGAAAAAAAAATAGGCATTAACTAACCATTAAGTGGTTCTTTCTTGCATGCTAAGGCCATTTTTACCACGACCTTAAAAATCTCAATTTTCTATTTTTCACATTAATGTTGCCATTCGTGCACAACCATTTTTTAATGTGACTGCATGAGCACTTACCACCACACATTTTGTAGTGTATCTATGCGCTAACCAGTTAGTTTATGGTAATGTAGACGTACTAACTGGTTAGTTTAGGAACACCCACTCTCTGCCCTTGACATATTAGAAACATTTTTAGCGAGTAGTTAGCACCAGTGGTGTAGCTATGTGGGGCCACTGGGGCCTGTGCCCCTCCTCAAATTTTTTCTGGGCCCCTCATTTTACTGGTGGGGGTCCCCAAGCACCACTAGCTGAAGCTTTGAGGCAATTTCAAGTTGGGGTGTTATGGACTCAGCAGTGGTTTTGATGGTAAACTGGGACAAAAGATTAATGCTATACCTTCACCTCTTTTTTCCTTTCTGGTCCAGTGAATGATTTTATATCCTGGGGGGCAAAGATCTAGGAAAGGTACACGGCGGCGGGGAAGGGTTGGCGCCGGGGGGGGGAGGGTCAAAGGTGGTGGTGGTGGCGGCGGCGGTGGTGGGTCAAAAATGGGGGGGGGTCAAAATGGCAGGGGGGTGTCAGCGGCGCCGGGGGAGGCTAAAATGTGCCCCCTCACCTCGGGCTCTGGATCCCCCTCCTGCCGAAGTCTGGCTACGCCCCTGCTTTCAATATATAGGCGATGATGACACACTAGCAGCTTGCTCTATGCTCTACAATCCTTTGTTATGGCCCTGGCAAGATGGCAGAGCAATGACACAGAAAGGTGCACACCAGTTCTGCATCCTGAAAAGCCAGGGAACCCTGTCTTGAGATAGGGCAAGACGTGAAAATGTTGCTTTGGATAGCTCTCTGTACCTAAATTTTCATCCAGCTCTCCCTCAAATATTTTTCACAAATTTGATTCCATGCTTTACCCACTTTTGTCTAGAGACACTCCTGCCTTTGATATGAAAGTTAACAAATATGCTTCCATTCTCCCTAAGTTCAGCTTTCCTCCTAATTTCACCTTTGTTTCTAGATCACGACTCTTTTTAATGTCATCAACCCTGTCAGCTCAGATTTTATTTTTTTTAACCAGCATTTTCCCACCTTCCATAACATAATGCATTCTTTCAGGGAGGCATCAATACAGGCACCTTCATTAAACCAGATAGCTTTACCACAACTTTGTAATTGAAATCTGCACCTTGGTTCAACGTTTTAAGCAGGCCTTGACAATTATCTTTGAAACTAGGAACAACTTAAAGCTTCTCATACATGTACTAGAGAACTGGTAGGACATAAGAACATAAGTAATGCCATACTGGGAAAAGACCAAAGGTCCATCGAGCCCAGCACCCTGTCCCCGACAGCGGCCAATCCAGGTCAAGGGTACCTGGCAAGGTACCCAAACGTACAAACATTTTATACATGTTATTCCCGAAATTGTGGATTTTTCCCAAGTCCATTTAGTAGCGGTCTATGGACTTGTCCTTTAGGAAATCAACCCCTTTTTAAACTCTGCCAAGCTAACCGCCTTCACTACGTTCTCCAGCAACGAATTCCAGAGTTTAATTACACTTTGGGTGAAGAAAAATTTTCTCCTATTTGTTTTAAATTTACTACACAGTAGTTTCATCGCATGCCCCCTAGTCCTAGTATTTTTGGAAAGTGTGAACAGACGCTTCACATCCATCTGTTCCACTCCACTCATTATTTTATATACCTCTATCATGTCTCCCCTCAGCTGTCTCTTCTCCAAGCTGAAAAGCCCTAGCCTCCTTAGTCTTTCTTCATAGGGAAGTTGTCTTATCCCCGCTATCATTTTCGTCGCCCTTCGCTGCACCTTTTCCAATTCTACTATATCTTTCTTGAAATGCGGCAACCAGAATTGAACACAATACTCAGATCCCTTTCTTGGTCCATAATTTCTAACGTGGAACCTTGCATGATACGGGTTTTTTTCCCCCACATGCATCACCTTGCACTTGTTCACATTAAACGTCATCTGCCATTTAGTCGCCCAGTCTCGTAAGGTCCTTCTGTAATTTTTCACAATCCTCTCGCGAGTTAACAACTTTGAATAACTTTGTGTCATCAGCAAATTTAATTACGTCGCTGGTTACTCCCATCTCTAAATCGTTTATAAATATATTAAACAGCAGCGGTCCTAGCACAGACCCCTGAGGAACCCCACTAACTACCCTTCTGCATTGCGAATACTGCCCATTTAACCCCACTCTCTGTTTCCTATCCCTTCAACCAGTTTTCAATCCACAATAGGACATTTCCTCCTATCCCATGAGGGTAACTCGAAAATACTTTTCTACAGGAATACAAACTCTTTTAAACACTCCCTGTGCTGGCAAGGATATCTTTCAAGCTCTGTACACTAGCATAAAGAATCATCTTCACTCTGGCTCTGGAATACATGTCGAACCTAATAAACCTACTGCTACGCAACATTACACAGAAGCACAAAGCTATTTCACTTCTCCAACTGCCAGGGTTTACGATACAAGACAGTTTACTCATCAGGCTTCACCTACCTATGCAGTAATAGCTGGAATGCACTAACAGCTGGAATGCACTCCCTAAAGCATTGGGGAGCCTAGGTACTTACCTGACCTTTCGTAAATAACTCAAGGGCCACTTCTTCAAAAAATCCTTCCATGAAGCTCCACTCAGAATCAGCTATGAATAGTCATCACTCTTACTCAGCAATGTCCCCTCCATTCCTTGCCTGGTCACGACTCTGCATTAGTTTCTGCTAATAGATTCACCTCCCCACCCTGCTGCCCTTCCCCTGTCCTTCATATTTCCTCCTGTCTCATTTCTCCTCCATCCCTCTTCAAGCCATATTAATTCTATTTAATTCAGATCCCCTATCTTATTGTTATTTCTTAGTTCCATGTAAGCCACATTAAAACAGCACTAATTGGAAAATGTGGGATAGAAATGCTATAAATAAAATAAATTAATTAAGGAGGCAGAAATGTTAAAAGAGCAAACATTTGATAAGACACAGTTATTTCCTCAGGTAGAAATCTGTGTTCCCCTCTCCTTCTCCCTCCAGTACAGAGTAGTTACTGTGTGACAGGATGAATGACAAGGTCTGAATTTAAAGTAGGATAGTTTTAGTTGGAGCTCTGTACCCTCTACCCCTGCACTACCTTCTGGACTGTGCCTGGGATAGCAGTACCAGTCACCCTACCCTAGTTATGCTGTTGGAGTATAATTGTGAACTATATGAAAGGTTTAAGTCATTCCCTATTGACGTGTTCCACTGCTGTTAAGCATACCTAGCGTAAGTTTAAGCATCTTGGGCTGCAATGCATTTGATTTCTTGTTCTGTGTTCATGGTTGTATTAGCACCTTAGCAGTCTAAAGAAAAGCAGTCATACTCCCAAAACCACCAGCTACCTCAGTGACATAATAAAGTATTTTAATAGTCCCTGGCACATGGTTGCTGTAAAGATGAACTTAGCTGTGTGAAACGATGAATGAATGATTGAGTCTGTATTGAAATCAGGATAGTACTAGCTATCATGCTGAGACTTATTTTGATTTTTAATATCATTATTGCCCTGAAGTTAGATAGTGTCGAAGGTAGGGCAGCTCTGGTGCTGATGTTTGTTTATTAAAACTTTAATATACCGTTTAGCTATTACAGAGCACAACAGTTTACAAAAACGTATAACAACAACAACAACAACAACAACAACAAAATACAATTTAAAAGAACTCCAATAATAAAATAGGAAAGCCTCAAACATTCATATCAAGAATAACTCACTACCACAATCATGTCCTTTAATACAATGCTTATGAACTGCAGGCCCACTTATATATCCTGCTACTATCCAGTTCAATCTCAAAGGCCAGCTTTAAAAAAAAAAAAAAAGGTTTTTAACAGGACCTTAAACCTATTAAAATTTACTTCTTCACAAAAAAAAAAAGTGGTACATTATTCTACATATACTGCTGGATTCTATATATCGCACCTAGCGTTCCATGCCTAAATCCAAGTGTATTCCATAATAATGCGCTTAACAGCACTTAACAAGCAATAATGAGCACTAATTGGCAATAATTAGAATTTATGCAAATAACTTGCTAAGCATATGCTATAACTCACTGCGCCTAAATTCTAATGTGTGCATCCAAAAAGGGGTGTGGTTATGGGTGGGAAATTGGCATTTCATGGACGTTCCCAAATTTACACACATTGTTATAGAATATGGCTCAGTCCGCGTAAATCTACTTGCCGGGATTTATGCAACATTTTCGTTGGTGTAAATGGATTCACGTAGTTTTAGGCATTAGGATATCAACTAAGCATATTCTACCGCGCCTAAATCTTATAGAATATCCTTAGGCAAAAATGATTTCCACACAGATTTCCAGGTACTATGTATAGAACCTCCCCATAAGGTGCCACATAAAAATCCCTGGCTCATGTTGAGGCCCATCTAGCCCTCTTTAATTGAGGTATAATCATTCTATTGTCTTGCAGTGACCAAAGTACTCTATTTGGGGTGTAAGGGAGGGTCATAGAGTTCAAATAATCTGGTCTTTGCCCATAATGGTTTAAATTCTATACAGGGCGCCTACAAAAACTGGTGCTAAAAAACAAGCTTAGCACAATTCTATAAAGGCTACAACCTTTCCGCATCATGTTTTTCTGCATCATGTAATCTGCCTAGAAGTCTGCACAATTTATAGAATATGCCTGCTGTTTTCCGCGTTATGTATAGAATCACCTCCATTTCCGAGCACTGTATAAAAACCGATCCACGCCGATTTGATGTCAGCTTGTAATAGATGTTGTGACATCACGTCATCATGCTTGCGGGAACATTGGTAAAAATGTCTTCCAGATGGTGACAGCCAAATTTTAGCTACTCCTTGCAAGGCCACAAAAAAAATCATACTTACGGTACAGGAGGGCCTGGGAGAGATTGACAGATTTCTACAATTCTCCTTCCCCAGAATGGGAAAGCCCGTGTCCATGAGGAGAGAAATGCAAATGCCAGCAGCTCAGGGGAGCAGGAACCAGTAAAGGGAATTGAACTTACCACCCCAGAATGATGTCAAGTGTTCCAAGCATTTGGCCACCTCCTGCAAGCCACATTATCTGCAATATATCTGGTATCATGAGAGATCCATTAGGCGGGTAGCATGTTCATGTCAGATTTTATGGTTGCAAAATCAAAACACAAATTAGTGTTATATACTCCGCAAATACTGCGAGGTTCAATGCGGCATGCAAGACTGTGAGATGGAGGTGGAGGCAGGAGCAGGCATGTCATACCAAACAGCTGTATGAAAAATCTATCAAGTACCTGGCACCCAACCTCCCTCTCCCTTCAAGACTTATCAGGAAATCTAGACTGCCCAACTTGACATTTCATTCTTTAGACTGTAAGCTCATTTGAGCAGGGACCGTCCTTCCTTGTTTATTTTATACAGCGCTGCGTAATCCTAGTAGCGCTCTAGAAATGTTAAGTAGTAGTAGTAGTAGTAAATTGAAGTGAATTACAATACAGTAATCAATGGTACAGAAATTAGGCTTGAAGAGTAAGAGAAAACAGACTTGAAGCAGTTTGAACACATTTTCTAAGTCACAATATTCATAGTACAGGGTTAGGTGAGTGGGTGATCAGTAGCTGAGGCCACTTCCCAAATCCCACAATACCTCACTTTTTCACCACTGTGGAGTTTATACTCCCACCATCAAACATTTTACAGCACACACCCCAGCCCCATGGCCCAGTGAGCAGGGTGCAGCAGTGGCAGAGGATGGCAACATTCTGCTGCTGGAGGCAGATGAGGATGATATTGCGGACACAAGCGTGGAGGCATGGGAGCACGAGGATGATCTGGAACAGGAGCCACCACCAGGGAAGGTAAAATCATGTGACAATGATAACCCTGCATGTCCATGATGGGAGGGGGGAGGAAGATGAAGATGATGATGATGAGGACACTTCTGCTTTTATAGGCACAACTTACCCTCTCCATCTGCCCACCTTTGACCCCATATTCCACCCCAGGAGCAGCTGGACCAGCCTCAGGAGAGGCTTGGTAGCTCTGCTGGAGAGGGCAATGATCTCCTACATCATCCCCCCTCCTCTCCAATACAGAGAACTACCCGCTGCCCTCCCACCCTGCCCGCCACCGCAATACCCTATTCACCTCCATCCCTCACCTCACCATCCCTCTTGTCCCCCTCCTCCTTCCTGGCTCTCAACCTTCGGCACTTCCTTCCTGCCATTAACCCATCCCCTTTCCTCCTAAGTACACCCCGTCTTCGTCGCCTTCGTCGCCCGACCTCCTCCACCCTCCTCCGCACTCTCCTGCTCCTCCTCCTGCTATCCGCAGGAGACATTAACCCTAATCCAGGTCCCCCCCACCTGTCCCCATCCTATCCTTGTGAACGATCCCGGGATGTCTCCAATCTCGTCTCTATTCCCCTCCTTCCCCCCTCCTCCCTCTCCTTCTCATGCGCCTTGTGGAATGCCCACTCAGTCTGCAACAAACTGCCTCTCACCCACGATCTCTTTATCTCTCGCTCCCTTCAACTGCTCGCCCTAACCGAAACCTGGATCTCCCCGGAAGACTCTGCCTCAGTTGCAGCCCTCTGCCATGCCCCCTCTCTACCCATCTTCAAATCTCTGCTTAAAACTCACCTCTTCAATGCTGCCTTCGGCGCCTAACCGCTCGAGATAGATAGAATGCCCCAATCTATCCACCCTATCAGATTAACTGTTCACTCGTCCTCTAGATTGTTCACTTGTCTTTAGGTTGTTCTCTTGTCTTTTAGATTGTAAGCTCTTTGAGCAGGGACCGTTCCTTCTATGTTTAAATTGTACAGCGCTGCGTAACCCTAGTAGCGCTTTAGAAATGCTAGTTAGTAGTAGTAGAGCTGAGGCTCAGTTGCTTCCAGGAGAAGCCTGTGGAATCAGGGTCCAATTACTAGCATACAAATTGGTCTACCATTGCCAGATCTCCGTCCAGAAGTGATGAATGGTGGCACAATCCCAAATACAATATTTATAAGATGCCTCTGGTGCACCACATTTCACACAGGCACCATCAGAAGGAAACCCCATCTTCTTAGCACAAGAAGGATGAATGTACACAAGCAGTATGAACTTTTAATGAGGCTCCTGTAATTGCACGCTCTCCATGAGCAATGGCGCCATCTGCAAACTAGATAGAAATTTCTTGATATCCTATTTGGAGATAACCAAAATCTGTAATCCAGAGGGAGACTATTCGACATAAGGGATGTAATCTCTGAGGCCTCTTTAGAATTTCATCAAAGTGCCCCAATAAATCCTTTGTAACAGCTGAAAGGGGCCAGGAGTCACTGAAAGGAGATTCCACAAAAACAGGGTGATAGGCTGTTATTAAAGAGGACACATAATGACATACTTGAAGGTAAGCATGCCAGTTTGAAAACTGTAGATCATAGAAGTGATGTACAGAATCATACGGCAACAACACTGGTTCATTCTCCTCCAATAGCTATTGTATAATGATCAGGCCCTTGGTATGCCATGCCCAGAAATGAGGATCCTGTTGGCCTGGAGGAAAGGCCACTATGCCCACAATAGGTGGGTATTTGAAGCAACAAACTGGCAAATGAAATAAAAATGTTGTCTATAGGAGTTCCAGGCTCAGCATAATAGTCTCACCAAAGGATGTTGCTTCACCCTTTGTGACAACTGATGAGCTCGAGCTTGCAAAAGAGAAGTGACAGATACCTCTCTACACAGAGTAGATTCAAAATCACATCACAAAGTGCTGAAACAGAACAGAACCAATCCCAGACAAATCTCAAAAGACTATCAATAGTATAAGCTTTAAAGTCTGGTAACCCCATACTACCCTCCCTTCTAAAAAGTTGAAGTTAATTAAGTGATGGATATGGGTACTTAATATGCCACAAAAAGCAATATCAAAGGTAGCTTCTGTAAAACATACAGCCATTTGGTGAGTACAATCATTTTAACAAGATCTGCAGTGGCAATTGAACCCAGTTCCCCGATCTGCTGCACTAACCACTAGGCTACTCCTCCACTCACTATGAGAACCCTGGGAATAAGAAGGCCCAATTATTTCAAAGCATGGCAGGCACAATGTAATGGGGAAGGTCTGGACCAACATTCTTCCAGATATCCCCCCTACCCCCAGCCCCAAGGCCTTAGTTTATCCATATTAATCCAAAATTCAAAAACAGAGTAAGGGGTCTAGGAAGAGAGGTCTGGGGGTTCTGTAAGAGTTAACAGTAAATCATCTGCAAATAAGGCCCCATTGGTATTCCCTGGATAGCACTGAGGGGCATAATCGAATGGCGCCGGCCATCTATATGGCTGGAGCTGCAAAGGGCGGTCCCGAACCGTATTATCGAAAAAGATGGCCGGCCATCTTTCGTTTTGATAATACGGTTGGGGCTAGCCAAATGTCAGAGATGGCCGGCATCGGTTTTCGCTGATAATGGAAACCAATGCCGGCCATCTCAAACCTGGCCAAATCCAAGGCATTTGGTCGTGGGAGGGGCCAGCATTTGTAGTGCACCGGTGCCCCTCACATTCCAGGACACCAACCGGGCACCCTAGGGGGCACTGCGGTGGAGTTCAAAAATTGGTCCCAGGTGCATAGCTCCCTTACCTTGGGTGCTAAGCCCCACAAATCCCCCCCAAAACCCACTCCCCACAACTCTACACCACTACCATAGCCCTTAGGGATGAAGGAGGCACCTACATGTGGGTAGAGTGGGTTTGGGGGGGGGGGGGATTGAAGGGCTCAACATTTACCACCACAAGTGTAACAGGTACGGGGGAGATGGTCCTAGGTCCAACTGCCTGAAGTGCACTGCACCCACTAAAAACTACTCCAGGGACCTGCAAACTGCTGTCATGGAGCTGGATATGACATTTGAGGCTGGCAAAAAAATGTTTTTAAATTTTTTTAGGTGGTGGGAGGGGGTTGGTGACCACTGGGGGGAGTAAGGGGAGGTGATCCCTGATCCCCTTCGGTGGTAATCTTGTCAATTGGGGCACTTTTTTGAGGCTTGGTCCTAAAAATAAATGGACCAAGTGAAGCTGGCGAAATGCTCGTCAGAGCTGGCCATCTGATAACCCCACCCCATCCCGCCTCCCAAATGCCCCCTTTAACTTTGGCTCGCTCTGCAATGGAAAGCAGTTGGAGCTGGCCAAAATCGGCTTTCCATTATACCGATTTGGCCGGCTTCGGGAGATGGCTGGCCATCTCCCGATTTGTGTCGGAAGATGGCCGGCGATCTCTTTTGAAAATAAGCAGGATGGTCTCCAAACAATTTCAGGGTAAGGGCTTAATATACAAAATGAACAAAAGTTGGTGATAAAGCACAGCTCTTTCGGGTGCCACGTTGAATCACAAAAGGGGAGGAAAACACACCATTTATCAGGACCTGCAACATAAAAGGTTAATCATAGATAGAATCAGGCCATAAAAACCTGCTAAGACCTCCCAAAGAAATGGCCAGGAACTATGATCAAATGCTTTTTTGATGTCAAAATTAACCAAATGTGCATCCTAATGATTCTCCTGAATGTATTTCACTGCATTCTGGCCCTTAACAAAACCCACTTGAGGTAGTGCCACCAGTTTGGGGATAAGATGGAGTAACCGGGTAGCCAAAATATTTGCATAAAGCTTCACATCAATATTTAATAAGGAAATGGGTCTGTAGGAACTGGTGAGTAGTGGATCCCGGCCTGGTTTCAAAATGGGTATGACCATAGCTTTTTGCATTGTTTGGAGAGAAAACCCTCTATGCAAGGCCTCATTATAGCCCTCAAGGAGGAGTTGCGATATAGCAGGGCTGAGCAATTGAAAGAATTCCACTGGCAACCCATCTGGCCCTGGAGTCTTACATAACGTGGAAATTTTTATCGCATTTTGCGCCTCCCTCAAGTGTGAAGGCTCATTCAAAAGCTCAGAATCCTCTGGAGTCACTTTCTGAAAGGGCAAATTATCTAGACAGTGATAATCTACAGACGCCGAATCCGCAGTATCTGTATAGAGAGTACTATAAAAATGTTTTTTAAGATGTTAATCGCAATGTTGTCCATGAGTTTGCTCCCAGACTAAATGGCTAGACAAGCACCCATGTGATTCCCACACATGTTTGAAAAGTCACACATGCTAAGAGCCTCCTCCTCCAGGCTGAATCTGGCTATTCTCTCAGGGTGCCCAGCCGGGAATCAGCAGTCCTTGGCTGGGCAGCGTAACCTCCCTTCTGGAAGCACTGAACTGCCTCCAGAGACACAGCCCTGGCCACCAATAGCTCTCCCAGACCTCTAGACAACCTGGACCCTGGAAAAATCCCCCCAGAGCCCAGGTACAAAATTAACCCACTGGCCAGCTTATTTTCGAAAGTGATAGCCGGCCATCTTCCGACACAAATCGGGAGATGGCCGGCCATCTCCTAAAACCGGCCAAATTGGTATAATCGAAAGCCGATTTTTGGACACACTCGCCGGCATTCCGTCGCGGAGGTGGCTAAACTTCAAGGGGGCGTGTCGGCAGGGTAGTGAAGGTGGGATGTGGGCGTGCTTACGAGATGGCCGGCTTCAGCTGATAATGGAAAAAGAAAACCGGCGATGACAAGCATTTGGCTGGTTTTACTTGGTCTATTTATTTTCACGACCAAGTCTCAAAAAGATGCCCAAACTGACCAGATGACCACCGGAAGGAATCGGGGATCACCTCCCCTTACTCCCCCAGTGGTCACCAACCCCCTCCCACCCAAAAAAAAAACTTTAAAACATTTCCTTCCTAGGAGGGGAAGCCAGTCGGCCAGCTCGTAAAAAAGAAAGGATCTTGCTGATCAGTTATGTTATGACTTACTTGTTCTGGAGTGCTGTATTTTGTGATACTGTTTTGAGAAATGTTCAAGAAAGACTTCATAGAAATTAAAAAAGCCCTTGCCGTTCATTTTTCCTTGATGGCCGTCCCTGACGTGCACTTCCTTTAATAGCCGTCTTTCTCTCCGAAAGTGCACTTAATGGCCAGCTTTCTTCCCAAACAGGGAAATCAAAACAGTTTTTGCTCACAGTTTTTTTTAGTAGTAACAGTGGGATTTGAACCAGCCACCTCTGCATTACAAGAGCCATGATGTAACCACTTGGCCACAGCTCCACTTACGTAACTGTCCCTCCCTTTTGATTATACCCCTTCAGGTCTCTCTCAGCCAATCACAGTGTGTTAAGCTGTCTGTGAGTGGCTGAGAGAGACCTGGAGGGGTATAATCAAAAGGGAGGGACAACCAAGTAAGTGGAGCTGTGGTTGAGTGGTTACATCACTGGTCTTGTAATGCAGAGGTGGCTGGTTCAAATCCCACTGTTACTACAAAAAAAGCAGTGTGCAATAACTTTTGATTTCCCTGTTCAGGGAGAAAGACGGCCATTAAGAGAAAGATGGCTATTAAGGGAAGTGCAAGTCAGGGGGGCCATCAAGGGAAAATAGAGAAAGACGGCTATTAAGGGAAGTGCAAGTCAGGGACGGCCATCAAGGGAAAATGCACGGCAGGGACTTTTAATTTGTATGAAGTCTTTCTTGAACATTTCTCAAAACAGTATCACAAAATACAGCACTCCAGAACAAGTAAGTCATAACATAACTGATCAGCAAGATCTAAACATCCAGAAGTACCAGTGCACTACGAATGTTGGCCCCTCCCACGGCCAAATGCCTTGGATTTGGCCGGGTTTGAGATGGCCGGTTCCAGTTTCCATTATCGCTGAAAAACAAAGTCGGCCATCTCAAACCCGGCGATCTGTGGCATTTGGCCGGCCCCAACAGTATTATCGAAACAAAAGTTGGCCGGTCATCTTTTTCGATAATACGGTTCCGGCCAGCTGTTGCGGCGCCGCCAAAATAGATCGCCAGTGATCGATTTCGCCGGCACCGTTTGATTATGCCCCTCTGGGTTACATAAGCATACCTCTGTGACAGCCCTGCAAGTGAAAGCTGAAGGGTTGGAAGTAGGGACATCCCTGTCCTAGCCCTGGAGAGACACTGTTCAGCCAGGTCAGAGAAGAAATAGGGATACATGCTTATCTTTTTATTTACTTGGGCAAACTAGTTACAATTAGGTTCCTGCTGGAAGGACAGGGTATACTTTTAGCACTACACAGGAGGAAAAGGGTTTTCACTTTTTAGTTTTTAATAGGAAGGTAGTCGGTACCTCTAGACTGCATTCCTGTTCTTGGTGGCGGCTCCTGGTGCCTGTTCTGAATTCCAATGGTACCGTCCGCAAGCAAGCAACAAGCTGCATAAGAAAGAAGGTTTAATTTAAAATTATTTTAGTGTGCACACTTTTTAAAAAGTCTTTCTTGTCTTTACAAAGCTGAGTACTCATGTTAATTCATGGTGAAAACAGAACACTTCAGTTTCTATACTTACCTACATGTGGGAGGCATAGCTGCTTTGGCAGTAGGTAGCCTGAAAGGAAGAAGACATAGAGAAAAAGGGAGTTTACCACAGAATAACAACTACTTAAGGAAAAAAAAGCAAACGTGAATTAAGAGCAAAGTGGTAACAAATACTTATCTGAGTTTGCTGATTGGGTAACTACGAAACTGGACTCCGGAGCAGGGCATAATCCAGTGCTTCACTTCTTTAAATGTGGAGCTGGAAAAGGAAAGGGAAAAGCTGGTTAAATACTTCCCTGAAAAAATGTTACAACTGAAATTGCTTGATGCGTAAGAATTTTTTAGAATATTAGCTGTTAATACTGTGAATTTTGTATCTTAGGAGACACAACCTAATTTTAAACTTGAAAACTTTAAGGAATCTCAGTTAATTAGCTATTTTGTTTCTCCCTGTAAGATTTGTGGCGAAAAAGTAAGATGTAATAAAGTATAGTTGAGAATAAAAGAAAAGCTGTTGTCTAGACTTCTGACTCATGGTTACAAGAGCTGACACATCCCTGAACACAACTCTGGTTCTCTAACGAAGTAACACTTGTGTGGACGTGAACCTTTTCTCAGGGGAAATCTACCAGCCACATTTGCTGTGACCAATGGCTGTTTTGTCATTGCACTGAGAAAAGGTGCTGCTGAAACCAAGGGGGTGTTACCACAGCAACACTTAGGGACACACCAAAGACAGGCTGAAGTGGCTGCAGCACTCCCCCCATACACACTAATACTGATGCTAATACTAATACACACACCAATATTGAGACACTCACACATAGACAAACATAGACAACCACATCAACTTGCATACCACCAAACGTTTCACAGCAGCCACCCCAGACCCATGGTCCAGTGCAGCAGAGGATGCCAAAATTCTGCTGCTGGAGGCAGATGAGGACAATATTGGAGACACAGGCATGGAAGCATGGGAGCAGGAGGATGATCTGGAGCAGAAGCCACTACCAGGGGGAGGAAGAACTGCCTGAACATGATGCCCCCACATGTCCATGATGAAGTTCTTGGCCACCCTGAGCAGGAACAAGAAGAAGACGATGGAGAGAATGCTAGAGCGTTGGGAAGAGAGATAATTGAACAGCAAGTTCTGCTTAGGGAAGAGGTCACTGGCATGTGGGAGGAGCTTGGGGGCATCCATCAAGGGCAGGCTGGGGTGCAGCAGGAGATAGCAGCAGTAAGGGAGGACATGTTGGGGAGGGGGAAGGCTTAGGTCACATGTTGTATTTTCAAACATGTACAGAACTGAGGGGGAAAGGGAAGTCTGGGGGTCACATTTTGCCACCATTTATCACCTGTATATAATAAGTTTCTCACCTTATTCACAAAAAATGTATCTGAATGAGGTTATTGCAGATTTGATGGCTTCTCTGGTTTGCAGGTGAGGCAGCAGATCTCCCAGGTGTAGCTGTGGTTCTTCATCCTTGCTGTCATTCTCCTCCTTCCTGGCCTGTTGCTCTGGTTATGGTTCTGGCTCTGACATACACCTTCTCATTGCAAGATTTCTGCCTGCTGTACAAAAATCTCACAGACCTTTGCTGGGCTGTGTAACAGCTCAAGCCCAGAGCAGTTGAGATAGCAGAAACTGTTTTTGAGAAGGCCAAATGTTCTCTCTATCAATGCCCTGGTAGCACTTTGGGCCCTATTGTAGCAGACCTCCTCTGGCCTCTGGGGATTGAAAATAGGGGGTCATGAGCCAGCTCCTGAGGGGACAGCCACAATCACCTATATTGAGGAGAGGGGAGATGTGATTAGGTAAGGTACACACACCTTTTGTTGTGTAGTGGCAGGTCCTTCAAGTGTCATCCTTCAGACCACTAGGCCCACACTGGCCACACACCTGTGGAGCAAACATAGAGATGTGATCAATGATTAGAAGGGTTAAGGGGCTGTAGGATGCTCCTCACCTACTAGCCATCCCCTTCTGATTTCTCCACTCTGAAAGTCCTCGTTGATGCCAGAGCATGAAAGAGCATATGAATCATGGCAGGATCCAGGAAAGTTTGCACACACGTTAATTATCTCTAGTGCTGTGTTGCAGATAACCTGCATGTTGATGGAGTGGTATGCCTTATGATTTCTATATTCATGCTCACTGGTGGCAAGTGGCCCGAGGGCCACATATATCCCATGTTTGATACCCAGCACAGAGGGGAATTGATCTATTTGATAAAATGCTGTTATCATTTCCTATTGTTTGGCTTCATGCATGGGGAACTGGATATATAGGGTGTCCTTTTTCAAGAAGGCCTTCAGAAAGTGGGTAATGATGCATGAGGAAGCTGGCTGGCTGATTCCTACTGCAGCTCCTAGAGGAGTCCGGAATGTTCCTGTTCCCAGAAAGGCCAGGATGTCATCACTCATGCATGGACTTGCAGGACATGCCCCCTCCAAGCAGTAGGCTCCAGGTTCTCTTACAGCTCTTCACACAAGTGTGCTATGGTCTCACTATTAAAGTGGAAGCAAGCCATACATTGCTCATCCATCAGGTTCAGAAATTTGGTCCTGTTATAACTTCCTTCCAAACAACAGGCATTTCCTTTTCCTTGTGGGAATCACACTCCACCATATCAAATGGGTTTTCATTTCCATGTTTTCCTTCTTTTAATGGCTGCCACAGCTCTTGATACTATGGACTAAAAGCCCAGGGCTGTATTTTTCTATTGTTGGCTTTGGCTGGAAAAGCATTGAGGAAAAAGTGTGGACATTATAGTTTGGTGACGGGACTGTCAAAAGAGAGAAAGGAAGAGAGAAGGGGTTGGTCCGGTGAAGGAGGGGACCAAAAAATGGTGATTGTATGACTGAAGTGAGGAAAGTTGTGGCTTGAATACTGCAGGGATAATCTGTATCCTGCAGTTAAGACAGTGTTTTCTAGTGAGGGAGAATATTACTGAATTTTGGGGTTTGTGGAAAGATACTGTCTCTCCAGTACTATCTCAGAGATTACTGCTGGGGAGAGACCCAGAGAAAGGCTACTGATCCATGCCAGAGGCGAGCTAACCTCGACAATAGTCAGACCTGAGGAGTATATCCAAACACTCCTAGAGGGTAATGAATTTTATACTCTGCCCCCTCCACCCTACAACCAGTAATATCAAGTGATTTCAGGCCAGAGGTATTTGCTTTCTGGTGGTGCAGTAAAAAGGTGAGGTTTATATGCTCAGATAGTACATCTCAAATATTTTCTTCTTTTGTGCGATTGTGGTTGGTGATAAGCATTAGCAGTGATTCTAAGAATGTACTACTAAAAACTTTGGATTTTCTTGAGCATCTCCTGCAGCTCTGATGGCTTTTTATTTTTTAATCAGTTAAAGGAGGTCCAAAATATATTGTTATTTCCAGGACTCAGGAGCATCCCAGGCCGGAATTTTGCCTTGTGCAACATGTCCTCTAGCACCCCTGCCTGGCCACCCAAAGGGAGGCAATAGAGAGGAGTGATTTTTGTACCCCAGTTACCCTTAGTGCCTTATGTGGCTGTACCCCGCACACAGCCCTGAGGATGGCCCTCCAAGGACCTGCTAAAGAAAATTCTTATTTCCAAAATGGAAGCATACATCGTTGTTTTAGACAATGGCCAACTTGGGTCATATGTGCTGAGCTGAGCATCTTCCTATAGACACAACACAGAGAAAACCCTTTAGATGTCAGGCCCAGTGTGTGGTACACTGCTTCATTGCTCCACCCTACATTTAAGCTGAGAAACGGGGGAAGGAAGGGAGAAATGCCAGATTGGGATTTAGGTGCCCTTTATCACCAGCAGGGGGGGGGGGGGGGCTTGAGGCAGAGAAGAAGCTACCAGATTGCAGGTGGGCGGGGATAGAGGGAGCACCGATGCAAAAATTGGATCAGGACGCCATAGTCTCTTGAGCCAGTCCTGGCATGTGGCATCAGAAAGAATAGCAGAATCAGACATTACCGTAGCACAAGATGACGAGGTCGGAGATGAGGTGACATATTCCTTTCCCATTCTATCTTCTATCATCTAACAGAATTCAAGCCCCTCCCTGCATGAATAAAGTTTAGGCATTAAATGATGGTTTTAAAAATGCCAATTTGTTTATAAGAAGGGATCCAAAATCCTTTTCTTGAACAAAATCTATAGCCATAGGTTTCCCTTTTAGACAAAAAAGCAGCTACTGCAGGAATTACTTCTTACTGATGGAATCTATTTCTGCACAGCTTGCCTCTAGAGATTTACCTCTCCTCACTGTTAAATCCAATGTTCAGATCTCTATTAAGGTAATGTTCTCAATTTCTCATCCTCATGGCCTTCCCCGGGGGTTCCTGTATTTAAACCTATTAGTCCAGAAGTGGATCAAGCAGTTCTTTGTGAGGCAAACTGCACAAGACTATTTCTTCACTAGCAGCTACTGCAGACCTTTCCCTTTCAGAATCTCTCCTACCTATTACAAGTCTCACCATATACAGTGGGGGAAATAAGTATTTGATCCCTTGCTGATTTTGTAAGTTTGCCCACTGACAAAGACATGAGCAGCCCATAATTGAAGGGTAGGTTATTGGTAACAGTGAGAGATAGCACATCACAAATTAAATCCGGAAAATCACATTGTGGAAAGTATATGAATTTATTTGCATTCTGCAGAGGGAAATAAGTATTTGATCCCTCTGGCAAACAAGACCTAATACTTGGTGGCAAAACCCTTGTTGGCAAGCACAGCGGTCAGACGTCTTCTGTAGTTGATGATGAGGTTTGCACACATGTCAGGAGGAATTTGGTCCACTCCTCTTTGCAGATCATCTCTAAATCATTAAGAGTTCTGGGCTGTCGCTTGGCAACTCGCAGCTTCAGCTCCCTCCATAAGTTTTCAATGGGATTAAGGTCTGGTGACTGGCTAGGCCACTCCATGACCCTAATGTGCTTCTTCCTGAGCCACTCCTTTGTTGCCTTGGCTGTATGTTTTGGGTCATTGTCGTGCTGGAAGACCCAGCCACGACCCATTTTTAAGGCCCTGGCGGAGGGAAGGAGGTTGTCACTCAGAATTGTACGGTACATGGCCCCATCCATTCTCCCATTGATGCGGTGAAGTAGTCCTGTGCCCTTAGCAGAGAAACACCCCCAAAACATAACATTTCCACCTCCATGCTTGACAGTGGGGACGGTGTTCTTTGGGTCATAGGCAGCATTTCTCTTCCTCCAAACACGGCGAGTTGAGTTCATGCCAAAGAGCTCAATTTTTGTCTCATCTGACCACAGCACCTTCTCCCAATCACTCTCGGCATCATCCAGGTGTTCACTGGCAAACTTCAGACGGGCCGTCACATGTGCCTTCCGGAGCAGGGGGACCTTGCGGGCACTGCAGGATTGCAATCCGTTATGTCGTAATGTGTTACCAATGGTTTTCGTGGTGACAGTGGTCCCAGCTGCCTTGAGATCATTGACAAGTTCCCCCCTTGTAGTTGTAGGCTGATTTCTAACCTTCCTCATGATCAAGGATACCCCACGAGGTGAGATTTTGCGTGGAGCCCCAGATCTTTGTCGATTGACAGTCATTTTGTACTTCTTCCATTTTCTTACTATGGCACCAACAGTTGTCTCCTTCTCGCCCAGCGTCTTACTGATGGTTTTGTAGCCCATTCCAGCCTTGTGCAGGTGTATGATCTTGTCCCTGACATCCTTAGACAGCTCCTTGCTCTTGGCCATTTTGTAGAGGTTAGAGTCTGACTGATTCACTGAGTCTGTGGACAGGTGTCTTTCATACAGGTGACCATTGCCGACAGCTGTCTGTCATGCAGGTAACGAGTTGATTTGGAGCATCTACCTGGTCTGTAGGGGCCAGATCTCTTACTGGTTGGTGGGGGATCAAATACTTATTTCCCTCTGCAGAATGCAAATAAATTCATATACTTTCCACAATGTGATTTTCCGGATTTAATTTGTGATGTGCTATCTCTCACTGTTACCAATAACCTACCCTTCAATTATGGGCTGCTCATGTCTTTGTCAGTGGGCAAACTTACAAAATCAGCAAGGGATCAAATACTTATTTCCCCCACTGTATGCTCAGAGGGTGCCCTTGATGTCCATGTCAGAGCTTGGAAGTCACAGCACCACAACATACCATAACAGCTAGTAGCCGAGGGTCACCTTTTTGTGACAAGACTATATATCTTTTGTGTAAACAGTACATCTTTTATATAGCCAATGGAGTCTTACATAGCTGCCCTTCATCACATTTCTATCATTCGGTTACTGAACATAATGCAACTCTAAAACTAACATATCTTGGTTACAACAATTAATCACACCGAGTAATTAATCAGCAATATGAAGGTGTTTTACCTGAACAAATTCTACTTTACAAAATCCCATTGGGCACATTCTGAATTTTTCTATTAGATTAGCCAGTTAAGAGTTTCAGTCTGGGTAGATGAATATTGCATTCAGATGGAACCTGTGTGAATGCTATTTCCCTGTTATAATGCTTTCTGGTATACACAAATCCTAGCTGAAATTCAAAATTGTTGGTCAAATGTTTTCCTAAGAATTTTACTGAGCACTGTCTAATTTTTGGAAAAGCCTTTGCTCTCTCTAAAAATGAATGTAAAGACAGTGCCATTAAACATAATAAATATGTAGCACTAGAGTAAAAATGCATGTGAAAACAGGACTAATAGCTGTGCTGCAGTGATACTAAGGTCAACCTCTGGCCTCAATCTGGAAAGCAGATATTTTAAGAGGTATATGGTCACTGCCAATGCCCACAGGGACTATATTAGTATGCGGTCTTAGGACAGAAGTTTTGTGTTGTTTACTAGGGATTTGTATTCTCTTGTATTTCCCTCCTCCCCCGATATTAGTAGAGCAGACCGTACACATAACATAATGCACAATAAAAGGGAGGTATGAGTGGAGCTCTCATTCAGCTGCAGTCACAACATGTCAGAGGCATGCCAAATGCAACCACCACACCCCTGAAACTGGATCTGATACACTCTGCACTCATAATATCTGTACTAGTCATAAACACCTCTCCTGATTATAGGCATCAGTAAGCTGGTGTTAAGAAGGGAAAGCTACTAAAGTTATGTAGCTGTGGACATCCTGCAATGCATGCATTTTTTGTTGGGGGGGGGGGGGGAGGTGAAGCTTTCAAAGCTAATTATGTGGGTAAATAGCTTGGCTGAAAACCACTCTCTGCAGAGAGGCTAAATCTACATGCAGGCTAGCGTTGCAAGCAAACATTTAGCTGATGGCCATGTTTAGGTCAAGGAGGGAAACTGCATGTATGCATTCTATTTTCAAATGCACATAAGCAATTTTAGCTCTTCTCCCCCAGGCCAATAGTGGGTGCATAGTACATGCATTCTTTCTACACTAATTCTTTACCTGGGTGGATTCATTTTGAAAATTAACATACTATAAACTGTGCACATTAGAAGTCCCATATGTTTAACAATTATACAAATTATGTGAAATCTGCATATACCATTTACAGTGTTCTGTAAAGCAGATTTAAGGGGTTTTCTGTCATTCTTAAATGAGGCTGAGCCATTCATTAGGTTGATTTGTACACTCAGATCTTTAAGATGCACAATCCCAAGATGACAGAGAACAGACCCACAGGTGTTCTTCCTAACCAGACAGTTACATTTAAAAATCCCTTGTTTAGCTACGCAAGCTTTGCTGAAAACATGCCCTATCATTTGATTTTATAATTATAAACTGTTGCCAAATAATATAAGTGATCTCAGAAAGCAGCAATTTACCTTAGATTTTGGAGGTTATTTATAAGCCTTATTCATGATTTGCATTTTTAAATATTGGCATTTACATATGACTATCTAATACATGTAGAATACCCAATTATAGAAAGCCAGTACGTGCATATGACAAAGGACTATGGTTTGGTTATGACATGGTTAAGACAGGTATTACAAACCTGGGGAATCCTTTCTATCTCCCGGTTTCCTAAGTTCACAACTAATGGAATTTGATTAGAAACCTTTTTTTTTGAATTTTTAATATGCTCTTACATTTAATAGCTATATAGTGCTGTCATTAAGGCTATCCCTAGATAGCTTTAAAATTTAAAAGTGAACAGTGCTCAGTTGTGCTCATTACTGATCACCCCGATAGCTCGAGTGAATAATATAAGCAGCCTTACATCATCGCACTGCAACCTATCCTACCTCCATACATTATTCTAACAGTGCAAATCATTTATCCAAGCTTTTCAAAGTAGATGTACTCTGATCACACTTATCTGAAAGGTGGAGCTTGAGTCACCGTTGTGTCAGAATAATATAACTGCTTATTCAGGGTGATCAATATCCGTGCTTGTGCTATAAAATCTCATTCTTTGTTATGTGCTGTAAACCATATTCAGCTCTCCATTTGGACTTTCTCTCCTGGTTAAGACAGGGCCAAAATATACACATATATTCCCCATTTCAGAAGAGGAATACATATCTGTGAGCATCAAGATAAACAGTGGATCTACATCTACTCCTGGGCAGTTCTATATTTTGTAAAACTGCTTGTTCAAGGATTAGGGGAGATTGGCTCTTAATTCCTATGTTCCTCCATCCCCCCCTGCAGTCAGTGTTGTAAAGTAATGAAGTAACCCCCCCTGTTTACAAAGCCATGTGGCAATATTCCACACCAGCAGGTACATGGGGGGGGGGGGGGGGGTTAAATATAACTAGTTACTGTACTTAAGTAAAAGTTTTTGTCACTTTTACTTGTAAAGAAGTACAAGATAACATTTGTTACTTTTACTGAAGTATAATTTTGCTAATTTTTACTACATTTACTCAGTTACATCTGAAGTTTGCAGTTACAGTGGGGGAAATAAGTATTTGATCCCTTGCTGATTTTGTAAGTTTGCCCACTGACAAAGACATGAGCAGCCCATAATTGAAGGGTAGGTTATTGGTAACAGTGAGAGATAGCACATCACAAATTAAATCCGGAAAATCAAATTGTGGAAAGTATATGAATTTATTTGCATTCTGCAGAGGGAAATAAGTATTTGATCCCCCACCAACCAGTAAGAGATCTGGCCCCTACAGACCAGGTAGATGCTCCAAATCAACTCGTTACCTGCATGACAGACAGCTGTCGGCAATGGTCACCTGTATGAAAGACACCTGTCCACAGACTCAGTGAATCAGTCAGACTCTAACCTCTACAAAATGGCCAAGAGCAAGGAGCTGTCTAAGGATGTTAGGGACAAGATCATACACCTGCACAAGGCTGGAATGGGCTACAAAACCATCAGTAAGACGCTGGGCGAGAAGGAGACAACTGTTGGTGCCATAGTAAGAAAATGGAAGAAGTACAAAATGACTGTCAATCGACAAAGATCTGGGGCTCCACGCAAAATCTCACCTCGTGGGGTATCCTTGATCATGAGGAAGGTTAGAAATCAGCCTACAACTACAAGGGGGGAACTTGTCAATGATCTCAAGGCAGCTGGGACCACTGTCACCACGAAAACCATTGGTAACACATTACGACATAACGGATTGCAATCCTGCAGTGCCCGCAAGGTCCCCCTGCTCCGGAAGGCACATGTGACGGCCCGTCTGAAGTTTGCCAGTGAACACCTGGATGATGCCGAGAGTGATTGGGAGAAGGTGCTGTGGTCAGATGAGACAAAAATTGAGCTCTTTGGCATGAACTCAACTCGCCGTGTTTGGAGGAAGAGAAATGCTGCCTATGACCCAAAGAACACCGTCCCCACTGTCAAGCATGGAGGTGGAAATGTTATGTTTTGGGGGTGTTTCTCTGCTAAGGGCACAGGACTACTTCACCGCATCAATGGGAGAATGGATGGGGCCATGTACCGTACAATTCTGAGTGACAACCTCCTTCCCTCCGCCAGGGCCTTAAAAATGGGTCGTGGCTGGGTCTTCCAGCACGACAATGACCCAAAACATACAGCCAAGGCAACAAAGGAGTGGCTCAGGAAGAAGCACATTAGGGTCATGGAGTGGCCTAGCCAGTCACCAGACCTTAATCCCATTGAAAACTTATGGAGGGAGCTGAAGCTGCGAGTTGCCAAGCGACAGCCCAGAACTCTTAATGATTTAGAGATGATCTGCAAAGAGGAGTGGACCAAAATTTCTCCTGACATGTGTGCAAACCTCATCATCAACTACAGAAGACGTCTGACCGCTGTGCTTGCCAACAAGGGTTTTGCCACCAAGTATTAGGTCTTGTTTGCCAGAGGGATTAAATACTTATTTCCCTCTGCAGAATGCAAATAAATTCATATACTTTCCACAATGTGATTTTCCGGATTTAATTTGTGATGTGCTATCTCTCACTGTTACCAATAACCTACCCTTCAATTATGGGCTGCTCATGTCTTTGTCAGTGGGCAAACTTACAAAATCAGCAAGGGATCAAATACTTATTTCCCCCACTGTAAAAGTAAAAGTAAGAAGTGGCGGTGTTCGGTCCTCTGAGAAACAGTGATCATAACATGATCAAGTTTGAGCTACTATCTGGGATGAACCCACAAAGAAAATCTACTGTAGCGGCATTTAATTTTCGAAAAGTCGACTATAATAAAATGAGAAAAATGGTTAAAAAGAAGCTAAAAGGATCAGCTGCAAAGGTTAGGACACTAAATCAGATGTGGATGCTGTTCAGAAATATCATCTTGGAAGCCCAGACCAGATGTATTACATGTATTTGCAAATGTGGAAAGAAGAGAAAATGACAGTAGGCATGAATAAAAGATGACGTGAAAGAAGCTATTACAGCCAAAAGATTCTCCTTCAAAGAATGGAAAAAGGACCTAAATGAAGAAAATAAGAAGCAACATATAAGCACTGGCAAGTCAGATGCAAAGTATTAATAAAGAAGGCTAAAAGAGAATATGAAGAGAAACTTGCCGCAGAGGCTAAAATTCACAGTAGCTAGACCTGCAATTTTGGGTGGGCCCAGAGTTAATATGGGTGGGCACTATGGCCTAATATTCAGAATGCAGGAGCTAGCTGAGCTGGATATTTAACCCTTAGCAAGTGGAGGAGTGGCCTAGTGGTTAGGGTGGTGGACTTTGGTCTTGAGGAACTGAGTTCAATTCCCACTTTAGGCACAAGCAGCTCCTTGTTACTCTGGGCAAGTCCCCTAACCCTCCATTGCCACATTGAGCCTGCCATGAGTGGGAAAGCACTGGGTACAAATGTAACAAAAAAAAAAATGTTCCCATATGGCTTATTACAGGAACATTGAACACTAAAGGGTTAATGTCAGGCCGGTGACTGGTACTGAATATCTGGTTTAATTTTGGTCACTTTAAACATAACAGGCCATGCCGATATTCAGTTAAGTTTAAACTGACCAAAGATATTCCTGCTTTTTGGTGGCCTAATTTGCCCACAAAACTTAGCCACCAATGCTCTGAACATTAGCAGATAGCTGGTTGTATCGTGCAATATAACTAAGTAATCTGCTAAGCACTAACCGCCAATATTCAGTGGGAAATAACTAGCGATCTCCCATTGAATATTGCCAGATAGCCGGTTAAATGCCATTTAACCTGACAGGAGCCATTCCTGGCTGATTAAATGTTTTTAAATATTGGGTAGACTGAGCATAAAAGCTCTACAAAACATCTAGGAAATGGCCATTCTCCAAACCAAAAAGTTTTTCTGGTTCGAAAATCTCTATGTACCATTGAGTTTTGGATGTTTTCAGCAAAACATCCAAAGATGGATTTAGACATCATATCAAAAATGCCCCTCCAAATGTATCAAATGCGGCACATGGGTCTATTAGAACTATATGGCATTTCCAACGATCATCAATAAAGTCCAACAAAACAGTTTCCGTACTATGGAACTTCCTAAAACCAGATTGAAACTCAGAAAGAACCCCCTGCTTCTCAACAAAATCAAGCAGTTGTGTTAAAACCACCTTTTTTAACACTTTAGATAAAAATGGCAAATTGGATATCAGTCTAAAATTACTCGGCAGACCTGTCACAGTCCACAGCTAAGATGTTTCCTCTTACAGTTTTCCATAGAAAAAATGTACTAAACGTCCGGTAGGACCTCTGTAATAGCAACATAAAATCCCTTCATTGTCAGATTCTTTGTGAAGTAACACTAAATCTTATGAAGAAGCTTTTCAGAGCCTATGTAGCAAACCTTAACACCAAATTTGAACACACAAATACCAATAACTGTGAATATACACAACAGCAATATTTGTCCCACTGGAAAAGACAGACTAGTCAGACTCATATAGATCCCCACACAAACCACATGCCAGCAGAATTTCTCACCTTGGGTTGCATGCAGAACACAGACAAACCCTTACCAATTTCAGAATAAACGATAAAAAATTAGAAATTGTCCTGTAGCCCAGCATCAGCCTTGCCCTTCCCTACCCTCCTCACCCCTCCTGTAGCCTGGCATCAGCCCTTCCCTTCCTACCCCCCCCCCATAGCCCAGCATGAACCCTTCCCTCCCCCTCCCCCTCATATTCTGGCAACAGCCTACCCTTCCCTCCCTCTCTCCCTCCCCCATAGTCTGACATCTCCCCTATCCTTCCCAATCATCCACCTCCACCCAAAGGCCCACCAGCATGAAATATAAAACATTTTCTTTTTTAACTGGACATTGCAGAGCCCACCAGCATTAAATACAAAACTTTTTTTCCACCTGAGCACAGTACAGTGAAGTTTCCAGTGCAGCAATTCCAGAGAAGTCTACTGACCTTGATCAGTGTGCACGTGGAGGTGCAGTGCTGGAGATTGACCACAGGGGAATAGGCTTCACGTCAGTGCCACGACATAGGCTACTGACACACTCCTGGAGTCTGGGGCAGGAATATTATATAAGTGCCTGGATATCCCCAGCTGCACAGGACGGGGCCAGCCAAGATGGCTAAGTTAAAGGCAGCACTAGCTGGCGGGGCTCCCGACTTTGCCACAGGTTCAATTCACCCCAGTCATGCAGAATCGTTGTGCTGAGTGCTCTCACCACGCATGCTGCAGGGGCAGACAAGTTACATTGAGTAGAGAGGCTAGACGAGCTGCCTGTAATTAACACAGCAGGCAGCAGCTGCAGGGAACAGACGCAGAACAGCAGCCCTAAGAGCACAAAGTGGATCCTTCCCCCCAATGCCGGACTCCCGAGCAGTAGCAAACAAGGCAGGAGGAGGGTTGATAGTCTGCTTGCTGGAGGCCAGTAGCACTGATAAATTAAAAAAAAATAAAATATAACACCAGAGCTGCAGGGCTTAGCTCGGGGGTACTTCTTTGCTTCCTACATATGGCTGAGCTAATGCAATTAGAGTACTATGGCTGAGTAGTGTGCAGCTAGCTGGCAACTGATTGGTGGATCACTGAGACTGGGTGGGCCTGATCCAAAAATGGGTGGGCCTGGGCCCATCCAGGCCCACCCATAGCTACGCCCCTGTATCAGAAGCAGAAAGCTTGCGAAGGAATCCATGGGACCATTAGATCATGAAGGTGCAAAAGGGCCACTCAGGGAGGACAAGGCCATAGCAGAAAAACTGAATGAATTCTTTGCTTCAGTCTTTACAGAAGAAGATGCAAGAGATCTACCTGTACCAGAAATGATTTTCAGGGGTGATGATGCGGAGGAACTGAAAGAAATCTCTGTGACCTGGAAGATGTACCTAGCCAAATTGACAAATTAAAGAGTAGTAAATCACCTGGACCATATGGCATACATCCAAGGGTACTCAAAGAACTCAAGCATGAATTTGCTCATCTGCTGTTAGTACTATGTAACCTGTCATTAAAATCGTTCATAGTACCTGAAGATTGGAGGGTGGCCAATGGTGACACCGATTTTTAAAAAGGGTTCCAGGGGTGATCCAGGAAATTACAGACTGGTAAGCCTGATGTCAGTGCTGGGCAAAATAGTGGAAACTATTATAAAGTATAAAATTATGGAACACATAGACAAACATGATTTAATGGAACAGAGTCCTCATGGGTTCAGCCAAGGAAAGTCTTGCCTCACAAATTTGCTTTATTTCTTTGAAGGCATGAATAAACATGTGGATAAAGGTGTGCTGGTTGATGTAGTGTATCTAGATTTTCAGAAAGCTTTTGATTAAGTTCCTTCTGAGAAAATTAAAGAGTCATAGGATAGGAGGCAATGTTCTAGTGTGGATTGGGAATTGGTTATTGGACAGAAAACAGAGGGTAGGGTTAAATGGTCATTTCTCTCAAAGGAGGAGGGTGAACAGTGGAATGTTGCAGGGATCAGTACTGGGATTGGTACTATTTAACATATTTATAAATGATAGGGAAATTGGAACAATGAGAGAGGTGTTTAAATTTGCATATGACACAAAACTATTCAAAGTTAAAACACGTGCGGACTGTGAAATATTGCAGGAAGACCTTAGGAAATTGGAAGACCACGCATCCAAATGGCAGATGAAATTTAATGTGGACAAATGCAAGGTGATCTATATTGGAAAGAATAATCCAAATCATAGTTATCTGATGCTAGGCTCTACCTTGGGAGTCAGCACCCAAGAAAAAGATCCAGGTGTCATTGTAGATAATACCATGAAATCTGCTCGATGTGCAGCTGAGGCCAAAAAAGCAAACAGGATGCTAGGAATTATTAAGAAAGGGATGGTGAATAAGACCGAAAATATTATAATGCCACTGTATTGCTCCGTGGCGCGACCTCACTTTGAGTATTGCGTTTTTACATAAAGATATAACGGAATTAGAAAGGTTCAAAGAAGAGTTCCCAAAATGATAAAGGGGATGGAACTCCTCTCATATGAGGAAAGGCTAAAGAAGTTAGGGCACTTCAGCTTAGAAAAGAGACAGTTGAGGGGAGATATAATTGAGGTCTACAAAATCCTGAGTGGTGTAGAAGGAGTAGATATAAATGTACTCACTCTGCTGCTCCCCAGTATCTCTCCACACTCGTCCTTCCCTACACCCCTTCCCGTGCACTCCGCTCCATGGATAAATCCTTCTTATCTGTTCCCTTCTCCACTACTACCAACTCCAGACTTCGTGCCTTCTGTCTCGCTGCACCCTAAACCTGGAATAAACTTCCCGAGCCCCTACGTCTTGCCCCATCCTTGGCCACCTTTAAATCTAGACTGAAAGCCCACCTCTTTAACATTGCTTTTGACTCGTAACCACTTGTAACCTCCTCTCCTCCTTCCTGTACACATTGATTTGATTTGCTTACTTTATTTTTTGTCAATTAGATTGTAAGCTCTTTGAGCAGGGACTGTCTTTCTTCTATATTTGTGCAGTGCTGCGTACGCCTTGTAGCGCTATAGAAATGCTAAATAGTAGTAGTAGTAGTAGATGTAAATCGATTTTTTTGCTTGTTCCAAAAGCACAAAGACTAGGGGACACTCAAGGAAGCTACATGGAAATACTTTTAAAACAAATAAGAGGAATTTTTTTTTTCACTCAATGAATAGTTCAGTTCTGGAACTCTTTGCTGGAGGATGTAGTAACAGTGGTTAGCGTATCTGGGTTTAAAAAAGGTTTGGACAAGTTCCTGGAGGAAAAGTCCATAGTCTGCTGTTGAGACAGACATGGGGAAGCAACTGCTTGCTCTGGGATTGGTAGCATGGAATGTTGCCACAATTTGGGTTTCTGCCAGGTACTTTTGACCTGGCTTGGTCACTGTTGGAAACAGGATACTGGGCTAGATGGGCCGTTGGTCTGACCCAGTATGGTTACTCTTATGTTCTTATAGAAATGAGATGCGAATGACAATTCCTCAGTAAACCAAATGAAACTGCAAAATCAGGGACAGGATTTTGCTATCGCAAACCTCAACACACAAATAGTGGGTCATCTCATTTTACATTTTACTGTTCAGTGAGTATAGCCTATAAGAACAGTGGAATTGCCTTTGTTTCTGGAACTGATTACTCTAGCTAAACAGAACAGTGATGAGTTGGTCACTTTAAAGCGGAGATGAAGCTGAAGTTGGTAGCTATTCTTGGTGAACAGACATATGTCTCTATCACAACAGACTGCCAGTCATCCCATGGAAAATTTCACATTGGGGTAAGCGTCTACTGGATTCGTAGTTTTTAGAGAAGTCGTCTGCTTGTCTGGCCTTAAGATTGAAGGGTTCTCACACATTTGACGTTCTTGCATCAGTTCTTGAAGATCAAACAGTGTTTGTCATCAGATGAAAAATTGTTAGAACAACCATAGACAATGATTCCAACTTTGTGAAAGCCTTCCTTGTAATTGGACAGTATGATGATGATAACAAGGATAAACATGAAGATGCAAATGATGAATTAGCACTACTTCTAATGCAGATGATAGTGACAACAATGATGATAAAGTATTCTTTGCTAAACGAAAGTGAAGTGTTTCAGAATGTGCTGTTCTAGGCTAGATGAAGTGACAAAGCTTCAGCTGCTAGCTAAACCATTCCCAAGTAAAAACTTTACTAGTAGACTCTCAGTTTTTAATCAACTCTTCTTTAATGTAGCAATCATAGCAAATAAAGAAAATCAACCTACAGTTCAGTGGCTTGAACAGAATTGTTGCCTTCTGCACATAGAGTTCATATCTAGCCACCTCAGATGCAAGGAGATGGCCAGAATCTCAGCCCAGCTGAGTGGTAAAGCTGTAATAAAGGGGAAAATAACCTGGGAAACTGGCTGGGGAAAATGCCTTGGGAAATGGTGAAGAATTTTGATTGAATCACAGTAGATTCAGGAGGGATTAGCCCCTAGAACAGCTGCTGATCACAAAGGCATGCTAGGAAGACTGGGACTCTCTCACACAAACCTGAGGGGCAGAGAGGGAGGGATGGAACTAGCTCAGTTCTAATAGCGAATAGGGAAAGCTCATAAGGAGTCAATCACAGGATACTGCAAACTGTAGTGATAGCAGCCCTAATACACAGTGCTATTTATACACAGAAAATGTAATTGAATAGAAATAATACTCATACTAAATATACATAACAATGCACCCCTGCCTCCATGAATATGGGGGCAGGACACAGAGGTTCCCTTGATCAAAACCTGCAGACCCAGTCAGAAGACATCAGTAATATTGCAACCTGGCCTGATTTGAAGGAACTTTTTATCAGACTGAGCAATCCACTTTCTGCTAGTGCAGTTGTTGAACTCCTTTTTAGCTGTGCTGGATTAATGACTCACAAACGCACTCGCATGAGTGACAGTCATTTTCAAAAATTTAGTTTGCCCTTGTGTGTGACCCCTGAGGCAGGTGGGTGCTTCCACTGAAACATGGTCCTGTCTCGGGTCCTTTTACATGAGATGCTCCTTTAATAAAGATTTGTTGTCCATTTAATCAGCTGCTAGAGGTTTTTTGGTCTAACCCTACTTTGGTTTGTTTGTTGCTTGGACTACCCTTAGGGACTAATTAAGTTTCGTGTGTTGTTGAAGAATCTGCCTGGATTTTGGTGCGGATCTCTAGGCACGCTATATAGAATCTGGGGGAAAAGAGAGAATTCTATAAACGGCGCTCAAAAATCAATTCTGAAACAAAATGGTGCTCAATGCTATTCTATAATGGGCATGCAAGGAATAGCATTGAGTTCCAATTTCGTTCCCCCAATTTAGGTGCTAGGCTTTATGCCTGCTGAAAACAAGTGTAATTTCTGGTGCCCAATTTGGGTGCACGTCCCTGGTATTCTATAACAGTGTTTCCCAAGTCCAGTCCTGGAGTACCCCTTGCCAGTCAGGTTTTCAGGATATCCACAATGAATATGCATGACTTTGATTTGCATATACTGCTTCCATTATATGCAAATCTCTTTCATGCATATTCATTGTGGATATCCTGAAAACCTGACTGGCAAGGGGTATTACAGGACCAACACTGTTCTATAACACTACGTGCAAATTTTAGGAACACCCCTGACTCACCCATTCACCTCCCATGGCCATGCCCTCTTTTGAGTTGTACCTTATGGGATTTATTATAGAATAGCACGTAGCAAAATGTGCATCCAATTCCAAATTGGTGCTGATTAGTGCCAATTAGCACTCAATTGTTGGCAGTAATTGGCTACTATTTAATTGGGTGCACATCTTCAATCGGCATCCCATTTTGAGCGCCATGTATAGAATCTGGGGAAAATATTAACTCTTACCCATACATAGTAACATAGTAACATAGTAGATGACGGCAGAAAAAAAAAACCTGCACGGTTCATCTAGTCTGCCCAACAAGATAAACTCATATGTGCTACTTCTTGTGTATACTTTACCTTGATTTGTATCTGCCATTTTCAAGACACAGACCGTAGACGTCTTGCCCAGAACTAGCCCCATTTTCAGGACACAGACCGTAGAAGTTTTGCCCAGAACTAGCCCCACCACCCAAACACCAGCCCCGCCTCCCAATCTCGGCTAAGCTTCTGAGGATCCATTCCTTCTGCACAGGATTCCTTTATGTTTATCCCATACAGCCCTGCATACTGACTTGCCATTCTATGTAGCTTCTACCAGTTCCCCTTATATACTCTCTAGGACCCTTCGCTCTGCCTCTGAGCATTGTCTTTGCATTCCTTCTACTTTTTTGTTCTCAATTTGCTGCTACGTGACAAAGCACATTTTTCCCAAATTCAGATCTGCAGTGAAAACCCATCTCTTCTACATAGCCTTCCTTGGAGGAGTGACCTGAAGACAGTAGCAGATTTGGTAGCAAAACAGCCTGATCTCCTCTGCTCCCCTCTTCCTTCATCTCTTCCCCCTCTCATTCCTACATTCGTTCATTCATCCTTCCTCCTCTCTTCTCTTTTCACTGCTGTCACTTTACTGTTGATTGATGTATTTCCTTTCCAACTTTATATTAGCCTGTAAACTACCCTGATTGTTGTACGGAAAGGCAGTATATCAAGAATTATAATAAACAACAATAAACAGATGATGTCACAGGATGCTACTGTGGCCACCTCCAGCTACCAGACAGAAACATCACATTTTTGTCTCCTTTTTGTCTTCTTGGCTGTCAAAAATAATCAAATAAGTTCTATGCCCACGAACGAGAATACCCTGAGAACCTAGCTTTTTTATAAGCTTTCTCAGATTACATTTTACTATGTCCTGCCTTTCCCTTTAGCCCGGTTTCTTTTCTTGACCTTAACAGTTGAATGTCTTTTCTGGTTGCGGATGATGTTATATCCCATTTCATGTCTTGCATGTTTGTTTGATTTGTGATTCTGTTATTCCTGCATTGCACACCACCCTGATGATAGGACAGTCTATCCAATACTGACTAAACAAAAAATAAATAGATTAATATCTTTTCTCCGCTTTTTTTTTATAGTGCTGTTTTAAAGGGACCCACACAAACTTTAGATGCCTTTGACTGAACAGGTGATTTAAAATGCAGGCTTACCGAATATCGATTGTGTTAGAAGGTAGTAGATTTTATTCTACCTTAAGATATTGTAACTAGTTAGTTACCTTTGTGACTCCACATTTGTACCTTCATTGTCAATATTTATTTATTGCAAATATGACTAATTTCCTGACATTTGACTAACTGGGAATCAGCTGAACTAGCCACAGACTTCTCGTGACCCCCTACTTAGAGGTTAACACCAATGAATCATAGATCAATTTTAACTAGTTAGACTTCCAGGTGCCTATTGTGACATGATGATCTGTTTTTTAAAACTACTGTCTGCCTAAGTAAATAATTTCTATAATATAATGCTCGGGCTAAAGCAGTCAAGACAATCACCATGCACTACAAGGAGTGTCTTAGCTGGAATCACAGTACTTCTCAAGTTGCTGAGTCACTCACTGTTCAGCTTCCTGATTCATAGCATACCCATAATGTAATTGACATTAGCACGCTCCCTTTTATACCTTCTTATTTACTCGTACTGGCTTCTAGATCTGATCCTTGAAAAGCCTACACCCATCCTTACACATCCAGCTCTGGTTTTCTAGGAAATAAGAATATGCAAATTAAATAAGGCCAGAAACCAAAATTATTGCAAATTTATACCTTATGGGTATTGTTTTTATATCCTGTAATCAGAGCTGTGAAGTGTTCTAGAGATCTGATTGTGGGCTTGAACCAGCTGAATTTGTTTTTGTTTGGAAATATTTATTAAGCATATTTCAAATTTACCCAATGAAAGACCATTTGGAATAAGAAAATTATTGTAGCATGTTCTACAAAATGGAAAGGAACTTACTCCCCCTCCCCTGGACAAAAAAAAATACCTTATGATGGGAAATCCCAGTTCACAAAATGGCTTGGGGGCATGCAAAGGCATCAAGAAGGATAAAACACTATAAGAACAAAAGAATAGCCATACCCGGTCAGACCAATGGTCCATCTAGCCCAGTATCCTGTTTCCAACAGTGGCCAAGCCAGGTCACAAGTACAAACCCAAATAGTAGAAACAGTCCATGCACCCTTGCCTTAATGGGGCTCACAGTCTTTTGTACTTGAGGCAACAGAGGGTGAAATGACTTGCCCAAGGTCATGATGAATGTCATTTGGAGATGCAGGACTTGAATCACGGCTATCCTGGTTCACAGTCTGCTTGTGTAATCATCAAGCTACTCCTCTGCTCCACTAGTGGCTAAGTATATTAAGACACTTTAATGCAATTTGACAAATATACCCCTAAATTTGGAGTTTAAACATATGAGTGCCTTTCACAGAGGAACAGAGCTGATTGAAGCAGGCTTATCTCTAAGACAGGGGTTTTCAAGCTAGTCCTCTGGACACACTAAGCCAGTCTGGTTTTCAAGGTATCCACAATGCATATGCATGAGATAGATTTGCATACCATGGAGGCAGTGCATGAAAAGTTCACATGCATGTTCAGTGTGGGTATTCTGAAACCTTGACTGGCTATGAGGGGCATAATCGAACACAAACGCCTATCTCCATGGACGTTTATCTCCGAGAACGGGTCCATGAAGGGGCGGGCCGAACCGTATTTTCGAAAAAATGGACGTTTTTGAGCTGGGCGTTTGTTTTTTTTAGCGATAATGGAAACTAAAAACGCCCAGCTCAAAAATGTCTTAATCTGAGCCATTTGGTCGTGGGAGGGGCCAGGATTGGTAGTACACTGGCCCCCCTGATATGCCAGGACACCAACTGGGCACCCTAGGTCAGTGCGGTGGACTTCAGAAAAAGCTCCCACATGCATAGCTCCCTTACCACGGGTGCTGAGCTCCCAACCCCCTCCCCCAAAACCCACTACCCACAAATGTACAACACTACCATAGCTCTTAGAGGTGAAGGGGGCACCTACATGTGGGTACAGTGGGTTTTGGAGGCCTCCCATTTACCAGCACAAGTGTTGCAGGTGGGGGGGGGGGGGGGGGTTGGGCCTGGGTCCACCTGGCTGAAGTGCACTGTGGTACCCACTAAAAGTGCTCCAGGGACCTGCATACATGCAGGCCTCTAGGACTTGTTGCTGCTGTATAACATTGGCACACCAGTTGACACCTGAAGACTAATCTCTCCGAAAACGTCCTTTATTGGAATAAGCACGTTTACTCACAGTTAACTGCAGATCAGAGGTTGTGCCCCACTGGCAACGAGTCTCCCTGGTACTGAGATGAGCAGTAGATCAGAGCTGGCAGAATGGTGTACAATGCCCTCTTTCAGCCACATTCAAGGTAAGGACTAAGTTGTCTAATGTGGCTAACACAGGAAAGGGAACTAAAACTGGCTTACAAAAATGGCCACTACCGCATGGACTACAACAGGAAACACAACAGGGCACACTCTGATCCAGTAGGCAGGGGGAAAAGCACCATGGGAGAAGAGCCTACCAACTACCAACATCGTGAGACTGTAACACAAGCTAATGAAATCACGGAGCACAATACCCTACACCCACCACAATGCAATGCTGATGTGACCCTGTAGTGCACCCGAGAGCCACATCTGACCCAGGGAAAGGCTGTGAGAGGATCAAACACATTCTGCTGTCAAGGAGGTGGGTACAGCATTTGAGGCTGACATAAAGGCTGGGAAAAAAGTTTTTAAAGTGGGTTTTTTTTGGTGGGAGGGGGTTAGTGACCACTGGGGGAGTCCGGGGACGTCATCCCCGATTCCCTCCAGTGGTCATCTGGGCAGTTGGGGCACTTTTTTTGGACCTGTTTGTGAAAAAAAGGGTCCAAAAAAAGTGACCCAAAATCGCGGTAAAAACGCCTTTTTTTTCGACTATCAGCTACAGATGCCCATCTCTCCTTGGCTGATAACCACGCCCCAGTCCTGCCTCCGACACGCCCCCGTCAACTTTATTCATTTCCGTGATGGAGTGCAGTTGGAAACGCCCAAAATCGGCTTTCGATTATACTGATTTGGGCGCCTTTGCGAGAAAAACGCCCATCTCCCGATTTGGGTCGAAATATAGGCATTTTTTTCTGTCAATTATAAGCTGGTATGTGTGTCTCAAGGACTGGGTTGAGAACCCCTGCTCTAAGAAAAGCTTTAAAATAAGTACATAAGTACGTAAGTAATGCCACATTGGGAAAAGACTAAGGGTCCATCGAGCCCAGCGTCCTGTCCACGACAGCGGCCAACCCAGGCCAAAGGCACCTGGCAAGCTTCCCAAACATACAAACATTCTATATGTGTTATTCCTGGAACTGTGGATTTTTTCCAAGTCCATTTATTTATTTTACAGCATTTATACCCCACAATTTCCCACCGCTGGCAGGCTCAATGTGGTTTACAACAGTTAAATAACAAATAGGCGAGTACATTAAATTGAGAGGGATTAGCGGGGTGGGGAGATAAAGATAAGAAATGGGTTAGTTTGTAAGAGCACTAAAGGGGTTCAGTGTCCTGGGGTCAGTGAGATAGTATGCTCAAAAATATGAATTGTTTCTTTGGTATTCCATAATGCACTTACTGGTGAAGTAAATAGGTATTACCTTATAACTTAGGTTTCAGTTTCATCTGCTTTTGCAGTATATTGTCCTCAAAAAGAAAAGAAAAATAAATCCAACCAAGGACTAGGGGAGCTTTATACAAATGAGCTCCTTTGTAACAATTCCTATTATTGCTTGACAAACAATGGTCCTTCGTTTGTTCAAACTTAATGCCTCTTCCTCCTCCTTAAACAAATTTTATCCAGGCAACAGACTATGATTCCGTCTTTAAGCACAAGGGAGAGTTCCCAAACTCCCTGCTTCTCAAATAGTTTTGTTTCAATAAAAACAAACAAAAAACACTGGTGCTAACAAAACTACCCAGCACCACAAAATATATCCTTTATATCTTGTGTTTGGCCCCTCTCACAAGCCTAAGGTTCACAAGCTAGCAGATCCCATGCATAATCATTCATAATGGAGAAAGCCTGACCTCTAATAGTCCCCCCCCCCCCCCCCACCAATCTACTAGCAAAACAAAAGAAAACCCTTTTCTTACAGGGTAACTGCTGGATTAATTCCCAATTTTTACACAGGATTTCAAAAGTTTTCTATTTCCATTTCCTCACCTTCCCCAGGTGGTATAGGGACTGAGTTCTTAAACTACACGGGCTCTTCCCTGACTTCAGCTGGAGCATTGGTGTTTTCCATTTCCATGGGCTGGGGAAAATGCTCCTTTTCTTCCTCTTCCCAGTGTTAAATTACTCCCCCTTTTCAGGAAATTCCTTCCCCATTTGTAATTAAACTCTGGAATTTGTTGCCAGAGAATGTGGTAAAAGTAGTTAGCTTAGCGGCATTTAAAAAAGGTTTGGATAGCTTCCTAAAAGAAAAGTCCATAAGCCATTATTAAGATGAACTTGGGGAAAATCCACTACTTATTTCTGGATAAGCTGCATAAAATGTAGTGTACTGTTTTGGGACCTTGCCAGGTACTTGTAACCTGGATTGACCTCTGTTTGGAAACACGATTCTGGGCTCGATGAACCTTCGATCTGCCCCAGTATGGCAACATTTATGTAATTATGTAACCAGGATTTTTCCTGAATCTTCTTCATCTTTCCTTGGGAGCCTAGCAACCTTTCACTAAAAGACCCGGGGTGCCCTCTGTTGGCTGTAAGTTTATTTGCAATTGTTTTTCTTAGGCTATCTTTATTCCATAGAGTAATAGGAGAGTACTGAGCTTCAGGTGGCAGTGCACTTACAGAACCTCTCGCTCCCTGCTCACACCATCTAGCATCTTCCCACTTTCTTTCTCTACTCTTCCATCCAGTGTCTCCCCTTTTTCTCTCCCCATCCTTCCAGTATCTCCCATTTCTCTCCTGATCCTTCCATTCAGTCTCCCCTCTTTCTCTCGCCATTCTTGCAGCCATCTCTCCTCTTTCTCTCCCCATCTTTCCATCTAGCATCTTCTCAATTTTTCTCCCCATCCTTCCATCTAGTGTCTCCCACATTTCTCTCCCCATCCTTCCAGTGCCTCCCTTTCTCTCCCTTCTTCCATCCAATGTCTCTCCTCTTTCTCTCTCCTTCCATCCAGTGTCTTCCGTTTTTCTCTCCCCATCCTTCCAGCACCTCTCTCTTTCTCTTTCCATCATTCTATCTAGTGCCAAGAGTTTTCAACCCAGTCCTCGGGGGAAAACCCAGTCAGTTGAGGGTTTCAGGATATCCCCATTAACTTCAATATCTATATTTTCAAAGTAAGTACAATATAGAATATTATTTCTTCTTTATTAGTATCAAAATAATTTTCAACCTTTAATTTTTTAAACATTTTCACAATAATGCTAACAAAGCATTCTGCCCGGTTCTCCTACTTACCCTAACTTTCATATTCACACTTCTAACATTCTTCCACATTCATACCATTCACTTCAAATTCCCATATACTATCTGAAGAAATACAGAGATGTTCTATTCACACAATGTTACTGATAATTCCACAATACAGATCTTAAATAAGTTTGTTATTTACTGTTCTTCCCTTTGTGGTTCCTTACTACTATGCATAGACAATTTTCAGTTTAGAGTACTCATTCTAAAGGTAACCACATATTGGAGTTTAATGTATCTCCTGTTGAAATACCAGTATGCGTGTCCTGGCAAGCTATATGCTAGTTTTAAAGTCACTTTTCTTCTATTATCGCTGTAGTATAGAGAATATATGCTTTTCCGTTGCCACTCTCTCTTTTCCGCAACTCTCTGTGCTCTTCAGTAGTATTTAAATATGCGGTTAATTCCTTTTCCAAACCTGTGGTTATTTTCTTCCTCTCCACTGCTTGTGAACATTCTGTCGTGCTCCCTTAATTAACTTTGTGTTGTCAGCAAATTTAATTACCTCACTAGTTACTCCCATCTCTAGATCATTTATAAATATGTTAAAAAGTAGCAGTCCCAGCACAGACCCCTGGGGAACCCCACTATCTACCCTTTTCCGTTGAGAATACTGACCATTTAGCCCTACTCTCTGTTTTCTATCTTTTAACCAGTTTTTAATCCACAATAGAACACTACCTCCTATCCCATGACTTTCCAATTTCCTCTGGAGTCTTTCATGAGGTACTTGGTCAAACAACTTTTGAAAATCCAGATACAAAATATTGAGTGGCTAACCTTTATCCACTTGTTTGTTCACCCCTTCAAAGAAATGTAGTAGATTGGTGAGGCAAGATTTCACTATATCCATGTTGGCTGTCTCATTAATCTATGGTTTTTGAGGATGGAGGAGAGGATTAAAGGGTGAAAGGTCAGAGATATCCGTTCCACTTTCTACTGTATGTACCATTTAAGAAGCTATGAACATCTTCAAGACCCTCTTCAGCCACAAAGCTTTCAATATCTGATGATTAACATAGTAGATGACGGCAGAGAAAGACCTGTATGGTCCATCCAGTCTGCCCAACAACATAAACACATATGTGCTACTTATACAATACTACTCATAGTGCAACCCTTGGTATAATGTCTCACAATTTCTGAGGTCCCATTAAGAGCCTGGCTGATCCCTTTCAGTCACTAGTGCCTTTCTGCTGCTGTCTAGTCAGTTGGGAGAAGTCTTGCAGACTGCAAGGTGGAATCCTCTCGAAACTACATTTGCTTAGGAAATTTAAAAAAAAATAGGGATCTTAATCATTTTATAATTTACTATTGTTATAGTAGATGAAAGTAGGTGAGCAATTCTTACAAATCAATTTCTCTGTCTGTGAGACACACATTAACCTGTCACTGAAACTGATTGTGTCTCAATGGCATACTCAACGGGTGCACTGCTACACACTGACAGATGGAAAGCAAGCATACCTTTCTTTGCTTTTAAAATAGAAGTGTGTCACAAACACTACTCCTGTCTCTCAGTGTCCTTCTGTGTCCTTTTTTTTTCTTTTTTTGTAGAAACATTGGAGCAAACTACCATATGATTTCCTTTCTCTCTTTCTCTGAAAGCCATAGAGAAAATGGTTCTGTGACTTCATGCCATGATGAGTCTTCTAGTCCAGCTGTGACAACATTGCTCATGGGGGTTGGAAAAATCAAGCAGGGATAGGTTTATTTGGATGCTTTTTGAAGAGTTCAAATATGATTGGCTGAAATGCCTCATGCTTCTGACTTGATGTCCACCCCCTCCTAGATTGGTACTTGCACATCTGGGCACATGTGTGCCTAGGATGAAAATGAATGGGAAGAATGGCAATTCATGGAAAACTGCAGTCTTGCACATTCAAAGGCCCTTTTACTAAGCTGTGGTAAAAAGGGCCCTGGACTAGCTGTGGGGGCCGTTTTTGCTGCTGCAGATAAAAAGGCCAAAAAAAGAAATGGCCATGCGGTAAGACTGCATGCTGGGGGTGGCATTACCGCCAGTGCCCACATTGGACCGGCAGTAGCTCAAGATTGACGCGCAGTAAGGCCGCAGTGGGCTTAATGCCGCTTGGTAAAAGGGCCCCTTAGATAGTTAGTGGTGAAACTAACCAAATATGCTGCTATTTCTTGTGTTTTATTGTTCTGCCCTCTTATTCATGGAGGCAGGGTATACTGTGATGTGTATTTAATATGAGTATTGTTTGTATTTAATTGCATTGGTTGAGTAATAGATAGCACTGTGTATTAGGTAAGGAGGGTGAAGAAAACAGGAGACAGGATGATGTCAAAAAGTTGAAGCCACTTAGGTTAGCCTTTGTTTCATCTTCCCCGTGCAGCTGTCATCTAGTACACTCAACACAAAGCAAGCAAACCTATGAGCTGCTGCATCCTCATTGTCATTCTTTATTGTTGGTAGCATTTTTATTTAATCTCACTTATATTTTAAAACATGCTGGCTTGTGCAGCATATGGACATACACAGAGGAAGTATTGGTTTCATGTACTAATTTGTTCGACATTTTAAATCATTGTGTCATTTGGAGGGGCTGGCTATAGCAGCTCCTTTGGTGTAGAGATGTTGTCACCTAGTAAAGGGCCACCAAAACAGACATCATGTTATGAGAATCAGATGCTTAACAATCAGACTTTTTATAAGAACAATTAAAAAAACATTAATTAGGTTGAAAATGGGAGCATTTAACATCTTCTTTTCCTGTGTCTCCATCAAAAGAAAAAGATGGCATGTGGGAACTTGCTCCTTTTTGTTTTGTAGAATGCAGTGGTATATTATAAAAATGCACTTGCTTTTTTTATTACTACTATTTCACAGATATGCATTGTAACTTACTACAGTATTATTGTAAGCCACTTTGAGCCTGCAATCAATGGGAAAAGGTGGGATACAAATGTGATAAATAAATAAATAAGTATTGAATAATGAAGTGGGGGTTTGCTTCATGCAGAAGTTCTTTCCAGAGGCAGTCTATATGTGCCAAGTTTAGGTCAGCACAATATTAGCCGCCAAGTTCATACTGTAATATCTGTAATCCCGGTCGCAAACCTTCGGGGGGGGGGGGGGGGGGGGGGGGGGGTAGGCTCCCTTCAGCAGTCCACAAACAAAGTTCTTCCAGACAACACAGCTTTTAGTTCCAAACAGTTTATTTCCCTCCTCCACAAATCTCAGTTCAAGGGGGTTAAAGTCCCATTCAGTTTAAAAACAAAACAACAAGAAAAACTTCCCTTTAAATCCAAGTTCTCCCCAGTTCAACAGCCTGGGTTTCAGTTTTAAAAGTCTTTCCACTTGGGTGGTTGCAGAATGGCAGTACACCGCTCACAACACAGCTAATTGACTTCTGTGACCACCCACTGCCTTCAGTCCCTGCAACTCTGCCCCAAAGTACAATTACAGTCCATGTCAACCGGCTCCTCCAAACCTGGTGTGTTGGTCTCTCCAGCCTCTCCTTCCTCCAAGCACTCCATTAACTCTGCTTCTCTGCTAGGCTGTGGGTTGGAGACCTCTTCCCCCTCCCAGGTGGAAGGAATCTTGTACTGATTTCTAACCCAAGGGAATTGAGCTTTGTCATCCCTGCTCCCCCTTCTGGCCCTCGCCTGCCATAGCAGCTGCTCTTTCCAGTCCTTTTCCCCCTCCCTTCCACGTGAGGGCCATACCTGGTTTTGGGACCTACCACCCCAATCCCTTCTCTCAGGGCCTTGTGGGGAATGTAGTCTGGCCCCATACCTCCTCCTGACCTGCTTAGACCCTCCAACCTCCTTACAATACAAAGTTAATTATGTTAAATGGAAAAAAATCTGTTGGCTCAGTCTGCTTGCTATGTGACTATTCCATCACTGTTTCATTATTGATACCAAGTATTATATATTAAGGGCATTTGCTGTAAACTTTGTTTTAATTCATTTATCCAGTCCTTGCATGTGTAACCCTAAGGGGTTAAAATAATCTTAACTGGGCTCCTCCAGAGGAAAAAAATAAGGGTTCTATAGTGACATCACTATGGGACAACAGCTGAGCAAGCTGAGACCTGGTTGCCTTGGCAACGGCTTGCTGGTCAGTTGAGAGTTGAGCAGAAGAAGGAGCTGAAGCAGAAGAAGGAGAGGGTGTGTGCTGCAGTGTATCTGAGATTGACTGACAACTGTGGTAAAATTTAAGTCATTAATATAAAGTATGAGGAGTTGAGAGAGAGGGAGGGAGAGGAGTTGTTGAGTGAGTGTGAATCCCGTTTCCTGAGAGCTAGAGATCATTCTCTCTTTGGGATTTAGGATTAGGAATATTAAGTTCTTTATGTCTGAGGGTTACAGGATACAAATGTTGGAAGGGGTTGAATGTGAATTGGTGGTCTATTAACTGTACAGTGGTAAAATCCTGGCTCAGATATAATTAAAGGATGAACCAGTACTAAAGTATCTGTGAATGGGAGAAGGTCTGGAGAATAGAATGTTAGGAGAGCAAAAGTGTAGAGGGAGAGTGCTGCAGCAGGGACAAGTGTGAGGGCGCTTCAAGGCTGCTCCTGCTAGAATAGGGTAACCGAGTGAGGTTAGGATCTAAAAGAGAGGGCACTTTATTTGAATTTCATTTTGATTAGCAAAAAGGCCACAGTTTTGATCAGATAAATGTAATGTCACACACAGGAAAGTGCTAAGTAAGGATAGGGAGAGAGGGTATTGCCTCCTGTTCATTTTGTTAAGTTAGGTTTAGGAAGAAGAAAGGAGTCCTGCAGTGCTGGCGTTTGAGAAGTTCTGGTCCCCCACTCAAGAAAGGTTTTCATCTACACCATGAAAGAGACTGAGTTAAGTATGCTTCATAGCTAAGAGACATTTGCATCACCACTAAAAAGAAAAGATACTTACCTGATGATCTAGCTGAGGAATACATTTCCATTGTCTCAGTGGCGTAGCAAGGGCGGGGCGGTGGGGGGGTCCGCCCCGGGTGTCAGCGGGTGGGAGGTGCTCCACTCCCGCTGCTCCCACCCTGTCCTGCCTTAAAAAAAGTTTTTTCGAAGCGCAGGAGTGGCAGGCAGCGCCTCGCGTCTGCCCTGCTAGTAAAAAGCTCCTGGACGTCATCGTCGGGTCTTCCCACATTGAGTCCCGCCCTCCTCTGAGGTAATTTCCTATTACTGCGAAGGCGGGTGGGACTCAATGTGGGAAGGCCCGACGACGACGTCGAGGAGCTTTTTACTAGCAGGGCAGACGCCGGCGCTGCCTGCCACTCCGGTGCTTCGAAAAATTTTTTTTTAAGGCAGAACAGGGTGGGAGCAGGAGAACGGAGCTGGTAGGTGTGTCGGGTCAGGTCGGGTGGGAGGGGGGACTCAGATGAGTGCCCAGAGGGAAGAAGGGGATTGGGGAGGGTGGGAGAGCCCAGATGGGTGCCCGAAGGGGATTGGGGAGGGTGGGGGAGCCCAGAGGGGAGAAAGGGATTGGGGAGGGTGGGGAGCCCAGATGGGTGCCCAAAGGGGATTGGGGAGGGTGGGGGAGCCCAGATGGGTGCCCAGAGGGGAGAAGGGGATTGGGGAGGGTGGGGAGCCCAGATGGGTGCCCGAAGGGGATTGGGGAGGGTGGGGGAGCCCAGATGGGTGCCCAGAGGGGAGAAGGGGATTGGGGAGGGTGGGGGAGCCTAGATGGGTGCCCAAATGGGATTGGGGAGGGTGGGGAAGCCCAGAGGGGTGCTCAGAGGGGAGAAGGGGATTGGGGAGGGTGGGGGAGCCCAGAGGGGTTCCCAGAGGGGAGAAGGGGATTGGGGAGGGTGGGGGAGCCCAGATGGGTGCCCAAAGGGGATTGGGGAGGGTGGGGGAGCCCAGATGGGTGCCCAGAGGGGAGAAGGGGACTGGGGAGGGTGGGGGAGCCCAGATGGGTGCCCGAAGGGGATTGGGGAGGGTGGGGGAGCCCAGATGGGTGCCCAGAGGGGATTGGGGATGGTGGGGAGCCCAGATGGGTGCCCAGAGGGGAGAAGGGGATTGGGGAGGGTGGGGACAGACCCTGGTTGGAAGGGGGGAGTATAAGGGAGGGCAGACCCTGGATGGATGGGAGAGGGAGGGCAGATGGATTGAAGGGGCAGAGAGAAAGGGCAGATGGGGGGGTGGAAGGGGGAGAGAGAAAGAGGGCAGACTGGGGCAAATGGTGGATGGAAGGGGCAGAGATAGAGGGCAGATGTGGATGGAAGGGAGAGAGAGGGCAGACAGTGGATGGAAGGAGCAGAGAGAGAGGGCAGACAGTGGGTGGAAGGGACATTAGAGAGGGCAGACACTGGATGGCAGAGAGAAAGAGAGCGAAGACAGATGCTGGATGAAAGGAAGACAATGAAAAGAAGATGAGGAAAGCAGAAACCAGAGACAACAAACTGTAAATATATATTTTTATTATTTTGCTTTAGGATATAGTATTGTAGCTGTGTTAATGTTTATAAATAGAACATGTAAATAAGGTAATCTTTTTATTGGACTCATTTTAATACATTTTGACTTAACTTTCAGAGAACAAAACCCCCTTCCTCAGGTCAGGATAGGATACTGTAGCAGCACTATACTGTATTGACCTGAGGAAGGAGATTTTGGCCTCTGGAAGCTAAATGTATTAGTCCAATAAAATGGTATTATTTTATTTTCTGTATTTGTTTTATTTCTATTTGTTAACTTGTAAAGTGGTGATTGGTATTTGTTAGTTTTTTCAAATTTACATCTGCTGTCTTTATATTTTGCACAGTACTAGGGGACATTTTCTGTTTCTGTGGTGTTGCATTGTATGCAGAGCCTGGCATCGGGGGTTCAGTTTAATTTTGTTTAAATAAAAAGTTTATGATTACTTATTCTATAGTGGATTAGGGTGTATCTGTGTTTGTGAAAAAGACATGGCTTTCAATTGGCATTGACTGTGCAGGATCGACGATCTGTACTATTCTGTCTGGTTCGTTTTTACAATAGGTGAATTGATGTTCTAGTGCTCACTGTAGTGTTTAAGATGCTTTCCTTTTCCTTGTGTGACTCGTAGAAATGACTGTTTATGGTATGGTAGAATTGCTCTATAGGTCCTGAGTGTTTTGTATTCTCGGTATGCCTAGTACTGAATTTGGGGGGGGGGGGGGGGGGGTGTTAAAAAATGACCGGCCCCGGGTGTCAACTACCCTAGCTACGCCACTGCATTGTCTGAAGTGAATGGTCCTGTAAAACAAAATAGGTTGCCAAAGAATCAAATTCTTCATACATTAACAATAAAAAAAGACAACAACTGAATTCACTGACAGTAAAGGGTTACAAAGTTAAGAGGTTGTATAAGAAAAACAGGAATACTTATCTGATGTCAGTGGCATAGTTCAGCTGGTAAAGTTACCCTGTGAGAAAGCAAAGGAAAAAAAAATGATAAGGGTCACATTTGTTAATCTTGTATAGTTACAAGTTGTCAAAAGTAGAGAGGTGTGGTAGCCATGTTAGTCCACTCTTAAGGTTATCAATAGAAATCAAACAAAATAAAACATGGAAAAGAAAATAAGATGATATCTTTTTTATTGGACACTAGTAAAAAAGGCCCGTTTCTATAGGCAAGGAAACGGGCCTTAGGCAGGCAAATTTCCCCCCCCCCCCTCCGCGTTACAGCCCCCTCGAACCCCCCCTTCCACAAACCTGTCGATCCCCCCCCCCCCCCCCCGTGCCGGCGAAAACCGCCCCCCCCGCCGCCGCTGTTGTTGTGCTACCTGTGCTTACAGCTGAAGTGTTGTTCTGCCCTTCGCGTAGTTTCCTCAATCATCTTGTCTGGAAGTTCCTCTGCGTGCGTCTGTCTCTATCCCCTGGATCCGAACATCTATATACAAGAAACCCACAGACAGATGCAGCTACCTACACAACTGCAGCTTCCATCCTTCACATACAAAAAGATCCATTATTTACAGCCAAGCCACAAGATACCACTGTATCTGCTCGGACCCAGGGGATGGGTTTTAGAGGACATTTCCTCCTATTCCATGACCCTCCAATTTCCTCTGTAGCCTTTCATGAGGTACCTTGGTAGATCGCGCATTATATTAGAATCATTTTACAGGAGTTTGATTTGTGGTACTCAACCAGCGCGCCGGGGCATGCCGAAGAAGATACAGCAGCCTACCAGAGACCGCATGGAGCCCGTGAGCCCTAAGATGGCGGTGCAGCAACCCTCGGTGATCACATTACAGGAAGAAGCGATACGGGAACTTACCAAGCAGCTCACGGCGGTGCTCGATGATTGCCTCTCTAAGCTACAGGCCTCAGTCGACGATATTAAGCAAAATCTGGAGCGGCAGGCAACACGCCTCCAACAAGCGGAAGACCGCATTGGATGGAGACCATGGCGGGAAGGGTGGCAGCAGTGGAGACGCTAGCGCAACAATTAATGCAAATGACAGAAGATATTGAGAATAGGAGTCGGTGCAACAATGTACGGATAATTGGTCTACCTGAGTCGGTTCAAGATAAAGAGCTGCGGGACTTTGTTGAGACGTGGCTCCCGAGTCATCTAAATGTTACACTGCCTCCTGGCCCCCTGCACATTGAACGTGTGCACCGCTAGAGGCAAGAGCGCACATCTCATAGTGCAAGAACAGCGCTGAAAACTAGCCCCCCAATGCCCAAAGTAAATGGATACAAATTTTATACAAGCTAGTAAAATGAAAGCAAGGGGGACTAAGATGACTGACACATGCATACAAGAGCTACACTTACCATGAAACTCTTGTGTGCATGCAAAACTACTACTACTTAACATTTCTAGAGCGCTACTAAGGTTACGCAGCGCTGTACAGTTTAACACAAAAGGACAGTCCCTGCTCAAAGGAGCTTACAATCTAAAGGATGAAATGTCAGGTTGGGGCAATCTAGATTTCATGAATAGAGGTATAGTGGTTAGGTTCCAAAGGCGACATTGAAGAAGTGGGCTTTAAGCAAGGATTTGAAGATGGGCAGGGAGGGGGCCTGGCGTATGGGTTCAGGGAGTTTATTCCAAGCATGGGGTGAGGCGAGGCAGAAAGGGCGGAGCCTGGAGTTGGTGGTGGTGGTGAAGGGTACTGAAAGGAGGGTTTGTCTTGAGAGCGGAGGTTACGGGTAGGAACGTAAGGGGAGGTGAGGGTAGAGAGGTAAGGAGGGGCTGCAGATCGACTGCATTTGTAGGTTAGTGGGACAAGCTTGAACTGTATGCGGTACTTGATCGGAAGCCAGTGAAGTGACTTGAGGAGAGGGGTGATGTGAGTGTATCGGTCCAGGCGGATGATAAGACGTGCAGCAGAGTTCTGGACGGACTGAAGGGGGGGGGGGATAGATGGCAAAGTGGGAGGCCAGTGAGGAGTAGGTTGCAGTAGTCAAGGCGAGAGGTAATGAGCGAGTGGATGAGAGTTCGGGTGGTGTGCTCAGAGAGGAAAGGGCGAATTTTGCTAATGTTGTAGAGGAAGAAGCGACAGGTCTTGGCTATCTGCTGGATATGTGCAGAGAAGGAGAGGGAGGAGTCGAAGATGACTCTGAGGTTGCGGGCAGATGAGATGGGGACGATGAGGGTGTTATCAACTGTGATAGAGAGTGAAGGGAGAGGAGAAGTGGGTTTGGGTGGGAAGACAATAAGCTCGGTCTTGGCCATGTTCAGGTGGCGGTTGGACATCCAGGCAGCAATGTTGGATAAGCAGGCTGATACTTTGGCCTGGGTTTCGGCAGTGATGTCTGGTGTGGAGAGATAAAGCTGGGTGTCATCGGCATAAAGGTGATATTGGAAACCATGAGATGAGATCAAAGAGCCCAGGGAAGAGGTGTAGATTGAAAAAAGAAGGGGTCCAAGGACAGATCCTTGAGGAACTCCAACAGAGAGCGGGATGGGGGTGGAGGCAGAGCCATGAGAATATACTCTGAAGGTATGGTGGGAGAGATAAGAGGAGAACCAGGAGAGGACAGAGCCCTGGAACCCAAATGAGGACAGTGTGGCAAGAAGTAAATTGTGATTGACAGTGTCAAAAGCAGCGGATAGGTCGAGGAGGATGAGGATGGAGTAGTGACCTTTGGATTTGGCAAGGAACAGGTCATTGCAGACTTTAGATAGTGCCGTTTCTGTCGAGTGTAGGGGGCTAAAGCCAGATTGAAGCGGATCGAGGATGGCATGAGAGGAGAGAAAATCAAGGCAATGGCTGTGAACGGCACGTTCAAGTATCTTGGAGAGGAAGGGTAGGAGGGAAATGGGGCGGTAGTTGGAGGGACAGGTAGGGTCAAGTGATGGTTTTTTGAGGAGAGGTGTGACTACAGCATGCTTGAAGGTGTCAGGGACAGTTGCATTGGAGAGAGAGAGGTTGAGGATATGACAGATGGGGGGGGGGGGGGTGACAGTAGGAGAGACGGTGTTAAGTAAGTTGGTGGGGATGGGGTCTGAGGAACAGGTAGTACATTTCGAGGAGGAAATAAGATGGGCGGTTTCCTCTTCGGTGATATCAGGAAAAGAGGAGAAGGAGGCCTGGGTTGGTTGGTTGAGGTAGTGGGTTATAGGGTGAAGAGGAAGAGATAGTTTGGTGGTGAATTCGGGATTGATCTTCTGCACCTTGTCGTGGAAGTAGTCAGCCAGTGATTGAGGAGGGAGTTAAGGGTGGTGAAGAGACGACGAGGGTTTGAGCTGAGGGAATTAGTTAATTGGGTGTAATAGTCCTGTTTGGTGAGGAATAGGGAGGACTGGAAGGAGGATAGTATGAATTTGTAGTGAATGAAATCAGAATGGGTGCGGGATTTCCTCCAGAGGCGTTCAGCCGATCGGGTGCAGGAGCGGAGGTGTCGGGTGCAAGGGGTCAGCCAAGGCTGGGGATTAGTATGCCTTGTGGGACAGGAGATGGATGGTGCAAGGGCGTCCAGAGCAGAGGAGAGAGTGGCATTGTAAGTGGAGACAGCCTTGTCAACTAAGATGCATACAAGAGCTACACTTACATGAAACTCTTGTGTGCATGCGCCAGGCAAAACAGGAAGTACTTATCCTGTGCCAAGAAATATAAGCCACCCCCCAAAATTTTGCAGTTTAAATCCCTTAAGAGGCTCATACCAAAGCACATGAAAACAGGCCAATGCCGATCTTCAGCCCAGCTTTGCTTGGACTCACAAACATGTTTTTTTCCCCTCACAATCAGCACTACAGGCTGCCCGGGCTATCTCTCCTTTGAAAAGAAGCCCAAAACTGACAATTTAAAGTGCAAAGGAAATCTTCTCCTCAAAACCCGAATGCCATTCCCGACCTGGTGGTGTGTTTTTGGCGTTAAGGCCAGCGTTAGTTTCTACGTTGTTTTCTGAGCATTGGAGTGAATATGTATTCACCAGATTTGGATCCATTTCAATGCATTTAAATACAATTTGCACCGATTTCCAGTGCACAGATTAACATGTGCACTGGAGGGTTTTGTGCATGTTCCACACATTAACATGTGTATATTCCTTCCTATCCTAGACCTGTTATATGGTACTAGGCCTGTAATATGGCCCTGTTAGCCCTCAGTTTTCCTAGCCTTGCTGTTCTCAGCAGATTTTTACTCTCTTCCTGCAGCTGCATGTAACCAACAGCAGTGGCATAGGAAGGGGGGGCGGTGGGGCGGTCCGCCCCGGGTGCATGCCGCTGGGGGGGGGGGGGTGTCGGCTCCGCTGGTTCCCTGCTCCCTCTGCCCCGGAACAGCTCCCAGTGATGTGCACTCGGGGTGGATCGGTGTTCCCGCCCGCCCCCCGCTTTCGTATGGCAGTAAGAATGCGGTCCGGGGGGGGGGTGCGCTGAGGCGGGGTGCGCCATGCTGCACCCGGGGGGGGGGGGGGGGTGTGTGTGCAGCGGCAACCTGCCCCGGGTGTCAGCCGCCCTCGCTACGGCACTGACCTACAGTGCTTTCTCAGGAATTGGGGAGTACATGTTACATGTCAAGGTGACATTTTGGAAGGAACTGAGGCCATGCAGTCCATATATGGCAGATATAATTGGATATAACCTTGGTGGTGATGAGAGACTGAGGACATAGTTGACCCCAAGATGATTCAATGGAAATATGTGTTCAGAGAAGAAGGACAACAGGTGTTTTATAATATCTACTTGCCTGCTATTTGCACACTGTGAGCACGCTGTACTGATTAGGAATTAGCCAATTGCCATAAAGTGTGCATATGCACACAAGAGAGGAGGAAGATACAATGTAGGATGTTGCCATATATGTATACATATAAAAAATAACAATATTACAAGTAAATCAATAAATGACCATAAGTTAGTTTAGGAGAAATCACATGATTTGGGAGAAATGAAACTTACAACAGTATATATGTGATGGCTAAGAAAGTTTTTGCTGAGCAGTTTTGTTATTCAGTCTGTGCGTCTGGCTACTGGGTGACAATCTGCTCCAGAAAGAACAATTATTTTGTATTGGCTTAGTGAGATACCAATAAAGATTTTTACTGGTTGCGCCTATATCTAAGTCTGATTGTCTCTCTTATTCCAGCCCCTAGGGCTGAAGTGTTTTCCCCTCCCCAGGGACAAGGGACAGGATTATTTCTCCCCGGAGAACTGTCTTTGCAGCCTCCCAGTATAACACTGGATCCATCTCATGAAACACGTTGTGGGCTTTGTATTCCTTCCAGCATGTTAATATATGGTCCTGAAATCTCAAGTTTTTGTACAAATCCAGTGGAAAAACCCAATGACCTCCTCTGGGCACCAAACCTCCCACCGACCACCTCATCTTCACCCAAGCATGGTCCGAAATAACATAGGGACCTATTTCTACCTGTTCTACTCTTTCAAAATCTCCCCTGGGTGTGAGCACATAATCTATCCGTGCTTGAGTTGAGTGCGCCCGTGACAAATGTGTGTAGTCCCTCTCCATTGGGTGCAGCTCCCTCCTCACATCTACTAAATCAAGTACTTGACTTAGCTGAATCAGACTTTTGTTAAGATGATAAGATGCAGCTGTTCCTGGTACAGACTTATCCATAGTACAAGACATGAAAAGTCCTTTACAACGAAAAAGCACACAAGGTGAAAGTAGAGCTGACCAAAGACGAGTCACCACTGGAGATATGAATCCAACAGTCCTGACACGCGCTGGGTTTTGACGCACACAAGCGTCTACTTCAGGGGTCATACAGTGAAAATCTATAAATAAAAAATGGTGATGAAGCAAACATAAATGAAATTATAAATAAACATATATAGCATCATACAATAAAAATTATATGAATTAAATTGAAAATGATAATGAATAGAAATGATAACATGCAGATTATGAATCAATAAATGCTATTGATGAATTAAAAGGATATATTTACTCTAAGCACAATAATAATAATAAAATACAAGAATAATAATAAAAAAAATAATAAAATACCAACACCAAAGTTAATTAAAAAAGTTTTTTTTTAATTTTTTTAGAAAGACACCGGAAAAATAATAATTCACGAACAGTGAAACTTTGAAAGAATTTGGAAAATGTCATGGAGGATTAGTACGTTCTGTGTTAAAACTAAAATATTATATGGAGAAAATGCTTTTAAAAACGATGATAATAATACAAGTACAAATATTGAAAAATGCTAAAAAATAAATAATAATAATAAAAATAAAAAAATGATGAAATAAATAAAAATGAAGAAAAGTTAAAAATTGATAAATGAAAAAAGTAATAAATAAAAAAGTGAATGAATGAAAATTGAAATCATAAATCGATGATCTACCTCTGTGTAGACAAATATGTCTGTGAATGAATTATATATGAGAGTGAGGTTGTATCGCCTTTTAAGATTTTGTAATTAAAAAAAAAAAATATATATATCAAACATATAAACGGCGAGTGACTGAACTCACTCGCAAATGCGCAGTAAAGACCCTCTCTGTCCCGCCCCCGCGTCAATACGTGATGATGGGGCGGGACAGAGAGGGTCTCTACTGCGCAAGGGGAGGGACGAAACCGCCGTCGCTACCGCTTCCCCCCCCCAGGTCGCCGCCACCACTCCCCCCACCCGGAGTCGCTGCCGCCACCCACCCTCCACCTGGGCCGGGTTCTCGCTCCGCTATAGAAACACCATCAACGCAGCACACAGCTCAGCTGAGCTGCCATCGGCCTTCCTTTCCTGCCTGTGTCCCGCCCTCGCCCAGGAGGGCGGGACACAGGCAGAGAAGAAGGACGGCAGCTCATCTGAGCTGTGTGCTGCGTTCCCGCGCTGTTTCAATAGCGAAGCGAGGGCCCGGCCCGGGTGGAGGGGTGCCAGTAACTCCGGGGGGGGGGGGGGGGCGTAGCGGTGACCTCGGTGGGGCAGCGGCCAGCTCGACGGTGGGGGGGGGCCTTGCAGCGGTGAGGAGAAGGAGCCTTTCAACCCCCCCGCCCTATACGAGCCAGTATTTACGGGCTCAACGGCTAGTATATATGTATATAACCAAAACCCAACTATTGATCAATCCAAAATGCCCATAATAGTGGGTTTAGTTTAAAATCAAAATAAGACCAACAATAAAAATGAAAATGGTAATGAAGAAACAATGTAAAAACCGGTTTTAAACTTGTACCTTAATTATGTATATTACAAAGTAACTAATATTCTGAAAAACAAACAAAATCTTAATATATGAACTAAACCTTTGTAGTGTGGTCAACTACCGCGATAGACTGCTTGAGTAGGAGAGGAAATAGTAACGTGACCGTTAGCCAAAGTATAGTGAAAATCGATGGTCTACAAACGGAATAAAAATAAAAATGGAATTTAAAAAAGGTAAAATTCTATTTATCGCTGTGAATGATGATTATGAATATTAAAAATAAATTATATCGGCAACACTTTCACATGGAGTGCGAAAACACATCTATATTTCTTGATCTTTTAAAGAAAGGGGGAAGAACAGGAATTACAAAATGGGTAAAAGAAAAAAAGAAAAATTAGGAAATACACACCGATTTCTTTATATTGAGAAAAGTCAATCCTCTCTTTTTTTGAATACAATAGAGCACACTTAATTTTGTATGTCATAATCAGTGAGACTAAAGAGTGGGATATACTTATCGGCAACAACACTTGTTAGCTAAATAAGTGAATTGTGATTAACGTACAAATTGTGAACAAACCTGCAGCTGCCACGTCTCTGCACTTACCCAAAACAATGTACAGGACAGCAGCCCTGCTCTTCTCCAAAGTTTTGGACCTTACACAAATTGCTTGTATAGTCAAAGCTGTGAACATAAAAGTTGATGTAACGGCAAATTAACTTTGGTGTTGGTATTTTATTATTCTTTTTTTATTATTATTCTTGTGTTTAGAGTAAATATATCCTTTTCATCAATAGCATTTATTGATTCATAATCTGTATGTTATCATTTCTATTCATTATCATTTTCAATTTAATTCATATCATTTTTATTGTATGATGCTATATATGTTTATTTATAATTTCATTTATGTTTGCTTCATTACCATTTTTTAAAATTTATAGATTTCACTGTATTACCCCTGAAGTAGATGCTTGCGTGCATCGAAACACAGCCCAGGTCGGGTCTTTCTTTTTAGTATAACAATAAAGACTGTTGGATTCATATCTCCAGTGGTGACTCGTCTTTGGTCAGCCTCTACTTAAAGACTTATCCATCCCAGGGTCCCATACAGCATTGAAATCTACCCCAATTACCAAAGATCTATGTCTGTACTGCAGCAGAAGGTTAAAGATGGACCTGTAGAATTTCTTATCATATTGATTTGGGGCATATAGATTACATATAAGATAGGTCCAATTCTGCATAATCACTTCTAGTAAAACATATCTCCCTCCTGGGTCCACTGCTAAGGATTGCACTTTATCCTCTACCCCCCTCCTTATCAATATAGCCACCCTCCCTTCTTCCCTTGGGATGCCACCGCTACACAAGTTCCCATCCACCAAGTTTTAAGCTTAACATGCTCCTGGGCATTTAAATGTGTTTCCTGTAATAGTGCAATATCGACTTTATGCTTTTGTAAATGATGAATAATTTTTGATCTTTTTGTGGGCGAGTTAATTCCCCCCACATTCCAAGTCACCAAATTCACCATTTACACTTGACCAGTTTGGTGTCCCTTTGGAACAATAACCAGCCATAGGACCAGAGGGGGCGTCCCAGCTCACCTCCCCTGCTAAATTGTATCTCTTGGTCGATCCCATCCCAGATCTGTATTTCCAACCTATTACCCCACCAGAAACGTCTTATCCTATATATCAACCCCTCCTTGTCAGCCTTCTTCGCTCTCTGCCCTTTCCCACCCACTCCCCTCCCCCCAACCCCTCGACCTCCCCTCCCTTCCCTACCCATCTCCCCTCCCCCTCCCTCCTCAGGACCCCTTTTATCAACCCTTTCTAAGAGCAGTCACACCCAACACCTGCCCCCGTCTCCCCTATGCAATTGCATTCATACCCGTCTCCCTTCCATCACAAACCCCACAATTGTCCGAATCATCAATTCTCATCAACCCACTAAGTGTGAAGAAAGAAAAAAAAAAGGGGGGAGCAGGCGAACACACCTCCTCTGCCTCTCCTACCATCTACACGACTTGAACGGTGTAATGTCCAAACTTTTAACTCTCAGCTGGTGGCTCAACGCCATTCCCGCTCTCCTCCATGTAACATCAGTCTTACAGTGCCCTGCAACCACCACTGGAAGCATAGGCGTAGTTTGACTGTTTCATTTAGGGGGGGGTAAAGAATGGGCGGAGCATATTAGCATATCATTTGCATATACATATGCAAATGAATATGCTAATGTGGAGGAAGGAATTGAATTTACAGGCAAAATATCACAGATGCACATTTCAAAAAGCTGACACATTTCAATTAATAAATTATGAATAAAATACTTTTATCTACCTTTGTTGTCTGATCATTTAGTTTTTCTATTCGCTTTGGTCCCAGTGCCTTCTGTTTTATTCAGTGTCTTCTTTCCAGTAGGCTTCCCTCTGCTTCCCACCCCACCCAGTCCCATCCATCTCTTGCTCCTTCCTTCTGCTCCCCACCCCTCGCAGTCCCATCCATCTCTTGCTCCTTCCCTCTGCTTCCCACCCCACCCAGTCCCATCCATCTCCTGCTCCTTCCCTCTGCTTCCCACCCCACCCAGTCCCATCCATCTCTTGCTCCTTCCCTCTGCTTCCCACCCCTCCCAGTCCCATTCATCTCCTGCTCCTTCCCTCTGCTTCCCACCCCTCCCAGTCCCATCCATCTCCTGCTCCTTCCCTCTGCTTCCCACCCCTCCCAGTCCCATTCATCTCTTGCTCCTTCCCTCTGCTTCCCACCCCACCCAGTCCCATCCATCTCCTGCTCCTTCCCTCTGCTTCCCACCCCACCCAGTCCCATTCATCTCCTGCTCCTTCCCTCTGCTTCCCACCCCTCCCAGTCCCATCCATCTCCTGCTCCTTCCCTCTGCTTCCCACCCCACCCAGTCCCATCCATCTCCTGCTCCTTCCCTCTGCTTCCCACCCCTCCCAGTCCCATTCATCTCCTGCTCCTTCCCTCTGCTCCCCACCCCTCCCAGTCCCATCCATCTTCCCTCTGCTCCCCACCCCCCCGCGAGGTCCAAGATGGTGACTCCGTTTACCCCCTCTCTTCCTCCTTCCGCCGCAGGCAACAGTCTTCAGCTTTTTCAGCGTTCCTGGCAGCGGTAGCGATGTACACGCTGCCTTCGGTCTGCCCCGGAAGCCTTCTCTTCAAGTTCCTGTTCCCACCTATGCGGGAACAGGAACTTGAAGAGAAGGCTTCGGGGCAGAGCCAAAGGCAGCGTGTACATCGCTACCGCTGCCAGGAACGCTGGAAAAGACTGCTGCCTGCGGCGGAGGGAGGGAGGGAGGAAGAGAGAGGGGTAGACGGACACGCTCCTCTCCGTCCGCTACTCCGCTTGGCTTCCCTGCCCTCTCTCTCTGCGTCCCGCCTTCCTCTGACGTCAGAGGAAGGCGGGACGCAGACAGAGAGAGCAGGGAAGCCAAGCGGATGGAGAGGAGCGCGTGCGTGCATGTGTTTTTTTTTTTTAACTAATGGCGCGGCGGCGCCTCATCGTCGTTTGGGGGGGCATTGCCCCCCCTCGCCCCCCCCAGTCTACGCCTATGACTGGAAGTCACTCAAAACGATTATGGTCAAATTCTTCCTCACACACTTGATGAACTTAAATGTGAAAGTAAACATCCCGGTCCAATTGAACTTCTGTATCAAAGTCCCACCAAACTGGGGAATTATTAAACTTCTTCAACGATTCACATCCGTTTCTCCTTCACTCTCCCAGTTATTTATCTGCGCCAGAAATTTGAGTGCTTTCTCCACTGAAGTATAGATTTGTGCAGATCCCTTGTAATTAACTTTAAGTATTGCGGGGTACAGCAAAGCAAATTTTATTTTTGCCTCGAATAACTTAGTGCACACCGGAGCAAAAGCTCTGCGCTGCACCGCTACTCCCGCTGAGTAGTCTTGAAAGCACAAGATCTTTGTATTTCCATATGTAAGAGATTTCCCAGCTTGTATGGCCTGCAAGATCGCCTGTTTATGTTGAAAGTTCAAGATCATGAGGATCACCACTCTGGGTTTTGCATGCAGGTTTTGTCTGGAGCCAATCCTGTGTGCCCTTTCCACTCGAATCGGACCAAAACTTTCTCCCAGTTGTAATTCTTTATGGATTCAATTTTCCAAAAAGTCCACCAAGTTTCTATCCATTATGCTTTCTGGTAAGCCCACCAATCTCAGGTTATTCCTGCGTGACCTATTCTCAAGATCTTCTACTTTAGCCTCTAGTGCTGTGACCTTTTTAAGCAAGGAATCCTGCATTTGTTCAACCACAGTGACCCAATCTTCCACCTCACTGGTATATTGTTGAAAAGTCACATATTCTTTTGCCAGCTCCGTTAACTGTAATTGCATTCACTCCAATTTGGAATCCAAAGGGGTAAATCGGTGTTCCAGTTGCTCTTCCATCACTGCCGACATCTCCGTGGTGATCTCCGACACCCACGCCGAAGAAACAGTGGAGCCCGCAGGACTCGAATGTGCCGCCATCTTGTCATCCGCGGCTCTCCCCTTGGCTCTTTCTTTGTGCGCTGATCTTGCCGCCATCGCTACAATGTACCCTGACCAAGCAATCCGGAATGTACTTCACTCTTTCTTATGCAGTTTTATGCTGCGTGAGGTCCGATTATCTTGCAACTATTTGCGGGGAAACCGCCGGGGCCCGGAGAGACTTAACCTAGTGTCTGTCCTCCAGCATGGCATCACGTGACCTCCGTAAACCATCTTCACACTCATTTGCACCTGAATTAAGACCATTATTAATACAAAACCCACACCTAGCTGTCAATAGAAAGAAAATAATTTAACTTCTTTTCCTAACAAGCTCCTAGGGCCCCCTTTTTACAAAGCTGCACCAGCATTACCACACCCACAGTTGTCAGCGCGGCTCTGCAAAAGGGGGCCTAAGCCAGATAAATTCAAAATGCACATGCAGGGGTTTAAGAACACTGCCCCTATTGCAAGTTCACAATACTAATTTCAAAAAGGACTTCCTCCCGTAGCTCATGACACATCAGGAAGTATCTGTATCTTTCCACCATCTTTCCAAGAAAAGAAAAACAAAGGGCTTAAAAACAAATAAAGTGAAAGGATATTAACTGTAAAAAGACACTAAAAAATATTCTGCTATGTCAGTAGATATTTGCTAAATGTGCTGATTAATAAATTCACTAATAACTATCTGAGGATTTAAAGCAAGTATATAAAAATATTTGGAGAAAGGAGCCTTGTAAAGGATTTCTCAGGGTGATAATGGCTTGAAAGATGTGGTGGGGCATAATCGAAAGGGGCGCCCAACTTTTCCTGAGGACGTCCTCGCAGGATGTCCCGGCGAAGGGGCAGGGAAACCCGTATTATCAAAACAAGATGGGCATCCATCTTTTATTTACCTTGTGTGCTGAGCCCCCCAAACCCCACTCCCCACAACTGTACACCACTACCATAGCCCTTATGGGTGAAGGGGGGCACCTACATGTGGGTACAGTGGGTTTGTGGTGGGTTTTGAAGGGCTCACATTTACCACCACAAGTGTAAAAGGTAGGGAGGGGGATGGGCCTGGGTCTACCTGCCTGAAGTGCACTGCACCCACTAAAACTGCTCCATGGACCTGCATAACTGCGGTCATGGAGCTGGGTATGATATTTCAGCCTGGCATAGAGGCTGGAAAAAATATTAAAAAAATGTTTTTTAAGGGTGGGAGGGGGTTAGTGACCACTGGGGGAATAAGGGGAGGTCTTCCCCGATTCCCTCTGGTGGTCATCTGGTCATTTAGGGCACATTTTTGTGGTTTGGTCGTAAGAAAAAAAGGATCAGGTAAAGTCGTCCAAGTGTTCGTCATGGACGCCCTTCTTTTTTCCATTATTGGTCGAGGACGCCCATGTGTTAGGCATGCCCCAGTCCCAACTTCGCTACACCTCTGACACCCCCCCCCCCCCCGTGAACTTTGGTCATCCCCGTGACGGAAAGCAGTTGAGGACGCCCAAAATCGGCTTTCGATTATGCCGATTTGGGCGACCCTGTGAGAAGGATGCCCATCTTGTGATTTGTGTCGAAAGATGGGCACCCTTCTCTTTCGAAAATAAGCCTGATAGTGGAGTTAGAAAAGGTTCAAAGAAGAGCAACCAAAATGATAAAGGGGATGGAACGCCTCTCATGTGAGGAAACACTAAAGAGGTTAGGGCTCTTCAACTTGGAAAAGAGACGGCTGAGGGGGGGATATGATTTAGGCCTATAAAATCCTGAGTGGTGTTGAATGGGTAAAAGTGAATCGATTTTTCACTCCTTCAAAAAGTACAAAGACCAGAGGACATTCAATGGAATTACATAGAAATTTAAAACAAATAGGAGGAAATATTTTTCCACTCAAAGAATAGTTAAGCTCTGGAACTCACTGCTGGAGGTTGTGGTAACAGCAGTTAATGTACCTGGGTTTAAAAAAAGGTTTGGACAAGTTCCTGGAGGAAAAGTCCATAGTTTGTTATTGAGATAGACATGGGGGAAGCCACTGCTTGCCCCAGGATTGGTAGCATGGAATGTTGCTACTAACTGAGTTTCTGCCACATAGGTTACAACTATTAAAGTTTAGCTTGTTTTAGATCCTGTCATCTTATTTTATGCCTATAGGCCATGTGGTAGCTAGCACTTGCTAATGTCATTTAACACACATTATGCTTTAGTAAAAGGGCTACTAAATTTGGAGTAGAGATGCCAGCTGGTTCCGTTTCTGCTGGCCAGGTTGATCAAAGTTAGGTTTTAACTTCTACCTAACAGAAATGTAATCAGGCAAAACAGTAAAACTAGGGCAGGATTCCACTGACAGGAGAAACTGAAAACTGAACTAGTTAACTACTCCAAGATAGTATTATTAAGAGGAAATGTCAAGTATTTTTAATCCAGGGGCTTCTCTACTAACTATTTTTATGAACTTGTAAACTGCTTTGATTGAATTTACTGAAAGTGGTTTATTAAGCCTAAATAAACATAAAGATGTAGGAATAATATGTTTATAGGATGAGAAGTCTGGATTTATTTAGACCTCTGTAAATCCACTCAGGACCAGATGAAGGCATTTTTTTAAAAACATGCCTGAGGTATTGGCTCTCAGAGCCTCGTTTGTGTTGTGATATCTCTGTAAATGTTTGCTTAGAATGAATGTTAAATATATTCTCTTAGACTCTAAGCTGTTGACTTGACTCAAAATTCCACACTTACTGCCGGATTCTATATATTGTGCCTAGTTTTCCTTACTGGAATGCAAGCATATTCTATAACAACGTATGTAACTTAATTGGCCTAACAAGCCAATCAGTGTTTTTAACAGCACCTAAGAAGCAATAATAAGCACTAATTGGTAATAATTAGAATTTACGCGCACAACTCGCTAAGCGTATTATGTAATGCACAGTGCTAAATTCTAATACACGGAGCCAAAAAGGGACATGGTTATGGGCATTTTGTGGGTGTTCCAAAATTTACATGCACTGTTATGGATTATACCCCTCTATGCCTAAATCTACATGCTGGTATTTATGCCACATTTTCAATGAAGCACATTCTATGTACCACACCTAAATCTAGGTGCCACTTATAGAATACACTTAGGCGGAATTTTAGAACATAAAACATAAGAACATAAGAGTAGCTATATTGGGTCAGACCAATGGTCCATCTAGCCCAGTATCCTGTTTTCCAAACAGTGGCCAAGCCAGGTCACAAGTACCTGGCAGAAACCTAAATCATGGCAACATTCCATGCTACAAATCCCAGGGCTACAAATGCCACGCACATTTTTCAGGCACTATATATAGAATCTAGCCCTTAATTTTTTAACCTTTTTTTTGGGTGTTACCTTTCTGGGTATGTAAAGCCCTGCCCCCTTTCCTTTGTAATTTTTTTTGTCTGTATAGGCTTTGCTTTTCAAGTATTTTACTTGATATATTTTCTGGATTGAAGTAAAAAGAATGAATATTCATGTTTTATTTAGCCATTGTGGAAGTTGTTTGAAAACAATGGTGACTACAGTAGCTGAATATCAACCTAATGTCTGGAGGAGCCAGTCTTGGAGCTAACTGTGGTGAATTGAATGAGCAGCTGTGGATGAATGTTTCCAAACAAGTCTGGTTTTCAGAATATGAACTGCCTGAAAGATATTTACATACATCAAAGAACAAATAGACTCAAATATATCTCATTCATATTCATTCTGGATCTCCTGGGCCAGATTAAGAAATAGATTGGGAAATATTGCTTTGGAGCCGTTTACACCTGGGAGATGACAGAGAAAACTCAGGAATGAATGATCTGAGAAAATGCTACTATTAAAATGTGCCAGGACCTTGAAGAAAATCTAAGTATATATGAAGAAATGTATACAGACTAAAAATATTGTTTCCATATTCATCAATATATATATATATATATATATATATATATATATATATATATATATATATATATATAGATAGATAGATAGATAGATAGATAGATATGTAGCAGGTTCCCAAAATGTTCCTCTCTGTTGAAGATAAAGACATTTTTGGAGTCCTTTGCTCCTAATCTGGGAGTGTAATGACATGATCTAATGGAGAATGTGTCTAACGCCTATGTTTACTAAGGTGTGCTATAGGCGCATTTGCATTTTTAACGCATGTTATACACTAATGTGCCCATAGAGATATATAGGCGTGGTAGCATTTAACGCACCTTAAATTCAAAGGCACTTTAGAAATGCTAACGTACCTTAATAAGCATACCCCTAAATCTTATTTTCAACATTTTGCCAATGAGCATACTTCTGAGCTGGTGCAAAATATGATAGTGAAAATTGTTGGAATATTGTAAGATGGATAATATATGTATACATTTTTTCCACTGCAACCACACCCCCCCCTTGAAATCTCTGCATCCTTGGATCTTCCTGTATAAACACTGGCTTTCTAAAAATCACTCCCCTGGATTCTATAGAAGGTGTCCAAGTTTGAGCACACTGCCAAGATATATGCCCAAATTAATTGGATAACGATCTTGAAACCATCAATAATTGGGAGCCAACAGCCAATTATTGATGTTAATTGACACTCATTAAATTTGCACGTGCATCTGGCTGTACCCTATTCTATAAGGCAGAGCATTTAACTCCCATAACGTGTATTCCCAAATGGGGTGTGGCCATGGGAGGGGCATGGGCATGCCAGTGGTGTTCCAAAACGTTACATTCATAGTTATAGAATACCGGGTAAGTGCACTTAACTTGGTTGCCAGCATTTACACCAGGTTTCAGAAGGCATAAGTCTGGCACTCAAAGTTAGTGCTACATACTATAGAATAACGCTTAGCACCAATTTTTTTGTGCCCATTTTTTAGCGTTATTTACAGAATTCCCTCACTATTTTATTTATTTATTTATTGGGATTTATTAACCACTTTTATGAAGAGATTCACCCAAGGCGGTGTACAGTAGGAGCAGTTTAACATAAAACTTACAATTTTGTTTACAGCATAACAATAGTAAAATAACCAAGAATAAACATAAATACAATAAAATGAGGTAAACTTGAAAGCAGTAAATTGAAACCTAATAATAGAACTACCATGAAACAGTATCAAAAATATACACATTTAACAGCACTGGAATTCAAATACCAGAGATATAATACAATGTTAGCATAATACTAACGATACACCTAATAAGCATGCATTAGAACATTCAAGTAACATAGATATGATGCTAAAGATTTTCCTCTATATACACATACATGCAATCTACATGTGAAAATGCTTCTATTTCCACACGTTGATGCTTCTAAAATGATCTTGAAATGTCACAATTTCAGCAGCATAGAAAAGATAAATTCTAATCAGAAACCACCCCCCCCCCCCAACAAAAATTTCCCAAAGGACCAAAAGCATACTATGACATATTGAAGCCTGAAATTTTAGGTCAGCCCCTCAAGATAGAAGAAGTGTGTTTGAACAGGGGTGAATGTACATAAGAACAATCATTAGATCAGTGGTTAAGAACTCCATAAGTGTTTTGATGGTATTCTTTCATTACTAAATTATGGTTTTATAACAGTTGCTTGCTTCTTCATAACTTGCCTTCATCTGGTCCTGAGTTCATGATAAGGCATGTAATGAATGTTTTAATAATTAAAGCATAATATAATCAATGCATAGACTTGCTATTCAATGCACTTGATCTGACCAGGTAAATACTGACTGGAGGCTACCTAGCTGACATGGGTAGTTCTAACACCAGTTGAAAACTTCCTTTCTTCCCCTGATGATCTAAGTTCATTTTCTATTTCTGAACTTCTGATGATACGGTGTCACATTAACAGGCTGTGATGAAGTGATACACCATGACTCAGATTGTTAAAAAAAAAAAAGAAAAGGGTTTCAGCTACTGCCAAGGCCTACTGTGGTAAACAAGTTATCAACACTTCCTGTTTACTGACAGCTCACACTGTCATGTTATCATAAAACAAGTTAACTACATTTCTGACTTGTCTTTTCCTATACTGTGAGAAATGAAGTGGCTAGAGAAGGCAGATTTGGTGGAATTATATAATCTATAAAAGCAAAACATGTACAAGTATATCATTAAATTATTCAGAAATATGAAGATGGGTAATGTTACAGAAATATAAGAAGCTCACTATCCTTTTGACAGAGTGGAGTAACAAGCTTTGAATAGCTAGGCTAAAATAGATGCAGTTCTTGTGGAGATACGCCTTTAAGCCAGCTGAAGACTCCCTGTTTCTCTCTTCTTCTTATTGTTAGAATTGTACATCACTTTGATGTTTTATTTGAAAGATAATTAAGCAGATTGCATCCACTAATAGGGTAATTTTATAAGAGGGATTTTCACATATATATGACAGCAGCTTATGCACCTAAAATTACACCAAGTATAATGTAAAAGTACTCAAAACAAGAATGCATGCTTTATTACGTGAATTGGCTGAAGATGTGTGTGTGTATGGGGGGGGGGGGGGGGGGGGGGGGGGGGGGGGGGGGGGGGAGATGGAGTTTGAACAAAGCATGGTCAGAGCTGTGATTTACATACACATATTATATAATACATGCCTTTGTGTGTACCTTATATGCAATCATTTACACCAGCTCCCAAGCAATAGCTCATGGCTTCATTTTAGCTATGATTTATACATGTAATATAGTAACATAGTAAATGTCTGCAGATAAAGACCTGTGCGGTCCATCCAGTCTGCCCAAAAGATGTTTCTGGGGCAATTTTATAAAGGCACATAGATCTAGTATAACTTTGTCATATGTTTTTAAATTTGTTACTTTGTTGTAATTGTTTTATTATGCATGTTCTATTGTAATCTGCGTAAAAATGTATGATAAAGTGGAAGTAATTTGTTTAATAAATAAATCCCTATGGGGTCCTTTCACTAAAATGTCCTAATGATTAGCATGTACTCAATGTCATGCAGCCCATAGGAATATAATGGATGGTATGGCATTTAGCGTACGCTAATTGTTACCAGTGCTTTTTTTGTGCCGGTACGCAACGGTACGGCGTACTGGCACCTTTTTTTTTTTTGCTCCCCCCCGCCCCGTGAGTCCATGTTCCGCACGCAGTGCCAGCCCCCATTTCCGGCCGCTGCTGCTTCTCCTGTTGAGCAGCAGCGGCCGCTACACAAAGAAAAAGATTTTAAAAATAACTTCAAACCTGGCTGAAACGCGGCACCCCGGCACTGTAGACAGCCATTAGGCATTGGCTGTTGCCCCGCAGCCGCTCCTCCTCTTGCCTCTACGTCACTGCGCTCCTCCGGGGTCTTCCTCCAGGGGCAGTGACGTAGAGGCAAGAGGAGCAGCGGTTGCGGGGCAACAGCCAATGCCTAATGGCTGTCTACAGTGCCGGGGTGCCGCGTTTCAGCCAGGTTTCAATTTTTTTTTAATCTTCTTTTTCTTTGTGTAGCGGCCGCTGCTGCTCAACAACAGGAGAAGCAGCAGCGGCCGGAAATAGGGGCTGGTGCCGCGTGCGTCGCGTGTTCGCGCCAAACTTGGCAGGGAGAGGGAATCCAACAGAGGGAAGGATTGGGGAGAGAGAGAAAGAGGGAAACCAACAGAGGGAAGGATTGGGGAGAGCGAGAAAGAGGGAAACCAACAGAGGGAAGGATTGGGGAGAGAGAGAAAGAGGGAAACCAACAGAGGGAAGGATTGGGGAGAGAGAGAGAGAGGGAAAACAACAGAGGGAAGGATTGGGGAGAGAGAGAAAGAGGGAAAACAACAGAGGGAAGGATTGGGGAGAGAGGGAAAACAACAGAGGGAAGGATTTGGGAGAGAGAGAAAGAGGGAAACCAACAGAGGGAAGGATTGGGGAGAGAGAGGGAAAACAATAGAGGGAAGGATTGGGGAGAGAGAGAAAGAGGGAAACCAACAGAGGGAAGGATTGGGGAGAGCGAGAAAGAGGGAAACCAACAGAGGGAAGGATTGGGGAGAGAGAGAAAGAGGGAAACCAACAGAGGGAAGGATTGGGGAGAGAGAGAGAGAGGGAAAACAACAGAGGGAAGGATTGGGGAGAGAGAGAAAGAGGGAAAACAACAGAGGGAAGGATTGGGGAGAGAGGGAAAACAACAGAGGAAGGATTGGGAGAGAGAGAAAGAGGGAAACCAACAGAGGGAAGGATTGGGGAGAGAGAGGGAAACAATAGAGGGAAGGATTGGGGAGAGAGAGGGAAAAACAATAGAGGGAAGGATTGGGGAGAGAGAGAAAGAGGGAAACCAACAGAGGGAAGGATTGGGGAAAGAGAGAAAGAGGGAAAACAGAGGGAAGGATTTGGGAGAGAGAGGGAAAACAACAGAGGGAAGGATGGGGAGAGAGAGGGAAAACAATAGAGGGAAGGATTGGGGAGAGAGAGAAAGAGGAAACCAACAGAGGGAAGGATTGGGAAAGAGAGAAAGAGGGAAAAGAACAGAGGGAAGGATTTGGGAGGAGAGAGGGAAAACAACAGAGGGAAGGATTTGGGAGAGAGAGGGAAAACAACAGAGGGAAGGATTGGGGAGAGAGAAAGAGGGAAACCAACAGAGGGAAGGATTGGGGAGAGAGAGAGAGAGGGAAAACAACAGAGGGAAGGATTGGGGGGAGAGAGAGAGAGAGAGAGGGAAACAACAGAGGGAAGGATTGGGGAGGGAGAGAAAGAGGGAAAACAACAGGGAAGGATTGGGGAGAGAGAGGGAAAAACAGATGGAAGGATGGGGAGAGAGAGGGAAAACAGATGGAAGGATGGGGATAGAGAGAGAGGGAAAACAGGGAAGGATTGGGGAGAGAGAGAAAGGGAAAACAACAGAGGGAAGGATTGGGGGAGAGAGGGGAAAACAGATGGAAGGATGGGGAGAGAGGGAAAAACAGATGGAAGGATTGGGGAGAGAGGGAAAAACAGATGGAAGGATTGGGGAAAGAGAGAGGGAAAACAGATGGAAGGATGGGGAGAGAGAGGGGGAAAACAGATGGAAGGATGGGGAGAGAGAGAGGAAGATGCTGGATGGAAGAATGCAGAAAGAAATAGGGGAGACACTGGAAGGATGGGGAGAGAAAGCAGAGCTGCTGGATGGAAAAGGGGAATAGAGAAAGACTGGCGAATAAGAGGAAGGGGCATGGGGAGAACAAGGGTGAGGAAAATATGAAAAGCCACAGGTAGATGAAGGAAATTAAAGAATGGATAGTAAGAATGAATTAAATCTGGAAAGAGAGAGAGCCTGAAAAATATTGAAGAAAGCAAAGAAAAAGGAGACAAAATGACAAATGGCACAGAAGAGTTAAGCGAAAAGAAAAGAAAGCAGAATCACAGACTGGGACCAATATGGAAAGAAAAACAGTCACCAGACAAAGGTAGAAAAAAATCATTTTATTTTCATTTTAGTGTTTGTAATTATGTCCAATTTGAGAATTTACATTGGCTGTCTTATTTTGCACTGGGTATACTGGAGCTGTAAGAGCTTACAGAGATTATTTATAATGAAAAAAATCACGTTATTTTTTTCTCCTATAGTACTATAATATTTTCAATGATGTCTGTTTATATGCGCCATGGCTGGTATAGGGGGTGTGGCTATCATATGGGTGGAGCCATATGTGGTGACCCCGCCCATAATGAGTACCGGCACCTTTTTTTCTACAAAAAAAGCACTGATTGTTACTATATGCTAAATCCATTAGTGCGCCTTAATAAAAGGACTCCTATGTGTCTATCTAAAATAGATTCAAAATAGGCACCTGGTTAACCTCCAAACCTTAGAGAACCTGTTATAAAACAATTTCTAAGGGGCCCTTTTACTAAAGCATGGCAAGCCCACCGCAGGCTTGACATGTGGCAGCCTGGAACTACCGTTGGCCCAAAACGGCTGCTGAAGGTAGTTCCATCCCCAGTGCATGGCATTTCTGGCACTGCCGGAATAAAAAAAAAATTATACCACAGGGGGTTACCACTGGGTTAATATGGGAGCCCTTACTGCCACCTCAATGGGTGGCGGTAAGTGCTCCCCCCAAAATGGCTGTGCAGCAAGTGTGAACTTACTGCATGACCATTTCTTTTTTTGACCTTTTTACCCGCTGCAGTAAAAGGGGCCCTAGTACGCAGCGAAGGGCGACTAAAATGATAGTGGGGATGGGACGACTTGCCTATGAATAAAGACTAAGGAGGCTAGGGCTTTTCAGCTTGGAGAAGAGAAGGCTCAGGGGAGACATGATAGAGGTATATAAAATAATGAGTGGAGTGGAACAGGTGGATGTGAAGCGTCTGTTCATGCTTTCCAAAAATACTAGGACTAGGGGGCATACGATGAAACTATAGTATAGTAAATTTAAAACAAATTGGAGAAAATGTTTCTTCACCCAAGGCGTAATTAAACTCTGGAATTCGTTGCCGGAGAATGTGGTGAAGGTGGTTAGCTTGGCAGAGTTTAAACATCAGCAAAATTCACCCTTTCCTCTCTGAGCATACCCACCCGAACACTCGTCTACTCTCTCATTACCTCTCGCCTTGACTACTGCAACCTACTCCTCACTGGCCTCCCACTTAGCCATCTATCCCCCCTTCAATCCGTTCAGAACTCTGCTGCACGTCTTATCTTCCGTCAGGACCGATATGCCCATATCACCCCTCTCCTCAAGTCACTTCACTGGCTTCCGATCAGGTACCGCATAGAGTTCAAGCTTGATCTGCAGCCCCTCATTACCTCTCTACCCTCATCTCCCCTTATGCTCCTACCCGTAACCTCCGCTCACAGGACAAATCCCTCCTCTCAGTACCCTTCTCCACCACCGCCAACTCCAGACTCCGCCCTTTCTGCCTCGCCTCACCCTATGCATGGAATAAACTCCCTGAGCCCATACGCCAAGCCCCCTCCCTGCCCATCTTCAAATCCTTACTCAAAGCCCACCTCTTCAATGTCGCCTTCGGCACACAACCATTATACCTCCATTCAGGATATCTAGACTACCCCAACTTTACATTTCGTCCTTTAGATTGTAAGCTCCTTTGAGCAGGGACTATCCTTCTTTGTTAAACTGTACAGCGCTGCGTAACCCTAATAGCGCTTTAGAAATGTTAAGTAGTAGTAGTAGTAGTAGACGGTTTCCTAAAGGACAAGTCCATAAACCACTACTAAATGGACTTGGGAAAAATCCACAATTCCAGGAATAACATGTATAGAATGTTTGTACGTTTGGGAAGCTTGCCAGGTGCCCTTGGCCTGGATTGGCCGCTGTCATGGACAGGATGCTGGGCTCGATTGACCTTTGGTCTTTTCCCAGTGTGGCATTACTTATGTACTTATGCAGCAAAAATGGCCACCACTGCTAGTGCAGGACCCCTTTTACCACAGCTTAGTAAAAGGGCTCCTAAGGTGTCAACTTGGAAGAATGAGGAGTTAGATGTGGCTCTTTCACATATGGAGGATGATTTTTAAAGGCAGTTACCCAGTGAAATAGGTGATTCCCCTGACTGAAATTTATACTTCTCCACAGCAGGTAAAAGTGCACCCGGGAAATCCTTCTTATCTGTTCCCTCCTCCACTACTGCCAACTCCAGACTTCGAGCCTTCTGTCTCGCTGCACCCTACGCCTGGAATAAACTTCCTGAGCCCCCCCTACGTCTTGCCCCATCCTTGGCCACCTTTAAATCTAGACTGAAAACCCACCTCTTTAACATTGCTTTTGACTTGTAACCACTCGCCTCCACCTACCCTCCTCTCCTCCTTCCTGTACACATTAATTGATTTGATTTGCTTACTTTATTTTTTGTCTATTAGATTGTAAGCTCTTTGAGCAGGGACTGTCTTTCTTCTGTTTGTGCAGCGCTGCGTACGCCTTGTAGTGCTATAGAAATGCTAAATAGTAGTAGTAGTAGTTAGGTCAAAGAGGAGAATGGCCCATATATATGATTTTCCAATGTATGCACTATATTGTACTCCTTATTAACCACCCATAGAAACAGGTATGCAACTCAAACTATAATTACACAATTCAGGGTTCTACACTAAGAGTCACCACTCAGGAAAAAGATCTAGCTGTCATTGTTGAGGTTACATTGAAATTTTCTGCTCAGTGTGCAGCATCAGTAGCCAATGTGCTAACTAAATGTTAGGAAGTATTAGGAAAGAAATGGAGAATAAGCAGGTTATCATAATGCCTCTTAATTATTCCTCAAATGTTGTCTGCAATTCTGGTCACCACACTTGATATAGCTGAATTTGAAAGGTTACAGAGAAGAGTGACCAAAATGATTTCCATTTGAGGAAATGCTAAAGAGGTTAGGTCAGATTAGAGAAAGAGATGGCTGAGGGAGACATGGTAGAGTTCTATAAAACAATGAATGTAGTGGAACAGATAGATGTGAATCACTTGTTTGCTCTTTTCAAAAGTAAAAGGACTATGGGGAACACCCAGTGGCGTTCCTAGGGGGGGCGGTGGGTGCGGTCCACCCCAGGTGCACGCCTCCGGGGGGGGGGGGGGGGGGGGGTTGCCGCGCGTGCCTGTCCTCCATTGTTCTATGCTTCTCTCTGCCCCGGAACAGGTTACTTCCTGTTCTGGGGCAGAGAAGAAGCATGGAACAACTGAGGACAGGCACGCGCGGCACCCCCCCTGGCGGCATGCACCCAGCGGGGGGGGGGGGGGGGTTCCTTCGCGGGGGTGTCCTTTCACCGGGGGGGGGGTCCGCGTTGCATCGGGGGGGGGGGCACTGCACCCAGGGGATGGGCTCATCGGCGTTCCGCCCCGGGTGCCAGCCCCCTTAGGAACGCCACTGGGAACACAATTAAGTTTCTAAGGCCCTTATTTTAGAAGTTTCATTTATTTTTTTGGACACCTGAAAGCGGGCATTTAGACATCCATTGTGCAAGCATCTCCAAATCCTGATTATATAAAGCTAGAATATGGACATCTAAAACTGCAGTACAGCTTTATGGCAAGGGTGTGTGGTCTGAGAGTATAGTTTGGTTGGGACTAAGGAGAGGCCAAAAATGGATGTCCAACTTTGATTTCAGAAGGGGAAGGGACATTGATGTCCAAAGAGATGGACATTGTTGTTTAGACCTGATACTCAACACCTCCAGGTTATAGAAAAGTGATCAGCTTTCCACTAGTGAGCAGTACAGGAATGGGGATTATGGGAATTTATGCATTCAACAGATGTGACTTATAGGTCTGTGGGATTCACAGAGGGTTGGAAGAATTTGCTGTGGGAGTGTAATCAGAATCTTCAGAAAGCTTTTGATAAAGTTCCTCATGAGAGACTCCTGAGAAAATTAAAGAGTCACGAGATAGGCGGCAAGGTTCTGGTGTGGATTAGGAATTAGTTTATGGACAGAAAACAGAGGGTAGGGTTAAATGTTCATTTCTCTCAATGGAGGGGGGTGAACAATGGAGTGTCACAGGGATCTGTATTTGGGACCGGTGCTTTTTAACATATTTATAAATGATATGGAAATTGGAACCATAGGAGCCAACTTTTCAAAATTATTGGGGGTGCTAAACCCAATGGAAACTACTTTTTCCTAGACACAATCAAGGAGTTCGTTCAATATTGGGAGTGCTCAAGCACCCACAGAACTGACACTTATGATTGGAATGACGAATGATGTGATTAAATTTGCAGATGATACAAAACTATTCAAAGTTGTTAAAACACGTGTGGACAGTGAAATATTGCCTTGGGAAATTGGAAGACTGAGCATCCAGATGACAGATGAAATTTAATGTGGACAAATGCAAGGTGATGCACAGTAGAAAGAATAATTCGAATCATAGTTACCTGATGCTAGGGTCCACCTCGGGGGGTCAGCACTCAAGAAACACATCAAGGTGCCGTTGTAGATAATACGCTGAAATCTTCTGCTCAGTGTGCGATGGCGGCCAAAAAAGCAAACAGGATGCTAGGAATTATTAGGAAAGGGATGGGGAATAAGACCAAAAATATTATAATGCCTTTGTATTGCTGCATGGTTCAACCACACCTTGAGAATTGTGCTCATTTCTGGTCACCATATCTCAAAAGAGATGTGGTGGAATTAGAAAAGGTTCAAAGAAGAGCGACCACAATGATAAAGGGGATGGAACGCCTCTCATATGAGAAAGGCTAAAGAAGTTAGGGCTCTTCAGCTTGGAAAAGAGACAGATGAGGGGAGATATGATTGAGGCATACAAAATCCTGAATGGTGTAGAACGAGTAGAAGTAAATCAATTTTTTACTCGTTCCAAAAGTACAAAGACTAGGAGACATTCGAGGAAGTTATATGGACATACTTTTAAAACAAATAGGAGGAAATATTTTTTCACTCAACGAATAGTTAAGCTCTGGAACTTATTGCTGGAGGAAGTGGTAACTGCGGTTATCATATCTGGAGGTTTGGACAAGTTCCTGGAGGAAAAGTCCATAGTCTGCTATTGAGACAGATATGGGGATGCAACTGCTTGCCCCAGGATTGGTAGCATGGAATGTTGCTGCTAATTGGGTTTTTGCCAGGTACATGTGACTTGGCTTGGCCACTGTTTGGAAAACAGGATACTGGGTTAGATGGACCATTGTTCTGACCCAGTATGGCTACTCTTATGTTTAAATGCTAGAGTGAGTCTTGGAACACACTGAGAGAGGCTATTGGGTACCAGAGTGAGGCTTCTAATTCCCTGAGAGAAGCCACTGTAATGCCAGAATGAGGCTTAGAATGTTCAAAGAGGCAGCTGGAACACCAGACTGGTTGAAAACTGAATACATAAGGTTAGAAATACTGCAGGTATTGGTGGGGATGGAGGAGATTAATTGTGGGATTGGGTGGGTATGGAATGGATCTTAGCAGGTACAGGTAGGTATTGGTTAGATTCCAGTTGAAATGGATAGGGATGAATAAAATTTCTGTTTCCGTGCAATTCTCTACTTTCCACTGGAGGGATTAAGGCAAGTCACTTCCTTAATCCTCCAGTGGTTGATGTCCCCTTCCCTCCCCTGAATGTGAAACTTGCAAGGGATTCTGCACTCTGTTTCAGGATATGTGAACATTCATGGTATCAATTTTTTGTTTAATTAACTTCTTAGGCTTCCATGTGGAATGGAGGATGGCTGGAGTAGTGGGGTGAGAACTAGGGGACCTTGGTTTAAATCCCACTTCAGCTCTTTGTGATTTCTTTTATAATTGTGAGCCCTCCAGGGACAGACAAATGCCTACCGTACCTGAATGCACACTGCTTCAATGTCCTTCGGGCTTATAGGAAGTATACGCAGGTACAGTAGAAATACCCCCTGGTTCTTGGTCCACTGCACTAGCCATTAGGCTACCCCCCCCCCCCCCCCCGCATTGCACATGGCTATCTGTGTAGCCAGAATAACATCCATGTTTCTTGTTTTGCCCTATTTGTAATTTGGGCATTTCAGTTTGTAAAATGTGTGTTCATGTTGGACGTCAGCAGCACATGGACATCCATTTCTCATGTATTTTAGAACAGGCTGTTCATTGTAGTTCTCCCCTCTGCTCACTTCTTCTTTGTGATTATGTTTTCTCTTTTTCTTCTTTGCTCTTTCCATTAGATTGTACGCTGTTCGGACATTTGTTTGATGGTTGAGATAGTAAGTCTTTAAATAAACTTGAAACTTGAAACAAAGCACCAATGTATTCTGCTGGTCACATCCTTCAATAATTTTTATTTGAGCGACAAACCACAGACTTTGCAGATTTAGAATGCCCACGTCTCCCTTCTTTCTTGGCCAGACCATATTCTTGTAAGTTTCTAGTGTGAGGATTTTCACCCAGGATAAACAATTGTATCTTGAAAGCTTAAGGGCAGATGAAACATGGCTGTTGGTAATTTGAATAGAAATCTTAAGGACTCATAATCTGGACCTGATTTGCAGTGATTCAGTTAAAGTGCTGAGAAAAAGTTTGTAATCCCAAGTATAATAATGAGAATTACAAATTCTCAGCATGATGTTCTACTGAAATCATTCTTTTCTTTAGCAACAAAAAGGTGATAGCTAAACAATTCTATGTTTCATGAGACAATAATGTACAAAGTGGGAAAAATAAAACTAATCAGGGTATGAAATTGTAAGCGAACCCTTAGTTTCCTTAGTACAATTCATTGGCTAATTAGAATCCAGTTAAATAATTGGATAATAGGTAAATTACCCCACAGAGTAAATCTGAACAAACATGCCTGGCATCCTGTTCTATATGAGTTCTAAAATTTTTGAGTTTGGTCTTTGCCATAAAAGACAGTGGGAACTCATAGTGCCATAATCAAAAGAAACTTCAGAGGTCCATGAAAGAGTAATTGTGTTTTAGTTATTCTTTTAAGTATTTAGAAGTTTATTTGGCTTATTTCTTATGCTCATATTAATTTCATTTTATTGTCAGCTGTCTGCCATCTGATTGTGTATGTTATTTTGGAAACCTCCTAGAATTGCTTAGATTCTAGGAGGAGTAGCCTAGTGGTTAGTGCAGTGGACCTTGATCCTGGGGAACTGGGTTCCATTCCCACTACAGCTCCTTGTGACTGTGGGCAAGTCACTTATAAGACCAGCCATTGCCCCAGGTACAAAATAAGTACCTGTATATATGTAAACCGCTTTGAATGTAGTTGCAAAATACCACAGAAAGGCGGTATATCAAGTCCCATTTCCCTTCCAAAATAACCTGCTTAGATAGAGCAGGTTATGGGGCTCATTTTTGAAACAGAACAACGTCCAAAAAGTGGCACAAAGCGGCAGATAGACATTTTCTTTTTGCCAAAATGTCCAATTCGCTGTTTTTGAAACACATTTTAAAGATATTTTTCTATGCAGTTTGCATACAGTGTGTCCAGATCACAAGGGGGCATGCTGGGGGTGGGATTGGGGTGTTCCCAAAACTTGGACCTGCTTTATTGGACTAACTGTATAGATCACTATTCAGGAAAGAAATTCCTTGATTTTCAAATATCCATTCCTTTCCATTTTTCATAATTGTTTTCAGCATAATTTTGCACTAGTCAAGATATAGAGGGGCATTTTCGAAAGGACATCCAAGTCAGAATAGTGACATCCAGCTTCTCACGTCCAAAATAGATGTTCATCTCATGTGTATTTTCCAACAGGAAATACGTCAGGATTTCCAGTTTGAAAATACGTGAAATGGATGTCCAGCGTGAACAGTCATTTTACAAACTGAAATGTCCAAGATAGGAGTGGCAAAAGCAGGGACAAGGATGTCTGTCTGACAGCATTCTTCAAAGAATGGTCACAGAGGCTCTTTGCATAGCAAAGGGGCAGCCTAGTGGTTACTGCAGTAGACTTCAAACCAAGGGACCTAGGAACAGAAAAATATATATTGTACCTGAATATACATCACTTCAATAGTCTTCAGGCCTGCAGGTGGCTTATATATTTAGGTACAGTAAGTATTTCTGTTTTTGGAAGGCTCACAAAAAATTGAGAGTTAAAGTGTGATTTGAACCCAGGTTCCTTGGTTTAAGGTCCACTGCACTAATCACTTGGCTACTCCTCAGATTTGTTTCCTATTTTGCTAAGAATGCCTATAAATACCTGAGGCTTTCATGGAGCTTGATATCCCCTTTCAGTTTCACTTTCAGGGGAGAGGGAGGAGGACAGCAACCACTGGAGGATCAAGGAGGTGTCATGCCTTAATCCGTTCAGTGGGCAACTGCTCAATCAGAAGTCCTTTTTATACCGTGGATGTGAGTGAAACAGAACTAACTTAGGACCAGTGGCATAGGAAGGGGGGGGGGAGGCGGTGGGGCGGTCCGCCCCAGGTGCATGCCACTGGAGGGGTGTCGGCTCCGCAGGTTCCCTGCTCTCTCTGCCCCGGAACAGGTTACTTCCTGTTCCGGGGCAGAGCGAGCAGGGAACCAGCAGAGCCGACACAGCTCCCAGCGACGTGCACTCGGGCGGATCGGCCCTCCCGCCCACTCCTCGCATCTCAATCCATATAAGAATGCGCTCTGGGGGGGGGGGGTGTGCAGCGGCGACCTGCCCCGGGTGTCAGCCGCCCTCGCTACGGCACTGCTTAGGACATCCCTCTTTTTAGGCTTGGACATTTCTTCCCATTCGGTAATCACTGTTGTATGTCCTGATTTTGGGCCTTCCTTAGTCACACCCAAAACACGCTCACAACACAGTCCCTTGCTATTTGGATGTACTGCAGTTTTGGATGTCTCTTTTCTGTCTTTGTGAAATCAAGATTTGGATGTTTCAAGCACATGAACATCCATTTGGGCATTTTGAGACATCCATATGCTCCAAAAACAAGCTCCATAGTGTACTAAACTAAGGTAAGGGTACATTCAGACATGGGCAAGGAACAATGCGAAAGGAATGAACAGTGAGGAAAGTTACAGAATAAATAAAAAGCTGAAGGACAGAGAGGGAAAGGCAGGAACAAACAGGGAAAAGAGAGACAGGGCTTGTCCACTTATATCCAAGTTCAGCCAGCATCAGTGAGGGGAAAAAGGACAAGCTTCTGATTCTGTGGAAATGCTTGGGAGAAAAAGTAGGCCATTAGTATAGGATTAAGGGGTTCTTTTACTAAGCTGCAGTAGAAAGTGACAGTGCATCTTTACGTGGGTTTTCCTGCGTGCTAAGGCCATTTTTATCACAGTTGGAGAATGGCTGATTTTCCATTTTCTATAATACTGGCCATGTGCTAATATTACCATTAGCATATGGCTATTAATAAAAATTAGCGTGTGAATACTTACCAACAATGGGAAGCAAGACTCGTCACAGTTGTGTTTTGGCCGACTAGACCTGCATCAGGAGTCTCTTGTGTTTAATAAAATCATTCACTTGGAATATTTGTCATCGTAAATATGTCTAAACAACAAGTTGTTGTGCTCTATGTACCAAAGTAGGGTGAGAGTTATTGCAGACGGTAGACTCCTGATGCAGGCCTAGTCGACTGAAACATAGCTGTGTGTAGTCATCATCATCTTTAATCAACAGTCTTTCCATCTGAAATGTTGTCTAATGCTTTTAAGTCATCTTCGCTGTCTTGCTTCCCACTTTTACTCCTGCGAAGATTTGTTTCTTCTGTGTGTACGTCAACACTTACCAACACCCATTTTGTAAGTGGTCAAGGATCTCATGCTAATCCTATGCTAATCAGTTAGCATGCGGTAATGTAGCTGTGCCGTTTAGCACAGAAACACCCGGTCTCTGCTCCCAGACACATCCCCTCCATGAAATTTTTTAAAAAAGTTTTTAGCGTGTGGTTTACATGCATAGAGTAGGTGTGTACTGCAGGAGCTTGAACACGTTGTGCGGTAAACCCTTTTAAGCTGTGATAAGCATGAGCTAGTACTTATGCAGCATAGTAAAATAACCCCTACATTTGTTAAACAAAGGTTTGGTCCAGAGTCAATGAGAGAGTTTGCTGGTGGGTGTGTAAAGGGGTAGAACATGGATAGAAAGCTATCCATGATAGCTTATGTACTTATAAATTATAGACGCTTACTTATCTTTATAAAACTGACTTAAAATAGGGACCTGAAAATTCTCCTATACTAGGGAACCCCCTTATATAATTACCTATGTAGATCATATTTTCCTTACACAGTTTCAAAATCTAGAGATTGGTAGCATTGTTTTAAAATGCTTTCACTTTTTATGTGATAGAATACACCAGGTTACTTTTGGACACTCAACTTTCTAGTCCTTGGGTCCTTATCAGTGATGTTTTGCTAGGTTTGTTTCTGTCCCTGATGCTTTATGTTCTGCCTCTCAGAGAGATTCTCAGATCCTTGTTTTTAAATGTATTATTTATGCTAAAGGTATTCAGTTTTACCCCCTGATATTGTCTAAGATATCGGTAGCCATTTCTAATTTATGCAGAAAATACTGAGGCTATTCATGTGTGCACGAAGTGAAAGCACTTTTTCTTAGTCTATTCAAAGAAAATGATCAGTAGAAGCAGAAATATTTAATGGATTGACTGTTTTAATGTGTCCTTGGGAGGAATTTGTGATCATCTCCGGGAAAAGGTTACTAAAGTCTCAGATCCAAAATGTTGAGAATTTATTTATTTATTTGTTGCATTTGTACCCCACATTGTCCCACCTATTTGTAGGCTCAATGTGGCTTACATAGTACTGTCAGAGACGTTTGCCCAGTCGGTGGATAACAAATACAAAGTTGTATAGTGATGGTATGAGGTATAAGTGGAGGGTCAGAATGGATGAAGATTGCGTGATGTCCTGTTCGATCATAGTCATTCTGAGTTGGGAGGTGAAGAGGGTTACGTGGGATCGTTGGGGTAGGCCTTTTTGAAGAGGTTGGTTTTTAGTGATTTACTGAAGTACAAGTGGTCATGAATTGTTTTCACAGCTGTTGGGAGCCCATTCCATAGAATGGCTAAGTTTTCATGTCATGGGTCCATAAGCAGTACGAAAAGTTATGTTTGAACTTCTGTACCTTTTAAATATTTTTTTTCATATAAAAGAATAATGTTTTGACAGTTGTATTACAAATTGTTCTAACAGGACTCATTAAAACCTCATTTAAAAAACAAATTTCTGGTGAATTTAGTCACCTTTCCCCAGAGATGATCACATTTGAGATTATTTCAAGGTGGTAGGCTAGAGTTCTCATCTATAATAGTGGACACTTTTCACTGTGCATTTTGGGCTAAGATTTGCTGGTACTATTTACAAATGAAAAAAATATAAATATGCATGCACTTTTATTTTGAAACATACCATGGTTACAAAATACACAGATGTTTGTACCTTCTATTCCTGTGGGTACGTAGAGCTGAAAAAGTAATCCTCTGCTTCACTTACCTCCTCTGCATAAACTAGTTCCCCAGGAACAACACCTATTAATGCTGTCAAAATTCATGAGCCGAATAGCAATATATATGCTTTTAAATACATTGAGGGAGTGCAATTGTCAGACAACTAGTTTACATGGATAAAATGCTTTCTACTTGTGTAGATAACTGCCATCCTAGAGAACAAGCCAATATGGGTAGATTTTTCAACATTGCTGTTCCTTGTAACTATGTTTTTTTTTTTTTTTGGAAACCTACAATTTAATTGCAGCACACAATATTTCATTCAGTTTTTTTTTTACATTTGTACCCCATGCTTTCCCACTCATGGCAGGCTCAATGTGGCTTACTTGGGGCAATGGAGGGTTAAGTGACTTGCCCAGAGTCACAAGGAGCTGCCTGTGCCTGAAGTGGGAATTGAACTCAGTTCCTCAGTTCCCCAGGACCAAGGTCCACCACCCTAACCAGTAGGCCACTCCTCCACAGTTGGTATTTGGATTACCAAGGACACTGATGTGTTGATTCCTGACACACCTGCGCCGAAACGCAGATCTGCATTGAGTCCGACTAATAAAATTGCTTTTTACCCTTGAGTTGGAACTGTATTGGTCCTCCCTTATTTTCTTTTTTGCTCAGTACTTATGTGTGTTTCATTATCTTATAGACCGTCTTGAAAATACTGAAAGAAATGCAAGTTGGGTACACCAAAGTCTATCCTAATATTTACAAAACTATGGGGCCCTTTTACAAAGGCGTGTAAGGGCCTACACATGTCCAGCTTACTCCAAATTAGCATTACTGCCCAACTACCGCGTGCCTCAGGAGGTAATTCTGAATTTGGCATGCACTGAAAACACACGGTAGAAAATATTTTCTACCATATGTTGCTTACCTGGCGGTAAACAGCAGTGGATACATGCTGCATGCCTACCACCTGGGTAGCGCATGAGACCTTACCACTAAGTCAATGGGTGGCGGTAAGGTCTCAGGCCAAAAATGGGCGTGTGTTGGTTTTTATTTTGCCATACGTCCATTTTCTGGCCCCTTAGGAAAAGGCCATTTTTCGAGGATGTGGCAAAAACTGGCCCAGTACGCGCCCAAAAGGCGTGCTCGCACTGCCACAGGCCACATTTTGCCACATTACTTATATAGGGCCCCTATATAAGTAATGAAAAGAAATAAAACAAAACAAAAAAAAAGGGAAGATACGGGCCACCGACTGAGTCAGATGTGTTTCTGAGCTCCTGCAGTTTTCTAAATTTATACTTTTTTTTTTGAAAATGCTGAAGAGGAGTGGCAGAGCTGCTGCTGCTGCAGCCCAGCAGCCAAGACCTTCTAGTCTCCCAGGCCTGATAGAAGCATACCTGCAGAGAACCCAAGGTTCGTTGTTGCCGTCGGTGAGCGATTCGTTAGGGCAGCCTGGAACTGGAGACCATGGGCTGCCCTTTGAACTGGAAGTTTCTTTGAGCCCCAACGGAAGGGCGCCTCCCCCTCAGCGTATGCGGTGCAGTTCCCCGCTGGCAGCGCCCGTCGCCCCAAACACCGAAGCGTTGAGGGGCGAGTCCGGGCGGGAGGCAGCCATGGCTACGGCGGAGAAACAGGGAAGTGGTTTATCTTCCTCCCTGACTGCTCGCACAGTGGAAAACCTACAAGAGGGGGAACGAGAGAAAGCCGAAGGTGAGACACATGCTTCAGATGATATAGTTGAGGATATAGCACTCATAAAATTTTCCCAAAAACCTAAAGAAGTAACTTTGGACAGTTTGTGGCTGTTAATTGTGGAGCTGGGGAAGACTTTGTGCCCTCAGATGAAGAAAATAAATGAAGAAGTTGTGGTTTTAGGTGGAAAAGTGAGGGAAATTGAAAATGAGACAAAATCACTTAAAGCAGTAGTTGTTAAACAGGAAAAATAATCTTTACAGATGCAGACTTCAAACGACTATGCTTAAAGATTTACTTAACTTGCGAAGAAAATCAGAAATGTTAGAGAATGCTTCAAGACTTAACAATTTACGCTTTATTAATTTCCCCCAACAACCACTAATCTCTCCTAGAGAAATGCTAAAGAATTATTTCCAAGAAGTTTTAGAGGTTGAAGAAAAAGATATCCCATTCCTGTGAGAGGAAAAGAAAGTCAACGAAGAAATGATATTCAGAATGAACAACCATTGGACGTTTCAGCTTTGCTTGAAATGTCGGACACAGAGCAAATAACAGCGACAACTTTATTGGCCACATTGGCGTTTCCCTCGGACTAGATCTGGATTTTAAAGAAATTTTTCCAGAAAAAGAATAAAACTTTTCGTGGTTTACATACTCGTGTTTTTCCAAATCTTGCGAAGGAAACACAGAAATGCAGAAAAAAGTTTTTGCAAATGAAACAAGAGATACTTCAATTGGGTGCTACATTCTATCTTAAACATCCGTGCAAATGTGTAATTTCTTATCAATCTGTGAAATATGTGTATTTTGATCCTGATCAGCTTTCTGCTTTTTTAATAGCTAGACACGCTCCTAGTTAAAGGTATTCGAACAGAAACACGTCTGTATCTCAATTATAATTTAAAGAGATTATCTTGATTCTTCTTTTTCTCCAGTGTAGGAATATTGGACTCCTTTTGTGGACTTTATGAAGCTATAGAGTATAATTTCTTGGTCAAAAATGTAATCTTGTGTGATTATTATAGTGGAATATTTCTATTGCAAGTGATATGCTTGTTTAATAATACAATAATTATAAATAAAGAATTTATAAAAAAAGGAAGATACAATAATACTTTTTATTGGACTAACTATAAAAATCACTATTGAGGAAAGAAATACTATTTCAATTCCTTTCTATTCTTCATAATTTTTCAGTGTAGTTTTGTTATGTTTATGTAGAAATAAAGAGCAAGGCTACACTAATTTCACTAATGATAAGAATAGCTCACATGAGGAAATTAAATCATACATATGATTCATGCAAGAATTTGATTTAAAGAGAAAGTTCCTATAAAATGAGTACAGTATGACTGAGTTAGTGAGAAAGGGCCTCATATAGGAGTAAGAGTTAATTAAGCCGGTTCAAAAGTGTGTGGAGCATCATTTGACATAGACTGCAGAGATTAGGATTGAGATGTCTAATTTGAGAATTACATACGTCTGGTGGTATTTTGGAAAAGGATACACAAAGGGGCCCTTTTACTAAGCCGCGTAGGCACCTACGCGCACCCAACACCCGCCAAATTGGAGTTACCGCCCGGTCACCACATGGCCCTTGTGGTAATTTCAATTTTGGTGGGTGTCTGCTACGCACATCTGAAATTTTTTTTTAGTTTCTGACGTGTGGCAGCTACGCGTGTCAAGTGGAATTTGACGAATGCAGACCATTACTGCCCGGTTACCATGTGAGATCTTACTGCTAGGTCAATGGATGGCGAGGAGGGAAGACAGAGGAAGTAGATGCACATGGATGGAGGAGAGGGGAGTGAGGAGAAATGCTGGATATGGATGGAGGGGAAACGGATGGAGGGGAAACTGATGAATTTAAGGGCTGGATCGGAACACTTTGAGAGCAGATGCTGAAACTGGAGGAAGGATAGGGTGTCATGTGTTTTTCATGTGTGATCGAGGTGCAGTATTCTGCTAGTGTGTAGTATTTGCAGCCCTTTCTGTTTTGATATTTTTTGTCACTAGGTAGTGTATTGGTGTTTTAGAGCCTGGTGTAATATATTTAATATATTTATAAATGATTTAGAGATGGGAGTAACTAGCGAGGTAATTACATTTGCTGATGACACAAAGTTATTCAAAGTTGTTAAATTGCGACAGGATTGTGAAAAATTACAAGAGGACCTTACGAGACTGGGCGGCTAAATGGCAGATGACGTTTAATGTGAGCAAGTGCAAGGTGATGCATGTGGGAAAAAAGAACCCGAATTATAGCTACGTCATGCAAGGTTCCACGTTAGGAGTTACGGACCAAGAAAGGGATCTGGGTGTCGTCGTCGATAATACGCTGAAACCTTCTGCTCAGTGTGCTGCTGCGACTAGGAAAGTGAATAGAATGTTGGGTATTATTAGGAAAGGTATGGAAAACAGGTGTGAGGATGTTATAATGCCGTTGTATCGCTCCATGGTGTGACCGCACCTTGAGTATTGTGTTCAATTCTGGTCGCCGCATCTCAAGAAAGATATAGTAGAATTGGAAAAGGTGCAGCGAAGGGCGACTAAAATGATAGCGGGGATGGGACGACTTCCCTATGAAGAAAGACTAAGGAGGCTAGGGCTATTCAGCTTGGAGAAGAGACGGCTAGAGGTATGATAGAGGTATATAAAATAATGAGTGGAGTGGAACAGGTGGATGTGAAGCGTCTGTTCACGCTTTCCAAAAATACTAGGACTAGGGGGCATGCGATGAAACTACAGTGTAGTAAATTTAAAACAAATCGGAGAAAATGTTTCTTCACCCAACGTATAATTAAACTCTGGAATTCGTTGCCGGAGAAAGTGGTGAAGGCGGTTAGCTTAGCAGAGTTTAAAAAGGGGTTGGACGGTTTCCTAAAGGACAAGTCCATAAACCGCTACTAAATGGACTTGGGAAACATCCACAACTCCAGGAATAACATGTATAGAATGTTTGTACGTTTGGGAAGCTTGCCAGGTGCCCTTGGCCTGGACAGGATGCTGGGCTCGATGGACCCTTGGTCTTTTCCCAGTATGGCATTACTTATGTACTTATGTACTTATGTACTTATGTAATTACAGTGCTGCCTTTCCACGCATAAGGTTGTAGCTCGTCCTGTCCTTGGAATTAGTGCTCATGGTTTGGTAAGGTTCTGAGTGTGTTTTTGCACAAGTTTGTGCATAGTGTTTTGCAGTGGAGAGATTATGTGTTGGCCAAAACATCAGAAAGGGTGTAGAGCCTAAATCATGACACACTACCTCTTGAAGGATCTACATATAGAGCTTATGCATTTCTAAGGTCTACACTGGCATGGTATGGGAATGGGGGTGGGGAAATACTACTGGAGAGGAAGAGGGAGTGCTGGGTAAGGAGATCTCATACATATACATTATGGTTATTCCCAAAAAAGCCAGCTCTTTCTCCCTTCCTCCATATAGCATATTCATTTGTGTGTATATATATATATATATATATATATATATATATATATATATATATGTACACAAATGAATATGTTAATATGCCCCACCTCATCCTTTGCCCCCCCCCAAATGAAACAGTCAAATTACTCCCATGAGGAAAGCCAGGAGTAGAGGCCTGTGGATCTCCTTTCAAGGGATGAAATAAGGAGCTTTTATCAGACAAAGAAAGTTAACATGTGGTTCATTAAAAAAATGAACATCATTATACTATAGAATACATTTACAAGGAAATTTTAACTGCCATCAAGCCCCTATTTGCTGGACCCTCATCTTAGGAGCAGAAACTGATGATATTGTTATTGAGTTGCTATCGCCACATCTGGGAAAATCCAGATTTGTACTCTGAAAAACAATGACTGCCTATTCTTAAAAATATTCCACAAAACAGAATCTTTACTACCATAGAGATCTTTTTGTAGAGACCTTCATACATTATCTATGTGAACATTTAAGTTATCCAAATTATATGAAAGTTCCAGTGAATCCAGTGAAGCAGCCTTTTCATTAGACAAAGTTCCAGATGGTGTAGGAACATAATAAGCTCAAATAAAAGACGGTAATGGAGAGATTCTCAAAACTTCTTTCAGATATTTAATCCATAAATCCACTGCTGACATACCAGAATAATTTGGAAAATTAATAAAGCTTAAATTACTTGAATGTGAAAAGTTATCTAGGAACTCCATTATTTGATTTCATGCCGTAGTATCCTTAATTATTTCGACTTCCAAAGCCTCTGATCTTGCAATTCTCAAATTCAAATCCAAATAATGCAACCTAGTTCCATATTCAGCAACATGATTAGAACGAGAAGTTACTGTTTCCTCAGAAAGGAAATTTGGACTTATGATGAATATAGTGTGATATCCTTGGTGAAAACTTGCCTATCTCCAAGTGTCACCTCTGATGGCCCAATACTTATTATGTATTAAATTTGTCTAGTGAGAGCCTGTTTATGTAGTGATATTTTAGAAAGCTGCATTTACATGTGCAGATACTTAACATATCTAAATAGCAAGGGGGAATGGTAATGAAGTGGTGAGAGCAGGCTGACAAAGGGTTCATTCAGAATTCCACAGCACAACTAATAGAAATCTGTAAACTATGTGATTACATCACATCATTTTTGCAAAAACTCCACTGACTACTAGTACAATACAGGGCCAAATTTAAAACAAAGCCCTTAAAGGAAATGGGCCAGAGTGCTTGAAGAACAGGATCTCTCTCTATGCCTCTCAAAGTTTGCCATAGTCCTCCCAAGGAGTAGCCTTAACCATGCCCTCTCCGAAGGAAATTACGCAATGTAACACCCATCAATGAGCTTTCCAGAGAATAGCCCTCCACTTTGGACCACACTCCCAGAAAGGCTTTGCTTAATAGAAGACTATCAGGCTCATTTTCAAAAGAGAAGGTCGTCCATCTTTCGACATAAATCGGAAGATGGACACTCTTCTCCCAGAGATGTCCAAATCGGTATAATCGAAACCTGATTTTGTATGTCTCCAACTGCAGTCCGTCACAAGGACGTCCAAATTTCAAGGGGGCATGGCGGGGGCATGGTGGATGCATTGCAAAGGCGGGACTTGGGCATGCCGAACACTTGGACGTCTTTGACCCATAATCCAAAAAAACAAGGACGTCCCTGATGAACAGTTGGACGTCTTCACCCGGACGTGTTTTTATTGCAAATAAGGCACAAAAAGGTGCCCAAAATGACCAGATGACCACCGGAGGAAATCGGGGATGACCTCCCATTACTCCACCAATGGTCACTAACTCCCTTCAACCCTCAAAAAACATCTTTAAAAACATTTCGTGCCAGCCTCTTTGTCAGCCTCAGATGTCATACTCAGGTCCATGACAGCGCATGCAGGTCCCAGGAGCAGTTTTAGTGGGTACTGCAGTGCACTTCAGACAGGCAGACCCAGGCCCAATCCCCCCTCCAAAACCCACTGTACCCACATCTAGGTGCCCTCCTTCACCCGTAAGGGCTATAAGTACCTATATATATGTAAACCGCTTTCAATGTAGTTGCAAAATACCACAGAAAGGCGGTATATATAGTCCCATTTCCCTTTCCCTATGGTAGTGGTGTACAGTTGTGGATAGTGGGTTTTGGGGGGGGGGGGGGCTCAGCACACAAGGTAAAGGAGCTATGTTCCTGGAAGCATTTTATGAATTCCACTGCAGTGCCCCCTAGGGTGCCCAGTTGGTGTCCTGGCATGTCAGGGGGACCAGTGTACTACGAATGCTGGCTCCTCCCATGACCAAAGGGCTTGCATTTGGATGTTTTTGACATGGACATCTTTGGTTTTGAAAATCGCCGAAAGTCAGAAGCGTCCATGTCTAGGGATGTCCAAATTTAAGGATTTGGACGTCTCTGACGGTATTTTCAAAATGAAAGACGGACGTGCATATTTTTTCAAAATATGTGTTTCCCACCCCTGGATTTCACCATTTTGCAAGGACGTCCAAATCGCAACTTGGACGTTTCTTTCGAAAATGCCCCTCTATCTCTACTTCAGGAAGCAGGTGAGTTTGGCTCACCTTCCAAGCAATGGATGGAAGAAGCAACTAATTAGATAATCATACACACAAGGACTAAAATTGACCGCACTTATTGCAACAGGACTTGCCAATGACACAAATCTTTTATGACACTATACATAATTTTTCCTTAAGGGGTCCTTTTACTAAGGTGTGGCAAAAAGTGGCCTGCGGTAGTGTGGGCACGTGTATTTGGCTCGTGCCGGGCCAGTTTCTACTGCGCCTGGGAAAAAGGGCTTTTTTCAATGTGCCGGGAAAAGGGCCTGTGGCAAAATTGAAACCAGCGTGCGCCTATTTACAGCCTGAGCCCTTAATGCCACCCATTGATCTATCAGTAAAGGCTCACGTCCTACATGCATGGTGAGTGGTCAACGTGTGCCAACTGCCGATTAACGCCAGAAACACCACGCACGGTAGGAAATAAAAAAATAATTTGTTCTGGTGTTATGGGCATGCGCCAAATCTGAAATTACCACCAGGAGGGCACACTAACCTGGCGGTAGTCTCATTTCAGTGTGCGCTTCACAAGCATAGAGCCTACCGCTCCTTTATAAAAAGGCCCCTAAGTGAGGCTACATTTTCCTTAAATGAGTCATGCTTATCATCTATCTCAACTCCTGTTACCCTGTTCTCTGTCTATATATTCCACTATATGTGTGTTGTATTTTTTAAAATTGCTCTAGTTGCTTATTGTCTGTGCCTAGGTTATCCTTGCTGTATACTGCCTTGGGAAAATTTCTTCAAAAAGGCAGTAAATAAATCGTAATAAATAAATAAACGGCCATATATTTAAAATTGAATAGAATTCACTCAGATTACTTTTGAAACACATAAGCTATTGTGATATTTTCTTCATGAAAACTGACAGGGGTCGAATTTAGTAAAGAGTTTTCCTAAAGTCTCAAAATAACACTCTATAAGACTTCATCCACCCTGTTTTACTAATTCTTAAAAGAAAAAGTGAGTCTGAGCAGAGCTACTTTCTTAACTGAAGTCTAAAACCAGAATCAATAAGCAAAAGCAGAAAATATACCAGATGTATTTATATATAGTTTTACAAAACCAAGTAGATAAAATGTTAGTGTGCTACCTAGTGTGCGTCTTTTGTGTGTGACTCTCCAACTAGACAACAGGCATATTGGGTATCTGAGGGCATATATGTATTTCCATATAATGCTTTATCATTGTTAACATCCTGACAGCAGGATCTTTCTCAGACAGGGATGATAAATCATTTCATTGTCCAGGTGATTTATCTTAAGGGTCTTCAAAAAATCAGAACTGTCACATGCACACAAATCTTTACAGGGTAAACAACATACGGCGGGGGGGGGGGGGGGGGGGGGGTGTCAAAATTAAATAAGTACATAGGAATATGACAAGCTATGTTGGGCTGGGGATTGGAGAAGTAACCTAATGGTTAGTGGGCTGAGAACCAGAAGACCTAGGTTCAAATCTCATAGCAGCACTTTGTGTCGTTGTGTTCAATGCTGGGCAGGCCCAAGCAGCATTGCCTCCTATGCTATGCAGCAGTGATGGTGCCTCATACTGCATGGAAGAAGGAAATGGAAAGCCACTCCTGTATCATGCCAAGAAAAGACCACACAATATCTAGAGTAGAGAGAACAAAATATCAGCAATCAACAAAAATGGAGGGAAAGCTGACAGGAGCCCAGGAGCTCATAGTTTAGTGTGGAGTATCCTTGAAGGATACTATTGAAAGAAGATCTTTAGGGAATCCCAATAGAGAGGTTTCAATAATGGTGAAAGAAAGCCAGGAGTGTTTAATGGGAAGACAGAGTAAAGGATGCAAATTATCCCGTCAACTTAAAAGTAGCTTTTAGATGTAAGGAAAAAACATTATTTGCAGTGTCTATATACAAATGATAGGAGCCTAAAAAATAAGATGGGAGAGTTAGAGTGTGTAGCACTAGATGAAGAGGTAGATATAACAGGCAGAGACCTGGTGGAAGGAGGACAATCAATGGGACACTGTGCTATCGGGGTTCAAATTATATCGCAATGATAAAGTGGATCATATTGGGGGGGGGGGGGGTTGCGCTATATGTTAAAGAGGGAATTGAGTCAAACAAAATAAACATTCTATATGAAACAGATAGCAGCATGGAATCCTTGTGGATAGAAATTCTATTTGTGAAGGGAGGGCGTATACTGGTAGGATTGTAGTATCATCCACCAGGACAGAACGAACACACAGATGAAGAAATGCTTACAGAAATTAGGAAAGCTGGAAAATTGGGCAAGATTATAATAATGGTTGATTTCAATTACCACTACTCAAACAAACCAAAGATGCTGCCTTGACCGTACAATAAATACTCAAAACTGTTCAAAGGTCTGGCTCAAAATGACAGTCACTCCAACTTGTTCCACAACTTTTTTTATATACATTTTTTAATATATATATTCTTACAATTACATAACTTGTACTTAACTATGACTTATCAGTTACTTAGATTTTTAATTGTTGGGGAAAGGACCTTCCACGTTGTACGTGCAGGACTTCAGACTCACAGAAACAGAAGCCTTGCAGATCAGCAATGTGGCCGCACCAGAGAAGAGGACTTCGGCTGGTGGGGGTTGGGGACCCCTGCCGGCAAAGGTACCCGATGGCGATGGCGGTGGCGGCGGGAGGGGGGGGTCGAAGGGGTTGGTGGCAGGGGGGCCAGGGCCAAATCTACAGGGGCCCATGCCCCCATGGCCCCATGTAGCTACGCTCCTGGCACAGCAGCTTACTCTCAGTGTTGAATGCTGTACCACTGGCCATGGCATCAATGGTCCCAGCTGCCCCCCCTTTCACAGTCCACCCCCAAATCCATCATGCTTTTGATCAGAATTAGCCCACTTTGTGGTGATATCAATTGGCTTATGGTCTTCACCAGCCTGTGATACCAGTTGAGCCAAGGTATCCCACCACTGCACCAGATATTTAGGTTTCTAAACACCCCTCCCAAGAAGGAGTTTGGAAAAACATGCTTGCAGCCTCCCTCTCCAATCTATTCTTGCATCTCATGGCTATAGCCATGTGGGATTGAGGCCTTTTTTGAGGCCTATCAGGGTGTCATTAAAATTGGCCTGCTAGGTCCTGGGGGAAGGCTGGCCCCTTAGTTGATTAGATGGTAAGGACTACTTAGCCACTGGATGCACATATTTCTGCAGACAGATTACTGGCCTGGGACCAGGCAGCCTAATCTCTGCCCTCTTAACCCAGTTTGGGAATGGTTCCACTTCTAGACACCCTACAACCCTCAGCTCAGCAAGTGTCCTCTGGGGAATAAGGGAAAGTCTGTAATATAGAACCATTTGGGGAGATGATCCCTAAATGTGGCTACAGTACCCTGGATATAACAATTCAAAGCAGGTCATGGTATGGGGCAGACTGACCACATACCTTGGCATTGAACTTAACAACTGTGTCCTGGGGTGGGAATGGGGCTATCAACCCTTCCTACAATACCTATGCTGCCACCAGAGATGTGGTATCATCAAATGCTCTGTAAGGGGTTGGAAAAGAGCCTGCCTAAAGGGGGACTGAGGCAGAGACCTGAGGGAAGATGTGTTCTTAAGGAAGAGAAAGTTTCACTTTCAGATTCCTGATAAACATGAGATTCACCCCCTAGTGGCCAAGAGGCTGGTCAGACTACTGACTAAGGGTAGGAACTACCATCCCCAGAAGCCATCAGTTCCTATGCAAGACTCTCAGGAATTGGAGGGCGGGGGAGATGATTGGGAAATGGTCTCTGATCAGGGAGAGGAGAAGCAGCTGGTGGAACCCTGTGGGGAGGAGGCTATGGAATGGGATAAAATGGAGACAGTTGAGGAGCTGGGGAGGAGAGTTTGGAGGTTTTAGCATTATCATGGACTCAAGGGGGTAATGTGAAAGGTTTCCTCGCTGCTACATTACCTCAACTATTTAGGATTGGGGAGAAGAAGCTGGTGCAGTTTGGAAGGAGCCTGTGGAGGAGGCTAGCCTAGCAAACTATTCAGGGGCAGAAGGTAGTGCTATGAAAAGTTGAACTATGATGATGAAATGTAATGAAGCTATATTGATGAAATGAACTGAAACCATGTTGATGAAATTAAATGATTGTGAAGAGCTGAAGGAGCTGACAAGCTATTGGAGAGTATAAAGTGGTGTCAGCAGAAGCTGAACAGTAGTTAAGTCTTCCTGAGGAAAGGAGCTTGAACTGTGTTGGTAAAATGGAACAATTGTGAGAAGTAAAAATGATGAACTGTGTGATCAAAGATTATGTGAATAAAAACCCCTAACTTATAAGAGTATTGGAGTTGCTGCACATTTTTGTGAATGCTACCATTAAGACATCTTGAGTAGTGCCTACTTGAGAGAAGCAGCGGAAAGGGAGTGTGCGGAACGAGGACAAGGCTGTGGTTTGAATATCCTGACCCACAGTGAATCTGTGGAAGCTAAGCTGGATCAGCCCTGGCCGGTTGGTGGAAGAGGGACCAGCTGACAGCTGGGATTGATTGGGCTGCATTGTCTGTGACAGAAACATTGGTGGCCACCTGCCTTGTGGGTCCCCAAGTCTAGCTATTTGCTGGAGGCTGTAATGTGGGTTGCATCACAGGTCTATCATTACACAGATCATAAGTATCTAAAGTGTCATGGTGTGCCAATATAGAAGGCCATATGTTCCATACAACCTGCAGCAATAGAACTGCCCCATTACCACCCTGACCATAGAGCTCCACACCCCTTTGGACACAGAGCTGCCTAAACAAATGGCATATTGTCTTGCACTATCAACCTCCTTGTTACCAACCAGCAGATATGTATAAGCAGTGCTTAGACTATTGTTTCCTCTCTGTTCTGCAGGTTTCCTTACCCACAAACAACATTGCTGAGGAATATCCTGCTAACAGCTGGGTCATATTTACACCTTGACAATATTTCTGCAATGTTAAACATTTGGTGAGGGGGGAAGGGAAAACAACCATGTACAACTATGGTAGATAGCAACATGAGTCAAGAGTTAAAAGACCCATTACATATATGTTTATTTTATTACAATTGCAAACGGTCAGGTACTGAACTGCAGGGGAGTTTGCCCATATGAAAAAAATTGCCTTGATCTTGGATCAACAGGGTACAGGCCAGATGAATAGTGTAGGCACCAGGCTGGAGCCACCTGCAGGGGATTTAGAGCAGGAAGTGTAACTGGAAGCCCTCCCCCTGAAATATACTGTTGAGCCTGTTAAAGGACCCACCTGTGAAGCGCTGCGTATGACTGGTAGTGCTATAGAAATGATTTATAGTAGTAGTAGTAGTAGTAGTAGTAGTAGTAGTAGTAGTAGAACTGGATAGAAAAGGTTCAAATTTAAAGGTCTTCAATGGTGTGTCCTGTTTCATGCCAGTGTGTTACCAATGGGGCCGATTCGTGGTTGTGATTAATATTGCTGTGATGGTCTATGATCCTTGTTTTAATCATACTTTGTGTTTTCCCAATGTACAGTAAATGACATGGGCATATGATAATGTATATAATGTAGGTGCTGTTACAGTTGGAGGAGTGTTGAAATATATATTCTTTATTGGTCTGTGGACGAATAAATGAGGCGATCTCCACAGCATGTTTGCAAACACTACACCCACCACATCTTTGACATCCTATAGGCTGCATATTGTTGTTGGGTTTAGGAAGCGAAGGAACTGTAGAGGGAACAAGTTTTTCTTTTACTTTTTTTTCCTCTAGAGTAAGCCACAAATAATCTCTTTTCTCTGAAAAGCTCATAACTTTCTAAGATGTGCCAGTGTCTCCTTATACTTCTTTAAATTTTCCCAGAGAGATGTGAGAATCTGAGGGTACAGACAAAGTCTGGCGGTAGTTTATCTGCTTTTGGTTTCAAAAGTTCTACTTGATCTTTGCATCTGGCTGTATTGTATCCAGATTTGACTTGTTTTGAAGGATAACACCCTTCTCTCAAACCTTGTTGTCATGATTCTTGATTGTCAATGGAACTCATCTTCACTCGTGCATATTCTCTTTAATCTTAGAAACTGGCTCAGGGGTAGATTTGCTTTGAGGGCATGATGATGATGACTACTGTAATGTAGGAGAGTATTGCGATCTGTTGGTTTTCTATATAGAATGGTCTTGAATGTGTCTTCATCTTTAATGATGATTAGATCCAAAAAACAGATCTGCTTATGATCAAAATTCATTTTGAACTTCAAATTGTGGTCTTGCTCATTTAACCATCCATGGAAATCCTTCAATGTTTGTTCTTCTCCCTTCCATAAAATAAAAATGTCATCAATGTAGCATTTAAAGAGGAGGATATGGTCTTTGAATGGATGATTGCTTAAATAAAGTTCTTCAAAATGTGCTACATATAGATTGGCTAGATTGTGGTCCCTTTTATTTGTTGGAAAAAAAACTCCTTGAAAGCAGAAGTAATTGTTGATAAGTGCAATACTGCCAGGGTAAGAATCAGATCATTTGGTATACACTTGTATGTGTCTCATCAAGTTACGGTACATTAGTGTATAGGAGCCAACTCTGTGGGTGCTGTGGGTGCTTGAGCACCCCCAATATTGAGAAAATTCCTTGTATGTCTCCAGGAAGGGGTTATTTCCATTGGGATTAGTGTATAAAGATTCTGGGCCAGATGCACTAACTCCATGGAAAAAGCCCTTCCCTTACTGATCCCTTAGCGATTCGGAAAAAAACGGGCATGCATGAAGGAAATCGCATGCAAATGAGCTGCTTGCCGTTAGCTCATTTGCACATGATTTCCTTCCCGGGGGGGGGTGGGGGGGGGGAAGCCAGTCGGCCACTTGAGCAGAGCCAAGTGTTATGTGTGGCTGCTCTGTGCATGCCAAAGACGTCTTCAAACACGTGTGTATAATAGCCGTCTACAACCTCCAATAAATTGCCGTCTTTGGCATTGTGCAGCAAAGGGAAAGAGCAGGACCCTGGAAAGAGAGAGAACTAAATGATTCGATGGACAACCAGGTCTCTCTCTCAGCCAATCACAGCGTGTTTAGTTGACACCAGTGACAGCTAAATGCACTGTGATTGACAGGCACTTCTGCTTCTTTTTTTAATGCAAGAAGCATAACACTAAAAAGAAGTGCCTGCCAATCACAGTGTGTTTAGCTGTCACTGCTGTTAACTAAACGCGCTGTGATTGGCTAAGAGAGACCTGGGTCTCCTTCAGACCTTTGCAGTTCTCTCTCTTTCCAGGGTCCTGCTGTCTCTCCCTGTGCTGCACAATGCCAAAGATGGCTTCATACATTTAGACAAGCTGCATGTATAATAGCTGTCTACAGCCTCCAATAAATTGCCACAGAAGTGCCTGTTATGCTTCTTGCACCAGCAACAGCTCACAGCAGCCCTATCCAGGCATTAACGAGAGGTGCAGACCTCCCGTTAGGTTTTCCACGGTAAAGGAAGGGACTGCTTTTGTGCATGGGGTCGGTAAACAGCTAAGCATCTGTCTTGCATGCACATTATAATACTATTTAGCTCATTATAATACCTTTTAGATAATTTGCATTCCGTTTTCGTTAGCTGCTACCATGACAGGAAAATGGCTCGGAGAACCCTTTTGTACATGTCTCGTTTTACAACTTGCTTGCTAGACTGGCTAGAACTGGTTTAAAAACCACATTGCTGGCTCGTTAGGTTTAGTGCATCTGGCCCTCTATGTCAAGAGTGACCAAGATGGTATCATCAAGGTCGTTGTTGAAATCTTGAAGTACATGAATCATATGTGAGGAATAAGTGGTATGTAGGTTCTTAGAAAAAAATCAACAAAAACTGATAAGGGTTCTAAAACGGATCCTTTGGTGGAAATGATAGGTCTTCCAGGAGGGTTGATCAATGACTTGTGGACTTTAGGTAGTGTATATATGGTAGTCGTAGTGGGAGTACGAACTTGTAAAAACTGACACTCTTTAAGTGTGAGGTATCCTGCTTTGAAAGAAAATTCCATAATTTCTTTAATCTCTTCTTGAAGTGCTAGACCAGGATCTGATGGCAAGAGAGTGTTGATCATTGAGTTGGGACTGTATTTCCTTAATGTAGTCTTCCCTATTTTGACATATATGATGCTACCACCCTTATCTGCTGGCTTGATCATGATGTTGTAATTCTATGCCAAGGATTCAACTGCTAATGCTTCACTTTTGGTGAGATTGTAAAAACAGGTTTTCTAGTTCTTTCAATGGCTTCTAGATCTTTGAATACATGCATTGAAGACTTGAATCATAGGATCAGAAGGCCCAGGTGGGATCCAGGTAGATGGAGTCTTGACAACAGAAGTATCAATATGTTGACTATTTTTAGAAAAACATAATGCTATTTGGAGTTTCCTGATAAATTTGAAAAGGTCAATTCATATTTCGAAGGGGTTGTACTTTGAAGTTAGCACAAAGGAGAGGCCATTTTGTAGAAATGAACATTCTATTTCTGTAAGTGTGTAGTCGGAAAGGTTGAACATGGGAAATCTACTTCCAGCTCTCCAGACGGGCTCCTCTGCCGAACTGTTATAAGGTCTGCCTCTCCCTTTGCCCCTGCCTCTCTCTCTGGGTGGGTAGTGGTCCTGTATCCAATGTCCTTGATAATGGTAAGGTGGTCGTGGTAATTGCCAAGTTTGTCTCTCCCATACTAGGTCTAAAAAAGTCTGTTCAGTGTCGTCCGGTGGTGAAACGGGACTGTTAAGATATGAAGTGTACACTTCACCAGAATCACTCCTATCACATTTTCTACTCTGCTTATGGGGTGGATCTTCTGTGTTCTGAGTAGGGATCTTGGTAGGTTGTGGTACAAATATTTTCTCAGGTATAGGAGTACGATAAGGTCTCACTTTATGAGAAGGGTAAAAGGATCCCTTTCTGTAATCTGCTTCATCTCTTTGAAATTTGTTATTCTATCTTGAAGGTCATTTTTAAATTTATCTAATTTGCAATTTACATAATTAAGCACCAAATTAAAATGAGGATCATCAGTCTTTAAGGTTTGTAATTTAGCTTTATATTCTTCTTAAAGAACTTATTTTTAGTCTTAGCGGTATCAGCAATTAGTATCATCAAAATGAGCACACATTTATTCAGAATAAAACACCACATTTGTTAAAAAAATCTTGATCATATAAAAACATTGTGGGGGCCTTTGAATTCTCTTAGTTCTACAATAATTGCTCATGCTAACAAAATTTGACTCATTGCGAGTAACAGTTTTCTTAATGTTAATTACATTAGTCCATCTATCTAATAAAGAAACAGTAGATAGATGGTGTTCTTCAAGTGTCATAGAGTCTACTTCTTGTATGAGGCAGTTAAGATGGTCTTTATTAAAGTTAAAAAAATCATCCCACTGCTGGAAGCCAAGGAAGGAAGCTGCAGAAGCGGAAAACTGTAGCTCATTACGTATAAAAATGCTGACAGGATGAGTAGTGTAGCCAACAGGGCTCTTCCAAAAACAACAGGAGGACAATTGGAAGGTAAAATACTTTATTCTGAGAGGACTCGACATGGCACTATGTTTTGACCAAGTGCTTGCTTCAGGGATCTAGAATCAAAACAATCTATAGTATAAATTTGAACATCTATCTATCTATCTATCTATCTATCTATCTATCTATCTATCTATCTATCTATCTATCTATCAATCTATCTATCTATAGCTCTCAGGAAAGTGAAGAGGCAAAAGGTATAATTGGGTGATAAGACGTTTTTCACATATGTAAGCAACAGGAGGAAGGGCCATAATAACATTGTGAGGCTCAAAGCTGAGGGGGAGGAATATGTGGAAGCTGATAAGAATAAAGGTGAACTGCAGAAAACAAATGCAAATGGGAATGGATGTATGGTAGACCAAAACCTGTTCTAAGACGATGTTCATGAGGAGCTAGCTAAAATAAAAGTAGACAAAGCGATGGGTCCTGATGAGTTACATCTGAGGGTGCTCAAGGAACTCGGAGAAGTTCTGGCAGCTGTGCTGATGGATCTCTTTAATGCTTCCTTAGAGTCCAGAATGGTCCCAGAGGACTGAAGAAGGGCGGATGTGGTCCCTTTGTACAAGAGTGAAAGTAAGGAGGAGGTTGGGAATCACAGACCTGTCAGTCTGACCTCAGTGCTGAGTAACATAGTAGATGACGGCAGAAAAAGACCTGCACGGTCCACCCAGTCTGCCCAAGAAATGTGCCACTTTTTTGTGTATACCTTACCTTGATTTGTACCTGTCTTTTTCAGGGCACAGACCGTACAAGTCTGCCCAGCACTATCCCCGCCTCCCAACCACCAGCCTCGCCTCCCACTACCGGCTCTGTTATCCAATCTCGGCTAAGCTCCTGAGGATCCATTTCTTCTGAACAGGATTCCTTTATGTTTATCCCACGCATGTTTGAATTCCGTTACCGTTTTCATCTCCACCACCTCTCGCGGGAGGACATTCCAAGCATCCACCACTCTCTCCGTGAAAAAATACTTCCTGACATTTTTCTTGAGTCTGCCCCCCTTCAATCTCATTTCATGTCCTCTCATTCTACTGCCTTCGTATCTCCGGAAAAGGTTCGTTTGCGGATTAATACCTTTCAAATATCTGAACGTCTGTATCATATCACCCCTGTTTCTCCTTTCCTCCAGGGTATACATGTTCAGGTCAGCAAGTCTCTCCTTAAAAAAAGGAAGAGTTAATGGTTATGGATGGGAAAACTGGGTGGGCCATTTGGCCTTTATCTACTATCATGTTTCTATGTTCTATGTTTCTATAAAAAATGTGCAAAGTACATTTATAGAAAATGTATCTAAATCATTATAAGATAAATAAGCTATAAATAATATACATACACACAAGAAGTTGATATATATAAATTAATATATGAAAAGGGGGGGATTACTGAATACTTAAACAAATGAACCTTTATATAGTTTTTCAATGTCTTTGAAGGTATGTTGCTAAAAAACACGCTGTGTAGAAAAGAAAAAGGAACATAAGACAAAAGTGTGGGAAAACACTGGGCACATAAAAAAGTGATAATCCATCCTTTTAGGACTAGTGGACCGCTTGCCTGTTTTCTGTTCGCAAAGGTAAGACAGTTCTGCCATCTGTAGGCCCAGGTGTTCGGGCAGCCACTTACTAATTATAGAGTTCAGTGTCTCGGACACTGTCAGGACGATAAGGCATAAATTATTTCATGAGCTCCGGTTATCCTGATCCTCCTGCTGTATCTGCCTGCAAGTTGCCCAACTGCTCTGATATACAGTAGCCCTCATCCTCCTGGGTGGAAAATCTCTGCTCGATCTCTTGTAGCTGATGAGCGTGGGAGTCAAATTTTTCGTTGATTTTATCTACCACGGACCACCAGGATGGGGTTTTGGGAGAGATTTATCATCAGAGTTTTCAGTGTTATGCTTCAGGAGCTGTACATCTGCACATCTTCCCCAAGGCTGAGCATTACGTGATCCCAGAGTTATTTTGAATTAAGAAAACAACGATAAAACATTTAAACAAGACTCCTCAGATTTCATAAAAGGACATGATTGAAAGGAATAAAGTGTCTCTGAGTTGGTCAGCTTGCATGACCTTATAAATTTAATAAAGCAGACCAGGAGAGTATCTACCTTGGTCTGCAATTTAAATATGAAGTGAATCACCAACTTTTAAATAGGTAATCTCTAACATTTCAAAATAGACTGGGAAAAATGACTTTGTAAACCTCACTATGAAATATCAGACAAGTATGTTTTGATTGTGGGCTGGTTCTATCGTTATTGAGATTTCCTCTGAAAATAGAAATTTGGAATCAGAAAGTATTCTATCCTGGGGAAAGTATCATGGGGCACAGACTGAAAAGTAAAATCATGCTCTGTGGGACAACATTAGACTCCAGGAGTCCACCAATCCTAGGCTACCAATTAAATTATGCAATTCATGGTGGGACTTTGATCACTTAATTTTGGAGTTGCATTTCCTATCCAGTACCACATCTAGGGGGTCTTTTAGTAAAGTTTAACTTGAGTTATCTGCAGTAGGGCCCGTTTTATTTCTAGCAACATCCTCTTTTATAATAATCTAATCTAATCTAATACAGACATTTTTGGTCTGCTTTACCCAAGAAAGGCACAAGATGGATTACAAAAGAAATAAAATGAAATAACGTACCATTGAATTACAAAAAATAATTAAATAACCAAAACTACAAAAGCAGAAAAAAATCAGATTTAAAACTCATCAAACACTTCAGATTTATGAATCATTCAAATATAAAGAAAACAAATAAATCTGAAGAGCCTTTTTAAAGGTTAACTAAGAAGGAATACTCCTGATTTCTTTAGGCAATCTGTTCCATAATTCTGGATCCTTGCTACATATGGTTTTATTCCTAGCTAGTGTCTTGAGACAAGGTGATATAGAAGGCACTCTTAATCTCATCTGTTGAGCTGGTTGTAAGGTCCTGGGGGCAGAATAGAGCAATACCTCTTGAGAGAGAATAATACGGCACTAACCCATATAAGATTTAAAAAACAAATGTAAGAAGCTTAAAATGTATCCTCACAAGAACCGGCAACCAGGCGAACAAATGGGGTGTTACATGATTAGATAACCTGCCTCCCAATATCAACTTGGCTGGTGCATTTTGTACATGCTGTAATTGGTGGACTGCCAAATTAAGAAGACCCAGCAAAGTAATATTACAGTAGTGTAATGGACTAGTAATTGTAGGGCGCTGTTTACAAAGGCACGCTAACATTTTTAGTCTGCGCTAAAAATTAGTTCATGCTAAGGCATCTATATTGTTAGCACGTGCTAAAAATGCTAACGCACCTTTGTAAACAGGGCCCTTAGCTTGTATAATCATTCTTAAATGTGAAGGCTCTAAGGCTTAATTCTACGTTGCATCTTAAGCTTATAAAAAGATTTCCAAATAGTCTCATTTATATGTGAGATTCCACACTTAAAGAGTCCACTATTAATCCCAGGATTTTAATGCTAGTTTGCAGCAAGATCTCAGCATCCTGTAATTTTATGGGCACATTTGGCATAACCATATCTCTACCTCCCACCCACAAAATATTCATTTTACTGGGACTGATCTTTAAATCATTCAATAACATCCAATGGAAGATTTTATCAAGCAGAGCAGACATAAATGTATAGGTTTCTTGAAAATTAGATGTCACTAGGAAAACCAAAGTTATATCATCAGTATAACAATAATAAGGGGGGAAGGCCCTGCCAATAAAATATAGTGTGCTAATTGATGAGAAACCTGAGGGTGGGGGTGGGAGAGGAGAGTTGGCTGCATATATATTTACCAATATATATTTTTGCTTAGAGTGTGTGGGGATCTATGATGGTAAAAGCAGTGGCGTAGCCACAGGTGGGCCTGAGTGGGCCGGGGCCCACCCACTTAGGGCTCAGGCCCACCCAACAGTAGCAGACATTTAGCAGTAGCTGGTGGGGATCCCAAGCTCTGCCAGCTGAAGACTTCCCCCTGATAGTAACAAAAACGTTACTCTCCACAATGCTGGCACCTGTCCATGCTCAGTTTTCAGCATATGCTTGCTGCAGACTGCCAAGGTGGAAAGAAGCGTTTTCCGCCAGCTGTTTTGGTGGGGGGGGGGGGGGGGGGGGGGGGGGGAGAACACTTAGTGCCCACCCAATTCTTGCTTAGGCTCACCCAAAATCTGTTGTCTGGCTACGCCCCTGGGTAAAAGCATCATCCTTGGTTTGTGAACCCTCTTGATTTCCTCTCAAATCACAGGAAAATGCAAGGCTAGCCAGCAGGTCCCTCCTCCTTTGGATCACAACCTCCTTTGTCTGTGAGTCCTATGGCTTCATATTTGCAGCAGCAGAGCTTCCATAATGGTTTGATTTGATAGCTGTATTGAACCTAGAATTGGGGGTCTAGACCTGATTTTCAGCTCTGAGATATCATTGAGCCCTGAGCTGTGAGTACTGCTGCCCCTGTCCAGAAAAGGATGTATATGCGGAACTGTCTATCGTATTCTATAATGTGATGCATGTAAATTCTAAGTCACGTAGTTGAAAAGGGGTCGTGGCCATGGACGTGGAATGGGCAGGTCATGGGCATTTTAAAAATATATATGCGTGGTTATAGAAAACACCCTGTCCGTGTATAATTTAGGAGTCGGCATTTACACAAAGTTTTACTTGGCGTAACTGCCCGTGACTAAATTTATGATTTTACATAATGTCCCAAACATTCAAAACTCAAACATAAAGTTCTTTCATACTGCAATTGGAAAAATAATTTTTAGTTCAGTATGGGGATCATCAGATATAACTGCAACTCACACCACATGAACAATAGTGTTCTTTCTACATCCGAGAAAATGGTTGTGGTGCAAATTGTCATAGGATCACCCTTATTTTCTTATTTTACATCTCTCAATATGACATAGCTGTCTAGTGTAACAACAGCCCTTATATATAAAAAATGTGCATTTTAGCACAAACGTATCTCTTTAAGGTGGCAGCAGCCTTTGCTAGCAGGAGAACCTCCACCGATGTGGCCAGGTTTCGCGAAAAGCTTCCTCAAGGAAGAGGCTCTCATAGCATGATTCGTATACTCCTGCATATGGAGAAAATGGCTGTCATGTGGATGGGTGCTCAGCATATTCTGTAAACTGTGTGGAAATTTAGGCTATTTCTAAAAAGTACGCCTACATTTAGGCATACTTTATAGAATACGCCTAGGTGTATTTTGTTTCGGCACTGATTTTTTAGGTGTTATAGAATCTAGTCCTTTATGTGTTTATGTAAACTGTATGAGATAGAAAGTAGTGCACAAAATCATGGTTACATTTGTTTCTAACCCTATAAAAGTAATCTCTGTTCTTTAATTTTGTTCTCTTTGCCAGCTACTGTACTTTATCTACAGTAACTGTGGTCAGAACAAGGAAGTAACTGAAGCATTTCCACATGGTTATTGGTACTTGTAAGGAACAGGCAGTGTAGTCAGCAGCCTCTAGTGGTGAGAGAATTATAAACCTGAGAAAAGATAGTCAACAAACAGATGTTGCCAATCAGGTAAAGAAGGTTCTGTTTTTACCTGATTGGTAGGTATTACCTTTATACTAGAAGGATTATATTTCAAGTCCTGGCTAGAGACAGAGGAAGGCATGGTGCCAGACAATAATTAAGTAAAGTTTAATCAATCTGCAGTCATCAATCTAGGCTCGCATATGTTATTGGCAGCAAACAGGCATGTTGACCCTGTGAACTGAAAATGGAATGTGGGAGCCAAGTCAACTGAGCTTATCTTTGTTAGCCTATATTAATTTTTTTTGTAGCTGGAATCAAAGAGAAGATATCAAACTCTACTTGGATCTAAGCTCAGGCAGTCAAACCACCTCTACCTCCTCCATTGTTAACAGGCCCTGCAGGTGTCACTGACCTCAACTGTAATGATCAGAGACTCTACCTAAAAGATGTGCTCTCTAAGTGTGCAAGACCAGAACTATGGTTGAGGCTGCCACTGAGCCTAGTTACGCAATAACTGACTAAGGGGTCCTTTTACTAAGGTGCGCTGAAAAATGGCCTGCGGTAGTGTAGACGCATGTTTTGGGCGCATGCAGCATTATTTTTTAGTGCACCTACAAAAAAAATGCCTTTTTTTGCCGATAACAGATGTGCGGCAAAATGAAAATTTCCGTGCGTCCATTTTGGCTCTGAGACCTTACCGCAAGCTATTGACCTAGCGGTAAGGTCTGACGTGGTAACCGGGCGGTAATGGTCTACATGTGTCAATGCCACTTGATGCATGTAGCTGCCGTGCGCCAGAAAATAAAAAATATTTTTCAGATGTGCGTAGCAGATGCGCACCAAATTTGAAATTACCGCAAGTGCCATGTGGTAACTCCAATTTGGCATGCGTTGGGCATGTGTAGGTGCCTACACGGCTTAGTAAAAGGGCCCCTTAAGTCTGTGGCATTCTGAAGATGGGAGGAGGAAGGAGGTACAGGAATCCTCCACAGATCACACAAGTAGGTATAAGCAGCAGAATGGGGTTGAACACTGGGGCCACTGTCCCACCAATATTAAGCCCAACAAAGCATCAATTGGAAAACATAGGGGTAGACTGAAATTGTTTTGTTCGAACCATCCACCAAAAATGTGTTCTGCTGCCCCTGCAGTTAGGAACATAATATTTTTTAAACAAATCTTGGTTATTCTCCAACCACCAGGATAGAGATGATATGATTTTAATTTCACCTCTGTTCACATAAAAACAAGTGGCCATTTTTTTTTGTTACATTTGTACCCTGTGCTTTCCCACTCATGGCAGGCTCAATGCAGCTTACATGGGGCAATGGAGGGTTAAGTGACTTGCCCTGAGTCACAAGGAGCTGCCTGTGCCTGAAGTGGGAATTGAACTCAGTTCTTCAGGACCAAAGTCCACCACCCTAACCACTAGGCCACTCCTCCACTCCTGTTATCAGATTTGTGAGTGAAATTGGCTAAATGGTAACCACCAATATTTCTAATAATATAACTTCAAGAGAAAAAAATAATACAATTATTCGCTCTGCATCTTGTCCAGACCCAGCACTTGGTTGATTGACTTGAATCCTCCACACAACACATAATCAGAACTAAACCAAACCAATCCCAGTTACTATATTTGTCATTTTCTAAGGCTGCTTCCCAGAGAATTTACAGTAGTTCTAGTATATGTTAGTGTATCACTTCTTTAGTACCTCCCTTCAATTCTTGATCCAAGGAGGCTATGTGATGAAGGGGAAGGCACTCCTCTTATCTTCTGGACTTGTGTGGGATGAAGGAGGGGATTCTTATTCTATTCAAGCTGATTATGTAAGGATCAGTTTACTTTTGTATTGCTGAAGGAAGTGACGGCTAAGGATAATTACATTGTATATGTTTGCCCTAGAGCAGGGGCATCCAATCTTTGTCCTCGAGGGCCATACATTTCCCTAATGAATATACATTGTTAATATATATCACACCAACAGCTATTATAAATGCTCTTTTATTCTGTATAACACATCTCAAAATATTTCCTCATGTATCAAATACCAAACATCCCACATACGTGCACATTTACACTCATTCACATACCACCACACCTTCTAACAACTAGCTAATACATCAAATCGCTAACTACCCCCAAGAATCTGTTGACATTTATTATAACAAACAGCAATACAGCTCGTTAAACAGTTCCCACTCACTGCACATGTGGGAGCTCGTTAGTCAGTCCCCTCTCCGTGCACATTTGGAAATTGCTCAATGAATCACCACAACGCTGTGACCAGAACCACCAGTTCAGATAGTACAGATGATAATCTCTTCATGCATCAAAGTCCTTGTTCATACACCCTGTTTTGTCCATATAATTTGTTCGTGGACTCAGGTTACCCAAGAACCCCAATAGCTCTTTCAATCAACAGGCTTCATAGTGCTATGGCGCTTAAATCTTATAGAAGCATTCAAGGTTGGCGTGCAATCAATCCCTTTACTGCTCACAATTCACCCCAGACCCTACACAGTCTGCGTTTCGCTACTTGAGCGTCATCAGGGGTCGGGTTCCTAAAATGAATCAACAAAACAGCACCATACAGTGGGGGAAATAAGTATTTGATCCCTTGCTGATTTTGTAAGTTTGCCCACTGACAAAGACATGAGCAGCCCATAATTGAAGGGTAGGTTATTGGTAACAGTGAGAGATAGCACATCACAAATTAAATCCGGAAAATCACATTGTGGAAAGTATATGAATTTATTTGCATTCTGCAGAGGGAAATAAGTATTTGATCCCCCACCAACCAGTAAGAGATCTGGCCCCTACAGACCAGGTAGATGCTCCAAATCAACTCGTTACCTGCATGACAGACAGCTGTCGGCAATGGTCACCTGTATGAAAGACACCTGTCCACAGACTCAGTGAATCAGTCAGACTCTAACCTCTACAAAATGGCCAAGAGCAAGGAGCTGTCTAAGGATGTCAGGGACAAGATCATACACCTGCACAAGGCTGGAATGGGCTACAAAACCATCAGTAAGACGCTGGGCGAGAAGGAGACAACTGTTGGTGCCATAGTAAGAAAATGGAAGAAGTACAAAATGACTGTCAATCGACAAAGATCTGGGGCTCCACGCAAAATCTCACCTCGTGGGGTATCCTTGATCATGAGGAAGGTTAGAAATCAGCCTACAACTACAAGGGGGGAACTTGTCAATGATCTCAAGGCAGCTGGGACCACTGTCACCACGAAAACCATTGGTAACACATTACGACATAACGGATTGCAATCCTGCAGTGCCCGCAAGGTCCCCCTGCTCCGGAAGGCACATGTGACGGCCCGTCTGAAGTTTGCCAGTGAACACCTGGATGATGCCGAGAGTGATTGGGAGAAGGTGCTGTGGTCAGATGAGACAAAAATTGAGCTCTTTGGCATGAACTCAACTCGCCGTGTTTGGAGGAAGAGAAATGCTGCCTATGACCCAAAGAACACCGTCCCCACTGTCAAGCATGGAGGTGGAAATGTTATGTTTTGGGGGTGTTTCTCTGCTAAGGGCACAGGACTACTTCACCGCATCAATGGGAGAATGGATGGGGCCATGTACCGTACAATTCTGAGTGACAACCTCCTTCCCTCCGCCAGGGCCTTAAAAATGGGTCGTGGCTGGGTCTTCCAGCACGACAATGACCCAAAACATACAGCCAAGGCAACAAAGGAGTGGCTCAGGAAGAAGCACATTAGGGTCATGGAGTGGCCTAGCCAGTCACCAGACCTTAATCCCATTGAAAACTTATGGAGGGAGCTGAAGCTGCGAGTTGCCAAGCGACAGCCCAGAACTCTTAATGATTTAGAGATGATCTGCAAAGAGGAGTGGACCAAAATTCCTCCTGACATGTGTGCAAACCTCATCATCAACTACAGAAGACGTCTGACCGCTGTGCTTGCCAACAAGGGTTTTGCCACCAAGTATTAGGTCTTGTTTGCCAGAGGGATTAAATACTTATTTCCCTCTGCAGAATGCAAATAAATTCATATACTTTCCACAATGTGATTTTCCGGATTTAATTTGTGATGTGCTATCTCTCACTGTTACCAATAACCTACCCTTCAATTATGGGCTGCTCATGTCTTTGTCAGTGGGCAAACTTACAAAATCAGCAAGGGATCAAATACTTATTTCCCCCACTGTATGTAGATTCTATGTTTATATATACATCCTGAATTTTCAATATCACTCATTTACTCACAATTGATGAATGTTCGCCATTCATGGATACCAGACAGGCAAGAACTCTAACATCCACATGCATTCACACTCCAGCGAAAAAACACTGGCGCATGCGTATGGATCGTTGGACATACTCAGCTGATTATAACATCACTAAACCACATCCCCTGAAACATTCAGCCACTCTACTTCCCTGTTCAATTCAGCCAGCGCAATTGTGTTCCACATAAATATCATCCATTGTTCCCGATGTAGGAGCACCAACGGGACATTAACCCCCTACTATTGTTCTGGCCCTGAAATAGTACCACAAATCGTAAATCCTGGAGTTCATGTCCTGCCATCCCCCAATGTGATACTAAAGGTGCTTCCTGTTTGGCTAGGCGGATATTACTGAGATGTTGTGCGACCCTGTTCTTAATTTTTCTAATAGTGTGTCCAATATACCACAGACCACACGGACAGCATATACCATATACACATTGCCTCGTGTTACAGACTGTGCGTGATCGCAATTCAAACACACGCCCACTGGAATTGGGTATCTCCACTTCACTCGTTTGTAATGCATATTTGCAATACACACACACTCCACACACCGTGAGCATAATATGGGGGAGATCATGTCCCATTATAAAACCATGGAGGTTTCTGTGTTTTTAAAATAGATTTTTATGAGTAGTTTGGATTTGGAATGAGGACTTGTCATACCCTTGGCCTGTGAAATGTAAGGAATCCCAGGCCTCTCCTTTATCCCCTATATTTGCTCAATCTTTTTTGAAAGGGATGATATGGATCATGGACTAATCTTTTTTTTATGAGGAATTGATATTTCTGCTTAGAGATTCTTTAGCAGCAACTTATGCTTTTATGGGGTCCCAAAAGACTGAAGGTTAACCCTGAGAAAACTAACATTCTTTGGGTGGGGTAGGGGGTGGAACACTGATAAACCTGAAGATCTTTTGCTTGCTAAGTGTTTGAATGAAAACGGTAACAGAATTCAAACACGCGTGGGATAAACATAAAGGAATCCTGTTCAGAAGGAATGGATCCTAAGGAGCTTAGCCGAGATTGGGTGGCAGAGCCGGTGGTGGGAGATGGGGACAGTGCTGGGCAGACTTATACGGTCTGTGCCAGAGCCGGTGGTGGGAGGCGGGGCTGGTGGTTGGGAGGCGGGGATAGTGCTGGGCAGACCTACACGGTCTGTGCCCTGAAAAGGATAGGTACAAATCAAGGTAAGGTATACACAAAAAGTAGCACATATGAGTTTATCTTGTAGGGCAGACTGGATGGACCATGCAGGTCTTTTTCTGTCGTCATTTACTATGTTACTATGTTACTAAGTATAGAATTCCTCTTAATGCATCAGTTATGGTGCTGGGAATGTATACTGACTTTACTTTTTGCTAATCTTAGATTGGTTCAATAGATAAGAGCATTTCTGGTTGAAAATCAACTGAGATCCTTGCTGAGAACCAAGATGGTGACTTGATGGGAGGACACAGTAAGGAGTGCTCTGATGTTTTCCTCAGGAATGGAGAAAAAACATAAGAGGAAGACCAGGGAGTTCCCCTCTGAGGCCCAGGTGACTCTCCCTTACTGTCAGTCCACCATGCTGGAGCTCCTAACTGCTAAGTCGGGTTTGCCACTGACAAGTTCTGCTGAAACACTAGAAGTGGCATCTCATGGAATGCTGAATACTACTCTGAGCCCTGAGCTGCGGGCCTCTCCTCCTCCACCCCCAATGGTGTCATCAAGTAGGGAGTAGCAGTTGGAAGCACCGCTGGATGGTGTATTGATTGCAGAGGGGAGTCCATCACTGATTGTTGAGGCACCATCGGAAAAACTAGCAGATAAAGAGAAGGCCTTTGAGACACTAAGTTCATCTGTGGTGGTAGGTCCATCTCAGTCTGTCCAGGTAATGGACGTTCAAAGACCTAAAGTGGTTATACCTCCACTGGAGAAACCACAGACTATTACATTGGGTTTGCTTTGGGATGTGATTGTGGTGATGCATAAAACTATTGCTACCTTAACTTCAGTGGCCTTGGCAGATCAGGATACTTCTAAAACAGTTATGGAAATATGAAAAGTACTCATGTGAGACCAGATAAAGAGGAGAATAAAACTACTGACTTGCAGAAAGCTCAATCAGCTATTATAAAAGATAAAATGCTTACTGACAGACATTTAGACACTCTGGAAAACTCTTTTCGATATTTGAATTTACATTTTCTAAACTTTCCAAAACACCCTTTATTGTCATCTGGAGAAGTTCCACAAAAATATATATGGAAGAGATATTGCATATCCCTAAGACCATACTAAGTCAACTCAGGAGGAAGAAGTTTTTGGTATTTAGACAATGGGCCCAGTCCCTAGGGGACAGTTTTCAACTTTGATATTCATTTGAATATGCGGTTGTCTTATCCATTAGATATGTACTTTTTGATCCAGACCATTTGAGGCTTTTGGTAGAAGCTAAACAACTGGAAAGTGCTTAATTCTTATGTAGATATATTTTCTCCTTTTGGAGGTTAATAACTGCTTTTTGGATGATAAGATGTTCGTTTTGACTTATGGGCTCATTTTCAAAAGAGAAGGGCATCCATCTTTCGACATAAATCGGAAGATGGACGTCCTTCTCCCAGGTACATCCAAATCGGTATAATCAAAACCCGATTTAGGACATCTTCAACTGCAGTCCGTTGCAAGGATGTCCAAAGTTCAAGGGAGCATGTTGGAGGCATAGCGAAGGCGGGGTTTCGGCATGCCTATCACTTGGTCGTCTTTGACCCATAATCCAAAAAAAACAAGGACGTCCCTGACGAACTCTTGGACGTTTTCACCCGGACCTGTTTTTCCTTATGACTAAGGCACAAAAAGGTGTCCGAAATGACCAGATGACCACCGGAGAGAATCGGGATGACTGCCCCTTACTTCCACAGTGGTCACTAACCCCCTCCCACACTCAAAAAACATCTTTAAAAATTTGTCGTGCCAGCCTCAGATGTCATACTCAGGTCCATGACAGCGCATGCAGGTCCCTGGAGCAGTTTTAGTGTGTACTGCAGTACACTTCAGACAGGTGGACCTAGGCCCATACTCCCCCTATCTGTTACATTTGTGGAGGAAACAGCAAGCTCTCCAAAACCCACTGTACCCACATGTAGGTGCCCCCCTTCACCTGTAAGGGCTATGGTAGTGATGTACAGATGGGGGCAGTGGGTTTTGGGGGGCTCAGCACACAAGGTAAGGGAGCTATGTACCTGGGAGCAATTTATGAAGTCCACTGCAGTGCCCCCTAGGGTGCCCGGTTAGTATCCTGGCATGTCAGGGGGACCAGTGCACTACAAATGCTGGCTCCTCCCATGACCAAATGGCTTGCATTTGGTCGTTTTTGACATGGATGACTTTGGTTTCGAAAATGGCCGAAAATCAGAAACGTCTATGTCTAGGGATGTCCAAATCTAGGGACGTCCAAATTTAAGGATTTGGACGTCTCTGATGGTATTTTTAAAACGAAAGATGGATGTCCATCTTGTTTTGAAAATATGGGTTTCCCCGCCCCTGGATTTCGCCGTTTTGCAAAGATGTCTAAATCACAACTTGGACGTCCCTTTTGAAGATGCTCCTCTTAGTCTCCCATCATTACTGTTGTGTGATTTTCTTTTCCTATTTAATCCCTGCTGCTTCAAGGTTCTCCCCATTTGTGGACTAAGTAGCATATATTTAGGTGGTTTAAAGTGTATTCTGTGCTTCTGTTTTGTATTTCTATTTTTGTGCTTTGCTTTCAAGTATTTTTGCTTGTATATTACTGATAAATGCAGTTTAAAAAAAAAAGAAAATCATCTGAAAAATACACTTCAGGTTATGGTACTTTCCGAGTTGGATTACAGCAATATAGTGTTGTTGGTCTTCTGTACTGACAATTATCAATGTTGCAGGTATGTATGGTTGAATGTACGGTTGAATAGAGCAGCCAAATTGGCCCTGGGGCGATCAGACTAGCATAAGGCCTCTCCTTATCTGTTTAAGCTACACTAGTCTTTACCAGTCTGGGTTTGGATACAGTTCAAATTAATGTTTGCATTTACAGTTCTGAATGGGTTAGTGACCATGCGTATCAGTAATCAGATTATGTTTTATGTGCCTGATTGTCCGCTACATTCTTCTAATATGTTTAGACTGTGCCTGCCCTTGTAGGTCAAAAAGAATATTGTTGCAGGAATGATCCCTGAAATTTAGAATTCTCTAGTGCTTGAATATCATATGAATTTATCTGCATTTTTTGCTGAGCACTGAAAGCCTTGCTGATCTAGGTTTCCCTCTCTATGGGGTCTTTTTACTAAGGTGCACTGAAAAATGGCTTGCAGTAGTAAAGGCGTGGGTTTTGGGCATGCACCGATCCAATTTTCAGCGTGTCTATAAAAAAAGCCTTTAAAAAAATATTTTCCAAAAATGGACGTGCGGCAAAATCAAAATTATATCAAACCGTATTGTGTGATAATCACTGCTGCCCAGGTGGATACCTACCCCCAAATTAGACATACTTTCTCTATTTTGTAAATACTAGATCCAGTGTCATCTCTTTCCTGGTGGGTTCTGACACTGTTTGTCAGAGCAAAGCCCATTGTGGAGCATCCACAATGTCTCTACTTTTTCCCAATTTTGAAGATGAAGTACTCCAATCCATATCCAGTAAAGTGTCCCAGTATCATTACCTCTCCCGTCGATCCCACCTGTTCAATGTTTTTGATCAGATCTCTGTCCATTTCTTCTGTTTGGTTTGGGGATCTGCAGACTATGGTAGTATGACTGAAAGTGTCATCTGTTCTTTCCAAGACAATTCACAGCTCTTCTCTTTTCTCCATGCCCCTTGCATTTCAGCTGTTTTAATATTGTTTTTGACATAGAGGTCCACTCCTCCCCCTTTTTCTGCCATTTCTATCACTTCTAAACAAATTATAGCCAGGTACAGTAACATCACATTCATGAGACTCAAAGGTCATTGTGTTTAAGTCAGTTTCTACTGTTAGTATTTAGGAATTTATTGTCTAGACTGTGTGCATTTGTGCTCATAGCCATCCATCATTTTTGGACAGGTGTATTTGCACAGGTGGTAGAATTTTAAAGAGCAAAAGCCAAACCCAAAGGGTAAAGGTGAAAAACCCCTGTGTAATCCAATTTTTTTTGGCAGGCTCAACGGCGTTCAACTTCAATTTACTGTGGTCCAGCAGTTTTTCCATTGCATGTTTCATTATTCTGCACCAACACTTTGTGTGTTCCAAATGTCAGTATAAGACCCCTGAAGCAGACAGTTGATCTGTCGGGTCAAGTACACAAGTGGTTCAGAATAAAGTTTGCTCACAACTTCTATCTGGCTATGAGAATTTCTTGGTCCCCTGCTACTTTTTGGAATTTTAAAGGTAATCAATAGAAATAAAATAAAATAAAACATAGAAAAGAAAATAAGGTGGTATCTTTTTTATTGGACTAACAATACATTTTTTGATTAGCTTTCGAAGGTAACCCTTCTTCATCAGATCAGAAATAAGCAAATGTTGATAAATAACAGGAAGATGGTGGGGTAGGTTAGGTGAGAGTCAGGGAGAGCTGGATAGATGAGGGACAGGGATGTATGCATGGTGATAAGCAGGGCCGCCGAGAGGGGGGGCAGGGGGGACAAAATTCCCTGAGCCCGGGCCTCCAAGGGGGGCCTGGCGCCACAGTCCCCAATCTCACCCACCCTCAGCCCCGCCCCCAAGGTCACCACGCCGCAGTCCCCACCCGACCCACTCCATCCGCCACCGGGCCGGGCCCCCTGCATTGAAATCATCACAGCACCTCACCAGTCACTTCCGTGACTGAAAGTGCAGCAGCGGCAGATCAGATTCGCCTCCCTTTGGGCCTTCACTCCCTGTGTCCCGCCCTCGTCTGATATAATTTCTGCGAAGGCGGGACACAGGGAGGGAAGGCCCGAAGGGAGGCGAATCTGATCTGCCGCTGCTGCACTTTCAGTCACGGAGCAAGGTGACAGATGAGGCGTGGCGGCCCGGGGGGGTGGGGGTGGAGGTGGCGGCGACGACCTCGGGGGCGGGGTCTCGGGACTGGCCCAGTCTCTCAGCAGCCCTGGTGATAAGAGTGTGACAAAGAAGTAGAATTTTACGGTTTATAATGGGCTCGAAAACCCAGATCTTTGTTAAGTCCTCTCTGGTGGGTGTCAAAATATTTAATCATTCTGACTTCAAAGGTCTTACGTTCTTGGATTGTCTTAAAGTTTTTAAAGACACTATCAAAGGAAGACATAAAACAACTTAGAGGGGCATAATCGAACGGGGCGCCAAAGTTTTCATGAGGACGTCCTCGCAGGACGTCCCGGCGAAGGGGCAGGGGAACCCATATTATCGAAACAAGATCTTTCGTTTTGATAATACGGTCGGGAACACCCAAATCTCAACATTTCGTTAGACCTTAGAGACGGTCGTCCCTGGTTTTCAGCGATAATGGAAACCGAGGACGCTCATCTCAGAAATGACCAAATGCAAGCCCTTTGGTCATGGGAAGAGTCAGCATTCGTAGTGCACTGGTCCCCCTGACATGCCAGGACACCAACCGGGCACCCTAGGGGGCACTGCAGGTGCGTAGCTCCCTTACCTTGGGTGCTGAGCCCCCCAACCCTCACTACCCACAACTATACAACACTACCATAGCCCTAAGGGGTGAAAGGGGGCACCTATATGTGGGTACAGTGGGTTTCTGGTGGGTTTTGAAGGGCTCACATTTACCACCACAAGTGTAACAGGTAGGGGGAATGGGCCTGGGTCCGCCTGCCTGAAGTGCACTGCACTTACTAAAACTGCTCCAGGGACCTGCATACTGCTGTCATGGAGCTGGGTATGACATTTGAGGCTGGCATAGAGGCTGGCAAAAAATATTTTTAAAGTTTTTTTTATTTATGGTGGGAGGGTGGTTAGTGACCACTGGGGGAGTAAGGGGAAGTCATCCCCAATTCCCTCTGGTGGTTATCTGGTCAGTTCGGGCACCTTTTTGAGGCTTGGTCGCAAGAAAAAATGGGCCAAGTAAAGTTGGCCAAGTGCTTGTCAGGGATGCCCTTCTTTTTCCCTTTATCAGCCGAGGACGCCCAGGTGTTAAGCACACCCCAGTCCCGCCTTCGCTATGCTTCCGACATGCCCCCGAGAACTTTGGTCGTCCCCGCGATAGAAAGCAGTTGAGGACGCCCAAAATTGGCTTTCGATTATGCCGATTTGGGCGACCCCGGGAGAAGGACACTCATCTCCCAATTTGTGTCAAAAGATGGGCGCCCTTCTCTTTCGAAAATAAGTCTGTTATAGGCTTTAATAGGAACTTTCATTAAAGAGAACCAATTCATGCATAGCCAGAAAAAAAAAAGAGACCCTAGATATGCAACCTACAGGGAGGCTAAAGAAATGAAGCTGCATGCACAGATTTTGAACAAGAACTGACGTGTGAAAAACTTAGCCAAGGGCATGACTGCTTTAAATTAAGAAGAGATGTGACAAAGAGTAATTGGCAATGAAAAGGAAAAGGAATAAATCTGATAAATTAACTACACTAAACTTTTCTTGATTTTTGAGTGTTTTACCAGAAATTAGCAATATATATAGGCTGCTATTGATGCAGTGGAATTGCAGGCTCAGTAGTGTATTTGAATCTAGCTTACACCTTTTTCAGTAGTTCAAAGCAAATTACATTTAGGTACAGTAGGTATTTTCCAGTCAAAAGAGTTCTTACAACTTAAGCTTGTACTTGAGGCAATTTAGGGTTAAGTGATGTGTCCAAGATCACAAGGAGCGCTGTTGGGATCTGAACCCAACTTCCCTGGTTTTTAGTCTGCTGCTCTAACCATTAGGCTAAACCTCCAATAGCTCATGACAAATATTGTAGACAAAGAGAAAGATAATGAGATGGAAACAGAAATTCTTTAGAGGAGTTACAGAACAGGCAAGCATAAATCTGCAGATTCCTGCAGGCAGTCTGTTGAGTACAAGGAACTGTATTATCTTAAAATGAGCCTCCACCTATGTGTTATCCACTGATTTCCACAGAGATCTTATGGCAGTGTATAGTCCTCACTGTACTAAACACAGTAGACCATTGCTTAGTAAGAAGGTACAGAAGTTTACTAGAAAAATCCAAGGGTCCTATCTTCTAAAGCCATTCTTTTCTTCTGCACCCCTGACAATACTACTGCAGCTCCAAGTTATTTCTAGAACCTGACCTGGTTTTACTCTTGTCTGTTTGGCAGCTGCAATGCCAATCATATAAGCACAATAGGAAAAAAAACATGGGATTGAAGAAAATATAATTGGATCAGTGTGTTCTTTATATAACCCAGGAATTGTTAGGGAGTTTTTCTTTATAAAAAGTGTAATTCAAAATGCATTAAATTGGGAGTTTGTATTGCTGATAAACACTAATCTCTCTACACGTTCTACATGAAAGAAAAAGGGGCAAAGAAGCCACTGCCCAAGGGAGAAAACATATGCTATGCTGTATAGCATTTACAAAGAAATACTTAGAAATCACTGCACACATGTGAGTGAAGGTTTTGTGTTCTAAAGAAGCCAGTGTGGATTTTTTTTTGTCTCAATGCTAAGCAATATGTGTAGCATAAAACAAACACAGTGTTTAGGGGCCCTTTTACAGAGTGGTGGTAAGCCCAACGCGGGCTTACCGCTTGCTGTTCTGGAACTACTACCAGCCTAACGCGGCCGCTGGTGGTAGTTCTGCCCCAAGCATGCGCCATTTCTGTGGGAAAAAGAAAACCCCTGGAAATGGCTTGCGTGGCGATAACCTGGCAGTAATCGGGCATCGCTGCGTGCTGTCTGGTTACCACTGGGTTAGCGTGGGAGCCCTTAACGCCACCTCAATGGGTGGCGGTAAGGGCTCCCTGCCACATGGACATCCGGTAAGAGTTTTCTTACCACATGACCATGTGTGCTAGGGACTTTTTTACCTGCTGCGGTAAAAAGGGCCCCGGCATGCGGGAAAAACAGCACCTGCCACTAGCGCAGGGCCCTTTTCCCACAGCTTGGTAAAAGAACCCCTTAGCTTCCTAGCCCCATTCCTACAGTAAAGCATGGTGGTGGCAATTTTATGTTAATAGGGATACTTTACAGCAATGGGGAAAGGAAGGCTTGTGAAGACCTAGGAGTGCAAAGTACAGGTAGATCTTGGAAGACAACCTGCCCCTTTTGATCTGGAATTGGGGAGAAAATTCACCTTTCGACGGGGCAATCATCCAAAACAACAAAGAAAAGCAACAATGGAGTGGCTCTGCAAGAAGAAAGTGAATATTCTTAAGAGGCCCAATCAAAGCCAAAACCTGAATCTGGGGCAAGACTGCAGTCCACAGACAATCCCTAGTCAATTTGAAAGAGCTTGTGCTATAGGTTTCCTGATGTTTCTAGTGCTACATAAGTTAGGAAGTAGCAACTTTTACCATTAAAAATCATGTTTTGGTTCTTTCCTTATGTGCTTAATTTCATACTGTAACCCACACCCCCTCTCAGGCGGTTTAGACCTGGTGAAGTGAATCAGAGTTCTCTATGAGGCATATTTTCAAAGCACTTTGGGAGGCTAAGTTCCATAGGCTTCTATGGAACTTTGGGAGGCTAAGTGCTTTGAAAATGAGCTTGTATGTCAGTAGTCATGCCAGGAACTCTGAATCATCCGCAGGAGCAGGGTGAGGGATTCAAAGAATTGTTCTTTGATGTAAATGCAATTGTAATTGTTTTTTGATGTAAATGCACAAAGAATTTGATTCTTTGGGTTCCAATTTTGTTTTACAGGACTGTCCCTTTCAGTCATCCATATTACCCAGCTGAATTTTCAGGTAAGTATTTTTCCCTCTCCACTATCCTAATTCAAATTGGTAAAGCTTTTCCTCGGATATTGGCACTTAGCTGAAACTGTTCAGTCTGTGACCAATTGGAGCAAATTCTTTCTTGCATGGGGACACTTGAAGCAGTGGCGTAGCCAGAAGGCAATTTTTGGGTGGGCCAACAGGTCAGATGGGTGGGCACCAGGGTTGCCAACTTTTTGAAATTGAAAAACTTGCCACCTGATGCCCCAACCCATGCTCCACCTCTACCCCACTCCCAATAACTTCAATGAGGGTAGCAGTGCAGGCTTCAGTGACTGCAGGTCACATTGAGGGCTAGGGGGAAGTACAAGAGATTGCACTCTTCAGCCTCCATTGAGCCTTGGTCCTCTAACACACATACTTATGTCACCACCCTCAGACTTACCTTATTTCTGGGGGTCAGCTTCTAAGCTGGCTTCTGCCTATCCTTTCTGGAGTAGTTTTCCTTCTGTGTGCTGACTGCTTCCAGCATGGCTCTAATTACTCCACTCTACTACACCTGGGGGTGCTGCCTGAGTTAGCTCTACCTCTGTCTCCAGCCTGGCTCTGTTTGCTCCTCTGTGCTGCACCTAGGTATTCTAAGTCTCTCTATGTTCTGTGTGCGCTCTGCCTGCTCCTTGGTTGGTGCTCCTCTCACCCGCTGGTGGCCAGAGCCAGTGGCTGCCATAGTTTGTCTTGCTGTTCCTACCCATTCCAGACTTTAGCCCAGTCCGGTTCTTCCAGGCTGCCGGACTTGTCTCTCTTATTTGTGCCTGGACAGCCTCCGTAGTTGCTTACTGATGGCTGCAGCTGCTCCTCGGGTGTTAAAGGGCTTTATTAATCACTTAGAGACTGCAGCCTTTGCCTTTGCATCGTTTAAGGTCCCTGGTATGTTAGAGTGCTCTGTGCACAGCTACCTTGTCCAGTTCAGTGTGAGTTTCTAGCTTGTTACTAGTAGCTTGGGCATAGCTTTGCTTGTTAGCTTGTGTACAGCTTTACTAGGTTTCTTGTGTTTAGCTTTCTGGTTTTGCCGTGTGTGTTTTCCTTTGCTTCTGGAGCTTCAGCCCTAGTCCTGTCCACTGCCAGTATTCCTTGCTACTGGAGCTCCAGTCATAGTCTTGCTACTTGACCTGACCATTGCCTGTATCTGACTACTCTCTGCCTGCTGCCTGAACCCCGATACTTGCTGCCAGACCTGACTATTGCCGGAACCCGGACATTCCCTGCCTGTCTGCTTTGCTTTTGCCTAGGTGCCTGGAGGCACTTCTGTATCCTGATTCTGTTGTTCCTGCTTGCTAGTTCCAGTTCCGGTTTTCCTATAAGCCCTGCCGGCTGCCCGAACCTGAGGGCTCAACCCTCGGGGAATGGTGGCTAAGTGTAGGTGAAGCCTAGGTCCAGTGTGTTCCTGTCCAGCGGGTTCCGGTCCCGTGTGTTCCAGTCCAGTGGGTTCCACTCCAGTGTGTACCAGTCCAGTGGGTTCCAGTCCAGTGCGCACCCATCCGGTGCGTTCTAGTCCTGTGTATTCCAGTGCAGAACTCCAGTCCGGGGTTCCAGTCCAGCCTTGCCTCGTCTCTGCTTTGAAGGTGACCTTGCCTGCCACTGCCGCTCCACGGTAGTGGTCCAAGGGCTCACAAACCCAGTGCTTCCAGGGAAGAAGCCTGACAACTTAGCCTGTATAGCAAGACCAATCACTTTTCAGCATATCTCTCGAGTTACACGTTGTAGAAATGATCCCAGAAAGTATAGTCTAGAATTAAATTTTGCAAATAAATTCTGCATCCACAGAACCCCCTGGCTTTCCCCCAGTGGGTGCAGAGCAGAGTTAGGACATTTCCCCATAAAACTCACTGTAATCACAACAGCCACCATATAGTAAAAACAATCTTTAAAACAAAATGTCACTCATAACCTAGAGCAAATCTACAATGCCAGCACTAACTTCCAAAACAAGGATTCTACCTATGAAAAAGGCATTGCCATACATATTACAGAGGGGCCTTAAAATATCAATACATCTATTGGGAAAACTGAACAAACCAAACTTACTACAGAAGGCTACATAGAAAATTCATGCTAACAGAATACCTCGATCACACACATGGAACAAAAATGCTAAATATAGAATAATTGACTACAAATCATAAAAATAACCAAAACCCCAAGGAAGCCAGATCTTGCATGCAATACAATACCAGAAAAACAGAAAGAAATGAATTTCCTCCTGTACAAAATATAAAGATAGTATGTGACAGGGATGGTGTTAGAGGAGTACAACTGGAGCAATTGCTGTTGGTCCCCTGGCCAGAGAGAACTACAAGCATGATGGAAGCTGAAGGCAGTGCAGCCTGGTGATGGGCCTTGGGGTTCCCTCCCAAACTTATGGCCTGGGCTTCGGCCATGTCTAACACCAGCTCTGGCAAGATGTACATTCCAAATCTGACATATTCTAATCAGAAAATAGAAAATAAAATCATTTTTCTACCTTTTGTTGTCTGGCTATTTTACTTTTCAAATCAGCTTGGTCCTAGTCTCTGGTTTCTTCTTTCCTCTGTCTTAACTCACTCACCAGAGTCTCCTGTCTATTTCTCATGTCTTCTCTCTCCATGTCCACCATCCATCTCCCTTCTCTGTGTCCCCATGGTTCCTTGTCCAGTATCCCCTACCCCTGTGTCCAGCATTATCCCTTGTGTCCCTATGCCCTCCCATGTCCAGTACCTCCCTTCTGAGTTCCTATTCTCTCCTATGTCTAGTATCTCCCCTGTGTCCATATACCCCTCCCTCCCAGTGTCCATCATAGCCTCTCTAGTCCCAAATTCCTCCCCCCTTCCATCAGGCATTGTCATCCCCATATAGCATCTCACATCTGTTTCTGTATTTCCCCTTTCTCCCTCACCCACACCAATGTCTCTCTCTCTTCTGCAATCCCACTTATCTAGCTTCTCTCCTTCCAGCTTTTGGCTCTTTCTTCCACTGTGAGGTAAATATTTGTCTCCCTCTTTCTTCATCCTCTTGACCCGTCATCTCTCTCCCTTCCCTCTAATCTCTCCCCCTGGTACAGCACCTCTGTTCCTTCCCTCGAGCCTCCCCTGCAGGCCTTCCCTCCAGTCTCTAGCCCCCCCCCCCACAGGTCTAACACCTCTCTCCCTTCCTTCAGGCCTGCCCCCCTTGCAGGTCCATCAACTTCCTTCCTTCCCTCCATCGTCCTCCCACTATTGCAGGTCCAGCACCTCAGTCTCTTGCCTCCAGCCCCCCCCAATAAGTCCAGCACCTCTGTCCTTTGCCTCCAGTCAGCTACTCCCCCCCTTTTGCAGGTCCCGAACCTCTCTTCCTTCCCTCCAGCCAGCCCCCCTCCCCACACACTTGGTCCAAAACCCTATCCCTTCCCCCCAGCCAGTTAGCCTTCTCCCCCCTTGCAGGCCCTGAACCTCTCTCCCTTCCCTTCGGCCCCCCCCCCAGGTGCAGCCACTGTCTCCTAGCCCACCCCTCTCCCACCCTGCAGGTACAGCCACTAACTCCCAGCCTGCCCCGCTGGTCAGCATTACTTCGTCACTGCGCTGCTTCTAGTTTAAATTAAGGGCACCAGCTGACAGTGATTCACAGATGGAGACCAACTCCAGGGCCTTCCCTCTGCCGTGATCCGCTCTCTCTGTCGCAACTTCCTGTTTCCGAGAGGGCGGATCATTGCAGAGGGAAGGCTCCGGAATGGTTCTCTGTGAATCGCTGCCGGCCAGTGCCCTTAATTTAGACTAGGTGCTTTGAGGCGCGGGTGAGGCAGGGAAAAGATGATTCACCTCAGCCACCACTCGGATCGTTGCAGAGGGAAACTAGACGCTTTGCGGTAGGAGTGAGGGAGGGAAAAGAAACTTTATCTTAGCCACCATGATGCCCAATTGTGATCGACTATTTTTAGGTGGGCCTTGGGTGGAAATGGGTGGGCCTGGGCCCACCCAGGCCCACCTGTGGCTACGCCCCTGCCTTGAAGAAGTCTTTGATGCAGGATGCTTCACAGGGTTCTTCTTCCTAAACCTCACTTAAAAAGAAAATAAACTGGGAGCCAAAACTCTAAACTCCCTGTGCTTATTCAGGAACTGACTCCTTTCTGGTGACATATTATTGGGTTTCAATACTGTGGCCACACACTCTAATCAAAACCAAATAAATTTAAAGTTTTCTTACTCCAACACCTATTTCTCACTGTTGATTCCCTAATCTAAAGTGCTGCATCAGGCTCTTACACTGCATTCATGAACCCCACACAGCAAAACATCCCCTATTCCAATGAGGCTTCAGCATTCCAACCCACAGACTTCACTGAAATACATAACATTGCTTTGTACAGCTGTCAGTTCAAACTAGACAGTACAGCACACTCATGCAAAGGCAGTGCGGGATTTTCTTTAACCTGCAGTCTGATCCCAAACCTTTGTACTCAGAACATCCACACAACTCAGCTCTTACACAGACACAGCCTATTAGCTTCTTTCCCGAAACAGCAAATTCCCCCTCAATCTCCCCTCTATCATGCCTTAAATCCTGTCACATTTTTTTCCTGGCACTTTATAGTTTTCCTCCCTTGATAAAATTACCAGCAGAAAACACAGTCACTCACACTGTGTTTCCTGCCTTCTTCAACATTTGCACCTTCCCCAAATAAAACTTCCAACTTTTTCCTCTCTTTCACACAGACTACCACCAACACAACCTTTCACTCTCAGTGCTTCAGTCTTCTCTCTCAACTGACCAGCAAGCCGTTGCCAAGGCAACCAGGTCTCAGCTTGCTCAGCTGTTGTCCCATAGTGAAGTCACTATAGAACCCTCATTTTTTTCCTCTGGAGGAGCCCAGTTAAGATTATTTTAACTCCTTAGGGTTACAGTACCAAACAATTATGTGTTTCTAGATCCTTCTCAGTTAGAAGCTTTTCTCCTTAATAGTGGCTCAGCCTGTCTCTAGGATTTTATCAGTTCCTATTTCTTTTTTTTTTTTTTTTATGTGGAGATTGCTGGGCTCATTTTCGAAAGAGAAGGACGCCCATCTTTCGACATAAATCAGAAGATGGACGTCCTTCTCCCAGGGTTGTCCAAATCGGTATAATCAAAGCCGATTTTGGATGCCCCCAACTGCTTTCCGTTGCAGGGACGGCCAAAGTTCAAGGGGGTGTGTCGGAGGAGTAGCGAAGGCGGGACTTGGGTGTGCCTAACACTTGGACGTCCTTGACCCATAATCGAAAGAAACAAGGACGTCCCTGACGAACAGTTGGACGACTTTACCTGGTTGTGTTTTTCTTACGACCAAGGCACAAAAAGGTGCCTGAAATGACCAGATGACCACTGGAGAGAATCAGGGATGACATCCCCTTACTCCCCCAGTGGTCACTAACCCCCTCCCACCCTCAAAATATATCTTTAAAAATATTGATTGCCAGCCTCTATGCCAGCCTCAGATGTCATACTCAGGTCCATGACAGCAGTATGCAGGTCCTTGGAGCAGTTTTAGTGGGTACAGTGCACTTCAGGCAGGCAGACCCAGGCCCATACCCCCCATACCTGTTACGTTTGTGGAGGAAACAGCGAGCCCTCCAAAACCCACCAGAAACCCACTGTACCCACATCTAGGTGCCCCCCTTCACCCATAAGGGCTATGGTAGTGGTGTACAGTTGTGGGTAGTGGGTTTTGGGGGGGAGCTTGGGGGGCTCAGCACACATGGTAAGGGAGCTATGTACCTGGGAGCAATTTATGAAGTCCACTGCAGTGCCCCATAGGGTGCCTGGTTGGTGTCCTGGCATGTCAGGGGGACCAGTGCACTACAAATGCTGGTTCCTCCCATGAGCAAATGGCTTGCATTTGGTCATTTCTGAGATGGACGTCCTTGGTTTTGAAAATCACTGAAAATCAGAAACGTCCATGTCTAGGGACGACCATCTCTAAGGACAACCAAATTTCAGGATTTGGATGTCCCTGACCGTATTATGGAAACGAAAGATGGACTTCCATCTTGTTTTGAAAATACAGGTTTTCCTGCCCCTGGATCAGGACATTTTGCGAAGACGTCCAAATCAAAACGTGGACATCCCTTTCAAAAATGCCCCTCCACAGCTCTGATATTTAGTTAACTTTTGGGCCCTTTAACCAAGCTGTGGTAAGCACTAATACATGCTTACCACAGCTTAAAATGGCGAATCTTGGGGGCCCACTAAGGCATCCCACGGTACTGTTGACGTGCATGTGCTACTGGCATGCTAAAAAAATGTATTTTTTCATTGAAAGGACATGTCTGGGAGTGAAGAGTGGGCGTGTCTACACCAGTCAGTTAATGCGGCTACATTACTGTGTGCAAACTGATTAGCACATGAGCTCGACTGTTTTCAAAATAGGTGGCGGTAAGGGCTCATGTGCTAATTTTTATTAATGGCCATGTGCTAATGGCAATATTAGCAAATGGTCATTAAATCAGAAAATGGAAAATTGTTCATTCTACAGCCAAGATAAAAGTGGCCTTAGTGTGTGGAAAAGACCCACATAAGGGTGTGCTAAGGCCACTTTGCCACAGCTTAGTAAAAGATACACGGGGCCCTTTTACAAAGCGGCAGTAAGCCCAATGCGGGCTTACAACTCGCTAAAAGGGAAGTACCACCAGGCTACCGCAGCACCTGGCAGTAATTCCCTCCCCCAGTGCATGCTATGTCCGATACTGCAAAAATATTTTTATTTTTATAGTGCTGGTGTGTATCCAACGATAATCAGGTAGTGCCGTGTGGTGCCCGGTTACTGTCAGGTTAGAGCAGGAGCGCTTACCATTACCTCAATGGGTGGAGGTAAGTGCTTCCCCCTGAAATGGCCACGCAGCCAGTGCTTCACTTGCCGCATGGCCATTTCTTAAAAAAAAAAAAAAGATCTCCTTTTTACCCGCTGCGGTAAAAGGAGACCTCGGCGCACATCAAAAATACTCACAGACGCCAGCGCAGGCCCCTTTTTGCTACAGTTTCATAAAAGGACCCTCTCAGTGTTTCTGACCCCAGACATAATAGCAATTCTCCATGATGTGCTCTGTATTAATTGTTCTGTTTTCCTTGTACTGTATTGGGTTTTTGGTTAAATGTGTTTTGTTTTTTTTATTATTGTTGAAGAATGTAATAAAATAACCCTCTTTTTAACAAAATTGAAAGAGCTTGTGCTAATCCGCCAAGAAAAATGGGCAAAAATATATCCTCCTGTTGTGCAGCTTGCAGACACTTGTCCTAAATGCATGGCTGTTATTGTTGAAAATCTGGTTTCCACAAAATATTATGTTAGAGTGTTTACCAATCAAAACATTTTGGTTTCTCAATCACTCAAGAGTCAGTGAATATTTCTTGAACAGATATAGTGAACAGGCAAGTGATAGCTTTTGCAGCCATTTAATATAGCATGGAAAGGCGTTGAATATTTCTAGAATTTTTCTTTGACATGATGAGGATAATTTATGCCCTATCTTTCTTTAAGGTACTGTCCCTTCTTTTTAGCCTTTATTTATTTAGAATCTCTTATTCTATCATTTTCGCTTTATTTAATTTTAAGTGTTACATTTAATGTGCAGGTGTCCACTCTTATTGATTATTGGTTATTTAATTACACTAATATATTGATGTAGGATTATCATGATTGTATTGTATGTACATGGTTTGTTTTGATTTTTAGGTATGTTATGTGCAGAATCGTAGCCAGGTTGTGACACCAGGGAAAGCGGAGATCGGACTATGTAGGCGCACACACACACTCTGTAGACATGATGTACCACATGAAAAATGGGCAGTGGTGCTGTCAGAAGTCCATTTTGGGGAGCAGTTGCTCCCCTGGTGCCCCACCTATGTCTCTGGTTATGTGTCCTTATGATAAAAGATTGAGCATGCCCCTGCTGCAGTTTGTTGCCGAAACATGTTGGGCTTTTGTTAATACATGATAGGATCATGCAAGCCCTTTAAAAAAAAATTAGAAAGTTGCTTTTAATAAACTTCAATTCCCTTTTCAGCCACTGGCTGGTTCTTCTTATGCCCTGGATTGCTGCTGCAGTTTTGTTGTGCCTCTCTTTTCTTTTGAAGGGCAATTTTATAATAAAGTGCCTAAATTAATAGGACAGGAAGGTGCCTATTTTAGAAATACTTTCAAATATTTGAAAGGTATTAATCCGCAAACAAACCTTTTCAGGATATGCGAAGATGGTAGAACGAGAGGACATGAAATGAGATTGAAGGGGGGCAGACTCAAGAAAAATGTCAGGAAGTATTTTTTCACGGAGAGAGTAGTGGATGCTTGGAATGCCCTCCCGCGGGAGGTGGTGGAAATGAAAACAGTAACGGAATTCAAACATGCGTGGGATATACATAAAGGAATCCTGTGGAGAAGGAATGGATCCTCAGGAGCTTAGTCGAGATCGGGAGGTGGGGCTGGTGGTAGGGAGGCGGGGCTAGTGCTGGGCAGACTTATACGGTCTGTGCCAGAGCCGGTGGTGGGAGGCGGGACTGTTGGTTGGGAGGCAGGGATAGTGCTGGGCAGACTTATATGGTCTGTGCCAGAGCCGGTGGTGGGAGGTGGGGATAGTGCTGGGCAGACTTATACGGTCTGTGCCAGAGCCGGTGGTTGGGAGGTGGGGCTGGTGGTTGGGAGGCGGGGATAGTGCTGGGCAGACTTATACGGTCTGTGCCCTGAAGAGCACAGGTACAAATCAAAGTAGTGTATACACAAAAGTAGCACATATGAGTTGTCTTGTTGGGCAGACTGTGCAGGTCTTTTTCTGTCGTCATCTACTATGTTACTATGTTTACTGGCAGAAATCCTGCAGAAATTGTATTTAATTTGAAGACATGAGCATTACCCTCTAATTCTGTAATCCTGCATGCACACTTTTATGCTTAGCATGCAAAACTCCATGCATAGAATAATGGTAGTTATACACACAACTTTATTGTTAAATTAGGTGCAAATTGGCAATAATTGGAGTCAATTGATTTTAATTGACACTAATTTTCAGTTATGCATGCAATTGTGCTTAGTCGGTATTCTATAACTTTAGCACATAATTCCTTTAGGGCTGTAGACATGGGAGGAGCATGGGCAGGTCAGGGGCATGTCCAGTTATAGAATACTATCAGTTACATGTGAGCCTTGGACATCGTTTAAATGCTCAAGACTAAAGTTAGACATTCAAATGCAGACTTAGGCTAGCATTCTATAACAGCAGTTTCATGCTTAATTGTCAATACAGAATTTGTGCTTAGCATCCAGCATCTTAGTACCTTAGTACTCAACCTTCTGTCCATTTCGTCACATAGAGAATTTTTGTATGAACATAGTAGACAAGCTCACCTGGATTCTATATAGCGTGCCTAGAGATCCATGCCGAAATTAGTGCAGAGTCTATAAGAACATGTGTAACTTAATTAGCTTAACAAGTTAATCAGCGTTGATAACAGCTCTTAAGAAGCAATAATGAGCACTAATTGGCACTGATCAGATTTTACACACACACAGCTCACTAGGAGGGTCATTTTCAAAAGGTTGTCCAAGTATGAATTAGGACGCCCTTGTGAAGTTGGCCAAAATCAGGTAGGTATAATTGAAAAAATAGTATGGACGTCCTTAGACATTCCATTATCGCAGTGCGAAACGCCCAAATCAGGGAAGCCAAAAGTATAGTAAAAAGGACGCCCATCTTCCAGAATCGCAAAAAGACATCCCTAAAACATTCACTGTACTTGCCAATTTGTCATATCAACGTCCTTCGCCGGTTCTATGAGAAAGACGTCCTTATTACTATACTTTGGACTTCTCTGATGTACCTGGTTGTTCCGCAAGTACAGTGCATATTTGTTTTCCTGGTCTCAGAACAAGTTAAACTAATTCCAAATAAATATTGCTTTTGCCATTTCGTACAGTAACTGTGAGAGAAAACTACTTGAAGCTGCATAGGGAATTCAACAGTTTTATACTGTGTTGCCAAGATGCTATTGATCTATGAAGCTAAGCTGTATAAGAAAAGAAAATCCTTGGATATATAAAGATTTATTTCCACATGAAGTGTGCTTTTGGAAAATTATTTACCTTATAAAGCTGAGCCATAAATATGTTTTAAAAAAATACATATTTGAATAAATATCCAGCTTAAGTTTTCTTTAAAACAAACAAAATATAAATAACTAAGCTGCAGTAAAAAGTGGCCTTAACATGACCTTACATGGATTTTCTATTTTTCTATGTTGCTATTATCGTATGGCCATTAAACAATATTTATTTATTAGGATTTATTTACTACCTTTTTGAAGGAATTCACTGAAAGCAGTGCACAATAAGAATAAATCAAACCTGAACAATAAACAATATCAGCAGTAAAAATATTCAAATAACAATACAAAGTATAGCATAGTATATTACTTACAATGTCAACACAATACACAATAGAACATTTTAATTGACAGTGTAGAGTATAAGCAAAGAAGGAACATAGAGATAGGTAAGAGAGTAAGAAGAGTTAGAAAGTAAGGTGACTAATTTAAAGAAGGTTACACATGAGGTCAGAGAGGTGGTTAAATATTATCCCAGCTAGGGTAGGAGTGGATTTTTGTTACTCTACACCACTTGCGAGTGTGGACTACTGCACAGGGTGTGACTTAGATTGGGTGGTGGATGGTCATTTGGACGGAATAGAGGGAGGGAGTGGGAAGTCAAGCGGGGGGATTTGGGGGACATTCTGGGTGAGTTTGCCATGATAGTTGTGTGGCGCTATATCCAGAAACACAACTATATATATTATTGCCAGGCCTATGGCTTTTACTTGAGAATTTACTATTTTGGTTCAGAACCCTTATCTTATCATCCTCACTTTAATATTCCCTTATCTCTTGTTTGTCCTGTTTGTCTGTCCTAATTAGATTGTAAGGTCTGTTGAGCAGGGACTGTCTCTTCACGTTCAAATGTACAGCGCTGCGTACGTCTAGTAGTGCTTTAGAAATGATAAGTAGTAGTAGTAGTAGTATTACCACATGAGTACTTACTGCCACTCATTTTGTAGGTGGTAAGGGCTCATGTGGCATTCCTGCACCAACCAGTTAGAGCATACTAACATAGATGCGCTTACAGATATTGCAGGAATGCCACGCTCTACCTTCTGACTAGCCCCCTCAAAGAACCCTAATTATTAGCCCCCAGTTAGCATGTGCACATTTGGAAGTTACCACAGGATGCCTGAGCATGTCCTGCAGTTCACAATTTTAATCTATGCTAAGGTTGCGTTAGCGCGTAATGTGGCTTAGAAGGTTCCCATAGATTGATGTGTTAGTAAAGGCTGCTGCTCCAAGAACTAGGTAAGATGAAGAATGCTACAGCATGGAAGGGATTTCAGCTGCTCCTTGAGTTTTGCTTGTCATCTTAAAATCTCTGCCTTCGTCAGATTGTTTTGAAAAATAAAGGGATTGAGAACAAGACTGTAAACATTTATTTTCAGGTTAAAGACCTAGGGGCCCTTTTACTAAGCTGCGTAGGCATTTATGCGCATCCAATGCGCGCCAATTTGGAACTACTTCCTGACTACCGCATGGTGCAGGCAGTAATTTCATTTTTTACACGCGTCTGACACGCACGCCGGAAAATATTTTTTATTTTCCAACACACGGCGCTAAGCGGGTGGTAATCGGCAGTGTACGTGCGCTGACGATTACCACCCGGTTAATGCATGAGACCTTACTGCTAAGTCAATGGGTGGCGGTAAGGTCTCAGACCCAAAATGGACGCATGTCAATTCTTATTTTGCTGCACGTCCATTTTCAGACAAAAAAAAAGGCCTTTTTTTATAGGCACGCTGAAAAATGGATCTGCATGCGGGGGCTATTTTTGCTGCATGCTGAGGCCCTTTTTACCACAGCGGGTAAAAAGGCCAACAAAAGACATGGCCATGCGGCAATATTTCACTTACCTTGTGGCCATGAGGCGGGGGGAGCACTTACCGCCACCCATTCAGGTGGCGGTAAGGGCTCCTGTGCTAATCTAGAAGTAACCGGGCAGCACAAGGTGCTGCCTGATTACCACTGAGCTAGTGCCTGCAGAAATATTTTTTGAATATTTTCACTAGTGCAAGAAATGTCGTGCACTGGGGGTGGAACTACCATCGGTGTTTGCATTGGGCCGGCGGTAGCTCCAGATTGGCGTGCAGTAAGCCCGCTTTGGGCTTACAGCCGCTTTGTAAAAGGGCCCCTATATAAATTAAGCTAGGGTTCCTATATAGCTCCAGAAAAAGGAGCTCAAAACATTATTACTGGTAATGCACTTATATAGAATATACAAAGCTTTTATTCATATTACTATTAAACACGTTCTCATAGCATATTATCTCACACTAAGGAGATGAAATCAGGTAATCTAACACACTAAAAATAGTCCCTAAGTAGAGTCCATGACAAATGATGCCAAAATCAAAAAACAAAATATCTTGAGTTTGTACTTCCAAATTCAAAAACACAAGCCAGAATCTTGCCATTTATTCAAAAGCATCCAAAAGCAAACCTCCATAGATAGGTCTGTGTGTAAAAGCCAATAAGGGGTAGCATGCTGTCCTCATTCATGCTCCAGAAGTTATAAAAATCCACCAAATTTATAGCCAGCGATAAGATTCTCAGGTTAAAGTCTATTCTCAATACAGTAGTTCTATGTTACGCCACTTGGTTTCTTCAAGAGGAACAGAATTCACCCGGGACAAAGATGGGAACCCACGCCTAATCAACCATAACAGTCAGAAAATGCTGGCTTGCAGATTTTACTACTACTACTACTTAACATTTCTAAAGCGCTACTAGGGTTACGCAGCGCTGTACAATTTAACATAGAGGGACGGTCCCTGCTCAAGGAGCTTACAATCTAAGAGACAAGTGAACGGACAGTCCGATAGGGGCGGTCAAATTGGGGCAGTCTGGATTTAGTGAACGGTAAGAGTTAGGTGCCGAATGCAACATTGAAGAGGTGGGTTTTAAGCAAAGACTTGAAGATGGGCAGGGAGGGGGTTTGGCGTAAGGGCTCAGGAAGGTTGTTCCAAGCATAGGGTGAGGCGAGGCAGAATGAGCGGAGCCTGGAGTTGGCGGTGTTGGAGAAGGGTACAGAGAGGAGGGATTTGTCCTGTGAATGGAGGTTACGGGCGGGAACATAGGGGGAGATGAGGGAGGAGAGGTAATGAGGGGCAGCAGACTGAACGCATTTGTAGGTAAGAAGGAGAAGCTTGAATTGAATGCGGTATCTGATTGGAAGCCAGTGAAGTGACCTGAGGAGAGGGGTGATATGAGTAAATCGGTTTTGGCGGAAAATGAAACGTGCTGCAGAGTTCTGAACAGATTGAAGGGGGGATAGATGGCTAAGTGGGAGGCTAGTGAGGATTAAGTTGCAGTAGTCAAGGCGAGAGGTAATGAGAGCATGGACGAGGGTTCGGGTGGTGTGTTCAGAGAGGAAAGGGAGAATTTTGCTGATGTTAAAGAGGAAGAAGCGGCAGGTCTTGGCAGTCTGCTGGATATGCGCAGAGAAGGAGAGGGAGGAGTCAAAGATGACTCTGAGGTTGCGGGCAGATGAGACGGGGAGGATGAGGGTGTTATCAACTGAGATAGAAAGTGGAGGAAGAGGAGACGTGGGTTTGGGTGGAAAGACGATGAGCTCAGTCTTGGACATGTTCAGTTTCAGGTGGCGGTTGGACATCCAGGCAGCAATGTCGGATAGGCAGGCTGATACCTTTGCCTGGGTCTCTGCAGTGATGTCTGGTGTGGACAGATATAGCTGGGTATCATCAGCATATAGATGATACTGGAAACCATGAGATGAGATCATGGCGCCCAGGGAAGAGGTGTAGATTTAGAAGAGAAGGGGTCCAAGGACCGATCCCTGGGGAACACCAACAGATAGGGGGTTAGGGGTGGAGGAAGATCCATGAGAGTGAACTCTGAAGGTGTGGTGGGAGAGATAGGAGGAGAACCAGGAGAGGACAGAGCCCTGGAACCCAAATGAGGACAGTGTGGCAAGAAGTAAGTCATGATTCACAGTGTCAAAAGCGGCAGATAGATCATGGAGGATGAGGATGGAGTAGTGGCCTCTGGATTTGGCAAGGAACAGGTCATTACAGACTTTAGAGAGTGCTGTTTCTGTCGCGTGAAGGGCGGAAACCGGATTGAAGTGGATCGAAGATGGTATGAGAGGAGAGAAAACCAAGGCAGCGACTGTGAACGGCACGCTCAAGTATTTTGGAGAGGAAGGGTAGGAGGGAGATGGGGCGGTAATTGGAGGGACAGGTAGGGTCAAGTGATGGTTTTTTGAGGAGAGGTGTGACTACGGCGTGCTTGAAGGTGTCAGGGACAGTTGCAGTGGAGAGGGAGAGTTTGAGGATATGACAGATGGAGGGGGTGACAGTATGAGAGATGATGTTAAGTAAGTTGGTGGGGATGGGATCAGAAGAGCAGGTGGTGGATTTTGAGGAGGAAAGAAGGCGAGCGGTTTCCTCCTTGGTGATGACAGGAAAGGAGGAGAAAGAGGCCTGGGTTGGTTGGGTGAGGGAGAGGGTTGCAGGGTGAAGAAGAGATGGCTTGGTAGTGAACTCAAGGTTGATCTTTTGCACCTTGTCGCGGAAGTAATCAGCCAGTGATTGAGGAGAGAACGAGGGTGGGGTGGGAGCGGAGGGCACTTTGAGGAGGGAGTTAAGGGTGGAGAAGAGACAACGGGGGTTGGAGCTGAGAGAATTGGTCAATTGGGTGTAGTAGTCCTGTTTGGCAAGGAAAAGGGAGGAGTGGAAGGAGGATAACATGAATTTGTAGTGAAGGAAATCTGAATGGGTGCGGGATTTCCTCCAGAGGCGCTCAGCAAATCGGGTGCAGGAGCGAAGGTGATGGATGCAAGGGGTCAGCCAGGGCTGGGGATTAGTACGCTTTGTGGGACGGGAGGTGGAAGGTGCGAGGGTGTCCAGAGCAAAGGAAAGAGTGGCATTGTAAGCGGAGACAGCCTTGTCGACAGACTCGGAGGACATGATGGAGGGGAGGAGATTAGAAATATTAGAGGATATGGTGGGAGGGTCGATAGCCTGGAGATTCCTGGAGGTAGTGGTTAAAGTTGGACGGGGCTGGGGGGGGGGGGGTGAAGAAGTGTGAAGGTGATTAGGTGATGATCGGAGAGAGGAAGAGTTGAAACATGGAAATTGGAGGGAGAGCTGGAAGAGGAGAGGACGAGGTCAAGACAATGGCCGTCTTGGTGAGTAGGGGTGGTGGAGCAAAGCTGGAGGTTGAAGGAGAATGTTAGAGTGAGGAACTGAGAAGCATGAGGGTCGGACTGGTCATCAACGTGTATGTTAAAATCTCCGAGAATAAGGGACGGAGATGAGGGTTCAAGAAAGACGGAAAGCTAGGCATCGAAGTCGGTGAGGAAGGAAGAGAGGGGTTTATTAGGGGGGTGGTAAATGACAGCCACTCTGAGTGGTAATGGGTAGAATAGCCGGATGGAGTGAGCTTCAAAGGATGAGAAGCAGTGAGACTGCGGTAGGAGGAGGGGTTGGAAACTACAGGAGGGCGAGAGAAGTAGCCCGACGCCTCCACTGCGGCCAGCTGGGCGGGGAGTGTGGGAGAAGAGATAACCTCCATGACAAAGGGCCACGACTGAGGCAGAGTCGTCAGGGGAGAGCCAGGTTTCAGTTAGGGCGAGCAGTTGAAGGGAACGAGAGATGAAGAGATCGTGGGTGAAGGGCAGTTTGTTGCAGACCGAGTGGGCATTCACAAGGCACATGAGAAGGGGAGGGAAGAGGGGGGGGGGAGGAGGGGGGGAATAGAAACGAGATTGGAGACATCACGGAATTGTTTGCATGGATAGGAGGAGGACAGGTTAGGGGGGCCTGGATTAGGATTAATGTCTCCCGCGGATAGCAGGAGGAGGAGCAAGAGAGTACGGAGGAGGGTGGGGGAGGTCGGGCGATGAAGGCGATGAAGACGGGGTGCACTGAGGAGGAATGGTGATGGGTTAATGGTAGGAAGGAGGTGTTGAAGGTTAAGAGTGAGGAAGGAGGAGGGGGCCAAGAGAGATGGTGAGGTGGTGAGGGATGCCGTAGTGAGCAGGACGAGAAGGAACACGGGTGGGCAATGAGTTCCAGCGGTAGAAAGCGGTAAGGGGATGGGAAAAGATTAGGAAGGGACAGGGCAAGGAAGAGGATGTGGACAGGGGCCATAAGTAGTGATTGTGGTGTAACAGGTGTATGTGTAGTGATAGAGGTGAGAAGCAGATAGATAGAGCAGATAGCTGGATTGGAGGCTTGGAATTGAAGGGATTGATAGACTGGAGAGCAGGTAAGTCAATGGCTGACAAGTTAGCAGCAGGCAACTTGCAGGCGGGCTGGGGGAAGCTGGTGCAGATGGACAGGAACGAAGTCAATGGCTGGCAAGTTAGCAGGTAGGCAAGTAAGTCAGTGGCTGAACAGCTAGCAGGCAGGCTGGAGTATACTGGTGCAGATGGACAGGAACGAGCAGGGAGAAACTGGAGAGCAGGTAAGTCAATGGCTGACAAGTTAGCAGGCAGGCAAGTAAGTCAACGGCTGACAAGCTGCAGGTGGGCTGGAATAAGCTGGTGCATATGGACAGGAACGAGCAGGGAGAAGCTGGAGCAAGCAGGTGCAGATGGACAGGAACGAGCGGGGAGAAGCTGGAGCAAGCAGGCTGGAGCAGATGGACTGGAGCAAGCAGTGAGAAGCTGGTTAGGCGGACTGGAACATGCTGGAGCAGAAATACTGGAGCAGGCAGGCTGGAGCAGGTGTACTGGAGCAAGCAGGCTGGAGCAGATGGACTGGAACAAGCAGGCTGAAGCAGATGGACTGGAACACTGGAGCAAGCGGGGGAAGCTGGATGGGCGGACTGGAACAAGCCAGGATCGGGCGGACTGGAACAAGCAGGCTGGAGCAGGTGGGCTGGAACAAGCAGGGGGAAGCTGGTTCAGGCGGACTGGAACACGCTGGAGCAGATGTACTGGAGCAGGCAGGCTGGAGCAGGTGTACTGGAGCAAGCAGGCTGGAGCAGATGGACTGGAACAAGCAGGGAGAAGCTGGAACAGGCGGAATGGAGCAGGCAGGGGAAGCTGGATCGGCGGACTGGAACAAGCAGGGAGAAGCTTCAGGCGGACTGGAACATGCTGGAGCAGATGTACTGGAACAGGCAGGCTGGAGCAGGTGTACTGGAGCAAGCAGGCTGGAGCAGATGGACTGGAGCAAGAAGGGAGAAGCTGGAACAAGCGGACTGGAACACTGGAGCATGCAGGGCAAGCTGGATCGGCAGACTGGAACAGGCTGGGATTATGCAGATTGGAACGAGTCTGAAGCAGGCGGAACAGGTGGACTGGAACACAACAGAGCACCTGGACTGGAGCATCAGGCTGGAGCAGATGGACTGGAACAAGCAAGGGGGAAGCCGGCTCGGCGGACTGGAACAAGCTGGGATCAGGCAGACCGGAACAAGTTCAGATCAGGTGGACTGGAACACGCCGGGGCAGCCGGACTGGAACAAGCAGGCTGGAGCAGATGAACTGGAACAATCAGGGGGACCGGAACAAGCTGGGACCGCAGGACTGGGGCAGCAGGCAGAGAGAAGCTGGCTCGGGTGGACTGGGGGAGGCTGGAGCAGCTGGGCTGCTCCCAGAGCAACAGCGCCAGAACAGCTGGGCTGCCCCCAAGCATCAGAGCAACCAGGGCGCCTGTGGGAGACTGCCTCGCTGTGCGCCACCCCAACAGCCCCGTCTGGAAGACTCGCAGTGCAGGCAGGCTGAATACAGCTGTATATAGTAGTCAGAAAGGGATCCATATCACTTAATAATAAGCAAGTTACATCCTCCTGGCTACACTGAATGAGCTTGTACAATATTGGGGGTTCAGGAGCCACTAGCACAGACAGAGCTTGCTCTTATAGTAACAGTAGTATTGTATGCTTCATTATTAAATCACTGATTTTTCTTATATTTTGTATCGCTTTTTTATTTATTTATTTTAATTTTAAATGTTTGTAACCAAAGGCACTAGTCTTGCATCACAGCTCTTGTACGTTAGATACCACCCTACAGTTATTTTTGCGTTTAGGGCGTCGGCGTCCAGCAGGCACTGAGTGAGCTTCCGCTAATCCGCTCATGACACTTTTCATGCACTTATCCTTTCACTCAATATTCACTGTAATATTGTTTTTGCTGGAGTTACACAAACAAACTACGATCCTTGCAAAACACTGCTGTACGACTTCTCTACCATGCCAGCAAATATGATCATGTGCCTTCCCTTCTGAAAGAACATCACTGGTTGCCTGTCACTTTTACAGTACAACGTAATTTACTACTATTGTACTTTAAGGCCTTTCATATTGGCTTTCCCCCTATCTTGCCTCCCTCTCTGTTCCCTATTCCCCCGCTTGGGTATTGTGTTCCCTCAATGACCATCGCATGGTCTTGTGTGACCCATGCAAGACATGAACGAACCACAAACAATACCTTCTATTTTTTTACCACCAATGTTATGGATCAGTCTCCCGTGTGAGTTATGCTGAGTTATCTCTATCTAGATTTAAAACAGTCAAAAAACCTGGCCTTTTCAATGTGCTTTCAGTGACTAGTTAGCCAGACCACAGAGTTTCCCTCTTTGTTTTTCCGCCCTCTCCTCTATTCTCTATCCCCTCTCATCCTGTTTTGACCCTTGACTTCTCAAACCTAGAAATATTGTTGGACTTTATTATTACTTTCTGCTTTCCTATTTTACATTGTAGTTCCTTTCTGACTTTTTACTGCTTAGGGGCCCTTTTACTAAGCCACGTAGGCGCCTTTGCACATCCTACATGTGTCAGTTTTGAGCTACTGCCCAGTTACCACGTGGCCCGGGTGGTAATTTTATTTTTTATGTATCCACTAAGTGCACAGGAAATTTTCCGTCGCATGGCGGTAGCCAGGTGGTAATTGGCATTGTAATACGGGTAGAACATTACCGCCTGGTTAACGCATGAGACTTTACTGCTAGGTCAATGGGTGGCGGTAAGGTCTCAGGCCCAAAATGGACACGCACCAATTTTTATTTTGCCGCATGCCTATTTTTGGCCAAAAAAATGCCTTTTTGCAGGTGCGCTGAAAAATGGACCTGCACGCGTCCAATGCATGCATCTACACCAGCGCAGGCCACTTTTCAGTGACCTTTAGTAAAAAGACCCTTTAGCCTGTAAACTGCTTAGGCCTGTACTCAGCTATAGTGGTATAGCAACTGTTATAAGTAAATAAATAAATAAATAGTCTTCCAGAGTCTTCTCTTAAAGATGTTTCCAACAATTCTGAGACATTTAAAGCTTCAGATCTAGTTCCTTGATTCAAAATTTCAGTCCCCTGACCCATGGTACCAGGCATCCCACTCAAAAACTTTAGAAGAAACATTATCCAGATTATTTTCGAAAGAGAAAGCCGGCCATCTTCCGACAGAAATCAGGAGATGGCCGGCCATCTCTCAAGGCCGGCGAAATTGGCATAATCGAAAGCCGATTTTGGCTGGCCTCAACTGCAGTCCATCGCAGAGCCGGCCAAACTTCAAGGGGGCATGTCAGAAGGGTAGCAAAGGCGGGACAGGGGTGTGCTGGGGCGTGCTTAAGAGATGGCTGGCCTCGCCCGATAATGGAAAAAAGAAAGCCGGCCCTGACGAGCATTTGGCCGACTTTACTTGGTCCCTTTTTTTTCAGGTCCAAGTCCCAAAAAAAGTGCCCGAACTGACCAGATGACCATCGGATGGAATCGGGGATCACCTCCCCTGACTCCCCCAGTGGTCACTAACCCCCTCCCACCCTCAAATAATATCTTTTAAAAATTTTTTATTTATTTATAACCATTTAAATTTTTACAAACGATAAAACAACTTGCTGGAAATACAGAGAAAATAATATGTAGGAATTATTTCAGTCAGGTAATTCTCTTCTCTTCCTTAGACCACTAAATAGGGAGAGTGAAACAGGATAAGGAGATCAATTAAACAGTAAACAGAAAAAAAAACCCCATGGTATTAACCTGATTATCCCCAGATATTACTCGTCTAATTCATTATTCCACATTGATCATCTGGTTGGCTTCTTCAAGGCCAATACTGTGTATAGTCAAATCATTTCATTGAAAACATACTTATTGTCCAATATTAGTTAGAAATAATACATCTGATTACATTCTTTCTCTTTTAAAGACCAGAAGTTATTTAACAATACATATACTTAAATCTCTAATTCAAATCCCACTGATTAAAGTAATCCCAGTTTTCACAGGCTTCACTCCTTTTAAAATAATAATTTGAGGAAATCAAAAAATAGCTTTAAAAACTTTTTTTGCCAGCTTCTATGCCAGCCTCAAATGTCATACTCAGGTCCATCGTAGCAGTATACAGGTCCCTGGAGCAATTTTAGTGGGTGCAGTGGACTTCAGGCAGGCAGACCCAGGCCCATCCCCCCCCCCCACCTGTTAAACTTGTGGTGGAAAATGGGAGCACTTCCAAACCCACCCGAAACCCACTGTACGCACATGTAGGTGCCCCCCTTCACCCCTTAGGGCTATGGTAGTGGTGTATAGTTGTGGGTAGTGGGTTTGGGGGGTTCAGCACCGAAGGTAAGGGAGCTATGCACCTGGGAGCTATTTTATTTTTTTTTGTAATTTTTAGAAGTGCCCTCTAAGGCGCCCGATTGGTGCCCTGGCATGTCAGAGGGAGCAGTGCACTACAAATGCCAGCCCCTCCCATGACCAAGAGCCTTGGATTTGGCCGGCTTTGAGATGGCTGGCCTCAGTTTCCCGGCCAAATCCAAGGCATTTGGCCAACCCCAACCGTATTCTCGAAATGAAAGATGGCCGGCCATCTCGTTCGAAAATACGGTTGGCCCCGCCCCTGGCAGCGCCGTCCTCAGAGATGGGCGCCCTTAGAGATGGCCGGCCACATTCGAAAATGCCCCTCCACATATCCTATTTATTGGTGGAATGGATTGAGAAGGAAATTTCAGAACTACAATTAAATGTATCTATGGGCGCAATTCCTGGCGATCTTGGGAAATTCAAGAGACACAAATTAAATCTTCGGTTATAGTTTTCTAACTGCTCAATATTACTTTATCCTAGATAATAGCAGATGTTACTTTCTGAATATGAAGCGGTAAGGGCAGTAAATGGCCATGCAGCAATTTTTTGATTACTGCACTGCCATTTACTGCCTCCATGTGAAAAAGCTACTTTTACCGGCAGTGGTAAAAGGTGCCCTCTGTATGCAGCAATCCCACGTGCTGACACCACCGTGGGCCTCCTTTGAGTACCGTTTGGTAAAAGGGCCCCTTAGTTTGCTTTTATTCTTGTAAGTCTATGACTTTGTGTTTCATGTTTCCTGGCAATAAATTCTGGTAAACAATGTTATTAAGGACTGGAGGGAGATTTTATCTTCCCCCTGAAAATATATTGGAAGGGAGGAAGGATATACCTTTCAAACATCTATTTGTAGTTTAGGACTCTGGATTACTTCTATTCTAGATGAGGAAACTCACATATACTAACATTAGCAATGTTTATGAAATTATGCTTTCTCCATCAAATACGAGTGTAATTTTTCTCAGGAGATTGACAACAAATATCTCATCCAATTATTCTCTCACATTTGAATTGTAATTCACTGGTTCTTGGTTTAACAACATTATTTTTATCAACTAGATTGCAGAGTTGTTACAAAATACCGTAATCAAGAGTATTTTAATAAATCAAAATATGATAAGAGCAACTCTTACAGGCACTATATCAACCACCTATGGCTGCTCAAATTGAACTTAACATGTTAAAGTTATATGCATTTAAATGTTCTTATCCTTCTGTAAATGTTTTTATCTTTTTGTATATGTCCCTATGGTTGATTATTTCTTTTTTTTTTTTTAATTGCTTGACTCCTGACACAGGCATCACCGCCGAAACATGGCCATGTCAAGTCCGATCCCTCATGTCTCTAGACCTGTAGTTGAGTGAGATCACTCTGAATTATTTTTGTTGGAACTATTAAATATATTTTTTTTACAGTGTAAGGTTCTATGACTTCACTTTGTTGGTACTTTTCCTCACTGCTCTGTTCTTTTTTCCTCTTATTTAAAATTTTATGTTATGCCCATAAACGTTTATATGGTACTGTGCCTGCCCTAGTTACTTGCTTTCTCTAAAATAGCCCAGATCATCTTTCTTACATTGTTTTGTACATCCTAATAAACTGGAGATTCACTCTGTTTATTCTATAAGATTGAAATCAACTCAAAATCATCTGTTTAAAGGGCTCTTTTACTAAATCTTAGTGCGTAATTAGCATGTGCTAAATGCTGCGTGTCCTATTTTATACCTCTAGGCAACATGGCACTTCCCACACACGAATGTCTGTTAGCATGTACTGAGCTTTAGTAATTTTATTGCACCGAGATTGTGGAATTAGCTTCCTGTTAAGCATCAAGAGCAAAAATTACCTTAAATTTCATATGTTTTTGAAATCTTGGATTTTCACTATTTCTGATAATGTATTAATCTTTTAGGGGCCCTTTTACCAAGCTATATTGCGCACTAATATGTACTTAACACAGGAAAAATGGCCTAATGCAGACCACATTAAAGTGTTCTGTGTTAGTCTTGCCATTTGCATGCACTAAGGGGGGGATTCTATATATGGTACCTAAAAACTCAACGCTGGACACATTTCCACCTAAATGTATTCTAAAAGCGGTGCCTAGATTTAGGCGCGGTATATAGAATACGCTTAGATGTTATTCTAGCACCTAAAACTATGCGTCTCCATTTACACCAGTGAAAATGTGGTGTAAATCCCGGCACGTAGATTTAGGCGCAGAGGATTATATTCTGTAACACGCATAAATTTTGGAATGCCCATGAAATGCCTATTTCCCCGCCTATAACCACACCCCTTTTAGCCTGTGTGCATTCAAATTCAGGATCAGTGTATTACAGAACATGCTTAGCAAGTTATGTGTGTAAATTATTACCAATTAGTCCTCATTATTGCTTGTTAAGTGCTATTAACAATGCTGATAGGCTTGTTAAGCCCATTAAGTTATGCACACTGTTACAAAATACACTTGGATTTCAGAATGGAACACTAGGTGCGCTATAAAGAATCCGGGGGGTAAATGTGCGGTATTTATTTTTAACATTTTTTTGAGAGGAGGAATGTCAGGGACAAGTGTGGAAGTGCTATTCAGCTAACTTGATGACATTACTGGCACGCTAATGTGGGAGCCCTTAGTACCATCTAAATAGATGGCAGTAAGTGCGCCCGCATTAATGTTTTTAATATGGCCACATGCTAATGCTAACATTAGTGCATGACCAGAAATTCATCAAATGGAACATGCATATTTTACAGCCATGCTAGAAACGGGCTTAGCATGCAGGAAATTCTGCATTAAGGTAGGCTAAGCCCATTTCCTAGTGCAGCTTATTGAAAGGGCCCCATAGTATTTTATTGAAATTTATAGTTCTTGGAAAGGAGCATTTCCTGCTATTTTTGTTTGCAAACTATTATGAACTAATGGTTTTTGATGGTATACAAAATTTGTTTTTATTATCATTATGGGGCTCATTTTCAAAAGAGAAGAATCTATATAAATAAGTCTCACCTTAAACATTCTGAAGCTCTGAAGCTCACTCTGTGGCAGGGAAACACTGGGCTGTCAGCAACACTCACTCGCACCACTCACTCTCACACCACTCACTCTCACTCATAGACCCGCCCTCAGCCACGCCCCTTCCGCACATAATTCGCAACCCCAACGTTCTAAATGAAGCTGTCACTTCCGTTTTTGAGGTGGCACAGATTGGAATTTTTCCCCATGACTGTCTGCCCCACCACTCAGCGAATCAGCAGTTCCAGCACCCTCCGACGCTCCACCCCCCCAGACCGCACCTAAACCCACACATCCCCGATGCAAACGTCACCGTCCTGCCTCCCGCATCCTCCTGGTGCTACCGCTCAACCCATACACCCCCCCATACACCCCCTCCCCCTCCGTCAATGCACCAGCCTGCCTACATCCAAAGCACAGCGCCTGTCACCTGTATCAAAGTGCTGCAAACGACGACACTACCAACAACACGGAGCACCGTACTCCTCAAAACAAAGCAAAACTGACGAGTCGCCCAGCCACCCTTCACAGAAAAACAAACAAAAAAAAGCTTTCACAGCACTTAAAAACTTACTTACACATCAAAGCAGTGCCTGACGACAAAGTAGTAGCTGGGAAGATCATCAACAATGAGCTTGCAAAACCACACAACGGATTTGTCCCGCTATGCCATCACAAGGGGAAAAACATAATAAACAACTGATTGGGACCATAAAATGGTGGCTGTAAAAGAACAGGAGCACTCAAAACAACAGGCAAAAACCAAAACAAGTTTCAAGAGAAAGGAACAAACGAACTACTACTACTACTACTTAACATTTCTAGAGCGCTACTAGGGTTACGCAGCGCTGTACAAATTAACGAGTAAGGACGGTCCCTGCTCAGAAGAGCTTCACAGATGATCTCCATCTCTGAGCTGAAAGAATGCGTGCAAGAAAAACAAACGGATTTAAAGGCACACCGTTCGGACCTAGCAACGCTGGAAACACATCTGCACAGTGAGATCCACGAGTCCCCCAACCCAATCCCCCCAATACACAACCCCCCCCCTCTCTCTGTGTATATCATCACTGCAACAATGCCACACACCACTCCATCCAACTTTGCAAGCACGACACATCACCCAAATCACCCCCCCCCAAAAAAAAACAAAAAAAGACCAACCTACAAATACACCCCACCCTCAATCACTTACACACACACACTTGCTCACATACACACTCTCTACAACTCACAGTTTGTGTACTGCACACATACTCTATCACTCTCTCTCACACACAGTGAATTTGTGTGAAACACAATCACAAAGTCACAGTTTCTCACATATGCACTTGCACACACTCTCTGCCTCACACACATACTCTCTCTCTCTCACAAACATACATCCTCGCACATTCACTCTCTCTCTCTCTCACACAGTCACTCGCACACACATTCTCTCAAGCAAACACACTCCCAGAAAAACATTGATAGCGCCCGTTTCATTTGCGTCAGAAATGGGCCTTATTTACTAGTGTTTAAAAAGTGGCATAAAGCAGCATTTGGACATTTTGCTTGCCAAAAGGTTCAAATTGCTATTTTTGAAACCTATTTTGCAGACATCTATCTATGCAGTTTGTTTGCAGTGCATCCAAAACACAAGGGGTCATGCTGAGGGTATGTTGGGGGCAGCATTAGGGCATTCCTAACATTTGGACATTTTCCTGCCATAATGGAACAAAATAAAAATGTCCAGGGCTACAATTTAAACATTTTTGTCTAGACCTGTTTTATTATGAGTAAGTCATAAAAAGGTGCCCTAAATGAACAGATGACCACTGGAGAGATTTATTTATTTATTTGGTTCACTTATATCCCACATTTTCCCAGCTAGTGCGGGCTCAATGTGGCTAACAAAGTTAATACATCAAAACATAATACAGCAGGATATAATAATTATAGAAAATTAACAAATACAGTAACGAAAGCAGCTAAATAGGAGAATACGGATGGGAAAACAGGAACAACAAAAGGGAAGCAGACAGAAGGCAAAAAACGGAAAATCAGTCAAAACGGAAATAGGGGATTAAAAAGTACTGAGGTCTTTGGGATAAGCTTTACTAAACAAATAAGAGTTTAGTAATGTTTTAAATGTTGGGTGATCCGATGTCTCTTTCAGTAGTTTCGGCAAAGCATTCCAGGAGTGCGGGCTGATGAACGAAAAGGAAGAAGCGTAGATTAAGGAATGACTCCCCCCTTTACTCCCCCAGTGGTCACTGACCCCCTCCCACCCCCCAAAGATGTGAAAGAAACAGTACATACCAGCCTCTATGACATCCTTAGAAGAGACGGCTGAGGGGAGACATGATAGAGGTATATAAAATAATGAGTGGAGTGGAACAGGTGGATGTGAAGCGTCTGTTCACGCTTTCCAAAAATACTAGGACTAGGGGGCATGCGATTAAACTAGTAAATTTAAAACAAATCGGAGAAAATTTTTCTTCACCCAACGTGTAATTAAACTCTGGAATTCATTGCTGGAAAATGTGGTGAAGGCGGTTAGCTTATCAGAGTTTAAAAAGGGGTTAGACGGTTTCCTAAAGGACAAGTCCATAAACCGCTACTAAACGGACTTGGAAAAATCCAAAATCCCAGGAATAACATGTATAGAATGTTTGTACGTTTAGGAAGCTTGCCAGGTGCCCTTGGCCTGGATTGGCCGCTGTCGTGGACAAGATGCTGGGCTCGATGGACCCTTGGTCTTTTCCCAGTATGGCATTACTTATGTACTTATAGCCAGTCCTATTAGAGCAGCAAGTAGGTCCCTGGAGTAGCCTAGTGGTTAGTGCATATGCACTGTAGAGAAGGGGACCCAGGCCCATATCCCACTCTAACTGGTACACTTGTGGTGGAAAGTGTGAGCCCTCCCAAACTCACCAAAAACCTACTGTACCCATATATAGGTTGACACCTGCAGCCATAAGGACTATTGTAGTGGTATACAGTTGGGTATAATAGGTTTATAATAGGTTTATGGTGGGTTTTGGAGGGCTCAGCATACAATATAAGGGGTAATGGTGAGATGTGTACCTGGGAGCTTTTATATGAAGACCACTGGAATGTCATCTAGGGTGCCCCACTGCTCTGCTTAGATGTCTGTGTGGCCAGTCTACTAAGAATCCTGACTCCTCCTACATTAGAACAGCTTGATTTTGTGCATTTTTTACTTAGACGGTTTTTTTTTGAAAATGGACCAAAAAGATAAATGCACAGAGCACAAAAACATCTAGCAAGTGACCATTTTTGAAAAAATAGACGTTTTGCTGTTTTGAAAATTGCTATGTTCGTCACTTGGATTCTGGACGCTTTGAGCAAAATGTCCAAAGTCGAAAATGCCCCTCCACATTTTTTAAGACAGCACAAGACAAGCACAGAGGATCACTGATAGGCAACGATAATAGAATTTAGTACATGGTGTCAATGGTCTTTATCTGTGTTTCTGTGTTTCTATTTAAATGTTTGCATGAAATAAGAAAGCTAAACTGTTTTTAATTGTTTTTATTTGAATAAAAATAGTTTAGAGAAATTTTTATAACATTTCCATCGTTTCTTTCATTTTGTTAATCTTAGGTATTGCTTTGGGGTTGTTTTCTTCAGCGCTAAAGATGTTTTATGATTTAATCCATGTGGTTTAGTTAGGTTCCAATGGATCACTGCATCAGTCTTCTGCACATAAAAACAAGACTAACATTGTATTAGTCTATTCAGAGAATGTGCAGACCAAAAAAGTTGGATAAAGTGATTTTTGTGACTACTGAGTTACGCAGTGTGATGTTTTAGGACCATGTTCTTAAAATCTATGCCTGGAATATTTTTTATTTGGGCTGAATTTTCTAAGTTTCAAGTCTGAGTGAACTGGGTCCTTGGCACATAAGTATTTAAACTTGAATGGAGGTGAGCATGAGCAATAACTGTGTTCAGAGATGTGATTAGGCAAATAAGAATAAGGTGGAATGGTTCTTATGACTGCCTAAAAGTGAGGAAATCTCAGCAAAGGAAAAAGAACAGTGCAGCATTATTTATGGAACTGGGTCATCCACAATTACAGTTAGATTTTGATTTTCTAAAAATAAATTTATGAACTTTTTTTTGCCATATGAGATGCTAGAACCAGATCAGCAAAGTCAGATAAAAACATAAAACTATGATTGAGATCAATTTAAGCAGGAGAAACTAACAGCTGAGAATTATGCTCTTTTTGAGATTAATTGATGACATTTGGAAGCTTGTTTCTAATATAGAAGCTTAAAAAACAGAGGGAGATCAAAAGGATTTGAGTCTGTACTTAATGGCACTAAAGAGAAAAGCATTTCTAAAAGGCCTGCTGCTTTTCTGCCCTGCATAATACACATGACGCATGTAGTTTGACAGACTAGCAACCATACTGTCTAATTACGAAGAAAGAGATTAAGAAATCCAAGATACAGACATGGGGGGCCCTGTGGTAGAGACAGGGTCCGTGTTTCCCATGTGCCAGGGCTCTTTTTACTGCAGTGGGTAAAAAGCTCCCCCCCACCAAAAGTCATGTGGTAAGATATAACACTTACCTTGTGGCCATGTGGGGAGGAGCACTTACCGCCACCCATTGAGGTGGCGGTAAGGGCTCCCATGGTAACTGGGCAGCACACGGTGATGCCTGATTACTGCCAGGCTAGCACTGTGCTAGAGAAAAATTTTTTTTTGGAGCACCAGAAATGGTGCATGTTCCAGTTGGAACTACCGCTGGTGGCCACGTTGGGCCGGTGGTAGTTCTGGCTTAGCGTGCGGTAAGCCCGCATTGGGCTTAACGCTGCTTTGTAAAAGATCCTCAAAGTACTGTACTTGACCTTCAAATGTTATTTCAATATTTTTTCCTACAAAAATGTCATATTTATAAAGGTGAAAGTGAAATTGTTATTCAATAGCTCTCACTTTAGAAAGAGCCCACTGTGTACTGTAAATAGCATTTACATATGTAGAGACTTACATCTAATCTAATCTAATATGGACATTTTTATTCCACTTAACAAAGTTAAGGCTGAAGGTGGATCACAAAAAAAAAAAAAGGAATTGGGCTACAATCTCATGAAAAAACATATTAGAATACACTAAAACATAAAAATCCTAAAAATTAAAATTAACTTCTTAGTAAATAGTGTTCAAACAAATGAGCTTTCAAAAGGTGTAAACAAAAGGTGTAGCAACAACCAACTTCTCAAAGAGTACATAGGGTTTCTTTTTCAAAGCTGTGTTACCGATTCTTGGTGTGCCAAATGAGAAAAAGCCCATTCGATTCCTGTGGACTTCCTATCATTTGCGGTGCGGGAATCACTAGCGTGGCTTTGTAAAAGAAGCCAGGTCCTATGCCTTGTCATGGATTTTCAGCACAAAGAATTTTATGGAATTGTTAAGTGAATTTCCTGAGATAAACGTAAGCATTTGGCTGAGGAGTAAAACAAATTAATTTATAAAGATATTCAGGTGCCAAGCCATTTAAAATTAAAAAAAAATGTTGAAAACTTGAACTGAACTCTAGCTTTTATAGGAAGCTAATGCAGTCTTAAAAGAAATATGGCCCTGTTTACTAAAGTGTGTTAGCATTTTTAGCCCGTACTAAATGCTAGAGTTGCCCATATTTTCCTATGGGCGACTTAGTATTTAGCATGCACTAACAATGCTAGCACGTTCTTAGCACAGCTTAGTAAATAGGGCCCATAGAGTGGCATGGTCAGTGGTCTTACCCCCAAACACCAATTTAGCAGCTGCATTCTGAACAATCTGAAGTCACCGCAACTGATGATCAGGAAGGCCTAGGAGAACAATATTGCAGTAGTCCAATATTGTTATTTTAAGACTACAGTGTCCAGAAAAAAAGAGAACCTCCAACAATTTTCCAAAAACGTCCTACTGCAGCAGAAACATCCGCTATGCTTTAGCAAAGGACCCTCCTTGGTATTTATTTTCTCAGAAAATGTGTAAAAGTGTACTTTTCCTATTATTTCCTATGGGAAAACTTAAAACCAAAATAGAGTTTTGGTCAATTCAAAAAGGTTCTACATGAGGCAGGATAAAAACTAAAGGTTCTAGGCAGGCAACCTGATTAGCTAAAATGAGTCAGGTGTCCAAGCTGAGTCAGAGTTTCCTTGGAAACAGCTTTCCTGGCTGTTGCTGAGGTAGCCGAAGAGATCAGAAGTGCCGTGCTGGGCTGACTGCATAAGGATGAAAAAAGGTCTTATTTGACTGAGGGGGTCTTTTACTAAAGCTTAGCTCGAGTTATATGCAATAGGGCCTACAAGAATCAGGTGGAAGCGAACGTGGTCACTAGTAGGGCCTATTTACCTCTAGCACCTGTGTTTGCTTTTGATCATCTGGCTGTGGTTTCCAATTGGAGATCTGTTATGGCTGCATGTTTCAGGCTCTCTCAACTGTGTGAAAGTGAGGTGCAAACTAGGGGGCAATACACAGCTCCCCATGAAATGAGAGGAGGGAATAAAGGGTTTATTTGGTATATTGGGCAGGGGAAGGGAGATTTAAAAGAAAAAAATACTTTAGAGAATATGGCTCTATGTGAACATGGTATTTCAGAAATGCAAGCTAAATGAGTCTGTGCAAACCATGGGAAAAGATATTCAGATTCAGATATAATGCACTGATTCAAAGCTTTTTGAAAGCCTTATTGAAGCAGAAAAATAACTTCATTATGACTAAAACACATCAAACCCTTAGAGGACCCTAAAAATAATCTGCTGCTTTCAGCCTGACAGTGGTCTCACAGTAAGTGGAAAATTGTAACTTCAGATAAGAGAACCAAGCAGGCTGCTGCCTTTCAGCATAAAAAAGGGTTGCTTTCAAGGGTGGCAGAAGACTAAAATGTTTTCTTTAAGCCTCTTTTACATTTCTTTCTTAAACTTTATTTTTGCAAATGAATACGGTTACAAAGAAACGGCAAAGAGTCAAGCATCTTATCATTTATCATTTTGTCATACCACCCATATTACACTTACTTAACCCCGAAGACTAAGATAAACCTACCCACCTCAACCCCCCCCCCCAAATTCCCTCTCCCACCCCCCATTCCACCCACTCCCTCCCCTGGAGGACATCAACCATTCAAAATTCTGCTAGGGGCAGTCGGTGATAAGGTGTCCCAGAAGGGGGAGCAACACTGGAAGAAATGGTCCCCTCGCTATGAGGCCAAGTACCGAACATCCTGATGCTCCATCGCGCTCAGGGAGATCATAAGGGACCACCACTGTTGAATCAAAGGGCAGTCGGTGAGCAGCTAGACATTTAATATAGTTTTTTTTTCCCCATCATTACCGCCCGCCTTAAGAAAGCTATCATCCCCACCCTACGGTGTCCCCCTATGTGATAGCCATCAAACAGCAATGCAGGGGAGGGTCGCCACTGAATCCTCCAGATCCTAGACACGTAGGCACACAAGGATGTCCAAAATGCCAGGACCGGAAGGCAGAGCCAGAACATGTGGCCTAGATGGGCCCCGGATCCCGTGCACCTTGGACAGTCATCACGGGGGTGCAGGGTAGCCCTGAAAGCCCTATGTGGTGAGATATACAGACGCATAATAAATTTATATTTAGCTCCCTGATGTCAGCACTCCCAAAATCCCCATAGCAAATACGTAAACAAGGTTGCAGTGTTTTATCCTGGATCCAGCACCCCAATTCCCCAGACCAACTCTGCACCAGGACTCCATAGCACACCTCAGGCAGTGCCTCTCTTAGTTGATTATGAAAGTATTTTAAGGGGACCGATAATTGAGCTTTCAGGTCATATAGCTCTACTAGTTCCCATATTTTCAAGGAGACAGGTAAAAGTCTGTCTTCTTTGTGTTTTCCCGTGGGGCGTTCGAGTTCTCCGCTTTATTGCGGATTTTTTTGAACCCATATTTTCAAGGAAAGTGGCAGTGAAGCAATATAATGACATAGCTGTAAATAGGGAAGGAAAGCCTGAGGGGTCAGATGTTTGCTTATGCACAAATCCTGAAAGGTTCTACAGGTGCCATCCTTATTTAATACTTGGAAGAGATAAATGGTCCCCTCCTCCCTCCAGCCGCGGAAGACCGCTGAGGTCCTACCCACAGGGAAATGTGCATTCCCCCCAATTGGCAGTAAAGGGGATACATGAGGTCAAAGCTACAAAGTTTACAAATCCATTGCCATGCCCTCCACAGAGGAAGGAAGAGAGGAGCAAAACATGGCCTTGTAGGGGTACGACCAGTTGCTGCATGCAGCCAGTAACTAAAGTGGTATGAACTCAGCACCATATTCTCAGTGGCCGAAAAAGAAAAAAAGGACGTGCCCCTAAACCAATCACTTAGATGTCTCATCTCATGCAGCCAGCCACTGAAAACATTTTAATACTTAGCGCACCGAGGCCACCCTTAGCCACAGGAAGATAGGTCTGCAAGAAGGGGACCCGAGATCTCCGTCCATTCCCAAAAAATTTCACTAACATCCGATGTAGCAGATGTTCGTCTTGTCTCAGGAAAAAAAGGAACAGCACCTGAATGACATATAGCCACTTTGGAACTAATATCATATTGTACAAGGCAATCCTACCTCACAGAGATATAGGGAGATTCTGCACATCCCCAAAGAGAGTTGAGTGGAAGCCCACAGCGGAGCCAAATTAATATCATAGAGTTGTTTCAAATCTGCTGGGACCCTAATGCCTAGATATTTAAAATGACCGGCCACCCACTTTAATGGAAAAGGTCCCCCTCCCAGTCCCCCCACACTGAGGAGGGGATCGGCAAAGCCTCCGATTTCTGTAAGTTTAGTTTGAAGCCTGAATAGTATCCATAGTCCATAATAACATCCAGCACTGAGCCTAATGAATTCTGAGGATTCGTAATGGTAAGCAATATATCATCTGCATATGCCAACACTTTAATGGAGAGCTGAGGTAATGTGACTCCCGTGATTGCTGGGTCTTTCATAATGGTGCGGAGAAGGGGTTCTAAATATGATAAGAATAAGAGCGGGGATAGAGGGCATCCCTGCCGGGTTCCCCTACTCACCCGAAAACTGGGGGAACATAAACCATTCACCAGCAACCGAGCCCTGGTCCTGTATATAACCACCCCCTCATCCCTACATAACGCAACACTTCAAAAAGGTAGTCCCAACATACTCGATCGAAGGCTTTCTCAGCATCCAGTCCAACAAGCAGCATTGGCTGTTGTAAGGCCTTGCCCTGGGCCAACGCCAACAAAGATCAACGAACATTCAATCCCAGGTGATGCCCTCTATCAAATCCCACTTGATGTTCTCCCACTTAGGCTGGAATGTGTGTAGCTAGCCTGTCTGCCAATATTCTTGCTAAGATTTTCACATCCACGTTAAGCAGTGAGATTGGACGGTAAGCCCCGGGAGAGTTGGGGGATTTACCTGGCTTAGGAATAAGCACTATAAGAGCTTCATTAGCTCGAGCGGGGAATGTTCCCCCCAAAATTGGCTCCTCGAAAAATAACGTAAGCGGAACACTCACATGCTGTACCAGCATCTTGTAATATTCCGAGGAGAACCCGTCAATCCCTGGGGCAGTTCCCAATGTCAAAGATTTGATTATCTGTTGGACTTCTCGTGCGCGCAGTGGGGCACTTAATTGAGTGCTAGCCTCTGGGGAGAGGGTTGGGAGATCCGAACCTTCGAGGTAGTCTAATAGCGATGGGCCACCCCGCTCCACATCTGCTTGATAGATCTGTGAGAAATAATCATAGAAGAGTTGCAAAACATCGTTGGGATTAGATTTCCTAGAGCCGTCCAGTGCCACTAACGTAGGGATGAACGTCTGTGCTGACCTCACTTTCACTACTCGGGCAAGTAGTTTACCCGGACGATTACCAAACTTATGGAATTTGCAGTGACGAGAGAATAACTGTTTTTTCATACGTTCATGAAGCAAAGAGTTCAATTCAGCCAAGGTGGCTTTCATGTTCTCAAAGTTAACCTCGGATGGATGTTTTATATGGGCCTTCTTGACTTGTTGGTAATGGCGTTCCAACAGGAGGATCCCCTGGGTGATTCTCCTGTTTCACGCACTCACATAGCTAATAATCTCACCCTGCATCACTGCCTTTGATATTTCCAAAAACAAATCCGGGGCGTCCCTATGACCAGCATTAGTTTCCGCAAAGAGTTCCCATTTTTGAATAAAAAAATCCAGAAAATTAGTGTCGTCTGAAAGAAAAGATGGGAATCTCTAAGTTCTCATCGCCCCTACATCCGGGTCCAGCGATAAATCCACGCAAATAGGCGTATGATCTGAAACTGCCATAGGGCCCAGATCCACGGACACAACCTGCGAGAAGAGCGAGATGGCTAGTAGGATATAGTCAATACGAGACCAAGTCTGGTGGGCCCGAGACAGATGCGTATAATCACACCGCTTCGGGTATAATAATCGCTACCAGGTCCAGGAGACTGCAGAGATAGGGCAAACCCCTGCCCTTGGTCAACGCATGCCATGCCCCAGGCATTAAATTATTTTATCGTGTGCCATTTTAATATAATATAATTTTTTATCTTTTATACCTAAGAGTAAAATCTTCTCAAAGAATATTCACCAGTAGTATATATATCTAACAGTATAAACATTTTTATTTATTGTATATTTAACCACATATCGTAAAGACGCTCACAAGTTCTTATGAAAACAAACTATCAGATTCATTAACATTGACGTCATTACGTCATCACATCTGATTATTTCTTTTAGAATTCATCTTTATTTCTTTATTTATTATATGACATATTCACCTTATCATTGTTTTATTTTTTTATTTTCATTCATTTCTCACGTATTAGAAATATACTGTAAATGCTCTCAATTGTGTTTTTGCCATTATGTCATCACGTCGGCATGTCGCAGTCTACGTCTACTCTTTTTGGCACCTTTTTGCCTTTAAAAACAGTGTTTGGCTGCCCTATCGCTTTTACTAGTGCTTTTGTGCAAATGAGAAGGCTCTTCATAGAGCTCAACCTTCGCAAGTGTGGCGATTTATAACCATTGTTACACATTTCCGTGTAAGCAAACACATTAATTTTGATATATTTTCTAAATATTATCTGGATTTTTTGCGATTTGACGCCACAAAGGCACAATTACAACTCACAAATTCTATCTAAGTATTTGGCTTAACCCTAAAAAAAATTACCGATGTCGCCAATATTACAAACATAATTATTCTGAATCATAATATAGACTATCCTGCTTATAATCGAACGAGAAAAACGCCCAAGTTCCGACCTAAATCGGGAGATGGAAGTTTATCTCACAAAAACGAATAACATGGTATAATCGAAAGCCGAACTTGGACATTTTCAACTGCACTCCATCGCGGAAGCGTACAAAGTTGATGGGGGCGTGTCGGAGGCGTGGTGAAGGCGGGACTGGGGCATGGTTATCACCCGAACAGAGATGGGTGCCTTTCGCCGATAATGGAAAAAAACTATGCGTTTGTGGCTAGAATTTAGGGCACTTTTCCTGGACCCTGTTTTTTCACGAATAAGGCCCCAAAAAGTGCCCTAAATGACCAGATTACCACCAGAGGGAATCGGGGATGACCTCCCCTGACTCCCCCAGTGGTCACTAACCCCCTCCCACCACAAAAAATGATGTTTCACAACTTTTTATTTTCACCCTCAAATGTCATACCCACCTCCCTGGCAGCAGTATGCAGGTCCCTGGAGCAGTTGTTAGGGGGTGCAGTGGACTTCAGGCAGGTGGACCCAGGCCCATCCCCCCCTACCTGTTACAATTGTGCTGCTTAATGCTTAGTCGTCCAACCCCCCTAAACCCACTGTACCCACATGTAGGTGCCCCCTTCACCCCTTAGAGCTATAGTAATGGTGTAGACTTGTGGGCAGTGGGTTTTGAGGGGGATTTTGGGGGCTCAACACACAAGGGAAGGGTGCTATGCACCTGGGAGCTCTTTTACCTTTTTTTTGTTTTTGTAAAAGTGCCCCCTAGGGTGCCCGGATGGTGTCCTGGTATGTGAGGGGGACCAGTGCACTACGAATCCTGGCCCCTCCCACGAACAAATGCCTTGGATTTATTCGTTTTTGAGCCGGGCACTTTCATTTTCCATTATCGCTGAAAAGCAAAAACGCCCAGCTCACAAATTGTCGAATAAAACATGGACGTCTATTTTTTTCGAAAATACGGTTCGGTCCGCCCCTTCACGGACCCGTTCTCGGAGATAAACGCCCATGGAGATAGACGTTTTCGTTCAATTATGCCCCTCCACATATAATCATTATGTAGGGCAAAACCATTGTTAAATAGTATGAATTCAATATATTGCACACATTTGCTTTTAGCCTGTATCTCCCTTTCTTTATATAGGCATTGAACTTATACAACTTGTATATTACAGAATTACTCCTTGATAAGAACTTTGATCTCCGTCTTTTTCTTTCTGTATTTTGTCTTATTTCTGTTAGTTTTAAAATAAATGAACAATTTTTATACAATATTTAAAATATTCATAACAATTACCAATAATTAATTTACAACCTATATATATTTTTATAAACAAATTCTTTTGCATACCAAAAATAAAGAATATCACTAGTAGTTATCAATAATGATTATACAATTAATATAATTTTATATATATTGTTTATATTCATAATTTTTGAAAGGACAATTTTTGGGTATATTTAGATATCCATATATATTTATGTCATGTATATGATAATTAACAAGCACTTTTATTTGTGTATACATGGAATTAGATGTATGCCTATTTATATGTCCAATTTATTACTTGTTCATGTATCATTTTTAGTGATGCTGTATTTTCACTGCTTTTTTCCATCATTATTTTGCATGACATTAATATTTTTAATATTATTCTTTTATATAGATGGAATTAAACGATATCTATATGTATTATTCATGATATACTTTCAGTGATGCTATTCTTTTATTGTAATTTATGTTTTATTATCATCACCATGTTTAACAATATTACATTTATGATTAATACTAGTAATGTAAATGTCCACATTACTGTTTATTTTTTATATATATTAATGTTTTTATGTCTTGTCGTCAGACCTCTGAGGCAGGCATTGATTAATGCCGAAACATGGCCCATGTCGGGTCACTCATCAATAAAGAACTTCAGTTGTCCCGCCCGGTCTTGAAGGCCCAGTGTTGCTTATTTTGTTTGTATACTTTCTATGTATGCTGTATTACCCTCTCTATTTGTTTTATAAGTTTCATTTCAGCAATGGATTCCAGAAACCCGACAAACCTCAGATTATCACGACGGGAGCGATTCTCCAGATCTTCAAGCTTCTGGTGGTATTCTTATGCCAGGCGTTCCAACTTTTCTAACTCCCCTGCATGGGTTTGTTGCACATCTTCCACCTCTGACACTCACGCCTCCAACTCTCCAGTTCTGCGAGTGAGTTCCGAGGTTAAAGTTGTAAGTTGATCTGATAGTTGTGTAAATCTAGGATCCAGGGCAAGCACCACTGAGTCGGTAAGTTCTAGAATAAAATTGTCAGGAGGTGAGTGGGGCGGCGAGGCCACTGGAGAGGCGGCCACCATTTTGAGATCCAAATGCTTCTGTCACTCCTCTTTTCGTTTCGAACATTTAGGAAACTGCGCCACCGCAGCTCGAGTTAGATATTTGTCCATATGTTATTAACTACTCATGAGTCGAAAAATCTAATTTCTAAGTTCCAGGAGACATGCAAAAAAGTCAAACTGCGGATGGGGCCCCAAGCAGCTGAAGTAACACGTCTTCCACCGCTCACAACATCGCGTGACCTCTGCCTCTTTTACATTTTACAAAATTGTCATTAACCTTTTCATATATTCTAAGGCAATATTTCTCTTCTCTATGTAGTATAAAAAATGCACAATGTTCTTCAAGAAAAAAAAGTAAGCAGCATGTTATAAGGTTACTGTTTCACCTTCTCCATGGCTCATGTGCATTCTATAACTATGCAACTAGCCTCTTAATAGAGGGCAAGGGTAGCTCTGAAAGTACTGCGCAAAAGAAATTTATAGGGGGTGACTATTGCTTTAAGAGCAGAGAAAATATAAAAAGACAACAGAACAGGTGAGAGGAGATACTGAGCTACAAGAATGGAGGGAGGGAAGAGAAAAAGTGGAAATGGTGGAACCATGTGGGAGAGGCTAAGAAGGGATGGCAAGATAAATTAGTGAAAGGTGGAGAAGCGGACAGTGAATACAGAGGTAGAAATGTAGTAATGGAGGGTAGATGAAAGATGGATGGGAATGGCAGGGTGGGGAAGAATTGAGATGGGAAATGGGACAGCTAGGGAATAAGAGAAGAATATGGAAAGTTAATAGGTAGATGAAAAGTCAAAAGAAGGAGGGTGTCACGAACTCAGGGAAAATGTGAGCTCTTGGGCTGCCTCCCATGAATGGCAGCAGCAGGTGAACCTTCCAACCAGGACTGGACTGAACAGGCAGGACTGGAATAGACAAGAAGTGCAAAAGCACACAGGCAGGAACACCCCAGAAATGCAATAAGCACACAGGCAGGAACAGACCAGAAGTACAATAAGCACACAGGCAATACAAGAAAGAACACTTGGCTAGGCAGGAACAGGACACACAGGAACAGAGTTTGACTAGGCAGAACAGGATACACAGGAGCAGAACCAAGTAAAGCAAGAAGAAAGATACTCAAATGGGCAGCAAGGCCAAACTGGAACCCATGCACACCAGAGCACTCTCATATGGGCCACAAGGCTGAACTGGAATCCAACCACAACAGCAGAAGGCAAAAGAGAAGGCATGAACATACAGGCAGAGGCAAACATAAGAAGGCTGAACACACACAAGCAGCAAAACTGCACTGGAGCCCACAGACACACAAGGGCTAAAGGCAAGCCCAAGCTCACACAAGCATGTAAATAAGGATTGTTTACTCTTTCCAAAAATACTAGGACTAGGGGCCACGCAATGAAGCTACACTCAACATGTAATTAAACTCTGGAATTTGTTGCCAGAGAATGTAGTAAAAGCAGTTAGCTTAGCAGGGTTTTAAAAAAAGGTTTGGATAGCTTCCTAAAAGAAAAGTCCATAAGCCATTATTAAGATACACTTGGGGAAAATCCACTGCTTATTTCTAGAATAAGCAGCATTAAATGCATTGTACTGTTTTGTGATCTTGCCAGGTACTTGTGACCTAGATTGGCCACTGTTGGAAAGAAGATGCTAGGCTTGCTGGACCTTCGGCCAGTCCCAGTATAGCAATTCTTATGTACTTATATAAACAGGCAAAAACAAAGACAGAAGTGCTAACCCTAGCACACAGGCAAACAAAAGAAACAAGGCAGAAGTGCCACACAGGCACACAGGTATGGAAACAAGGCAGACGTGCTACACAAGCACATAGGCAAACCTGGAGACCTTTGGCGATACAAAGGCCCCAATTGAATGTCCTCACCTTCCTTATGAAGGCACCAAGTTATAGAATTGCACCTAACTTCTGTAAATCAGATATCCATTTTAGTTTGACAATATCTTGAAACTTGATTGAATTATCTACATAGACATTAAAATTATACAAAATCCACGAATTTGGATAACATATAAGTAGGTCAGACATAAAAGAACAAAGTTTGTCGATAGGTGCTGTACTTGTAGGATGTCATTGCTAAACAAACAGAAAATGAATAGATGGAGCAGTAGAGACTAGTGAGACTTCAAATAATCTAGGATGTGTGGGAGAGATACTACTAATCATTTCTATAGCGCTACTAGATGTATGTAGTGCTATACACATTATATGCAGGTACTTTTTCTGTACCTACAGGGCTTATAATCTAACCCCCCTGTTTACTAAGTCACACACAAATGCTGACACAGCTCATTCACTTTGAATGGGCTGTGTAAAGCATTGCCATATGGCAGCAGCTAGCACGGCTTAGTAAACAAGAGGGGTATGTTTTTGTACCTGGGGCAATGAAGAAAAGGTAAATCACAGCCATAAAGTAGGGCAACCCTGCCTCCATTTTTCTAAGGTCTGTTACTATGCAGGAAAGCAAAAGAAGAACAGAAATGACAAGAAAAGAAACGTTCCTCTCCTTCAACCCTGACGCTGTTATGAACACCAGCTCAAATCAATGTTCCAAAGTAAGGTTAGTCAGCAATGTGCTTTTACTCTTAACAGAATGGAAATTAAGAAAACCTACCTACCACTCTAACACAGTTTCATGGTAAGTAACTGCAAGGAATTGGACTTGGTATCTGTTCTCTATAGAGAGCCCCATTGGTGCAAGTTTAGCATTGCGGTGTTGACTCTCAAACTGAAGAAAGAGGCAATGCTCTCAGAGAACAGGAATACGGTAAAAGAGATGCATCCTAAATATAAAGAGAGAAAAAGCTTTAAAAGATGCCAAAATAGATGCCCAAAGAGTAACTCTCTTTCAAATCTCTTCATGCTGCAGCATATACATGAGTATCATCTATCCTACAATTTCTACTGATCACTACATTTAACTTACATGCGTAAATATGCTTTCTAGAAATTCAAACAGTACATCATTCTTCTATAATTGCCTTCTATATCCTATATAATAAAATGCACCTGCAACGTTCTGAAGCTGGCTGCGTGGATAAAAACTCTGAAGCATTCGTGCTCCTGTTCCCCGAAGCGTCATCAATGACTGTGCCCAATCACAGCACAGCAGCGCGAGTCAACGTGAACTCCTACGTATTAAAAACAAAAACCCGCCAACAGTGTGAAAGTTTCTTCACACAGAAAAAAAAGAAGGGCATCAGCACTTTCGGGAAAACCAGGTTAACCCACACACACAAAACAACCCACACACTCCAACACAAGACCACGTTAATCGGAAACAGCTCCCCTCACACACTCTACTCACCAAAACGCTACCGGATAATTCCCTCACTAATACAAACTAACAAACTAGAAACACCACCCTCCAACTCCTCCCTCATTCTCCTCTATGACGTCGGAACACCGCCCTTCACCTCCTCCCTCAACGAATACCTCCTGACTCCCAGATTAGACAGCACAGCACATTATCTGCAGCCTCCCGTCAACAAAAGCCTCTATAAGGACAGAGAACCAAACTTTAACCCATCAGATCAAAAGCCCCCTACCACCGAATCCGCCAACAACAAAAAAAAAAAAGGTGCAGGCTCTGCCCTTCTCACACAATCACCAACCCCCACCCCCTCCCAACCACAACACCACATCAAAAGCCCTTCTACATGTAGAAGATAAAAGTACCCTCCCACCAACGACAAGAAAAAAAAACGCTGCAGGCTCTGCCCTGCTCTATCTATCTCTGTTCTCATCACAACCTTGCTAAAACAGAACAACAGAGAGAAAAGGGCAAAGTAAGCACAGTCCTTTAGCCAAAGCACCCTCCCACTGAAGACGACAAGAAAAAAAAACCAGCTGCAGGCTCTGCCCTTCTCTATCTCAGTTCACAACACACCCTTGCTAAAACAGAACAACAGAGAGAAAAGGGCACAGTAAGCACGTTTTGCATCAGGAATGCTGCACACCATAACACACCACCAACACACATGCTAACCCACAATCAACAAACATAGCCACAACATTGAGAAAAGGCAAGAATAAACACACTTAGCACCAACAGTGCTACACACCATTAATCCACTGCACCACACACACTAACCCCCACTGACAAAACACACTGACAGCACAACACCACCCTCATAGCCACCAACCAATTCATCAAAGTTTGCAAGCAAGGGACATTCAGCAACCCCCCCTTAAAAAACCGGCAAAACCCAGCCCACCCACCCCTCAAAAAAAACCCCCTCCAAGCCCCCTTCAAAAAACATAACAAATGAAGACAAAAAAAAAAAAACATTTTAAGATCCAATCAAAACATGAACCCCCCCCTAAGACTTCATTACACTACAACCTACAAACACAATAACAAAACAAACAACACTGCAACAAAACAAACAATAACAAATGAAATGGCACATAACACAGAAATAACAAATATTCATCACCAACACAACACAATTACAAAAAACACCTCTTTCAGCACAATCATTGCAAAAAACAAATACCTTGCTAGCGCCCGTTTCATCACTCACAGAAACGGGCTTTTTTACTAGCTTTTTCATAATGTTAACTTTGTACACAGTCCCCCAGAAAAAAGCATTTAACCGGCCAAAATTGGCACCTGGCTGATTAAATACCCCATAACCAGCTATCTGGCGATATCCAGCAGAGGATAGCCACTATCTCCTGCTGAATATCACCAGTTAGCGGCTAGCAGATAGCTGGTTATATTGGCTATTTCTTGATTTTCAGCCCCACTTTAGTGGCTATATTTGGCCACTTGAATATGTGGGATCTTTGGCTGGTTAGAGGATAACCGGCTAAGTCCAAATAGCAACATAGGTGGTTATTGTCTAAGTGGCCAAAAATAAACCAGATATTCAATGCTGGTCACTGGAAATGGCCTGACATTGAATATCTGGGTTTAATGGTGACCAATGGAGTTAGCCAGGCTAACTCCCGTGGTCTGAATATCGGCCCAGTGATTATGTGATCAGTTTGGTAATAGACTTTCTATTTTTGTTTTTTTTAAATTATTATTATTACATTTGTACCCTGCGCTTTCCCACATAATGCAGGCTCAATGCAGCTTACATAGTAATTTGAAATACAAAGTTAATAGAATTTTAATAAAACAGTAGTAAAACAATGTAAAGTTGGGCTTAGTAGTGTATGATAAGTTGAGCTAGATAAAATATGACTAGGATAAAAGAGGGTAGACAGGATAGGATAGTGTAATTTGGGAGAAAGGGTAAGGAGGGTAAGGAGGGATAAATTTAAGGAGAGATGGAAAGAGAAGGATGGGAGGTTGGTATTTAAGTCAGAACAGAATTGGGGGTGGAAGTTGGCGAGATTAGGTTGGGGCATTTGGATAGGCTTGCTTAAAGAGATGAGCAGTACCATCGCTGGTACGCTGGCTTACTAAGTTACGCTATATGTGTGAAATGGAGAGACTGACAGCAGTTAAATGAAAGACCTTGCCTAGGTGGGAGAGGATATGGAAGCCTTTCTTGAATGTGGCCTAGGGGAGAATGTTACTAGATTGAATGACAGGAGGGAGTAATAGAGTTGGGTTTAGGGAGGGGAGGGAGGTTTTGAGGGGGGGGGTCAAAGGGGAGGGGTTTTGTTTGGGGTGGGGGGGTTCACTCGTGTATAAAATTGGAAAAAAGTTGAAGTTATCTGGGGATTTATGGTAGATTGATACGAATTACTGTTATTGTTCATTTTTGTACTATGACTTCTGTTTTCTTACTGATGTGTTCTATGATGTCTATACTTTGCTTTGTATCAACTTAAGTTCAATAAAGACTTCTATAAATTAAAAATAAAAGAGATGAGCTTTCAGCATTTTTCTAAATGTTACACTTTCCAACGTTCTAAGGGGATGAAATCAACGTCCTAAGGGGATGAAATTATTTTTTGTTTCTTCTTTTGCATACCAGGCTGCAAACACATGGAATGTACTGCCAGATAGCTTAAGATCCTTGTCTAACTACAGGGTTTGTAGAAAATTTATAAAACCCTTTTGTTCTGCTAATATGTTTTACTTAAATGAAATTGTATGACAGGTTGTTATCATCAGGTTTTGTTAACCATGACTAGTTCCTACTGTAATTTCCTTTGTTAATTTGTCTAGCTTCTTTCAATTGCCATCTTCTTAAAACTATACAGGTATTAGCAGAATATAAGAGGCAAAATGTACTGTAGTGTAATGTAATCTATTTTGAATTATATTAGCAAATTTACAGTACTACATTTTAATAATCCACACCATAGAAATGATAATCAAACTTGAATACCAATATAAATCCATTTTGGATTATCCCTGATCTCACGTACCTCAGCTCCTCCTCCCTCTCCCACCCCCAAGGAGAGAACTCATTTCCCTTAAAATTTTGGCAAAGGACAAATACTGTCTTCTGCACGTGTTGACATTACACGAAAGTCTGCATTTTTCTATCTAGCACCATCTCTCTGGAACTCACTGCCAAAGCACCTCCATCTTGAGCTGTCTTTCCCTAAGTTCAAGGCTAGTCTAAAAACTCACCTGTTTGCACTTGCATTTAGTTCCTGATTGTACACTTTACCCTCTCCTAGGGGGTCTTTTACAAAGGCATGCTAGTGTTTTTAGAACGCGCTAATGATTAGCACACGCTAAATGCTAGAGATGCCCATAGGAATGTATGGACTTCTCTAGCATTTAGCACATTCTTATTGATAGCGTACGCTAAAAACTCTAGTGCGTCTTTGTAAAAGGACCTCCTAGTTATTTGTCTCTTGCCTCAGCAGTCTGTCCTCTTGCCTGCTTTCCTGTCCTTTCAGGTCTTTGCTTCTGCTTTCTTGTTGAATTTCGTGGTTCTGTTTCTTTTGTCCTAAATTTTTAAAATTGTAAACCACTTTGCTGTTCCCTTGAAAGGTGGTATATTTAAACTAATCTACTATAATAAAACTCACCCTCAACGTTCTGAAGACAACGTTCTGAAGTCACTCAGTCACTCCCTTAAGGGTTCAAGGATTCATGGTTGTGAAGCCACAACACTGACCATGTCTCTCTGCCCCGCCCTCGCATGACGGACCAATCAGAAAAAACACCCTTAACATTCTGAAACACAAAGGACCATCACAACACCGTTCCCAGGCAACACTAGGCAACGTAAGACGAACCAATCAGAGGAAACTACGTGACAATAAGGGAGGAGCATTCCCCAGCAGAATGGCTCATTATCTGTGCAGCACGGAGAGCACAGAACCACCGCTGGAACGAGAGAAGAATATTCCTGCTGTGGGTATGTGCAAAAATAGACCGGGGGGGGGGGGGGGGGGGGGGGGGAAGAAAATTTTAAATGCCTAATGCCAGTACTGAAGAGTGCCAGAAAGCCCATAGCAAAGACTATATTTGGGATCGCTTGACATGGAGTCAGAGGAGCCGGAAAACAACGTGCCCATCACCATCTGGGACGTGGGCGAACAGGACAAGCTGTGACCCAGCTGGAAGGATTACCTGCGACCCAGCCAGCAGCAAACAGCGACCAAGGAAGGGGGAGAAGTAGGGAAACACGCGGAGCATGTTTCCCTACTCCTTCCCTGCCTAGGAATCACTGGAGACTGGCTGCCAAACTAACAAAACAACCGCACACCGACGCACCACCTCCATCATTCAAAAGGCATCCACTCTTTCTTCAACAGAAATGCAAACTAATAATACAAAACAAAGAATACCCGTTTTCTCACGCAGCTACAGGTAACTCCCCACCCCCTTCCTCTTCCCCTTTTGCCAAAGCGGCCGTGCCCAACCATCCCCAGCCTCAGGCAAGCCGTCTCCCACCTCGGGGATTCCCCGAGCACCCGGAAAAAGACGGTGCAGCTTCCCGCAGCGCATGTTCCAGCATTCCCCTGCAGCCGGCCTGAAATGGACCAAACATACCGGATCACCACCCGATGGCCCGAGACCGTGCTCCTCTCCCTTCCACCAACTTAAAACAACCATCCCCGTCCTTAGGCAAGCCGTCTCCCACCTCCAGGATGCCCAGAACCCCAGCCCAACGGAAAAAGACGGCGCTGCTTCCCACAGCACATTTCTCTTCCAGTGTTCCCCTACAGCAGCCCTGAAACGGCCAAAAAATACCGACAGACCAAGAACGTGCTCCTCTACCTTCTGCCCATCTAAAACAGCACTGCTGCCTCAGCACAACACAAAAAAAAAAACCCGGAAAAAACAATCCACCACTCAGCAAAGGCTGACCCCCCTACAACCACATTTACATTTCACCAACAGAAAGACCCCCCTCCACAAACCTCCTTGACAGACAAAACCACACACACACACACAATATAACAGACACACACCCTCAAAGCCACACACCAATCCATCCCACTTTGCCAGCATAGCACAGCACATCCCCCAACCCCCCAAGCAAAAAATAAAAAAGACACACATCAACAACCTGCACACACACCCCACCCTCACACACTCTCTCTCTCTCTCTCTCTCTCTCTCTCTCTCTCACACACACACACACACACACACACACACACACACACACACAAAAGAACCCACATGCTAGCGCCCGTTTCATTGGTTTCGGAAATGGGCCTTTTTTACTAGTAAACCATATACTACATGAGATTCTCATAAAAAGCAAATAAGAGGTAAATAACACTGGATGGCGCAGAGAGAGTAATGCACAGGCTCATTGCTATATTTCCATATCCAATGTTTCAGGACCTGCTACTCATTCTGCCGTTTGTTGCATTTGGCTTTCAACCACATGATGCTTATTCCCGACCTTCACATTTCATAATCTGATGGCTGTAACCCCTTTAACAATTGTGCTTTCGCCACCATTATTTTGCTTTGCTTGGTGTTATTTATTTTTTAGATATGCCTATAATTATATTATAAATACTGTTTACTCTAATATTGAATAACAGCATAGACTTCAATTATTAACAGAAAAACATGTAAAAGAATGACACATTACATTGAATATGTAAAGCATTTTTTAAAGATCTGTTAGCTTATGCTATAAGATATTTCTTGCCCTTAGAATTTAATTTTATCCTCTGCAAGGGCTGAATAAACAATCAAATGTAACTTTTAATTTGAATTGTGTCCATGAATTTTCCTCTTCACAACCATTTTTATTTGTGTTCTGAAAACAGTGAAGAGGTTGTTGTTTTGTCCTGTTTATTTTTCTTTATTCATCTTTAGCCCCAAATTGACATTTAAACCTACATAAGTATTGCCATACTGGAACAGACTGAAGGTCCATCAAGCCCAGCATCCTGTTTCCAGCAGTGGCCAATCCAGGTCACAAGTACCTAGCAAGACCCCAAAAAGTATAAAACATTTTATGCTGCTTCTAGAAATAAGCAGTGAATTTTGCCCAAGTCCATTTTAAACCTCAGACTCAGTCCTCCTTCCTCTTTGTTTTTGCTTTGCAACATAGTTGGGCCACTTTAGGTGATCTATTGGGAATTACCCCATCCCCCGAATCCTATAAAAATGCTAAAAAATGTGCATGCAAATTTAGGCACGTGCCAATTAGTGACAATAATTGAGATCTTAACAAGCAATTATTGGTGCCAATTGGATTTAATTAAAATTTACATGCATAAATTTATGTGTAGGAGCTGTGCATAAATTTTACACATGGGTCCAAAAAAGGGGCATGGCCATGGTAGATTAGGGTCGTTCCTTTAATTTTACAAGCGCAATTATAGAATAAAGGGGATCTGCACCTAATTTAGGTACAGGGATTTAAACCTAGGTTTCCTTGGTATAAATGGTTGCACCTAAATGTAGTCACAGTTCCCGGCACTATTTGCTATTTTATAAACAGCGCCTAACTTTAAGTGCCATTTATAGAATAACAGCATTATTGTTTGGTGGTGATTTTTTAGGTGCCTTTTATAGAATTCAGTCCTATATGTCTATAGTGGTTTTCATGATAAAACAATGAGGACCCTGTTTACTAAGGCGTGTTAACATTTTTAACACACCTACAATTAGTGCGCATTCTAACCGTGTAGGCATCTATAGGGATATTGTAGGCGTGTACACAGTTAACGCATGCACATGGTTAATGTGCATTAAAAACGCTAACATGCCTATAATGCGGCTTAATAAATAGAGCCCTTAGGATTCTTTTCTCCAGTCCCTTGATAATTACTGATTTCTCAAGATGGCGATGCTGGTGCATAAAGTAGCCTGACCTCAGATCTGGTCTTGAGGGACATGTATGCTGACCATCTTTTTTTCAATAAGCAAATAAATAAAGCCACAGATGAAATACAAAAGAAAGCTCTTATGCTGATTGCTGATTGTTATGAGATCAATTGACCAATAGTCTCTCTAGTCGACCTTAAAGAAACCTTATAATGAGACTGTGACTGTACTGATAATACATTTCTCACACAGGCTGTCTGAAATTGATCTCCTTTCCTTCTAACTCCCAAGAGGAAGCATCTAGTGAAACTTGCCTTGGGGTATTGCAAGTCTGTGCCCTGTCTTCCAAAACAGAGATTTGATTTGATTTTTATAATGTGAGCAGCCTAGTTTTGTTTGCCTTGGAACTTTTTGTTTGATATTGGCTGCATAGCTTATCTTGAAAACTGAGAGCTACTTCAGGTTTCCTTCTACAGAGATTTCAGTACAACAAGATGGATCAATGCCTTCGTGAAGTTATCACAGCTTAGCTGAACTCTACAATTTATCCAAGCATTTAGAAATTAACCTGTAAAATTGGTTTGTCTATAGTCTGTGATGAAACTGCAGTGCTGCTTCCTTTCCAAGGCTAATGTAATAATTGTACTTGCTCAGTAAGGGCTGAAGCTACTCTGTAGCACATAAAGGAAAACCATTTCATTTTGTCAGTGGAACTACATCAGATAGCCTGTCAACATAGAAAACATGAGAAGACCTTTATCTGTGTCATTGTTTTCAATGTGGTGGAAAAGATGCTCTACATTTATGTCTGTTCAAAACTGCTGAATGCTAGTTTTATAAGAATAAAGGTCATGTTGCATGTCTGTTACACAACATTCATAATACCAGTGAAGAAAGAAGAGCTATGTGGCATCTTCATGCATGTTAACAAGTTAGCTGAAGCATCATAGAAACCAGGGTAGACAAGGACATTAGGACACCAAGAGAAATTCCAGTGGAGCAGTGGTCAGGGAGAATGAGTAGGTCTGGAAGCAATACATAACTCATATGCCTCAGGGCACTGCTGCTGTTGCCATTCCAGGAGAATGTCCCCTTCAGGTCATCTGTCCTAGCAGAAAATTTGACTTATCCTAGTGACATAATCTGGGAGATTCTGACAATGCTGTTTCTGCCTACAAAAGCACAGCCTAGGAAGATGGAGAGTGTGAGATTTTCTTCAGCTTTATCGATTGGTGCAAACAGGAAATGAATATAGATTACATTCATAGCTGCATATTCTTCAGTTTAGAAAGAATATGCAAATTGGAACTGACATCTCTAGGTCAGTATACATACAATTCTAGTAGTATTTTAGAAGAGGATCTGCCAATGTACATCCTGTTCTAAAATACAAGAAGGAATACATGTGTAGGAGCCAGCAGGGACAAATGTCTAGATAAGGCATAGATACATGTTTTGTGGGAGGAATTATTTTAGAAAGAAATGTGAAAGAATTCCACATAGAAAGGAGGGATAAAGTAAACTGAATATTTGAAGGGGGGGGGGGGGGGGACAAATATCTGTACAGATTGAAAGTGGTTCCAAGAGAATATTGAAGGACATTGAAACATTAGAGAAAAAAACCATAGGACCTATATAATCTCACCAATGAAGAATGGCAGGCAGTTAGAGAGGTACAGGAAAATGGTAGAATTACCATTAAACCAGCTGATAAAGGTGGGGGGGGGGGGAGTACTAATGATTCTTAATAAAAATGACAATTTGCTTGAGATCTACTTTCAATTAAATGACAGAGCATTTTATCTGCTTCTTCTATGTGACCCAATAGCACTACTAAAAAGGGATATAGATAATTTACTTCAGGTTGGCAAGTACTTAGGCTTCCTTACTTTAAACTATTGATTTTCTTAAGGAAGATCAAACAATTATTCCTACCTTTTCCATGCTCCCAAAAATGCACAAATCGCTCACCACTCTGCCTAGGAAACCTATTGTTTGGGCAATAGGTTTCCTCTTGGAACCACTCAGTTTTTTTCTTTGACCCTTTGTCTCCTTGGCTTCCTTCTAAATCAAAGATTCTCTACCTCTAGATCAACACACATATGCTATACAAGATCTGTTCTTAGTTATGCTTGATATAGAGGCCCTATATACAATATTCCACAATAGGTGGGTCTTAGTCCTGACAATAATACCTTCTCTCAGAGGCCATCACCTATTAGGGTACCTATTGATTACATTTTAAATTTTGCAACATTTGCTCTCATAAAAAATTATTTAAAATTTGATGGCAGTTTTATCAGCTGATAAAGGGGACAGTGTACTGCTATGGATTTACAGCCTGTCTCACTGACACAGACTACTCAATAATTACTGTGGATTTTTTTGGATTCGTATTAGGTAAATGAGACTTTTATTAGAGGTGCCAAAATCTACAATGATTAATATATATATACAATGATTAAATCATCTAACTAAAAGAAAGCTATAAGACAGATATATACATACAACATCACTGGTCAGGAATTTCAGGCCCTTATCTCATCAGCTGGGAGGCCCGTTGCAGCAAAAGCCCGAAGTCTCATGACCAGGAACAAGTCTCTTCTGCACGGTGCATCCACCCACAGATGAGCCTCAAAGCTCTGCCGCAACAAGCCCCCTTTTTATTAAGCTAAAGCTTATTTTCAGAGCCAAGGAAAATTACAGAATGCTTGAGAATAGGTAAACAAGCCATAATGTGGGAATGTGGTCACATGTTTCCAAGTCCAGGTGGCCAGTCTGAACTTCGAAAACAAGCACCATCCTCCTCTTCACATACCAAATTAATTAGAGCTGTGTCTTATCTTCTGCATTCCAACTTATTTTCACACAAAGTTAAACAATCATTTTTAAACCGAATTACTTCTAATCAACAATACAGACCCCAAGTGCACTTGTTGGTCAAGGCAAATAAAAAAGCAATCTCTAAAATCTTTCTTATTACAGACAGCAATGGGGGTCACCATATATAGAATCTGGCCCTAAGTGTGAGTCCCACCATGCTTTGCCCAGATTCTACTTGTACACCTATCTGTAAAATATGCACTATGTAAGATACACATATATTTATGGAATTTTGGTATATATGTACCTATGTGCACACATACACATGGGAGTGTCATTATTCTAATGACATATGTGCATAATTGATGCATAACTATTTGCAATTCCGTTGTACAAGCCTACTTTTATTAAATTCTGCATCAACTGCCATATTCACCTCTGCTTCACTTTTCAGTCTGTTTTTCTTTTTGTCTCTTCCCTCTGCATTTTTAATGACTGTCTGGTCTCTGATTCATTCCTACTTCATGCAATATTCTGCTTTGGTTAGTGTTTTGTATTCTAAGAATGCTCTATTACACCATTTTTTTTACTCGCCTAATTAGATTAGTTGTTTTTACCATGGTGCCTTGAATCCTGTTCGGACATGGTGGCTGCTATGAAGAAATGCTTTATGAAGTGCTTGTATTTTTTCCTCTGATTGATGGCTCTATACTTCAAATCATAAAATAAATCCAGGGTGATGCTGATTCACAACACAATGTCTTCACTCAATCTATTCCTTTGATAAAAACCTCTGTTTGTAAGTAGAATCTATGCTATTTATTGAAGAAAGATGCCAATTGTATAGAAATAAACAAGGTCTTTAGTTTGCTTATTGCAAAAAATATGAGAAATTTGAACAGCTGTGTCAAAAAAAAATTAAAATGTAAAAAGTCAAAATATATACTGGAGTGTGATGGAAACATTCAAACTATTGGCAGGTTTTGCTAAGTTACATGAAAGAAGCATTTTTCTTAGGAAATGAAGCATAAGGACAGGGTGTCCTCCTATGAAGCAGGAAGGAAGCGAGAATCAGAGGACATGTGAGGGAATGTGTATTTACTCAGAGAAAAGTAGACGCCTGCATGCAGAATGTCATAGCAACCAACATAAGAGTGAAATTCTTCCACATACAAAGCAAAGTGCTAGAGGGATAGGAAAATTGATCAAATAGGGTCCATAGAGGGGCATAATCGAACGGGAACGCCCATCTCCATGGGCGACTATTTCCGAAAATGGGTACATGAAGGGGAGGATCAGACCGTATTTTCGAAAAAAATGGGAGTCCATCTTTCGGTTCGAAAATACAGTTTGTACGGATCAAATATGCCATGGATTTAGTCATTTGTGAGCTGGGCATTTGTTTTATTTTAGCGATAATGGAAACTAAAATTGCCCAGCTCACAAACGTTCTAATCCAAGCCATTTAGTTGTGGGAGGGGCCAGGATTCATAGTACACTGGCCCCCCTGACATGCCAGGACACCAACTGGGCACCCTAGAGGTCAGTGCGGTGGACTTTAGAAACTGCTCCCACATGCATAGCTCCCTTACCATGGGTGTAGAGCCTCAACCCCCCTCCCCCAAAACCCACTACCCACAAATGTACAACACTACCATAGCTCTTAGGGGTGAAGGGGGCACCTACATGTGGGTACAGTGGGTTTTAGAGGCCTCCCATTTACCAGCACAAGTGTTACAGGTGGGAGGGGGATGGGCCTGGGTCCGCCTGCCTGAAGTGCACTGCGGTACCCACTAAAAGTGCTCCAGGGACCTGCATACACGCAGGCCTCTAGAACTTTTGCTGCTGTATAACCTTGGCACACCAGTTGACACCTGAAGACTAATCGCTCCAAAAACGTCCTTTATTGGAATAAGCACGTTTTCTCACAGTTAACTGCAGATCAGAGGTTGTGCCCCACTGGCAACGAGTCTCCCTGGTACTGAGATTAGCAGTAGATCAGAGCTGGCAGAATGCTGTACAATGCCCTCTTTCAGCAACATTCAAGGTAAGAACTAGGTTCTGTAACGTGGCTAACACATGAAAGGGATCTAAAACTGGCTTACAAAAATGGCCAGTACTTCATGGACTACCAGAAACAAAACAGGGCACACTCTGACCCAGTAGGCAGGGGGAAAAGCACCTTGGGAGTGGAGCCTACCACCTACCAACATCTCCCAATACCTACACCCACCACAATTTCATTGCTGATGTGACTCTGTAGTGCACCTAACAGAAAAGGTGTCACACTCACCCGAGACGCACATCAGAACCAGGGAAAGGCTGTCACAGGATAGAACACATTCTGCTGTCATGGAGGTGGGTACGGCATTTGAGACTGGCATAGAGACTGGCAAAAAAGGTTTTTCAAGTGGTTTTTTTTTAGTTGGAGGGGATTAGTAACCACTGGTGGAGTCCGGGGAGGTCATCCCCGATTCCCTCCGGTGGTCATCTAGGCAGTTGGGCTACTTTTTGGCCACTTGTTCGTGAAAAAACAGGGTCCAAAAAAAGTGACCCAAATTCGCGCTAAAAACACCTTTCTTTTTCGATTATCGGCTGAGGACGCCCATCTGTCCTCGGCCGATAACCACGCCCCAGTCCCGCCTTCACCATGCCTCCGACATGCTCCTGTCAACTTTGGTCGTTTCCGCGACAGATTGCAGTTGAAGCCGCCCAAAATCGGCTTTCGATTATACCGATTTGGACACCCACGGGAGAAAGACACCTATCTCCCGATTTGGTTCGAAATATGGGCGTCTTTCTCTTTCAAAAATAAGCTGGATAGTGATACAGTACTGTAGGTGAGGTCCATTGGGAAGAGTGTGCACTAGGAAACCTTAGCTACTAGCTGTTACTGCATTTGTTTGTCATGAATAATGCTTGCAAAGTTCATGAACATTGATTTAGTCCTTATTTTCCCTGTTTTTCTGAATATTTAACAATATTAAATGGTGCCACACAGACTGCAAGGGTTCACGAAAGAAATAAATCAAAACCATAATAAATGAACATTCCAGTTTCTATATGTGCTGTTTCAAGGTGTGGGAGACCTTAAAAATGTGCAAAACAAAAGCTTAATCATTAAAAAGAACATACATGTAAAAAATGCAAAAACAAGTGCAAAAGCAAACCACGATCCAACAAGTCAAAAATTCAAAATGCATAGTTCAAGAGAAGTACTTGCCAATAATATTAGGCACGTTCAGCCTTATTACAGTGGAATCCCCAACAAAATGGCCACGGCATTTTTTTTTTATAGACTTTGAATTGAGTGACATCATATCCTATGGCATTGCTAATGTCGTATCCTGTGATATTACTATTGATAAACCCTATCCTTTGGTATCGTATCCTAATATGTTTGTAGACAAGTGAACATTAAATTCTAGTTCTCTCGTACAGAGATAAAGTTACAAAGCATTAACGTGTGTATCACCAATAGTCATTTGTTAATCAAAAATGTGTTGGATCTAGTGTGATATGGAATCTATAGGGATTATCCTCACACACTATGAACACAACCCAGTAGGATTTCAAAATCTTGGAAAATAATCTTGTCAAAGAAAACTCCTCCACTCTAGTCTCAAAATTAGACCTTGGGGGTTCCTCCATTTTTAATGAGAATATCCAAAATTGTTCCCTCTGTAGCAGCTTCCTAAGTCTGTCAGGGGAGTCCGCTAGAATCTGATCAACAGTACAGACCTGTAAAGAGGAAAAGCTATGTCCCATTGCAAGGCAGTGTGACACAATTGGAGCTCCAATTCTCAATCTCTTCAGACAACTCTTATGTTCAGACATGTGTCTTCGCAAGGAATGGGTAGTTTCTCCAACATAGATTTTAGGACAAGGACAGATGATGAATACACTACATGGTCAGATGAACAAGTAGAATTAGAATTCAAGAAAAACTTTTTCTGTGTCTCAGGATGGATGAAATTGTCATTTATTTCCAAAGTATTGTGGCATAAAAAATATTGCAAACATCTCACATGACTGCCCTTAGGTGTCATCTTCCGGGTAGTCTTGGAAATATCAGTTGGACTCACGAGTTCCTTCAAATTCGGATTTCTTGTAAAAGCAAAACGTAAATGTGTTTGAAAAAAAGTAGATTACATATTCAAGATGTTCCAGTGTTTCTTAATAATTCTAGAAATCTTTTCAATACCCGGGGTGTATTTTAGAATACAGGTCATGGAATCATCTGTTTCATTGCTTATTGGTTTGGGGGTAAACAATAAATCCCGATCTGAAAACCGTGTTTGTGTGTAGGCTTTGTGAATGACTTGCTTAGGATATTCCCGCTTTAAAAGATGTGCTTTGAATGCCTTGGATTCTGTTTTGAAGTCAGAGAGATTGGTATAGATGTGACGAAATCTGAGAAATTGGGAAAAGGGGAGACTGCTGTGTAGAGAAGGCAAATGGTCACTCAAAAAGTGAAGAAACGTGTTCCGATTTGTTTCCTTTTTAAATACAGAGGTCATCATTCTGTTTGAAAATCAAAATGTCCAAGAACGATATCTGGGTAGAGTGATAATTCAAAGTGAACTGTATCTTTGGATGGCATGTGTTTAACTAATCAAAAAATAGAAGCAGTCTCTCCTCTGTACCAGTCCATAGGATAAACACATCGTCTATGAAGCGCACCCACATGGCCATGAATTCCTGGAATTGATTGTGAAGGATCCATTTGGTCTCAAAATCCTGCATGAATAAATTTGCCACCGAGGGGGCAAATGTAGCCCCCATCGCCACACCCGAGACCTGTTGAAAGAAATCGTCTCGATATTTGAAGAAATTCTTTTTCAAAGCCAGGTCAATCAGCGATATGAGAAAAGAGGTAGAGATCCCATGATTAGGTTCTTCTTCCAATAGTCATATATAGAGAACCTGGAGTACCTCCATTTGTGGGATAGAAGTGTAGAGCACTTTAATGTCTAGAGTAACCAAAAATGTAATCTTATGTATATCCTGCACTTCACCCAGCTTCATGAGAAAGTCCAAAGAATCTCTGATATAGGAAAAGCCTCTAATCACTAGCGGTCTTAGAAAGGTATCTGCATATACAGATAAAGGTTCCAACACTGAACCTATCGGGCGTCCAGGAGGTTTACTTAAAGTCTTGTGAATTTTTGGGATTATGTAGAACAATGGAGTTCTGGGATCATCTCTGTTCAAAAACTCAAATTCCAGTTTAGTTAAATAACCCAGCCATATTCCTTCTTCTGTGATGTCCTTGATTAAAGGAAAAATGATAAGTGCCCCTACTCTGTTGGCCCAACAGATTAGGGGCACTTATCGTTTTTCATTTGATAGCGGAAATTTTGCAAGTAGAAATTCATTATATGTAGAGTTCCTGAAGAAGATTTCTCGAAACCGTGCAGAGTCGGACTCTTCATTAATTTCACTTTGAAAGTTATATCCAGCAGGAGTGGTAAGGCTTAATTACCACCTTTGGTTTCAACGGGAATTGCCCAACAGCGAGTTTACTAAATATTGAAGGAGGGCAGCTTAGTTAACTGTATACTGGACTCTTCATGATTACAGCTTGAAAGATACATTTAGAGAAAGTGGTGCAGTTGTATAGCTGAACTAACACTTTAAGGACACGTTTGTCAGTGAATTAATAATTTTCAATGGAACAGCTGATTTAACCATGTGATAGTATTGCTAGCACATGTGGATATGGATTGAATCGAGCTGATGAGTGGAGAGCAGCTGATTTAATTGAAAAATAGAGTCTACAATCGCTCACGTACCTGGACACTATTCAGCTGAGGAGAGGTGTCCCGGACCATACAACGCTAAGTGCTTTGATTTATTATATGTACATTATAGATACACAGTGAATAAGAAAGTCTATAAGCTATCAAGAAAGCTTCATTACAGCACACTTAAAAAACTATATTATCGTGTGCATGAGGTTGTTGCAGCAAGTGATAGTGTTGACCCACTAGCTGTTTAAGTTTTGAGGATGGTACATATTTATGTCATTTGAAATTAATTTAAATTATAGCACGGGTTTGCATTTGCAAATATATAAAAATTAAAAAAGACTCAAGGTGAAGTTCTATGATTGAGAAGCTTGTCCACCCTTAGAGACGTAAAACACTTTGTGTAGTCTCGGTTGGGTGAGTTTATACTCTGAGAACTTCCTTAAATATATTTATATCCTCATATAGTACCACATTTTAGTAGACGTTTGGGTCAATCCTCTCACTTGTCATATTATACCCTGGTTCGTATTATTATTGTTGAGATTTTTACCAGAGGTACTTTGGGAACTTTTTGAAGTTAGCTATATAAACAATCATTACATCACTGGTCTCTACATCTAAGCAATGCTAAGAGTTCTTAGACCAGGAAAAGAAGCAATATTACACTATACATATACATATTATACATACAACATCACTGGTCCTTACATCATCCAGGCTCTTATCATCAGCTAGGGGGGGGACGTTACAGCGAAAGCCAGGAGCTTTTTAGACCAGGAACAAGCCCTCTGTGCAGTATGTACATTACTCACAGATGAGCTCCCAATTTCACTGAAAGAAACTCCCCTTTTTATAAGGCTTAGAACTCATGTTCAGAGCTAAGGAAAATTACAAGAATGTACATGAGGATGTAGTCACATGCTTCTGGCACAAGTAAACAAACCACTGGCCAGGTGGCTCATCTCCTGAACTCTGAGCATATCCTGTTTCCCTCCTGCACAAACTGAATTGGTCAGAGATGTGCCTTATCTTCCACATTCAAACTTGTTTTTTTATTTACAAGGAAAGTTACTTTTGGTCAAAGACAAGATTTCAGAGTTCATTATCAATCAAAGCAGGGTTGAAAAGCAATCCTTTAAATCTTCCATTACAGGTGGTGGTTTGACAGAGTATGATGTCATGACAGCCATATTATAGAGGTTCAGTTGAATGTGATTGATGTCGAGTGGAGCACGGAAAAGTGAATCTGTGACTGTCCCAAGTATTGTGAGTGCTTGCATTTTGGACATGTGGGCAATGGGATGTGAACTGGTAGTAATTGCATGTTGTTCTATTTTGCCCGCAGAAGTAGCCTCACCACCAAGACCCTGAAGCAGAAATGTGAAACGCTGGCCACCGTCGGCTTGGGGCAAGGGGGTGAAGCATATGATTTCCTAGTGCCGATAACAGAAAGTATCGACATTCAAAGATAAGTGTCCGTACGCTACTACCATTTTGGTTTGATGTATATCCTTGCAGCCCCTATTTGTGCTCAGTTATCGCAGTAAGTGAATACTAGTGAACATCAAGAACATAAAAAATAAAAAAAATAATTAAAAATCAAATAATAAGAAGAGAAAGTTCTATCATAATTGGAAGGTTTTTTCTGGCCAATGATGAAGGGAACATCAGTGTGATCTGTTTAGCTCTGGTAATTTTTATCTCCGTGGAGCTCTTTGAGGCCTTTTTCCTTCCCAGTTTTGAGCCTTAGATTTTGTATAGGGTGGGTTTGGCGTTGTTATGCATCTAGCCTAACAAGTGCAATTTTCAGTTTGTGGAAATTTTTGATATTTTTGTATTCTAGCCATAATATACACAGGTAACATATTAAATTGTAATTTTTTAATCTGGCCAGAACCACTTAGATAAAGACATAATTCCGTTTCTCTTTTCTGTTACATTTTCTTTATAGTTCATAGCATCTTTTGATACTCATTGATCTTCTGTTTCTCCCTATGTAGTACAGAAGAGTCACTTGGTTTAGGTTCTTCTATGAACCAGACTGTTCTTGTACTTTTCTCATTTCACTCTCTCATTTTATGGCATCATTTAATTTAAATTAATTTAATTACATTTCTTGATCACCTTGGGACTCTTTTACTAAAGTGCACTGAAATCTGGGCTTAGCACATTCTAACACAGGACTTTTCCATGCACTAAGCCCAGATTTAACATGGCACAATTTAAGGTTTTAAAAAATTATTTTTCAGGTGGTGCGCTAATGTCCACATTAGTGATGTTACCTGTAAAAGTTAATGTGGGAACAAGTGCCAAAGTGCTCCCATGTCAATTCTGCTTTAGCCAGTTAAGGGTAAATTCTATACATTATGCCTAAAAAATTGGCATGGAAAACCCCCCACTTAAGCGCTATTCTATAAGCTGCACCTATTGTTAGGCACAGTTTAAGTGCAGGAGCTGAGCATAAATTTAGCCGTGTCCATTTGCACCAACAAAAATGGATGTAAATGCCCCCCCCCCCCAATTTATACACAGAACCCCCTTATTCTATAATCGCATGTGTAACTGGAATCCATGGATAGGGACGGGAAATCCACCTAGGTGGATGAACAACAAAATCCCACGGGACAAGTGAATTAAAACTGGAAGTGGGAAGTGGACCAATGACTCTAAAGACTGGGACAGCTGGATCAAGTATGAGAGACTTTATTGTAGACTCAACACAGATCTGTGTTTCGGCCACAGGCCTGCCTCAGGAGTCTTTGTAGTGTGTACATTATAGAGACTCCTGAGACAGGCCTGTGGCCGAAACACAGATCTGTGTCGAGTCTACAATAAAGACTCTCGTACTTCATCCAGCTGTCCCGGTTTCTAGAGTAATTGATCCACTTCCTACTTCTCGTTTTGATTAATTGGAATCCATGCCCATGCTCTGCTCCAGAATGCTCATGACCCTCACATTTCCGTGCCCCCTTTTCTAGGACATGTGTAAAATTTAGACGTGGATCGTGCACTTAAATTTAAGTGCATACCTGTTGATCGATTTCAATTAGCACCAATAATGATAGTTAAAAAGCCAATTATTGGGACTAATTGGCTCATTATTGAATTCAATTGCATGCGCAAATTGAGCGTGTGCCAAACATTTTTGCGACTTTTATAGAATCAGTGGGTTAGTGTGCAGTAATCCAAATGCACTAGCTGGTTCACACTTCCTTGCCCATTCTCCATCTATGACATGCCCCCCTCCAAACAATAAGGACCAAATTCTATAAATGGCACTTAAAGAATTGGCACATACCTTCCCACCTCCGTGCTTAGCATTATTCTATAAACTTCACCTAAAGATAGGTGCAGTTTATAGAAAATGCATAGGGCCTTATTCTATAAAGCTTATGCTCCTAAATTTACACCTTAAAAATTATACTCCTACTTTATGAGCATAATTTATGCTCATAAATTACAAGCATAATCTATTTTGGAGCATAGAGTATGCTTGTAATTTAGGAGCATAAATTTATGAGCATTAATTATGCTCTTAAATTTAGGAGCATAAATTGTGGAAACACAAATCTAGGAGCATAACCTTTATAGAATAAGGCCTATAGTGGGCGATTCTATATATGGAGCCTAAAAAATTAGCGCTGAAATCAGTGCCGACTAAGCGGATTCTATAATCGGTACTTTTAATATTCCTGTCCAGCTCATGCAGTGCTTTAAAGTAACTGGTAACAGCTTAAACTGGAAGAGTACAGAAACTGATAGCTGATGTAGATTCTGAAGTATGGGAGTAATGTGGTCTTGTCAGATACCATCAATGAAGAACTTTGATGCTATGTTTTGTGCACACTCCAGTCTAGGTAACATATTCTGGAGCAACTCTATGTGCCAGCATTGCAGTCATTCAAATAAGATACCATCGATGCATGAACGGTATTGCCAAGTCAACAGCATGAACAAAATGACAAGGCTATGTATTGCCCATAGTAGTGATCTTCTCTTGTATAACAAGTTGTGAGTCCATCCATACCCCTAAATTCTGCACTCTGTCACTAAATGGTAACATAATGCTATCTAAATTGTAACGTAAGCTCGACTGGCTTATTACCTATTTACATGGCATTTGATTTAGTGGTGTTTAATATCAGTCTATTACTAAGAATCCCACTTGCAATAGCACTCACACATTTGTCAATTTTGCCCATATTATTGTTTTGTTCGCCACTTAGTGGAACATAGAGCTGGATTTCATCAGCAAAAATATGAATTAATTAATTTATTTAAAAATACTTATCGTTCACAGATTACCATAAAGCATACATAAAATAAACCCAATAAAAGCAAAAACAACACATAACGTGTCATATCCCCATTACAACAACAAAAAATAGCAGACTGCAATCACATTAGTCAAATCAAAGCTGGTCATATACCCCTGGATTCTATAAAGGTTGTCGATATTTGGGCACCAAAACTTGGGCGCAAATCCAAAATTGGCACACAAAACAATTAGTTAATGGGCTCCAATGATTTAATTACTGGAGTTAACATGTACTTAATTGGTACTAATTATGATTAAGGTGCCGATCTGGCTACATACTTCTGTAACAGTGGGCGCCAAAATTGGATTGCATACTACTGAAAAGGGGTGCGTGGCTGAGGGAGGGGCATGGGTGGGTTGGGGCATTCACAAAAGATACGTGCAGTGTTACAGAATAGCGGGGCTCTGTGCCCAATTTGTGCACCAGGATTTACAACAGGTTTCAGCTGGCATAAGTCCTCATGTCCAAATGAGCACCAAGGGGGTCTTTTACAAAGGTGCGCTAGAATTTTTAGCGCATGCTAATTGTGTAGACACCCATAATATTCCTATGGGCATCTACATGGTTAGTGCATGCTAAAAACGCTAGTGCACCTTTGTTAAAGGGGCCCAAAATTTGGAACCCAAAGTTGAGCACTGAATTAGGTGCTCAATGCTATTTTATAAAAAGTGCATATTCCGGAGCATCCTTTATAGAATAGCATTGCACACTGAATTTTAGCACTGAGGGCTGAATCTGGCTCTTATTGGATTTTTTTTTTTTTTTTTAAAAGGTCTACGTACATCGATAAAGACCCTATTTACTAAGGTGTGCTAGTGTTTTTAGCACGAGCAAAAATTAGCATTCGCTAACCCATATATTCCTATGGGTGTTCCTAATGTTAGTTCATGCTAATATTTAGCATGTGTTAAAAACGATAGCTCGTGTATAACGTGGCTTAGTAAATAGAGCCCTAAGTTAAGATCTCCAGTAAGTATAACTGACCTCTTTTGTTTTATTGACTGGGTCTCCAATAACATATAAGGAGAATAAACAAGACCTCTGGAAAAGAAGTGATTATGTGATCAATAACAAAAAATGAATGGTTCCCAGTACTCCCTAATTTAGACTCTTTGTGGCCCTTTTACTAAACTGAGGTAAAAAGAGCCCTGTGCTAATGGTGAGGGCCATTTTTGTCGCACACTGAGACCCTTTTTACTGTAGCAGGTAAAAAGGCTGAAAAAAGACATGCCATATGGTAAGATTGCTCTAACTGTGTGGCCATGCGAGGGGGAGGGGGAGCACTTATTGCCACCCATTGAGGTAGTGGTAAGGGCTCCTGCGCTAACCCAGCAGTAACCAGATAGCGCTTGGCACTGCATTATTATCACCAAGTAACCCCCTGCAGAAATATTTTTTGAATATTTCCACTAGCGCCTGAAAAACCGTGCATTGGGGTTAGAACTACCACCAGTGCCCACTTTGGGATGGGGATAGTTCCGGATTGTCGCCGCCACTTAGTAAAAGGGCCCGTTTGCAATTGTCTGATAGTGTTAATTATTGGATTGTGACCTCAATATCTACTTTAGACAACATCGGCCCCTGGAGGAATGTGAATTAATAAAGTTAAAAAATGAACCATGGTATACTGAACAATTGAGATCTGAGAAGCGAGAGTTATGAAAAAAGAGAGATGAGTGAAATATCCAGATGCTTATACCAGTGGCGTAGCTATGTGGGGCCACAAGAGCCTGGGCCTCCGTAGATTTGGCCCTGGACCCCCCTGTCAATGACCCTCTCGACCCCCCCCTCCCGCCGCCAACCCGCCGTCGCCTACCTTTGCTGGTGGGGGACCCCGGCCTCCGCCAGCAAAGGTAGGCGACGGCAACGGCGAGAGGAGGGGTCGAGAGGGTCGTCGGCACGGTTGGGTCAAAGTTGTTGTTGTTGTTGGTGGTGGTGGCGGCGGCAGTGGGGGGGGGAAGGGTTGCAGCACTGGGGGGGGGGGAGGGCTAAAATGTGCCCCCTCACCTCGGGCTCTGGACCCCCCTCACGCCGAAGTCTGGCTATGCCCCTGGCTTATAATCCTGGGGCTCCTTTTACTAAGCTGCGATAAGTACTAATGCATGCTTACTGCAGCAAAGAAAGGGCTTATTGGGGGGCGAGGTCAGGCATCCTGTGGTAGATTTTACATGTGCACGTACTACCCATGCACTAAAAAATAAAATGTATTGTTTAATGCTGGGGACAGGTCTGGAGAACAGTAGACACGTTCTGTTCTAATAGGTTAGGGCAGCTACATTACCATGTGCCAACTGATAAGTGCATGAGCCCTTCCCTACATAATGGGTGGTAGCAGGGGCTCACCCACTAATGGCTATGTGCTGAGAAAATTAACGTGTGGCCACTATTCATGGTAAAAATGGCCTTAGCACATGTTAATGACCTGCATAAGGACACACTAAGACCACTTTTTATCATAGTTTGGCAAAAGGGCCTCATGATGAGTATAACACTTTATCGGACAGTTATCAGCCATCATGTATAATGGCAAAAATGTTTGTAATAATAAAATTGAGACAGCTGCTGTGGACACTAGAGAATTATCTTCTGTTGTATGATCTCTTATAATATCTAAAGATTATTTTAATAAAGAAATATGTTTATGTGATGAATTTGCAAAACATTTTTTAGAGAAAGTATAGATAATCATTAGCTCTGTGATCCCTACTTCAGAAGGGTGTGAAGGTAAATGGGAAGAATTTGTACCTGTAACTGACTGGTGGGATGTGGTGGTAATTCAATCTTTGAGTAATTCATCTAAATGATTGAATTTATATTCTTTGTCAGTAATAGTTAATAAATCATACACTGAGGGATATGTTCCTGAGCAATGAGCAATTGAAGAGGATGATGGTTAGACCATTATTAAAAGGCAGTTCATGATATTTCAGACCTATTTCCTCCCTATCATTCCTATCTAAGGTTACAGAGAAATTGGTTTTACAGCAATCACTAGCTTTTGTGGAAGATAATGAGCTATTTGATATTTTTCGATTTGGATTCAGACAGAAACACAACACTAAAATGTTGTTAATTTCCTTGCTGGATGAAATTCATGTAGGTTTTGACAAGGGAGAAACATTTTTGTTGATTTTATTAGCTGCTGCTTTTGATACAATCAATCATTCCATTTTGATTAAACGGCTGCAGTTGGATGAGACTGGTGGGTCAGTGCTCTCTTGGTTTGCTGGAGGAGCTTTGGAGGACTCTGCAATCACCCAGGTCCTGACACACAGGGGCAGGAGAGAGACCGAGGGAGCAGAGCCATCTGGCGCTGGGTCCCCCTTGGAAGCTGGGCCCAGGGAATCTTGCCCCCCTGCCCCCTCTTGGCAGCTCTGTTTGGTTTTACCTTTCTAGTTTTGCCTCTGATGCAGCTTTTTGTCAAATCGTGGCTACATCAGCCATAAGTGTATATTGAATTAAAACCCTTGCCACTATTATCTATATTTGTTGGTCTGCTGTTTGCCCTGCTGTGCTTGCATCACAGATCTTCTGCCTCTCTTGTGTTTTCTAATATTACACGTGTCAGAGGCATTCAATATTTCCTACAAGAGGACAGAGCACTGTGAAAGATCACATGATAACAGCCATAAGTCCCTTGTTCAATGATACTTTATGTTTCCTATTACTCAAGAATGAAAAAAAACCCATCTGAAGTTCTACCCTTAATGCCCAAACCATTCAGCCATTGAACAGTAATTTATATACCTGTGTGTCTGTCATATGCTGAGGGGAGATAAGAACATAAGAATAACCATATTAGGTTAGATTAATGGTCCATCTAGCCCAGTATCCTACTTCCAGCAGTGGTCAATCCAGATCATAAGTACCAGGCAGAAACCCAATTAGTAGCACAATTTAATGATAACAATTCCAGGGCAAGCAGTGGCTTTCACCATGTCCATCCCAATAACATAATGTGGACTTTTCCTCCAGCAACTTGTCCAAATGTTTTTTAAAGCCAGATACGCTAACCACCATTATCACATCCTCCGGCAATGAGTTCCAGAGCTTAACTACTCTTTGAGTGAAAAAATATTTCCTCCGATTTGTTTTAAAAGCATTTCCATTCAATTTCATTGAGTGTCCCCTGGTCTTTGTACTTTCTGAATGAGTGAAAAATCGATTCACCTCTACCCACTCCACACCACTCAGGATTTTGTAGACCTCAATCATATCCCCCCTCAGCCTTCTCTTTTCCAAGCTGAAGAGCCCTAACTTCTTTAGCCTTTCCTCATATGGGAGCAGTTCCATTCTCTCTATCATTTTTGTTGCTCTTCTTTCAACCTTTTCTAATTCTGCTATATTTTTTTTGAGATTCGACGACCAGAAATGAATGCAATACTCAAGGTGAGGTCACACCATGGAGCGATACAGAGGCATTAGAAATATTTTTGGTCTTGTTTTGTATCCCTCACCTAATTACTGCTAGCATCCTGTTTGGTTTTTTGGCCACTGCCACATACTGGGCAGAAGATTTCAGTGTATTGTGTACAATAACACCTAGATCTTTTTCTTGAGTGCTGACTCCTAAAGTGGATCCTTACATCAGATAACTATGTTTTATATTATTCTTCCCAAAGTGTATCACTTTGCATTTGTCTACATTAAATTTCATCTGCCATTTAGATGCCCGGTCTTCCAGTTTCCTAAGGTCTTCCTGCAATTTTCACAATCCGCCATGTGTTTTGACAACTTTGAATAGTTTTGTGTCATCTGCAAATTTAATCACCTCACTCATCAGTTCAATTTCCAGATCATTTATAAATATGTTAAATAGCACCGGACACAGTATAGATCCCCGTGGCACTCCACTATTCACCCTCCTCCATTAAGAAAAATGGTCATTTACTCTACCCTCTATTTTCTGTCCAATAACCAATTCTTAATCCACAGGACATTGCCTCTGCCTCCTATCCCATGATTCCTTAACCTTTTAAGGAGTCTCTCATGAGGTACTTTGTCAAAAGCTTTCTGAAAATCTAGATACACTACATCAACTGGCTCACATTTATCCACATGTTTATTCAGCTTTCAAAGAAATGAAGCAAATTGTGAGGCAAGACCTCTCTTGGCTGAATGCATGCTGACTCTATCCCATTAAACCATGCTTGTCTATGTGTTCTGTCATTTTACTCTTTATAATAGTTTCCACTGTTTTGCCCAGAACTGAAGTCTGGCATACCAGTCTGTAATTTCTTAGATCACCCTTGGTGTCACATTGGCCACCCTACAATCTTCAGGTGCTATGGACGATTTTAACGACAGGTTACAGATCACTAGCAGCAGATCAGCAATTTCTTGTTTGAGTTCTTTCTATACCCTTGGGTGTATACCATCTTGTCCAGGTGATTTATCACTCTTTAACTTGTCAATTTGGCTCAGTACATCTTCCAAGTTCATCGAGATTTTTTTTCAGTTCCTCTGTGTCACACCCCTGAAAACCATTTCCGGTATAAGTAGATCTCTTACATCTTCTTCCATAAAAATTGAAGCAAAGAATTCATTCAATCTCTTCACCGTGGCCTTGTTTTCCCTGAGTGCTCCTTTTGCTCCTTCCTGACCAAGTCCCCTCCATCCCTCAATTAGGGCATCTAATCAACAACAAGACTGTCTCTGTACTTCTAGCTTGAAAACCTGATTGGTAGATACCTAAATAGTTGAAATATCCAAGAAGTTCTAGAACTAATGATACACTGCCCATTCAATCCCTTTACCAAGTGTATGGTAGATCTAAGACTGGCTAAAATTAGGCATGCCTCATAGGTCTGTGGATGCTTTTTTAACAGTATGTTTAATTAATGGAGTTTAATGAAGTTTGCCAGAATATCTTCACGTAGAAATGGACCAATCACAATTTGGTATGACTGTACAATGATAGAACAAAAATCATTCAGGCGGAGGGATGAACTTGAAGCTAAGCTGCAAGTGCTTTGTAAGTAGGGTTTTAACTTGTATAATAGACAGTGAGTCAGTTTTTATATTTATTTTTGTTATACAGTTCTGAGATGAAATTAGCAAACCATTTGAACACTGAGTTGATTTTCCATCCCTTATATAAGGAAGACTAATAGATAAATTGTCAATAATCCACTAAGAAATTCAGAATATATTTTGGCCATCTTTAGTTAAAAAATATATAGCAAATTATTTTAGGTAGCCACAGAAGACTCCTATGAGACACTAAGGTGATTATTTTAGATGCTCTATTTATGTTTTATACATCGTAAAGTCTGGCATTTAGATATCTATATTTCATGGACATCCAAATCCTGATTTTATAAAGCCAGGGTATGGACATCTACAACTGCAGTATATCCATATCACAAGGGGGAATTGTCTGGGTGTATTTTGTGCAGGTCTAGGGAAGGGCCAAAAGAAAGCTGTCCAAATCCAATTGCAGAAGAGGAAGGGACATCCATGTATAAAAAGATGGATATTGTATTTAGACCTGGTACTTGGTATGTCCAGGTTAGAGAAAGGTGTTCTGATTGAGCAGTTCTCTATTAGAAGGAGTAAGGAAGTCACAGTAGGTATTTTTCTGTCTCTGGAGGCTCATAATTTTAAAAAAGAAAAGAAAATTACAATCTGCTACAGTGAAGTTTGAACCTATGACCTCATGCTCTGCTCAACTTTTCAGCTGGCTGTTCTTATTAGGGTACTCTTCCACATGGAGGTCTATACGGCCATATAGAATATCGATATTTCTATGCTGCCATGCAGGGGCATAGCCAGACCTCGAGGTGGGAGGGGGGCCAAAGACCATAGTGGGGGGCACATTTTCATCTGCCGCCCCCCACTGCTGCTGCCTCCCTGCCGCTTCCCACCCACTGCTGCCACTGTACCTATCTTGGCTGGCTGGGGTCCCCAACCCCCACCAGCTGAAGCCTTCATCCAGTGCTGGTCTCTGCTGCTGCCGCATTGCTTGCCTTGCTCTATCTTCCCCTCACAGTCCAGCATGCTCGTTTTATTGAAACAGAGCATGTGCGCATACTCAATTTCATTAAAACAAGCGTGCCGGACATGAGGGGAAGAGATAGCAGGGCAGGAAATGTGGTGGCATCGGAGACCAGCACTTGGCGAAGGCTTCAACTGGCAGGGGTTGGGAACCCCTGCCAGCCAAACCAGGGGCCCAGAGCAAATTTGGGGGGCCCAGGCCCTCGTGGCCCCTGTAGCTATTCCACTGCTGCCATGAAGCCATCTATGTCTCTTGCTTTGCCCTGATCATAGTTTGGACATTTTAGTTTGTAAAATGGATGTTCATGCTGGAAGTAGCCAGAACTTGGGCGTCAATTTCTTATGTATTTTAAAACAGGCTGTATATCAGCAGATCTGCTCTAACATTTATGAGAAATTGACACCATATCTGATGTATGCACTTGGATGTCCATATTCTAAGTTGAATGTTTTTCTAAAATTCCACTCTGTGAGCAAGGTTAAGTTCTTAATTTAAGAGTACTTGCTTGCTTTATTAACACTATATGCTTATTTTTAAAGCTGCAACCCAGCTGTTACCAGTTGCACTATTTGGATTTTAATTTTGTTTTCTCAGTAAAGACCAATACTGTGTCTGATGTATCTCCTTGAAGTTATGAATCACATGCCTTGAGCCCTAAAGAATGGCTTTACTTTTCCTGTCAAAGAATCCTAATTAGCTTTTTATAGAAGGTCCAGGGATTTAGCCTTGATATCATGTGAGTCTCCTGTATAAAAATTATACCCAGGAGTGGGGCTACCACAAATAGCACCCAAAGTGGGGCCCTAGGTCAAAGGAGACCTGAGATTAAGTATTTCTATGTAAAAATGTCACTATCTGGGACTGTTTGAAGTTGTTACAATTGGATGGAAAACTTTAAATATACCTTTAAGGTTGCCTCCATTCTCTCTGCTGGGAAACAAATTGGCTGAAGGGTACAAAAACTCAGGAAATAAAGGTAACATATGATACCACTTGGAGTGTGAATGGACCACAGTCAATCAGAGTTGTTGAAATACAGAGCATGCATAGCTCATTGCTCTCTGGACAAGGCAGCATCTGCAAGTGGCAAGTTTGGTCAAGCAAATTTCAGGTACTAAAAATTTGTATCTGGAGAAAGGTTAAGGTTCTCAAAGACTGGTTCTAAAAAGAGGTGGAAGAGGATGTGTAGTATGTGTTTTGAAGAAATTGCAAGAAACGGGCTCAACTGATTGCCAGTCAGGAAAAGGCAGGGCCCAATCAGTTTGCACTGAAGAAAACATTGTGACAGTTGAAGACCCAGCTCGTGAAGTGGTGTCATTTAGGTTAGGTGACTGGAGTGGGTGTTGGCTTACTGCAAATTTATTCAGGATGGTATATCCCAAATTTTATTGAAATGGGTCAAGTTTTGACAGACTTATGTAGAAAACAAGTTTTGTATAGCTTTTTTGAAACACAGTATAATAGGAGCCACATAACTATGACAAGTTTCTGGTTGATACATATTCTAGACAGAGGCAAATAAAAGGCATGTATGTGGATGGCTGAAAAACTGGGTGGACAGGTACTTGGATGAATCAGAGGATATTCATGGACCTCGGGATTCTATATATGACACCTGAAATTCCGCATGGAAACCAAAGCGTATTCTATAACAATGTGCATAAGTTAATTGTTAACAAGCAATTATCAGTACTAATTGGCATTAATTGAGATTTACGCGCAAAACTCACTAAGTGTATTCTATAACGTGGTGTGCCTAAATTTTAAGTCGAATAGTTGAAAAGGGGGCATGGCCTTGGTTGGCCTGGGTGTTTCTAAAATCTATGCACATTATTATAAAATACACCTGCTCTGGGGGATTCTATATATGACGCTTAAAAAATCTGCGCAGAAAACATTTCCACCTAATTGTGTTCTATAAACGGTGCCTATATTTAGGCATGGTATATAGAATACATTTAGTCAATATCCTAGCACCTAAAATTATGCGCATCCATTCACACCAATGAAAATATGGTGTAAATCTTGGCACATAGATTTAGGCACAGAAGGCCATATTCTATAACAAAGCATGTAAATTTGGAATGCCTATGAAACACTCATTTCCCTGCCCATAACTATGCCCCGCATTAAAATTTAGGTGCAGTGTGTTACAAAATAAGTTTAGGGAGTTGCGTGTGTAAATTCTAATTATTTCCAATTGGTGCTCATCAATGATTGTTAAGTGCTATTAACAATGCTGATTGGCTTGTTAAGCCAATTAAGTTAAGCACATTGTTATAGAATACACTTGGATTTTGGCATGGAATGCTAGGCGTACTATATAGAATCTGGGAGTCTGCGCCTAATGTAGGCATTGGGATTTACATCAAGTAAAATGTGGCCTATTTTAGGCATACTTTAGAGAATCTCCATGTTTTTTCCCACGTGGATTTTTCAGGCACCATAAATAAAATCTAGCCCGGAGTATGCATAGTGGCTCATCTTACAACATGCTCAGATTATTATCTTTTGAGCTATGAAAATCTTCTTCCGCTGAAGATTTTAAGGATGACAGAATTCAAGTGAATATAGAAAAGAATGCCATTTCCTTTCTGACACTATGAAATTGCTAGGTATTTTAAAAGAAACTTTGAAAGTGCATGCACTTTTGTTTGCGTAGCTATACCTAGAATTCTTTTCTTATTTCTCTCTCTCTCTCTCTGTGGGAATTTGAACAGAAAGCATTGTTATTTCCTCCACTTTCCTTTATCGATTTATGTGTTCCTGAAAGAAAGTCTTGCCTTCAAGTCTGTATTTTATTAGACATGAGGCAGTAAGCTGGTAATCAATGAGATTTCTATATAGTTGGAGCAGAATTTAATATGAGATACTATGCTATTTAAATTTGATAAGCAAAACACAGCAAACTCTTTTCTGACAAGGTTATCAAATGGTGCTTATTATGAGGTAAGGCAGGCTGCACACCTGAGATACAGGAAAGGTACGCAGAGACTGGCAGTAGAGAAAAAGCAACTCTATTCCTCCAGACACTGAGGCTGAATTCCCCTTCCTTCAGCAGCTTTTCCTAAAGCAAAGGTGAGGGGAAGGAAGGAATCCACTCAGTGCAACAATAAAAAATATTTTTTAGCATCCGGGTAGTGTGCTGATTGAGAACTTACCATAGGATGCCTGAGCACGTCCCACTATAAGCCCTTTTAAGCTATGGTAAGCCCATGCTTACACTTATTGCAGCTTAGTAAAAGGACCCCTTAATAACTGAAGTAGAAGGAATAACTTTTGTATTCTGGGAATTCCAGATGGAATGATTAGGAATGACAATGGGCCAGATTCTATATATGGCGCCTAAAAAATCCACGCGGTAAACATTTCCAACTAAGTGTATTCTATTAGTGGCGCCTAGATTTCGAGACAGTATATAGAATATGCTTAGTTGATATTCCAGTGCCTAAAACTACATGCATCCATTTACACCAAGAAAAAAATGTGGCGTTAATCCCTGCACGTAGATTTACACGCACTGGAACATAATCTATAACTATGCACATAAATTTTGGAATGCTCACAAAATGCCCATTTCCCTGCCCTTGGCCATGCCCATTTTGAATTGTGTGCATTAGAATTTAGGTACAGTTCATTACAGAATATGTTTAGCGAGTTGTGCGTGTAAATTCTTATTATTGCCAATTCCATATCATCAAGCTGATCAATCCATAGACTGGTGGGTTGTGTCCATCTACCAGCAGGTGGAGATAGAGAGCAAACTTTTGCCTCCCTATATGTGGTCATGTGCTGCCGGAAACTCCTCAGTATGTTCTCTATCTCAGCAGGTGGTGGTCACACACAGCAGCAGCTCTGGCTAGGCCTCCAAGCCTAATCCTTAGGTTTTGTTGAGGCCTGGGGTTGAGGGCTCTTTTGAGCAAGTGCAAACCTGGTGGTGCCAGGTCCCTCCTTTTCTCCCCCCTCCCGCTGGCTCCATTAAAAAAAAAAAAGAAAAAAAAATTTTGAACGTCCTTAAAGGCGTTTATTTCGACGTTTATTTAAACGTTCATTGCAGCTACTCACTGGGACACCAGTTCGTTACAGCTCGGAGCGGCAAGCAGGTAATTTTACCTTTTTATAGCGGGCAGGGGGTTCCCCGATTCTTCTCCTCGTGGCATATGGCGTTGGAGGGCGAGGGCGCAAAGGGCGCTCCCCGGATCGCTTGAGCGCTTCTAGAGGGGATGCGGGGGTCTTACAGCCTGATTCGCCCTTGTTGGGTGACAGTTTCGTGACCGATGAATGTCCCGGTCCTTCCTCCGGCGTGGCGGTTTTTCCCGCCATAAATGCCCATCCCCCGCTCCTCGTCTCCGCCATCTTGGCCGGCCACGCGGCTCGGACGGCTTCTTCGGGGCCGCCCTTGAGGTTGGAGACATTAGTGCCATGAACGCCCTTAATTTGGGCGACGGCACAAAAGCGGCTACAGTTAAGTGCCGTTCTTCCCGCGCGGCTCCTTCGCGGAGTGTCGCGCCGGACGCCATTTTGGATGCGCAGCATGTTTCTCCCCCGCTCTTGCGAGCGTCGGTTGAGGGTGCGTCTAGGGCTGTTGCCCAGGCTGCGGAAGTGCACAGTATGGGGGGTTTCTCCCCCGAGTTTGTTTTACTGCTGCATCAGGCTTTCCTCATGCAAAACGCTGCCCCTGCTCCCTCTTCTGATAAAGAGGTTGAGGTTCCCAGAGGTAAACGCCCTCGGGTTGATTTCCAGGCCTTGGAGGACTTTGTCTCCTCCGATGTAGATGATGGCAGCGTGTCTGAGGTCTCCCAACGGTCCTTTGCGGATTCCTTGGAGGAGACGGATCCCCGCTCGGATGGAGCGGATGACCCCTCTGCAGCGCGGCTTTTTAGCCCAGAGGATTTGCCCAACCTGTTAGTGCAGGCCATGGGCATTTTGATGATTTCCTCTCCGGAGGACGTCTCTCCCTCAGCCCCTGTTGGCTCTGCCATTATGCTGGGGACGAAGCGCCCGCCTAGAACCTTCCACGTGCATGAGCCATGCACCCCTTAATTTCGGCTCAATGGGATGTCCCGGAAGCGAGCCTTAAAGTGGCTAGGGCTATGTCCCGCCTCTATCCTTTATCTGAAAGTGAACATGAGGCCTATCTGTGGCCTACTGTGGATTCTTTAATCACTGCGGTGACTAAGAAAACGGCTTTGCCGGTGGAAGGTGGCACGGCCCTAATGGACGCCCAAGACAGAAGATTGGAGGCGGCCTTAAGGTCGTCCTTTGAGGCAACTGCTTTGTTTGCAGGCCTCGGTTTGCGGTTCCTATGTGGCCAGGGCGTGCCTGACTATGGTGCAGCGGGCTTCCCCTCGGATCATTCCTTGAGGGTTGATTGGCCGGCCCTGGGATCGGGCCTAGCCTATTTGGCAGACTTGCTGTATGATGTCTTGAGAGCCTCAGCTAAAGGCATGGCTCAGACAGTCTCTGCGCGGCGGTGGCTTTGGGCTGAAACATTGGTCTGCTGACCACGCCCCTAAATCCCGCCTGGCTAGATTGCCTTTTAAAGGCAAGCTGCTCGTTGGGGTCGAGCTGGACAAAATCGTGACCGATCTCGGCACGTCTAAGGGCAAGAAGTTACCAGAGGTCAGGGCTCGGGCTAGTACCCGTCCCGGTCCCTCCAGAGGACGGTTGCAGGAAGCCCGTCGGTACCGCCCGGCCAGGCTGGGCTCCTCTGCCCCCTCTTCCTTCAAGAGGAATTTCTCCCCCAAGCAGCATTCCTTTCGCAGAGACCGCCGTCCCGGAGGTGCTCCCTCCGGTCCTCCCCCAGGGTCTCGTACCCAGTGACGGGGCCTTGGTCCACGCCCCAGTGCAGATTGGAGGATGGCTGTCCTCGTTTCTGGGTGAGCGGACCACAGTAACTTCACACGCTTGGGTGCTGGAAGTCATCAGAGACGGCTACAAGCTAGAGTTCTGCCGACCCTTAAGAGACGGGTTTGTACTCTCTCCCTGCAAGTCTCCGGTCGAAGCTGTGGCAGTGCAGCAGACCTTGGACAACCTGATCCGCCTGGGTGCGGTCGTTCCGGTGCCAAAAAATCAGATTGGCAAGGGACGTTACTCCATTTACTTTGTGGTACCAAAGAAAGGAGGTTCTGTCCGGCCTATCCTCGACCTCAAAGGGGTCAATCGGGCCTTGAAAGTGCGGCACTTTCGCATGGAGACTCTCCGCTCTGTTATAGCGGCAGTGAAGGCAGGAGAGTTCTTGGCTTCCTTGGACTTCAAGGAAGCGTACCTGCATATTCCCATCTGGCCTCCTCTCCAACGCTTTCTGCGTTTTACAGTCCTGAGATGACACTTCCAGTTCAGAGCCCTCCCTTTCGGGTTGGCTACTGCTCCGCGGACCCTTTCCAAAGTAATGGGGGTCATAGCGGCCTTCCTGCTAAAGGAAGGAGTGCAAGTCCATCCTTATCTGGACGACTGGTTGATCCGAGCCCCCTCTTATGCAGAGTGCGGCAAAGCTATGGACCGGGTAGTTGCTCTTTTGAGCTCCCTGGGATGGATCATCAACTGGAAGAAGAGCCAGCTGCGCCCGACTCAGTCCCTGGAGTATCTGGGAGTTCGATTCGACACCCAAGTGGGCAGAGTGTTCCTGCCAGACAATCAGTTGGTCAAGCTTCAGGCTCAGGTGGACTAGTTCCTAGTAGCCTCTCCTATTCGGGCTTGGGACTACGTGCAGCTGTTGGGCTCTATGACGGCCACGATGGAAGTAGTGCCCTGGGCCAGGGCTCATATGAGACCACTACAGCTATCTCTGCTGCTGCGCTGGACTCCGATGTTGGAGGATTATGCTGTGCGCCTTCCCTTGGACCCAGCAGTGCGCAAGGCGCTGAGCTGGTGGACGCAGACAGACAAGTTGTCTGCAGGAATGCCTCTGGTGACCCCGGAGTGGATTGTCGTCACGACAGACGCCTCTTTGATGGGCTGGGGAGCCCACTGCTTGGGAAGGACAGCGCAGGGGCTCTGGTCTCCTGCAGAGGCAAGTGGTCTATCAACCTCCTGGAACTCAGAGCCATTCGGTTGGTGTTATTGGAGTTCATCCCGGTACTGGTGTTGAAGCCTGTACGGGTCCTGTCGGACAATGCCACGGCTGTGGCCTATATCAACCGCCAGGGAGGTACCAAGAGCGCCCCTCTAGCCAAGGAGGCTATGAGTCTTTGCCAGTGGGCGAAAGCGAACCTGGAGCAGCTTTCAGCAGCCCACATTGCCGGAGTCATGAATGTCAAGGCGGACTTTCTCAGTCGCCATACCTTGGAGCCCGGAGAGTGGCAACTATCTGCTCAGGCGTTCTTGGACATCACGAAGCGCTGGAGCCAGCCGAGCCTAGATCTGATGGCGTCATCGGCCAATTGCCAAGTGCCGCGCTTTTTCAGCAGAGGACGGGACCCTCGATCCCTGGGAGTAGATGCTCTTCTCCAACGGTGGCCGACACAAGAGCTCCTCTATGTGTTCCCGCCCTGGCCCATGTTGGGCAGGGTGCTAGACCGGGTGGCAAAGCATCCCGGCAGGGTAATCCTGGTGGGTCCGGATTGGCCCAGACGTCCCTGGTATGCGGACTTGATCAGGCTCTCAGTCGACGATCCTCTGCGGCTGTCAGTGGAGCAGGGCCTGTTACATCAGGGTCCCGTGGTGATGGAGGATCCCTCTCCCTTTGGTCTTACGGCCTGGCTATTGAGCGGCAGCGTCTGAGGAAGAAGGGCTTCTCAGACAAGGTTATCGCCACTATGTTGAGAGCGAGGAAGCGCTCTACTTCTACGGCTCACTTTCTCCCTTCACTGCTCCAATTCTTCAGTGTTGGCGTTCCTGCAAGAAGGTCTGGAGAAAGGCCTGTCGCTCAGTTCCCTTTAAGTCCAGATAGCGGCTCTGGCTTGCTTCAGGGGCCGCCTGAAGGGTGCTTCCCTGGCTTCGCAGCCAGATGTGGTGCGCTTTCTCAAGGGAGTTAATCACCTGCGCCCTCCTCTGCACTCAGTGGTGCCTGCGTGGATTCTCAACCTGGTGCTAAGAGCATTGCAGAAGCTGCCTTTTGAACCCTTGGCAAGGGCATCTCTGAAAGACCTGACGTTGAAAGCAGTCTTTTTGGTGGCTATCACTTCAGCCAGAAGAGTTTCCGAGCTCCAGGCGCTCTCTTGTCGAGAGCCTTTTCTGCAGTTCACTGAGGCAGGAGTGACTATTCGCACAGTTCCTTCCTTCCTGCCCAAGATTGTTTCTCGCTTCCATGTGAATCAGCAGCTCTGTCTCCCTTCCTTTCGTAGGGAGGACTACCCAGAGGAGTACTCTGCTCTTAAATATCTGGATGTGAGATGAGTCATCATCAGATACTTGGAAGTGACCAATGATTTCCGGAAATCGGATCATCTGTTTGTCCTGTTTGCAGGTCCTCGTAAGGGTCTGCAGGCTGCTAAGCCTACAGTGGCAAGATGGGTCAAGGACGCCATGGCAGCGGCTTATGTGGCCGCGGGGAAGGTGCCGCCTATCCAACTGAAGGCTCACTCCACAAGAGCTCAGGCGGCCTCGATGGCAGAGGCCGGATCCGTCTCCTTGGAAGAGATATGCAAGGCGGCAACTTGGGCTTCAGCTCATGCATTCTCCAAGCATTACCGTTTGACGGTGGCTGCACGGGCGGAGGCCCGGTTTGGAGCTTCAGTGTTGAGGTCAGGGATTTCAATGTCCCGCCCTGGGTGAGTACTGCTTCGGTACATCCCACCAGTCTATGGATTGATCAGCTTGATGATATGGAAGGTAAAATTATGTATAATCATACCTGATAATTTTCTTTCCATTAATCATAGCTGATCAATCCATAGCCCCTCCCAGATATCTGTACTGTTTTTATTCTGGTTGCATTTCAGGTTCAAGTTTAGTCTTCAGTTACTTCAGAAAGACTTCGTGTTCAAGTTTTTTCACTTGGATTCTTCAAGAGTTGAGACGAGTTTGTGTTACAGTGAGCTGCTGCATTCCTCTCCCCCCCGTTTTACGGGGCTGGATTGAGACATAAATTCTGCCGGCACTCCCTCCCGCTTCGTGCGGCTGTAGGGCAGCTTTGTACCCCTCCCGCTTCGGCGGTGTTAGGGTCAGTCAGCTCCTCCCGCGGTTGCGGTTGCAGGATAAGCCAGATCCCCCCGCATCGGCGGGTGTGGTGTCCCTCCCCCGCTCCGCGGGGATGAGCTGGACGGATTCCCCTCCCCCACTTGTGTGGGGATGAGCTGGGTTAATTCCCCTCCCCCGTTTCGGCGGTGGTGAGCTGGGCAGAGTGTCCCTTCGTGGGTGTAATTCTCTTATGTGCTGAGTCCTGCGGATGGAGCTTTGATATCGACATACTGAGGAGTTTCCGGCAGCACATGACCACATATAGGGAGGCAAAAGTTTGCTCTCTATCTCCACCTGCTGGTAGATGGACACAACCCACCAGTCTATGGATTGATCAGCTATGATTAATGGAAAGAAAATTATCAGGTATGATTATACATAATTTTACCTTAGTGCTCATTATTGCTTATTAAGTGCTGTTATCAACACTAATTAAGTTATGCACGTTGTTATAGAATACATGTGGATTTCAGAACAGATCTTTAGGTGCATTATATAGAATCCAGCAGTAGTATGTGAAGCTCATGGAATCTTTGTTACCTTAAATGATGGATATTTGGAGGGTTTAGGCTCCTAAATTGGCCTTTTTGAAAATTTACTAGGCTGAGTTTCTAAATTCATGCTAAAATTAGGTGGCAAAAGGGATAAATTTAAGGTTCAAAAAACATGAGTTTAGCATAGTGCTATGTGCCAACTACTTAATGATTTCTCTTGCTCTTCATCTGATTGCATTGCATTGGAAGAATAATTAGCTTGTTTCATATCACAAATGGTGGAATCTGCTGTGTTCTTATAGGCAATATGAGGAACTGGCTGCCATAAGATTTGGTTGCATCTCCTCTTTCCATAGAGCATGGTCGCTGCTAGACAACTATGTGACTTGTGAAGGGAATTAGCTCTCTAAAGTATGTTGCGCATACTGTCCTGTTTTGTTTTTATCAGCTCACTGACCTGTATGGTTTTTTTTGTTTGTTTCTTCACTGTTCCATATTATATGCTGTTATATGTTTTTATAAATATTATGTTGCTTTAAAATCAATAAATAAATAAAGTTAAACCCCCCCCCCAAAAAAAAACATAGTTTAACTTTAATTATAGTTACTTTACTAAATAGGAAGTTTACCTATCTGGTTAACTACATTTTTATTGTAGTTAACTACTGCAAAAGTAGTTAACTACTTCAATGGCATTTTAATTTCCCTTAAAATCAATTGCACAATCATTGCACTTAGGAAGAAATGTATTTAATGTTTAAAAACAGAGATAAATTCTCAGCAAATCATTAAGGGCCCTATTTACTAAGCTGCACTGTAGGTGCACAAACTTTTTAGCACATGCTAACACTAGAGACACCCTTAGGAATATAATGGGTGTCTCTATCATTAGCATGCACTAATTATAGTGAGCGCTAAAATGTTTGTGTGCCTACAGCACGGCTTAGTAAACAGGGCCCTAATTATCTAATACTAAATACTTTCTCCGATATTCAGCCAGTGGTAGGCAGCACGGTTAGCTGCCACTGGCAGTGCGGACCCTGGATATTCGATGACAGGCCGCATCCAGTGACCAGCATTGAATATCCGGCATCAGTTTTGTCCGCGACAACTCAACCAGTTAAGCCGATATTAAGCACTAACCAGTTGTGCTTAGTGGTTAAACATAGGTCTGCTATTTACATGGCCTATCTTAATCACTAAACTTAGTTGGTTAGCATTGAATATTAACTGGCTATGTCAGGTGACGTAGCCGGTTAACGGCTAGCCGCTAAGGGCTAGATTCTGTATATGGCACCTGAAAAATCTACATGTACAAAAATTACACCTAGGCGTATTCTGTAAAATTTGCCTAAATTTTATAGAATAGACTTAAATTTCCACACAGTATATAGAATACACCAAGCAGTTCGCCACGAGGCTAAATTTGGTTCTGTCCATTTAGGCCATGTCTTGGTGTAAATCCCGATGCTTAAATTAGGCATAGATCGGGTGTATTTTATAATAATAAGTCGCATAGATTTTAGAAGCGCCCACACCCCGTCCATGGCCACACCGTCTTTTCACTATGCTACTTAGGATTTAGACGCACCACTTATAGAATACCATTAGCGAGTTGTGCACGTAAATCTCAATTAATTCTAATTAGTCAGATAATTGCTTGTTAACATCCAATTAACAGTGATGATTAGCTAGTTAGCCAATTATGTGCATTGTTATAGAATATGCTTTGGTTTCTGCGCAGATTTTCAAGTGCCATATATAGAGTCTGGGAGTAAGTGCTAATATTCATCAGAGATAACTGACTATCATATGCTGAATATTAGGGCTAAGTGCTATTTAACTGGCCAGGATGTGATGAATTCCTTCAAATATGGGACTTCCAGTGACCATATGTGTCTTCAATGCACAACAAAGGACATACCTTAGATATACTAGCCTACAGATTCTCACAGGACAGTGACTTTAGAATACAGAACCCAGGATGGACAGAAGTTCCCTGGTCCAATCACTTCAAGCTAAACATGACCCTCTACTGGAAAGAACACAAAAACCACCTAACACAATTACATAAACCATACAAATCTCATGGAAATATTGATCCAATCCAATTTTGGACAGCTATATACGAAGATCAATGGTTTCCACCGACTAACTCTAAGGATTCCTACTAGAATGGGACAAAAGATGTATGCACATACTAGACACAATAGCCTCTCTGAAAACAAAAACAGGACAGAGGCACAAAGCAGTACCACAGTATGATGAAGAACTGAAAATGGCCAAAACCTACTGCAGAAGACTAGAACGAACTTGGACAAAAAATAAAAACAATATAAACAGAAATGCATGGAGCAAAGTATGAAACAGGTAGGAAACCTAAATTAGGCCAAAATAAAATACTACAAAGAACACAATCTATATTCCTTTCAAAAAGAATCTTCATGAAATCTAGACTAGGATAACAGAGGGTATAAACATAATAGAAACATGGGCAGAGACTTTCAAGCTCAAACTGAACAAAGAAAAACTCACTGCCTGATACTCACATCATCAAACAATACCGATCACTTCTTAAACATCAACATCATGGGCACATCCCTTCCAATAAGTGCTAAAAATTCTAGGAGTCACATTTGACTGCAATCTATCCTTTGATAAACAAATCATAAACATCACAAAGAAAATGTTCCAAACCATGTGGAAAATAAATCGCATAAAAAACTACTTCTCAAGAAATGTATTCCGATCATTCCATATCATCATGCTGATCAATCCATAGACTGGTGGGTTGTGTCCATCTACCAGCAGGTGGAGATAGAGAGCAATCCTTTTGCCTCCCTATATGTGGTCATGTGCTGCCGGAAACTCCTCAGTATGTTCTCTATCTCAGCAGGTGGTGGTCACACACAGCAGCAGCTCTGGCTAGGTCTCCAAGCCTAATTTTTAGGTTTTGTTGAGTACCTGGGGTTGAGGGCTCTTCTTGAGCAAGTGCAAACCTGGTGGCACCAGGTCCCTCCTTTTCTCCCCCCTCCCGCTGGCTCCATTAAAAAAAAAAAAGAAAAAACAATTTTGAACGTCCTTAAGGGCGTTTATTTCGACGTTTATTTAAACGTTTATTGCAGCTACTCACTGGGACACCAGGTCGTTACAGCTCGGAGCGAGAAGCAGGTAATTTTTACCTTTTTATAGTGGGCAGGGGGTTCCCCAATCGATCTCCACGTGGCCTATGGCGTCGGAGGGCGAGGGCACAAAGAATCGCTCCCCCGGACCGCGTGTGCGCTTCTAGCGGGGATGCGGGGGTCTTAAAGTCTGACTCGCCCTTGTTGGGTGTCAGTTCGGAGGCCGATCAGTGTCCCGGGTCTTCCTCCGGTGCGGCGGTTTTTCCCGCCATAAACGCCCATCCCCCGCTGCTCGCCTCCGCCATCTAGGCCGGCCACGCTGCTCGGACGGCTTCTTCTTGGGCCGCCCTTGAGCTGGGAGACGTTAATGACATGGCCGCCCTTGATTTGGGCGACGGCAAAAAAGCGGCTAAAGTTAAGCGCCGTTCTTCCCGCGCGGCTCCTTCGTGGAGTGTCACGCCGGACGCCATCTTGGATGCGCAGCATGTTTCTCCCCCGCTCTTGCGAGCGCCGGTTGAGGGTGCGTCTAGGGCTGTGGCCCAGGCGGCTGAAGTGCACAGTCTGGGGGGTTTCTCCCCCGAGTTTATTTTGCTGCTGCATCAGGCCTTCCTTATGCAGAACGCTGCCCCTTCTCCCTTGTCCGATAAAGGGGTTGAGGCCCCCGGAAGTAAACGACCTCGGGTGGATTCCCAGGCCTTAGAGGACTTTGTCTCCTCTGATGTAGATGAGGGCAGCGTATCTGAGTTCTCCCAACGGTCCTTTGCGGATTCCTTGGAGGAGACGGATTCCCACTCGGATGGAGCGGATGACCCCTCTGCAGCGCGGATCTTTCGCTCAGAGGATTTGCCCAACCTGTTACTGCAGGCCATGAGCATTTTGAAGATTTCCTCTCCAGAGGACGTCTCTCCCTCAGCCCCTGTTGGCTCCGCCATTATGCTGGGGACGAAGCGCCCGCCTAGAACCTTCCACGTGCATGATGCCATGCACACCTTAATTTCGGCTCAATGGGATGTCCCGGAAGCGAGCCTCAAAGTGGCTAGGGCTATGTCCCGCCTCTATCCTTTGCCTGAAAGTGAACGGGAAGCCTTTCTTTGGCCTACCGTGGATTCTTTAATCACTGCGGTGACTAAGAAAACGGCGTTGCCGGTGGAAGGTGGCACGGCCCTAAAGGACGCCCAAGACAGAAGATTGGAGGCGACATTAAGGTCGTCCTTCGAGGCGGCTGCCTTAAGTTTGCAGGCCTCAGTTTGTGGCTCCTATGTGGCCAGGGCGTGCCTGACGATTGTGCAGCGGGCTTCCCCCTCGGATCCTTCCTTGAGGGCTGATTGGCCGGCCCTGGAATCGGGCTTGGCTTATTTGGCAGACTTGCTGTATGATGTCTTGAGAGCCTCGGCTAAAGGTATGGCTCAGACAGTCTCTGCGCGGCGCTGGCTTTGGCTGAAACATTGGTCTGCGGACCACGCCTCTAAGTCCCGCCTGGCTAAGTTGCCTTTTAAAGGCAAGCTACTCTTTGGGGTCGAGCTGGACAAAATTGTGACCGATCTCGGCACGTCTAAGGACAAGAGGTTACCAGAGGTCAGGGCTCGGGCCAGTGCTCACCCCGGTATCTCCAGAGGACGGTTTCAGGAAGCCCGTCGGTACCGCCCGGGCAAGTCGGGCTCCTCTGCCCCCTCTTCCTTCAAGAGGAACTTCTCCCCCAAGCAGCATTCCTTTCGCAGAGACCGCCGTCCCGGAGGTGCGCCCTCCGGTCCTCCCCCAGGGTCTCGTACCCAATGACGGGGTCCTGGTCCATGGCCCAGTGCAGATTGGAGGACGCCTGTCCTCGTTTCTGGGCGAGTGGACCAGGGTAACTTCAGACGCTTGGGTGCTGGAAGTCATCAGAGACGGCTACAAGCTAGAGTTCTGCCGACCCTTAAGAGACGGGTTTGTACTCTCTCCCTGCAAGTCTCCGGTCAAAGCTGTGGCAGTGCAGCAGACCTTGGACAATCTGATACGCCTGGGTGCGGTCGTTCCGGTGCCAGAAGATCAGCTTGGCAAGGGACGTTACTCCATTTACTTTGTGGTACCAAAGAAAGGAGGTTCTGTACGGCCTATCCTCGACCTCAAAGGGGTCAATCGGGCCTTGAAAGTGCGGCACTTTCGCATGGAGACTCTCCGCTCTGTTATAGCGGCAGTGAAGGCAGGGGAGTTCCTGGCATCCTTGGACATCAAGGAAGCGTACTTGCATATTCCCATCTGGCCTCCTCATCAACGCTTTCTGCGTTTTGCAGTCCTGGGCCGACACTTCCAGTTCAGAGCCCTCCCGTTTGGGTTGGCTACTGCTCCGCGGACCTTCTCCAAAGTAATGGTGGTCATCGCGGCCTTCCTGCGAAAGGAAGGAGTACAAGTCCATCCTTATCTGGACGACTGGTTGATCCGAGCCCCCTCTTATGCAGAGTGCGGCAAAGCTGTGGACCGGGTGATTGCTCTTTTGAGCTCCCTGGGGTGGATCATCAACTGGGAGAAAAGCCAGCTGCGCCCGACTCAGTCCCTGGAGTATCTGGGAGTTCGATTCGACACCCAAGTAGGCAGAGTGTTCCTGCCGGACAATCGGATTGTCAAACTTCAGGCTCAGGTGGACCAGTTCCTAGTAGCCTCTCCGCTTCGGGCTTGGGACTATGTGCAGCTGTTGGGCTCTATGACGGCTACGATGGAAGTAGTGCCGTGGGCCAGGGCTCATATGAGACCACTACAACACTCTCTGCTGCAGCGCTGGACTCCGGTGTCGGAGGATTATGCTGTGCGCCTTCCCTTGGACCCAGCAGTGCGCAAGGCGCTGAGCTGGTGGCTGAAGACAGACAAGTTGTCTGCAGGGATGCCTCTTGTGACCCCGGAGTGGATTGTCGTCACGACGGACGCCTCTTTGACGGGCTGGGGAGCCCACTGCTTGGGAAGGACAGCGCAGGGGCTCTGGTCTCCTGCAGAGGCAAAGTGGTCTATCAACCTCCTGGAACTCAGAGCCATTCGATTGGCGCTTTTGGAGTTCCTCCTGGTACTGGCGTTGAAGTCAGTACGGGTCCTGTCGGACAATGCCACGGCTGTGGCCTATGTCAACCGCCAGGGAGGTACCAAGAGCGCCCCTCTAGCCAAGGAAGCCATGAATCTATGCCAGTGGACGGACGCGAACCTGGAACAGCTGTCAGTGGCCCACATTGCCGGAGTCATGAATGTCAAGGCGGACTTTCTCAGTCGCCATACCTTGGATCCCGGAGAGTGGCAGTTATCGGCTCAGGCGTTCTTGGACATCATGAAGGCTGGGGCCAGCCGAGCCTAGATCTGATGGCGTCATCGGCCAATTGCCAAGTGCCGCGCTTTTTCAGCAGAGGACGGGACACTCGATCTCTGGGAGTAGATGCTCTTCTCCAACAGTGGCCGACACAGGAGCTTCTCTATGTGTTCCCGCCCTGGCCCATGTTGGGCAGGGTACTAGATTGGGTGGCAAAGCATCCTGGCTGAATAATCCTGGTGGGTCCGGACTGGCCCAGACGTCCCTGGTATGCGGACTTGATCAGGCTCTCAGTGGACGACCCTCTGCGGCTGCCAGTGGAGCAGGGCCTGTTGCATCAGGGTCCCGTGGTGATGGAGGATCCCTCCCCCTTTGTTCTTACGGCCTGGCTATTGAGCGGCAGCGTCTGAGGAAGAAGGGCTTCTCAGACAAGGTCATCGCCACTATGCTGAGAGCGAGGAAGCGCTCTACTTCTACTGCTTACGCCAGGGTTTGGCGTACCTTTGCAGCGTTGTGTGAAGCAGGCTCACTTTCTCCCTTCACTGCTCCAATTTCTTCAGTGCTGGCGTTCCTGCAAGAAGGTCTGGAGAAAGGCCTGTCGCTCAGTTCCCTTAAAGTCCAGGTAGCGGCTCTGGCTTGCTTCAGGGGCCGCCTGAAGGGTGCTTCCCTGGCTTCGCAGCCAGATGTGGTACGTTTCCTCAAGGGAGTTAATCACCTGCGCCCTCCTCTGCACTCAGTGGTGCCTGCGTGGAATCTCAACCTGGTGCTAAGAGCCTTGCAGAAGCCGCCTTTTGAACCCTTGTCGAGGGCATCTCTGAAAGACCTGACGTTGAAAGCAGTCTTTTTGGTGGCTATCACTTCAGCCAGAAGAGTTTCCGAGCTCCAGGCACTCTCATGTCGAGAGCCTTTTCTGCAGTTCACTGAGGCAGGAGTGACTATTCGCACAGTGCCTTCCTTCCTGCCCAAGATTGTTTCTCGCTTCCATGTGAATCAGCAGCTCTGTCTCCCTTCCTTTCGTAGGGAGGAGTACCCAGAGGAATGCTCTGCTCTCAAATTTCTGGATGTGAGACGAGTCATCATCAGATACTTGGAAGTGACCAATGATTTCCGGAAATCGGATCATCTGTTTGTCCTGTTTGCAGGTCCTCATAAGGGTCTGCAGGCTGCTAAGCCTACAGTGGCAAGATGGGTCAAGGAAGCCATTGCAGCGGCTTATGTGGCCGCGGGGAAGGTGCCGCCTATTCAGCTGAAGGCTCACTCCACTAGAGCTCAGGCGGCCTCGATGGCAGAGGCCGGGTCCGTCTCCTTGAAAGAGATATGCAAGGCGGCAACTTGGGCATCGGCCCATACCTTCTCCAGGCATTACCGCTTGACTGTGGCTGCTCGGGCGGAGGCCCGGTTTGGAGCTTCAGTGTTGCGGTCAGGGATTTCTATGTCCCGCCCTGGGTGAGTACTGCTTCGGTACATCCCACCAGTCTATGGATTGATCAGCATGATGATATGGAAGGTAAAATTATGTATCATACCTGATAATTTTCTTTCCATTAATCATAGCTGATCAATCCATAGCCCCTCCCAGATATATGTACTGTTTATATTGTGGTTGCATTTCAGGTTCAAGTTTAGTCTTCAGTTCCTTCAGGAGGACTTCGTGTTCAAGTTTTTTCAATTGGATTCTTCAAGAGTTGAGACGAGTTTGTGTTACAGTGAGCTGCTGCATTCCTCTCCCCTCCGTTTTACAGGGCTGGATTGAGACATAAATTCTGCCGGCGCTCCCTCCCGCTTCGTGCGGCTGTAGGGCAGCTTTGTACCCCTCCCGCTTCGGCGGTGTTAGGGTCAGTCAGCTCCTCCCGCGGTTGCGGTTGCAGGATAAGCCAGATCCCCCCGCATCGGCGGGGTGGTGTCCCTCCCCCGCTCCGCGGGGATGAGCTGGACGGATTCCCCTCCCCCACTTGTGTGGGGATGAGCTGGGTTAATTCCCCTACCCCGTTTCGGCGGTGGTGAGCTGGGCAGAGTGTCCCTTTGTGGGTGTAATTCTCTAAGTGCTGAGTCCTGCGGATGGAGCTTGGATATCGACATACTGAGGAGTTTCCGGCAGCACATGACCACATATAGGGAGGCAAAAGGATTGCTCTCTATCTCCACCTGCTGGTAGATTGGCACAACCCACCAGTCTATGGATTGATCAGCTATGATTAATGGAAAGAAAATTATCAGGTATGATACATAATTTTACCATAGTCCAATCCATGATCCTCTCATATGCCGATTACTGCAACAAAATCTATGCCAGATGCAAGGAACAACTATTAAAGAAAATGGAAATAGCACAAAACACAGACGCAAGACTAATATTTGGAACAAATCACTGTGAAAATGCAAAACCGTTGCTCTAAAACCTACACCCATCAAATCATGTGTATCATTCAAGATACGCTCATTGATCTACAGCATAATTATTGGCCTAGTACCGAAATAAATGTCAAACCTAATAGAACTACCTGAATGCAGCGCACTCAAGGGAGCAAGAACCTACCTCACCCTACACTTCCCTAAGTGCCAAGGAATAAAATACAAACCCTCATACTCAACTAGCTTCACATATATCGGCCCCAAGATTTGGAACACAATACCAAAAGCTCTAAAGTGCACAAACAACTACACTACCTTTCGGAAGCACCTGAAAGCCCATCTCTTCAGAAAGTTTTTCTTTAATGAACCCACACATTCGGACTGAAAAACAACCAACACACACAGATGCATGACCACTAACAGACTCATAACAAAGCTCTCAACTATTGCAAACAACATTTTAACTGATCTACCCAAAGCCGTGGAGGAGCATAATCAAATGCAAATGCCCATGTGTAAGAACGTCCATCCCCGAGAACGAGTCCATGAAGGGGTGGGGCGAATCATATTTTCGAAAAAAATGGACGTTTATCTTTAGTTTCACAAATACGGTTTGTGGCAGGCAAATGCATTGGATGTGGGCGTGTTTGAGATGGGGGCGTTTGTTTGAGCTGGGCGTTTTTGTTTTTCAGCGATAATCGAAGGCTTTGGGTCGTTGGAGAGGCCAGGATTCGTAGTGCACTGGTCCCCCTCACATGCCAGGACACCAACCGGGCACCCTAGGGGGCACTTTTAAAAAATAGAACAAAACATTAAATTACCTCCCAGGTGCATAGCTCCTTTACCTTGGGTGCTGAGACCCCCAAATCCCCCCCAAAACCCACTCCCCACAACTCAGCACCATTACCATAGCACTTAATGGTGACGGGGGGCACCTACATGTGGGTACAGTGGGTTGGGGAGGGGTTAGAGGGCTCCCATTTACCACTACAAGTGGTACAGGTAGGGGGGGGATGGGCCTGGGTCCGCCTGCCTGAAGTGCATTGCATTACCCACTAAACCTGCTCCAGGGACAGGACTTGTTGCTGCTGTATAACCTTGGCACAGCAGTTCACACCGTAAGACTAATCTCGCTGAAAACATCCTTTATTTCAATAACCGTGTTTACTCACAGTTAACTGCGGATCAGAGGTTGTGCCCCACTGGCAACGAGTCTCACTGGTACTGAGATTAGCAGTAGGTCCGAGCTGGCAGAATGGTGTACAATGCCCTCTTTCAGCAACATTCTAGGTAAGAACTAAGTTCTGTAACGTGGCTAACACATGAAAGGGATCTAAACGGACTTACAAAAATGGCCACTACCTCGTGGACTACCGGAAACACAACAGGGCACACTCTGACCCAGTAGGCAGGGGGAAAAGCACCATGGGAGAAGAGCCTACCAACTACCAACATCGTGAGACTGTAACACAAGCTAGTGAAATCACGGAGCCCAATACCCTACACCCACCACAATGCAGTGCTGATGTGACCCTGCAGTGCACCCGAGAGCCACATCTGACCCAGGGAAAGGCTTTGATAGGATCGAACACATTCTGCTGTCATGGAGGTGGGTACGGAATTTGAGGGTGGCATAGAGGCTGGGAAATAAGGTTTTTGCAAGTGGGTATTTTTTGGAGGGAGGTGGTTAGTGATCACTGGGGAAGTCAGGGGAGGTCATCCCCGATTCCCTCCAGTGGTCATCTGGTCATTTAGGGCACTTTTTTGGGACCTGTTCGTGAGAAAAAAGGGTAAAAAAAAAAGTGTCCTAAATTCTCGCTAAAAACGCCTTTCTTTTTTTCATTATTGGCCGAGCGTGCCCATCTCTGCTCGGCCGATAACCATGCCCCAGTCCTGCCTTCACCACACCTCCGACACCCCCCGTCAACTTTATTCCTTCCTGCGACGGAGTGCAGTTGAAGACGACCAAAATCGGCTTTCGATTATACCGATTTGGCCGCCCACGGGAAACGGGCTTTTTTCTCCTTTCGAAAATAAGCAGGATAATGAACCAACTTCTAGACTGGAAAATGTGGGGTACAAATGCATAAATAAATAGTGCTGAATATCAGGCCTTTACCTCTCAATATTGAGCAGGCAGCAGTCTGCGTTTTTCAAAATGCTGATCGTTACCAGCTATATTATTCCCTGATGTTCAGTGCTGGACCATGTCCAGGCACTGGTACTGAATATTGGGGGATAATTTGGAGCAGACAGGCTGCCAGAAATTATGTGGGCCTGGCCAATATTCAGCCGGAGCCACATAAAAGTTGGCTGAATATCAGGCTGGTAACCGCATAACTATTTTTTTGGAAAAAATCCCCTGAACACCCTCCCATCCCCCAACAATGAACCTCTTTCCTTCCCCTCTCCCCCCAGCTTGTGGCAAGAGCACCCCAGAGGGCCTCCCGCCCCACCTGCCCCCCCATCCATCCAGGTAGGCCCTCCCCTGGGTCTACCTTTAGCACTGGTGGTCTATGGTGGTCTTTGGAAGCAGGAGTACAGGCGCCTCACTCCTGCTCCTTGCAGCCACTGAAAGAAAATGTCTGCTGCATCCTCTCAAGGTAGCTCGAGATACTACATAGTAGCGCAGTACATTTTCTTTCAGCGGCCATAAGGGGCAGGAGCAAGGGGCCTCCGCTCCTGTCTCAATGACCACCACAAACCACCAGGGCTACAGGTAGACCCGGGGAGGGCCTACCTGTATGGGGGGGGGGGGGGGGGGGCAAGGGGCCCTCTAGGGGAGATTTTTTGCCATGTGCTGAGGGAAGCGAAAGGAAAAAGGGCCATTGTTGGTGGGCGGGAGGGGGGGGGTAGGGGTGTCTGGAACTTTTTTTTTCTTTTTTTTACAAAATAAAAATAAAAGTTATGCAGGCCCCAGCCTGATATTCAGTGCTGGCACCTGCATAGCTAGCCCGGCCAAAGTTAGGATCGCTTTGAGCTGTCCTAAGCAGTGGCTTAGCCAGAAGTAAATTTTTGGGTGGGCCAACAGGTTGGATGGGTGGGCACTAGACAGTGGTTTGCTGGTAAATGTTTAACAACAGGCTCTCTCCCCGGTCCACCTCTGCGCCCCACCCCCCTCAAAATTGCGGAGCTGGCTATAGCCGGGGAGAGAGCCTGGGGGGGGGGGGGGGGGAGGCAATACATTACTCTCTCCAGGAAAAAAAAAATTAAATGATCCCAGGTTCCAATCTAATTCATGTTTAATGTGGGATAATATGCCATAAATAAGTAAATAAATAAATATAAACTTTTAATGTTGAGCACCTGATTCTCAAAGTGGACATATTCCAAGCACTATAATGAAAATAAAATGATTTTTTTTCTACTTTTGTTGTCTGGTGACTTTGTTTTTCTGATCATGCTGGCCCAGTATCCGATTCTGCTGGTATCTGTCCTCTTAACTCCGTTTCCAGAGCTTCCTTTCCATTTATTTCTTTACTTTCCTCCTTTCTTCTTCATTTCTTGCTCTACATCCGTAAGTAAAAGCTGGGTCCTCTGCAGACTTGACTGTCCAGTGGATCCAGCTTCTGCCTATTTTCTCCATCCATGTGCTGTTTTTCTCCTCTCTTCCTTTTCCCCCATATATCCTTCCTCTCTCTTCCCTCCCCTCCATCCATGTCAGCATTTCTTCTCTCTCCCTTTCCCTCCATCCATGTGCATCTCCTTCCTCTGTCTTCCCTCCCCTCCATCTATGTCCAGAATTTCTTCTTTCTCCCCTCCATCCATGTGCATCTCCTTCTGTCTTCCCTTCCTTCCCCTCCATCCATGTCCAACAATTCTCTCCCTGCCCTCCCCTCCATCCACCCATGTCCAGCAACCATCCTCTCTCCACTGCCCTTCCTTCCATCCATGTCCAGCAACTCTCTTCTACCCTCCCCTCCATCCACCTATGTCCAACAACTCTCCTCTCCCCTGCCCTCCCCTCTATCCACCCATGTCCAGCAACTCCCCTGCCCTCCATTCATCTATCCATCCATATCCAGCAATTCTCCTCTCTCCCCTGCCCCCCTCCATCCATCCAGAAATTCTCCTCTCTCCCCTGCCCTCCCCTCCATGTCCAGCAATTTCTCCTCTCCCTGGTCCTTGTCCTCCCATCCATGTCCATCGATGTTCCTCTCTCCCCTTTGACCACCTCCCTCTCATTCCCTCTCCAGCACTCCCATTCCCCTCTCTGTCTCTCCCTTACCCAGTCTCCTAAATTCCTCCCCCATCTTTCACCCACTTCATTAGTCCCCCATTCCCCATACTCTGTACTTACCACCCCTCCCAGTCCCATCCATCTTCTGCTCCTCCCCTCAGCTCACTACCCCTCCCAGTCCCATCCTTCCCTCTGCTCACCATCCTCTGCTGAATAAAGAAGACAACGTGGATGCAGGCAGCACAGCAGCTCACTGGTTTGCTTGCTGTGCTTTAAGTGAATGGTGACGGCTGCGCAGGGGAGTAGAAACAGAGATTTAAAAAAAAGGCTTCCTTCTGTAGTCGCAGCGGCGAACTGGCGGGCGGCGGCATTAAAAGCATAAAGCAGCGAAGCTCTTCGATTCCGTCCATCACTTTCCTTTTCCTGCCCTCTCAGCGTCCCGCCTTCCTTTGATGTCATTTCCTTTCGGGCGGGCGGGACGCTGAGAGGGCAGGAAACGGAAAGCGAGGGACGGAATCGAAGAGCTTCGCTGCTTTATGCTTTTAGTGCCGCTGCCCGCCAGTTCGCCGCTGCTGCCAGTCTGGAGAGATCAGCTGGGCGGGCGGGCAGGCCTGAGCTGAAATTGGGTGGGCCTGGGTGGGCTACGCCCCTGGCTGCTTAGCTATGTAGGTGTTCGCACTGAATATTACCGGCACCTGCATAACCCTGGGCTCCACCCTAATGCCTCCCCTTGTACTGCTCCTGACCTGCCTCTTTCTTTTGGCAGTGGTCAGAGGCAATATTCAGCAGCACTGCCCACTTTAGTGCCACTGAATATTGAGGGGGTAGTTGGTGACAAGTGATTTAAGCGGGCAGAAGCCTCTCCTACCCGCTTAAATCACTTTGAATATCGGCCTCTGTATGTTTACTCTGCTTAATGTTTAAAGTCTCAGAATTTTCAAATATTACTTCAGTTTATACCAGTGGCATAGCTATGGGGGTCCACGGGGGCCTGGGCCCCCGCAAATTTTGTCCGGGCCCCTGGTTTGGATGGCGGGGGTCCCCAACCCCCGCCAGCAGAAGCCTTCTTCAGGGCCGGTCTCTGGAAACCAACTAACTAAGAAGGGAACATTTTCTAAGGCACTATTCATTGTATTGCACATCACGGAGCACACTGGGTAGCCACAGAACTATATGAAGCCAACAGCCATTTCATCACAACACCAAAGATAAGTAGTGATCTTACCATTGATCTGATTTGTGAGCATTTTTATGCATGATATTGTCTCATCAATTACTGTTACTCCACCAATGTGGGTAGGGAGGAGGTACTGATGCAATGATGGTTGGTTGGGCATGACTCACAATAACACTGCCAGTCAGTTTGCATGTGGCATACTCAGATACTGAGCACTACTAGGATAACTAAAAAAAAGAGAAAAAATTTTATGAATGGTCTCTGGATTACATCATTTATTAATATAAGGAGACTAGATAGACATTATTACCCCAGAGGATGCTATTCAATTTTAACTGCCAGACCCTCGACCATTCTTCTAACGTTTGGAGATCCTTTCTCATTGTTTCTACTCCCTCCAGGGTATTCACTCTATTGGCTATTTTTGTGTCATCCGCAAAAAGGCAAACTTTTCCTTCCAACCCTTCAGCAACATCACTCACAAATATATTAAATAGAATAGGCCCTAGCACCGACCCCTGAGGAACTCCACTGCTCACCTTCCTTTCCTACAAGCGGATTCCATTTACCACTACCCGAGCGGATTCCATTTACCACCGCCCTCTGCCACCTGTCGGTCAACCAGTTCACCACTTTCTGTTCTAAGTTCAGCCCTTTCAGCTTATTCACAAGTCTTCTGTGGGGGACCAAATCAAAGGCTTTGCTGAAATCCAAGTAGATTACATCTAGCGCACGTCCTTCATCCAGTTCTTTGGTCACCAGTCCAAGAACTCAATAAGATTCATTTGGCAGGATTTTCCTTTGGTAAAGCCATGTTGCCTCGGGTCCTGTAACTCACTGATTTCTAGAAAGTTAACTATCCTTCCTTTCAGCAGCGACTCCATTTTTTTTCCTACCACCAACGTGAGACTTACCGGTCCGTAGTTTCCCACTTCTTCCCTGTCTCCACTTTTGTGAAGAGGGACCACATCCACTCATCTCCAATCCCGCAGAACCTCTCCCGTCTCTAAAGATCTATTAAATAAATCTTTAAGAGGTCCCACCAGGACCTCTCTGAGCTCCCTCAGTATCCTGGGATGTATCCCATCTGGTCCTATAGCTTTGTTCACCTTCAATTTCTCAAGCTGTTTATAAACTCTTTCTTCTGTAAATGGTGCAGTATCCACTCCATTCCCAGATGTTCCCTCAGCAGCCGACCACGGTACTTCACCAGGATTTTCCTCTATGAAGACTGAAGAGAAGTAATTGTTTAGCACATTCGCTTTATCTTCATCACTCTCTACATAGCCATTCTCATCATCTTTCAGTCTCGCAATTCCATTCCTATCTTTCCTCCATTCTCCAATATATCTGAAAAATGTCTTGTCACCTCTCTTTACATCTTTAGCCGTTTTTTTCTTCCGCTTGTGCTTTCGCTAGCCGTATTTCCCTCTTCACTTCTTTGAGTTTAATCCGATAATCTTTTCTGTGATCCTCTCGTTGCATTCTTTTGTATTTCTTGAACAAAGCCTCTTTTTGCTCTTATTTTTTCAGCTACTTGTTTGGAGAACCATATAGGCTTCCTGCTTCTCTTGTTTTTGTTTACTTTCCTTGCATAAAGATCAGTTGCCATATTTATAGCAGCCTTTAGTTTTGACCACTGATTTTCCACATCTCCTATGCCTTCCCACGCTAAGAGCTCCTTCTTCAGGTATTCCTCCACTTTATCAAAATCAGTATGTCTGAAATCCAGTACTTTGAGTTTTGTGCGTCTGCACTCTGCCTTTGCTCTTATATAAAACTACATGGTGTGATGATCACTATTACATAGGTGATCATCGACCCAGATAATGAAAACACTTCCTCCATTCATGAGCACTAGATCCAACATCGACCCTTCCCTCGTGGGTTCCGCCACCATTTGTCTGAGCAAGGCACTTTGACAGGCGTCCACAATCTCTCTGCTTCTTTCCGATTCCGCAGATGGGACATTCCAATCCACGTCAGACAAATTGAAATCTCCCGCACCTCCCCTTTCATACCAATCTTTTGAATATCTTCTATCAGATCTTTGTCTAACTTCTCCGTTTGTGCCGGCTGTCTGTAGATAACCCCTGTGTGGATGCAGGTTCCGTCTTCTCTTTTCAGGATGATCCATAAAGCTGCTTCCATTCCCCAGATTCCCCTCATTTCAGCTGCTCTAATATTGTCTCTCACATATAGCGCCACTCCTCCACCTCGTCGGTCCTCTCTATCCTTCCTAAAAACATTATAGCCCGGTACTGTCACATCCCATTCATGGGAATCGTTGAACCACGTCTCTGTAATAGCAACAATATCCAAGTTTTCTTCAAACATCAAGGCTTGCAAGTCTTAAACCTTATTACTTAGACTATGAGCATTTGTGTGTCACATTACCCAAGAAACACTGGTTAGTGAGCCCTTGGGCCACTGCTGAGGAGCAGCAGTGGCAGGCAAAACCACCCCCCCACCAGAGCCAAGGCAGAACAGACGTACTGGCAAATCCAGGCTAGGTCTCTAGGCAGTCAGCCAGCAAGCAGAAGAATAGTCCAGTAACACTCCGGGTCTAGGCAGGCGGCAAGCAGAAGAATAGTCCAGTAACACTCCGGGTCTAGGCAGGCGGCAAGCAGAAGAATAGTCCAGTAACAGGCAGGGTTCAAAAGGCAGGAAACCAGCAAACACAGAATCAAGTCCAGACAAAGTCTCTCAGGCAGAAGTGCACCCGCACCCACGTACCAGGGCCTAAGACGCAATGCAAAGGCAAGCAGAAATCTTCCAAGATGTCTGATAAGCCCAGAAGCAGTTGGAACTCAGCTGCTGCAATCACCAGGCAGCTACAGGTGCTGTGCAGGCTCAAACAACACAAGCAAACCTGGCAGCCTGGAAGATCCGGACCGGACTGAGCAGAAATCTGGAACGGGTGATGGTCCATGGCAGCCACCCGTTCTGGCCACCAGAGGGCGAGGAAAGCACAGACGTAACATTGTGCTCATTGCTTTCCATGTGCTTAGTGAGTTTAGGTGGTTTTCTATATTTACATGACCTTTCCCTCTGCCATCATGTTTATTCTGGGGGTGACTTTCCGAATTCCCTTGTTTCCTTTTGTCACCCCCAAAAGGTAACCCCCCATCCAATCACAGTACAGTTTCTCATTTTATCCAATGGCAATGCTTCCTTCCTATCCATCCATTTGCAGTGCAGTTTCTCATTTTATCCAATCACAGGTACTTCCTTTATATCTATCCAATCCCAGTGCAGTTTTTCATTTTATTCAGTCACTTGAGAACTGCATTAGCTGGGGTAGTAAGAAGGCAAGAAAGAAACAGTGCAGAAAAACTTAAAAACACAACTGAGACTTTTTGTTGAGAACAACTTAAAATGTAGTTAAACTACTTAGTAATTAACTACTTAAAATGCAGTTTAACTACTGGACAACTGCCAGCTGTTTTTGAGTAGTTAAATGTTTTGGATTAACTACTGAAAATTAGTTTAACTATGTAGTTAACTGCCCAGCATTGGTTTAGCACTGATTTTCAGCACCAAACTTAAGCTTCTAAATCTAGTCAAATGAATGTTGGGCCTATATTTAACAGCGTAACTTTTATGCTGCTAAACCTAGGTGACTGTTCAGCTGAAACCAACTTCCTTAGTTTGACTGAAAATAAAGGAAAAATCTAGGCACCTACCAGAGGGGTCCTCTTACTAAGCTGCGGTAAAAATTGGCCTTAGCATGCCTTTATACGGGTCTTTCCCGCAGCCGTAAAAATATCTTTTTTCCGTCTTCTTCATTAATGGCCATTCGCTAATGTTCCAGTAGCTGGAGGCCATTAAAATAAATTACAGTGGCAGCACTTACCTATTTTGTATGCAGTAAGGGCTCTTGCGTTATCCGTGCACTAACTGGTTAGCTCAGAAATGCCCACGCTCCACCCCTCAAAAAAAAGCTCCTAAAAAAAAAAATTAGCACATGGTTAACCTGAGCACATTCAAAAAGTACCATATGATGTGTTAATACTAATGCAGCTAAGTAAAAGGGCCCCTTAACCCCCAGATACTATATAGCGTGCCTAGAGATCTGTGCCAAAATCAGTGTGGATTCTATAACAATGCGCACAACTCAATTGGCTTAATAAGCTATTGAGTGCTGATAACAGCACATAACAAAAAATAATGAGCACTAATTGGCACTGATTAGAATTTACATGCAAAACTCGCTAAGCGTATTCTGTAACGATGTGCGCGGAACTTCTAATGCATGCAGGCAAAAAGGGGTATGGTTATGGGCAGGGAAATGGGAGTTTCATGGGCGTTCTGCAATTTACATGCCTACTTATAGAATATGGCTCAGTGCGCCTAAATCTACACACTGATTTACGCCACATTTTTGCTGGTGTAAATGGATGCATGTAGATTTAGGTGCTGAAATAACAAAGGGCTCCTTTTACTAAGCGGTGGTAAGCCCAATGTGGGCTTACCGCTCGCTATACAGGAAGTACTGCCAGGCTATAGCAGCAGCCTGGCAGTACTTCCCACCCCTAGTGCGCTGTCGTTTCTGGCGCTACAAAAATATATTTATTTTTGTAGCGCTGGAGTGTACCTGGTGGTTAATGCAGGAGCCCTTACTGCCACCTCAATGAGTGGTAGTAAGAGTTCTCCCCAAAATGGCCGTGCGGCAAGTGCTTTACTTACTGCATGACCATTTCCTGCAGGAAGGCAAGACTTCCCTTTTACCAGCTGTGGTAAAAGGGGCTTTAAGCGTAATCTATAATTTGCACCTAAATCTAGGTGCTGATAATAGAATATGCTTAGTCGGCACTGATTTCAGCACCAATTATTTTAGGTGCCATATATAGAATCTCCCCCTAGGTGCCTAAATTTAGGAAATCAACTTTTTTACTATCAAGGCCTTTGCTTGTAAAGGATTTTGCAATTGAAAGGGGGAGCAAGATGATTTCACGCAAAACAACTGAATTGAAATGTCAGAGACTTTTGTGCTTCATATTTTGTGACATGCACAATCCTTTGAGATTATAAGTAAAGTAAAGGTCAGGGCATATGCTTCACATGAAGGCAAAAAAAAAAAAAGATAATGATTATGGCAGATATCAACAGAGCCACAGCATTTCAAATGAAGCAAGAATTATCAATGAGGGAACAGCTGAATTATTTTATCCAGCCAGAAAGTATTTGAAAATGAATTATCAATCAATCATTTATTTTTGCATTCTTCCACCATAGCATTCAAAGGGCCTATTTACTAAGGTGCGCTAGCATTTTTAGCGCATACTCAAAATTAGCACATGCCGTATAGTCACCCATAGGAATATTGTGGGCGCCTGCTAATGGTTATCACACGCTAAAAACGCTAACGTGTCTCTAACATGGCTAAGAAAAGAGGGCTCAAAGTCTTTTGCTACAAAAAATATTAGTAAAACACAGATATTATATCAATTATTGTATAGATACAATGAATAGGCATAATAATAATAATGCATACATTCAAACAACATTGGAACACATTCAGGTCATAAAATATAAATTTATATTATCCTTTAAATATCTATAATTAATATCACCGGAGAGCGTGATTTTTGTTTTTATAATGCTATAGGGTATTTCTTATAGATTTTTCGATGCTGTTCACAGGAATGGCTTCAAAATATTTCTATAATTGTGACCTGCTCAGCAGAAAGATACTAAACATTGGGGTTACAAATAACAGAGATAAAGACTATAAAAGTCTGTAAGGGCAACTTTTATTTTTGCAAGTTTTGTGTACTATTGGGTCAGTAGGATGGGACTATGCAATTTTTTCATGGTTTTGATATTTTTCATACTCTTCAGCTGAAAATCTGCAAGTGCCTAAAGTGGGGTATGCTATTTCTGGGGTTAATTATTTTTTTGTTTATAAACCTTTCTCATTTTTTTCAAGATGTAATTAGTCTATACTTGAAGCTGAAATTTTACAGGATTATGTAATTGATATCCCCCTATTTTGTGGTATAAACGAGTCACACACCCCACTTTTGGTATTTTTTTGCTCAGTGGGTCACAATTTATGGCCTTCCAGAAATTTACAAAAACACACGAGTGTCAACACAACATTACTATTGAATGGACGCCCTTCAGTTTAAATATATTCCCCCAGATTCTAAGTAGCACGCCAAAATATTCCTCATGAAATTCAAGGCGTATTCCATGTAATGTGTGTAACCTAATTGATTAACAAGCCAATTAGCACCACTAATTGGAGGTTAACAAGCAATTAGTGGCAATAATTGGCACTAATTGAGATTTATGCGCAGTACCTGCAAAGCATATTCTATAATCCACATAAATCAGACCACGCACACCTGAAAGGGGGCTTTCTGAACAACTTAATATGGGTGTGATATGGGTGTTCCTAAATTCTATGCATGTGGTTATAGATTTTGTTGCTCCACGTGGAAATTTGAATGCAGGCATTTATACCAAGTTCTCCTCAGCGTAATTGGCTGCTTCTCCCAGAATGGTGTGCATCTAGGCTTTAAACATATTCTATTCAAGTGCCTTGGACTTGGACCTTTTCTTGGAACAGACTATCTTTCCTATGGACTAGTCTGTTTTGGTAGCTTGGACTTCTGCCATATTAACCTTTTGGCCAAACCTGCTTTTTACTGCCTCAGAACTATCAAAAGGTATTAATCTGCAAATGAACCTTTTCCGGAGATGGGAAGATGGTAGAACGAGAGGACATGAAATGAGATTGAAGGGGGGCAGACTCAAGAAAAATGTCAGGAAGTATTTTTTCACGGAGAGAGTAGTGGATGCTTGGAATGCCCTCCCGCGGGAGGAGGTGGAAATGAAAACGGTAACGGAATTCAAACATGCATGGGTTAAGCATAAAGGAATCCTGTGCCGAAGGAATGGATCCTCAGGAGCTTAGTCAAGATCGGGAGGCGGGGCTGGTGGTTGGGAGGTGGGGATAGTGCTGGGCAGACTTATACGGTCTGTGCCAGAGCCGGTGGTGGGAAGCGGGACTGGTGGTTGGGAGGCGGGGATAGCGCTGGGCAGACTTATACGGTCTGTGCCAGAGCCGGTGGTTGAGAGGCGGGGATAGTGCTGGGCAGACTTATATGGTCTGTGCCCTGAAGAGCACAGGTACAAATCAAAGTAGGGTATACACAAAAAGTAGCACATATGAGTTATCTTGTTGGGCAGACTGGATGGACCATGCAGGTCTTTTTCTGCCGTCATCTACTATGTTACTATGTTATCACACATACACATTTGTCTCAGTTGCTGGGAAGAGCTAGGTGTTGCACTCAGTTTGGGGGGGAGGAGGGGCAGGTTACAGCTGGCCAGACAATCCCTAGGCTAATGTGAGCTGTCTCCTCACTAACACAGTTAAAAGCTGTATCTGCAGTGTGGTTCACTGGCTAGCACACTGCCCTCTGATGCTACGGAGTGGGGGTCAAGTCCTGCTGGGTAGCAGACACATGTCAACCAAATCAGCTGGCTGAAGTCACAAAGAGAGAGATTTTGCTTTGGAGAACAGACCCAGCCAGGGGCTGACTGTAAGCCCCTCCCCCACTCCTGGGTTAAGCTGACACACCAATGTGTTCTGGTTCAGTTGATGGAAGTAGTCGAGACCGGGTACGTGAACACATTACCCAGAAGTGGAGAGGAGATAAAAAAAAAAAAACTAGAGCAAACTAATTTAATAGTCAATAAAAATAAACATTTAATGGTAGTACTACCTTTTTCATTTACTGTCTTTTCCTTTTTGCACAAAACTGTAACACTTAGGCACAGACAACTTATCTACACTTAAGTAACTATGTTTCTTTCTCCCAATTCAGTTTGTTTCTATTTTCAACTTATAACTATATGAAGATGAAGAATATAACCATTATCATTTGTTTTCTTTGTTTCCTCACAGGGTTACTCTGACAGCAGAACTACGCAACATACATCAGATACGTATCTTTCTCATATATATATATACAGTTAAATGCTCTCTAAAAATTGTAACTTTTTGCTTCTCTTAGATTCTTTTATTGTCTTCCTGTATGTCAAAAGAATTTGATCCTTTGTAAATCTATTTTGTCTCTGCAGGATTTTCACCTTCACTTCCCAGGAAGTTAGGTCTCGGTCTGAACACTAGGTAAGTATTTTTTCTCTTTTTTTATTTTTGCACTAAATACCACTTAGCTGTAACAGTTTGTTTATTCAGTCCCACTGGTATCACAAATTGAAGTCTTGCTTGCGTGGGGGTCCAGGTGACTTGTCAGATGCTGGTTTCTCAGGATTCTTCCTCTCTTCTTCCTAAATCTGACTTTAAAAAAACTAAAAGTGGAGGCAAAACCCTATTTCCCTATCTTTAGAATGCTCACTGTCCTAGGTGACATTTAATTCATGGGATCAAAACTGTGGCCATGTACTAGCTTAAACAGAATGTAAATAAAATGTCCTTTCCTTCCAAGCCTATGCTCAATTTTGATGCCCTGCACTAAAAGGAGCAGCTAAGGTACTCAATCACACTATCTTTCATGCAGTACATCCCCTAACATTCTCTTTCTCAGTACATTCTATTTTTCAACATCTTACTCCCTTCTCACCCTATTAGATACTCCTCCTTGATTACCCTAGTTACAGAACCTTAGCTTTACAATGCTAAAGTGCCCCTATGTTTCACACATCTATTCCTAGATACAATTCTGCCTTTAGCCCCCACCCAACCATCATATTGTATTTATTTTTTAAACCCATTGAGAAAATAACACTCTACCTACAGTCACCCATACTCACAGTCCACTCTCCTTCACTTCAATCACTCCCCAACTCCTATTAGTGCATCAATCAAGCATTCAGTACTGACACACCTCAGCACACAACCTCTCACTCCCTTATCTTCAGCTCCTTCTGCTCAACTCTCAAGTGACCAGCAAACTGTTGCCAAGGCAACCAGATCTCAGCTTGCTCAGCTGTTGTCCCATAGTGATGTCACTATAGAACCCTTATTTTTTTCCCAGTTAAGATTATTTTAACCCCTTAGGGTTACATGACTGTCAGTGAGCTGGGCTCCTCACTACCTACCAAAAAAGGAAGAACATTGATAGGGGAAAGTAGGTCCCTCCTACTGCACTGAAGCCTTGGGCGCTGCCCTATTGTCTCAATGGTAAGTCTTCCCATGGAGTAGTGTGGTTTGGAAATCTCAGACTGGTTACTGTGTCTCCTGGGTGTGGGAGCAGTCCTGTGAGAGGTCACCATGAGAGCTGTCTGTTGTTGAATGTACTGTACTGAAGTCTTGTGTTTGTATGGTTACAAGGTGTGGGGTCAATGGGAGAGGGAGTTGCTGTTGGTGGCATGTGATAGATGCCTAACAGAGTTTTTTAAAATATAAATAAACTAAGACTTAAAAAAAGAATTGTTTGTCCAGTCCATTAGATATTGGCAGTCTAACCCTCTAACCTGAGCATGTGATCTCCCAAAACATCCTCAGATGACAGAGACAGTAGGTAACATAGTAGATGAGGTTTGTTATGCTTGAAAAAAGAGCAGTGATGCCCTTGGGCCATTGACCTGTGTACCCAGTATCATATGATTACTGTAACGGCACTCCTGAGAGACTCTGGGTCCATAGCTACATCATACCCTCTCCTCAGATCTGCAATGGTACCCATTTTTGGAAGGAGACTTTTGGGCCAGTCCAAGCTTTTTCCCCAACTCATCTGGTGCATTATGAGACCTACAGCACTGATTGCAATGGAGACAATCATGGACTACAGATACTACACCCTCCTGGAATGGGTAATGAAGTAGCTCTGTCTCACAATTATAAGCCTGTTTCTAAAACAGGAATCTCTGTGCCACAAAAGATAAGGATATGTGGTTAAGAGAACAAAGCCCAGTACTTACCCATTTGCTGTAGCTGAGACCGAGTCAGCAGTAAGCCACTGAAAAGAGACCGCAATAGGAAGGGGGACAGGCTCTGTTGAGGGCCCCTCATATAAGTGTGTGATGCTCCAACCTATAGCTTTGGGGAAGCCTCCCCAGTTCTAGAAACTTCTACCTGCTGGTCTGACAAGATATGGCTTCCTAATGTTGAAGAAGCTTCCAGCATAGGTGACCTGTTCAACAGGAACAGAGATCAAGAGAAAATAGCCTCAAGATTATTACTTTACCCAGAACAATCTGATTCAGTGCTGGAAAAATCAAATAACACATGTACCACCCTAGTAGCTGATGTGGTGTAGAGGTTAGAACAATTACTCTGTCATTTTGTGATATTTGACGATTTTGCTGTGTGCTGTGACCCAGCTCTTTACTCATTTCATCTCCAGCTTCCTACCTTCTCACCAATACCTGCTCCACATCTGTCCATTCCAACTACTTACTCTCCCTATCCCCTCCCCCACCGTTCCCTGTATATCATCCCTGTAATCAACTTGGTGGGTTTGTCTGTGTGTGGGTATATTAGTATTGTTGTGTGTTTTAGTGTGTAGATTAGTATTTGGCTTGATATTTATAATAGTGTCTGTGTGGTGTGCTGCAGTCACTTGTCTTTGTTGTGTCCCTATCACTGTCCCATTATTTGTATGCTTGCTTGTGTGCGTGTGTGTGTGAGTGAGTGAATGTCTGTGAGTGTGTTTGTGACTGCAGCACACATTGATGGCAGAGGTGTTCTTGGAGTGGTTGGTGGTACAGGAGGGACAGGCCCAACAGGGGAGGGAGAGAGGGAGGGAGGGGGAGAGGGAGGTGGTGAGGGCAGGTACAGTGGGTAAACAGGCCCAGGACCAGGTTTCTGGACCAAACAGATGGACAGTGTGTGTGGCTCGATTTAGATTTAATAGGAGATCATAGCACACTTGTGTGCGGACCTACAGGAGGACATGGAGCCTAGTGCCTGCAGGGGCATGCCCTGCTAGTGCATATGTGAGTCACCATAGCCTTGGCCTTTCTGTAGCCTTGGCCTTTCTGGCTGCTGGAACTTTCCAGACTCCACTAGGAGCTGCAGGATGGATCAACCAGACAACTAGCTCCCATATTATTAGCCATATTATTGGAGGCCTTCTTGAAAAGGAACACAGTGTATAACTCCACAACCAAGTATTATAAAAATAGAGTGTGTGTTTATTTACAATAGTAGCAAAGATAATGTGCAAAGAAGGCAAGAATAAAGACACAGGAAGTCTTATCATAGAAATAGCTCAGAGTAAATGCACCCGAATCCCTAAGCTAGACTCTTAAGTAAAAGAGTCACATTGAGCCAACAGCTGGTGGCATCGTGTTCCTCAGATGTTCAATCGGATTGAGCACAGTCTTCTCCTTGAATGGAATGTTAACACAGCAGCCTTTTGCCTCAGATAAGATCCCCTTTTTTAGACAGAAATCACTGGCTGCAGCTGTGCTAATGATGTACATTCTGGCCTTGAGGATGATGCACACATAACACTGTTATCCCCATTACTATGACTTCAGGGGCCCCAGCATTGTCTCACTGGCTCCATACTGATGGGGTCACCTTGACAAGAAGCCAGCATTTCATAAACAATGTGCAATTTGCCAGCCACAACATCTCTACAGCTGCACGGGAGACTCCAAGAATCCTTGGCTGTTCTGGCCATAACATCGATGCTGATAACAACCTTGTTATTCTAGCACATTATTCTTGTCAGCAGTCTTTGTCTGTATGCAAGGTCATACCTTCAGCAAATAACAGGCTTTAGCAACAAAAGTTGGAATAACTTTTAGACTGCATTTTAAGGTCAGGTTGCTAATGCTGGATAGTTGTATGTATTATAATCTCATATATCTTTGTAATATAGGAACACATATAGGACCAGATTTTATTTAGAGTGCCTAAAAATACACGCAGAAAACATTTCTGCCTCAGCATATTCTATAAACTGCTCCTAGATTTAGGTGCAGTATATGGAATATGCTTAGTTGATATCCTAGCACCTAAAACTACGTGCTTCCATTTACACCAATGAAAAGGTGGTGTAAATCCCTGCACTTAGACTTAGGTATATAGGGCCATGTTCTATAACATCTGAAAATTTTGGAATGCTCACAAGATGCCCATTTTCCTGCTCCTAACAAACCCCCGTTTGTCTGCGCACATTAGAATTTAAGCATACTTCATTACAGAATAGTGATTTGTGTGTGTAAATTCTAATTATTGCCAATTAATGCACATCATGGCTTGTTAAGTGCTGTTAACAATGCTGATTGGCTTGATAAGCCAATTAAGTTATGTGCATTTTTTGTGGAGTATGCCTAGATTTCAGCACAGATTTCTAGGCGCACTATATGGAATCTGACAGATAGTGCTTCACAGTGCTTGTTTTGCTCCTATATTCCACCCCCCCCCCCCCGTTTCAAGAGAGCCACTCTAAGAGGAGCTGAGTAGTTTGAAACACTAAACAAACAATAATATGTTTGCTCAGTCACAACAAATGGCTTTACAATGTTTCACTAAGCATACTAGACTACATTCATGCATCTAAGCTTAATAAATGAACTAAAAAGATAACATCATAATCAAGCTTTAAATAATAGCTTAAAATAATAATAGGCATACAACATGTGGAATTATATTATACTTGAATATAGGATTATGCAATAAAGCAAAGCACATTAAATATAATGTGATGATGTTCATCAGAAAATGTGGTTAAGTGACTTTGAAATGCATAAACAAATGTCCATGAAAGACAGATGACTTGTAAGTTCATGGAAGAAAAGTCACTTTGTAGCAAAGCATTGCAACAACTAGTCATGAACCACAGCATTGAAAGTAGTGTATGATACACCACTTTAATGACCTTTAATGTACACAGCATAGGCTGCAGGAGGTGCATGGCTGTGCAAACAGTCCATAGGAAACCCAGTACATAGAATGCAGTCCTTAACATGCTGGGCATTACACTTAAAACTTGCAACCAGGAATAAATAATGCTGTAACAAATGTTGAGCATGGTATACAACATACTTCTTTGAGTAGGTTGAAAAGTCCATGCCATAGTAACTGTAGACACTCGTGCTTATAAGTCTATGACAATTGTCAGCAGGCCACCACCTTCAGGCCTTCCTGAAGGGCCCTTCCCTGGACACAGCACTCCTAGAAGCAGACTCCAAAAATATGCTTAAAACCGCTTTATTCCATCAGCAAGGCCAAGACATTTCCTCTTCCAGACACAGTCCTTGGTTACAGCACATATCACCCCTTGTTCCTTCCCCCCGCCAGCCACAGTTTCTGGATACAGTTTAAATCATTCACTGCCTCCCCAGTATGGCCTGATTTCTGGACATAGTTTTAAATCACTCACTGTTTCATCAGCATGGGAGTGTTTCTGAACACAGTTCAAGTCACTCACTGTTTCTCCAGCATGACATCACTTCTGGACACAGTTTAAATTACTCACTGCTTCCTAGCATGGCATGACTTCTGGACACAGTTTAAATCACTCACTGCTTCCCCAGCATGGCATGACTTCTGGACACAGCTGAAATCATTCACTGCTTTAGAGCACGGCACCTCTCCCACCTTGAGTGGAACAGCTGCTTAACTTTTCCTCCAAGCTTTCCCCAGCCTTGAAGCAGGTTTGTTATGAAGCCTTTCAACTTCTTCCCTTGTACCTGAGCTAGAGCACCAATCTCCATGAGCTCACTTCCCCAATCATCTTGGGCTTGAATCTCCTCTCCGACCTCTTTCTCTCCCTCCGATTTCATGGGCTCCTCTCCCTTTATGGTCCCCAGCTGGTCCTCTCCCTCCTGATTATTCCTCCTCAGCCAATCCCCCTCCTCTCCCTCGGGATCCTGGGACTTGTAGTTCCCTTGCTGCTCCCTTTGCTTGCCTCCAGGGCTTTGCAGGGGTTCTTAGGAACTGTAGTCCTCCACCCTTCTCCGGCAAGGAGGTTCATGTGTTATCGGACAACACGATGGTGGTGGCTTACATCAATCATCAGGGAGGCACTCACAGTCCAGCCTTGGTAACCGAGGTGGATCGCCTTCTCCGGTGGGCAGAGAGGCACCTGCTTTGCCTGTCAGCAGCGCATATTGCGGGTCACAGCAATGTGCAGGTGGTTTTTCTCAGCCTTCACTCCTTGGATCCTGTGGAATGGGAGCTGTTGGTGGAGGCATTTCAGCTGATTTGTCGGAAATGGGGGGTTCCCGGGATCGACCTCATGGCGACTCAGACAAATGCCAAGATGGCCGTCTTCTTCAGCAGGCAGAAGGAGCCCAGGTCCGCAGGACTAGACACTCTGCTGCAACCTTGGCCGAAGGATCTTCTTCTCTATATGTTTCCCCCGTTGCCCTTGATCGGCCGGGTGCTGCGGAGCATCAGACTTCACTTGGGCCAGGCCATCCTAGTGGCTCTGGTTTGGCCGCGACGCCTTTGGTATGCGGACTTGGTGCTCCTTCTGGTGGAACTATCCTTTCGACTTTCAGATCTTCCCGGTTTTCTTCTTCAAGTACCCATTCAGATAGAGGATCCCTGCCACTTTGGTCTTAAGGCCTGGCTCTTGAGCGCGCACGCTTGAGGAAAAAGGGCTTTTCTGAGGTGGTTATCACAACTCTGTTGCAGGCTCACAAGCGGTCTACCTCTGCAGCGTATGCTCGGGATTGGTGCTGTTTTGTGGCATGGTGTGAGGCTCACGCTTGGCCTCCTCTACAATCTTCTGTTCCTCAACTTTTGGCTTTTTTGCAGGATGGTTTGCAGAAAGGCCTAGCCTATAATTCCCTTCGTGTTCAGTTGGTGGCTCTAGCTTGTTTTCATGGTAGAGTCTCGGGTTCCTCCCTAGCTGAGCATCCTGATGTGGTGCATTTTTTGCGGGGGGTTATGCACGTGCATCCTCCTTTGCATCGTCCCTCTCCATCCTGGAACTTTAACTTAGTTCTCAGGGCTTTGCAGGGCTTGCCATTTGAGCCTTTGCGTAAGGCTTCAGAGAAAGAGCTCACCTTGAAAGCAGTGTTTCTGGTGGCTGTGGCTTCAGCTCGGAGGATCTCTGAGATTCAGGCGCTCTCATGTCATGATCTTTTTTTCCAATTTTCGGAGGCAGGAGTGACTTTGCGACCTGTGCCTTCCTTTTTGTTGAGGGTCATATTGGCCTTTCATCTTAATCAGCCTCTGTATCTTCCTTTTCGAGAGGAAGGATATCCATCAGATTTCCACACCCTTCGTTGCTTGGATGTGTGCAGGGTCCTTCTCCGCTATTTGCGAATGTCTAATGATTTTCACCAAACTGATCATCTGTTTGTGCTTCTTTCAGGGTCTTGACGCGGCCATGCTGCATCTAAGCCGACTATTGCTCGGTGGATTCGTGAGGCGATTTCTTCTGCTTACTTGTTGTCTGGTCGGGTGGCTCCGGTTTCCTTGTGAGCCCATTCTACCAGGGCGCTTTCGACTTCTTGTGCAGAGACTTCCACTCTGTCCCTGGAGGACACCTGTTGGGCAGCTATTTGGGCTTTGTTACACTGTTTCTTGAAGCACTACAGAGTAGATGTAACAGCCAGATCTGATGCTTTCTCTGGGGCAGCGGTCTTATCTCGGGGAGCGACGGGTTCCCTCCCTATCTGAGACTGCTTTGGTACATCCCACCAGTTCATGGATTCATCTTCTGCCTGTGCTAAGGATGGAAAAATTATGTCTTACCTGATAATTTTCTTTCCTTTAGCGGCAGCAGATGAATCCAGGATCCCTCAATGGTTTCCATTGCCATTTCCCCTTTTTCAGTAATGTTTTGATGTTTTCTATTCTGTTTAGATTCCTCTGGATAGAAGCAAGATGTGTCTCACCTGCACTTTCCCAGATGTTCTAGTTTCTATTGTTAACTACTGTTCTGTTCTAGCTGTTGTATTCTTCCTTGTTATGTTTGAGGAAGGTTTCTTTTGGTTTGTGCCAGTGTTTGCTTTGTGATCAGACATCTACTAACCTATGAAGGGGCTGGTAGTCCACTAACAGGCTTATTTTCAAAAGAGAAGAATGCCTATCTTTTGACACAAATCGCAAGATGGGTGTCCTTCTCCCAGGGTCGCCCAAATCGGCATAATCGAAAGCCGATTTTGGGTGTCCACAAATGCTAGCCATTGTGAGGGTGTGTCAGAGGCGTAGCGAAGGCGGGACTTGGGCATGCATAACACATGGGCGTCCTCGACCCATAATCGAAAAAAGAAGGGCGTCCTTGACGACCACTTGAACGACATTACTTGGTCCTTTTTTTGTTACAAATAAGCCATGAAAAGGTGCCCGAACTGACCAGATTGACCACCGGAGGGAATCAGGGATGACCTCCCCTTACTCCCCCAGTGGTCACTAACCCCCTCCCACTCTCAAAAAAATTCTTTAAAAATATTTTTTGCCAGACTCTATATCAGCCTCAAATGTCATACTCAGGTCCATCGCAGCAGTATGCAGGTCACTGGAGCAGTTTTAGTGGGTGCAGTGCACTTCAGACAGGCAGACGCAGGCCCATCCCCCCCCCCCACTTGTTACACTTGTGGTGGTAAATGTGAGCTCTCCAAAACCCACCACAAACCCACTGTACCCACATCTAGGTGTCCCCTTCACCCATAAGGGCTATGGTAGTGGTGTACAGTTGTGGGTAGTGGGTTTTGGGGGCTCAGCACACACGGTAAGGGAGCTATGCACCTGGAAGCAATTTCTGAAGTCCACTACAGTGCCCCCTGGGGTGCCAGGTTGGTGTCCTGGCATGTGAGGGGGACCAGTGCACTATGAATGCTGGCTCCTCCCATGACCAAAGGGCTTGGATTTGGTCGTTTCTGAGATGGGCGTACTTGGTTTCCATTATCACCGAAAATCAGAAATGACCAAGTCTAGGGATGACCATCTCTAGCGTCGACTTAAATTTCCAGATTTGGGCGTCCCTGACCGTATTATTGAAACGAAAGATGGACGTCCATCTTGTTTCGATAATACGGGTTTCCCCGCCCCTTCACGGGAATGGCCTGCGAGCACGACCTCAGAAAAACTTGGGCGTCCCTTTCGATTATGCCCCTCCACATCTCTCTAAGTTAGTTATCTCTATCTCCACCTGCTGGTAGATGGATACAACCCACCAGTTCATGGATTCATCTGCTGCCGCTAAGGGAACGAAAATTATCAGGTAAGACATAATTTTTCCTTAAGCTCATAACATTTTTCCCTACCCTATCTTATTTTCCTGCTTTTTAGGCTCCTAATGTAGAGGCATAGTGAAACTATGATCCTAAAAGTAGGAATTCAGTCCTAACCAATTTTCAATAGGGCCAATTTAAGCTTCTGATTCCCAAAGTTGGGCGCCTAAATATCCTTTGAAAATCAATCTAATTTCTATCTGGGTAATTGGCTGGTTAAGAGCACATCTCAGGGAAGGATGAACAAATCCGGGGCTTAATTTGTGGGGGAATGACCTGGAACACAGTTCCAGCACATTTTCATACTCGAATGCAACAGGGGCATTCTGCTCTATCATCTCCCTTTCAAGCAGCCTTCAGGAAAGAGTTGGGGAGGGGGAGCCTGGATCAGAGCACAGAATAATCACTATTTTCTCTAATCCAGCCCCTCTTTTCCTATTGCTCCTGGCCCATGCAAGCCTCTCCCAGTTCCACAGTTCCACTTCCTTTGTATCTACAAATTAAGCCCTGAACAAATCCATATGCAATAGCATTCAGATCTTGAGTTCACCTTCCAGTTATTTGAAATCCAGTCTATGTCTATCACCTCAATTGGATTTTATTGATATGTATCAGGGAAAAGCCTATTGTTTCATCAACAGAATACCCAAATTAATATCCAGGTGAAGGGAGTAGTACAGTCAGTAGATGTTTACATTGGATATTAAGAATTTTTGGTCAGCTGACTATCACCTTTCATGTTAATCAATATGCCTTTAAGTATCAAACCACACAAAGAGCAAGGGAGTACACTTTTGTGTCAAGGGAAAGCTTTAAAGATTGTCATAGTATTTTTCTCATAGCATTTTTATCTTAAGAACATAAGCTTTGCCATACTAGGACAGACCAAAGGTCCATCAAGCCCAGCATCCTGTTTCCAACAGTGGCCAATCCAGGTTACAAGTACCTGGCAAGATCCCAAAACAGTACAATACATTTTATTCTGCTTATCCTAGCAATAAGCAGAGGATTTTCACCAAGTCCATCTTAATAATGGCCTATGGACTTTTCTTTTTGGAAGTTATCCAAACCTTTTTTAAATCCTGCTAAACTGCCAGTTGATTTTACCACATTCTCTGGCAGTGAATTCCAGAGTTTAATTACACATTGAGTGAAGAAATATTTTTTCTGATAATATTAAATTTACTACTTTGTAGCTTCATTGTGTGTCTCCTAGTCCTAGTATTTTTGGAAAGAGTAAACAAGTGATTCACGTCTACCCATTCCACTCACTCATTATTTTACAGACTTGTATCATATCTCCCCTCTGCCGAATTTTCTCCAAGCTGAAGAGCCCTAGTAGCTTTAGGCTTTCCTCATAGGGAAGTCATTCCATCCCCTTTATTATTTTCATCACCCTTCTCTGTACCTTTTCTAATTCCACTATATCTATTTTGAGATACGGTGACCAGAATTGCACACAGTATTCAAGGTGTGGTTTCACTATGGAGCCATACAGAGGCATTATAATGTCCTCATTGTTGTTTTCCATTCCTTTTCTTGCCTCATCAAAGGGTCTTTTAATTAGGTGTGCTAGTGTTTTTAGCTCTTAAGGACATCTCAGCGTGTAGTGCCAGTTGATTTTTAGCAAGAGCTATAAATGCTAATGCATTTTAGTAAAAGACCCCCCAAATTATTTGAAAATGGATGTTCGAACTGAACCCGAGAGCTTATACTCAATAGATTCACACCAAGAAGCCCTGAGGTATCAGGTAAATTTCTTGGGGCTACAGACTACAATCAACAGTCTTTTTCCTGTGGGGTTTATACAAAATTTCAAAGGAAAGTGTATACTTATTTCCCTTGGAAAATGACTATGGGGATAAAATACCCTTGAATGCTTGCATCCTTTTTTGCAGGAAATGTTTTGCTGCAAAGTAATGCTTATAAATTTGAAATTTCAGGCTATGTGCATTATTTTCAGAACTAATTCAAAATGCTCCACTAGGAATATGCCCCCCCAATCTGATTAAAAATATACATGCTGCGGAACCCCATGCAATTCAGATTCATGAAGGGCAGATGTTACACAGCCTACGTATCTGGGCAAATGTCTATTAATCAAGGTAACTGGCTTTGAAACTTGCCCTCAATACATTTGCTGTAACTACCTAATTGCTTATTAGAAAATGCCTTTTACTCGCACTGCAACCTTAGAGATTCAGAGAACGTTTTTTAGTCTACACCTTATTGTAGCAGGAAACAGAAAGCTGCTGACAATCCATGTGTGACTTACAGAAGTGCTGAGGTTTGTCATAGTAACTTTCTGCCACTTCAACTTGGGAATTACCAATACTTACAATTGTATAACATTTTTGCTATTCATAACAAGGAAATATTACAGTGCTTTTTAAGATTTTTGACATTCTACCACATAGACCTTGACCCACTAAAACTCTAGAGCTTAAAAAAAATTACTGATGGAATAATCGATGTTTCAGGGAACAAAAATAATGACATCCTGCTTTATCTCTTATTGCCAAATGTTTGCCAGACATCTATAAAGGCCATTTGTATTATTTTTTAATGAAAAATTCAAATCATAATAACTTAATCTTACTTAATTCAACAAACTGACATAATTTTTTTAAGTATAAAAGCTTTTCATTGATTCAAAACTCTAATGATTACCATGTAATATCTATCCATAATATCTCAGAAGTGTTTTCATTAATGATATATCCGGAAGGATTACAATATTCATGTATTGCATTTATTATTTAGGCTGTTGTTGTAATCTGTTTTGAATGATCCATATTGAAATATCAGAATATAAAGTGCCTAGAAATAAACAAACTTGTAACATAACTTCAGAGGCATTGACAGTATCTGATCTTTGAAGCCTCTACTTTCAGAAAATATAACTTTAGACATGATCTACTGAATGGATAAAATTAGCACTAGTTATCAAACAGTTTTGTTGAAACCTAATGGCTCTTGCCTAAACAATATGATAATCCTCAGGCAAGTAATACATTAAGAGGGAAAGTTACTAAGCTGCATTAAGGGAATAATGTACATTTTAAAATACAGTAACATTCATTAATTGGTAAGAACATGTGGTTATTTACTCTTCATGCATATAAACTAGCAATGAGATGCACAGCATACAAATGCATCCATTGGATGATAGGGGTAAAATGAAAACTCAATACAGAAGGATTAGGGGCTCCTTATTACAATGGACAACATATTGTACAAGTTTATGTACGGGTTTACTTAGTTATTGCAGCTGTGTATACTTGTTTGATGAATGAGCTGTTGTATTACATATCTTTCTCTGTTATGTACAACAATTTTGTATTGAGAACAAAACAAATAAAGAAAAAAACCAAATGCATCCAAATTTGCTAATGATTCAAAATGAATAACAGCAAGCATGAAACCTTGAAAGCTTTTCTAATTCCACTATATCTTTCTTGAGATGCGGTGACCAGAATTGCACACAATATTCGAGGTGCGGTCGCACCATGGACCGATACAAAGGCATTATAATGTCCTCATTTTTGTTTTCCATTCCTTTCCTCATAATACCTAACACTCTATTTGCTGAGCAGAGGGTTTCAACGTATCATCAACGATGATGCCTAGATCCCTTTCTTGGTCAGTGACTCCTAACGTAAAACCTTGCATTACATAGCTATAATTTGGGTTCCTCTTTTCTGCATGTATCTCTTTGCACTTGTTCACATTAAACGTCATCTGCCATTTACATGCCCAGTCTCCCAGTCTTGTAAGGTCCTCTTGCAATTTTTCACAATCCTCTTGCCATTTAACAACTTTGAATAACTTTGTGTTGTCAGCAAATTTAATTACCTCACTAGTTACTCCCATCTCTAGATCATTTATAAATATTTTAAAAAGCAGTAATCCCAGCACATACCCCTGGGAAACCCCACTATCTACCCTTCTCCATTGAGAATACTGACCATTTAACCCTACTCTCTGTTTTCTATCTTTTAACCAGCTTTTAATCCACAGTAGAACACTACCTCTTATCTTATGACTCTCCAATTTCCTCTGGTGTCTTTCATGAGGTACTTTGTCAAACGCCTTTTGAAAATCCAGATACACAATATCGACCAGCTCACCTTTATCCACATGTTTGCTCACCCCATGTGGAAAGCTATTTACACTAATGCAAAAAGTATGCCAGAGTGTGGGAAATAAAATCCTTTCTTTAGAAGCTGTTCTGGAGGCTGACTGGGATTTGGTGCTCATTGCAGAGGTGAGGTACATGGAGAATCATGATTGGGATATAGTAATATAATAATTTATTTATTTATTTGTGATATTTGTTATACCACCATTCTCAAAATGGCTTCATGGTACACACCAGGATAACCACAGAATTAAGTCATAATAATTTATTTATTTATTCATAATGCTTGACGTACCACAAAAATGATCGACAAATGAACAAACCACAAACACAAAGAACCAGTAGAGGGAAGGGTGGGATAGAACAATAATATTGTTCCAGGAATAGTGGTCTTGATATTCTAGAACAATTATACTGAAACTGAGCACATAACGAATACTCCACATAAGGAGAAATGAAGGAGGGAAATATTAGGTGACTTCTCAGAGAATGCTTTGGCAAAGAATCGGGGGGGGGGGGGGGGGGGGGGGGTCAATAAACAAAGCAATTTAAACAGCCAGAAATAGTTCCTGGCTATTTAAATTGCTTGTCTAAGGCTAACCTGGCATATTCAGCAGCATTTATTTGGATAGTTCCGCTGAAAATGCCCGGTTAGCACCTAAGCAAAAATCGGCTACTTTGTGGGCATTCTGGAGGTGGAGTTGACACTAGGCCAGAGAAGAGCCAATATTCAGTTCTTAACTGGCTAAGGTAATCAATAGAAATAGAATAAAACAAAACATAGAAAAGAAAATAAGATGATACCTTTTTTATTGGACTAAATACATTTTTAGATTAGCTATCGAAGGTAGCCCTTCTTCGTCAGATCAGAAATAAGCAAATTTTGATAAGTAACAGCATATATAAGTGAAACATCAAAGTATTTCAGTGACAGTCTGAAGGGACGAGAGAGAGTATGAATTTCCTATCTGATCAGAAGAAACAGCACCTGAGCACTGCTAAGTTTGCTATAGAAAACGTGTTAAGGTAGGCGATCACAATGATTAAGGGGATGGAATGGCTCCCCTATGAGGAAAGGCTAAAGAGGTTAGATCTCTTCAACTTGTAGAACAGATAGCTGAGGGCAAATATGGCAGAGGTCTATAAAATGATGAGTGAAGTGGAAGGGATAAATACAAACTGGTTGTTTGCCTTTCGCAAAAGTATAAAAGACTACTGGTCATGCCACAAAGTTACTAAGTAATACACGTAAAGGAAATTTGAGGAATTTTTTTTTTCACTCAGCACATAATTTATCTCTGGAATTCATTGCCAGAAAATGTGGTAAAAACAATTAATGTAAATGGGTTTAAAATGGTTGGATAAATTCCTGGAGGAAAAGTGTATAAGCCATTAATTTATGGTAGACTTGGGGAAAAACACTCTTTATTCCTGAGAGTAAGACAAATGGAATTGACCTACTTTCTGGAATCCTGCTAGTAGATTTGCCACTGTTGGAAACAGATTACTGGTTTGATGGAGCTTTGATCTGACCCAGTATGTCACTTCTTATGCTCATTTGAAATGTTTCATTAATCAGAGTCAAAATGAAGAACTTGATATATATTTATTTCTTTTTAATATTTTCTATATTGTCATTGCAACAAAAAATTATATCAAAGTGATTTAGAAAACTAAAGGAGATGCAGGGAAGAACAGAAATCAAATCAAACAAAAAAATAAAATAATATATCACACGAAACACAAGGGGAGAGACAAGAAATTACACATCGATTACCTTTAGATAGGATATACATGCAGGGAAACAAATGGAAGAAGGGGAAAAGAAAAATGTAGAGCAAGCATGAGTGAGCACCGAGATCAATCTAATAGCTAGGAAAAGAAGATTGTTCTAATAGCCAAGTTTTAATCCATAACTTGAATTTTGAAATTGAATGCTCAGCCTACAAATATACAGATACTGATTTCCATAATGTTTAGTAAGTTCTTAATGTGTCAACTTTCAAGATCAGAAAGTGGTTTACGATATACTAACCATACATTAAAGAATAACAATACAATACAATACACTAAAACATACATCAACAATAATAAAATAACCTAATGATTTCCAGGGCCGGTCAAACCCGGTAAGCAGGGTAAGCACTGCAGTGGGGCGCTTGCCTTCAAGGGCGCCACTTTGCAAGCAATCAAGCTCTGCTGAGTATCTAATCTCTGCTGCTCATCTCAGTCTGGCTCCAAAGCTGTCAGCTTTCTGTCCCGTCCCCTCCCCCCTCCCAAGCAGAGAAATATCCTCCTTGTGTTTGTCAGAGGACGTCACTGCTCCAACTGAATCTGGCTCTGAAATAATTTGTGGGAGCTCAGCTAACCTCTGTCCTCTGCCCAGAGAGGGCTCAGACAGAGACAGCACAGCAGAGCCTGGACCCTTGTTTTGTCAGAGACTGCTGTTTAGTGCTGCACCTGACCCACCCTTTTCTACCCCCACCCCAACACAGCAACTCACAGGACAGGAGGGCTAGATGCCTGCTTTCAATTCCTAACCATCACCTATCTCTCATTCCCACTTCAGTAACTCCTGTTAGTCTGTCCAACTCAGATTGTAGAATATGTTAGTTTATGCTGATTAAGTCTGCCTAGCTAGATCCTAAGCTGTGCTCGATGGGAAGGCTATTGTGCTGCATACAGAGTCTAACTTCTTAGGATTTCAGGTTAATTTTTGAAGAATTTGAAGAGGGGCTATCTCTGTTCTACATGTGTGACTGCAAGGCCAAGTGTCTGAATAGGGATCTGTTTGTTGGATTCTGAAATTTTGATAACACATTGTTTTTCAGAGTTGGCAAGACTGTCTGTTCTTCTAATTCCCGGTCTGTGTGCTAAGTTATTTTTCTTCTATACTGGTGTAATATTTTCAGTGATGTCATGGCTGGTAAAAGGGATGTGTCTACTGTGGGGGTGGAGCCATAGTGATCCCGCCTCTGGATGGGTAGGGGCGCCGACTAATAGACTGCAGGAGGGCGCTAGAAACCCTAGGGCCGGCCCTGATGATTTCTATAATGATGGAACCAGTAAATAGAAATATGCATGCCATGAAGCCTGAGGGGCCCTTTTACTAAGCTATGGCAAAAAGTGGCCTGCAACAGTACAAGCGTATGTTTTGGATGCATGATGGGCCAATTTTTGCCTCGTCCTGGAAAAGGGGCCAGGAAATGGATGTGCGGCAAAATAAAAACCAGCGCGTATCCATTTTTGGTGTGAGACCTTACTGCCACCCATTGGCTTAGTGGTAAGGTCTCACACACTACCTGGGTGGTAGGCAGGCACTGCTTGTCCACTGCTGTTTACCGCTGGGTAAACGCCACGCTGTAGAAAATAGAAAATATTTTCTACCACATGTTTTCGGTGTGCACCAAATTCAGAATTACCTCCTGGGGCACATGGTAGCCATGTGGTAATGCTGATTTAGCGTGTGCTAGATGCGAGTGGGCTACCCTTATGCGCCCTTGTAAAAGGGCCCCTCAAACCTTATAGCTAAGGAGGAACAAATTGGCTTGAGATGATTTTAATGAATGTACAAGGTTATAAGGACTAAGGAGAGAGTTTAATTTAATTCGAGTACTCAGAAAAAGTATATGGTGTATCAGCATTAATATTTTGAATTTGATTTTGCTACTAATTTGCAGCCAATGCTGCTCCATCAAGATGGGTATATTATGATTGGATCATTTTGCATTATGCAGTGGTTTTACTGATGTATTTTGTAAGAGTTGACATTTCAAGTGAGCAAGTGGGATACCAGCTAACTGGGAATTAAAGTAATCTAATCTGTTAATAATTAGTGCATGAACTAAGATTTTTAATGCCTTGGGGTCTAAGAGATTCAAGGGATAAGATTTTGCTCAGAATAAAGAAGGGTATTTTTCAAGAGCAGAGATTTGAGGTACATAAGATAAATTACAATCCAACCAAATAGTTAATAGTAGAATAGAATGGTATTTTAGAAAGGCCATCCAGCTTGAAATGGAGACATCCATGTTAATATGTTGCTGGTGGTGCTTGTACTTTAGATCTGCTGATGCTAGGGCCTGTTCTAAAACACAGGAGAAATGGAACAACTAAGCAGGGCAAATAATAGGAACATGGATGTCAATGTGGCAACATAGGAACATCCATGTTACAAAATAGATACATAAAATGTTCAAGTGTCAGCATATGGACAACTAACAGGTGAATTTTTGAAAGAGAAGGGCGCCCATCTTCCGACACAAATTGGGAGATGTGCGTCCTTCTCTCAAGGTTGCCCAAATCGGCATAATTGAAAGCTGGTTTTGGGCACCCTCAACTGCTTTCCGTCGCGGGGATGACCAAAGTTCATGGGGGTGTGTCGGCAGTGTAGCAAAAGCGGGACTGGGGCGTGCTTAGTAGATGGGCGTCCTCGGCCGATAATGGAAAAAAGAAGGGCGTCCCTGACGAACACTTGGGCGACTTTACTTGGTCCATTTTTTTCATGAATAAGCATCAAAAATGTACCTGAACTGACCAGATGACCACAGGAGGGAACTGGGGATGACCTCCTATTACTCTCCCAGTGGTCACTAACCCCCTCCCACCCTCAAAAAACATTTTTAAAAATATGTTGTGCCAGCCTCTATGCAAGCCTCAGATGTCATACTCAGGTCCAGACAGCGCATGCAGGTCCCAGGAGCAGTTTTAGTTGGTACTGCAGTGCACTTCAGGCAGGAGGACCCAGGACCATACCCCCCCCACCTGTTACATTTGTGGAGGGAACAGCGAGCTCTCCAAAACCCACCACAAACCCACTGTACCCATATATAGGTGCCCCCTTCACCCGTAAGGGCTATGGTAGTGGTGTACATTTGTGGGTAGTGGGTTTTGGGGGGCGGGGTTGGTGGGCTCAGCACCCAAGGTAAGGGAGTTATGTTCCTGGGAGCAATTTATGAAGTCCACTGCAGTGCCCCCTAGGGTGCCCGGTTGCTGTCCTAGCATGTGAGGGGGACCAGTGCACTACAAATGCTGGCTCCTCCGTTGACCAAATGGCTTGCATTTGGCCGTTTTTGACATGGGCGTCTTTGGTTTCGAAAATCGCTGAAAGTCAGAAACATCCATGTCTAGGGACGACCAAATCTTGGGACGTCCAAATTTAAGGATTTGGACGTCTCTGATGGTATTTTCAAAATGAAAGATTGACGTCCATCTTGTTTAGAAAATACGGATTTCCCCGCCCCTGGATTTCACCATTTTGCAAGGACATCCAAATCGCAACTTGGACGTCCCTTTCGAAAATGCCCCTCCACATGTACATGCCAAAGAGGTTTTATGACAGGAGACGGCATGAGCCTATCTGGCCCATTCTGTGGACTGAAGCTAGTGAGCAGAGCTTGCCGCCATATTGTGTGACCCCAAACTTTCACAGACGCTGTTGAAAACAATAGCAAACTTGTGAGGTTTATGACTGCCTATGTGTGTTTTTTTTTCACAGCTTTTTTATTTATTTGAAAGTTTCCCATACGTAACCCAAGGTTTTTTTAACCTCTGGTGGGTCCTGTGGAGTGAACCGTGTCCGTGAGTGTGGGCACCCAGAAACACAGGAGGTTCGATTGTTGTAGGAGGGAGCTTTAAGAAAGGCCCCGGCTCTACTTGAGCCTCGAAGCTGAGTTGTGAGGACCACCCCAAGACAACCCCAGAGGTAAAAAACCCCCCAAACCTTTAGGTTGCATATGGGAAACTTTCAAATACATAAAAACGTTATCAAATAATACAAAAAAAACACATAGGAATTCATAAACCTCACAAGTTTGCTATTGTTTCAATAGCGTCTGTGAATGTTTGGGGTCACACAATATGGCAGCAAGCTCTGCCCACTGGCTTCAGTCCACAGAATGGGCCAGATAGGCTCATGCCGTCTCCTGTCATAATACCTCATTGGCATGTACATATAAAATTGCGCCTCACTGTTGGCGCCTACAACTAGGCCTGCTCATAGCAAGCCTAACTGCAGGCACCTACAGTTAGGCACAGTTACAATAGCGTCTGCAAATGTTTGGGGTCACACAAGATGATGGCTGCACAGGGGAGAGGGCTTCAACTTTTTGATGTCATGCCATCTCCTGCCATAAAACCTCTATGGTACATGCATGAAATTTAGGAATACCCCAAAATACCCCTAGTCATACCCTCAAATAATTACACACATTAGGATTTACTCGCAGATCGTTATAGAATACGATATGCACCTAAGTCCTGGTTAGGGTTAATTAGTGCTGATATTGGGTTGTTATCACCAATTAGCATTGATTGGCTTGTTATTCAATTAAGTTATGCGCATTAAATTAGGAACATACCCAATTTAACACACATAACTCTAGGCGCCATATATAGAATTTGACTATGTTCATACTTATATACATATATGCCAGAATGCCACTTTCTTAACTTACATAGCATGTCTTTGCAAGGGGGCATACACAGGGTTGAAGTGGGGCATAGGTGGAGCCCCCACTTACACGTGTAACTTACAGAATACTATTAGCTACACATATACATGCATACAACACTTAGGAGGAGATTCTATATATGGTGCCTAAAAAATTGGCGCTGAAGTTAGTGCCGACTAAGCAAATTCTATAATCGGCACCTAGATTTAGGCGCCGATTATAGAATATGCGTAGTTGATATTTCAGTGCCGATATCTGCGTGCATCCATTTACGCCAATAAAAATCTGTTGTAAATCTCAGTACATAGATTTAGGCACACTGGGCCATATTCTATGACTAGGTGCCTACATTTTGGAATGCCCATGAAACACCCAGTTTTCTGCCCATAACCATGTCTCTTTTTGCCTCAGTGCATTAGAAGTTCAGTGCACATCGTTACAGAATACGCTTAGCGAGTTGTGCGCCTTAATTCTAATCAGTGTCAATTAATGCTCATTATTGCCAGCACTCATTAGCTTGTTAAACCAATTAAGTTAAGCATGGTGTTATTTAAGAGCACTATATAGCTGAAAAGCTGTCCTAAATTCACCCAGCTAGTTTTGGGTTAGGGGCTCACACCGCTTTATGGCTAGTATAAGTGCTCAGACCTAAATGCTATGCATGTTAATACCTAGTTGCACTAATATTCTGTTGGTAGTAAAAATAAAAATAAAACAAAACATAGAAAAGAAAGTAGGATGAGACCTCTTTTATTGGAATAACCATCCATTTTTTGATTAGATTTTGAAGGTGACCATTCTTCTTCAGATCAGAAATGAGCAAAAGTTGACAAATATCAGAATATATAAGTGAAACAAAGCAATTAAACTCTGGAATTTGTTGCCAGAGAATGTGGTAAAAGCAGTTAGTTTAGCAGGGTTTAAAAAGATTTGAATAATTTCCTAAAAGAAAAGTCCATAAGCCAATATTAAGATGGACTTGGGAAAATCCACTGCATATTATAGGATAAGCAGCATAAAATCTGATTTACTGTTCTGGGATCCTGCCAGGTACTTGTGACCTGTTTTGGCCACCGTTGGAAACCGGATGCTGGGCTTGATGGACCTTCAATCTGTCCCAGTATGACAATGCTTATGTTCTTATGACAGTCTTACAGGAAGAGGGAGGGGTGAGTTAGGTGAGAAATAGGGAGCTGGGTAGGTGAGAGACAGGGAGAGATGGATAGCTGATAATAGAGTGACAAGGCAATATAATTTTATGGTTTATAGAGAGATAGATATGTTAAGGCCTGTCTGGTGGGTGTCAAAATATTTCATCATTTTGACTTCAAAGGTCTTATGTTCCTGGATTGTCTTAAAAGTTCCTTTTAGTATTCTCATCATAAGATCATCGATGCAGTGTTCTGGTTTTGTACAATGCTGTCCCTCAGAGTTGACATCCTGGATGCTTAATATGTACTGCCCATTTCTGAGATAAATAGTAATTTTAATGTGCACTAGCTGTTCGAGTGGGTCTGTGCTAATGTTTAATGCATAGTCAAACCTAAGCTAGCTGCTTAATGTAGCTTAGTAAAAGAGCCAGTAAGTGTAATGAATGTATTACAGACTTTCAGCATCAGAGCTTGCTTATGAATCCAGTGATTTATTGCCAGTTATAAAAACAAAATCCTGTGAAATCTGTTCCTATAGTTACTAATGTAATTTGTAAACCTGAGTGCTATTTTATCCTTAATATTAAATTGAATAAATCTTTTCTTTACTTAAGTGATAGTTTATCTGTATTGATAGACAATGAGATTGTTTTCTGAGGTGTGATTTCAGTATTTTGGTGTCTAGGTTAAGATAAGTACATAAGTACATAAGTAATGCAACATTGGGAAAAGACCAAAGGTCCATCAAGCCCAGCATCCTATCCACGACAGTGGCCAATCCAGGCCAAGGGCACCTGGCAAGCTTCCCAAACGTACAAACATTCTATACATGTTATTCCTGGAATTGTGGATTTTTCCCAAGTCCATTTAGTAGCGGTTTATGGACTTGTCTTTTAGAAAACCGTCTAACCCCTTTTAAAACTCTGCCAAGCTAACCGCCTTCACCACGTTCTCTGGCAACGAATTCCAGAGTTTAATTACGCGTTGGGTGAAGAAACATTTTCTCCAATTTGTTTTAAATTTACTACACTGTAGTTTCATCGCATGCCCCCTAGTCCTAGTATTTTTTGAAAGCGTGAACAGACGCGTCACATCCACCTGTTCCACTCCACTCATTATTTTATATACCTCTATCCAGGGGCATAGCCAGACAACAGATTTTGGATGGGCCTAGGCAAGAATTGGGTGGGCACCAAGAGTTCTCCCCCCCTCCCCCCCAAAAAACTCTCAGCTGGTGGGAAAACGCTTCTTTCCACCTTGGCAGCAGGCATGGACTGAAAACTGAGTATGCACAGGTGCTGGTATTGTGGAGAGTAGCATTTTTGTTACCATCAGGGGGAAATCTTCAGCTGGTAGAGCTTGGGATTCCCACCAGTTACCACTAAACATGTGCTACTGTTGGGTGGGCCTGAGCCATAAATGGGTGGGCCCTGGCCCACCCAAGCCCACCTGTGGCTACGCCACTGCCTCTATCATGTCTCCCCTCAGCCATCTTTTCTCCAAGCTGGATGAAGCAATCTCCCCCTTTCTTGAATCAGTAAAGTACATATATTAAAAATGGTTATTCTTCCCTAGCTATACTATTTATACATAAATACTTCTGTTATACAGAAATTCATGATAGTGTTTTTAGATATCTAGATGGCCTTTTCATTTTGGCTGGTAAATAAGAACATAAGTTCATAAATATTGCCATACTGGCACAGATTGAAGGTCCATTAAGCCCAGCATCCGGTTTCCAACAGTGGCCAATTCAGGTCACAGGTATCTGGCAAGATCTGAAAAAAGTACAATACATTTATGCTGCTTATCCTAGAAATAAGCAGTGGATTTTCCCCCAAGTCCATTTTAATAATAGTCTATTGACTTTTCCTTTAGGAAGCCATCCAAACCTTTTTTAAACCCCACTAAGGTAACTGCTTTTACTATATTCTCTGGTAACTAGACTGTATTTCAGCAGCTTTACAAACTTATATAAAGTAAGGTGGCTTACATTTCTCTAACTTCACAGTTTTGGGAAGTTCAATTATTCAATACAGGAGGTTTGGCCCTATCTTTTATCGGACAAACAGGAAGTATGCACAAAGAGAGAGAGAGAGAGAGAAAGAGAGAGAGAGAGAGAGGTCCTCAGACTTGGAAGAGTGCAGGATTTATTAAATGAAGTTATAACCAAAGGGACAGTTATTATTGATGTGCACTCAGGGGTCATTTTACTAAGCTGTGGTAAAAGGAGGCCTGTGCTAGTGTCAGCACGTGTTTTTGATGGGTGCTGAGGCCTCCTTTTACCACAGTGGGTAAAAGGCTGTCTTTTTTTCTCAAAAAGAAATGGCTGTGCAGTTAGTGAAACACTTGCTGCGTGGCCATTTCAGGGGGAGGGGACGATGACACTTATCACCACCCATTGAGGTGATGGTAACCCAATTACTGCTGGGTAAGTGCCAGTGCTATAAAATAGAAAATATTTTTGTAGCACCGGAAATGGCGCATGCTGGGGGTGGGAACTACCGTTGGGTTTCTGCTGTAGCCTGGCAGTAGTTCTGGATTGGCTTGCAGCAAACCTGTTGCTACACACCAACCCTTTAGAAAAAGAGTCCCTCAATGATTAACATATAGCAAAATGTTATAAAGTATCAGGACGGCTATCATGTATGTATATTATTAACTTCAATCTGGAATAATAGCCATTTCCCTAAGTTTTTTTTCTTTTGAAGGGTTTCATCTCCAGAGAGTAAGGGGAATAGTATTTTCAGCTCAATTATTATTATTATTATTATTCCTCGTGGCTTGAATTTATTTTGTGATTTATAGAAGAATTCAACTTGCATGGACAACTAGCCTAATGGTGAGAGTAGTAGGCTGAGAACCAGGAAAAGTAGGGTTGAAACCCTACTGATGCTTCTAGTGATTCTAGGCAAGTCAATCTACCCTCTATTTTCTCAGGTATATACTTGGGGGTCTGATATTCAAAGGATTTATGCTTCTAACTTTAGGAGTTATGCTCATAAATTGGCCTCTGAAAATTTACCGTGGCTGAGTGCTGAAACCTTTACTCAGAATATCACTAAAGTCATAAATGTAGAAGCTTAAAAAATAGGTGGCAACAAGGGTGGAGTTAGGGTGGGGAAAAGGAATTAAGAGCTCAGCACCAGCTTTAAGGATCAAGTTCATAAATCTAGGCGAATGAATGGCAGGCCTAAATTTATAAGCATGGAGGGGCATTTTTGATATGACTTCCAAATCCAAGTTTGGACATTTTGCAAAAAATGTCCAAAAATCTAGAGCCAAACATGGTCATTTTTGAACCAGAAAAACATGAATCTTTTTGGTTTAAAATTGCCCAGTTTTAGACTTATTTATGCTCAGTGCGTGTTTCTTTAAGGTCCATTTTCAAATGAAAAGGTCCAAGGAAAAAATGCACAAAAACAAGCCATTGGGATGTCTGGGGGCAAGCAATCTTAGTAGACTGGCTACACAGACATCCCAGCAGAGCAATGGGGTAGCCTAGAGGGCACCGCAGTGAACTTCACATAAAAGGTCCCAGGTACACATCACATCATAACCCTCTTATATATTGTATGGTGAGCCCTCCAGGAATAGCAAAATATATAATGTACCCAACTATACACCACTACAATAGCCTTTATGCCTGCAGGTGTCACCTATATGTGGGTTCAGTAGGTATTTTGTGGTTTTTGGGGTGCTCACACTTTCCACCACAAGTGTACCAGTTAGAATGGGATATGGCCCTGGGTCACCTTCTCTATAGTCTACCTCTCCGACCACTAGGCTACTCCAGGGACCTGCTTGCTGCTTTAAGAGGAATGGCCATTATATTTGCAGTTGTCATAGAGCCTGGTATGTACTTCACTTTCTCCGGAGGGGATCAGTGAACCCTGGGGGGGTCATGCCTTTATCCCTCCAGTGATAATCTGGTCAGTTTGGGCACCATTTTGGCATAAATAACTGTATTCTATAACACTATGTGCAAATATTTGGAATGCTCCTGACCCATCCATGCCGCTCCCCTGACCACGTCCCCTTTTGAGTTGTGCACTATGGAATTTAGGTACTCGGGAGGGAATTCTATATATGCTACATTAAAAATCATTAACGAAAAATCATGCGGTTAGTGAGATTCTATAAACTACACCTAAAGTTACACATAGTTTATAGAATATGCTCATGTGCCATTCTTGGAACTAAAATGTAGGTGCACTCATTTAGGCCACCTAAAACCAGGCCTCAATACCTGAGCCTAACTTAGGCGCAGACTTGGTATGTTCTATAATAGTGTGCATAGTTTTTTGAAATGCCCATGATCCACCCATTAGAATTTAAGCACACTGCATTATAGAATATGACTATATTCTGCTAATTGGTTGTTAAGTACAATTAAATTGTATGCATAATATGGCCATATGGCCAAATTAGCGTGCATAACTTAAGGTGCCATATTTAGAATTTGGGGGTCAGTGTTATAGAATAGCGCACAGGCTGATGCGTGCGCAAATCCAAATTAGTGTGACATCAATAATTGATTGTTAAGGCCAATTAATTCATACTTAATGGTTTGTTAACTAATTTAGTTGCCTGTAAATCTTGGATCCTCCGCTGAAATTTTGTTGCCATATATAGAATCCAGGGATGAAACAGAAGCACAGAAACATACGATGGCAGATAAAGGTATAACCCTGGTCTCTTCCAGACACCAGCTAGCTCTTCAGGTCAGCATCTGAACCAGGGTTGGTACAAAAGTTTTAATTCTTTACTGAGCTGGGCGCAGGCAGGAGCCAGGCTTCATCCCGATAGGCCATAGGATTTTTAAGCCACAAACACTTTTACTTTTCTTTCTTTCTTTATTAGTCTGGGAGCAAATTAACTTTACTGTCACTCCAAAGAAACTCTGCACTCCAGGCTTTATGAAACAAATGCAAACTTTACTGGAATGGTGCAATAGGTGGATATTCATACTTTCTTGTAACAAAACAGTTCACGTGGTATCAAACAGTTCAATTTCCTAAAAGAGGTTTTTGTTCCAGTCCAAGACTTTTGGTGTGATAGTTCCAACTCCAAATTAAAGGTCTATTTTAAAATCCTAGGGAATTTACATATTTACAGCACCACCAGTCCAATACCCATTCCTTCTGGCAGAACAATCCAAGGCTGTGCTTGCAGCACTTTTTGCAGCAAGCTGTCCACTGGGCTTTATTCAGTTGCTGGACCCACATAGGATCAGACTTCGTTGTCTGTCCTCTCCCTCAAAGGTGCATTCCATGAGCTGCTATTTCTGGTACTGCTCCCAGGCAGGGTTAACCCTTCTACCCACCTGGAGCACTCCTCACTCTCCAGTTAATGCTTTAGTTGGCAAATACCTCAGCTTTATTCAGCTTTAGTTGGCAAATGCCTCCTCTTTATCCAATCTATCCAGGACACCCCCTCTCCTCACGGGTCCTGGCAGAGGTGAAGAAAACCAAAGACCTTGTGCTCAATAATTCTATCACTTTTATTACTTTCCAACTCCACCCCACTATGGCATCTATTTCTTTCACTCACTGCAAATCCTCTCATCCTCTGACACTGATCTCCTCCCCCCCCCCCCCCCCCCAGTGACTCTGGAGAGTTCTACTACAGTTTAATAATCCCCTGAGGACATTTCCAACTCAATTTACCAGGGGATTACAAAGGCCATATGGCCTATCCGTCTGCCCATTCATACCATCCACTATCTGTACCTCCCCCTAAGAGATCCCAGGTGCCTTTCACAAGCTTTCTGGAATTCAGATGCAAACCTCATCTCCACTACCTCCACCAGGTGGTCATTCCACGCATCCACCACCCTTTCCATAAAGATTACTTTGAATCTATCCCCCTTCAATTTCATCTTATGCCCTCTCATTCCAGAGCTTCCTTTCAGTTGAAAGAGACCTTCCTCCTGTGCATTTAGGTACAACAATGTGCCTAGTAGGAGCCTATTCTGTAAAGGAAAATAGCTGCCTACTTTTCTTTATAGAATACTAGTTTAACAGGTGATATAAATGCCTAGGATTTAGGCACAAACATTTATGCCAGCTATACAGCTGGTGTAAACGCTCACACTTAAATGTCAGAGATAACTGCATAAGTACATGCATAAGTACATAAGTATTGCCATACTGGGACAGACCAAAGGTCCATCAAGCCCAGCATCCTGTTTCCAACAGTGGCCAATCCAGGTCACAAATACCTGGCAAGATCCCAGAAAAAGTACAAAACATTTTATGCTGCTTATCCCAGAAATATGTTCCCCAAGACCAATTTAATAATGGTCTATGGACCTTTCTTTAGGAAGCCGTCCAAACCTTTTTTAAACTCTGCTAAGCTAACCACCTTTACCACATTTTCTGGCAATGAATTCTAGAGTTGAATTACACGTTGAGTGAAGAAAATTTGTCTCCAATTTGTTTTAAATTTCCTACTTTGTAACTTCATCGCATGCCCCCTAGTCCTAAGTATTTTTGGAAAGCATAAACAGATGCTTCACGTCTACCTGTTCCACTCCACTCATTGTTTATAGACCTCTATCATATCTCCCCTCAGCCATCTTTTCTCCAAGCTGAAGAGCCCTAGCTGCTTTAGCCTTTCCTCATAGGGAAGTCATCCCATCCCCTTTATCAGTTTCGTCACCCTTCTCTGCACCTTTTCTAATTCCACTATATCTTTTTTGAGATGTGGCGACCAGAATTGAACACAATATTTGAGGTGCAGTCGCACCATGGAGCGATACAAAGGCATTATAATGTCCTCATTTTTCTTTTCCATTCGTTTCCTAATAATACCTAACATTCTATTTGCTTTCTTAGCCGCCGCAGAAGTGTGAGTCCTACCAAGGCTCTGCCCAGGCTCCACCTACAGGGGTACTTCAGTCTATAAATTATGCACTATGGACTTGATTCATATATGGTGCCAAAAACATTGGTGCAGAAAAACAAAGTTAGGCACAGTTTATAGAATACACATAGAGGGGCATAATCGAACGGAAACGCCTATCTCCATGGGCGTTTATCTCCGAGAACGGGTCCGTGAAGGGGCGGGCCGAACCATATTTTCGAAAAAATGGACGTTTTTGAGCTGGGCGTTTGTTTTTTTTTTTAGCAATAATGGAAACTAAAAATGCCCAGCTCAAAAACGTCCTAATCCGAGCCATTTGGTCGTGGGAGGGGCCAGGATTGGTAGTACACTGGCCTCCCTGATATGCCAGGACACCAACTGGGCACCCTAGGTCAGTGCGGTGGACTTCAGAAAAAGCTCCCACATGCATAGCTCCCTTACCAAGGATGCTGAACACCCAACCTCCTCCCCCAAAACCCACTACCCACAAATGTACAACACTACCATAGCTCTTAGGGGTGAAGGGGGCACCTACATGTGGGTACAGTGGGTTTTGGAGGCCTCCCATTTACCAGCACAAGTGTTACAGGTGGGGGGGGATGGGCCTGGGGCCACCTGGCTGAAGTGCACTGCGGTACCCACTAAAAGTGCTCCAGGGACCTGCATACACGCAGGCCTCTAGGACTGGTTGCTGCTATATAACATTGGCACACCAGTTGACACCTGAAGACTAATCTCTCCGAAAACGTCCTTTATTTGAATAACCACATTTACTCACAGTTAACTGCAGATCAGAGGTTGTGCCCCACTGGCAACGAGTCTCCCTGGTACTGAGATGAGCAGTAGGTCAGAGCTGGCAGAATGCTGTACAATGCCCTCTTTCAGCCACATTCAAGGTAAGAACTAAGTTCTGTAACGTGGCTAACACAGGAAAGGGAACTAAAACTGGCTTACAAAAATGGCCACTACCGCATGGACTACAACAGGAAACACAACAGGGCACACTCTGACCCAGTAGGCAGGGGGAGAAGCACCATGGGAGATGAGCCTACCAACTACCAACATTGTGAGACTGTAACACAAGCTAATGAAATCACGGAGCCCAATACCCTACACCCACCACAATGCAATGCTGATGTGACCCTGTAGTGCACCCGAGAGCCATATCTGACCCAGGGAAAGACTGTGAGAGGATCGAACACATTCTGCTGTCATGGAGGTGGGTACGGCATTTGAGGCTGGCATACAGGCTGGAAATAAAGTTTGTAAAGTGGGGTTTTTTTGGTGGGAGAGGGTTAGTGACCACTGGGGGAGTCCGGGGAGGTCATCCCCGATTCCCTCCAGTGGTCATCTGGGCAGTTGGGGCACTTTTTTGGGACTTGTTCGTGAAAAAAAAGGGTCCAAAAAAAGTGACCCAAAATCGCGGTAAAAACGCTTTTTTTTTTGATTATCAGCTAAAGACACCCATCTCTCCTCAGCTGATAACCACGCCCCAGTTCCACCTCCACCATGCCTCCGACACGCCCCCGTCAACTTTATTCGTTTCCGCGACGGAGTGCAGTTGGAAACGCCCAAAATTGGCTTTCGATTATACCGATTTTGGCGCCTTTGCGAGATAAAGGCCTATCTCCCGATTTAGATCGCACTATAGGCATTTTTCTCTTTTGAAAATAAGGCGGATAGTGCCCGGATCCACGTTTCAATTTAGGTGCAGTCATTTATGCTAACTAAATCCTGGTGTAAATGCCAATGCCTAACTTAGGTGCAGATCGGGCACATTCTATAACACTGTGCTTAGTTTCTTGGAACGCCCATGACCCACCCATGCTCCTTCTCCTATGGCCACACCTCCATTGAGATCCACGCATTACAATTTATGCGCACTACCTCATACGCTTAGAAAGTTGCGTACATAAATTCTAATTAATGCCAATTAGTTCTGATAATTGCTTGCTGTTGGCCAATTATCGGCGCTGATTGGCTTGTTAAACAACTAGGTTGCTTGTGCATTATGGCAGCAATGCCAAATCTGTGTGTGCAAATTAGGATCTAGGGGTATGTGAATAAAGTGTGCATTTATAGAATAGCACAGAGGCAGATTTCTGGCATTTATGCTTGCATGTGAACAGCTTCGAAACGGGAATGTAATTTGAATTGTGCTGCTACTGAAAGGGTTCAATTTAAATCCAAAGAAATGTATCCCACTTTCAAACCAGGCCCTTTGTTGATCAGTCTCAGCCACCCTGCCCCTTAGCCAGTCCACTTTAGGCATCACATTACTGTCTGTGAATCTGAATCCCTTGGGTACCTGTGTTTTCATGTTGAGCTTGTGAAACAGACTTTAGTGTGAGAACACAGGCGCTTGTGCAGCTCACTCACAGTTTGACCATGTTGACCATGATTGTTTCTGCTATCATGTGGTGAGGAATCCGTGAGCCATTTGAAGAGGTGGTTGAGCCAGGGCCTGCGAGGCCCAGCTCATTTCCTATAATGCCTATATTTGATAAGATTGGGGGTCCTTGACTTAAATAAATTAGTATGATAAATTGATTAATGGTTTTTAATGTAATGTGCTGTTCTCTAATGCTCACAACAACTAATTTGTTTGGTGTTGTTGATCACAGTTCTGTTATTTGTTTGCAGAGTTCTCAATAAAAATAGAGAGAATAAAAGACAGCAACATGCCTATGACTAAAGTGTGGTAATATCTTCAACACATGGTGAAAGAAATTACTGTGGAAAAAAACCCCATTATACAATATGCAAAACTATTAATGTGCTGGTGAAATCACGGCAAAATGCTTTAATGTGCCCATAATAGCTTGTGCTAATATGGAAATGAATATGCTAATAAAGAATAATGAGCTATTTAGGCTTTCATTCCCTTAATTCTCATGTGATAAATGGTATGCCTTACCATTTCTAAAGGTTGAAGAAAACCCGCCATGTATATGACAGTATTAATTCTGTAAAAGGGAACACCTGATAGGAGTACTTATTTGTTTAACTTGGAGCCTCTGTGTCTGTTCTGGCTTTAGCAGCAAAGGATGGAAAGTGGAAAGAATGTAGTGCGAAAAGGATAGAGGGCATGAATCAGAGAAAGATGATAAAGAAAATAAACAACGAACACAAAATGTAAAGGGGGTTTGGACAGATTCCTGAGGGAAAAGTCCATTGAACATTATTTTTTTTTTTTGGGGGGGGGGGGGGGGGTGCCGGGTTTTTGAAGCCTGGATTGGCCACTGTTGGAGACAGGATGCTGGGCTTGATGGACCCTTGGTCTTTCCCAGTATGGCGATGCTTATGTTCTTATATACTGATGTACTTATGAAAAATGACTTGTTGAAATCAATTTGTTGATGGTAATAGGTTGTCTACTACTACTACTATTTAGCATTTCTATAGCGCTACAAGGCGTACGCAGCGCTGCACAACATAGAAGAAAGACAGTCCCTGCTCAAAGAGCTTGCAATCTAAGAAGACAAGAAAACAAAGGACAGAAAAAAGAAGCAGAACCCAGCAACAACAGGTGGCACTGGATGTGAGAGTAATAACAAAAGGCTAAAACTCCTAAGAAACCAGCCATATTGATGCCAGCAGATTGCCGAGGGTGTGGTACTGTCCAGTATGATCATAGAGCCTAGGAAAGATGTTCACCCAATCCCCTGGATTCTATATAGCACACTAAGGGGCCCTTTTACTAAGCTGCGTAAGCGTCTACACACGCCCAATGTGCGCCAAAATGGAGTTACCGCCCGGCTACCACGCAACTGTTGCTGTAATTTCATTTTTGGTGCGCGTCCGATATGCGCGGCCAAAAAAATAATTTTTATTTTCGGATGTGCTTATCGTACGCACACCATGTGCATAGATCATTACCGCTCGGTTACTGCATGAGACTTTACCACTAGGCCAATGGCTGGCAGTAAGCTCACAGACCCAAAATGGATGTGCAGCAATTTTGATTTTGCCGCACATCCGTTTTTGTCAAAAAATTTAAAAAGGCCTTTTTTTATAGGCACGCTGAAAAATGGATCGGCGCACACCCAAAACCGCGCCTACACTACCGCAAGCCATTTTTCAGCGCACCTTAGTAAAAGGACCCCCTAGAGATCTGTGACAAAATCGGAGTGAATTTATTGCAATGCACGCAACTTAATTGGCTTAACAAGTTAATCAGCATTGATAACAGCTCTTAACAAGTAATAATGAGCACTAATTGTCATTGATTAGAATTTACACTCACTAAGTACATTCTGTAACGAAGTGCACCAAACTTCTAATGCATGCAGGTAAAAAGGGGCATGGTTATGGGTAAGGAAATGGGCATTTTGTGGGCTTTCTGCAATTTATGTGTGTAATTATTCATGATCATCCGAACTTCAGAAAATCTGTTAAGACCAGCTTATTTGGAAAGGCTTACCCTAATGGACCCGTCTTAAATCCATAATTCCTGGAATATAACTAATTTATGAACCTCATGGACTCTATTACCCTTTCCCTCTTTTCCCTCGTCCCTTGTAATTACTATCCTTCCTATTCACCTTACTATACTTTGTCTGTTTGTTTACCGGATTGGCGATTGCCTATATGGACTGATGTTAGCCACATTGAGCCTGCCAATGGGTGGGAAAATGTGGGGTATACATGTTATAAATAAATAAATAGTGCCCAGTGTGTGTAAATCTATACACCAGGACTTACGCCATGTTTCGTTGGTGTAAATAGATGCACATAGGTGCTGAGATATCAACTAAGCGTATTCTATAATCAGCGCCTAAATCTAGGCGCTGATTATAGAATACACTTAGCACTGATTTCAGTGCCGATTTTTTAGGCACCATATATAGAATCACCTCCAATACCCTCAATAGCTTAGATGACTGTTTAGCTGATTAGAAAAGTTGGTGGTAAGACATTCGGGAGGGAGCAAAGGGCTATTGGGTTTTGGGCTGAGTGTGGGGACTTATATACTCATCAGATAACATAGAACTGGTAAAGCTTCTATGGCTGGGAGCTGGGATATATCCTTAACAGAACTGATCAGGATTAATGAGAAAACTAAATGGACAAACTTCTTTGATCTGTCATTATTTATTATGGTGTTATGTTACGACGATATATATTTAAATTTCAGTTTCTAATTTGATGCAGACACCATTACCCTGAAGAAGAAAATGGTCAGGAATATTATGTGGATAAACCTTTGGAGAGAAAGGTTATTAAATACAAGCAAATCCTGTCTAGGTTAGAGATAATCTTCTCTTAAGGAGAAAAACAGAAGTTATAAAACTGAGTTCCAGTATATTTATCAGTCAGTGTCACCTTGATACAGCCTCTCATTGGGGTTCTTGGTCTGGAATATCCACCTTACAAAGTACATTTGTAGTGCAAATCTAATCTCCCACCCACCTAAGGCCATTTCTGTAGGTATTCCAGGACTGATTTATGTTCTTTGTGTTGCATATCATCAAAAACAGCAAAAGACAGGCAGCAGAACAGGATGGGGCCATCCAAGCCATGGATTGATCAATTTTTCCTCCCCACCACAACAGCAATTAGGGAGATTGGGGGTAAGGTGGGGGGATGGAGAAGAAGGTGGTTTATTTGCATTCTCAACCAAAAATATTTTCCAGTGCACCTGGAAAAGTGTAAAGACAGATATAGAGGATATCTCTCCCAAAATATTTTGTCTTTTACTTCTGTTGACATTAGTTTATATCCTGCCTTCCCAGTTTTAGTGCTTTCTTTCAAAAGTTGCTTATGTATGTATTCCCTTTATCTTTCCTTATACACATTGCAATATCTATATCTAGATTTATTTAAAAGGAAAGTTATTAATATCTTAGGGCAGTTTTAAAAAGTATAATAAATTGTAAAGTGCTGGATCAGACACTACCATTTTGGGTCCATTCAACTAGAGAATTCCCTTGATAGCAGCACTTAAGCTGACCCATTGGGACTTATAATCCCACCCACCCTCCCCACAACCCACCCACCCCAGGGTTGTCCACTCATTTATAGACAAACCAAACCTTATTAACTTTACTCCACAGTCATACACAGCAGTCTTGCAGGCAGATACTCCAACATAGTACACCTGTTCATACCCATTTCAACCAATCAGGATGACTTTTATTCTCTGCAATAATTGTGCTGCTTTGGTTTCAAGGCCAATCATCTGGAAACTTAAAGCTTGTCCTATCTGCCTTCAGCTATCTACTTTAAAACAAGAGCTATATAAAGTAATGCAAGAATTAGATGCAATTAAAGCAACTTATAGGACTGTGCAGAATCATAACTTCTCACCACTGCCTCAGAGAATAAACCACAAAGGAACAGATGGCTCACAGTAAGGCTCAGGCAGAATTCGTCATGTGACACAGAAGCATCCACCCGCACAAGTGTTGCCACTACAAAATTCTTTTGCTCCACTACAGCACTGTGATGTTCCTGAAAACTAAAATTGAAGCAGAAAAAAAAGAAAAAGCAAGAGGGAACAAAAAGAGGAGAAGGTACCCAAAGACAAAAGACACTCACAAATCACTAAACCCAAAACACATACTAGGAAATGTAGTTGGAAAGCAATGACCACAAATGCTCACAGTCTAAGCAATAAAATTCATGACCTTCAAGCCCTGATGTTGGAGACTGACTTGGACATAGTTGCAGTCACAGAGACATGGGCTCCATTGTTCCCATGAATGGGATGTAAACATACCAGGCTATAATCTTTTTAGGAAGGATAGAGAGGGACGTAAAGGTGGAGGAGTAGCTCTGTATGTGAGAGATGATATCGCAGCAACTGAAATGACAGGGAAGTGGGGAAAGGAAGAAGCAATATGGATCACCTTAAAAAGAGAGGATAGAACCTTGGTCCACGTGGGTGTTGTCTATAGACCCCCGACACAATTGGAAGAACTAGATAAAGATCTGATCGCTGATATTCAAAAGTTGGGGAAGAAAAGTGAGGTGCTGCTGTTGGGAGATTTTATCTGCCGGATGTAGATTGGAAGGTTCGTCTGCAAAATCGGAAAGAAGTAGAGAGATTGTGGATGCTTTCCAAAGTGCTCTGCTCAGACAAATGGTGAACGAACCCACGAGGGAGGGAGCCACGTTGGATCTGGTGCTCACGAATGGGGATAGTGTGTCAAATGTCCGAGTGGCTGCACACCTGGGAAACAGTGACCATCAAACGGTTTGTTTTGATGTAACAGCTCATGTGGATGGCGGCCACTCCAAACTCAAAGTCCTGGATTTCAAGCGAGCTGACTTTAACAAAATGGAAGAATACCTGAGGAAGGAGTGATGGGCTGGGAGGACATAAGAGAAGTGGAAGGACAGTGGTCCAGGCTAAAAGAAGTAATAAACAGGGCCACAGACCTTTATGTAAGGAGGGTAAATAAAAGCAAGAGAAAAAGGAAACCGATATGGTTTTCAAAGCAAGTGGCTGAGAAAATAAAGGCTAAAGAGTTAGCGTTCCAGAAATACAAAAAATCTCAAGTAGAGGAACACAGGGAGGAATACCGGATGAAACTGAAAGAAGCCAAGAGAGAGGTACGTCTGGCGAAGGCGCAAGCGGAAGAACAAATGGCTAGAAATGTACGGAGGGGAGACAAAACTTCTTCAGGTATATTAGTGAAAGGAGAAAGACTAAAAAGGGGATTGTGAGACTAAAAGATACAGCAAAACGCTATGTAGAAAATGATGAAGAAAAAGCCAATTTGCTAAATGGATACTTTGTTCTGTTTTTACTGAAGAAAATCCTGGGGAAGGACCGAGAGGGACTGGCAAAAGTACACCTGAAAACGAAGTGGATAGAGCACCGTTCACGGAAGAGAGTGTATATGAACAACTTGGAAAGCTAAAGGTGGACAAAGCCATGGGGCCGGACGGGATCCACCCCAGAATACTGAGGGAGCTCAGAGAGGTTCTGGCGGGTCCTCTTAAAGATTTGTTTAATAATCCTTGGAGACGGGAGAGGTTCCGAGGGATTGGAGAATGGCGGAGGTGGTCCCTCTTCACAAAAGTGGGGATAGGGAAGAAGCTGGAAACTACAGGCCGGTAAGCCTCACTTCGGTTATTGGAAAAGTAATGGAAGCCATGCTGAAGGAAAGGATAGTGAATTTCCTGGAAGCCAATAAGTTGCAAGATCCAAGACAACATGGTTTCACCAAAGGGAAGTCGTGCCAAACGAATCTCATTGAATTCTTTGACTGGGTGACGGGAGAATTAAATCAAGGACGTGCTATGGACGTCATCTACTTAGATTTCAGCAAGGCTTTTGACACGGTTCCCCACAGGAGGCTCTTGAATAAACTAGAAGGGCTGAAGATGGACCCGAAGTGGTGAACTGGATTAGGAACTGGTTGACGGGCAGACGCCAGAGGGTGGTAGTGAATGGAGTTCGCTCGGAGGAGGGAAAGGTGAGTAGTGGAGTGCCTCAGGGATCGGTGCTGGGGCCCATTCTGTTCAATATATTTGTGAGTGACATTGCCGAAGGGTTACAAGGTAAAGTTTGCCTTTTTGCGGATGACACCAAGATTTGCAACAGAGTGACACCCGGAGGGAGTGGAAAACATGAAAAAAGATCTGAAGAAGCTGGAACAATGGTCTAACGTTTGGCAATTAAAATTCAATGCGAAGAAATGCAAAGTGATGCACTTAGGAGTAGAAATCCAAGGGAGGCGTTATGTGTAGGTGGGGAGAGCCTGATAGTCACGGACGGGGAGAGGGATCTTGGGGTGATAGTATCTGAGGACCTAAAGCCTATGAAACAGTGCAACAAGGCGGTGGCCGTAGCGAGAAGGTTGCTAGGCTGTATAGAGAGAGGTGTGACCAGCAGAAAAAAGGAGGTTTTAATGCCCCTGTATAAGACGTTGGTGAGGCCCCACCTGGAGTATTGTGTTCAGTTTTGGAGGCCATACCTTGCGAAGGATGTTAAAAAAATGGAAGCGGGTACAAAGAAAGCTACAAGGATGGTATGGGAGTTGCGTTCCAAGACGTATGAAGAGAGACTTGCTGACCTGAACATGTATACTCTGGAGGAAAGGAGGAACAGGGTGATATGATACAGACGTTCAATATTTGAAAGGTATTAATCCGCAACGAATCTTTTCCGGAGAGGGGAAGGCGGTAGTACGAGAGGACATGAAATGAGATTGAAGGGGGGCAGACTCAGGAAAGATGTCAGGAAGTATTTCTTCACGGAGAGGGTGGTGAACACTTGGAATGCCCTCCCGCGGGAGGTGGTGGAGATGAAACGGTAACGGAATTCAAGCATGCGTGGGACAGGCATAAAGGAATCCTGTGCAGAAGGAATGGATCCACAGAAGCTTAGCTGAAATTGGGTGGCGGGGGGAAGAGGGGTTGGTGGTTGAGAGGCTAGGATGGGGGAGGGCAGACTTATACGGGGTCTGTGCCGGAGCCGGTGATGGGAGGCGGGACTGGTGGTTGGGGAGGCGGGAAATACTGCTGCACAGACTTATATGGTCTGTGCCCTGAAAAAGACAGGTACAAATCAAGGTAAGGTATACACATGAGTTTATCGTGGGCAGACTAGATGGACCGTGCAGGTCTTTTTCTGCCGTCATCTACTATGTTACTATGTTACTATGTCACATGAAGTTCCATTTTAGATAGAACGTGGAGAGGAGCATTGAAATGTCCAAGTCAGGATGTACATAATTCTCCAAATATTTTACAAAAAGCTTTTGTCAAATATACAGCCTTTTATAAAATACCTAGAAGGACATAGAGGAGTACATGTCTAATTGCCAGCATTTTAACAGAGAACAATGATTTGAAACAGTGGTTCCCAAGCCTGTCCTGGGGGCTCCCGAGCCAGTCAGGTTTTCAGGATATCCACAATGAGTATCCATGAGAGAGATTTGCATGCACGCCTTCACTGTACGCAAAACTCTCTAATGAATATACATTGTGGATATCCTGAAAACCTGACTGGCTGGGGAGCCCCCATGACAGGTTTGGGAACCACTGATTTATAAAGAAAAACCTTAAAAAAGAAAGCATCCCATTGCCAGAAATGATATGTAGTTAAACATTGTGGGTTCCTGGATACACAAAAGCAGATAGAGGCCAGCTTGGTGCCTGCTATCTTAAAAAATGGGCCTTTGGTGAGAAAGGTAACCAAGCACCGCCCACTCCCCCTGATATAAAGTTCACCCACAACAGACCCCTGAACCCCACCACAAAAGTAACCCCTGAGATCCCTGACCTAATTTCACAGAAATGTAACCCTCCCCAACAGTCCCCCAAGCCCCTGGCTCAAACCAGGGGGGTCTCCCTGGTGTCTAGTGGTAGGGCAGAAGCTAGTGTCAGCTGACATTTAACAGTGTGCACCTTATATGTAGCTTGACCCTAGCAGGAAAACTGTAAGACTTCTGCTAGGGGGTCAGAGATGTCTTTGAAACTTTCCTTCTTAAATGATATTAGCTATTGTAAACCTCTGATAGCTCTCCAAATGGCCATATATCAAGTTTTGAATAAAAAGTAAACCTGTAAACCTGAACATCCAATGGGGTAGGATTATACTGGGGATTGCTCCTGTCCTGACATGAAGAAGGCCACCTGGTGATAGCTTGGAAGATTTAGAGAGTTACATTTGTGTGGAAGGGATATTGGAGGTTACTTTTCTATGAAGAGGGGCTAAGGTTGTCAGGAGGTTATTTTTGTGTAGAGGGATCTGGGGGTATATACAGAGGGGGACCTTTGCGATGGAGTAGGATTGGAGGTAGGGATTGTTTGGTTTGTGTCTAGAGATGTCTGAGGGGGAGGGGAGATAGAAATTAGGGAGTTTTATTAGCCTATGCAGCCCCTTTAAGTTGGCACTTGCAAGTACCTCAGGGCAAGTACAAAAGTTTATTTAAAGCTACAGACCCGATTTCTCATAGAAAATAGGAAGCCCATGTCTAAATGTTTAGCATACGCAAATCAAGCCTGTGCCACTCCCCTTCCATGGCCCCTTTGAATATCTGCAAGAAGGGGATTATACATATACAAATACAGGCTTAATAGAATCACTATTTGCAGGTGTATGTGATCAAGGGGTATAGTTACCAATGTGAGATATCGTTAAGATGTGTTATTTTACTGTTAACCCCAGTTATTAGGAACTAGATATTACTGGGTAAACTGACACGTTTTAATGGTATCCTGTATTGACAACTACATCCCTTTTATAAGTTGATGCTTCTAAGATAACCTACATTATCTTCCAAACCATTTCATCTAGAACGCCAAGTATTCAGGACAGAAACTGAAATAATCTTTCTCCCTAAAGCATATGAATGTATCCTAAAATTGAAATTAAAGGCTGTGCCTCATTAAACTTACGGATGTTGCACAAAATTGCTTTTAGAAAAGAAGCATTTGTATAAATGCTTTGCGATTTTTTTACTTGATTATTTTGAAAACAGCTCATAGCTTGGTAGTCTTTGTGTGGGGCATGTTAGCATATTGTCATTACAAAAGGAGTAACTGCTTTTTTGTATTTGTTTATTTCTGTTGACAGCAATACAATGACCTATACAAGTCATCCTCCTTTCCTGTTTGTGCTGTTTTTATGCCATTTAATTCAGCTTTATTAGTCCAGATATACTGTAAACTGAGGATCATGCTCTGAAGATTTACCAAAGTCATGTGACCTCTTTTACTGCTGTATTGGACACTGCCTTGCTGTGGTTAGGAAAAGGTAATTAATCAAATCTTGTAATACATTGAACACACTACTCTTCTTTTTTCCTAATTTATCAAATTCTGAATTAAACTAAACCAAGTATTAATTGGTAAACAATTACCTGTCTACAGTTTTGAAGACTGCATATTCAAAAACATATAAACAAGATGAAGTACATAAGTATTGCCATACTGGGACAGACCGAAGGTCCATCAAGCCCAGCATCCTGTTTCCAACAGTGGCCAATCCAGGTCACAAGTACCTGGAAAGGTCCCAAAACAGTACATTACACTTTATGCTGATTATCCTAGAAATAAGCAGTGGATTTTTCCCAAGTCTATTTTAATAATGGCTTATGGGCTTTTCTTTTAGGAAGCTATCGAAACCTTTTTAAAACCCCGATAAGCTAACTGCTTTTACTACATTCTCTGGAAACGAATTCCAGAATTTAATTACACATTGAGTGAAGAAATATTTTCTCTGATTTGTTTTAAATTTACCACTTTGTAGCTTCATTGCATGCCCCCTAGTCCTAGTATTTTTGGAAAGAACAAATCCAAAATCGATTCATGTCTACTTGTTCCATTCCACTTATCAGCTGTCTTTTCTTCAAGCTGAACAGCCCTAGCCACTTTAGCCTTTCCTCATAGGGAAGTTGTCCCATCTCCTTTATCATTTTTGTCACCCTTCTCTGCACCTTTTCTAATTCTACCATATCTTTTTTGCGATGTGGTGGACCAGAATTTCACACAATATTCGAGGTGCGGTCACACCATGGAGCGATACAAAGGCATTATAACATCCTCATCTTTTAATAACATGGATGTTCAATCAGTGCAGAAGGGGGCTACTAAAAAAGTCCAATCTCTTCATAATGAAGCATATGGAGATACCTACAGATTTAAAGGGAGCTACCTTTAAGAGAGGTTATTTTTTTATTTAATTAATCTTTATTAAATTTTCAAAATTTACAAGATAATACTTATAAATGGCAATACAGCAGTAATAATTAAAGAGATTGCAACACTCATCAATAAAGAAAAATATTTCCAACCCTAACTAATATTTGCTTTCTCTATCAAGGTATAATAAACATTTTAGAAATAAATTTTGCTTTCTTAGACCACAATCTAGTAAGAGAGGTTATTTTACTGTTAACCTGGGTTATTAATAGAAGGGCATTTTAGATAACATATTTAAACTAGAAATCAGACATCCATGTCTGGATGTCTTAAATTGCACTAATATTTTAGAACAGGATCTGCCGACATAGAGCTTGTTCTAATACTTGCTAAAATAGACATCTATGGCCAGCTATATGCAGAAGGAACATCCATGTTACTAAAAATAGAAGTCAAAAATATGGATGGCCAAAAATTTGGTACATAGATGTCCCTTTCACAGCCCCACCCCAGCTCTGCTTACTAATTCTGCACTGGGATAAAGGAGGCAGGACACCCCAAGCCCTACCCTCACCCACCTATCAATACCAACCCCCACCCTCCACTGACCCGGGACCTACCCGCAATTATTGCAGTTAATAGTAGTCCTGGGCTGCAGCAGTCCCCCTCTTGTTGCCCGGGACAGCATCAAGATCAAAGATGGAACCTCTGCCTTCCAGCACTGCAAGAAGGCACAGGCACCAAGGGTTGGGGGGATCAGAACTGTTAGTGGGGTTGGTGGGATGGTACTTTGGTTCTGCCAGGGGGAGGGGTGCTGGAAGGAAGAGGAGAAGCATATGTTTTGGAGGGCACATCCATGATGTGTGGGGTTATGGGCACTTTATATGCCCTATTCATTACATGCAGAGTGGATGCTGGGCACACCCCCTGCATGTACCACACAAGCTTTACACTTACTCTGTGCTCTTTTTTACACTTAATGCAAGGTAAGTGCAAAAAGGTCCTGACACTTCCAACAAGGGTCCCCTGGACATTTCAGGTGGCAGGTCTAAATCCAAATGTCCACCTTTTTAGACATGGACATTTCTTCATCTTCTGCAATAGGGTATTAACGTCCGTGTTTTAAGCCTGTCCAGTCCCATCCCAAGCATGCCAAGACCACTCCCCTTGCCATAATGGATATACATCAGTTTTAGAATCCAAATCCTGGCTTTATAAAATCAGCATTTGGATGTCCATGTAATATGAGTGTTTAAATGCTGGTTTTCAGACATATGAAGCACAAATAAGACTTCTAAAATAAGCACCTAGGTATAATTGCATAAAATGGGACCTGTGCTAAAACAAAATGAGTTAGTGGTAAAATAACTCATCTTAACGGTAGACTCCAATGATAACTCTCTCCTAAATATCTATACTCCAATGGTAACAGAGAAATTTAAATAACTTCAAGGTATCCTATATAATAAACGCGCCTCCAACATTCTGAAGCTGACTGCATGGCTGAGGCATTCCTGCTCTCTGTATCCATCTCCTGAATTGACATCACGTACTTCCGGGTTCGTCACAAGCAGAAGTGACCAACCACACGAGGTTTCTCGGCTTCAGAATGTTGGAGGTGCATTCTATTTAATAGGATTGGTCAGTTTCTTGAAGCACAGCCAGAGCTCAGCATCCTGCACAGTAACGCTCAGACACCAGAGAGGGGGGGGGGGGGGGGGGGGACTGACACCAGAGAGAGGGGGGGGGGGACTGACACCAGAGAGAGAGGGGGGACTGACACCAGAGAGGGGGGGGAGGTATTCTGTCACACACACACTCTCTCTCTCACACACTCTCTCTCTCTCACAGTCAATGTCTTTCTCTCTCTCACTCTCACACTCTATGTCTCACACTGTATCACATTCACTCTCTATGTGTCACACAGTCACTCACACACTTTCTTGGTCCCATACACTCAGTCTCACAGAGAGTCTGTGTCTCACACACAATCTCTCTCTCTCGCACACACTGTATCTGTGTGAAACACACTCTCTCCTCTCACACACTGTGTCTCACATATGCACTTGCACACACTCTCATTCTCACACACACACTCTCTCTCACACAGACACACTGCCCTATCGGACCGACCGTTCACTTGTCTATTAGATTGTAAGCTCTTGAGCAGGGACTGTCTCTCTTGTTAAATTGTACAGCGCTGCGTAACCCTAGTAGCGCTCTAGAAATGTTAAGTAGTAGTAGTAGTAGTAGATTCACTCACTCACTCTCTCTCACACACACACACACACACACACTTGCACATTCACTCTCTCTCTCACACACAGTCACTCTCACATACACTCTCTCAAACATACACACTCCGAGGAAAACCTTGCTAGCGCCCGTTTCATTTGTGTCAGAAATGAGCCTTTTTACTAGTTAATACATAAGAAGTAGACCTCTTTTTAAAAAGGAGACTAGAAAAACGGGTCATGGGATAAAGGTGAAAAGGAACTGGACTCAGGAGACATCTAAGGACATATTTCTTCATTGAAATGGTGCTGGATATGTGGAACAACTTCCCTGTAGAGTGTAGACAAGGGCAGTATCTGGACTCAAGAAGGCATAAGACAAGCTCTGAGGATCTCATAGGGAGAAGAATGGATTCTAGAGCTAATTAAGAAGTGTGGAAGGTCTTTATCTGCTATCACATACTCCCCCTAATTCTATAAAAAGTGCTAAAAATTGGATGCGCAAACTTGGGTGTATGCCCAATTTGCACATGCAATTTAATTGAATAATATGCTAATTAGTGCCAATAATTGGCTTTTTAACAAGCAATTATTGACACTAATTAGAATTAATTAAAATGTATACATGTGGGGGCGGGAGGGTCATGGGTGGATTGGGGGTGTTCTTTTTGGTTAATCATGTAATTGTAGAATACGGTGGGATCCGCACCTAATTTAGGTGCCAGCATTTGCACCAAGTTTCCATTGGGGTAAATGACCACGCTTACGTGTAGTCACAGTTCCTGGGTATAAGCGCTATTCTATAGACTGCACCTAACTTTAAGCGTGGTTTATAGAATAGCGCTGAGATTTTTTTGGTGCTGATTTTTTTGGCTTCATATATAGAACTTAGCCCACCATGTTTAAATTAAAAAAAAAAAAAGATAACTAAGTAGGCCAAGGAATTTTTTTTTAAAGGGATAGAGTCTGAAGATTCTATTGTAGTTATAACACAATGATGCTCATTGTGAAACAGATAGACCTCTCAAAATGAAAAACATCCATCCTGCCAAAAATGGTCCAAATTGTGATTTTCAAAAGAAGAATTCAGACATTTTATTTATTTATTTATTCAAACTTGTATCCCACAATTATTCAAAAAAACGATTTTCGGTACAATGTGGCTTACGTTTAACAGTTGTTAGAGATTACATTGATTGAAATACATTTACGAGGTTGTATGATGCCGTGTTTTACAGTGGTTGGCAAGATACTATTATACTGCAGTTTGCCCAAATAGCAAGGATCAAGTTAGTGACATGTTTTGGGCGGGACTAGGGTGGGAGCCCAAAAATTAGGATGCCTTTTAATGAAAATGGAACTGGAAAGAAATCTCCAAAGCAAAAAAGAAGGACCTTTTTATCTAGATCTGTTTCAATCAAGTAAAGGGTACAAAAAGGTGCCCAACTGAACAGCTGAGCACTGGAGAGAGATGAAGGCATGACCCCGCCTTCATCTCCCAGTGGTTCCTAAGAAGTGAAAGTGACAGTGGATACCAGGCTCTATGACAGCTTCAGGTATTATGGCCATTCCTAATAGAGCAGCAAACAAATGTAAGGAGTAGCCTAGTGGTCAGTGCAGTGGACTTTGAACAATGGGACCTCAGTTGTAACTTCCACTTTAACTCTTTTATTTCCATACAAATACGTGAGCCTTCTTGGAACATAGAAATGCCTTCTGTACCTGAATTCATAAGACACCTGCAAGAGTAATGGCTATTGTAGTGGTGTACAATATTGTATTTAGGTACAATGGAGTTTTATCTGTTCCTGGAGGGCTCATAATAGCATATATCCGTTATCCGTTTTTGCATCCTGTTCAAACTTCTTCTACTAACTTATAAATGTACTCACTCTGCTGCTCCCCAGTATCTCTCCACACTCATCCTCCCCTACACCAGTGGCGTTCCTGGCCTGGATGGCACCCGGGGCGGAGCGCCGATGTGCCCCCCTGGGTGCAGCACCCCCCCACCGCTAAATGACACCTTCCCCCCTCCGGCAAAATGACACCCCCTGGGTGCACGCCACTGGGGGGGGGGGTGCTGCGGCGCGCGCCTGCTCCGAGTTCGCTAAACTTCGCTTCGCTGCAGCCCCCTCTCCCCCAGAACAACCTGTTCCGGGGCAGAGGGAGCTGCAGCGAATGAGCGACGAAGTTTAGCGAACTCGGAGCAGGCGCGTGCCGCGGCACCCCCCAGCAGCGTGCACCCGGGGCGGACCGCCCCCACTGCCCCCCTTGGTACGCCACTGCCCTACACCCTTTCCTGTGCACTCCATTCCATGGATAAATCCTTCTTAGCTGTTCCCTTCTCCACTACTGCCAACTTCAGACTTTGCTCCTTCTGTCTAGCTGCACCCTATGCCTGGAATAGACTTCCTGAGCCCATACGTCTTGCCCCATTCTTGACCATCTTTAAATCTAGATTGAAAGCCCACCTCTTTCACATTGCTTTTGACTTGTAACCACTTGCCCCACCTAACCTCCTCTCCTCTGTCCTCTTCACATTAATTGATTTGCTTTGCTTTATTTTTGTCTATTTGATTGTAAGCTCTTTGAGCAGGGACTATCTTTCTTCTATGTTTGTGCAGTGCTGCATACGCTTTGTAATGCTATAGAAATGCTAAATAGTAGTAGTAGTAGTAGTAGTAGTAGTAGTAGTAATAATGGAATTAAGGTGGGATTTGTACCTTGGTCCCATTTTTCAAGGTACACTGCACTGACCATTAGGCTACCTCTCTGCTCTGCAGGGACATCTGTGTAGACATTTTTCTAGAAATGATGCCAGACAGACGTTTTGTGTGCCTGCTTTTTTGGTGTGCATATTTTGGACATTTCATATTGGACATTTTCAGCACAAGAACATCCTTCTCACATACTTTTTTTTAAAATTAATTTATTTATTTACTTTCACTTTATAACAAGGATTACACAGATAGGAAAGGTACATTCGTCAAGAAAGAAAAAAGAAAATTATAAGAAATAATAATTAAAAGTAACATTTCCTGAGTCAGTACACACAAGGTCCTCAATATTGATCCAAGATATAACAATATATAGAGGATATCATAAGAAAAATATAAGGAAAACTAAACTGGTCAAAAGAGGTTTCTCACTTTACCATATATGAGCTCATTCTCTTCGATCCAACAATTCTTTTTTAGCTGTTATAAATTCACTGAGTTGTACAGACTCAAAGAATACATACTTGACTGATTGATAGCAAACAATGCACTTACAGGGATATCGCAAAAAGAATGTTGCACCCAGCTGGAGAACTCCTGGCTTCAGTAACAAAAACTGCCTATGCTTCTTTTGAGTCTCCTTAGAGACGTCGGGAAAGATACGGACTTTTAGACCTAAAAATTCTCTCTCTTTATTTTTAAAGAATTTTTTCATAATTAAGACTTTATCAATTGACATAGCTAGAGTCACTAACAATGTTCCTGTAGTTACCAAGTCCTCTGTTGGTGCCTCCAGCATCGCTGAGACATCCAATGGTTGCCCTTGTTGTTGGTTAGGAACTTCTGGTAATCATTGTGGTAAATAGTAAACTTGACTCATTGGAGGAAAGTTCCCCTCCGTAAATCCCAATATTTCCTTCATATATCTGGCTAACATCTGTCTTGGAGTAATAGTTATTGTTCTTGGGAAATTCACTAGTCGTATATTATTAGCCCTTTGAGAGTTTTCCAGATTTTCAATTTTCTTTCTCATATTAGTAAGATCTTTTATCATATTTATTTGCAAGTCATTCATTTTATCTGTTCTTTGTACTGAAGGGTCCAAATTTCCCCAATAAGTCTTTATTCTCTCCTTCTATAGATTCAACAGATTTTTCTAGATTTTTGACTCGTGTCTCCAAGCCCTGAATTTGTGGACATAATACTTTTCCCAAATAAACAATTAACCCCCACAAACTTTCCAGGGTAATCTCCGCTGGTTTATCTTGAAGAAAAATTAAAGTACCTTGTTTTTGCTTCTCTTCGGCCAATGTAGCCCTTGTTTCTGTATTCCCCGTGACAGCCATGCCTCCTCTTGCTAGCTGAACATTACCCTCCAGGGTTAATCGGGAGCTCCCAAAACCTTCCGCTCCACTACTCTCCGTTGAAAGATCTTCTTCCCCCTGAGGTTCCATTGCTAAACCAGTTTCCTGGGAGCTTCAGAAACAACGCCAGAATCGGAGAGGAAACAGCCTGGGGTTGCAGAGGGGGAGCTCGTTGGTCGGGGCTAAGGGTGACTTCATGCAGAGACAGTGTCTCGGATCCTCCATTCTTTCCGGACGCTGTCGGCGTGCTGCCCTCCGACCCACCCGAAACCTACGGTCGCCGCACAAAAGCATCAAGAGGGCCAGTCAATGTTGAGGTTAGTCGACCTGGGGGAACATTGGCTGTAGACTTCCCTCTATGCTTTGGCATTTTAGCGGAGTAAAAAGAAAGAAATAATCAGTGTGGCGACCTACGGCCAGTTCAGTCAGCCATCTTGGACCTTCTCACATACTTTTGAACAGGAAATCCTAACTTTTTCCTGTTCAAAAATGGCTGTGAAATGACTGGGGTTTTTTGCATGTTATGAGAAGGATGTTCCAATTCTGACTTGAACATTCTTTCAAAAATGTCCTTCAATATGCTGAAATTATACATCACACTGAAAAATTCTGCCAGGCTTTCAGATTTGCTGCTGTTCTTTTCTCAGCCATTTTGCTGTGATGCCTTATAATGAATGAGCTGTGTATTAACCTAAAGATGATATTGTAATGGTATTTACTGGTATATATTTTTGCTAGGGCAAAAAGCCTGATATATTAGTATATATGGCATCAAACTGGATAATTTGTTCAAGGAGCAAGTCTTTGCTTTGCTGTAAAAAACAAAACTATTTGTTGTTAAGAAGTTACAGTGTATGTCATCTTTTTTTTTTTTTGTTACATTTGTACCCCGTGCTTTCCCACTCATGGCAGGCTCAATGCAGCTTATATGGGGCAATGGAGGGTTAAATGACTTGCCCAGAGTCACAAGGTGCTGCCTGTGCCTGAAGTGGGAATGGAACTCAGTTCCTCAGAACCAAAGTCCACCACCCTAACCACTAGGCCACTCCTCCACTTGTTAGCAAACTTCTATGCTGGTTAAAGTTTTGACTTCTGAAAAGCAGTATCAGTGAAACATGGGAAGAAAAGAGGATGAAAATTACTGCTGCTGTTCTCATTTATTTTTTACAATGATGAAATATTCATTTTGAAAAGTTGCACAAAAATGCATTATTAGTCTTACAACTCCAGCCTTTTTATCTACCTTCTCCTCCTTGGAAGATATATTGCATCATGAGTCTATCAGTCCTTTCAGAAGCCACTCATTGCTAATTTCCATACTGAATAATTCCTATAATATAATCATGTTGTTGTTAAGCAGCTAATTTAGCCTTATAATTTTAATTGTTCTACATTTAAGCAATTACATAGGGGTCCTTTTATTAAGCCTTGTAAGCGCCTACATGTGCCTGGCTACCACGTGGCCCGGGGCGGTAATTTCATTTTTGACGTGTCTCCGATATGCGCGTCAGAAAATATTTTTATTTTCTGGTGAACAGGTGGTAATCAGCATTTGGACGCTTGCTGACCGCTACCGCCTGGTTAACACGTGAGACCTTACTGCTAAGTCAATGGCTGGTGATAAGGTCTCAGACCCAAAATAGATGAGCGTTAAATTTAAATTTTGCCGCATGTCAATTTTTGCGCCCCCCCCCAAAAGGCATTTTTTTACTGGTGCGCTGAAAAATAATCCTATGCGCAGCCAAAACACGTGCCTACACTACCACAGGCCATTTTTCAGTGCACCCTATTAAAAGGACCCTATAATGCTAGCATCCAAAAGAATAAGCAGTATGCTTATTTCACTATTTTGTAGGTTGTCTTTAAAAGGCCCTCTTGTGGCAAAGAAAAATAAAGCAAATTAAAACTTCATTTGTCATTTGTCATAGTGTACTTCTAAACAGGGTGCACCTGGCAGTACTGTTTTGCCAGATGCTACCTGCTCGGTAGCCCTACTGTGCCTTCTTAAAAGGGCCCCCATGTGAGATATCGGTATATCACACCACTGGTGAAATGAATGGATCTATAGATGTGTAGTGTTGAGACTAGGCCTGAAAGCCCACCAATGGCCTTATAGATGGGAAACCTGCAAAAGCAGGCCTGCATGATGGGTCTTAACAAAATCTGGTACAACTGTCAAATTGAACATAGCACCTAAAATGTAGAAATAATGGATAAAAATGGATGAAGTTTGGTTTAAAATTAAGTCTGTGGCACTCAGATCATAAGATTATATGAAAGATGATATGAAACTGATATGCTAGTATAGAGATATTTTTGTATCAAGAGAGAGAAAAAACAAGTGTTGACAAAAACGGAAATGGCATAATCAGGTGCAATAGCTAAAATATTTTGTAAGAAGAAGAACATGTTGTTTACAATACCGGAAATCTTGTAATAGCTAAAACGGAAAAAAAAGAGGGTACAAATGAACACCTGCCGGAAAAGGGAAAAAAATGATTCAGAGGTTGGGCAATGTTAAGAAAAAAAAGGCTCTTGCCATTGACTTGTATTAAGACCTGTGCCTATAAAAGAGAGAAGATTTTGCCAGATAGTTGGAACATTTCTCCAACTCTTCTCGGAAGGCACAGCTCTGTGCAATTGAACCCAGAATCTGTCTGATGATGAATGTACCAAGTTGAAGATTTAATCTTGGTAAGAATAAATTGAACCTTCTTTCTGAAAACCAACTGTGTCTTGATTTCTACTTATTCTTTATCTGTCATTTATTCTACAAAGAAAACCATACACAAGAGATCCTCACTCCCTGAACTAACTAGGGTAGATCTTTATATGTGGGAACATAAATGGCCAAAGATCTCCTTAGACCCTATTAGACAGAAAGCTGTGGTCATGGGAATAAGGTGTGAACTCCGCCTTCTGATGCCTCCCCAGAACAGACCCCCATGGGACTGGGTAACCCTGGAGGTCAGGGAAACAATTCAAACCCTTTTGGATGAACTAACGCTCTTTACCCCTCCGTGTAGAGGGGTCAAGAAGGGGTCTAAAAGGGGGGCATTAAAACAGTAGCTAACTTAACAATATAGATTTAGCACTGCTATTTCTGAGGTCAAAATATAGGACTAAAATTATCCATTTGGCAGCTAAATATCACCGCTATGGGAATAATTCTATACGGAGCTGCCTGGTTTACAGTAGGTGACAAGAAGGCGTGTAAATCGTGGTTTTCTAGTCATTTACATGTGAAGCAGCTACTTAGACATTTAAATGACCTCTTATAGAATGTCAACTGGTGAAAAGGTGGTGATGGGCTGGTGGGCATGAGCATGGGTAGAGTACACAAGTGCAAGCATAAATTATAATTTATATGCGCTCATGCATACATCTAGGTGTGGAACAAAGGACAATTCTCAACACTGTAATCTGAGTCTAATTCTAGTTCTGTACGTCTTAGTACCAGATCACCTGCTGTTGTTACAGTATACCTTCAGTCTTTTTAAAGATTACTGTATATATTTTGGTCTATATATCCTTTGCAATATTAGACACAGATTACAGTTTTTTCAACATATTCTGTATTGAAAAAGATAAGGTTTATGACATGGTAATAAGACTCCTGATGCAGGCTTCTTAGCCGAAACACGGAGCTGTGTTGAGTCTTGAAGAGTTTTGCATGGTAGACTTTTAGAATAAAGACTCTTCAAGACTCAACATAGCTCCGTGTTTCAGCTAAGAAGTCTTGTTTGTGAATTACTGGACTGCATCGTCGTTCTTCTTTGTGTTGAGAATTGTCCTGATGCATACACTACTCCTTTGTTCTTCCTTCACGTTTGTAGTATTTGTGTTCTTCCACCTTGGTTGTTTTTCCCTTGGGAGGTACATCTAGGTATGGCCATTTACATCAACTGGTCGCACTTAGATGTATGTGCATTCTCTGCTACTTGCACTGGTATTCTTTAAAGAAAAGTAAGCACCTATATTTCATTATAGAATAGGCTTAAGACCTACCCCAAAAGCCCCTGTTCCCTTCTTGAGATAATATAACATAATCCAGTATTTCTTTACTGCAAATACCTCCAAAAGTAGTTCATTGTGGTTTACAAGATATAAAAAAATGGAAACAAACCTTCCATGAAATTACAATAAAAATTACAGTTAAACAATCATCTGAGATAAAAAAAAAGTTTTTTTTTAAAAAGAGCAATAATCCTTAATCTGATGTAAGATACCAGGAAATTATTTCCAATGTTTCCAGCCTGAAATGCCCAGGTAGAGTTAAATATTCTCTTATATATTTTTCCATTAAAACTAAGGGAATGAAAGACAACTACATTTGTAACTTCAGAATTTTTGAGAGTGGAGAAATTTGAACCAAAGAATACATATGTAGTGGGGCACTGCCATTTAAGATCTTAAACAGAAAAAGGAAAACAGTAGAATTTAAACAGAAGTCTAGCTTCAACTGGTAACCAGTGAAGATGCATTAGTTATGAAGTAATTCTGACCATTCGGATAAAGAAAATATCTTAATGATAAATATGTATATGAATAATTTTAATTATATATTGACTAGCAAAAATGTATCTGTGTATCAACACTAATGAATTCAGGATCCATTCCTGACTGCAGTGGCGTTCCTAGGGCGGCTGACACCCAGGGCGGATCGCCGATGCGCCCCCCCCCCCAGGTGCAGCATCCCCCTGGCGAAACGACACCTCCCCCCGGTGAAAGGACACCCCCGGGTGCTTTTTTACCTGCTGGGGGAGGGGGGGGGGTGCTGCGCGCCTGTCGGCTTCACTCGTTCCATGCTCCCTCTGCCCCGGAACAGGAAGTAACCTGTTCCGGGGCAGAGGAAGCACGGAACAAGCGGAGCCGACAGGCGCGTGGCACCCCCCCTAGGAACGTCACTGCCTGACTGCATAAGAGCATTTCAGTATCAACCATGTTTTCTATTTTCTTTGAGGGGGACAGAGGGCAGCCATTTTCTACGCAGAACAATTTTCCTACTGCCCATGTTGCTGCAAAGTCTATGGACAGTTTTACCTATGAGTTTTTCCATCAGTTTTTAAAAAATGAAATTGCATGTGTTTCAATAGCAAAAAAACCCAGAAAGACAGAAACTCCAAAATAGGTACACACACTGACACCAAGCAGAGACATTCTCAAAGGGGTAGAGAAACAATTACAACAACACATGTAGCACAAAACCCAAACAGTGGAGCAAGAACAATGCACAAAAAGCAGTGTGCCAAATATTAAAATAGTTCTTTATTCATAAATCCCCTCCCCCACTTTTACAAAGCCACGCTAGTAACTGCTGGTGCGGTAATGCCGACACAGCCCATTCAAAGTGAATGGGCTGTGTCGGCATTACCACGCAACTTTATAAATTGGGGGGGGGGGGGGGGGAGATAATTAAAGACCTTGGTTATGTGAATAAGAATTCTTAATACTTGAATTACATGTGTTTTTCTAAGAAAAATATGCACAGATGTTTACACCTTCTTTATATGCGGGCGATTTTACCGAGAAAGCAATACAGATAAATTTGGATATAAAATGCTACATGTGTTGTTGTAATTGTTTCTCTACCCCTTTGAGAATTTCTCTGCTTGATGTCAGTATGTGTGCTGGAATAATGCATATACCTTTACCTGCAGGGAGACCAGGCAAGTTCCATATGGGCAATTTCCACCAATAATAACTGAAAATTGCCTTCATGGTCAGTGGCATTCCTAGGGGTGCTGACACCCAGGGCGGATCGCTGATGCGCCCCGCCCCCCGGGTGCAGCGCCCCCCCCCCCCGGAACAGCACGACCCCCCCTGGCGAATAACCCATGGGTGCAGCGCAACCCCCCGGCGAAAGACACCCCCCCCGGGTGCACGGCCTCTGGGGGTGGGGTGCCGCGCGCCTGTCAGCTCTTCGTTTCCATGCTCCCTCTGCCCCGGAACAGGAAGCAAACCTGTTCCGGAGCAGAGGGAACATGAAAACAAAGAGCCGACAGGCGCGCGGCACCCCCCCAGCAGCGTGCACCTGGGGCGGGACCGCCCCCCCTTTGTACGCCACTGCTCATGGTGATCAAATCGTCTTTTCCCTGCTAAAAGAAGCTTTGGCATTTTTACTTATCCCCTTGTGTTATGGTCTCTTTGGCACAATGCAAGTACTATTATGAGAGATAGCAGTAAATTTGAGTGACTGAGATCATATTCCATATATCCTGGCTTAGGAGTGAGTTTCATTAATGTCATGGTATGCACAAAACTGACCCATTGGGAGACCATTGCCTTTGTAAAGTTGATGACTGGAAACTATCATCAAATTGTACAAATTGAGAGTGATCTCTGATTCTTTGCAAGGTGGTCAGATTTAAAGGTCTGTACTCCTAAAATAAAATAGAAAGAAAAGAACTAGTAATGATCTGAAAAAAATATTTGAGAATGAAAGAAGTGATAGCATGTATAGATGTGTGACTGAAAAACATTTTTTTGAACAAAGACACAACTGAAAATTGAATTTTGTAAAACTAAAATGATCCATAAGGGATAGATCAATAGACTTGCTATCCGAGTATCATTCTAGTGAATAATTTCCAGTAGTAATGTCTAATCATATCCTACACAAGTGATGCATTATTTTTATCTTAGAGTATATTCAAGCTCTCAGCTGTCTAGCCATATTCAACCTAACATCAGCACTTGCAGTTCCTCAGTGCTCACACCAATAAACTCACAAACATTCAAATTTATTTATTTAAAACTTAAAGACCACTTAAAACTAGGTGGTTTCCAATACAACACTCACAATTCAATACACATCATAGAATAAATACAATACATATCAAATACACTGTAACAAATTCCCCATAGCATCATCAGAAAATATTCAAAAAAATGCAGCCACAAAAAGTCTGGTCTTCAATATTTTCTTGAACTGCACAAAACTGTGTACACACTGCAAACCTACAATCTCTGAAATCACCTGCTGTTTAAGCCTCTCAATAACCTCAACATTCTGTGCACCCTTCCAAACCAATCTAGGAATGATATTGGACCACACCAGGCAGGCAGTAGGGAATAACATTTTATTAAAAAGAAATCTCATTTCATTTGTCAAATTAAGTCCACTATCCTGCTTATTTTCAAAAGAGAAAACGCCTATATTTCGACCCAAATCGGGAGATGGGCGTTTTTCTCGCAAAGGCGCCCAAATCGGTATAATCGAAAGCCGATTTTGGGCGTTTCCAACTGCACTCCGTTGCGGAAACGAATAAAGTTGATGGGGGCGTGTCGGAGGCGTGGTGGAGCGGAACTGGGGCGTGGTTATCAGACGAGGAGAGATGGGCGTCTTTAGCTGATGATTGAAAAAAAGGCGTTTTTACCACGATTTTGGGACACTTTTTTGGACCTATTTTTTCACGAACAAGTCCCAAAAAAGTGCCCCAACTGCCCAGATGACCACTGGAGGGAATCGGGGATGACCTCCCCGGACTCCCCCAGTGGTCACTAACCCCCTCCCACCAAACCCCCCCCTTTAAAAACTTTTTTCCCAGCCTGTATGCCAGCCTCAAATGCCGTACCCACCTCCATGACAGCAGAATGTGTTCGATCCTGTCCACAGCCTTTCCCTGGTCAGATATGGCTCTCGGGTGCACTACAGGGTCACATCAGCATTGCATTGTGGTGGGTGTAGGGTAATGGGCTCCGTGATTTCATTAGCTTGTGTTACAGTCTCACAATGTTGGTAGTTGGTAGGCTTTTCTCCCATGGTGCTTTTCCCCTGCCTACTGGGTCCGAGGGTGTCCAGTTTTGTTTCCGGTAGTCCATGAGGTAGTGGCCATTTTTTGTAAGCCAGTTTTAGATCCCTTTCCTGTGTTAGCCACGTTAGAACAACTTAGTTCTTACCTTGATGTGCTGAAAGAGGGCATTGTACAGCATTCTGCCAGCTCTGACCTACTGCTAATCTCAGTACCAGGGAGACTCGTTGCCAGTGGGGCACAACCTCTGATCTACAGTTAACTGTGAGTAAACGTGCTTATTCAAATAAAGGACGTTTTTGGAGAGATTAGTCTTCAGGTGTCAACTGGTGTGCCAATGTTATACAGCAGCAACAAGTCCTAGAGGCCTGCGTGTATGCAGGTCCCTGGAGCACTTTTAGTGGTACCGCAGTGCACTTAAGGCAGGTGGGTCCCAGGCCCATCCCCACTACCGTACAATTGTGCTGGTAAATGGGAGGCCTCCAAAACCCACTGTACCCACATGTAGGTGCCCCATTCACCCCTAAGAGCTATGGTAGTGTTGTACATTTGTGGGTAGTGGGTTTTGGGGGAGGGGGGTTGGGAGCTCAGGCACCCGTGGTAAGGGAGCTATGCATGTGGGAGCTTTTTCTGAAGTCCACCGCACTGACCTGGGTGCCCAGTTGGTGTCCTGGCATATCAGGGGGCCAGTGTACTACGAATCCTGGCCCCCTCCCACGACCAAATGGCTCGGATTAGGACGTTTTGAGCTGGGCATTTTTAGTTTCCATTATCGCTAAAAAATCAAATGCCCAGCTCAAAAACATCCATTTTTTTCGAAAATACGGTTCGGCCCGCCCCTTCACTGACCCGTTCTCGGAGATAACGCCCATGGAAATAGGCGTTTCCGTTCGATTATGCCCCTCTATAGGGTTCATTTCGAAAGAGAAGGACGCCCATCTTTCAACATAAATCGGAAGATGGGCGTCCTTCTCATAGGGTCGTCCAATCGGTATAATTGAAAGCCGATTTTAGACATCCCCAACTGCTTTCCATTGCAGGGACTGCCAAAGTTCAAGGGGGCGTATCAGAGGCTTAGCGAAGGCGGGACTTGGCGTGCCTAACAATTTGACGTCCTCGACCCGTATCGAAAGAAACAAGGACGTCCCTGATGAACCAGGTAAAGTCATCCAACACTTGGACAACATAGTAACATACTAACATAGTAGATGACGGCAGAAAAAGACCTGCATGGTCCATCCAGTCTGCACAAGACAAACTCATATGTGTATACCTTACCTTGAATTTGTACCTGTCCTTTTCAGGGCACAGACCATATAAGTCTGCCCAGCAGTATTTCCCGCCTCCCAACCATCAGCCCCGCCTCCCATCACCGGCTCTGGTACAGACCGTATAAGTCTGTCCTCCCCTATCCTCGCCTCCCAACCACCACCCCCTCTTCCCCTCAACTGCTCCGCCACCCAATTTCAGCTAAGCTTCTGAGGATCCATTCCTTCTGCACAGGATTCCTCTATGCATATCCCACGCATGTTTGAACTCCGTTACTGTTTTCATCTCCACCACCTCCCGCGGGAGGGCATTCCAAGCGTCCACCACCCTCTCCGTGAAAAAATACTTCCTGATATCTTTCCTGAGTCTGCCCCCCTTCAATCTCATTTCATGTCCTCTCGTTCTACCGCCTTCCCATCTCCGGAAAGATTCGTTTGCGGATTTAATACCTTTCAAATATTTGAACGTCTGTATATATCACCCCTGTTCCTCCTTTCCTCCAGGGTGTACATGTTCAGGTCAGCAAGCCTCTCTTCATACGTCTTGGAACGTAAATCCCATACCATCCTTGTAGCTTTTCTTTGCACCGCTTCCATTTTTTTAACATCCTTCGCAAGATACGGCCTCCAAAACTGAACACAATACTCCAGGTGGGGCCTCACCAACGTTCTTATACAGGGGCATTAAACTTCCTTCTTCTGCTGGTCACTCCTCTCTCTATACAGCCTAGCAATCTTCTAGCTACTGCCACCGCCTTGTCGCACTGTTTCGTCACCTTCAGGTCCTCAGATACTATCACCCCAAGATCCCTCTCCCCGTCCGTGCCTATCAGACTCTCCCCGCCTAAACTTTACCTGGTCATGTTTTTTCCTTATGACCAAGGTGCAAAACGGTGCCCGAAATGACCAGTATGACCACCAGAGAGAATCGGGGGTGACCGCCCCTTACTCCCCAGTGGTCACTAACACCCAACCATCCTCAAAAATATCTTTCAAATATTGATTGCCAGCCTCTATGCCAGTCTCAGATAGTCATACTCAGGTCCATGACAGCAGTATGCAGGTCCCTGGAGCAGTTTTAGTGGGGTGCAGTGCAGTTCAGGCAGGCAGACCCAGGTCCATCCCTCCCTACCTGTTACGTTTGGGAGGGGAAACAGTGAGCCCTCCAAAACCCACCACAAACCCACTGTACCCACATCTAGTTGCCCCCTTCACTCGTAAGGGCTATGGTAGTGGTGTACAATTGTGGGTAGTGGGTTTTGGGGGGCTCAGCACACAAGGTAAGGGAGCTATGTTCCTGGGAGCAATTTATGAAGTCCACTGCAGTGCACCCCTAAGGTGCCCGGTTGGTGTCCTGGCATGTCAGGGGGACCAGCGCACTACAAATGCTGGCTCCTCCCACGACCAAATGGTCTTGAATTTGGTCGTTTTCTGAGATGGACGACCTTGGTTTTGATTATCGCCGAAAATCAGAAAATGACCAAGTCTAGGGATGACCAAATCTAGGGACGAACAAATTTAAGGATTTGGACATCTCTGACAGTATTTTCAAAACAAAATATAGATGTCCATCTTGTTTCGAAAATATGGGTTTCCCCGCCCCTAGATCAGGATGTTTTGAGATGAAGTCCATATCAAACATGGACGTCCCTTTCGAAAATGCCCCTCCATTTGACCCTGCATAACTCATACCTGCACAAATGAAACAAAATGAGTTCCGGCAAAAAAAACAACCCACTTCACCTGAAGAAGTGTCGGAAGTAGATGGTCCCACCACATACCATGAATCCTCAGCCAGTAGATCCAAATGCCTTACTCTGCCAAGCCAAGGTTCGCTCCCAGCAAGACTCAACCACCCTCTTCTAGGTCCAAAATATATAGGAATGGCCACATAACCACACAGAAATCAGCTGACTTAGAAAAGAAAACTAACTAACAAATAAATACGTAAGTAAGTAAATAAATAATAAATAAATAAATAAATAAAGTTAATTGTAAGGAGAGAATTGGAAAGACACACATACCCCAAATATTATCTGAATTGCTACCACCACCCAACTCAGGATAACTCAGGTGATTCTCTATACTGGGCAGCAAAGGTAGTTAGCCCCAGTACTCAGACAAATTAATGAGTTCCATAATGCAAAGGGTTATAACCCAACTATGCCAAACCTAGGCTCACAACAGCTTGCAACTGAAATCGTGCCAAAGGGTTCACTCCACATGAATCCCACTTTTGGATGCTGCACATATAAGATACAGAAGGAAATAAGACAGCCAGAAACCCTGGAGATGCCCTCAACGCACCTTCCCAGCATGATCTGTTTTGGACTGACTAACCGCAAGCATAAGCAACCGGCTGCAAAGAACATAAGTACATATACTGTAAGTACATAAGCTACCTCGCCAAAAGCACCCGGCTGGCCAAAAGCATGCTTTGCTGGAACAACCAACTCCCCAACCTGAAATGCCCTGAAAAATCACACTGAAAAAGAAAACTGAAATAATAGAACCTCAAAAGGGGATTGACAAACTGCACCCAAAACACCATGTAGTACAGCAACCCCTTCATATAATATTGGTAACCGTACCAAGCGGGGATGGGCATATGCCACACATAACCACACATCATTTTTTTTTTTATAAATAAGGCCTCCATAGGGTCTGCAAAAGCCTTCATTTAGAGAAAAAGGCTTAAACAAGGCAATGCATGCCCTAACATCCCAGCCTACCAAGCCCTTTGATTAGAGCGAACAAAACAAAATCAGACTACTACTGTAACAGGTACCAGAATTGGCAACTCTCACCACAATGACTCAAAAAATACAAACATTTTTTCCAGCCAGTCAGATATGCATTTCACGTATTCAGGCTAGCACTCTCTCAACAGCTCTCCACAGGGTCTAAGAAAACTGGACCACAACTCTTTTGGCATCGAAGTAGGAAGCCTGATGGTGCCAATGCATGAAAATGGGTCCACTGTGAATGAGATAGAGCATTAGGGATATTGTTAACACTCCTGGACATACCTGCCAGAAACTGAAATGTTCAAACACAAGCAATGAAGAACAATGAGATGCAGCAAAGTGACCAACATAGGACACCGAGCAGTTAAGTGGCCTGCACACAGCAGCATTGTCAGAAAGAAAATAACATACCAATCCCGTAAAGCGACCTCACCAAATTGCCAATGCCACCCACACTTGGAACAATTCCAGGAAGGTTACATTGGAACACCAACAACGCTCTCGCCACCACAAAGGCCATAGCTGAGCATACGAAGCCCCTCCAAAGTACGCACCAAAACTAATCCTCCTGATGCATCAGTAAATAAACTCAATGTACATTTGATGCAGGCTCACCTTGCCAAACTCGCTCCCCTTTAAAGTGAGCTAAAAAGCAATGCCAAATCAGCAAATCTTCATGCACTGCCTGAGTAATACGAACATGATGGTGTTTCTTCTGCAGACCCTTACTGAGAGAGGCCAACTGACGTAACAAAATAAACCCGGCCCCAATTGGAATAACCCTTGCTGAAAAATTTAAATGACCTAACAAAACTTGAATCTCTTGTAGAGTCAATTTCTGATGCCCATAAGTTGATGATATCAAGTCAGATAAAGCCTTGACCTTGGCCTGGGGAAGGTGACTCTCCATACGATTTGCATCCAGCTCAATCCCCAAGAATGCCAAAGAAGATTGCCAGCCCCTCAGATTTTGTCTTCTGAAAAAGGAATGTTTAACTCTCGAGACGATAGCATGAAAAGCCCGCTGCCGGCAGGACCCCCAAATATGAAGTCATCTAAATAATGAACAACAGAATCAAAACCAGCACCCTGTTGCACCACTCAAAGCAAAAAGAAGAAAAAGTCTCAAAACAAGCACATGAAATAGCGCATCCCATCGGCATGCACTTATCAAAATAAAATAAACCCTCAAAATGAAAACCTAGCAAATGAAAAGAGTCAGAGTGAATGGGCAAAGCCTCATGGCCAAGACAATGCACCATATCCACCGCTTGATTAAACACGGCATATTGTATCGAACAAAGCTCCAGATCAATAATAAATAATGAGGATAAGACAAGTTGTGAATCAAACGATACTTGCTGGGATCCTTCTTTGGCACAATACCAAATGGAATAGCACCATAAGTTTGTAGAAGGAGGAGTAACAAAAGGACCTCCAATGCAGCTCAAATTCAATCCTAATCCAACTTCTCCTGCCAACCAGGCGAAGATCATGTACTGAAGGTGCATTATGACAGTGATGCATCAACATTGGTCAGGAAAACAGAATGTCCATTCTCTCAGCACTCTTCTTTCAGTCCATGGCAGAAGTTGAATTCTGAGCCAAACAGTTTACTTAAACTTGGATATCTTCAGGCAAAAAAAAAAAAAAAAAGGGCAATACTTAAGAGCAACTATATGCAGGTAGAGGTAGAAAGAGTATTACAGTCTCAAGCAGGTTTCCTTATGAACATCCTTTCTGTGCTAGAATTCCTGGTAAAGTTCCTTTACTGCTTTACTGTCTCTGGGCCCCTGTTCCTAAGGTAAGCTAATATGTAACCTCCTGTTTACAAAGCCGTGCAACACAGTCCATTCAAACTGTCGGCAGTACCGCACCACCAGCCATAGCACGGCTTTGTAAATAGGGGCCTAAATGTCTTTAGTTAGGTAGGTAGGGCTCTTTGAGTCTTTTCTACAAAGCCCTTAGTAGGTGGTCTCTTCCACTATTAGGATTCTTTTTTCCTTGTAGATCTCAGGGACTTTCCACTACTCCCACTTAATTCTTATATTCCGCACACACCCATTAGAGTTCTATGCAGATCACAATATCAAGAATAACCAGGCATACCTTGGGAATTGGCTCCGGATACCTGAAGAATCCTCTACACACCTCCGAGGACACTAAGTTCCTCCCAAGGTGTATCCCTAACCACACCCTTTCCAAAAGACATTACAAGGTGATACCCACAAGCGAGCCGTCTCCGGACTAGCCCCCACACTCTAGAATTCACTCCCTGAAAGGCTCCGCTTAACACAAGACTATCTCTACTTCAGGAAGCAGGTGAAAGCTTGGCTCATCAACCAAGCCTTTAATGGAAGAAGTAACTAACTTCTTAGTCTCACTCACACACACAAGGAGTGACACGGGCTGCACATACTGTGGCAGGACATGTTTATCCACTCCTACCCTAGCTGGGATAATATTTAACCATCTCTCTGACCTCATGTACAACTTTCTTTAGATTAGTCACCTCTTACTCTCTTACCTATATGTTCCGTCTTTGCTTAAGCCCTACACTGTCAATTAAAATGTTATATTACGTATTGTGTTGGCATTGTAAGTAGTATACTATGGCATACTTTGTATTGTTATTTGAATGTTTTTACTGCTGTAATTATCTATTGGGCATGTTTGATTTATTCCTATTGTACACCGCCTTCAGTGAATTCCTTCAAACAGGCGGTAAATAAATCCTAATAAATAAGCAAATAAATTAACAACAAATTATCTGACTCTATATGAACATCTATTCAAACATTCAGAAATTTCTGGAAAAGAAAAGTTTTGAATAACTTCCTAAAGGTCAAATAATTCTTTGTTTCCCTAATGAGAATGTGAATAAAATTCCAGATTGCCAGAACCTGGTATGCAAAGCTTTCAGAGAAAGTAGTTCTATTCTTCATCTTACTAGGATTAGGAAAATGAAGCCAAAAGCAGTCTTGAAAGCTTCTTTCTTTTGTTGGAACATTAATCCTCTCAGTTAAATAGTAAGGGACCAAACCATAAAGGGATCTGAAAACTAATGTACAGATCTTAAATTGGATGCGAGTTTCAACTGGCAGACAGTGCAACTTTATTAATAGTAGAGATGATGCTCTTTCATATTTTGGGCTGAATAAATCAGCTAAGCAGCAGTATTCTGAATTGCTGAATTTTTCTAATTAAGCCTTTTTGACATCCTGCATATATACTGTTGCTTTAATCTATAATAGAAAGAAACAAACTCTGGACCACCAAGCGGAAAATATGGGTTTCTAGTGAATTATGAATTTCCTCAGCAAGAAGAATGATTTCTTTAACTGAAATATTAGTTTGAAGATCTAATGTCAATGTACTAGATATGATTATCCCTCAGGAATAGGGGACTAGTGCAGGATACTATCCTCGTCTCCCGCCCTCAAAGAACGGAAGAGGAATTACAACTAAAGTTCATGACTTTCCTGATGAAGGAGAATAAACTCAGTTATTCAGTTATTCTTTTAAATATAGTTAAACAATTTTAATATTATAGCTTAAACTTTTACATTAAACATTAACTTAACTCACTCTTAAAGATAAACAAGCTTGGGTTAATATCTTGTTAACAAAACACCTAAAACCTTTTTTTTTTAATATACCTTTTGTTTCCTTACAGAAAAACAAGCATCAACTTTCATCTAAAGCACTATCAGATAAGTGTCCATGTTTCTTAACTTCATTTTACGGTAGTACTAGTGTTACTGTGTGCCATGAGTATGTATTTTACCAAGAATTTGATTCTTTGTTCTGTTTTTTTTCTCTCCTCTCCACAGGTTCCCGTAACGTCCTCCTCACAAGGATGGTAAGTATATTTTGTAACTTTCTCTCATGTATGATAGTGTGAGTTTCTTAGTAATTTTCTTTTTGCTTAAAGTCATCAGTTACTTAGCTGTCGTGGTTTTTCCTTCCTTTTTCCCGGGTGCAGACTTGCTTGCGTTGGAGCTCGTGAGTTGTCCGGTTTTCTTCACTCTTTTTGCGATCTTCCTCCTACACCTCTCTCTTAACTAAAATAATTGGAAGGAAAACCTTACTCTTCCTACTTTCCTCTTAGTAGGATCTTTATTAGGGAGTGCTGTCAACAGCGGAACTGTGGATCTATTTAAATAAATCAAAATAAATAAATGGCCCTTACTTTCCAGCGCTATGCTATTGATTTCTCTTCCCTAACCTTAATCAGTGCGTTTGGTCTCTCCTCAGTGGTGCAGCACAGCTTCAACATTCCACTCAGCAGCACAGCTTTCTGAACATTCCACTCACTGTTCCCACCTTACATACATAGCATTTTAAATTCTTTTTTTCCCTTACAATGTATAATTTTCCCCCAAATGTTTTTAACCTACTCAACCCCCCTACTTAACCTCCCCTCACATTTAATTAAATTTTAACTAAGCTCTTACACATACCTTTCATACACTAACCCCACCAGACACATAAATTGTAGCAAAAAACACTTCCCTCTTTAAACAGACACTTCTACCTAATTCTCTCCCACACCTTCAATTATCCCAACTACCCTTAAAATTATTTGTCCTTCTTTTCCCACTCAAATTATCCCTCTCTCACCTTACACACAGCGCAGCGCTTCCTCTCTCTCTGAGACCCAAACTCACTCTCTCAACTCCAACTGACAGCAAGCCGTTGCCAAGGCGACCAGGACTCAGCTTGCTCAGCTGTTGTCCCAGGATGATGTCACTATAGAACCCTGATGTCACTATAGAACTCTTATTGTTTTTCTCTGGAGGAGCTCAGGAAAGACTATATTAACCCTTTAGGGTTACATTAGTGGACCTTAAAAAAAGGGTTGGACGGCTTCCTGGAGGAAAAGCAATAGAATGTTATTGAATGGATGAGGGAATAATACAGTATTTCTAGGATGGGCAGGACAAATTGCTTGTTCTTTTGGCCGCTGGTTGGTGACAGGGTGCTAGGCTCGATGGGACCCTTGGTCTGTCCCAGCATGGCGATACTTATGTACTTATCCAGATAATCTAGCAATTTTTTCATCACCACACCTCCATAATTTTAACAAAGGAATCGAAGCTACAAGACGATAATTAGTGACATCTGAAATACTTGCCTTGTCATTTTTTGGGATTGACGTTAGAATTGCATTATGCACCTCATCTGGAAATTTACCTATGGCCAACAGATGGTTAATCTAATCTCTCAATTTTTGAAGAAATTGACTTGGGGCTGCCTTCTATTGGATATGGCAGGCCTGTATCTAGCATACAATAAGAAGAACTATAGCAATGAAACAATAAATGCAAGATCTCATACTGTAGCGGTGTGAAATACAGCCAATATCTAGCAACAGGGTGCACATCCTCTTTCTCTGTTTGGAATGAATGTCTGACTAGGAAATTGGAGTGAAGCAATTTCCTTTTGTATTTTGCCAACTTTCTCTTTGAAATAATGTGTTAAATGTTGTGTGGAAGGAGGCTGTTCATCTGATTTTATAAGATCATTAGGTTTAGAAAAATAGTTCACTAACTGGAATAACTTCCAATGAAGAATTAATTCCTTTTCTATTATTTGTGTAACGTGGAGGGGCATAATCGAACATCGCCAGCGAAATAGGTTGCCGGCGATCTATTTTGGCGGTGGCACAACAGCTGGCTGGAACCGTATTTTCGAAAAAGATGGCTGGCCATCTTTTTTTTTCAATAATACAGTTTAGCCCAGCCAAAAGCCAGAGTTCGCCGGGTTTGAGATCGCCGGTTTTGTTTTCAGCGATAATGGAAAAAATGCCGGCTATCTCAAACCCGGCGAAATCCAAGGCATTTGGTCTTGGGAGGAGCCAGCATTTGTAGTGCACTGGTCCCCTGACATGCCAGGACACCAACCAGGCACCCTAGGGGGCACTTCTAAAAATTAAAAAAATATATACAAATAGCTCCCAGGTCCATAGCTCCCTTACCTTGTTGCTGAGCCCCTCAAATCTCCCCAAAACCCACTCCACCCAACTCTATACCATTACCATAGCCCTTATGGGTGAAGGGGGGCACCTACATGTGGGTACAGTGGGTTTTGTGGGCGTTTGGAGGGCTCAACACTTAGCAACACAAGTGTAACAAGTAGGGGGGGGTGGGACTTGGGTCTGCCTGCCTGGAGTGCACTGCACCCCACTAAAAACTGCTCCAGGGACCTGCATACTGCTGTCAGGGAGCTGGGTATGACATTTGAGGCTGGCATAGAGGCTGGCAAAAAAAGTGTTTTATTTTTATTTTTTAGTGTGGGAGGGGGGTTGGTGACCACTGGGGGAGTATGGGGAGGGCATCCCCCATTCCCTCCGGTGGTCATCTAGTCAGTTCGGGCACCTTTTTGAGGCTTGGTCGTGAAAATTAAAGGACCAAGTAAACCCGGCAAAATACTGATTAATGCCGCTTTTTTTTTTCCATTATCCGCAAAAGCCGGCCATCTGGTAGCCACGCCCATGCTCGCCCATGTCCCGCCTTCGCTTTGCCACCGACACGCCCCCTTGAACTTTATCCGGCGTGGCGATGGGGAAAGCGACGAATGGTGTAAAAAACACCACTTTTGATTATACCGATTTTGTCGCTTTTGCGAAATCGCCGGCCATCTCCCGATTTATGTCGGAAAATGGCCGGCGATCACTTTCGAAAATAAGCCTGATAGGTATTTTTCTTGGCCCTTTTCAACTGTTTTGTAAACATTAATTGCTTCCCTCCACTTGCCTTTATTCTCTTGAGTACTATTTTTTTTTGCCAGCTCTTTTTCTAATCTTCTACAACATAATTTCTGAACTCTTAACTTAGCATCAAACCATGGGCTACTCTTCTGTCCCCTAACCTGCTTCTTTTTTATTGGTGCAATAGTATCTAGCACACTCTTAGATAGATCATTCCAGTGGTGAATTAAAATTAACTTCCCCAGGATCATTGCTAATAAAGAATCTGCTGTAGCTTAGCCCAAAATTCAGCTTTGTCTATCTTTTCTATGGAAGTCAATAAAGGGGTCTTTTATTAAGGTGTGCTAGAGTTTATAGTTCACACTAGAAATCAGATGGAGCTAAACGCTGAGATGCCATAGGAATATAATGAAAATTCCAATAGACAGACCATAATTACATATATATGTGGGGACTAGAATATATATATAATATGCTAAGTCCCAATCATCCTTCACCAATTTTTCATCAAACTAAATGCAAAAGTATAATATTTTTTTATAGGGATCCGCATATATTACCGCAACCTCACACCATAAGAAACTGAATGTTCCTCTTTCAATGAGTCAAAATGGTTGTGGTGCAAATCTTCATAGGATCACCCTTCAATTTTTTTTGAAATAGTACATTTTTTCATTACAGAGTAACTCTCCGGTGCAGTAAAAACAGGTATAAAAAATGTACACAGTAACTTACCACTTATCTTTAAAGAGCGGCAGCAATTTTCTACCCCAGGAGAACCTCCGCCAACATGACCAGGTTTCGTTAAAAACTTCCTCAGGGAAGAGGCTCTCTAAAAAGATAGGAAAATATTCAGTAAATGCATGTTAACCATAATGGTAAACCCCTTACCTTAAGTGTTAAATAATATCCTAATTTTCGTATTACCAACCATTGCATAGTCCGTTTGCTCCTGTCTGAAAAAGAAAAATGGCCGCAGCGTCTTAGCGCGGACTTAATCATTAAATAGGCTACAGCCTGAATAGAAAATATACACCATCGATTGGTACAGAGTGTATTCCAGGAACCAATCAAGTTACAGCAAGGACCGCCAATCAATCTCTGAATTTCAGACCATCGGAATGAAGAGTGTGGAGTTGAAAAAAATCCATCGCTGTTCTTTATAATTTAAAAGATGACTGATATTCCCATCCTCCCACCCTACTAGTATGTGATCTATAATTCTCCACCTAATGTCAGTAAGCTGATGTTTACACTCTAACCAGTGTCGGACCAACGGTGGCTGCAACAACTCCATTTTTAATCCTTGATTTATGCTCAGTCGTGATTTATTGGTCGACCTTGAACATCCCACATAGATTTTTTGACAGGGGCAAATTACGGCAATAAACCACATTATTAGATAGACAATTGTAGATGACCTTGCATAAATCGGTCGTGAGTCAGTAGAGTAGCGCCACATAGGTCCTTCAATGGTAGTGTCTCACCATTGACAGAACCACATTTTGTATGACCCAGATTCCAAGATCACTTTCATAGTCAAGTCTTTTATAAGACAGCAGCTACAGAGAGTGGTAGTAGAGGTGCCTCCAGAGGGAATGGAGAGGGGGAGTGGGAAGGAGAAAGATGAGGTAGGACTGTGATCCACTTAAATGCCATGCTGTGGTGGTGGTGGTTGCAGGGGAAGGTTGGGTGTGTGTGTGTAGGAGGGAGGGAGGAGGAGGTGGTATGTGTATGTATAAGGGGAGGGGGAGGGAGTGGGAATGTGTGGGGGGAGGGGGAGGGTGTGTGTGTAGGGGGAGATGGGTGGGGTATGTGAGGTGTTGGTGCAGGGGAAGGGGTGAGGATGGGGCTTGACTTTGGGGGGTCAGAGTGGGGATGGAGGTGGTGGTGGTATATGTATAGGATATGGTGAGCACAAACAAATACTGTACTTCCCCAGCTGGTGTGAGCCCTGGTCAGCTGTGTGGGCAGGATGTCATCATCCTTTTGGTCTTGCTGCTGGTGCTGTGTGTCCTCTGGCAAAGGCTGTCTTCTTTGCTGTGCAAAGTTGTGAAGCATGTATCAAGCCAATGAACATTTTGGCTACTTTATCTGGGGTGTGCAGCTCCCATCCAGAATGGTTGAGGCATCTAAATCTATTTTTGAGCTGGCAAATGTCCATTCGATGATGGTCTTGTTGTCTTTTGGCTCTTATTATATTGCTCCTCTGCCTCATTTTGGGAGTGGACAATGGGAGTCATGAGCCAGGTTTGCTGGGAGTAGCCTCTGTCACCTGTGTGTATGTGTGTGTGTGTGTGGGGGGGGGGGGGGGAGCAGAAATCACAGACATGGGTGTGTTTTAGCTGGCATGAGCACCTTATGGAATTCAGGTCATGGATGTGGGTTCTGGGGGCATCTTGTGTAGTGATGTTAGGAGGGGGGGGGGGGGGGAGTAGGTATGGGGGTTAAGAATCCCTGTACTGCTTATCTAGGAGCAAGCCACTGGTAATCTTCCCTCGGTCAAAGCTGCAGTAGGTTCCTGAGTGTTGTAGTATATATGCATCATGGCAGGACCCCAGGTACTGAGCACATACATTCACAATCTCCCCATGGGCATCACACACCATCTGCATTTTTATGGAATGATAGGATTTTCTATTCCTATAGGTATCCTTATGTGCCCGGGGGAGGGAAATCTTAGAGTGACATGTGTGCATTTGACGAGGCTTATGACTGAGGGGAAGTAGAACTGGGCTATGTTGTTCTGCAGGGCCTGGGCGGTAGTTGGAGAAGTAATATACTCTGAGGTGTGGGTGAGGAAGACATCCAGGAACTGGAGGTGGTGGGCTGGGTGAGGTCTGAATTGACTGTTAGCACTGACTGAAAAGTGCCAGTGACAAGAAAGGTGAAGGAGGCTGTGACCTTAAGGTAGACTTTCACTGGCTTATTCCTGCATGTCCAGGCCTGGAGGAGGGGTTGTAGCTGCTGACAGAAATTATGTATGACAGCCCCCACCAAAGCAGTACTCAGTAAGACATTCCTGGTCAATGATGTCCAGGAAGCAGGACCTGGGCCTAAATACTCTGTGATAGGGATATCTCCTTCTAGGCCTTCCCTCTAAACTCTCATCCACATCCAGCAAAGCATCAGCCGCAATAGCATCCATGATTGATATTCATGTATTCCACCACCACCACCACCACCACGGGTGCAACTCACTAACCCCACTGTGCACACTTCCACCTACTGCACTTAGTGAAACCCTGACTCAGCACCAGCACTAGCACCAGCACCAGCACCAGCACACAGTCCTCACACAAACAGCAGCAGAATACAGCACAGTGACAAACTGGGACTGGACAAACAGTGGGGCACAGCACAGAGCAACAATGAGAGACACAATACAAGCAAGTAGAAAGGTAGAACTGGAGGTGTGGGGGTTTGGGAACAGTGAGGGTTTGGTGAGGCAAGGACACAGCAGAGGGGGAAGGGGGGCAGTTACAGAGCAAATATGGGTGTGACTGGGGGGCTAGCAGGTGTGGCCAAGGACTTGAGGAGATGAGACACAGAGAAGACAAAGCAGGAAATGTGGGGGCCAACAATTTCTCTTCTCTACTCTCCAACTCAGCAAATTCACAAATGAGTCCAAAGACAGGTTTGGGTTTGAGGTCTAAATTACAATGTTTTCTTTCAGGGACCATAATGTTTTTCTTTATGGTCCCTGAAAGTTGTTTTGCTATCTGTTATCACTAACACTGCCCATGACATGCCTTCTGAAAACACCTTTTTTTTTGGCGCCTATAGGACTTAGACTTTTTAGGGGTATTTTTGTTTATATGATTTGGACATTTTTGGGTGGAAAACACATCTATCTGTCATTTGTGCCCCAGAGTGTATTTGCAAGGTTGGAGGGGGGGGGGGGGAGGGGGAAGGGAAGAAGAGGGAGGGTGGTATATGAACCTGAAAGCTAATTGAGGGGTTGGGATAAAAGGCAGAAGGCCTGTGAATGGTGATTAACACTCTTGAAGTAGTCCTGTGTATAACATGTACAGGGTGAGGCAAAAAATAGTAACCCCCTTGAGTTTTTGCTGTTTTCTCAGCAACTGCTTGAAATTTCAGTGTGAAATTTTACAGCTTTATTGTTGCTATTATTTACATAAAGCTCCGAGTATATGAGATTATCTTTAAATGGCAGTTACAGACTTTTTAGCATGACTACCTAGCAATTTTCACGCTTTTATAATATTTGCACTGTAAAACTACCATTATGTGACAAAACAGCTGACAGTTAATGATGTCACAGTGATATAGACTTTTGTAACAATAATTTGAATATGAATAATTTCTATTTGATAGTATGATAATTTACAGATATTTTCTCTTTAAAAGCATTTCAGATCGGAACAGCAATCATTGGCAAGGTGTCGGTAGCAGACAAGATGAGAATCCAGACACTGCGTGAACAAGATTTCAGAACAAAAGCAATAGTGGCTGTGTATGATCTCAAGAACTGGAAGCTCAGGGGGTGGACACTTTGAGCATTCACAGTGACTACAAAATTCTGACATTGTTAATTTTATCATTGGAATGACTTAGTTTACTGTGTTTTAGCTCTAATATTTTTAACACTCAAAAATCGCAAGGTAGTAATGCTAAAATGTCAGTAACATCAACATAGCTTAAGATAATTAAATGCTGTTTAATAATAATATTAAGTATGATGACTAAAGTAAGTACAATTTCTCATTGAAATTCAAAGCGGTTTGCTGAGAAAACAGCAAAAAAATGTAGAGGGTTACTTTTTTTTTGCCTCACTCTTTACCGGAATCTTAGCGGAGATTGGGTGGCGACGCCGGTAATTGGGAAGCAAAAACAGTGCTGGGCAGACTTCTACGGTTTACACCCTGAGAATGGCAAGGACAAATCAAACTTAGGTATACATATAAAGTATCGCATATCTCTTGTTGGGCAGACTGGATGGATCGTACAGGTCTTTATCTGCCATCACTTACTAAGTTACTATGTGTGGACATATGTAGCAGGGTGTTTTTTGTGTGTGCGGAAATATCTGTTTTGGGGGTGGAGGTTTGTGTTTATGTAGGAAGGGATTTACGCATGGGCAGTGTCTGTATGCGTATTGGCAGAGTTTTAATTGTGAAGCGCTGCGTACGACTGGTAGCGCTATAGAAATGATTTGTAGTAGTAGTAGTAGTATGTGAGGGTGGGTGGAGACGTGTGTGTGGAGGGGGTGTGGCATATGCCTGGATATATTAGATTAAAACTAAATGAAAGAGCATATTTTGTATGGCAGACTACTACTAGGGGTCAGATCTGACATTTTGAACCCAGGGCTCAGTCAGGGCAGAAGTAGAGTGGGACCACTCTTGCCCTGTAAACCAGCCACCAGGAAAATGTGTAGGTCAGTGGCTGGGATCAATTGGGAAGTCCAGGGTATGCAGGGAAGGGGGGTTGGGACTGGGAGCCCTGGCTACAGGGGCATGGCTTCACCACAGCACAGGACTTGGCAAAAGAGGGTCCAGGGATTGAGGGTTGTAATCAGGGTTAGGGATGAATTGGGGACTTGTGATTGATTTGGAGTATTAAGGGGATGTAATCAGGGTGGGTGCAAATTAGAGGCTGTGATTGGGGTGGGGTGGAAAATTAGGGGTGTACGCAGGGCTGGGGAGATTAAGAGGCGTTGATCAGGAAACTGTGATCATAAAAATATCAGGAAGTATTTTTTCACGGAGAGAGTGGTGGATACTTGGAATGCCCTCTCCAGGGAGGTGGTGGAGATGAAAACGGTAACGGAATTAAAAAATGCGTAGGATAAACATATAGGAATCCTGTTCAGAAGCTTAGCAGAGATTGGGTGGCAGCGCCAGTGGTTAGGAGGCGAGGCTATTGCTGAGCAGACTTCTACGGTCTGTGCCCTGAAAATGGCAGATACAAATCAAGGTCAGGTATACATATAAAGTAGCACATATGAGTTTATCTTGTTGGGCAGACTGGATGGACTGTGCAGGTCTTTTTCTGCCGTCACTTACTATGTATGTTAGATGAGGCGGGGGGGGGGGGGGGGGGGGATTAGGGAGTTGTGACCAGGATTTGGTCTTCAGAGATATGGCCAATCTACCAGACTGCTGGTAGTGCAACTGCACTTACCTTCACCTCTTGAAGTGGTAAGTGCAGCTATGCTATCAGCAGTCATGACAGCTAGTGCATGGTAACAATCCACACATGTCATGCCCATGACCCACCTCTTCCCTATATTAAACAGCCAGCATGGGTTTTTTTTTTTTTTTACAGCACTGGCAGGTTCTAACGTGTGGTAATGTTAACATGGACCAATTCTAATATCTACCATGTGGTTAAACCTGTATTAACTGCTTAACATAACTTAGTAAAAAGCACCATATGTTTCTTTGAATGTGCTTCCTCTTTCTATGGTATAGTTGCATTGTATTTTAACACAATTCCTTGTTTTTGATACTGTCTGATGGTGGTGATTTTTTTTCACTACTCTTCTTTCTTATCTTATGATCTTGCATAATAAATATTATCAGGCTATGTTCACTTTCTAAATAGCTTTTTAAAACTATCATTTGCTTTCTTTTCTCAGATCCTCTTTTTACATTTTAAGTGATCAGAATACCATGTCTTGAGCTGAAACATCACCAACAGCTATATCGACTGATGGTAGAAATAGTCATTTAGAATCTAGTCATGAAATGCAGTGCACCCTGCATGTAGATTCTTAAGTAGCAGACTTTAAAGTACCTGTAATTTCTTCATCTAACATAGAACAGAAATCATATTGACTGTGAAATACTGAAGCATGGGTTGTGCCCTTGACACTGCATTGTACAAAGGGTCTTGTCTGTGATCTGCATGATGATTTCGATTTTCCTAAGGATAACCAAAGCCATCACTTCAGATGGTTTTATTACAGTGGAATGTTAGACAATAATGCGAAACAAGACAGATGTTGGCATGCATATTCTTGTAATAAGGCTTTTGTGTTTTCCTTTTCTTGCAAACTGGTTTTGTCATTTGGCTACAGAATATAGGATCACAGAAATGACTTTTTATTGCACCAAACTGAAAAGAGAATAATTCTTTTTTCTTTTTCTGATACCTCCTACTGTTCTGCTCATGACACTAATGTATCCTGTGGATGATGTTAGTATCATGTATTAATCTATATTGTATTATTTTAAACCACTAAGATATCACCCTATAGGCAGTGTATCAAATAAAGGTGAAATCTGAAACCTGATCATAAGAAATGCAGTGAAATGACTGGAGGTAGAGAAGGGAATTAAAGTTAACTGGTTCATTGTCTTTCTTTGAAAGAAATAGAACAAGAAAATCAATACTAGGCAGTGTTAGTATGGAGGGCATTCTGACTAGAACATATTTCTTCATGCATAATCTAGCTTTTTGTGGCCGTGACAACTGGAGTTGCCAAGCAGAGGCATTTTTTTCTTTGCATAGTGAAAATGTTTGCTAAGTTATAATCTGGTGACATAAACCCACGTATGAGGTGCTATAAATCAGGATACCAAAGAGTATTATTAGGTACCATTATCCAGAGTGAACTGACCAAGAGCCAAAATGGGTTAGGTTTACCTCAAACACTATATAAGTCTCTAGTGGAACATTATTTCTTGCAGTTGACAGTGATCATATTGTAAACAATTTGGTTAGCCATAGAAGCCCTAAATTTATGTATGTAGATTGTATTTTCATTTCTACATGAGTTACTTTCCACAAAGAATCTACCTGCACAAAAAACAAAACAATTGCTAAAGTGAAAGCATCCAGTATGAACATTTTCTATTTCTACATATAAAGTCTGCAGATAAAATTACCCATGAATTTTGCCCAAAACAGTCTGAAAGCTGAGTTCATTATATTCAAGTTTATGCTAAAGAACATAAATGTAATAAATCAAACATATAAATGGCAAGTGACCGACTCACCTGCAAATGCGCAGTAGAGACTTCCCTCTCTGCCCCGCCCTCGCGTCAAGACGTGATGACGTCAGAGGACGGAACAGAGAGGGAAATGGAGTCGGACTGTCAGATGCTGCCGCTGGAGCCTGGAAACGAACATCGCGCGCACCAACCTCCACCCTCCCCTCATCCCCACCGCCGCTCCCGCCCCCCTCTGTATCGGGCCCCCTGCACTAACCTGACAGCGCCTCTCACCACTGTGTGGAAGCGCTGCAGGCAGCAGCAGAGCGATCTGCTGCTGCCTGCAGCGCTTTCACATGGAGGTGAGAGGCGCTGTCAGGTCAGTGCAGGAGGCCCAGCACGGAGTGGGGAGGGAGCGGTGGTGAGGAGGGTAGCTGGATAGCTCGCCCATTTTAATGGGCTTAATGGCTAGTAAATAAATAAATGGCTTAGGTAAAGCGCTTTCCCCTGGATTCTATATATGATGCGCCAAATAGCCCATGGTAAATTGTGCGTGTGGCCAATTTACGCATGCTACTCAATTAGTTAATGAGCTTATTAGTGTTGATAATTGGCCAGTAATGACCAATTATCGATACTAATTGGGAATAATTGGAATTTACATGTGCGTATTTTTAGGCGCATTCTTAAAAAAGGCATGTGTAAATTCCAGTGTGCATAGCCAAAATAGGGGTGCAGCAATGGGCGGAATGTGGGCATGGTCAGGGCCATCAATCAAATATATGCACGTGGTTATAGAATTCAGGGAAGCGCGCCTAGATTTAGACACAGGCGTTTACAACAGCTTTTCACTGGCATAAATGACTGCGCAGTAAAACTAGGCACATTCCCACAGTCTATTCACTATTATATCAACTGCATCTGAATGTATATGCAGCTTATAGAATACCACTAGGTGAGTAAATCATACGTGCCTAGATTTTAGTCACCATTTATAGACTCTTGAATAACCACACGAACTACAGAAGTCCTCCCATACTGCAAAGCAAGATTGTAACCTCACCAAAATTTAAACTGTAAGCCACTTTGAACCAAAACTTGTTTTTGGATAATAGTGGATGGTAGGGAAGAGAAAGGGAAAATGCTGGACAATGGGGGAGGGAAGAGAGAAAGTTTTGTCCCCACCCACTTTGTGCTCAGGCCCACCCAAAATTGGCTGTCTAGCTACGCCACTGCCACAGTCTATTCACTATTATATCAACTGCATCTGAATGTATATGCAGCTTATAGTATACCACTAGGTGAGTAAATCATACGTGCCTAGATTTTAGTCACCATTTATAGACTCTTGAATAACCACACGAACTACAGAAGTCCTCCCATACTGCAAGCCACTTTGAACCAAAACTTGTTTTTGGATAATAGTGGGATACAAGAATGCATAAATAAATAAAGCTGGCCCTTGATGTTTATAAATAGACATTTGGGAGTTATTTTATAGGGTGCCACCTAGTTGTGGAGAATATAGCCATTTTCAAAACAGAAAAAACATCTATATCTTTTTCTGAAAATGGCAATTTGTTAGATGCTTTGGTGCTCTGCGTGTTTATCTTTTTGGTCCATTTCGGAAAAAAAAAAACATCAAAGTGAAAAACGCACAAAATCAAGCCATTGGGATATAGGAAGGGCCAGCATTCTTAGTAGACTAGCCACACAGACATCCCCGGAGAGCAATAGGGCACCCTAGGGGACACTGAAGTGGACTTCAAATAAATGCTTCCGGGTACACATCTCACCATTGCTCCCTTATTTTGTCTGCTGAGCTCCCCAAAACTCACCCAAAACCCACTACCCCCAACTGTACACCACTACAATAGCCCTTGTGGGTACAAGGGGCACCTATATGTGGGTACAATGGGTTTATGGTGAGTTTTGGAGACAAAGCAAGGGTATGAAAAGTAAGTAGATCAAAATAACAATGAACAGTGCGTAGCTGATGGCGAATTAGGAAACCAGTTTTACATAAATTTGAAATCTGAGGGGTAAATGTCAACTGAGAATCAAGCGTAGCGCCGAGATATTGGAAAGAATAAAAGGTGTAGAGCAGTTACACGCTTAACTCCTAATTAGTACCAATCAACACTTTTTAAAGCTAGCTGTTGATAGTTATTGTCAATTAAGTGCTAATTGAGCCAGTTAATTTACATGTGCAAGGGACCCTATTCTCTAATCAAGTGCTCAATTGCACGCCTATCTTTGGGTACCATTTATAGAATCAGGGAGCTACAATTTAGGTGCAGACACTCAACACCAATCATAGAGCTGGCATCACTGTTTCCTCTTGGGTGATGGAAAGTCCTCCACCTACAGTCCTGCCAGTGGGGGGTGCTGTTTCACTATCACATTTTTAATAGAGATGGACAGGCCAGCTCTGCAGGACTCCAAGGAATTTGCCTGTCCCTAATGATTGAAAACACAATATTGAAACACCACCCCCTATTGGCAGCAATGCAGTTAGAAGAAACAGTGGCTGGCATGTGTGTACACATTTGTTCTGGTGATTTGTGTGTAAGTTTTAGTATGCTATATGTTAAATGTAAAAGTGTGAGTTCCACTCATGCTCCGCCCATGTGTACTCCCACCTGTAAAATACATGCTATGTAAGATATGTGCATATCTAGAGAACATATACCTTATGCCTGGAATAGGCTTCATGAGCCATTACGTCTAGCTCCATCCCTGGCTGCCTTCAAATCCAGGCTAAAGGCCTACCTGTTTGATGCTGCTTTCAACTCCTGACTTGTAACTTTTATCTTATCCTTTTGTGTCCTTCTGTCTGTCCTTCCCTTCTCCTTTTTGGTCCTGTCTGTTTGTCCTGATTTAGATTGTAAGCTCTTTTGAGCAGGGACTGTCTTCTTCATGTTCAATTGTAAAGTGCTGCGTACGACTGGTAGCGCTATAGAAGTGATTTATAGTAGTAGTAGTAGTATATGCAAACATCCACACATATATTCCATTATGCTAAAAAGATGCATAGTAATCAGCGCATAACTGCTTATGCAGACATTAAAGAATTACACTCTACATGCAAAATCTTAAGGCACAGAGTAAATGGGCCTCTTAAAACATATATTTATGTGCAGGCATAACTTTTAAAATGGTCCTGTCTGGTTGTACTTATTGCTTTAATTATCATATGTTTTATTTATAATGTTATCTGATTCATCTTGCTCTACAGTGCCTTGATCAGTAGTAAAGATGATTACAAAGCCTGTAAATTCAATTTGGCTTTCTCTTTGCAGTAGCTTACAAAATGCCGACATAGTGCTTAGCTGCTGTCCTAGGATTTGAATCCAGAGAGATCAATTAGCAGCTAACATTCTCCCAGTGTTTACAAATCAATTGACAAGAAGAGGCTCTGGCAGCAGAGGGCTGCACCTCCTACATCAAGTGTAAATGACTTTCCCATATGCACTAAAAGAATCACTTGACAACCTTAGAAGTTCTATTTTCTTGAGGGCAAAGACTAAATCACTACTCCTAAATCTTCAATTTATGAACAGTTGGAAAAGCTGATATCACAAACAGTTCTCACTGCTTAAGAGAGTGGCAGTTTCCCATAAGGCACACGGCTTTTTTTTTTAAGTTTGTTTACAATGGTAAATAGAAACTAACTATGCCATTTATTTCCTTTAAAATATTTACCTGCCCGTTTCTAGTGCCTCTAGGCAGCTTAGGAAAGCATCTCAAATATTAAAATGACAGTAAAACATTGACAAATACATAACTCAAAATAGGTCTTCATATAACAACATCTCCACTATCCAGGAACATAAATCAATAGTCAAAAGTCTGACCTAAATAAAAAGTCATTTTTTTCTAAAATCTAATAGATCCGACTCAAGTCTAATTTCATTTGGTAAGGCATCCCCTAAATTGTCATTGCCATATAAACTACAGCTGTTCATAAACCATGAAACAGACGAAAAATATCTACATAATGGGGATGATTGAAGGTGTCAGAAATGATCACAGACATCATGGAGGCAATTTTAAAAAGCAGGTGTTTCACACACTGTAAGCAAGCACCTGTGGTCTGCATTCATCACAGCAAATTTTCAAAGGGAACCATGTATGTGGTTTCCTTTAGAAAAGTGCATATGCTGGAAGAGCTTGGTTTATTTTATTTTTTAATTTTATTTATACATTTTAAATCATATTCGGGGTTATACACTTGATCCGGTAAAGTGTTATATAGATCACAAATCTCAAGTAATATAATATAATGTACATAATTGCTAACACTCAAGTCCACTTAGAATGGGTTCCAAGAGAAAAATTCAGGAGGAATTAAAAAGAAAAAAATAATTGCAAAACTTAATCAGCACCTAGAACAGAACAGAGAATTAATATTACATTAAACTCCTTCAGATCTTTTTGAGGCAATGAATGATGTTAAATGTGAAGGATCCATAAAGACGTATTTTAGTGAGTTGTATCGTATGATACATTTACAAGGAAATCTTAAATAAAATACTCCTCCAAGCTGGAGAACGGCAGGTTTTAACAATTAAAATTGCTTCCGCCTTCTCTGTGTCTCTTTCGAAACATCAGGAAACAAATTTATTTTAAGGCCAAGGAATAACTTATCCCTGTTCCTAAAAAATGATCGAAAAAGCCATTGCTTATCAGGCACTAAGGCAACAGTAGCTACCAAAGTAGCCGCACTAACTAGTTCATTTTCGGAAGTTTCCAGAAGGGCAGTCACATCTAGAAGATCTTTTTGCTCCTGTTGAGCCAATTCTTTTTGAGGCATATAGTACACCTGAGTGAAGGGAGGCAAACTTGCTTCAGGAATTTCTAGTGTTTCTTGAACATAACTCTTTAACATGTCTATTGGTTTCACCATTTTAATCTTCGGAAAGTTTATAAATCTAAGATTGTTATTCCTCATGTAGTTGTCATATATTTCCGTCTTTCTTCTCAAATTAGCTATGTCCTTTAATATTACAACTTGTAAATTTTCCATATCTGTGACATTTTTCACCATAGATTCTCATTTTTCAGTTGAAGATTTTATATCTAATTCAATTTTTACCATCCTTTGTTCAATTCCTACTACTTTCTCAGATATACAGTTAGATTGTTGAGAAAAAGTTTGTATAAATTGAGAAATTAAATCCCAAAGAGAATCAAGAGTTACCTCTGCCGGCTTCTCCAACATTTTAAGAGGGGTACTCTCTATATACTCCGGTTTCTTCACAAAATCCATTTCTAGTTGCCCTGCAGACATTGTAGCAGAGCTTCTCATCTCAGGAGGCACCAACAGTCCCCCTGACTCCCTCTCGAGTTGTACGTGAGTTTCGCTCGTGGGTAACTCCTTTCCGCTCCATGGCGGAGGCCCAATCAATCCTTCTGAGGGGGAGCTAGTCAACTGCGGCTGCGGGGGCAGAGTTCTTTGATCGGGGCTCAGTGTAACATCCTGCCCCGAGGACGCCAAAACTTCCTCCATAATGCCGATCTCCAAATTCTGTCCTGGGTTCCTCACAAAAAACGGTCCATTGGACCTAAAGGTAATGGGGAAGGTGGCTGGGAAGCTTGAACTGCCGCCCTTCCTCGTCTTTTCGGCATTCTGAGTATTGTAGATTGTGAGTTCCTCTAACTTCCTAAGTGCTGGCAGCCATCTTGGAACTGCAGCCATCTTGGCGAGCTTGATTTTATAAGAGGATGCCTATGCAAGAAGTCCAAAGGCACTTGTTTTAAGCCTATTTGTAAAAGTAGCACAGATGCCTATAAAACAGGCATCCAGAAGTAGCCCCATGTTGCTTACATTTATAGAATGCTGCCATCCATGGAATGACTTCCCTATGAGGAAAGCCAAAGCAGCTAGGGCTCTTCAGCTGAGGGGAGATATGATAGAGGTCTATAAAAGACTGAGTGGCGTGGAATGGGTAGATGTAAATCACTTGTTTACTCTTTCCAAAAATACTAGGACTAGGGGGCACACAATGAAGCTACTAAGTAGTAAATTTAAAACAAACCGGAGAAAATATTTCTTCACTCGATGCATAATTCTCTGGAATCCATTGCTAGAGAATGTAGTAAAAGCAGTTAGATTAACAGGGTTTAAAAAAGGTTAGGATAATTTCCTAAAAGAAAAGTCCATAAGCCATTCTTAAGATGAACTTGAGAAAATCCACTGCTTATTTCTAGAATAAAACTAATATGTAGCAATATGTATCTAATTGGCTGTAGAGGTTATCTCATATCTTTCTTAGCGAGAAATTAGATACAGCCAATTAGATACATATTGCTACATATTAGTTTTGTTCAACTATTGTTGTGTATACTTACAAAGTTTTTTTAGGGAACAAAACTAAGCCATTTATTTTGTATTTGTATTTCTAGAATAAGCAGCATAAAATCTGTTTTACTCTTTTGGAATTTTCCTAGGCACTTGTGACCTGGATCGGCCACTTTTGAAAATAGGATACTGGGCTTGATGGACCTTCAGTCTGTCCCAGTGTGGTAATGCTTATGTTCTTAAATGTGCCCTTATACACTCAAATGACCATAGTTTGCTTATGCTACTCTATAGTTATGGATTCTATAAATGGTGCAGAACATTCAGCAGTGGTAAAAATTGGCACAGGGCACTATTCCATAAATGGCATTTTAGTTTGAGTGCCATTCATAGAATAGTATTCTTCCCTGATTCCCACTCTCAAAGTTGGGTGCCACTATTTATAGCAGCTGAAACCTGGTGTAAGTGCCAGTGCCTAAACCCTAGCATTTTTGTGCAGAAATAGGGCTATTCTATAACCCCACATGCAACTTTTTAGAATGTCCCACCCTCCCGTTGTCACACCCCTTTTGAGTTTTGCGCTAGGGTACTTAGGCGTGCATGGTTTTAGAATATTGCGCAGGCAAATGTGCACACAAATCCCAATTCTTGCCAAATAACTATACTAAATGACTGTTGCCATCAATGAATTGCTAGTTAATGGCTTATTAGCTAAATAAGATGCACATGCATCTTGTATCTGCACTCAATTTTCAGCACTGAAATCTCAGCGAAAAATATAGAATCTGGGTCCTACCCCCAAATTCTATATACCATGACAGAAATTGCACATGTAAATCTGGTCATATTCTAGATTTGTGCATGTAATTTAATTATCTTGAAAGCCAACCAACGCTGATAATTGCCACTTAAAAAGCAATTATTGACACTTTTTAGCATTAATTAAAATTTATGCATACAACTTCCTAAGTTTATACTGTAAAGTGGGGGCACATAAATTCTACTGTGTGTTGCTCAAAAGGGGGTGTGGCCATGGGTGTGGAATTGGCAAGTCATCAGCGTTCTGAAAATTTATGCACAGGGTTATAGAATACACCTGCTCTGTGCCTAGTTTAGGTGCTGATATTTACACCTTGTTTTACTTGACATAAATAGACATGCCTAGAGTAAGGTGCAGTCAGAGCCACTAGGCACGGCTTCTAGAATACGTCTAGGTGGAAATTTTTCGAGACTGATTTTAGAGGCACCATATATAGAATCTAGTCCTTAGTGCTTAATTGTCAGGGGTGTTCACAGAAGAGGGGCATGGGCAGGGCATAGGCAGGGCTAACAGTTGTGCAGGCAACATACAGAATATTGCAAGTTATGTGTAGTTACTGCCAAATTTAGGCGCTGATGCCATTTTATGATAGTATTCTATAAGAACACTTATGCACCTAAGTGATATAGAATAAGTTCGCTACCTGCATTATTATGGTGTCTAAACGGAGGCAACAAAAAGAGAGGGAGGCCAAAGCACACAATATAAAACAACACAAAAAGACAGCACTAAGGCCCTCCAGAACAGGGATAGCAACTGCGCCTGTGTCAGGGGTCTGCAATGTACGTTAATTAGAATGCTATCAGTCATAAAACGCCTAGCCACCCACCTTGGGTTACTCTGCAGCCACTTAAAGGGTCTATCCCCCGTACAGCTCAGGTCCACCTATACCTGCTGCTTGTGCTCTACACTAGCACCCTACTCCAACTGACTGGGTCACAACCACCTCTAGGCAAGTCTCCCACTCTCAAATTATCCACAGTGATTTGAAGGTTACTGGAGTCACACTCCCAGTGGTCTCATAGTTTGCAGATAGCACTCACAGACCCAACACACAAACCACCAGGATTCTTTATCAGTCCAGACAGACAGAGCGAACAAACAATTATGTTTATTCTCTTAAAAATATTGAACAGTGGAACAGAAAAAAAGTACAATCAGCAAACAATAACAGGTAACTGAAATATGGATCAATTATAACACTAACTAAACGTTGTCATACTTCCTAGAAATTAACTGGGAAGCTCAGGACATATAATTCACTGAGCCTCAGCAAAGAGACCTGTCTCTCTTTTCTCCCAGGCTAAGACTGAAGCAACAGCCAGCAACAACAGCTGGACAATTTCAAACTCCAGGCCAATCAGAGCCCAGTCAACGACTTTTAAAAGTATACTGCTCACAATACTGTAGGTTTACTTCTTCACTAAGTGAAACTAAAAGAGGGCATGTACTTTTCTATAACAGCTTTAATATAAAACATACACCACCTGCTGGTCAAACTCTAGAAATGCATTTCAAGAGTTAATAAAAGCAATTTTACTTGTTTAAAACACATTGTTCTGTTGCGCTATCCAACAAATCGTTGTTAAAAGCCTAGAACAGCAACTTTACACATTGTATATTGAAATCAGTGGCTTCACTGCCGCAGCTGAGTATCAACTGTTGCCATTGTATAATACGTGCGGTGTAAAGTTGCAGTTCTAGGCTTTTAACAGTGATTTGTTGGATAGCATTCTAATTAATGTACATGCAGACCCCTGACAGAGGCGCAGTTGCCGAAACACAGCCCGTGTCGGGTCTTACAGTAAAGAATTGCTATCCCAGTTCTGGAGGCCCTTAGATCTGTCTTTTTGCATCTAAATTGCACCCCATTCTAGAATTGCCATTTGCTTCTATACACATTTATTTTAGAAAACACATTTGCACACCACAGCTCTGCCTGTGACCTGAAAATGCTTACCTGCAGATTATGTGAAAGTAGACATACGCGTTTCTGTGGAGACACTTTTTACGTATGTGTACAGCGATGCAATTTGATAAAGATCTCTTTCCACATGTAAAACAGATTTTACACAGGGAAAATACTTTATGAACCTACCCCCAACAGGTCATGTATCTCCTTCTTGCATTTTGACAGGGTGACATAGCACCCATAGATTTGTTTTCCTCCCCTAACCTAAACATACCTTTTTCCTCACTGGGAATGACTCTATATAACCCTGCTTTGCCAGGACAAGTTTAGGTCATTTTACAGGGTAAATCATTATATAGACATGAAAATGGCTTTGAAAATTGTCTACGTCACAATTACTTCATAGAGATACATATAATCAAATGATCAACTGTTCTAGGAAGCCTATTTATTTTGTTTACCATCAGTAGAGGAAATCCACTTAGCTTGCCTTCTATTGTAGATTTGTTACTTGCAAGACTTTCTGATATTCCTTTGGAAGATGAAAATGTTTCTTTTTTTCAAATCAAGCTTATGAGTGTGATGTCAGAAAATCAATGTCCCGATATTCAGAAGCAACTGTATTTATTAGGGCTGTACTGAAAATTCATATTCGATTTGATTCAGCCCCAAATATTCATAGTCAGCCAAATAGTGATTTAAAATTGAATATGAATAATCTGGGGTTCTACAGTGTGAAATCATACTGAAATAATCACTTGATCTATGATTTCAGATTGCTTCTTTTATTATTTGTTATGCTAAAGCTCAATGCCCATTATTTGTATTCGGTATTTGTATTCAGCCGAATAATATTTTTTATTATATGTATTTGGCCAAATAGTAAAATTCGATACAGCTCTCGTCCATATAGCAGCTATATGGATAAGACCTATATATCAAACAAGTGGATTAACTCTGTAGCAGGAACCAATTGACCAACACACCCAAAAAAGTGGAGAAAAATGATCTCAATGTTACCACTCAAGCCACCAGAGGTTTAAGGCATTGAGCTCAGTACACCATCACAGATCAGAAAAAAAACCTCCACTATCCATAGTACCCATCAATCTTGTTCATTCCCAAAACAGATTAAAAAACCACTTAAACAGTCACAGGTTAGGAAAAAAAAAACCCAAATCACAGGCATTGCAATCCAAACAGGTGAATATTTCAATCAAAAGGTGAATATTTCAATCAACTTATCTGTCGGGTATTGGGGACTCACTGTCAGCATATATGAAGATATGCAGTTTGAAGATGGCGTGAGATAAATTGATTAAAATATTCATCTGTTTGGATTACAGTGACTGTGATTTTTTTTTCCTAACCTGTGGATGTACAAGTGGTTTTTTTACTATGTTTTGGGAATGAAAAAGACTGATGGACACTATGGATAGTGGAGTTTTTTTTCTGATCTGTGATGGTGTACTGAGCTCAATGCCCTAAACCTCTGGAGGTTTGAGTGGTAACACTAAGATCATTTTTCTCCACTTTTTTGGGTATGTTGGTCAATTGGTTCCTGCTACAGAGTTAATCCACTTGTTTGATATATAGGTCTTTTTTTGATACAGATTTTCTTTTAAAATTTTCTTAGCTCATGTTAATTTTGTAAATGTAATAATATTCCCCACCAATTAAATATAATGTAAAATGATGAGTATATGTAAGAAAACGGGAATTAAATAATATATTTGTTGAATTACATTAACCTGCACTGTAAGGTTTAAGGACATGTGCTCAGAACATAAAGACCATATATTTAACTTTAAAATGTTTATTTACAATACAGGTAATGTAATAATGTTAAAAGGCAGGCAGTTTTTAGGGATCTTTCACAAGGTAAATGTGCTTCACAAGATTAGAAAATCTGAATTATAAATTAGGCTGGATTAATGGTAACTCACTTTGATGGAGGCTGCAGGGACTGTCTTTCTTCTATGTTTGTGCAGTGCTGCGTATGCTTTGTAGCGCTATAAAAATGCTAAATAGTAATAGCAGTAGTTCTTTGCTGGAAAGAAGTCTTTTTGTTGCAGAGTTATTGCTGGAGCCTGGAGAAAGTCTTATCTTGGATGTGTGTGAAGTCCAGCATGGCTTAGTGAAGGTCCACAGGAAGCGGCAGAGAGGACAAAGAGAGCAGAGCCGGAGAGAGAAGAGCCAAGAGAGCGAACTGAAAATGTTCTAGGCTTTTAAAAATTTCTTGTTGGACCATAGGCTGAAGTCAGGTGGGGTGTACTCGATCCAATGAAAACTCAAGGATAGCTGAAAACTAGTTTCATCTAGTTTTGAGATACAACATGCTAACTGGTCACATGTTTTAATGACATCATAAGACTTTCTGTCTGGACATCTGCTGGTAGATACAAATCCATATTTGACAGGATTAAAAGAGTCTGGCACAGATGGGCTTCTTTTGTCAGATTAGGTGATTAGATGGGCTTTTCAATCTCTGAGTTATTGTCTGTGAGTTTTATCCAGTCTTTTTGATTGCTCTCAATATGCAGACTTTTGTTCTTTGGAGATGTGGTGATTGACAATTTAAGTATCCACCTGGCTAGCTTTTGTTACATTGGTATCAGTAGTCTCCAGGGGGAAGGGGAAGGTCCAGTTTATCTGATAAAGTCTTTGCAGCTGTATATTTTATATATACATTTGTATCTGATTCCAGCAAAAACCATAACTCTGAAAATTCCCCATATCATGCTACAATTTGAGTCATTGGTCTATTCAGATAATGCCATATGGCAGAGGGGGGTGGGGGGGGGGGTTGAGAGAGGGCATTCCACCTAACTCTACAGTAGTCCCCAATATTCAGTGCTAGCCCATATCCGGGCATCAGCGTTGAATATTGGGTGCAATGAAACTCAGTCATGCTCCAATAACAGATTTTTTGGAACATTTATTTTTCTCTTTAAAACTTTTATAAGTAATTTTTCCAGCCAATCACAGTGCCTTACAATGCAATACGTTCATATTTAACTTCGAAAAGTTTTCAACTGGTGGTTCAGGTAATCATTTTACCTCAGATTATATAATTCTTAGTATGATGGGATTACAGCAAAACTGTGAGCTAGACTACAGCTGCTCCAAAATTCAGCAGCTCGTCTAATTTTTTGAGCTAAAAAATAAGATCAGGTATGTTTTGCGACAGTTACATTGGTTTCCTAATTATGGAGAGAGTTGATTTTAACGTGCGTAAACCATTTACGCATGTTAAAAACGCTAACATGCATATAGTGCTGCTTAATAAACATAGGTGCTTATGAGCAATTGCTCGTATATAGCAGATTGATCCTTAGCGGTGGTACCATTGTGAACCTGGAGCAGCTATGGGGGACTGCACTATCCACTGGACTACCAGGGAGCAGTGGCGTACCAAGGGGGGGGCGGTGGGGGCAGTCCGCCCCGGGTGCACACCGCAGGGGGGTGCCGCGGCACGCGCCTGCTCTGAGTTCGCTAACTTCGCTCGTTCGCTGCAGCTCCCTCTGCCTTGGAACAGGTTACTTCCTGTTCTGGGGCAGAGGGAGCTGCAGCGAACGAGCGAGTTAGCGAACTCGGAGCAGGCGCGCGCCACGGCACCCCCCCAGCGGCGTGCACCCGGGGGGGTGTCATTTCGCCGGGGGGAGGTGTCATTTAGCGGGGGGCGCTGCACCCGGGGGGGGGGGCGCATCGGCGATCCACCCCGGGTGCCATCCAGGCCAGGAACGCCACTGCCAGGGAGATCCCCAGGTAAGTCCCTGAGGGGGGGTCAGGGTTAGCGAAGTGGTAGAAAGTTTGGAGATTAGTGATAGAAGGGTCTTCTGCTTGGGGTGGATGTTTGTTGGGGGTGATTTCTTGAGGGGTGTTAGGGGGGTTTATAGAACACTACCCCTCACCCTTAGGAAAAGTCCCCCCAATAGCCTGGGCCACTTTAAGAACAGTCCCTCCAATAGCTGGGACCACCTTAAGAGCACTGGTCCCATCCCAGGAGGATGGGAGCCAGAAGGGGCAGAACCCAGACCTGGGAGTATAAAAGACAGGGCAAAACTGAGGGTAAGGAGGCCCAAGGAGAGAAGCGTTGAACCCTCAGCATATGATGCTGAAGCTACAGTTCCATAATTGTGACCTGGCTGAGATAAGCCATTTCTTATTGCCAGATTGAACTTTGCAAGTTTTACTTTGAGGTCTGGCTGGAGCCAGACCTGAACCTCAGCAGAGAACTGAGAACTTTTGGGCTGTGTTTGGGACATGGTAACCCCAGCAGTCGCAGACTGTGTTTGGCCTGCCACCAGAGGCTTGCTTACAACTCAATATACTGGACTGCAGAAGTTTCCTATCCTATATCTCTGACCCTGTGAAAGGAACAGGCCCAATGGTTCCTTTAAATTAGTATTTATTTTGGTTTCACCCTTTGTCCAGCTGTGTTATTTACCAGCCCACTCTCCAACCCTCGCTTGGGCTGTCACAGGGGGTTTGCTATGGGGGAATCATATATAGGGGAGATGGTGATTTGAAGGAGGGGTCTATTGAGGGATGATGCTGTGAAGGAGGATATTCTGTCTGGGGGCATACTATACAAGGGGGGGGGCATATTTCAGGGGGCATGACTGATGGGGGTAAGATATTGCCTAGAGGATTTGTATAATTTCTTACATGGGCTGTAACTATGCCACCTAGCTGCCATTAGTTCGGCATTTCATCTTGCATACTGGCTGTGCTGGCCACACCCCCATTTCCACCCTGAATCCTGTCACTAACCAAGATCTAATACAGGATTTTTCCTGCACTGGCTGGTTTTTAACATGTGGTAATCTTTGGTGTAGGTTCATACTAATGACCACGGGAATTCTTCACCTACAGTCCTGCCTGTGGGGAGCAGGGGGGGTGCTGTTTCACTATCACATTTTCAATACTGAGGGACAGGCAAGTTCTGCAGGACTCCAGGAAACCTGCCTGCTTCTAGAGACTAAAAACACAATATTGAAGCACCACCCCCTACTGGTAGCAATGCAGGTAGAGGAACCTCACTCAGCTCAGAGGGAACAGTGCTAATGGCTACTGCATGCTAACACCCACATTGGCAGCTTAGTGCAGCCTAACGGGTGACCTGACCATTAGGCCACCTGAGGCTGAGGCCTCAGGCAACACTCTTTTGGGAGCAGCATCTCCCCTTTCCTTCTTTCACCCATTCCAAAGTTTACCTTCTATTATTCATGTTCCAAATGCTGGCGGCAGCAGATACAATTCCCATATGTTGCCCTGCTGCCGGCACCTGTCTCTTCTCTTTACTGTGGCTGCCTCTCTGATGTAACTTCTTGTTTCCTCAGAGGTGGCCACAGTATGAACCCACACTAAAGATTACCACATGTTAAAAACCATGCCAGTGCAGCAAGAACCCTGTATTAGATCATGGATTCAGGGTGGAAACGGGGGTGTTACCAGCATTGACAGCCAGCATGCGAGATGAAACAGAATGGGGGTGGAGGAATGGGGGGGGGGGGTATCTTGGCCCAGGGGGGCAGCATCTCAGCCCTGCCTTAGGTGGCATCTTGCCTTGGGCCACTCCTGCAGCCTAATAAATATCTCCCTTAATTTTTTTTTCACTAGGATCAATTGCTTTCTAATGGAATAATTTAATAATTTGTTTTTGTTACATTTGTACCCCACACTTTCCCACTCATGGCAGGCTCAATGTGGCTTACATGGGGCAATGGAGGGTTAAATGACTTGCCCAGAGTCACAAGGAGCTGCCTGTGCCTGAAGTGGGAATCAAATTCAGTTCCCCAGGACCAAAGTCCACCACCCTAACCACTAGGCCACTCCTCCACTCCAAAAAGTACCAGAACAAATAGTTTGCAAATGACATTTAAACCTATTGATTGATTTTTGACTCCCAAGTTTCTATTAGCTATATATTCCATTGGAATGGCAAGATAAAATGTTTTGTATCTTGTCTCTTTGCACTGCTGTGCTGCAGCTTTGAGGTCCAATAGTAGGGGAAGGATGTGTTGTCATTTGCAATAACAAGAAATCATCAAAGACAAATCCCATGTCATTGCATGTTGATAGGGTGGGCAGCAGTAGCTCATGGAAAAGGTGTTTTAGGAGGGGTTTCAGCACTGAGACTATGAAATTCGTGAAAGTTTGTATGAGGGACAGGTTGCCTTAACTATATCATTAGACTTTGCCTGGACTTTTGATCTCTTGTCCACTCATTACTTTCACATCGATTAGCAGAGAGTGACATAAAGGCACATGTTCTTGGTTTAATTCCTTTTTTTTTCTGGACATTCATTTTTTGTAGACTGTGTAGGCACACAGCCTTCTTCACATACTATTGTCTGCAGAGTTCCACAGGGATCTATTTTATCTCCTGTTTTGTTTAACACTTTTATTAATCCATTGGCTTTTTTTTTTAAAATATCGTCTTTGTTAGACATACTCATAGTTAATTGAACATACAAAAGAGTTGACTATACAAAAGTGATACCAATAACATTATAAAAACTAGAACATTATACACAAAAACACAAAACATGAAGCATGCGGTGGACTCTTATCTGGATGTAGATAAAAGGCCCAATATTCAGACTGTGATTGTTAGCCTGGCTAACTCCCGCAGTTGGTGATGAGCCCAGATATTCAATGCTGGGCCACTACCGTAGACCAGCATTGAATATCCGGTTTACTTTTGGCTGGTTCAACCATAACCGGCCAAGTCGATATTCAGCGCTACTTGCACAGTGTAAGAAAACAATACATACTGTAAAATTGGTACTCCAATAAAAGGGGGATTCAGCAGGGTCCCCAAAATGTAAAGCAAAGAAATGTATCACTCCTACTGATATTTTAACATTTTTAATTACTACACAAATCAAATCAATAGATAAGGAACAAAGAGCAAATCCCCTCCCCCCAAGTCTAGCAATAAACAGAGAAAATAGAAAAAAAAAAGAAAAAGGATGGAACGCTAAGGAATAACAATCCCTCTAGAGATCCAATACAGCCGGAATCAAAGCAAATATACAAACAAACAAACAAGCCTTTAGATCCAATAGTGCAGACACGTTATGCAGAAGCAAGAATGTCTGCTTTTACCAGAGATGTGGTCATCAAGCCCAGCATTCTGTTTCCAACAGTGGCCAATCCAGGTTACAAGTACCTGACAAGATCTCAAAACAGTACAATACATTTTATGCTTCTTATCCTAGAAATAAACAATGGATTTTCCCTGTCCATTTTAATAATGGCTTATGGACTTTTCTTTTAGGAATGTAGCCAGACCTTTTTTAAACCCCGCTAAGCTAATTGCTTTTACTACATTCTCTGGCAAAGAATTCCAGAGTTTAATTAAACGTTGAGTGAAGAAATATTTTCAAAAGCAATGAAGTAAAAGTAGAAAGTCTTATTAAAAAAAAATTACTCAAATAAAAGTAATAAAATACAGCTCTCAGAACTGCTTTTTTTTTTTTTTACTACAAAGTAAAAAGTATTTTTTAACAAGTTTGAGCACAGAATCTAGTATGTTTACCAGCAAACTTCCAGGAGGTCACGCAAGGTCCTTCCTAGAAAGAACAACAACACCCTGGGCATGGCAGTAGGCAGAAGAACACTAATACATCTACTGGAAAACAAAACAAGAGGATTAGTACAGATTAGTCCTACACAGACACTTGATGCTAACAGAATACCCAGTCTTTTACACACATGAACAGAGATAGCCCCTTATGAAGCACAGAACAAGGGCCATGTTTACTAAGGTGTGGTAACATTAGCTTGTACTAATTTTTAGCATGCAATAAAAACGCTAGCATGCCTATAGCGCGGCTTAGTAAACAGGGCCCTAAGTATCCACAAACCAAAAATAGATATATGTAGACAAAACTTAAACTGGACTCCCAAGAAGCCATACTGTGCATACAGTGCATACAGTGCAAAACCAAAGAAACATTTTGTACCGTGCAAAATATAAAGGGGTCCTATTATTATTAAAGCGTGATAACAGACACGATTAGCGCACACTAAATGATATGATGCCCATTATATTCCTATGGGCATCTTAGTATTTAATGCAGGTTAATCATTAGGGAATTCTAAATCTGTTAGCACGCCTTAGTAAAAGGACCCCAAAGAGAGCAGATGTAAATTTGAAAAACTTACATATCATGCTACATTAAAAATTAACAAATAAAACAAAAGCAGAAAATAAGGTGATACATTTTTATTGGACTTATTACAGTTTTTGACTAGATTTTGAAGGCAAAAACTTCCTTCCTTAAGTCAGGACTATCATAATATTACAGCAATATACTGTCTCAACATAAAGAGGTAGGTTTTGGTCTCTGAAAGTTAGTCAAGAAATGTGTTTAGTCCAATGTAATGGTATCACATTTTTTTTTACCTTTAATTTATATTTATTCACTTTTAAAGTGGACTAACATGACTACTGCATTACTTCATCCTAAATTAAAAATAAAATTCTTTTTTTTTCTCCATTTGCCATCTGGTCATTTCATTTTTCTAATTGTGTTGGTCCCAGTTTCTGCATACTGCTTTCCTGTCTTTTTTAAAATCTCTTTCCAAGGGATGGTATCACCTTATTTTTTTCCTTTTATTTATATTTATTCACTTTTATAACTAATGGTTACTGCATTACAAGATCACGGAAAATATTATTGGATTAAACTCAAAGAAGCGAAGAGGGAAATATGGCTAGCGAAAGTGCGTGCGGAAGAAAAAATGGCTAAAGATGTAAAGAGAGGTGACAAGACATTTTTCAGATATATTGGAGAAGGAGAAGAGATAGGAATGGAATTGCGAGACTGAAAGATAATGAGAATGGCTATGTGGAGAGTGATGAAGATAAAGCGAACATGCTAAACAATTATTTCTCTTCTGTGTTAATGGAGGGAAATCCTGGAGAAAGGACCATTTTGGCTGCCAAGGTAATGTCTGGGAATGGAGTGAATACTGTGCCATTTACGGAAGAAAGAGTTTATAAACAGCTTGAGAATCTGAAGGTGGACAAAGCTATGGGGCCAGATGGGATACATCCCAGGATACTGAGGGAGCTCAGGGAGGTCCTGGTGGGACCTCAAAGATTTATTTAATAGATATTTAGAGACAGGAGAGGTTCCGCGGGATTGGAGATGAGCGTATGTGGTCCCTCTTCACAAAAGTGGAGACAGGGAAGAAGTGGGAATCTACAGACCGGTAAGTCTCATGTCAGTGGTAGGAAAAATAATGGAGTTGCTGCAGAAAGAAAGGATAGTTAACTTTCTAGAAGCCAACGGGTTACAGGACCCGAGGCAACATAGCTTTACCAAAGGAAAATCCTGCCAAACGAATCTTATTGGCTTCTTTGACTGGGTGACCAAAGAACTGGATGAAGGAGGTGCGCTAGATGTAATCTACTTGAACTTCAACAAAGCCTTTGATACGGTCCCCCACAGAAGACTCGTGAATAAGCTGAAAGGGTTGAACTTAGGACCGAAAGTGGTGAACTAGATAAGAAACTGGTTGACTGACAGGTAGCAGAGGGTGGTGGTAAATGGAATCTGGTCAGAGGAAAGGAAGGTGAGCAGTGGAGTTCCTCAGGGTTGGTGCCTATTCTGTTTAATATATTGTGGAAGATATTGCTGAAGGGTTGGAAAGAAAAGTGTGCCTTTTTGCGGATGACACGAAAATAGCCAATAGAGTGGATACCCTGGATGGAGTAGAAACGATGAGAAGGGATCTCCGAATCTTAGAAGAATGGTTGAGGGTCTGGTAGTTAAATTTTAATGTACTATTCAAAATTCTGGGTTTCCTAGAAAAACGGTGTCTATTGACTCAACAGGTAAAGAAGTTATAGAAACCAAAAGCATATGGATATTATACACTGCATACATATGAAAAATCAAAAAATGTTTTTTGTAGTTTTGTTTGATACTTGTTTACCATATGCTTTTGGTTTCTATAACTTCTTTACCAGTTAAATTTTAATGCCAAGAAGTGTAGAGTGATGCACTTGGGGTGCAGAAACCTGAAAGAGAGATACTGAATAGGAGGGGAGCGTTTAGCAAGCTCAACTCAGGAGAGAGACCTTGGGGTGTTTAATTTTGTTACATTTGTATCCTGTGCTTTCCCACTGATGGCAGGCTCAATGTGGCTTACATGGGGCAATGGAGGGCTAAGTGACTTGCCCAGAGTCACAAGGAGCTGCCTGTGCCTGAAGTGGGAATTGTACTCAGTTCGTCAGGACCAAGGTCCCACCATCCTAATCACTAGGCCACTCCACTCCACATTGTTACATTGTCTTTGGTAAAGCCATGTTTCCTTAGATCTTAAAACTCACTGGAGTGTAGAAAGTTGACTGTCCTTCCCTTCAGCAGTATCTCCATTATCTTCCCACCGGACTATCATTCTGTAATTTCCCCCCCTCTTCTGTTACCACCTTTGTGAAGAGAGACCACATCAGAGTTTCTCCAATTCTGTGACAATTCTCCAGTCTTCAAGGAGCTATTAAACATATCCTTTTGAGGGTCTGCCACAACCTCTCTAAGCTCCCTCAATATCTTGGGATTTATCTCACTGATCCTATGGTTTTGTCCACATTCAGTTTTGTAAGTTGTTCATAAGCAATTCCTTCTTAAACATCATCCTAATATGTATCTTTGGCAATCTGTGAACTTTGCTAGGTTTTTTTTTCCATGAATATCAGAGGGGTCCGTTCACAAAGCTGCAGTAAAAAGTGATCTGCAGTAGTGTGGGTGCATCTTTTTGGTGTGTGCTGGGCCATTTTTTACCGTGACTGGAAAAAAAGGCTATTTTTTAATGGTCTGAGGATCTAAAGGTGAAGAAACAATGTGACAAGGCAACGGCTATGGCCAGAAGGATGCTAGGCTACGTAGAGAGGGGCATAACCAGCAGAAGAAAGGAGGTGTTGATGCCCCTATACAAGTTGTTGGTGAGGCCCCACTTGGAGTATTGTGTTTAGTTTTGGAGGCCATATCTTGCTAAAGATGTAAACAGACTGGAAGCAGTGCAAAGAAAAGCTATCAGAATGGAATGGGATTTGCGTTGCAAACCGTACGAGGAGAGAATTGATGACCTGAACATGTATACCTTAGAGGAAAGGAGAAACAGGGGTGAGATGATACAGACATTCAAATATTTGAAAGGTATTAATCTGCAAATAAATCTTTTTCAGAGATGGGGAAGGTGGTAGAACTAGAGGACATGAATTGAGGTTGAAGAGGGTGGTGGACATGTGGAATGCCCTCCCGCGGGAGCTGGTGGAGATGAAAATGGTAATGGAATTCAAACATGCGTGGTCAGTGGAGGAGTGGCCTAGTGGTTAGGGTGGTGGACTTTGGTCCTGAGGAACTGAGTTCAATTCCCGGCACAGGCAGCTCCTTGTGACTCTGGGCAAGTCACTTAACCCTCCATTGCCTGCCGCATTGAGCCTGCCATGAGTGGGAAAAAGTGTGGGGCACAAATGTAACAAAAAAAAAACACAAAGGAATCCTGTTTAGAAGGAACGGTTCTGCAGAATCTTAGCGGAGATTGGGTGGTGACGCTGGTAATTGGGAAACAAAATGGGAGCTGGGCAGACTTCTACGATCTATACCCTGATTGTGACTGAATAGATACGGATGGGCTGGTGTGTAAATTCTAAGGAGCTTCGACGTTAGCTTCAGAACTTAGTACAAAGAACAGTGCTGGGTAGGCTTCTACGGTCTGTGCTCTGAGAAAGGCAAGGACAAATCAAACGGGTATACATATAAAATATCACATACCATGTAAATGAGTTTATCTTGTTGGGCAGACTAGATGGACAGTACAGGTCTTTATCTGCCTTCATTTACTATGTTACTTCATCCTAACAAAAATAAAATTCTTTTTTTCTACCTTTGCTGTCTGGCCATTTAATTTTTCTAATTGTGTTGGTCCCAGTTTCTGGTTACTGTTTTCCTTTCTTTTTCTAATTATCTTTCCAAGGGTCTCCTGTCCATGTGCCATTTTTTTCTCTTCTGTTGACTTCACCTCTTCCACTATAACCAACTCCAATACCAATCTGTTCCAGCTCTGTGGGTGCTGTGGGTGGTTGAGCATCCCCAATACTGAGCAAACCCTTCGACTATGGCCAAGGAGGGGTAATTTCTATTGGGTTTAGCATCCCCAATCATTTTGAAACGTTGACTCTGAGATCCCCAATCTTTCTAGTCTTGTCCAATTTCTCTCAGTCTCTCTAGCCCATAACCTCGTGCCCCCCCCCTTATTCAGTATCACCCCATCTCTGTCCCTCCCCTCTCATCCAGTGATTGCCCAGTTTCTCTCACTCAACCCAGTCCAAAGACTCTTTCTCTCACCCCATTTATCCAGTATTTCCCCATATCTTTGTCAGACTCTCTCTCTCTCTCCCCCCTCTCCTCTTATCCAATCTTGTCTTATTTCTATTCCCCTCCCAACCTATCCAGTTTTGCCCAATTTCCCTCAGTCAACCCAGTCCATAGCCTTTGTTTCTCACCCCTTTTATCCAGTAAAGCCCCATCTCTCTCTCTCTCTCTCTCCCTCCCCACCCATCCAGCCTTGCCTAATTTTTTTTCTCTCTCTCTCTCCGCTCCCATCCACTGTAGCTCTGGAGTACAGTCTTGTTCCCTCCCCCTATGTACCTCTGCCGGGCTCATGCTAATAAACTACCATGGGAGATACGCGGGGCCTGGCTCTCTGCATCACCGCTAGTGCTTCCTGTGTCAGTCCTGGATGTTTACATCAGAGGAGGAAGGCTTGGCACAGCAAGCACTGGCAGCACTGCAGTCAGCTGGATTCTGCGCATCTTCCATGGTTGTTTATTAGCGCAAGCCCAGCAGAGGAGCAATGGGAGGGAGGACTGTACTACAGGGCCAGTGAATGGGAGGGGATGGAGATCGGGCCCTGCATGCAGAGAAGTGGAGAGGAGTGGCCTAGTGGTTAGGGTGGTGGACTTTGGTCCTGGGGAACTGAGGAACTGAGTTCAATTCCCACTTCAGGTCCAGACAGCTCCTTGTGACTCTGGGCAAGTCACTTAACCCTCCATTGCCCCATATATGCTGCATTGAGCCTACCATGAGTAGGAAAGCACAGGGTACAAATGTAACAAAAATAAATAAAAAGTTGTGGTTCAGGCTGAGGAGGCAGCTGAGCATGAAAACAACAAAATAACAGCCAATCAACAGCTGTTCTGGGCAGGTGAGAGGGCAGGGACTAGGTGATGTCAGATCCTGGCTGGCATCTGATTAGGCCTGAACTTCTGGTCCAACTCAGCTGTTTTTTAGATCAGAATTTGAGGCCCAATCAGCTGCGAACTGTGTCTGACATCACTTGCAAAGCCTGTAGAAGGGGAGAATTAGAGGGATGGAAAATACTTTTTCAAAAACCTACTTTCCAAATTTGTACTTTGCTACCAAGTACAGAAGTACAGCTTAAATGTACTTGTTACAAGTAAAAAGTATTGCAGTGTAACTCATGTTTTCCCAGGGTAGGCTTTTCTCGGTGGCGGTGAGAGAGGCAACATGAAGGCATCGGGGACTTTGAGGGAGTATAAGGTTGTTGGGCGCTCCCTGCCCACGCCTAAATGCCCAACACCGCCTCTCTATCGTATGCGAATCTTTGCACCTAATCATGTGGTTGCCAAATCCCGTTTCTGGTACTTTGTTTCTCAACTTAAGAAGATGAAGAAGTCTTCAGGAGAGATCATATACTGTGGACAGGTTTTTGAGAAATCTCCGCTGAGGGTCAAGAACTTTGGGATCTGGTTGCGCTATGATTCTCGCAGTGGAACCCACAATATGTACAGGGAATACCGAGACCTGACTACTGCTGGTGCTGTGACACAGTGCTATCGTGATATGGGTGCTCGTCATCGTGCCCGGGCCCACTCTATCCAGATTATGAAAGTTGAGCAGATAGCAGCTAGCAAGTGCCGTAGACCTGCAGTCAAACAGTTTCATGACTCCAAATTAAGTTCCCTCTGCCACACAGAGTTTTGCGCCGTCAGCATAAACCACGTTTCACCACCAAGAGACCAAATACATTCTTCTAAAAGGAAAACTGTTCAGCCTTTTGGGCTAATAAAATACTTATCTGAAAAAAAAAAAAAAAAAAAGAGAAAAATTGTTTTCTACTTGTAACTTATGATTTTATATATTGAAACTATGCTCCACCTATTGGTGCCCCAAGGAACTAACAATGCATTCTTTGATTTTTTCTTTCTAATGGTCCTGTGCTGAGATTTGACCACTTGATATTACTTCTTATATTAGCTCTATTTATTAAGTCCTGTAGGTTGAGTGAAGACTGCTAATCCAATTCCTGACCTACCGCCTCTATTCCAGTTTGGTACTTCTGCTACAACTGACCTCTGACAAGAAAAAGAAGCGCTACCTTCTCCAATGAGAAATTTCTTTTGTCCAAATGATGTCATTAATTTAGACCTTCTTAGTTATGCTTTTAAATGTTCTACTGTATTAAATATTTTCACAGGCTCATCTTTTCCAGAACCTACATGGCACTTTACGTATGAGCTCTCTGTTACAACAGACAGCGACCGTGATTCCAGAAGATACTTCCATCACCTGGACTAGTTATGAGTTTTAAATTTCTGCACATTAGTCTTCTGCTTTGACTATGACTGTTTCCTACGCTACCCTTCTTTCTGAATCATCTAACTCGTAAGTCCTGCTGGCCTCCTGCAGCTGAGGACCCAACCCTTGGTGAATGTTAGTCATCGCAGGTGAAGATTCCATACCTACTGGCGATAGATTGCAACGCATTGCCCGTGCCTTTTGACTATTTTTGTGCACCATATTCCTGACCCTCCATACCTCAATAACTTGAACAATCAACATCATTTCTTAATTTTTAATTTTTATTGTTTTTTTGGTACCCTTTTCTTTTGTTCCATATACTTAACTATTGTTATTTGATCATCTCTTCGTAGTAATTACCAATCTGTCTTGCATATTATGCAAGCCAGAAGTGGGGATACATTCTGCAAATCCCAATTCCTAGTATTAAGACTGTCACTTCTACTGATTCCTTGCCCAAGTTGCTGTGAAAATCCAGCCCTGTTAGATCTTCCAGATCTCCGTCCAGATTCTTCAGCGCTTCCACCGCCTCAACCATGATCAAAGAAAGAGAATTCAGAACCAACTGATACTTCATTTGAGATTTACAGTTGCTGTTTATGGACATTACAGACTTATATTTTGTTTTATTTCCAGTTTAACAATAATCCTGATTGAAAAGTTCAATTTTATTTTGTTTTTTTTGTTATTCCCTTTCTAGCTAATGACACACTCTCTATTATGAATGGACAGTCAGAATTGGACTATAATTGTCTTTATTTTCTCTTGTTGTATTGGTTTTGAAACTCTTTTCTGCCATTTCTGTTTATGTAATTTAAATTGAAGTTGATATTGCTCAGATACAAGGGTAACATCAAACCCTAATACTGGCTAAGATATCATAGTGTAGGTGTAAACTCTGTTAGTATCAACCAGTTATGCAATTGTTTAACTTTGGTGTAGGCTTACTTAAGCTGCATGTTTTTCTGTAGGTTTGACTAAGCTCCAAGTGGGGTAACGGATATATAAAATGCTTCCCATACTTCCAGGTCATTATGCATATGTCAAAATCCATGCATGTCCTTTGTTAATATAAATTTTCCTAGGATTGACCCTTTTTGCAGTATTAGGCAACCTCATACTTGCTATCCACTTTTTAGTGCTCATGATTGGATGCCAATGATGAGTAATAGTAAGGTCCAAGAATTCTGACCTGTTTAAGAATTCTGAATGCCTACAACCTAAAACAGCCTGCAAACAGAGTACTAACCATATATTTGTTGAGCCACCATAACAATGCTTAATCGAAACCACTGTTCCTTCCCAAGACCACTGAGATACATACATTAGATTATCTCCCCATGCACTATGCAGCAGATACAATAGAAGCCATAGAAAGACTGGAAAGTGTTTATTAGTATGATCCACCTGAAATTGCTATTACCCACATACCGATACTTCATGAGATTTTGTAGATGAACTCATGGATTTGTCCCATTCATAAAACCTCCCTCACTACAGGTTTGAGTAAGTCTCAAGAGAGATGACATCAGGATTAAGGATTAAGGCCCAAGGGATTGGGTAATATAAAGGGAATTCCATATGCCCAAATAATATATCACCTGAGAATGAAGTTTCCTGTCTTGCACCATACCTTCTAGCAATTTGTAAGACCAAGACTCTCCCTCTCGTTTGATAGCTTGCCACCCTCTGGAATGGATGATGACAAGCTTGACGAGCTTTGTGTCACCCCTCTCCAGAGGGGGTGACAAGTGGGGAATGTATAATTATGGTACAGCCAGAGACCCCCCCCCCCCACTGGAATGGTGGTGGGCCCAGTCATAGAGCTCAGGCCATTACAGACCTTGGCTGAGTCAGAAATCTGATGGCTGACATAACTGGGAGCTTACTGGAAAAGTATGGCCTAGTTTGTAGCCCAGATTGAGGCCTAAATAAGCTAAATTAGGAAAAGTTAATAGATATGGAAACAAAGTTACAAAGTGGAATTTTCTCTAATGTAAGTTAGAAAAACAAGTTGAGCAATGAGTGAGTCATAGCAGGTGCAAAGAAAATAGGGAACTAGCTGTTCCAAGAGAGGAGGGAGACTTTCCTGTGAGCAGGATTGTGGTCAGCTGGTGTGAGAAAGGAAAGGCGTAGCAAGATAGAAGCTACTCATTAGCATGAGCCAATCAGTGACAACCATGACATTAGCATAGATCCAATCAGGTATATCTACTGTCATATTACCCATATCCTGAGGGTACATATAAAAATCAGGGTATTTCCTGGTTTGAGTTAGAGAGAAAAGGGTTAGAACTCTCTCTCCAAGGGAAACCAATGTGTCCAGCAGAATTAACAAATTACCTAATTGCTTTCCCTTGTAAAACCTCTAATTGGTAAAATAAATTATAAAAGATTAGCAAATAATTGACACCTGTTTGCAACTTATCATATTCCTATAATTAATTGATTGTACATGCCTGTTGTCAATCACTGATTTGACTTGTACCTTGGCGAATAAACTCCTCATTCCAAATGATGATTTGTGGGCTTCACTCAATGATCGAAGGCCGTAAGTATAAATGCATTGTATAACTTGTAATCTAAATCCAGTTTGTCATAAGGCTGGTATCTTTTCCTTAGACCTAACGTCTCCCTTAGAGGCAATAACTCCTTGATTACCCCAGTACTAGTGTTATTTAGAGATGGAGTCAGATTAAGGTCACTCTAGCCTTCTTGGGGGGGGCTCGGGACCCCTAAATTCTCGACACTCATTACATGTCAAAGTACTGCCAATTGTACTTAAATACTGTAAAAAACTACATTGTACAAAATACAATGTAACAAAGTACATTGTACAAGTACAATGCACACAGTACAAAGTACACAGTAAAAGCCAGAGATGGGTAGTAACAAAGTTTGTACTAAGCATGATGTAAAAAGGAACAACAAACATAGTTTGAATTGCTTATATGTGAATGCCAGGAGCCTAAGAAATAAGATGGGAGAGTTAGAATATATTACACTAAATGAAAAATTAGATATAATAGGCATCTCTGAGACCTGGTAGAAGGAGGATAACCAGTGGGAGACTGTCATACCGGGGTACAAATTATATCGTAGTGATAGGATGGATCGAATTGGTGGAGGGGTAGCATTGTATATTAACAAGAGCCTTGAATCAAATAGATTGAAAATTCTGCAGGAAACAAATTATTCCAAGAACACTTCTTGGAATCACTGTGGATTGAAATTCCATGTGTAAAGTGGAAAAGGATAGTGATAGGAGTGTGCTACCGTCTGCCTGGCCAGGATGAACAGACGGATGCAGAAATGTTAAAGGAAAGTAGGGATGCAAACAAACTGGTCAACACAATAATAATGGGTGATTTCAATTACCCCGATATTGACTGGGTAAATGTAACATCGGGGCACACTATGGAGGTAAAATTCCTTGATGAAATGAAGGACAGCTTTATGGAGCAGCTGGTACAGTAGTCGATGAGCGACGAGAGAAGGAAAAATTCTAGACCTAGTACTTAGTGGAGCACATGATCTGGTGTGGGAGGTAATGGTGCTGGGGCCGCTTGATAACACTGATCATAATATGATCGGATTTGATATTAGCTTTAAAATAAGTATAATAGGAAATCAAATACGTTAGCTTTTAACTTTAAAAAAGGAGACTATGATAAAATGAGAAGAACGGTGAAAATAAAAAGCTTAGAGGAGCGGCTAAGAGGGTCAAAAATTTACATCAGGCGTGGATGCTGTTGAAAAACACCATCTTGGAAGCCCAGGCCAAATATATTCCGCGTATTAAAAAGGAGGACGGAAGACCAAACGACAGCTGGCATGGTTAAAAAGTGAGGTGAAGGAAGCAGCGCTAAAACAAAAACCTTCAGAAAATGGAAGAAGGAAGCAACTGAAAATAATAAGAAACAGCATAAGGAATGTCAAGTCAAATGCAAAGCACTGATAAGGAAGGCTAAGAGGGACTTCAAAAAAAAGATTGCGTTGGAGGCAAAAACACGTGGAGGGGCATTTTTGAATGGGGATGACCATCTCTATGGGCGCCCAACTCCAAGGACGGTGCCGCGAAGGGGCGTGGCAATGCGTATTATCGAAACAAGATGGACGTCCATCTTTCCTTTCGATAATACGGTTGGGGACGCCCAAATCTTGACATTTAGGTCGACCTTAGAGATGGTCATCCTCGGTTTTCGGCGATAATGGAAACCAAAGATGTCTATCTTAAAAACGTCCAAATCCAAGCCCTTTGGTCGTGGGAGGAGCCAACATTTGTAGTGCACTGGTCCCCCTCACATACAAGGACACCAACCGGACATCCTAGGGGGCATTGCAGTGGACTTCAGAAATTGCACCCAGGTGCATAGCTCCCTTACCTTAGGTGCTGAGCCTCCCAACCTCCCCCACCCCAGGTCTGCCTGCCTGAAATGCACTGCACCCACTACAACTGCTCCAGGGACCTGTATACTGCTGCGATGGACCTGAATATGGCATTTGAGGCTGGCATAGAGGCTGGCAAAAAAGTATTTTTAAACTTGTTTTTTATGGTGGGAGGGGGTTAGTGACCACTGGGGGGAGTAAGGGGAGGTCATCCCCGATTCCCTCCAGTGGTCATCTGGTCAGTTGGGACACCTTTTTGAGGCTTGGTCGTGGAAAAAAATGGACCAAGTAAAGTTGGCCAAGTGCTCATCAGGGATGCCCTTCTTTTTCCTATTATCGGCCATGGATGACCATCTCCTAATCACGCCCCAGTCCCGCCTTTGCTACCCTGCCGACAAGCCCCCGTGAACTTTGGTCATCCCTGCAACAGAAAGCAGTCGAAGGTGTCAAAAAAATCAGCTTTTGATTATGCCGATTTGGGTGACCTTTCGAGAAGGACGCCTATCTCCCGAATAGTGTCGAAAGTTGGGCATCCTTCTCTTTTGAAAATAAGCGTGATAATAAAAAAATGTTTTAGTCATATTAAAAGCAGGACGCTGGCAAAAGAATCGGTTGGACCGCTAGATGACCGAGGAGTAAAAGGGGCAATCAGGAAAGACAAAGCCGTAGTGGAGAGATTAAATGAATTCTTTGCTTTGGTCTTCACCGAGGAAGATTTGGGTGGGATACCGATGCCAGAAATGGTATTCAAAGCTGACGAGTCGAAGAAACTTAATGAATTCTCTGTAAACCTGGAGGATGTAATGGGGCAGTTCTACAAACTGAAGAGTAGCAAATCTCCTGGACCAGATGGTATTCATCCCAGAGTACTGATAGAACTGAAAAATGAGCTTACGGAGCTATTGTTAGTAATATGTAATTTATCCTTAAAATCAAGTGTGGCACCGGAAGATTGGAGGGTGGCCAATGTAACGCCGATTTTTAAAAAAGGTTCCAGAGGAGATCCGGGAAATTATAGACCAGTGAGTCTGATGTTGGTGCCGGGCAAAATGGTAGAGTCTATTATTAAGAACAAATTTACAAAGCATATTCAAAAGCATGGTTTAATGAGACAAAGTCAACATGGATTTAGTGAAGGGAAATCTTGCCTCACCAATCTACTACATTTCTTTGAAGGGGTGAACAAACATATGGATAAAGGTGAGCCGGTTGATATTGTGTATCTGGATTTTCAGAAGGTGTTTGACAAAGTACCTCATGAAAGACTCCAGAGGAAATTGGAGTCATGGAATAGGAGGTAGTGTTCTATTGTGGATTAAAAACTGGTTAAAAGATAGAAAACAGAGAGTAGGGTTAAATGGTCAGTAGTCTCAATGGAGAGGGGTAGTTAGTGGGGATCCCCAGGGGTTTGTGCTGGAACCGCTGCTTTTTAACATATTTATAAATGATCTAGAGATGGGAGTAACTAGTGAGCTAATTAAATTTGCTGATGACACAAAGTTATTCAAAGTCATTAAATCACAGGAGGATTGTGAAAAATTACAAGAGGACCTTATGAGACGGGGAGACTGGGCGTCTAAATGGCAGATGACATTTAATTTGAGCAAGTGCAAAGTGATGCATGTGGGAAAGAGGAACCTGAATTATAGCTACGTCATGCAAGGTTCCACGTTATGAGTCACAGACCAAGAAAGGGATCTTGGTGTCGTCATTGATAATACGTTGAAACCTTCTGCTCAGTGTGCTGCTGTGGCTAAGAAAGCAAATAGAATGGTAGGTATTATTAGGAAAGGAATGGAAAACAAAATTGAAGATGTTATAATGCCTTTGTATCGCTCCATGGTGCGACTGCACCTCAAATATTGTGTTCAATTCTGGTTGTCACATCTCAAAAAAGATACAGTGGAATTAGAAAAGGTGTAGAGAACTGCGACGAAAATGATAAAGGGGATGGGATGACTTCCCTATGAGGAAAGGCTAAAGCGGCTAGGGCTCTTCAGCTTGGGGAAAAGGTGGCTGAGGGGAGATATGATAGAGGTCTATAAAATAATGAGTGGAGTGGAACGGGTAGATGTAAAGCTGTCTGTTTACGCTTTCCAAAAATACTAGGACTAGGGGGAATGCGATGAAGCTACAATGTAGTAAATTTAAAACGAATCGGAGAAAATGTTTCTTCACTCAACGTGTAATTAAACTCTGGAATTCGTTGCCAGAGAATGTGGTAAAGGCGGTTAGCTTAGCGGAGTTTAAAAAAGGTTTGGATGGCTTCCTAAAGGAAAAGTCCATAGACCATTATTAAATGAACTTGGGGAAAATCTACTATTTCTGTGATAAGTAGTATAAAATGTATTGTACTTTTTGGGGATCTTGCCAGGTATTTGTGACCTGGATTGACCACTGTTGGAAACAGGATGCTGGGCTCGATGGACCTTTGGTCTTTCCCAGTATGGCAATACTTATGTACCCATCTTTGGCCTTTACTGTGGCTGGAACATAACTGTGGAATATGCTTGCAGGACATTTGTGTTTATGTAACAATATAGCTTGATTTAGAAGCTACTGAAGTCACAGTTATTTGTTGCTGTGTATTTTTGAGACTTTGATAATTTGAAAACATTTTTTCTTTATTTCATCTCTTTGCATGAGAGTTTGGATGCAGATTCGTGTTTTTGTATGATTTGTCTTGTTTTATATATTGTTATACTCATAAATTGGCCTCTTTGAAAATTTACTAGGGCAGAGTGCATAAATTATTACTCAAAAATTTGCTAAACTCTTAAATTTAGGAGCATAAAAAGTGGGAGTTGACCGGGATGGCCTTAGGATGGGGAAAAGAAGTTAGGAGCTATTTTCAGTGTTAGGATCATAAACTTGGGTCATAAATATAGGCAAACAAATGGCAGGCCTAAATTTATAAGCATAACTTTTAAGCGCCTAAAGATGAATTTTTGGCAGAAAAGTTATGCTCCTAAGTCTGGCTGAAAATAAGGCACAAATTTAGGAGGCTGAATTAAAAACATCAATTTAGGAGTTCAGCATTTTTGCTGAAACCAAATCTGAGGCTGAAATTTGCCATACAGTTTCACCCAAAACCAGTATGATACAAGCCCTCCCTGATCAAAATAATGCTGCATACCCCCATCCCTCAGCTCCCCGACTCAAAGTGCCACCCTCCCACCATCCATAGGCCCTCCCCAGGCCTACTGTAGAAGCTCTGGTGGTCTGGTGGCCTAGTTGGGGCAAGAGCGATCTCCAATCGCTCCTGTCCATACCAGCTCCACATTCAAAATGGCTACTGGTACCTCCTGTGGCAGTGTTGTGAGACTGTTGCAGGAGGTCACAGCAGCCATTTTAAGACTGGAACTGGCATGGACAGGAGTGATCCCCAGTCACTTCTAACCATGCTGGCTCCAATCTCAAAATAGCTGCAGTTGCAGTCTCATGAGGATGGTGAGAGGGTGGCACTTATGGTTGGGGGGGGGGGGGGGGGGGGGGGGCGGAATCTCAATTTCAGCATTTTCCGTTGAAACCAAAATATGGCCGAATCCAAATTTTGGGTTGGTTTTGCCGCTGAACCTGAACATGAAATTCGGTCGGCCTCTATATTTGAAGTTGGGTTAGCCTTTTTGATTGCTTCTATCCTATTTGTTTTATGGCGTTCCTTTCTAGTCGTAACTGCTTTTTATTTTACTTTGTTGTATACTTCTTTGGCCTGTTCATGAGTTAAAACAGTATGGAAGGTTTTAAGCATTAATCAACTGCTTGGAAAACCCTACTGTCCATTTCACCCTGCCCTTTGCATGCCTCTGACCCTGAACTCTGTGTTTGTGCCTTTTGTATGCTGATGCTTCTCAGCTATACAAATTATGTATTTGATTCAACTGAGGAATGTTTCCAGCATCAAGCAGTACCTGTTCTGCAAAACCACTGATAACAGCATCTTGTTATTTGTCACAAAGAACTCCTAATTAGCTGCACAACAAACACCTACATTTACAACGTAAAAATACCTAAAATTGGAAGCTTAAAGTATATTTGGATACATACAGAGAAATAGCAGTTGTCAAAAGAAGGAAGTTGAATACCTCTGCACAGTTCTCTGGAGACCCCATCTACACTGACAAGGAAAAGACAGTCAAAGAGAGGTTTTAAAATAATGCATGATGTGCACTGTAGGCCATCTACAGAGAGACTGGAGGAGCTAAAGATGTATTTTCAAAAAGAAATCAGGGAAAGGAAAAGCATGATACAAACATTGAAATACCCAGCAGACTGTAATAATGTGCCAGAAGGCAGAATTTCATATATAGTAAAAAGCTCCAGGAAGATAGATCACTATTGGGGGGTGAGTGGGGGGGGGGGGGGATCTTATACCTGCCTACACAATTGAAAAGTATGTATTTACTTTTCACTCCACAGTCTTTGAAAATATGTGCCTATTTTTGCTTTGAAAACTATTCCATGAAAAAGTACCCACACATGTTTTCAGCTGCTAACCTGTATGGATATTTTGAGTTAAAATATGTGTACACTTTTGAAAATACAAAAGTATGAATTTAAATCCAAACTCCTCCAGGAATACCCCATCCTCTTGAGCTAGTAAAAACACTCATAAAATGGTACTATGCATGCAATTTTACCCACACATATGGTGATCCATTTGATAAAAAAACAACTTTCATGTGTCATGCAATATTTTCCCTACTAATATATGGTAAGTAAATCCCCTTTATGGAAATAGGAACCTTACACCCACAGTGAGCTGGGATTTTCCTCATATTTAAAGCAGATATTATAGTGAGGGCTTGTTTTTCTTTATGGAGGTTTATTTAAAGGATAGTCCATTGCTAGGCTAATTTGTGACCAGGGCAGTTAATGCTGGGAAGGGGGTGGGGCTGGGGAATGAGAGGGGGAGGAGAGTGAGGAGTTCCTCTATGAAGTTCTGGCCTTGGAGAGATTCTCCTCTGAAGACACGAATGCCAATGCCACCAGGTACTAACTGTGTTAGAGCTGAGGAGATCTCCTATCACCTCAGTGGCATCAGCATAGAGTGCCAGGGCCTTGCTCCTTAATGAGACACATTCATGCACCCAAGGCAATAGCCCTTCTCAGCTCCCCATTCAATTGGGTTGAATCTATCCACCTTACTAGCACATGCTTACATTTCAGAAAGCTGGTCCCACACAGAAAGTAAGTCCATGCCTCTTCCTGTCCTTTGTGATGTCACTAGTTCTAGGCTGATGATTTGGTCACCCATGCTGTGCCACCATGAATGGTCCTGTTCTAATTGGATCCTGAAATATGCATCTCTGATGACTGGCCCTTGTACCTATATAACTCTGGAACTCCCTACTCACTCTGTCCTCACATAGGTATCCTGTGAGTCTCTGTGGGGCCCTTTTACCTAAACTGTGGCAAGCCCACCATGGGCTTGCTGTCTGCCAATTCAGAACTACTGCTAGGCTACCGCAGGAGCCCAGCAGTAAATCTCACCCCCAGTGCACACCATTTCCAGTACTACAGGAATTTTTCTGATTTTTGTAGTGCCGAAATTTAACCGGTGGTAATCCGACAGCATTTGTAAATTCCAATTATTGCCAATTATTGAAGATAATTGGTTGTTATCAGCCAATTTTCATTACTAATTGGCTCATTACTCAATAGAGCAGCATGCGTAAATTGGCCACACACACAATTCTACTTACTGCGTCTTATGTAGAATCCAGCCCTCAATGTGTAATTAACCTCTGGAATTCATATGCTTAGCAAGTTGTGCATGCAAATTCTTATTATTGCCAATTAGTGCTCATTATTGCTTGTAAAGTGCTGTTATCGGTGCACATCAGCTTATTAAGGACCCTGTTTACTAAAGTGTGCTAGCATTTTTAGCGTCCACTAAAAATTAGTGTGCAATAATGCTAGAAACATACCCATAGGAATATATGGGTGTCTCTAGCGTTAGAACATGCTAAAATGACTATGATCGCATAGGACAACACACAATCTTTATCCATTTCGACCCTCCACTTATATCTCATACGATCACTATACAACTTTGTATTTGTTATCCACCGGTTGGGCAAACGCCTTTGACAGCACTATGTAAGCCACATTGAGCCTGCAAATAGGTGGGAAAATGTGGGGTACAAATGCAATAAATAAATAAATAAATAAATAAATAAAAACGCTAGTGTGACTTAGTAAACAGCATGCTTAAGCTTGTTAATTTACGTGCCTAAATTTGTTAATTTATGTGCATTGTTAAATAATATGCTTGGATTTTGGTGCAGATCTCTGGGTGTGCTGGGGGCAAGTACTTAACACTCGGGCCCTTAAATAACACATCACTCTTCTTCTGAAACACAGTTGCTGATGAAGGAGATGACTTTAAAGAATTTTGTACACTTTACATGTGTAAAAAGCTGATTTGCACATATTATTCAGCATATACGTATCAGTAGCAAGTTTATAGAAGGTGTCATCTGGGCACAGTCTAAGTAGTACTATCACAAGACTATCTCTACTTCAGGGAACAGGTGAAAGCTTGACTCTTCAACCAGGCCTTTAATGGAAGAAGTAACTAACTTGCTAGTCTTACTCACACACACAAAGAGTGATACGGGCTGCACATACTGCAGCAGGACATGTTTATCCACTCCTACCCTAGCTGAGATAATATTTAACCAAATCTCTGACCTCATGTGCACCTTTCTTTAAATTAGTCACCTTATTTTCTAACTCCTCTTACTCTCTTACCTCTCTGTATGTTCCATCTTTGCTTATACCCTACACTGTCAATTTAAAATGTTATATTACGTAATGTGTTGGCATTGTAAGTAGTATACTATGGCATACTTTGTATTGTTATTTGAATATTTTTACTGCTGTAATTTCCTGTTGCTCATGTTTGATCTATTCTTACTGTACACCGCCTTGAGTGAATTCCTTCAAAAAGGTGATAAATAAATCCTAATAAATAAGTAGTATTGCAATTGACTCCAAAGCTCCCACAAAGCTCCAAGTGATGATCACTTTAAAAAAGATTAACTTCCAGAAAATAGTTTCTTCTGAAGTGAGTCATGCCAACTTTACATCTTTCCTTTCATGGTGTTGTACATATTTCATAAAGGCACCATGTTCAGCATTGACCTAAATGCTCATTTTTCTAACCTAGAATTGCAGTTATTTTTGAAATTTCATATTACCATTCAGATGTTACCTCTGATGTTCAGAGCATCAAAGGAATGTTGTTATGCACCTTTTAGAGAACTATGATAGTCAAAGGATAGCATGCCTTGTACTCCCTCTTTAGCAGAACTGAGAATATAAAAATAGAATCATGACTATGCCACGTTCCTGTGGAGTACTGAACTTATGAAATAATATTCATAAAGACATTTACTGGGAGATATTCAGAACGTGGCAGTCAGCCCCTCCATATCAATGAAGGCAAAGATGAAGACGTCTGTGGAATATTTTTAAAATTAAGCATTTGCAGTTGAGCATTTTGTAGTTGAAATTATTCAAAATGGCAGGAATCTGGTAAGTCAAATAGAGGGGCATAATTGAACAAAAACGTCTATCTCCATGGGCGTTTATCTCCGAGAACGGGTCCGTGAAGGGGCGGACCGAACTGTATTTTCGCAAAAAATAGATGTCCATGTTTTATTCAACAATTTGTGAGCTGGGCGTTTTTGTTTTTCAGTGATAATGGAAAATGAAAGCGCCCAGCTCAAAAACGAATAAATCCAAGGCATTTGTTCGTGGGAGGGGCCAGGATTCGTAGTGCACTGGTCCCCCTCACATGCCAGGACACCAACCGGGCACCCTAGGGGGCACTTTTACAAAAACAAAAAAAAAGGTAAAAGAGCTCCCAGGTGCATAGCACCCTTCCCTTGTGTGTTGAGCCCCCCAAATCCCCCTCAAAACCCACTGCCCACAAGTCTACACCATTACTATAGCCCTAAGGGGTGAAGGGGGGCACCTACATGTGGGTACAGTGGGTTTGGGGGGGGGGGTTGGACGACTAAGCATTAAGCAGCACAATTGTAACAGGTGGGGGGGGATGGGCCTGGGTCCACCTGCCTGAAGTCCACAGCACCCCCTAACAACTGCTCCAGGGACCTGCATACTGCTGCCAGGGAGGTGGGTATGACATTTGAGGGTGAAAATAAAAAGTTGTGAAACATCATTTTTTGTGGTGGGAGGGGGTTAGTGACCACTGGGGGAGTCAGGGGAGGTCATCCCCAATTCCCTCCGATGGTCATCTGGTCATTTAGAGCACTTTTTTGGGACCTGTTCGTGTGAAAAAAGGGTCCAACAAAAGTGTCCTAAATGTTCGCTAAAAACGCCTTAATTTTTTCGATTATCGCCCTAACGCGTACATCTCTCCTCGGCCGATAACCACGCCCCAGTTCCACCTTTGCAACACCTCTGACACGCCCCCATCAACTTTGTCCGCATCTGCGACGGAGTGCAGTTGAAAACGTCCAAAATCGGCTTTCGATTATACCGATTTATTCATTTTTGTGAGATAAACGTCTATCTCCCGATTTGGATCGAAATCTAGGCATTTTCTCTTTCGATTATAAGGTGGACAGTATACTAAGATCCCAGAAGGATTTAATAGTTATACCTTATAAGGTGTGTTGGAGAGACTTAGGGGTCCTTTTACTAAGGTGCACTGAAAAATGGCTTGCAGTAGTGTAGGCACAGGTTTTGGGCACACGCCGATCCATTTTTCAGCATGCCTGTAAAAAAGGCCTTTTTAAAATTTTTGCTGAAAATGGACGTGCAGCAAAATCAAAATTGCCGCACGTCCATTTTGAGTCTGAGACCTTAGGGCGGTAATGACCTAGGCACGTCAGATGTCACATGGCGCGCGTCTGCTATGCGTGCCAAAAAATAAAAAAATATTTTTCAGATGCAGGTATCGGATGTGCGCCAAAAATGAAATTACCACAAGAGCCATGCGGTAGTCGGGCGGTAACTCCATTTTGGTGCATGTTGGGCATTTGTAGGTATCTACACGGCTTAGTAAAAAGGGCCCAAAGTTTCCCAGAAAAGTCCCTGAACATTCAGAGGATTAAAGGGGTCTTTTACTAAAGTATAGCTTGAGTTATCTGCAGCAGGCTGTTATGACCCGGTAGTAGTGAGCCCTTGTGCCCCGAAAGAGCACGGCAGAGATGGAGTGCTACCGCACTCAGTCAGGCAGCCAGACAACCCCTAGCTTCACATGGAAAGCGACCACCATTCACCGGGAGTTGAGCTCCCAGCTGCAGGCAGCCACCAGGACTTCTGGAACCGGCGGGGTTGCACAGCCGCTGACCAGGATGGCAGGAAACAGACACAGTCCAGAACCAGTACTCCGACAGGCAAAGAATAGTCAAAATCAGTCCAGGGTCAAGGCAGGCAGCAAACAAGCGTAATCCGAGAAAACTAGCCAAGGTCCAGTGCACAGGTAAACAGGAACAGAAGAATAGTCAGTGAACAGCACTCCCACAGCAACTCCTCAGAACAATTGAGGCCAAAGCAATGAAGGCCTGGAGGCAGTGCTTTAAATAGTGAAGCAATCTGAGCAAAATAAACTCAGATGAATCCAACATGGCTGCCCCCATAGGAGATCCTCCCAAGACCAAATATGGAGTTCCTTCCTGTTCTTGTTTATACAAGATGGCTGCCCCCTCCTGAGCTAGCCAAGATGGCTGCTGCCCTTGCTCCAAGCCGGATGACGGCTGCCAGACTTAGGAAACTGAAACAGACCCTCCTAAAACTGAACCTTGTCCCTTTTGGACGGAGCTGAGGAATGACTTAGCCGGGAGGAGCATCGAACAGGTGAGGGATGTAACACAGGCCCCATTTTGTTCCTATGGGCCCCGCTGCAGATAACTCGAGCTAAGTTTTAGTAAAAGAACCCCTAAATGTTTGTTATTGGTTTATTTGCTCTACCTTTATCTACTTAATATAACAGAATGTATGATCTTTATCTATTTAATATAAATATACAGTTACAGCCTGAGTCAATTTGTAACCAAGGACTGAGGACGTTTGAACTCTATGAAAAACTTCAATCTTCCTAAATGTATAAAAAAAAGTGCTTTAGGTAGTAGTTATGGTGCAGTAGAAATGATGTTTTACTGCATCTTAGTTTACAGTGGGAGTCATTAACTTGTGGTGTCTCAGTACAGTAGGTGAGTGACACCTGTAGTACATGGATAAGGCAACTTGCAATCAGTCTAGCAAGCTGTATTATTCATCCTTTCTGGAAGCGTTCTTAAACAGACTGAAGATGAAGCATGTTTTACTTTTCCCTACAAGCCTAGCCCACCAGCAGTTCTATTTTTCACCTTCTCTATCTTGGCTTCTCCTCCCAGAACCTGAGAGTAATATAGCAGTGTGGGTATATATAAGCCTATATAAGCATATTCTGAAACGAAGTGTGCCGAATTTATAATGCGTGCAGGTAAACAGGAGTATGGTTATGGGCAGGGAAATGGGCATTTCATAGGCATTCCAAAATTTACATGTGTAGTTATAGAATATGGCCCAGTGAGCATAAATTTACGCTCTGAGCTTTACGCTATGTTTTTGTTGGTATAAATGGATGTATGTAGTTTTAGGCACTGAGATATCAACTAAGCATATTCTATATACCATGCCTAAATCTAGGCGCCACTTATAGAATACGCTTAGCACTGATTTCCATTCTGATATTTTAGGCACCATATATTGAATCTCCCTCTTAATGCACAGTTAGCACATGGTAACAGGCTAAAGCACATGCACATTAAGTGGTTGTGCAGTAATTTGCCTGTTACCGTGTATTATTGCAATTTTTTGAAATTTTCTCTAAGGGATATGGCATGGGCAGACAGTGGGCATGGAAACATTAACCAGTTAGTATGTTATACTTAGTGCATGCTAACTAGCTAGCACAGATTTAACATGGGAACATTTTGTGCCTCCTAAATAAGTGTTTCCACATTAATGTCCTGCAGGTACCATGCACTAATGATCACATTAATGCATGGCCTACAATAATTGCCCCAAATGGTGCCATGTTAAATCTGGAGTTAGCACATGGTAAAATCCAGCATTTCAACACATTAAGCCCAGATTTCAGTGTATTTTAGTAAAGGGGCCCCTAAATTAGCATCCACCCCTGCTTACTGCCCCTTCTACCCTCCTGCCCCCTTACAATCCCTTGTCCCTTCACTCCCCACAAACATCCTGCTCTGTCAGTCTCTCCAACCACCCACTTTTCCCTCATCCCCCACACCTCCTGCTTCCTCTTCACACCACTCACTCTCCCACACACACATGGATCCCTTCCATCCCTACAACTTCCCAAAAAAACTGCATAACCCACCCTCTCAGACATCATTCCACACTACACATTCCCACAGACATACACCTACAGCTGTCCCCAAGCTGATGGGGCAAAGGGCCTCTGTATAAAGTACTATATACTGCACTGTATGCTCCTATATAACAAAGATATATGGGATTATAATACATAGCACTATCCAGCGTTTTCAACCTGTCTTTAAAATGCAGACTGTAGCTGATCTCATCTTTCATACAGAGGAATGTTGTCTAATAAGCCTCAGCCTTGCATACAGATAACAGAACACTGCCAAGGGTGCTAATGTACCAGAATAACAATCTTGTTATCAATGCTGATGCCATAGTCAAACCAGCAAAGGGCTATCAGAATTTCTCTTGCAGCCAGAGAGGTGCTGTGGCTGTGAAAACACTGCACACTGTTATGAAACCCGTCTCCTGGTCAAAGTGAACCTCTTCAATGTGGTGCCTGTGAGACAATATTGCGATCCCTCAAAGTCACAACATTTGGGCTAAACAAAGTTATTTGGCATTGACAACAAGGCTAGAAAAAGTGTCACTAACCTAGCTGCAGTGTGCGATTTCTGTATAAAAGAGGCTGTAGAACTAGACAAAAGGCCCACTGTATCCCATCCGATCTGAAGTGCTGCCCCTGCTCTGCTGTCTGGCTGACCTGTCTGAGGAACACCTTGGCTACCTGCCAAGACTCCTGCCACCTACAGGTCACCGGGGCTGTCTTCTTTCAGGTTGTATATGTGCTGTCATTGCTCTTGGGATAGGCATTGGCCAAACTAAAAACCTCTCTTAGGGTTTTGTGTGTGTGTGTTTGCTTCAGTCTGAATAAAGATAAGACCATGTCATTATTCTTGCATCTCTTTCACTGGCTATCCTGCTATGTAAATAAACTATATGCTATTTTTTTGTAATATCTGTAGGGTGCTGTGTCAGTTCTGTTTAGTATTAGACTTGAAAACCCTCTGGTATATAATAAAATTTTTTTTTGATTTTATATATCAATGTGTGTGTGTGTCTACTTAGACTTGAAACTCTGTGATCATATCAAAATATATCAAAAAATGGTGATATCAAAAATATATCCGAACACCATCACTTATCTTATCCAGAATATTGAAACGATGTCGTTCTAATGAGGCGGTGGATCCGAAAAAATATATGTATGCATTGGTTCCTACGGTCCCGTTTCGTAAATCTTCATCAGGGAACCCGCTATTTCGTAGAACCCCGCACCGTGATAGCTATATTAGCAATGAAATTCACACGAAACTCGTGTCTTTCCAGAAGACACGAGTTTCGTGTGAATTTCATTGCTAATATAGCTATCACGGTGCGGGGTTCTACGAAATAGCGGGTTCCCTGATGAAGATTTACGAAACGGGACCGTAGGAACCAATGCATACATATATTTTTTCGGATCCACCGCCTCATTAGAACGACATCGTTTCAATATTCTGGATAAGATAAGTGATGGTGTTCGGATATATTTTTGATATCACCATTTTTTGATATATTTTGATATGATCACAGAGTTTCAAGTCTAAGTAGATACACACACACATTGATATATAAAATCAAAAAAATTTTTTATTATATACCAGAGGGTTTTCAAGTCTATGATGACTTTTTCTATGTGCTATACAATGAACACTTATGTGCAATTATAGCCATAGTAGTTGAGACTTTTCCCTCATGTGCAACGCAATATCTGCTTCATAGTCATTTAGATTATCTAGTACAGTCAGCAGAGAATCTGTTAGGCATTCTGTTTAGTATTAGGACATTAGGATTCAGATGTAGAGATAAAAGGGAATGCACTTTGGAAGAGTAGCCTAGTGGTTAGTGCAGTGGACTTTGATCCTGGGGAACTGAGTTCAATTCCCACTGCAGCTCCTTGTGACTCTGGGCAAGTCACTTAACCCTCCATTGCCCCTGGTACAAAATAAGTACCTGAATATATGTAAACCGCTTTGAATGTAGTTGCAAAAACCTCAGAAAGGCGGTATATCAAGTCCCATTTCCCTTCCCTTCCCCTCTGTACACTACTGCACCAAAGGGTTATAATGTCATATATTTCTATAGTTTGTACTAAGGGTAACATTTCCAAAAAAATCCAAAGGGTTGGTGGAAGGTGAACTGTGTATAATCCACAAATGGGACTCAAAGAAATTGATTATACCTATAAAGCTGCTGTCATAGACCTCCAGGCTTACTTAACAACATCCTCAGATCCAAACAGATTAAAAATGTTGAAATATATAAAATAAATGTCCAGAATTCATCTTCATCATTAAACCTGGTGAATAATTCTGACAAATAGATGAAATGACAGAGAATCAACTAGTATAGCTAGAGAAGGAACTAACAGAATTTATAAATAAAGAGAAAAAAATATTCGAAGATCAACAAATGAGATAAAACATGTGACAAATGCAGAAGTATAGCATGCTACTGCAGGAACCATTCATTAATCAAACACACAGAAGGTTAAAGAGAGGTGAATTGAAACCTAAGGATGAGCAATTGATAGTCGTAGCCCAGGACAGCAGATTACAGATGAAATAGAAGAAACTTGCACAACAGATATCTGTAGACTCCGTAAGAGAAAGCTGGAAAAGGTTATTCATTTCATAGCCATCTGTGAAATTCTGATGTCAGACAATTTCTATACAGAAAGGCACAATAAGGTGACACTTCTCATTCATTGGAAACTTTGTACAAATTATATTGTTGTAGTGGAAAGGCACTGGGATCAGGACTCAAAGAGAATTATGGAGAAAAAGAGTCATTATCTACATATCCCCAATCTAATTGATTGGATGCAAGAAAACTGGACATAATGATGAAGGAGGAAAACACAAGAACTGCACTGAAAATGTTTATGTTTATTCTCGAACTTGATATACCACCTTTGCTAATAAAAAGTAAAGGTGATTTATAACAATGAAAACAAAAAGAGAATAAGGAAAGGAACTCCAATGAAAATAGGCAGGAACTCATTCATACTATAGTTGCAAGCAAAAAAAAAAAAAGATTTAACATTTCAGACAAAAAGCTGCAACTCGGTGAGAACATGCAGGTTGCTGGAGACACATCTAGTAATGGGTATGTTGAACATCAGCTGAAAGTAATGAGTCTTCAGCAGCGACTTAAATTTTGTTAGGGAAAGTTCAACTCTGATGCTAGGAGGAAGATTATTACAGAGGCTAGGGATGATCTGGTCAATTCATAGTGAGAAAACTTGGGTGAGAATAACACTAGCTGGTGGACATTGAAAGACCACAGGGAACAAAACATGGTGTAAGGGATAATCAGCGATGAAAGATAAAGAGAAGATCCCATGTGTAGCATCTTGTGAGTTATGATGAGTTTCTTGAACCAAATTCTAAAGTCTACCAGCAGCCAGGGTAGCTGCAAGAATAGTGGGGTAAGGTGATCATATTTCTTTGCATGAATTTTGAAGAGCTCGGAGTCACCAATGTTGAACCTCAGAAATGTCAGCATTAACAGTATCACAGTAGTCTGATCTTGAGATGATGAAGGCATGAATTAGAGTATGCAGAAATGAAAAGTCAAGATACTTAGGAACAGAACAGATAAAGTGGAGCCAGAAGAAACCCTTTCACATTACCTGTGAAACCTGAGTTTCAAAAGACAACGTGGAATCGATCATTATACCCAAATATGGAAAGGAGTGGACCAGTGACATTGAAATTTTGAAAAGAGTTGGGGGTCAAAGAAGGTTCCTTGTGTGTTCTGGTAATCCAGCAAACAGTGGTTTTGGAAGTGTTTAACAGTAAGCCAGTCAGGCAACATGTGAGATGCCTTTGGAAGAGGACTCAGATCAGAACAGAGGGAAGAAGAAAAGATAATAGGAATATCATTCATATAGAAGAAAAAATGGATGTTGTGATCTTATGAAAGTGTTGCCAGTGGGACCAAAAGAATATTGAAAAGTAAGGGTGATAATATTGATCCCTGAGGACTTCACAATGAACCACAAAATCCTCAGAAACATCAGAGAAAAAGAGACAAAGTTATACAAGAGAGAAAAGATGCAACCATGCTAGTGTAGTCCCAACTAGACCTATAGCGGAAAGACAGGTGAGAAGGAGAGAGTGATCAACTAAATTGAAAGTGTCTGAGAGGTCTAGTGAGACAAGAAGTGCAATATCTTCTTTATCCAAAATAGAGTGAAGTTCACTTGTAAGTGCAGTTACTGTTGTTTCAGTACTGTGATTGATCCTGAACCCAGTTTGCCCAGGGATGAAGTACTGATACCTTATTGATGTAAGAGAAAGTTGTTGACATCTTATGGTTTGGAAATTTTGAATTATTGACAACTAGGAAATTAATCTTGGACTCTGGAGAAATTTTGAGATTTGAAAAAGAAGCAAGGGTTCTGGAAGTCTTTCTAGATTCTATCTTGACCGTTGAATCTCAGATGAGCTAACTTTCAAAGAATTTTTTTTTTCAAATTGCACCAGCTTAGAGCTATTAGAGAGTTTTAGAGTAATAGCTCAATCGTTATTACTTCCACAGCCAATTATTGTAATTCTTTATATTGCACAATCTGATCAAAGTCACAAAGAAAGCTCCAGTTTTTGCAAAATACTGCTGCTAGGCTTATTTTTGGTTTGGGAAAATTAATTCAAGAATAGCTTTTTAAAATTATATTTTAATTTTTAAATCATTTCATGGTTAAATTCTGAAGGGGTTATAGGGATTTTTCATCTTCCCAGTAATCAGTCTGAAGTGTGTAAGATTCACGAAATGAAACTTAACTTTCCATCATTGAGAGGAGTTAAAATAAACAGGTTGAATTGTCTTTTTCCTTTCAAGGGGCTAGGTTGTGGAATAGTCTTCCTAGACAGATTAGAGAATTACAGACATCCTGATTTTATCGATTTGTCCTTCTGGTTATAAAATTATTCATACTGTTAGAAAGGACCAAAAGGGAGGAGGATTAGCTTTATTATATAAGGATTTTTATCATTTTAAAGTAGCATAGAGAAGTCTTTAGAATACACAGTCTGTCAAGTTTTAAATACTGGTAGTAAAAATATCATAGGCTTTCTTTTAATGTATAGACCTCCAGGGAATTGGAACTTGGCTAAGGAAAAGAGTTCAGAAGTAATTAGTCAATATGCAATTAGATATGATAAATTGATAATGTTGGGTGATTTAAATCTACATTTGGAAAATGATCAGGATCTATCAGTTAGTCAATTTAAGGAACTTTTGTTATCCCTAAATTTGGAGATATATCCAACTGCTGTAACTCATAATAAGGGTCATATGCTAGATATGATTGTGTATACTAAAGAAAATGGCTCTGAATTGTTGATTAGTAACATGTCCGGGAGTCAATCATCTGGATGGATCATTATCTTGCTAATTTTTATGTGAGAATTTTAGATAATAGGAATAATTTAGGAAGAAATTAGGTTTTAGAAAATTACATTGTCACGGTCGTCAACGTCCGTGCCTTGCTTGTCAGTGCCCTATTCCATCTAGACCCATTAGTTTTACCTGCAGTTCTAGTCAGTGACCTGTGGGGTCACTGTAGAGTGGTAGAGGCCAAGCCGGGGATGTCAGCAGTGCTGAGCCCTTCTTAAGCTGGCCTTGGTGTGCACTCAGTGTTCTGGCAATAATCCTTCATTGAGGTCAGGCCTGCCTGAGGCTCTGGTGGTTCCATTTGCTGTTTCCTTGTCAGGCCATGGCCTGAAGCATTGCTACAGCTTTATCCTTCTTGCTGTGCTCCAGCAAAGCCTGCTACCAAGCCTTGAAGTCTTGAGAGCTCTGTTCCAGTGAAGCCTGCTTCCAAGCCTTGGAGTCCTGAGAGCTTCTTGCCCTTCAGCTGAGTCCCCAGTCATCCACAGTGAGTCCCTGGTCGCTGGCTGCAGTGAGTAGGCCCTGTGCTGTGTTTTGGACTGTGTGTGCTGGGATGAGAAGTATCCCTGGATGAGGTGGCTGTGCTTGGAGCACGGAGGTATCTGCTTGGGCTGTTCCCGGTTCCTGTTTGCTGCGCTGTGATTGTGTGTCTTCTGCCTTGGGAGCATTCAGCTCAGGCTTTTCAGAGACTGTTACTAACCTGCTTGCCTTGGGAGTGTTCGGCTCAGGCATTTCAGAGACTGTTTTCTTCTACAAGAGACCATTTTGAGTTCCTTTGCTTTGCTGCTGCTCATCTCCTGCTTCTGAGAGAGCTTGCCTTGGAGGTCCTACAGCTTACATGAGAGTCCTGACAGAATGAACCTTTATCTGACTGCCAGCAGTTTCACTGCTTCCAGCTAAGTGCTATTGCTTTCTGTTGTCTGCCAGGAAGGGCCTTTTGCTTAGACTCCTAAGCTTTTGTGTTTGCTTTTCTTGTACAGCCAGGCTGTCTTACTTTTTGCCAATATTGTATGCTTAAGGCTTTGTTTTGCTAGTGTTAGGTTGTGCAATTAGGCTGCTTATTGTTCTCTCTTCCCTTATATTATCGCTGAGTCAGTTTGCCTTTTGCCTTGTGTTCTTTTGCTGCCATTAAAGCCACCTTAGTTCACCTCCACTTGCAATCCAGTTTAGTTCTTTGGATTACTCTTGGGACACCGTCTACCCAGAGGTGGTTGAGTGATCCTCACGCAGCTGCCTCTGGGCCAAGGGCTCACAAACGTCACATATATTATATCTCGTAAATATCCTAAAACAGCTGTTTTTTTGGAAAGAAGTAATAGAGAATATAGAATTAATCTCTACAAATGCACAGAGTATGATCCATTTTTCGGACAATATTACAAAAAGGGTGTTAGCTAGATTAGCTCCTCTATGTAAAAAACAGAGAAACAAACAGATAACCCCTGGTTTACAGAATCACTACAAGCTTTAAAAAGAACTTGTGAAAGAAAATGGAAGAAAACTAGAGAAAAAGAGATTACCAATATTGGCGCGATGGTATTAGAGATTATAAGAAAGCTACATATAAATCTAAACTTCAATTTTTTGAAAAAAGGATAGAGGAATCAAATAATTCATCTACAGCATTATTCAATATTTATAGAGCTTTGACAAATATTGAAAGAACTAAATGTGTTTCAATTTCATCAGCTGAACAATTAGCTAATTTTATTTTTCAAAGGTAAACAGTATTCAGAATTTGTTTATTCAGAATAATAGTAAGAGAACTGAAATTTAGGGGACATCAATCTAGTACTGGAGAGGGAGTTCCTGCTGATAGAATTTAGAATGAATTTTATGAGGTTCCTTCTTTTACAATAGGTACAATCATTAGAAAAATTACAAAAGAAATGCCCTTTGGATATTTGTCCTTTCTTTTCTTTGACATCTATTTCCTCATCTATTCCCTCATCACTCCTGCTTTGGCTTACTAATAACCAATAGCTGGAGGTTATATATCCTGCAGAAATTGTTTCTATTGTTTTGACACCTATTCCAAAGAATATAGATGGAGATCTTACACAGGAAGAAAATTATAGACCTGGTGCCAGTATTCCATGGCTGGCAAAACTAGTGGAATTTGCTGCAGCTATTCAATTTTCCTTATTTCTAGAAGAATCTGGTTATTTACATTTCTCTCAGCATGGATTTTGATTCATGCATAGCATAGTACAGAAACTATGCTGAGATAAAGAAGTATCTATCTATAGGTGCTGAGGTAGTACTACTGCAGTCTTATATATCTGCAGTGTTTGACACTGTTACTTTTTAGGCTGAGTGAAAAGGGAATTGTAGGGACTGTCCTTGAATGGTTCTTATCATTTCTGAGTTCTAAACAATATAGAGTTCTAAAGAATGTTGAGACTTCCACTAGTTGGAAATTGTATTGTGGAGCTCCTCAGGGATTTCCCCTGTCACCTTAACTTTTCAATGTTTATATGAGTCATCTGGGTGAATACTTGCAATCTTTGAACATCTTTTCTTTGTCATATTCTGATGACATCTTTGTTCTTTGTCCAGTCCAGAATTCTTTAGATGATACCTTTTCATTGATAAAACCTTATATAACATTGATTGAGGAATGGGCTTCTGCAATTTTTTTTAAAACAACACCTGTGTTTACAAAGATGCGCTATAGGTTTGTTAGCGTTTTTAGCATGCGTTAAATGCTAATACACATCAAACGCCTATAAAAATATATTGACGTTAGCATTTAACGTGCCTTAACTTTAAAGGCACGTTAAAACGCTAATGTGCCTTAGTAAACATACCCCCAAATTAGTATAGTTTGGAGATGATCAAAAAGTAGCTTCAGAAATGATTTTTCTTTCTTTAGGAATTTCTCCAAAAAAGATTCAAGTTCTAGAGTGTTGGGAATAATATTAGATTCTGGCCTTTCTTACAATTACCAGGTTAAAGTTTTAGTGAAGAAGTTCTTCTTTCATTTACATTGATTATGAATAATAAAATTATTTTTGAGCCCATCTAGTTTCAGAATCATAGCACAGGCAATTCTGATTCCTTTACTAGACTACTGTAATTAATTATAACACAATATTAGTAAAAAAAATCCTGCATCATTTACAACTCTTACTAAACACAGCTGCTCATTTGATATTTGGCTTGGGAAAGTATAATGAGGCTAGTCCCTTATTACAGCAATTGCATTGGTTAAAAATAAAAGCATGCATTCAATTTAAAATTGCATGTCAAGTTTACAAATGTGTCTATGGGATGAATTTGATTATGGTGAGACATTTATTGCCACCTTTGGGTTTGAGAGGGCATCTAAGGAGCGCTAAAAACGTGAAACTCCTTTTTTACGGAAGCTGAAACTGAAATCATTCTGGGAACATTCTTTTTCTTTTGAAGGCCCAAACGTTTGGGATAACTTACCAGTTTGAATACAGATTATATCAAATTGCAGTCTTTTTCAAAAGGCCTTAAAATCCTATTTGTTCTTATAATGTATTCCAGACTGAAATCTATAGAAATTATTGTTGGTCAGGTCCGACTAGGATTTTCTCTTGCTTGTAAACCACCTTAAAGAGTTTGTTAAAGGTGGTATGTTTCCAACAGTGGCCAATCCAGGTCACAAGTACCTGGTAGAAACTCATAAAAGAATAGAATAGAATAGAATAGAATTATCTTCTTACATTCAATCTTGGAAATTTCTCAAGGCTTATCTGTTCCCTAATCAAATTTAATTTGTTTAAGTGCATGTAGAATATTATTCTATTTGTAACTCCCTCTATTGTTGAGGTTTACTCTTTTGTAATCCACATAGAATGTATTGAAATATGTGGACTATAAGAGTATTGATGGTATTTGCTTGAGAACCCCACCCAGTCCATACTTCCTGTCCCTGAATGAGGCCAAGGGAAAGAATAGCTCACACACATATTACTAGAAAATGGCAAATGTGTTTGGGAACAAGAGTCACAGCCTTTGCTTAATCTCAGTGAAATGACACCTGACTAGCTCAGCTTGCTGTGTACTTTCACCCTTTTATTAGAAAAGCATTAAGTCATAGATTAAAAGGTCAACAGTTTTATATCATAAATCATAAGATACAAGTTATGGATGATATTCTACTATCATCAGCAGGTCATAAGAACATATGAAGAGTCATACTAGGTCAGACTGATGGTCTATCTAGCCCAGTACCCTGCTTTCAACATTGGCCAATTCAGGTCACAATTACCTGGCAGAAACTCATAAGTGCATAAGTGTTGCCATACTGGGACAGACCGAAGGTTCATCAAGTCCAGTATCCTGTTTCCAACAGTGGCCAATCCAGGTCACAAGTACCTGGGAGAAACTCATAAGTACATAAGTGTTGCCATACTGGGACAGACCGAAGGTCCATCAAGCCCAGCATCCTGTTTCCAACAATGGCCAATCCAGGTCACAAGTAACTGTCAGGATCCCAAAACAGTACAATACATTTTATGCTGCATATCCCAGAAATAAGCAGTGGATTTTCCCAAGTCCATTTTAATAATGGCTTATGGACTTTTCTTTTAGGAAGCTATCCAAATCTTTTTTAAACCCTGCTAAGCTAACTGCCTTTTCCACATTCTCTGTCAACGAATTCCAGAGTTTAATTACTCAATTAGTAGCAACTTTCCATGCTACCAATGCCAGGACAAGCAGTAGCAAGATTCAACAACAGCAAATCCAGTAAAGTTTCTGTCTATTATAAGATTTATGAGAATAAGGAACTCTGCTTGGAGCTGGTCCACATTATTTCTGTGTGGCCACAGATGTGGGAGTATGTAAGTTAAGGGTGTATGCTATTCTCAGTTCCCTGTCCTTTTCTTTATTTACAAGATCGGCTAGATATGTTACACAACTTCCAGAATCTGGACAGGACAATTATTAATAAGCAGGATTAGACTTGTCAGTTCAGCAAGGAAAGCATTTGTTCACTGTTTAATTTTACTTTCCATTCTACCATTTAATACTTAAGGGGGTCTTTTACTAAGGCTTAGCTTGAGTTATCTGCAGCAGGGCCCATTTTATTCCTATGGGCACTGTTACAGATAACTCAAGTTAGGCTTTATTAAAAGATCCCCTTAGGGCCCTGTTTAGTAAGGTGTGCTAGGAATATTGGTGTCTTTAGCATTTAGCGTGCACTAAAAACGCTAGTGCGCTCTTAGCACAGCTTAGTAAACAGGGCTGTTAATATTCCCTTTGAACCGGGGCACCATTGTTTTCATATATGTTCTCAATATCATCAATGGTATGGTAGTACAACTTTTTCTGTAATTTTGGATATGATTTTAAGGTTGGAAATTGGCCAATAGTGTGCATGTATAGATGGATCAAGGGAGGAGTTCTTAGGAACTGGCTTAACTATGGCCTTCCTGCAAGGTACAGGAACTATGCTGAAGGAAAGACTGTTTGGAGGTAGATGCAAGAGAAAGGGTAGGAGACAATGATGCGATATCTTAAGCCAGCTAGAGGGGAGAGAGTCTAGCTGACTTGTTGTGAGACATATATGCAAGACTATCAGGCTGATTTTCGAAAGAGAAGGATGCCCATCTTTCGACACAAATCACAAGATGGGCGTCCTTCTCACAGGGTCGCCCAAATCGGCATAATTAAAAGCCGATTATGGGCGTCCCCAACTGTTTTCCGTCGCGGGGACGACCAAAGTTCATGGGGCGTGTCGGAGGAGTAGCAAAGGTGGGACTTGGGCGTGTCTAATACATGGGCGTCCTCAACCCATAATGGGAAAAAAGGGCGTCCCTGACGAGCACTTGGACGACTTTACCTGGTCATGTTTTTCTTATGACCAAGGCACAAAAAGGTGCCTGAACTGACCAGATGACCACCAGAGAGAATCAGGGATCACCTCCCCTTACTCCCCCAGTGGCCACTAACCCCCTCCCACCCTCAAAAAAATTCTTTAAAAATATTTTTTGTCAGCCTCTATTCCAGCCTCAAATGTCATACTTAGTTCCATCACAGCAGCATGCAGGTCCCTGGAGCAGTTTTAGTGGGTGCAGTGCACTTCAGGCAGGCAGACCCAGGCCCATCCCCCCCTACCTGTTACACTTCTGGTGGTAAATGTGAGCCCTCCAAAACCCACCACAAACCCACTGTACTCACATCTAGGTGCCCCCTTCACCCGTAAGGGCTATGGTAGTGGTGGTGTACAATGGTGGGTAGTGGGTTTTGGGGCTCAGCACACAAGGTAAGGAAGCTATGTTCCTGGGAGCAATTTATGAAGTCCACTACAGTGCCCCCTAGGGTGCCCGGTTGGTGTCCTGGCATGTCAGGGGGACCAGTGCACTACGAATGCTGGCTCCTTCCATGAGCAAAGGGTTTGCATTTGGTCATTTCTGAGATGGGAGTCCTTAGTTTCCATTATTGGCGAAAATCAGAAATGACCAAGTCTAGGGACGACCATCTCTAAGGACGACCTAAATTTCAAGATTTGGGCGTCCCCGACCATATTATGAAATGAAAGATGGATGTCCATCTTGTTTCGATAATACAGGTTTCCCCGCCCCTCCACCGGGACGTTTTGCGAAGACTTCCTCAGCAAAACTTGGGTGTCCCTTTCAATTATGCCCCCCCCCCCTTGTTAGACTAAGAAGTGAGGGATGATAAACTAAAAGAGCTCCAAGTAGATGAGGAAACATCAGACCTAACTGGGGGAGAAAAAGAGGGTGAGACCTGAGAATTCACCTGACTAATGGAGGCTCAAAAGGTGGTGACTTTATTTGCTAAGTGATGAAATATCTTAAATAGCTCTTTAGAGAGGTTCTGAGAATCACTGATGAGAATGGTATAATAGAGGTATCAGAGGCAAAGAATTATTTGATGAATTTTGCAGAAAGAGAAAAAATCCCTCAGATAGAGACAAAGAGCATGTGCCAGAAAGATACAGAAATATTTCCCATTGTTTTAGGTGCTTCAGGCATGATTAAATGGATTTTCAACATGCATTGATAGGTTGTCTATACATATTACATCTTATTAACTCCAGAAGCAAGCTGTTTCCCCATGAAGCAACTACTATGGTGAGTGATAGAGTACATTTAAGAGACCGAGATCATACTCCACATACCCTGGCTTAGGAGTGAGATTCATCACTATCATAGTGCAAATTGACCTATTTGGAGATAATATCCCATGAATAGAAATATACCCACTGACTGATACATACTCTACCGTGTGTCTTTCCAGCTTGTCCCACACACAGACAGCACTGAGTTTCAATGAAGGAAGGGGAAAAATAAAGGTCTGAAAGAAACAAGAAGGCAGATGATCTGCAAGATCAAATGAAGAAAGTCTCTAAAAATACTTATTCACCACAATATTCAATACATACCTAACAGCCCGACATGACCATGTTTTGTTCATGCAGGGGCTGCATCAGGGGCATAAAAGGATCGAGTGGCGTGTTCAGGTAGCCTCACCTCCTTGGTAAAGACTGAGGCCCATTCTGGGCATGTTCAGAGAGGTCCTCTTCTTGGGAAACAGCAGCAGTCACTGAGGGGTGCTGGTGCAGGCAGGTCACTAAAATATTTAAAACATTTGGAGAAGCTGTCTCCAGATTTAGGACCACTAAGCACTACGGAGGGAGAGAGGAGACATGATAGATATCTTTAAATATCTCAAGGGCATTTATGTACAGGAAGAGAGCCTTTTTCAAATGAAGGAGAGCTCTGGAATGAGGGGGTCATACGTCAAATTTAAGAGGGAATAGGCTTAGGAGTAACCTAAGGAAGTATTATTTCACAGAAAGGGTGGTGGAGGCATGGAATGGCCTCCCGGTGGAGGTGGTGGAGTCGAGGACTGTTCCAGAATTTAAAAAGGCATGGGATAAGCATGTGGGATCGCTTAGGAACAGGAAGAATTAGGGGTTACAGAGGATGGGCAGACTGGATGGGCCATATGGCCTTTATCTGCTGTCATGTTTCTATGTTTCTACTAGGGAGAGAGCCAGATAGCGGCATGGAAAATCATCAGTAGCCCGTCTGAGTCTGGTCACCCCCTTCAGAAATACAGTTCTCCCTTCTTTACATCCTGACAATCGACTCCTGAAGACTAGCAAACTGTTGGATTTGTTAGCAACAGGAGCGTTGGGTCCTTCTGGAATCATGTCTATCAGATTATCATTGCTATGATATAAATATAAGAGAGAGAGAGGACGAAGTACTTCTAATGGAGTAGAGGAGTGGCCTAGTGGTTAGAGCACCAGTCTTTCAATCCAGAGGTGGCTGATTCAAATCCCACTATTGCTCCTTGTGATCTTGGGCAAGCCACTTAACCCTCCATTGCCTCAGGTACACAATTAGATTGTGAGCCCTCCTGGAACAGAGAAAGATCCAGAATACCTGAATGTAACTCACCTTGAGCTACTACTGAAAAAGGTATGAGCAAAATCTAAATTAATAACAAGAAAGTGGTGAAGGCAAATCACAGAGCAAGGATGTATATGAAAATTAAGCAAATTATTTTCTGAATTGACTGTGTAACTGTGGACAGGCTCCAGTCAGTCTTACTGGGAACCTGGGGGGCACTCTGGCATGACCAGGCTCTAGGGCGTTCAACCTATTATTCTCACTTTAATTTAGCCTGAAATCTCAAACTATTGGAGACCATTTCTTTTTCCTCTGGTGTTATGTTGATGTCACAGACCCTGCAACTTTCTACAATGTTTCATACTCTATAAAAGAAGAAACTGGCACCTTATAAGTTACCAATTATTTGCTTCTGGGGGCAAAGGTTCACTTTGTCCAATGGCAAACTGAACTCTTGTCCTCAAAAGCTGATGCCTTAATACATTGGTTAGTCTGGAAGCTACTCCCCTGAGAAATTTTTTTATCACTCGTTTGTACACTTCATTGAGTTTATGCAGACCGTAGCCCCCCCCCCCCCCCCCATGAATCTCTGAGAAAAACTGGGGAGAAATCAGAGCTATAGCTGCATACCACCTAGAGCCTTTCACAGACATGCTCTCCTTTAGCTCAGAATTTCCAGTGTTTTCATTGATCAGATTCACTGTGCCAATGTGTTTTTGATGCAGTCAAAGCTGGTAACCGATAATGTTCTTACGATGCAACTCAGAACACTTTTAGAAAACAATAATGTACCTTTCAAGTGGATTTTAGACAGACAGCGTTAATTTGATTCCACTGGTTTTCTATCTTGCCAACATACACACTCCTGAACCCTAAAGCTTTCATCTCAGAACCAATATAGAAATGTTGTATGCTGTATTGTTTATTCGCCAGTATGCCCAGGAGTCGCTTGCTGATTAAAGGCACATGGTCCTTTCTCTGAGATTCTTTTTTTTGTGTGTTTTTTATGTTTTTGTTTTTTTTTGCTGTCAGGATCCAGAGTATCTTATTGCTATGCCATTCAGACTATTTTTGATCCCTCCTGGCTCCACCTTCTGTTGTTTACATTTCCAAAAAGATTGAAGAAAATATATCAAGCTTACCCTTTCTTCATTCAAAGAAGCAAAGCGTTATTCCGTGTACAAAAAAATTTACAAAGTGCCAAATTACTAATAACAAGCAATTTTGGTAATTTTCTGCAGTAGGAGAAGCTAAATGTCAAAGTTTTCAAGGGCTAACTGCACTGGAGAGAGTAAAGTATCAGTTAACCTTTAGGAAAAGCAAGACATTAAAAGGTGAGTTGGTGTCTGTTGACTTTTAATGTGTGTCGAAAACATGTATTAGTTAAAAAAAAAAACATCTTTTCAACGTCAAACCTTATTTATACATTGATTTCTCTCTTCCAAATAGTCGAGGCTATATTGAGATTACCTATTCTCGCTGTGACTGGAGCTCTTGACGCAGAAGAAACAACACTTAACCGTCAGACATCTATTAGTTGAAAAAAAAACCCATTCCAAATCCGTTTTGTTTTATTGTTATTATCATCATTATTATTTTTAATGCTGTCTAGAGAAACTTTAGCGGCACGCTACGTGCTGCAGGAATGGGCAGAAGTTTAGAGCTGCGAGGGGAAGTTGATCGCTGGAGCACTGTGATGGTCAGAGAGTGGGAGACAAAAAAAAAGATGACTTTATGTGGACAAAATGAATGAAAGTCGGGTACGGGTGCAATAAACAAGGAAGGGACACGGGCAATTTTAGTCCAATTCATATGGTGATAAAAGACATTTTCCCGCTGGAGGGGAACGCAGTCATGTTTTTAAAATCATTTTTCCGTCAGAGAGAGAGAGAGAGAGAGAGAGAGAGAGAGAGAGAGAGAGAGAGAGAGAGAGTGAGTGAGTGAGTGAGTGAGTGAGTGAGTGTGTGTGTGTGTGTGTGTGTGTGTCAGAGTGAGTGAGTGAGTGTGTGTGTGTTTTATTATTATTATTAGAGCATTAGTGATATAACAAGATGCTTTTCAGCCCAGCCAGCTAAGACTCTATTCCAAGGTGGCACATTCATTTTCTGGAAGGTACTTGTGTTACACGTCTTTCATTTGTCTTCTGGGAAGGGCGAAAAATGAGAAAAGAATACCATCTAAACTTCACTGTATGGTACACGAGTTGCTTCTGCATTCTCGGTGGTGGTGGTGGTGGTGGTGGGGGGGGGGGGGGGGGGGGGGGTAAGCCTTAGTCTCTGGCTGCTTTTGTTCTGGTGTCAGCAGAGGAAATCCACTGCTGCCACCGGAGCGCCCGCGGACAAAGCATCCCGGCAGTGACACCGAGTCAGGAGCCAGGGGGCGCAAAGAGAGAGAGAGAGAGAGAAATCCAAAGAAAAGCCACCCCAGTCCGTCCGCCTTTGGCATCAGAGCCACACTGGAGAAAGGCGAACCCAGACGCCCCCCCCTCTTCCCCTGTATATAAGCAGTTCGCCTCTGCTCTTGTCGTCTCCTCCTCTTCAGCTCTTTCTGCCCGAGCGCAGCAGTTGCGCCTAGCGCAAGGCTTTGCCATTTTCCAGCCTAGCCGCTTCCCCGCCCCCACCCCTGGACCTGCTCTTTGGGGATCTGGGGAATCCCAGCCGAAGGACCTACTAGTCTCATTCCCCCTGCGCTCCCCGCCTTATAGGGAGGTTGTGGCAGGGAACAGCCCTGCAGAAGTGATTCTGCACCAGGAAAAGTTGGACGCCTTACACTTATTTAAGCGCCCTCCTTTATTTTTAGTTTTTTAGTTCTAACTTTCAGATTTCTAAGTCAAGTGGCCAATTGGCTTCATTCTTTTTAAAAATTTTGTTTGGTTTTTTTGTTGCTGTTGTCTTGTGGGGGGAATTGGTTTGGCTTCACGTTGGTTGCAGCTGAGCAGGACCATCCAGCTGTTTTCCGGATCTTTGCTCACCCAGCGGTTCCAGGTCGTCCTGTCAGAAAGATGGATCCAGCAGCCTTTTCCCTCAACCAAAGCTCCAGGAACTTCAACGCGTCCTGGGTGGCCGAGGAGGACGAGCCTTTCCTGGGCATCGGCCTCGATAACTTTCTCATCCTCATCGTCTTCGGGCTGATTTTCGCCCTGGGGGTTTTGGGCAACTCGCTGGTCATCACGGTGCTGGCGCGCAGCAAGCCGGGCAAACCGCGCAGCACCACCAACATTTTCATCCTGAACCTGAGCATCGCCGACCTGGCTTACCTGCTCTTTTGCATTCCTTTCCAGTCCACCGTCTACGTGCTGCCCACCTGGGTGCTGGGCGCCTTCATCTGCAAGTTCATCCATTACTTCTTCACCTTGAGCATGCTGGTCAGCATCTTCACCCTGTCGGCCATGTCGGTGGACCGCTATGTGGCCATCGTGCACTCCCGGAGGTCTTCCTCCATCCGCATCTCCCGAAATGCCCTGATTGGCGTTGTGCTCATCTGGATCATCTCCATCGCCATGGCCTCGCCGGTGGCTTACAACCAGCGCCTGATCCACAGGGTGGGCAACCTGACCTTCTGCTGGGAGCAGTGGGCGAACCTAAAGCACAAGAAAATCTACGTGGTGTGCACTTTCGTGTTCGGCTACCTGCTGCCCCTTCTTCTCATCTCCTTTTGCTATGCTAAGGTAGAGTGAATGCGTGTGTTTTCATTTTTTTTTTAATGTACTGTTAACATGAATGGTGTAACGGACCCCCTGTGGAAGGCAATGTGTAAATGCCTGGATGCAATCTCAGTCTGAAAAGTGCAGCCTGAGAAGTTTTCAGTTGCAATTGGGGTCTGGGGTCAGCGGAAACACGAGCGAAAGAAATGGGCGGAGAGTGGCTCTAGCCGTGTTTCCCCTGATTACTTTCATCACTAAACGTATCTGCAGCCTGTTGATCTTCCAACTCTGGGAGGTAATGCTGCTCTTACTGTGTTGGTGAGCTTTTTCTTTGGCCGTGAAATCTTGAAGCTGAGTAGCTTTGCCGTCAGTACTTGTTTGGGGGTGGGGTGGGGGGGGGGGGGTGTCTCTGAACGATAATAAAGTTGCACCCGCTAAGCACTCTTTGAAGTTAGATAAGATTCCAAATGGTAAAATTCCCAGAATGTTCAGTAGATTTTGCATCCCTGGTCCATTTTCTCCTCACTGGGTTTGTGGGAGACGATCTCATGCTAGTAATGTGGTGATTTCTTTCACAACTGGCTGACGGGGAGTGATTGAAAATCTTTGACTTGGCTTAGTGAAGTTTACTGGTGGGACTGAGACATCACACCAAACTTGCAAAAGGATAAATTATCCACACAGAGATGCCTTCTCCACAATGCATCAACTAACCATACAACAGTAGTAAATTCTGTGGGTGGATGTTTTAATGTTTGAAGTTTGTGCCAAAAACTCCCCTTATTGTCTACAAGAGAATAATTATATCGCTCTTATGTTACGCAAGTTGGCTAAATTCCTCTGGTGCCCTACAATGAAAGATTTTCTGTTAGGAATGAGCAGAGTGACTGTTACCAAAAGGCATTAAAATGCCTTATGTGTACAGTCCTCCAAATTAATGATACCAAGGAATTAAATGAAGAAGGTTTTTAATTCTGCACATTGCTCCTTCCACGTGGAATGGCTTGGTCAAGGATTTCTGCTTCTCCTGTAAATCATGAACAATCCTTGAATGGTAGCAGGCTGGTTTATCAGATAAATAATCCCCACCAAGCACAGCAGTGTGATTTCTCCTCTGCTGTACAGATCCAGGTAGGGTAGTTACTGCCAATAGATGTCCTATCCAAATGGTACTGGTGTTTAAGCATGTGAGGAAGGTTTTTCTTTCCTTTCCTTTTTTCTTTCTGCTGTGTGACCCGTGAAAAGGGCAGAGTTTGGAATTCTGATAATCAGACTCAATAATTTACCATACCTAGGAATGAGGAGGAAGGGGATTGCTATTCTTAGGTCACCTCATCCCAGGTGGATCCATTTCTGCATTTACTCTGTTGCATGCATGGATTTGGAGTTCTGATGTTGCTCAAAGAGGAGGTCAGAGCTGCAAATCCATGCATCCACAAGGGCAAACATAAATTGGATCAGATTGATTGATCGATCTGCCCTGAGGTGGCCACCCTAGATCTTTGCCTTTATCGTGCTGCTTTATTTTAGTGGCTTTTGCTCTGATATCTCTTTGGGTTGCCACATGGTGCAGAGAGTATTTAAGTTATATCTCACATAACCTTTGTAATTCTTATCTACGGTGTCCCCAGTGTCATTTTGGTGGGTAATGAAAACACACTTCCACTTCCTTGACTCATATCACAAACATTTCGAATGAAATGAAGTGTGACTAAGTATTATTAGCTATAATCATGAACAGGACTGGTTTGTTTATTTAGCATATCTTCTCATTTTATTAACTTTAAAGTCCTGGAACTGATCCCCATCCAGACTACTTACACATCCACCCTTTACACTTCTACAGCCCCCCACTCCCCCACCCTCCCTTTTCCCCTTTTCTTTCCCAGCAGCACATAACCTATTAAGGAATAATCCTATATAATAATTCTCACCTCCAACATTCTGAAGCTGCCTGGATCCGTGGATCCCTTGGAGATGGTCTGGATCATGTTGTAGTAGATAACAGTGATGTCACACAACCCACACCAGATTGGCCAGTAGAAGGGAGAGGGGCGGAGCCACGATACAGGGAGCAGCGAATCAGCACAACACGGGGAATGCACAGCAGCAGTAACAGAAGCCTCTCTCACACAGTCACTCTCACATACACTGTCTCAAACATACACACTCAGAGGAAAACCTTGCTAGCGCCTGTTTCCTTTCAAACAGAAACGGGCCTTTTTTACTAGTGTTATAATAAATTATCCTTGACACAAGTTGGAAGTAAATAGGCTGCAGCTTTGTTTATTAAAGATAACAAATATAACCATAACAAGAACAATAAACAAGTAATTCAATCATACTGGATACAATTCCTTTTCACGTCACCATCCTGCCATGACAGCTAGGGTGTAAGGATATGGCATGGACCTCCGTGCCCCTCCTTTCCATGAACCCTCTTGCCAGTCTGCTCTTAGCTCCTAATTAAACGCTCATCCCCTGATGAGCTAAGCTCCATAGCTTGAATGTTTGCCCACTGCAACATCGTTCCCCGAACCGAGCAACCTTTGCCGCAAAGTCCCCATCTCGCCCCTCTGAAAACCTCCAGAAAGGGAGGGAGGGAGGGAGGGCGGGAAAGCCGCCTCTGAGGAGCAGGGTGAAAGCCCTGCTACACGGAAGTGGCTCGCTTAAATAGGCCAGCCACCGGGGACCATTCCCTTTGGCTTGCCCACCAATCCCATCAGTTCTTTCCACTGGGAAACTTAAATTAAATCAAAGCCACCCAATCTTCCTGCCCGGGTCTTAGTCCCCACCCTTCAAATCCACAACTCTGGTCCCTTCACCACCTCCCCCCCCCCCTCCACATTGTTCCTGTGCTTGCCTGCCTGCGAAGTTTCTAATTCTCCCAAGTTCTCCAGCAATTACAGGCCGCACAGCCCACCAACCAGTTCAGAGTTAAACTCATCCATTTAGATGAGCTCTTGGTCTTAAACTTTAAAGTGAAAGCTATAACTTAGCACAGATATCTCTCTAAACACTAAAATTGCCTACTTTTTGTTGGGCGGTCTGTGGGGATATTCAATGGCACTTTCTGGTTAAGTGCTGATATATATCCCCACTTAAGTGGTGTTAAGCAATTTAGGGGCCCTTTTACTAAGGTGCACCGAAAAAATGGGCTGCGGAAGTGTAGGCGCATGTTTTGGGTGTGCACAGATCCATTTTTCAGCATGCCTATAAAAAAGGCTTTTTAAAATTTTTTGCCAAAAATGGACATGCAACAAAATAAAAATTGGCATGTCCATTTTGGGTCTGAGACCTTACCGCCAGCCATTGATTTAGTGGTAAGGTCACATGTGGTAACCGTGCAGTAATCATCTATGCACGTAGAATGATGATTGCCAACCAGGTTCTGTTGCACGCCAGAAAATAAAAATTATTTTCTGGTGCGTGTAGCAGATGTGCGGCAAAAATGAAATTACCGCAAGGGCCATGCAGTAGCCGGGCAGTAACTCCAAACTGACATGCTTTGGGTGCGTGTAGGCACCTATGCGGTTTAGTACAAGGGCCCCTAACGCAGGCAGGATAGGCTCCTGCCTGCTTAAATTGCTTTGAATATCGGCCAGACAGAACTTCAACAAACAGCGTGCGCGAACTGGCAGCCAATGAAGTTCTGTGTCGAGCACCAAAAAGTAATCTGGTGATAGGATTTTTAAAAATTTGAAAATGGATAAAAAAAACCTCCCAGTACAACAGGTATAGAAAAGGTTGCAATATTCCTTGGAAGTGAGCACAATAGCTGGGGCATGAAGAACAAAGTAATCATGTGAAAAATAATCTTTTACCCACTTAAGTATTCTCAGATTGTAGAAAACATTTCGAATCAACCTATTTAATTGAGCTTTCATGGTTCAGTTCAAGCCAAAAATAACCCTCAATTTTCATAGGGATGATTCAAACCCAAATTCAACTCCATTCAACACAATATTAGGCGATGGACTTGGTATAGCAGGAGGGTCAAACCAGATTAACTTGGTTTTGGCTGTGCTCAGTTAAAATAAACAGAGGCTGCCCATTCCTCAACTAGAGTAAAACAGTTCTGAGGTATAGCAGCTTGTATGGAAGATTCAAAAGGAATCAATAAGGTAATATCATCGGTATAAGATGTCCTGTTACTTTTCTTGCCATGACTACTTTGAAAAGGATCAGGAAGAGTTGGGAGCCTTGAAGGACTCTACATCTCATCTTCCATTTGTCAGAAATAAGACATTTGCCCATTTAACTGAATATGATCTATAAACCAGGCAAGCTCTCTTCCTGATATTCCAATGGCGTCAAGTCATGATTTATCAAGTCAAAAGCTGCAGATAGACTGATTTGTAGTAGCAGCATTTGATAACCATGGGCTATTTGCATATGTATTTCTAAGAGCAAAGTCCCTAGTAGGGTCTCTGTGCTAAAATCTTTACAAAAAGTGGATTAAGTAGGAGAATATTATGATCTTCCAAATAAGTGGTCAGTTGGCATGCGACAATGCTTTCAGTCATTTTTGTGAACAACAGGATACCGGCTATTGGTCTATGTTTGATGGTTCAAAATTATTCTGAGTAGGATTGCTCAATATGTGTCAAAATGATCTCTCCTAAAGAGCTAGGAAAATGCCCTTTTCTGAATAGATCTGATCGTGTTGTATACAACCAGGCTATAAACTCTGAAGGTGCTGAATCATATAAATAATAAGGACAAGCATCAAAAACACATTGACTCCTTATCTTTTAGGAGCCTAGTAGCATAAATTTAGGTGCTGACCACTCAATATTCCACGGTACTTCAAGTCATTTTGAAATGCAGGCTGCACCAGATAGGAGTGAGTTGGCATTACTCCAGCGTGTTTCTCTCTAGACCACCAGGGACCCACAAACATAGGTCTGGGGGGGGGGGGCTATTGGAATAGGGTGGGGGGCTTGAGTCAAGGTCGGCTTGGAATTTCTTCAGGGGTTGGGTTAGAGGGGAGATCTTAAAGAGGTTATCTCCAGTTCTAGGGTGCGGTGGGATGGGATGGGGATCAGAATGTGGGGTCACTGGACCTTATTGGCTACGGCCTACAGGTTAATCGGGCACCAGCTGATATTCAGACCGGTGTCTGGGTAACACTGCATAAAGGGTCCATTTTACTGAAGCTTAGCATGTGTCATGTGACCTGTAGGTATAAGTAGGATGAGCAGACAAAAAGAGAGGTGATGATCTGCACACCAATGTAGCAGCAAGCAATGAGCAGACCACTTCAATCCGGCTTTCGCCCCCTACACTCGACAGAAACGGCACTATCTAAAGTCTGCAATGACCTGTTCCTTGCCAAATCCAAAGGTCACTACTCCATCCTCATCCTCCTCGACCTGTCCGCCGCTTTTGACACTGTCAATTACAACTGACTTCTCGCCACACTGTCCTCATTTGGATTCTAGGGCTCTGTCCTCTCCTGGTTCTCCTCTTATCTCTCCCACCGTACCTTCAGAGTACACTCTCATGGTTCTTCCTCCACCCCCATCCCTCTCGCTGTTGGAGTTCCTCAGGGATCTGTCCTTGGACCCCTTCTTTTCTCAATCTACACCTCTTCCCTGGGCTCCCTAATCTCTTCTCATGGTTTCCAATATCATCTTTATGCTGATGACACCCAGCTCTATCTTTCCACACCAGACATCACTGCGGAAACCCAGGCCAAAGTATCGGCCTGCTTATCCAACATTGCTGCCTGGATGTCCAACCGCCACTTGAAACTGAACATGGGCAAGACCGAGCTTATTGTCTTCCCTCCCAAACCCACTTCTCCTCTCCCTCCACTCTCTATCACAGTTGATAACACCCTCATCGTCCCCGTCTCATCTGCCCACAACCTCGGAGTCATCTTCGACTCCTCCCTCTCCTTCTCTGCGCATATCCAGCAGATAGCCAAGACCTGTCACTTCTTCTTCTATAACATTAGCAAAATTTGCCCTTTCCTCTCTGAGCACACCACCCGAACTCTCATCCACTCTCTCATTACCTCTCGCCTTGACTACTGCAACTTACTCCTCACTGGCCTCCCACTTTGCCATCTATCCCCCCCTTCAGTCCATTCAGAACTCTGCCACATGCCTTATCTTTCGCCTGGACCGATATACTCATATCACCCCTCTCCTCAAGTTACTTCACTGGCTTCCGATCAGGTACCGCATACAGTTCAAGCTTCTCCTATTAACCTACAAATGCACTCGATCTGCAGCCCCTCCTTACCTCTCTACCCTCATCTCCCCTTACGTTCCTACCCGTAACCTCCGCTCTCAAGACAAATCCCTCCTTTCAGTACCCTTCTCCACCACCGCCAACTCCAGGCTCCGCCCATTTTGCCTCGCCTCACCCCATGCCTGGAATAAACTCCCTGAGCCCATACACCAGGCCCCCTCCCTACCCATCTTCAAAGCCTTGCTTAAAGCCCACCTGTTCAATGTCGCCTTCGGCACCTAACCACCATACCTCTATTCAGGAAATCTAGACGGCTCCAACTTGACATTTCGCCCATTAGATTGTAAGCTCTTTTGAGCACGGACTGTCCTTTTTGTTAAACTGTACAGCGCTGCATAACCCTAGTAACGCTCTAGAAATGTTAAGTAGTAGTAGTAGTAAATATGGAAGCGCTGGGCAGTTTATTAATACAATTACCCCATTACCTCATGTGGCCATGTTTCGCCCTACAGCTGCGTCAGGGGTAAAAACTAATAAAAGAATGAAATGAAAATAATTAATCAAAATGATAAAATAAGCAAATAACAATAATTAAAACAATCAAATTAAAAGGATAAAATCATATAAATGACAACTAATTAAAACAACAGTGATAATATCAAATGTAAATACATGACAAAAAAAAGTAAAACATGCATACGCATAGTAGCTATATAAAAACAAAACGGAGACTAATAATACAAAGTAAAAGCCAAAGGAGAAGTCAAAGATGTGTGAGAAGGGGGAAATCATGAAAGGGTTATTTCAAGTTCTGGGGTGCGGTGGGATGGGGGATCAGAAGTTGGGGCCACTGGGCCTTATAGGCTACTGCCTACAGGTTAACCGGGCACCATCTGATATTCAGACTGGTGCTTGGGTAACCTCACTGCATAAAGGGTCCCCTTTACTTAAGCTTAGCATGTGCCACATGGCCTGTAAGTATAAATAGGATGTGCAGCATTTAGTGCATGCTAATGTCTGGTAGTACGTGCCAAGCTTTAGTAAAAGGGCTCCAAAGTTAAGACAGCCTTTTTTTTGTCTTAACTTTATGCAGTTGCCTAACTGCGTAGTGAACTGAATATCGCCATTAACTGGCTAGACCACTGCTGTGCCCAAACTCCACCCCTGGGCCGGTCCTAACATCACCCGTTAGGGGATTGCTGGTTAGTGGGAATATTCGGTGGTTCTGTCTGGTTAAGTGCCACTGAATATCACCTTTTAGCCCTGACCAAGTGATTTAAATGGCAGTTTATATTGCTTTGAATATCTAGCCTCAGGTGTTTTTTCTTTAATATCAGACCCTTCATTTTTTACCTAGTGAATTCTTTGCTTGAACATTGTCAGCTCATCACATAACTCATTGCCAGCTATTCTGTGAGAGCACAAGTTGTGCTACTCAGCTTAGTTCGTTTCAGTGTGTCCCAAGAGCCAGAAAAGGGTAGTAAATGGATTTTGAATGTTCAAATAACTCAGACTTAGCCTATGCTTAACTGTGTTGACCACTGTCTCTGGTAATCACTGGTTGATCCCACAATCCAGCTAAGGAGTGGGAACAGGACCAGGTTCTTCAAAATAAACCAAGGAGTCTTGATATGTAGTTAAAAACTTTTATTTGATGATGATGACTTGACATGGTACTATTTTTCAGCACATACATGTCAGTTTCAGGAGTCTGCACAGATATAAATAATCACAAATATAAACATAATAAACATATAAATTGCAATATAAAAAGTGTAATAAAACATAAATGGTAGCATGACGGTAATCAACATAAGACCACAGACAATGAATCATAGACTAAAAAGTTAAGTAACGTGAATTATATTGTAAAGGACAAGTGAAAAGTATATCATCTTTTTTTAAGTGCTTAAAGCAAGTGATACAAATGAATGTTGTCTGAAATAGACAGTATTTAAAAGAGGCAAACAGAAATAAAAATCAGATATCTTATAAATGAATGTCAAAGTAAGAGGCAAAATGAAGAGTTACACAGTTGTCCAGTTGGTGGTGTATAAGATTTTATATATATAAAAAAAAAAAAGAATCAATTTCCATTACTGAGTTAAACAAGCACAGAGGATTAAACAAGTGGTGGAGGGTGAAGGAGATGGGGGGAGGGGGATATTTTCTTCCTTCATGATTTTCTGAGTGTGAATGATCAGTTATATATGCTGCTCAATTGTCACCAGAAATTGTTTTTTTTTTTAAAGCTTTTTTTTTTAAATCATCATTGGTATGGAAATTGTTTTCATGTGATTTACAAAAATAACAGTGTACAGACACACTTTATACATTTCCCCCCTAATTCTATATAATGCTATGGCACTTAAAATTGCACACACAAATTTGGGTGCATGTATAATTTGCACACGCAATTGAGTAACAAGCCAATTAATGCCAATAATTGGGTGCTATTAGTCAATTATTGGTGCTAATTAGGAACTATTTGAATTTATGCTCTTCAGATTAACTCATAAGTGTTTATGCACGAATCCAGAAAGGGAGTGTGGCCATGGGAGGGGCATGGGCAAGTCAGGAGTGCTTCTAGAGTTTACACACACTGTTATTCAGTGGATCTGTGCCTAATGCAGGTGCCAGGGTTTATACCAGATTTCAGTTGGTGTAAATCTTCACACCCAAAATTGGTCACGGATCCTGGCGCAAAGCACTATTCTATAAACAGTGCCCAACTTTGACCTCCGGTTATAGAATGGTACTTAGTGCTTATTTTTTAGCACCCAAATTTGGGCACCGTTTACTGAATTTAGCCCTTTGTAGATGAAAAAAAAATCAACATTGACGTGTAAATGTGTCGATAATTTTAGAAGATCAGGTCTGTATATGTAGATCAGATTAAAATCAGCACATTCCTGCACCGAGGAATATACAAATAATAATTAAAAAACCTGATGCAGAAGATATATATAGAAGTGTCCTGAAAGAGGGAAACGTGTAAAAGGGTTGTGTATAATACAAGGGAAAGGACATGCAAATGGTGGCAAATTGAATATACATGTGTATCCCTGGCTCACAGCCGCCTGCATGTGTAAAGTCTACAGGTGCTGCTAGCGATTTGTACATGTATGTTCCACCTAAAAGACTAGTGAGGTAGGTATTTGTTCAGGCTTTTTAGGAGCTGTAAATGTTGACATTTAAATGTCTCGCCCAGCATGTTAACGTGCTGTGTGAAATCAGTTCTGTATGTACACTGCCCATTGCATGTCCCTAATGTGCCCCTTTTCAAGATGATGATATCTGAACATAGCTGGGGCTTACACATGTAAATCATAGCCTTTCTAAATTCATGCATTACATGTGGATGCCATTTAGATTTAGAAATTCTAGCATGCCCGCATGCCAATTGGGAATAGGGCTGCTAGACATGTATTTGAATATGCATATGCCAGAGGAAAAGAGAGGTAGAGGAGATGTGATACAGACATTGAAGTACGTGAAAGCTATTAATATACAAACAAATATGTTCCAAAGATGTGGAGCTGGTAGAACTAAAGGACATGAATTGAGATTGCAGATCGGTAGGTTTAGGAGTAACATCAGGAAATACTTTTTCACTGAGAGGGTTGTGGACAACTGGAATGTCCTTCCAGTAGAAGTGGTGGAGTCAAAAAGGGTGAGTGAACTTAACAATGTGTGGCTTAAACACAGCAGATGCTTAAACAGAAAGTGTAAGGAAGCAAAACATGGCTGCTTGGATGTTATGTTGGGCAAAAGTAGTTGGGATCCAAGGCCAGTGCTGAATGGACTTCTGCAGTTTGTGTCTCGCAAACAGCAAAATACAGATGCAGATTCATCAACTCCAGTATTTGGGAACTAAGGCCACTACTGGACAGACTTCTATGGTTTGTGTCCCACAAATTGCAAAATACAGCAGTAGATTTTGCAACACTGTTGAAATGTTATGCTGGCCAAGAGTAGTTGGGAACTAAGGCTAGTACTGGACAGACTTCTACGATCTCTGTTTCACAAATGGCAAAAGATAGATGCAGATTTGGCAACTCCAGTATTTGGGAACTAAGGCTACTGCTGGACAGACGTCTACAAAGTATGTCCCATATGAGGAAAGACTATAGGGATTAGGGCACTTCAGCTTGGAAAAGAAATGGCTGAGGGGGGATATGATTGAGGTTTATAACATTCTGAGCGGTGTAGAACAGTGTTTCCCAAGTCCAGTCCTGGAGTACCCCTTGCCAGTCAGGTTTTCAGGATATCCACAATGAATATGTATGAACTTGATTTGCATTTACTGCCTTCCTTATATGCAAATCTCTTTTATGCATCTTCATTGTGGATATCTTGAAAACCTGACTGGCACGGGGCACTCCAGGACTGGACTTGGGGAAACACTGGTATAGAATGGGTAGAAGTGAATCAATTTGTCACTCTTTCAAAAAGTACAAGGCCCAGGTGATAATGAAATTACATGGAAATATTTTTAAAATAAATAGGAGGAAATATTTTTTTCACTCAAAGAATAGTTAAGCTCTAGAACTTGTCGAAGGATGTGGTAACAGTGGTTAGCATATCTGGGTTAAAAAAAAGGTTTGGACAAGTTCCTGGAGGAAAAGTCCATTGTCTGTTATTGAGATGGACATGAGGGAAGCCAGGGGAAGACATCGTAATATTGAAATTATCAAGTCAAATATTATTAGCAATACTTTTGGTTATAGCATATATTGTCCCAAGACTGTATCACATTTAATTGCCCATATGTGGTTGGCATGATGGCAAATTGCAAATCAGTGTTTAATCATGAATGACTATACCTTGCACAGAGTGATGGGCATGGCTCTGGCCTCCTTGTTGGGCAGAATGGATGGACCGTGCAGGTCTTTATCTGCCATCATTTATTGTGTTACTACATTATAATTTGCCTTAACCTCTGTTTCCAGCATCTTCCTTGGTACCTCAGCACTAAGGACACCCATAAAAAGCATGAAAATTAAACCCAGGGCATGATTAGATGGTGGTTACTTGGATTTCTTTCTTTCTTTCTTTATAATTTTAAATTCATTACATTTCAAAAAGAAACAAACAAGCAATTTCAAACTTGCCAACATATGGAAGGGAAATGGGAATAAAATGAAGAAAAACAAGAGGAGAGAAAAAAAAGCAAAAACTGAAGTGCTTTCAACATTAGAGAATAAAACTATTTTCAGCTCCCCCAACCTTCCCTGTCTCTAAGCCACAGAAACATCTCCAGTCTTCTTACATTTCTCCAAATGTGCTGGATCTATAAATATATACCTCTGGTCCTGATAGGTAATGAGACAGAAGGGAACCTAAGAAAAAAAAGTACTTGGATTTTAACAAAGGTTTCAATACTAGCTGCACTGGAGGCTCAGAAGTAAAATGAAGAGCTTGGGGCTAGGCCTTAAGTTGTTGGACTGAATTAAAAACTAGTTGAGTGATAGACAACAAGGGATAGAAAGCTGCCTGCCTGAGAGCTCTCCTGTGGTCAGTTTTATCCAATGTCTTATGAACAATAGAGGTTAGAAACTGAGGTTTGAAGATGATACTAAGACCTGTAGGGAGTTGGACATGCCTGAAGAAGTAGACTGACTAGAAAATAATCATAAAAAGCTTGAGGAATGAAAAAAATAAACAAACCAGAACAATGTATAGTGCTGCATAAATACAAAAGAACAATACTCATAGGGGACAGGTACAATTCTAGGGAGAAATTCCATAACTGAACACTATAAGTGAGGGACCTGGATGCAGCTCACTGAGCGCGAATTCTAAAATGGCATCTGGGCACCCAGATTGCAGTCTAGAATACTAGAATAATTTGTCAACTATTTGCCTACATTTAGAAATGTCCACTTGAGCCATGTCAAGAGTAGGCATAAATGTGTGTGCCTAAATACACCATTTTAACATGTAACTTACAGTGTTCTACAAATTACGAGTGGAAGTGGAAGTTCCACCTATGCCCTGCCCATGTGCATAGAAATGTGAAAGGGTCCAAAGTACATAAACCAAACAAGCACACAAGAAAAGCACATAAGGGCCTTCAGGAGCAGGACAATGAAAAGTTCTTTATTGAAGAGACCCAACATGGGCCGTGTCTCGGCGACAAATCACCTGCATCAGAGGTCACAAATATATGCAGGTATGCATGTAAAGTAATACAGGTCTGCCGATAACATAACACCTCAGTATAATGCCTTCTCAGAGCACCTGGTATAAATGCATATAATAAAAAGTAGCTGTGATGAGTCCTGCCCTCACACAAAACTCTGTTAGAAGAAAACGCACATGTAAAGCCACAGCCAAAACCTCCTCTTTTTATAATTTTATCCACACCTTTGATCTGGTATAAAACCAGAGATGGGGTTGTTTACTTTTTAAAAGTACATAAGTAAAAAGTGTAAGTATTGACTTCAAAAGTAGTGAAGTAAAAGTAGAAAGTCTTATCCAAAATACAACAACAACAACAACAGCAAAAACACCTCAAGTAAAAGTAATAAAGTACAGCTTTCAAAGCTACTTTTAAAATACAAAGTAAAAAGTATTCTTAACAAGTTGGACCGTAGAATCTAGTATCTTTACAAGCAGACTTCCATGGGGTCACACAAGGTCCTTCCTAGAAAAAAAACAACACCTTGAGCGTCGCAGTGGGCAGAAGAACATTAATACATCTATTGGAAAACAAACAAGCGGATTAGTACAGATTAGTCCTACACAGACACTTGATGATAACAGAATACCCAACTTTTTTCATACATGAACAGAGGCTTCCCCTCATGAAGCATAGAATAAGTAACCACAAATTAAAAATAAAAATATGTAGAAAATGCTCTTTTCTGAGCATTGGAGAGGAATACAAAGAGGAGCATAATCGAACGGGGTGCCCAAGTTTTCCTGAGGGCATCCCCGCAGGAAGGCCCCTTGAAGGGGCAGGGAAACCGCTATTATAGAAAGAAGATGGGCGTCCATCTTTCGTTTTGATAATATGGTTGGGAACGCCCAAATCTCAACATTTAGGTCAACCTTAGAGATGGTCGACCTAAATGTTGAGATGGTCGATCTTAGAGATGGTCGGTCCCGGTTTTCGGCCATAATGGAAACCGAGGATACCCATCTCAAAAACGACCAAATCCAAGCCTTTAATGAGTTGTGTGCATAAATTCTAATTATTGCCAATTAGTGTTCATTATTGCTTCATAAGTGTTGTTAAAAATGCTGATTGGCTTGTTAAGCCAATGAAGTTACGCATCTAGTTATAGAATACACATGGATTTGGCGTGGATCTCTAGGCATACTATATAGAATCCGGGGGATAATGTGTACAGTGCTGTGTATGTCTAGTAGCACTACAGAAATGATTAGTAATAGATCATGTGTAAATTTTAAGCATGAATCCCATGCCTAAATTTATGGATGTAAATGCCAATTAAATCTAATTAGTTCCAATAATTGCTTTTAAAAAGCCAATTATTATCACTAATTAGCTTGTTTTTCAATTAAATTGTGTGCGCAAATTGAACATGCAATTGTTGGCATCTTTTATAGAATTAGGGGGTATGGGGGCAATTCTATAAGAAGGCACCTTTATTTAGGTGCCTCATTGCTGTGCGGTGACAGCCTATTCTATAATGGCACCCAGATTCTGATATGGAAGACTAGCATAACCCAGTATCAGCACACCTTACCTTTACACGCCTGCAATTGCATCATCTATGTACCTGGCGTATTAGCAGTCAGGTAAATGAGGTGGGGATGTGCGTAACTTACAGTATTCTGTAAGTTATACATGGAAGTGGCAGACACGCTTATGTGTTGCCCATGCTTAGCCCAGGGACGTAGCTAGGTGGGGCCACGTGGGCATGGGCCCCCACATATTTAGTCCTGGCCCCCTCCACTTTTGACCCCCCTCCCTGCCACTTTTGACACCCCGCCGCTGCAAGGTACCTTTGTTGGCAGGGATCCCCACCCCCCCGCCAGCCTTAGTTTTCTTCTACGCCAGTCTCCGGCGCATTTCCTCAGTTCGCTGATCTGTGCTGTGAGTCCTCACAGCATACATAGATCAGTGATGTGAGTGAATGCACCAGAGATCGGCGCTGAAGAAGGCTAAGGCTGGCAGGGGTTGGGGACCCCCACCAGCAAAGGTACCTTGTGGTGGTGGCAGGGGGTCGAAAGTGGCAGGGGAGGGTTTGCATCGGGGGGGGGGGGTGTTTGTTGAAAGTGGTGGGGGAGGGTCAGTGGCGGGGGGGTCGGCGGCTGGGGGAGGCAGGCTAAAATGTGCCCCCCACCTTGGGCTCTGGACCCCCCTCCTGCCAAGGTCTGGCTACATCCCTAGCTTAGCCTATGTGTACGCGCCCTTGAATTTGCATGCTATGCTACTTTAGTGCTTAGGCACCCTTCTGGAACTTTAGCAGGTAAGGAACAGATTCTATAAACGGCGCCTAAAAAAAATTTGGTGCCGAAAAAAATGCGTTATCACTATTATATAAACCTTGCCGTAAGTTAGATGTGGTTTATAGAATACTAGTGGAACCCAGCCTGTTTCCTCAACAATGAAACGGGCCCTAGAAAGGCTCTCTTGTAAGCAATTTTTTGTCTCTCCCCTGTCCCCCCTTCCCCTCCCCTCCATGTCCAGTGATTCTTCTCTTCCCTGCCCTCCCATCCGTGTCCCCCAATTCTCTTCTCTCCTGTCCTGTCCTCTCCTCCCATCCCATCCCATCCCATCCCATCCCATCCATGTCCATCGATTCTGCTCTGCTCTGCCCTGCCCTCCCCTCAATGTGCCGCAATTCTTTCTTCCTTTGTACCTTATTGTTTTCTGGCTGGCTTCCCTTCCGTTGGTAACATTCTGACGTCAGCTCACCTCCAGCGTTCCCTTCCCTCTCACTGTTCCGCACTCTGACGTCATTACGTTTTGACACAAGGGCAAGGCAGTGAGGGGGAATGGAACGCTGAAGGCTGGCTGACGTCATGAGATGTTACGAACCCAGGCAGCCAGACAGCAATGGAACGTTGGATGTGCAAATTATTATATAGGAGGTTTAGAAAGTTGCATGAATTAATTGGTGCTGATAATTGCTTGTTAGTGGTCAATTATCAGTGCTAATTGGCTTGTTAAAGTTGTGCATGCAATTTGGTCACATGACCAAATTGCACATGCAGCTTTGGTCCCCATATAGAATCTGGGGGTAACTTACCTCAACTTACATTACCCCAATTGCAAAGGACTCAGATACAAAACCTATTATGGATCCAATTTCTCCTTCTTTGGCAGCCAACTCTGGAATGCCCTTCCCAGATCTATCCGATCAATCAGTGACTATCTACCCTTCCGGAAATCACTAAAAGCCCATCTGTTCAAGCAAGCCGATCATAATGACCCAAACTAATCCTATGAACTCTATAACCCAACATATATCCAGGAAACTACGACAATGTCCAGACTACTTCTCCCACCAAAATTCCCTATGCTTATCCCGTATCCCATCCCCCTCCCGCCTCCTCTACCCCTCCTCCAGCGCTCACCTACCCTTGCTTATACCCCTCCTACTCCCTTCACCCTTGCCCTTCTCTACCTATCTTTTTTTGTTATTCGGCTATACTTATATTTTCTCTATCAATAGTCTGTAATCCCTATTACTATGTAAGCCACATTGAACCTGCTTCCAGTGGGAAAGCGCGGGGTACAAATGTAATAATAAGTAAATAAATAAATAAGTGTCAGTTACACACATAAGTGCTAGTATTCTGTAAATTTACATGCATAAGTGTCTCATAAATATAGACACCCAGTTATAGAATTGCCGCTCTCCGTCAAATGTCATGTCTTTTTTAAGCTAGTTACTGCAAATCAAATTGGAATATGAACATTTTTTAAGTCAATTAACATCTATGTGATATTATTTTCCAGGTCCTAAACCATCTGCATAAAAAGTTAAGAAATTTGTCAAAGAAGTCAGAAGCATCAAAGAAAAAGGTAAGTTTTGGTTTTGTATTTTGATTTTCCGCTATCATAAACTATTAATTTAACAGGAACCAGAGCAATTTATGTTATTACCATAAGATAAATGTCCAGGCAACAGTTCTATGCTGATTTTCCTGATTTACTTAAGAATTCACAGAAGCGGCATCAGCAATTTTTGGCCTTGAAACCTGGAGTTTTAGCACTGGGTGTCACTTTTTAAAAAACATTTTTCTTGTAATTGTTTGGTAGTTTTTGATGACAAGAATTATTTGCTTTTGACCCCAAGCAGTTCATAGAACTTGTTCAGGAAGGAGGAGAGTTAAATATACAGGTTGTTCTTGGGGACTGAATCACTGTAAGGGTTGGCTTAGATCAGTGATTTTCAACCGCTGTACATATTGGTATGCTGTGAATGGTCTGCAGTTGGGCTGTGAGAATTTGGGGGAAGGTCATTCAAAGGTTGCAGCGGGTCATGGCAGAGACAGCACTGAAAGCTGCCTCTCTGGCCACGTCCTGCCACTTTGATGCAACTCTCTATGGACAGGACATGGCAGAGGAAAGGCCCTCCTGGCCGGAAAGGTAGCATTCAACGTTGTTTCTGCCATGACCTGCTGATGCCTTTGGAGAACAGGTAAGAAGTTGAGGGGAGAGATGATAGACCCGGCGTGGAGGTGCGGGGGTGGGGGTTGGAGAGATTCTGGATCTGAGCGCACCCGCCCCCCCCCCCCCCCCATGCTCAGATCCAGATCCAGCACCTCTCCCCCCCTGCATCCAGGTCTGGCATCTCTCCCCTCAGCTCCTCATTTCAGTTGTCCCACCCCGTTTGAGTTATAATGTCATAAATGCTGTGAACTATAAAGTCATAAATCTAAGTGCTGTTAACAATTTGTTAAGCCAGGTGTTATTCTTTAAGGTCCCTGTTTACTAAGGTGTGCTAGTGTTTTTAGCACACTCTAAAATTAGCGCGCACTAAACACTAGAGACACCCATGGGTGTCTCTAGCGTTAGTGCACACTAATTTTTAGCACACGCTAAAAACGTTAGTGCGCCTATAACACGGCTTAGTAAACAGGGCAACAGGGCCTTAAGAGTGTTATTTGCTGTGGGCTGCAAAGTTAAGTTTCAGAGCTGAGCTGTACATTGTAATGTGGCTCATCTGATGAGCTTTTATAGTAATTGAAGAACTGATTTTCTACGAAAGAAATCATTGTAACCTACATTAAAAATCATGACTTTAAAAATTGGCAATAATTTAAAAATGGATAAAAATTAATTATTATGAATGGAATTAACATTAATTTAAAGTAGCATTAGGTTTTTGACCTATGAAAGAGAAGTTGGTCCATACAGGAGCAGTCTGTGGAGATTTAGCTCTGAACCTCTGAGATCTAGCAATAATATTACTGATCAATACTAAAACTTTTATTGCTTTGCTATTTAGATACTTTTGGAGTGAGCTCATTTATCAGTAGGGCTATTGGGTGAGTTTGAGGGAGGGTAGAACCAGTGTCATTCTTCAATCAGCTGTTTTTCAGATCAGGTGTGTTTTTTCAATGTTAGTGTGTTCTAATGCAAAAACCGATGGTGTGCTTTGACAATTTTCGGACATCTTTTACAAAGCCTCGCTACCAATTCCCGCGTGGCAAATGAGAGGAAGCCCATAGGAATTGAATGGGCTTCCTCTCATTTGCCGCACTGGGAATCGGTAGCGCGACTTTGTAAAAGAGGCCCTGAGGTGTACTTTTTCCAAGCCGTGGGAAAAAGGGCCCTGCGCTAGCGGTGGGGGCTATTTTTCCCGCACATCAGGGCCATTTTTTCCGCAGCCAGTAAAAGCCCAAAAAAATGATCACGCGGTGAGATAACTCTTACTGTGTGACCATGCAGTGTGGAACTCTTACCACCATCCATTGTGGTGGTGATAAGGGCTCCTGAACTAATTTGGTAGTAACTGGGTAGGAACAGGCTTCAGCATTTGTGTTAATAAAGAATTTGGGGTTTTCTTTATACATTTGTCTGGCTGTAATTCTGAAGACCTATGCTTAAACCTTGCATACACTATCACCCCCCCCCCCCCCCCCAGATTCTATGTATGGCACTCAAAATTATGGAACAACAAAAAGAACGGAAGATAACCAAGATAGACCAGATACAAATTGCAAAGAGTAAGAGCACAAAAAATCTTTTTATTAGGACCCTACACGGTCTGTGTTTTGGCCAACCGGCCTTCTTCAGGGGTCTTCAAATTGACATATACATATGTGCCTCCAGAATTCTCATAGAATAAGAGATACAAACGCTGGTGTTATCCGATATCAAGCATAGACACGAATGCCTATGGCACACAAATTTGGGCACATGCACAATTTAATTGAGTAACAAGCCAATAACTGGGCACTAGCAATCAATTATTGCCATTAATTGGTAATAATTTGGATTTACCCGCGCATCTTGCTAAGCGTAATTCTATAAAGATGCATGTGGGCAACTACCACATTTACACCAGCAACTGAAAAGTAGGCATGGCCATGGGAGAAGCATGGGCGGGTCAGGGGCATTCTCTAAAGATGTGCACAGTATTATACAATTCAAGGGATCCGTGACTAATTTATACACAAGGATTTCCACCTGGCTTCAGTTGGTGTAAATCCTGGCACCGTAAGTCGGGTGTTGATCCTAATTCTATAATCGGCACTCAAGTCAGAGTGCTATTTATAGACTAGCGTTCAGTGCTTATTTTCTTTCAGCGCCCAAATTTGGGCGCCATTTACAGTTAAAGGACAGTGTTCTTTATTCTAGTTGCAATTTTCTTTTATGATATAGAGATTGCCTGATATCTTTGATTTATTTCCTTGTGATGTGAACGAATGCTCAGTTTAGTTATATTTTCTACTTGTAATGGAAAAGATTTTTCTTTATACTTTTTCTTTCTTTTTCCTATTATCACCATATGAGTGATTGTATTCGATATATTTTATAAAAATAATTAAAAAGTGCTATGCTGAAATGAGGGTGTCTCATAATATGGCAAGTGTTTGCTGCTAAGGCTGCTCTTAAAGGAAACAAAAAAAGCATTCAAATTCTGAATTCTAAACTATACGTGGAAAATTTAGTCAAAATGTTGTGTAACAATTTGCTCAAGGAGTCAGTTCCTGAGAATCTCAGAGTTCTGTCTCAGAATAATGACTCCAAAATGGGTTAATTTTTGCTAGGGGTAAAGGAAGCAGTACATTATCTTCTCTTTTTATCTGTAGGGCTCCAGTTCACTGTAGCTAAACCTCTTAATTTTTCAATAAGTTATATGTCCTGCTTTACTGAGTCCATGAACAAAGCCCTATATCTGCAGTGAGGATGTTCTCATCATCTGTAGTGTTTGCATTTTCACTAATTAACATTATTTATTTATTTACTCACACCTTTTTTTCAGTATTAGCTCTAGGTGAGTTACTTTCAGGTACACTGGGTATTTCCCTGTCACTGGAGGACTCACAATCTAATTTGAAGTTGAAGCAATGGAGAGTTAAGTGACTAGCCCAAGATCAGAAGGAGCAGCAGTAGGATTTGAACTGGGTATCTCAGGCTATCAAGGCTGGTGTTCTAACCACTAGGCTACTCCTCCACTCCATTAACCCTAATTCTTAATAGGGTGGGCAGTCCTTTTAAATAACTATCATTTGTCAATAAGAGCATACACTATGTACACTTAGGGGTCAATTCAATAAGGGATGCTAAAACTTAGGTGTCCTAAATTTTGGGCGCTCAGCTAATGTTCTATAATGGCATGTTTGTGTGCCAAATATGATATAGAATACTAGCATGCGCATGTATATGGCCGGTGTAAATGTGGTAGTTTAAAACATAAGAACATAAATCCAGGTTACAAGTATTTGGCAAGATCACAGAACAGTAAAACAGATTCTATGCTGCTTATCCCAGAAATAAGCAGTGGATTCTCCCAAGTCTGTCTCAATAATAGCTTATGGACTTTTCTTTTAGGAAATTATACAAACCTTTTTTAAACCCTGCTAAGCTGACTGCTTTCCCCCACATTCTCTGAAAATGAACCCCAGAGTTTAGTTACATACTTGGGGTCCTTTTATCAAGCTGCAAGAAAAAGGGTCCTGTGCTAGTGGTGGGGGCCATTTTTCCCATGCACGAGGGCACGTTTTACTGCAGCGGGTATAAGGTCCCCAGACAAACATGGTCATGCAATAAGATAACTCTTACCACATGGCCATACGGCAGGGAGCCCTTACCACCACCCACTGAGGTGGTGATAAGGGCTCCTGCAGAAACCCGGTGGTAACCGGGCAGCACGCAGCAATGCCTGATTACCGCCGGGTTACCACTGCGCAAGCCATTTCCAGGGGTTTTCTTTTTCCCCCAGAAATGGCGTGTGCATAGGGTGGAACTTCCACTGGTGGCCATGTTGGGCTAGCAGTAGTCCTGATTTAGCGTTCAGTAAGCTTTCTGATACTTTTAAAACGATTCCCTGAGTGAAGAAATATTTTCGCTGGTTTGTTTTAAATGTATTACTTAGTAGCTTCATTGCGTGCCCCCTAGTCCTAGTGTTTTTGGAAAGAGTAAACAAGTGATTCATATCTACCTGTTCCACTCCAATCAGTATTTTATAAACCACTATCTTACCTCCCCTTAGCCGTCTCTTCTCCATGCTAAAGAGCCCTAGTCTTTTTAGCTTTTCCCTAAAGGAAGTCATCCTATCCACTTTATCATTTTTGTTGCCCTTCTCTGTAACTTTTCTAATTCTGCTATCTCATTTTTGAGATGCAGTGACCAAAATTGCACACAATATTTGAGGCGCTATCACTGTGATACAAAAGCATTATAATATTTCTAATTTTATTCCTAAATTCTATTTGCTTTCTTAGCAGCTGTTGCACACTGAGCAGAGGGTTTCAACCAATGATGACACCTAGATCCTTTTCCTGGGTGGTGATGCCTAATGTAGAACCTTGCATCATGTACTTATAGTTTGAATTCATCTTTCTTATATGCATCACTCTGCACTTGCTCACATAAAATGTCATCTGCCATTTGGGTGCGCAGTCCCCTAGTCTTTTCTGATCCTATCACAATTTTTCATAATCTTCTTGTGATTTAACAACTTAGAATAAGTTTGCGTCATCAGCAAATATAATCACCCCTCTTATTATTCCCATTTTCAGAAATGTAGCAGATTGGTAGGGCAAGATTTTCCTTGGCTAAATCCATGTTGGTTTTGTCCCATTAATCAATTCCTATGTTTATGCTCAGTAATTTTGTTCTTTATAATAGACTCTACTATTTTGTCCAGCACCATGTCAGGCTTACTGGTCTATAATTGCCCATGTCAGCTCTGAAGCTCTTTTTAAAAATTGATGTTGGAGTGGCTGCCCTCCAATCTTCTGGTACCACTCTGGATTGCAAAGATAAATTACATATTATTAACAATAGCTCTTCAAGTTCAGTTTTTAGTTCTATCAGTACTCTGCGATATACACCGTCCTGTCCAGGTTATTTGCTACTCTTTAGTTGGATTACCCCGTGAAATCTTCCAGGGTTACAGAAATTTTTGTCAGGTCCTCTGCCTCATCACCATTAAATATCATTTCTGGTATGAGTGTTTCCCTAACATCTTCCTCCGTGAAGACCAAAACAAAGAATTCATGTAGTCTCTCTGCCACAGTCTTGTCCTCTCTGAGTGGCCCTTTTGCTATGTATTTTAGTGGAGGGGAAGCCTAATGGTTAGTGCAGTGAGCTGAGATCCTAGGGAACTGGGTTTGATTCCTACTACTGCTCCTTATGACCCTGGGCAAATCACGTAATCCTCCATTGCCCCAGGTACAAAAACACCTTAAATTGTGAGCCCACTAGGGACAGAGAAAGTACCTGCATATAGGAGGAGATTCTATATATGACACCTAAAAAATTGGTGCTGAAATCAATGCCAACTAAGTGTATTCTATAATCAGTGCCTAGATATTTTTGTTTCTCTACCGGTCTTGGCAAATGCCTAACGGTACTATGTAAGCCACATTGAGCCTGCAAATAGATGGGAAAAAGTGGGATACAAATGTAACAAATAAATAAATGAAAATAAATCTAAGCGCATCCATTTACGCCAATGAAAATGGGGCATAAATCCCAGCACGTAGATTTATGTGCTCTGGACCATATTCTATATTCTACGTCCATGAAATGCCCATTTCCCTGCCCATAACTATGCCCCTTTTTGCCTGTATGTGTTAGAAGTTTGGCACACATTGTTAAAGAATACGCTTAGTGACTTGTGCATCTAGATTCTAATCAGTGCCAATTAGTGCACATTATTGCTTGTTAAGTGCTATCAGCACTCGTTAGCTTGTTAAGCATGTTAAGTTACACACATTGTTATAGAACCCATGCCAATTTCAGCGCAGATCTCTAGGGGGCCTTTTACTAAGCCGCATAAGCGTCTACGTGTGCACAATGCATGCCAAAATGGAGTTACCGCCCGACTACCACATGGATCTTGTGGTAATTTCATTTTTGGCGCACATCCGATACGCGCATCTGAAAAATAATTTTTTATTTTCAGCCGCACGTATTGGATGCGCATCAAGTGGCATTTGACGCACCTAGGTCATTACCACCCGGTTACTGCGTGAGACTTTACCGCTAGGTCAATGTCTGGCAGAAAGGTCTCAGACCCAAAATGGATGCGAGACAATTTCCATTTTGCCGCACATCCATTTTTGGCAAAAATGTTTTAAAAAGGCCTTTTTTTTTTACAGGTATGCTAAAAAATGGATTGGCGCGCACCTAAAACCCATGCCTATGCTACCGCAAGCCATTTTTCAGCATGCCTTTGTAAAAGGACCCCTAGGTGCACTATATAGAATCCGTGAGATAATGGGTACAGCACTGCATATATTTAGTAGCTCAATAGAAATGATAAGTAGTAGTAATATTTTTATTTCCAAGGTGTCTCTCTTTGCCTTCCTTATCAGTGCTTGCCATTCCTTGCTGTTTCCTATTAACTCAAGTCGGATCATTCATTCATTTTCTGAAGGATGTTCTTTCACAATGATATTAACTTCATCATCACTGCTTTCAGAGGTCCCCCTATGTAAGTTGCAGCCTTTCCTTGCATTCTCTCTCTCTTTCTCTTTTCAAAGTTATTATCTTTCAACAGGGAGTAACATTTATATAACTCACCTGCAAGAAGCCCATCATAGAACAAAGAAATATTCCTCATTAACTGCCCAAAGCCAAGCAAGATATCTCTTAGCTATATACAATGAGCAAAGTCCATTCCCCCTCAACCCACCCTTTCCCCTATAAAGCCACATTGCAGCCCAACATCTCCCACAATCTGCCCAAAAAACCCATCTTCCCAATGTGTGCTTACCACAGCTTAAAATGCCTTACCATGGGGCGCGATCAGGCATTGTGCAGTAATTTTAGCATCAGCACATGCAACCTATGGACTAAAAATATATTTTAGCGCTGGGGCAGATCTGGGGGGCAGAGATTAGGCATGTTCTGTGCTAATTGATTAGTATAGCTACATTGCCACATGCTAACCGATTAGCACGTCGTTAGCGCATAAGCCCTTACCGCCTACAAAATAGATGGTGATAGGAGATCGTGTGCTAATGGCCACGTTCTTTTTTTTTTTTTAAATTCTTTATTTATAATTTTAAATTATATACATTCAAGGATAAACCTTGTACAGAAATTCAGGTAGAAATCAAAAACTTATTATTCCAAAAGGTTCACATAGACTAGCTTTCGCTGAAAATTATTTAAAGAATGGAATAATTAAAGAAAATATACACATAAGATAATTATAACCTTTCTTAGACCCCAATAATAAACAGAGGGGGAAAAAGAATTAGAGAAGATTAGATACAAGCAATTTTCAAAGTAGAAATTCTGGCTACATTTTCCTCCAGGTACTTTCACTTCACTTGTTTCATCTCTACAAACGATTTTAGTTGTTCCGGTGTAAAAAAGATGTATTTAGTTTGTCCCAGCCTCACCACACACTTACATGGGTAGGCAAGAAAAAAGAGGCCCCTATATCTATAGTCTTTTGTTTTAATGTCAGAAATAATTTCCTTTTTTGTTGTGTAGCCTTGGTGATATCAGGATAAATCCATATTTTAGAGCCATAGAATTGAGCATTCATATTTCTGAAATAAAGCTTTAAAATAGCATTATAGTCTTGCTCAAATACCAAAGATACAATCGTTGTGACTCTGTTAGTTATAATGTCTGAGGATTGTTTCAATATATCAGAAATATTTTGTAAGTTTAGGTTATCTTCTTCAGAGCCTTGCACTCCTTCTCTGTTTTTAGGAATATAATATATTTTATTTAGCGGGGGTACACCCTCTGAAGGAAAATGGAGAGTTTCTATCAGGTATTTCTTAAAGGTATCAACCAGAGATACCCCTGCTATCAATGGAAAATTTAAGAGTCGGAGATTGAGGCGCTGATTAAAATTTTCAATTTGCTCAATTTTTTGCCTCATGTTTGTAGAGTCCTTCATAGTCGTAATCTTAAAGGCATTCAAGGCATCAACCTCCTTCTGTACCGATTTAACTTGTGTAGTTATATCATCTTTAACAGAGTCTACTGTCTTTTTTAAGTCCTCAAACTTAGCATTCAATATAAGTACGTCACCTGAAGTCTTCTGAAGTGTAGTGGTGATCTGGTCTAACATCACCTTCAGCGTTTGCAGCGTCACCTCCGAAGTCTGTGCCATAGGGGAAATATTCCCCCTGGTTCCCCGAGTCATTGCCTACGCCTCTGAGTCCTCACTAGAAACTCCTTTCGGCTCACCTTCCGGGTCGTCGGGGTTTCCCACCAGGGCCGCTCTCGACATCGGGCTGGGAGGGATCAGTGAGAACGATGGTGGTGATAGGGAGACTTCCTCTCCCAGTGGGGCTTCCGCTTCTCCGGACCTCCCCACAGCGGGATAATGGCCACGTTCTAATGGGAAAATTAGGACATGTCCATTAATAGAAAAACTCTGAAATTTTCCCATTTTACCCTTGCGGAAAAATGGCCTTAATGTACAGGAATAACCCACGTAAGCATGCGCAAAGGCCTCTATTTACCACAGGGCATCTTTTATTAAGGCGCACTCACATTTTTAGCGCATGCTAAAATTGTGGGCACACTAAACATTAGAGACTTCCATAGGAATGCATTGGCGTCTCTAACGTTTACCGCGACCACAATTTTAGCGTACGCCAAAAACATAAGTGCGCCTTAGTAAAAGACCCTCACAGTTTGCTAAAAGGGCCACTTAGCAGTAATTGATTGTTTGAATGACAATTGTGATTCACATGGCACAAATGATCTGGGCAGTAGTTTAATCACTGTCTGAACCAGGAAATGACATGTCAGTCAGCTTTCCCAGCAACCCCTCTTGCTTTACACAGATTACTCTCTAGGACTTTGTTGCACACACTGGCTCATGTTTCTCTGGTAAGAAGGCTTTCTCTTCCATTTGTGTTTTATAAAAGTTATTATTTATACTACTTTTTAATATTGATTTCTATTAGTGGTTTTTATACTTTTAAACACCATAGTGCTGTCACTATATTGTGGAGGGGATAGAAAGGCAGTATATACAAGAATCTATCCAAGGATATAGGAGTGCTGAGCACTCCTACATCCTTGGTCTGCTTGTTGCTTGCCATATTGTTGTGCAGCTCATCGCCTCTCTTGTTGGTTGCTATAAAAGAATCTAATAAATAATAAATAAAATAATTTACTGCCTTTTTAGATCCTTTTTGACCCCTTGTAACTGGTATGTATTTTATAACCTTAATATATTTTGTAGCACATTTTCTTTACCATAGAGTATGTTTGATGCACATCACCTTGAGCTATGCAATTTAGCACCTTTGAGAGCTGTAATAAACTGCTGAGAAGAACATTTTAATTTTAAGATGTTGCCAGATGTGCTTTTGCAATGTATCATAATGCATGACTCATTGCACAACCTTTTTATGCCTGACATGTTATAACTTATGTGTTTTATTGACCATATTATATTTTATTTGATTTCACTTTACAATGCAAATTTCTCTCAGTGTACACTTCACTTGCTGGTTCCCATACACTGTGCATGTTTTATATTTTTTTACATCAAAGTTTTATTTCTTAATTGGTTTGTTTGATGTGTTTTTAGAGTGCCTTTGTTGATGTATTATTTAGAATTGGTATTTATATTTTTAAATGTCATATTTTAGTTATACTCCTGTGGAAGCCCATTAGTAGGCGAAATGTTGACTATGTTGGGCACTCTTGTCAATAAAGGTATTTCCTGTGAGAACTTTACTCTGTGATCTGCTTTATTTTATGCATTCTACTCTATTTACGGATCAGAAGAGCCTTTCTTATTTGCTGACATATATCTGGTCTGGCCTTCCAGGATGGTATTTTTGAGCATCCACACCTGATATAAATTTTTGACCTTTGCAGCTGCTCCAAAAAGTGCTTTATTATTATTATTATTATTTTGACCATTCACATTTTATCATATTCTCCTTTTTGAAAGCTAAAAGCTAACGTATTGGATTCCCTGTGTGTACTTAATCCAGTTGTTAAATCATATCTGATCATGTTATGGTCACTGTTGTCCAGCACCGTTACCTCTTGCACCAGATCATACGCTTCACTAAGGACTAGATGTAGAACTGCTCCTTCTCTTCTATGCTCCTGAACCAGCTACTCCTTAAAACAGTCTGTGATTTCATCTAGAAACTTTACTTCCCCAGCATGCCCTGGTTTTGAAAAATGTATTTATTTATTAAATACTTTATATACTGGCCTTTCTATGGTACAATCAAAGCAGTTTACACATTGCATTCAGTACTTTCTCTGTCTCTAGTAGGCTCACATTCTAAAGGGCCCTTTTATGAAGCGGAGGTAGCCTTACTGCCATGTCGCCATTAAGCAAATCAGCTCTACCTCCGGGCTCACTCAGTAGCCAGCTTCTGACACATGGCAATTATGGTGCTAGAAAATACTTTTGTGTTTTCTAGCCCAGGGGTCATGCCCGGTAGTAATCAGGCAGCACCAGGTGCTTCCCAGTCAGTGGCGTAGCCAGACCTGACATTTTGGCTGGGCCCAGAGCTAATATGGGTGGGCACTATATATATATATATATATATATATATATATATATATATATATATATATATAACTTCTTGTGAAGTAATTAACAAACGACTGTATCACCTAGAAGGCCTTCTCATAAGAAGTGTCAAGCGATCAAAACATTATATTAGCAGTGAAGAGTGCTGTCTCTATGACTTTCCAGGGTGTTGTATTCAAAGGAGTCATCCAAACCCTGAGACTAGCCAATCTCACTACCCAATAAATGTGTGTGTGTGTGTGTGTGTATGTATGTGTATATATATATATATATATATATATATATATATATATATATATATATATACACACACACACACACACACACATTTGACACTTCTTTCTCCATGTGACTATCTGTCCTATCCAGGATCTCTCCTCTTTTGTCCTTGTTTCTATCCTCCCACATATGTTCAGCATCTGACATCTTGGTGTCCTCTTTCCTCAATTTATGTTTAGCATCACCCTGGGCATGGAGTAAGCATAGGATAGGGAGAGAGAGTCTCCCTATCGTATGCTTACTCCATGCCCAGTTTCTCTTCTCCGTGCCCTGTCTCCCCCTTTTCTCTTCCCTTCCTCCTGCACCCCTACCCTGGGTCCATCATTTCTCCCCTTCTCTCTCATATTCCCCCCCCCCCCTCCACACACACACACACATACATACATACACACACACATTGTGGCATATCTCCTGCTTTCTCTCCATGGATCTTGTGGCTCTCCTTCTGTGGTCTTTTCCCTCTGCCCCCTTCCCTGGATCTAGCATCTTTCCTCTCTCTTCCCCTCCCATCTAGTCCCAATGGCCAGCAGCACACCTCTCTCTCTCACCACCACACAAATGGATTCCCATCTCCACTCCTGAGTCCAGCGCCCTTCTCCCTCAAGCATCACCAGCGAGTTCACTCCACCTGTCACCTCCCTCGGTGCTCCCATCTGACCTGATCACTGGCAGCACTGCAGCTGTGACCATAGCAGACCACCCTCGCTGACATCAGGATTTTCCCTGTAGGATGTCCGAGTCCCGCCTGCACAGAAACAGGAAGTCGCGTGTTAGGAGGTGGAGCACTGCAAAGGGAACACTCATCTATTGGCAGCCACGGCACTGGAGGCAGTCTATCACAATCACACAGCCACTGACAGCGATCAAGCCAGGTGGGAGGACCCAGGGAATCGATACCGCCGCCGGGGGGGGGGGGAGCGCTGTGGAACAAGGCAATTTAAAAAGCATCGCTGGACTCGGGGAAAATGGGGGAGATGAAAAGGGAAGAGAGTTGCGAAGCTAAACGGAAGATGACTGCGAATTTCCCGATGAATGCGAGATAGTTGGTCTGATGTCGGGAGTCAGTAGTGCGGGGCCCCTGGGCGGGCCTGAGCCGAGATTGGATAGGCCTGGGCCCACCCAGGCCCACCCGTAGCTACGCCCCTGTTCCCAGTTATCACTGGACTACCGCCAGAGCCCTTACTCCTAAATAAGAGGTGGTAAGGTAGCCCCTAGGAAACACATGGCCCTTATCTTCCAGAAAACAACCCCACCTTTTACCAGTGGTAGTAAAAGGAGGTCTTGGCGCATGGCAAACCCGCAGGTCTATGACACCACAGGGCCTATTTTACCACAATTTGGTAAAAGGACCCCCTATGTTTTATACCTAAGGTAACTGAGGGTTAAGTTTCTTGTCTAGGATCACAAGGAGATGCAGTGGAATTGGAACTCAGTCCCTGGGCTCTCTTCCCATAGCACTAACCATTAGGCTACTCTTCCAGCCAATACTGAGGTAACTGAAATCAATCAGTAACATAGAGGGGCATAATCGAACAGGCCGCCCATCTAAAAGGGCAGCCATCTCTAATGACGGCCCCGTAAAGCGGCGTACCCGACCGTATTATTGAAACAAGTTGGCTGGCCATCTTTCGTTTCGATAATACAGTCGGGGCAGGCGAAATCTTAACATTTGGGCTGCCCTTAGAGATCGCCAGCATTAGAGATCGCCGCCATTGGTTTTCGCTGATAATGGAAACTAATGGCGACCATCTCAAACCCAGCCAAATCCAAGCCATTTGGTTGTGGGAGGAGCCAGCATTTGTAGTGCACTGGTCCCCCTCACATGCCAGGACACCAACTGGGCACCCTAGGGGACACTGCAGTGGACTTCACAAATTGATCCCAGGTGCATAGCTCCCTTACCTTGGGTCCTGGGCCCCCAAACCCCCCCAACACCCACTCCCCACAACTGTACACCACTACCATAGCCCTTAGGGATGAAGGAGGGCACCTAGATGTGGGTACAGTGGGTTTCGGGTGGGTTTTGGAGGGCTCAAATTTACCACCACAAGTGTAACAGGTGGGGGGGGGGATGGGCCTGGGTCCGCCTGCCTGAAGTGCACTGCAGTACCAACTAAACCTGCTCCAGGGACCTGCATTGTGCTGTGATGGATTTGGGTATGACATTTGAGGCTGGCATAGAGGCTGGCAAAAAATGCTTTTAAATTTTTTTGGGGGTGGGAGGGGGTTGGTGACCACTGGGGGAGTAAGGGGAGGTGATCCCTGATTCCCTCCGGTGGTCATCTGGTCAGTTCAGGCACCTTTTCAAGGCTTGGTTGTGAACAAAAGAGGACCAAGTAAAGTCGGCCAAATGCTCATCAGAGCCGGCCTTTTTTCCATTATTGGCCGAGGCGGGCATCTCTTAACCACGCCCCCATCCCGCCTTCGGTACACAGCCGACACGCCCCGTGAACTTTGGCCTTGAATACTGTGTGCAATTGTGGTCACCCCATCTAAAAAATATATATAGAAAACCTGTAGAGAAGGGTGAAAACATAGAAGGGATGTGCCAAGATGGCGGAATGTACCTGGTAGTGGTCTATTCTCATTGTTGACTGCTGTGTTTGCCTTTTTCCTTTTTCCTGCTGTGCTGCATACAAAGTGAAAGTGGACCATGAAAGCCAATTCCTCAACAGCGAAGACAGCTTCCCCAATTCAGCAATCCATTGAATGGTTCGCTGCCAGAACCCCTGCTTCTGAAGCTGGTAAGGGTCCTGCTGTATCGACAAGTGGAGGAGAGTACACCAACTTGGGACTCGAAGTTACCTTGTCCCTGAGCTGAAAATAATAAGAAACAGCAAAGCACTGATAAGGAAGGCAAAGAGGGACTTTTATAAAAAGATTGAATTGGAGGCAAAAACATATGGTAACATTTTTTTAAGGTATTTTAAAAGCAAGAAGCCGGCAAAATAATCGGTTGGACCGCTAGATGACCAAGGGGTAAAAGGGGCAATCAGAAGACGATGCCATAGTGGAGAGATTAAATTAATTCTTTGCTTTGGTCTTTACCGAGGAAGATTTGGGAGAGATACCGGTGCCAGAAATGGTATTCAAAGCTGACGAGTTGGAGAAAATGAATGACATCTCTATAAACCTAGATGATGAAATGGGGCAATTTGACAAATTGAAGAGTAGCAAATCTCCTGGACTGGATGGCATTCATCCCAGAGTACTAATAGAATTGAAAAATGAACTTGCGGAACTATTGTTAGTAATATGTAATTTATTTTTAAAATCTAGTATGGTACTGGAAGATTGGAGGGTAGCCCATGTAACGTCAATATTTTAAAAAGGTTCCAGTTGGGATCCAGGAAATTATAGACCAGTGAGCCTGACGTTGGTGCCGGGCAAAATGGTAGAGACTATTATAAAGAACAAAATTACAGAGCATATTCAAAAGCATGGATTAATGAGACAAAGCCAACATGGATTTAGTGAAGGGAAATCTTGCCTCACCAATCTATTGCATTTCTTTGAAGGGGTGAACAAACATGTGGATAAAGGTGAGCTGGTTGATATTGTGTATCTGGATTTTCAAAAAGCGTTTGACAAAGTACCTCATGAAAGACTCCAGAAGAAATTGGAGAGTCATGGGATAGGAGGTAGTGTCCTATTGTGGATTAAAAACTGGTGAAAGGATGGAAAACAGAGACTAGGGTTAAATGGTCAGTATTATCAATGGAGAAGGGTAGTTAGTGGGGTTCCTCAGGGGTCTGTGCTGGGACTGCTGCTTTTTAACATATTTATAAATGATTTAGAGATAGGAGTTACTAGTGAAGTAATTAAATTCACTGATGACACAAAGAAGGGCATAATCGAAAGGTGACGGCCAAATAGCTGGCCGGCCATCTCTGGTGCCGCAAGCAGGCAGAGCCAACCGTATTTTCGAAAAAGATGGCCGGCCATCTTTTTCTTCGCTAATATGGTTGGGCCCGGCCAAATGTCAAAGTTCGCCGGGGTTGAGATGGCTGGCATAATGGAAAAAAATGCTGGCGATCTCAAACCTGGCGAAATCCAAGGCATTTGGTCATGGGAGGAGCCAGCATTTATAGTGCACTGGCCCCCCTGACATGCCAGGACACCAACCGGGCACCCTAGGGGGCACTTCTAAAACAAAAAAAGCTCCCAGGTGCATAGCTCCCTTCCCTTGGTTATTTAGCCCCCCCCCCAAAAAAAAACCCACTCCCCACAACTCTACACCATTACCATAGCCCTAAGGGGTGAAGGGGGCACCTACATGTGGGTACAGTGGGTTTGGGGTGGGTTTTGGAGGGCTCCCATTTACCACCACAAGTGTAACAGGTAGGGGGGATGGGCCTGGGTCCACCTGTCTGAAGTGCACTGCACCCACTAAAAACTGCTCGAGGGACTTGCATATTGCTGTGATGGAGCCGGGTATGACATTTGAGGCTGGCATAGAGGCTGGCAAAAAAGTTTTTTTTTTTGTTTTTTTTTTGGGTGGGAGGGGGTTGGTGACCACTGGGGCAGTAAGGGGAGGTCATCCCTGATTCCCTCTGGTGATCATTTGGTCAGTTGGGGCCCCTTTTTGAAGCTTGGTCGTGAAAAAAAAGGGACCAAGTAAAGCTGGCGAAATGCTTGCGAAGCCTGGCTTTTTTCCCCATTATCAGGCGAATCCGGCCATCTCGTGAGCATGCCCCCGTTCCACCCCGTCCCGCCTTCACTCCCCTACTGACACGCCCCTTGATGTTTCGCTGGCTCTGGGACGGAAAGCAGTTGAACCCGGCCAAAATCGGCTTTCGATTATACCGATTTCACCGAGTTCAGGAGATCGCCAGCCATCTCCCGATTTGTGTCGGAAGATGGCCGGTGATCACTTTCGAAAATGAGCTGGAAAGTTATTCATAGTTGTTAAATTGCAATGGGATTGTGAAAAATTAGAAGAGGACCTTTTGAGACTGGGTTCTAAATGGCAGATGATGTTTAATGTGAGCAAGTGCAAAGTGATGCATGTGGGAAAGAGGAACCCAAACTATAGGTACATAATGCAAGGTTCCATGTTAGGAGTCACAGACCAAGAAAGGGATCTCGGCGTCGTTGTTGATGATACTTTGAAACCCTCTGTTCGGTGTGCTACGGTGGCTAAGAAAGCAAATAGAATTCTAGGTATTATTAGGAAAGGAATGGAAAACAAAAGTGAGGATGTTATAATGCCTTTGTATCGGTCCATGGTGCGACCACACCTGGAATGTTGTGTTCAATTCTGGTCACTGCATCTCAAAAAGGTTATAGTGGAATTAGAAAAGGCACAGAGAAGGGCGACAAAAATGATAAAGGGGATGGGATGACTTCCCTATGAGGAAAGTCTGAAGCATCTAGGGCTCTTCAGGTTGGAGAAAAGATGGCTTAGGGGAGATATGATAGAGGTGTATAAAATAATGAGTGGAGAGGAATGGGTAGACGTGAATTGTTTGTTTACTCTTTCTAAAAATACTAGGACTAGGGGGCATTCGATGAAGATACAAAAGTAGTAAATTCAATATGAATTGGAGAAAAGTTTTCTTCACTCAACATGTAATTAAACTCTGGACTTCATTGCCAGAGAATGTAGTAAAGGTGGTTAGCTTAGTGGCGTTTAAAAAAGGTCTGGACAGCTTCCTAAAGGAAAAGTCCATAGTCCATTATTAAATTGACTTGGGGAAAATCCACTGCTATTTCTGGGATAAGCAGCATAAAATTTATTGAACTTTTTTGTGATCTTGCCAGGTATTTGTGTCCTGGATTGGCTACTGTTGGAAACAGGATGCTGGGCTTGATGGACCTTTGGTCTGTCCCAGTGTGGCAATACTTATGTACTTGTGTACTTATGAGTGGAACAGGAAAATATGAATCGCTTGTTTACTCTTTCCAAAAATGCTAGGACTAGGAAGCATGGAATGAAGCCACTACATAGCAATGTAACACAAATTGGTGCAAATTGAGTGGAGGAGTGGCCTAGTGGTTAGGGTGGTGGACTTTGGTCCTGAAGAACTGAGTTCAATTCCCAGCACAGGCAGCTCCTTGTGACTCTGGGCAAGTCACTAAACCCTTCATTGCCGCATTGAGCCTTCCATGAGTGGGATAACGTGGGGTACAAATGTAAAAAAATATATATATATTTCTTCACTTAATGTGTAATTAAACTCTGGAATTTGTTGCCACAGAGTATGGTAAAAGCAGTTAGCTTAGCAGGGTTTAAGAAAGATTTGGATAATTTCCTAAAATAAAAGTCCATAAGCTATTATTAAGTTGGACTTGGGAAAAATCCACTGCTTATTTCTAGGATAAGCAGTATAAGGTCTGTTTTATTCTTTTGGGATCTTGCCAAGTATTTTTGACTTGGATTGGCCACTGTTGGAGGAAGGGTTCTAAGGCTTTTTCCCCTATAAGTTTATTGTACGCCAATATATCTAAGAGGTTTATAAGTCTTGCTAGTTTATTTATAGAAAGAGTTGAGTGAAGTTATACATATTTGGCCACTGTTGGAAACAGGATACCGGGTTTAATGGACTTTTGGTCTATCCCAATATGGAAATACTTATGTTCTAAGTATTAGCCAGTAGATACAATATTACATTATTAATCAAAAATAGAGAAAAAAGGCCTCAGAATCAATCATTTAGGCCCTCATGATCAAAAGTCCTGCGCTGTTCCAAACAGCGCTCTAAAAATAGCGCTGGAACAGTGCAGGGCTTTTCCTCATCGATGATCAGAGATAATGCATGCAAATTTAAGCAGCGATATTATCTCTGATCAAGGGGTAGAAGTGCGGGAGAATTGTACCTGAGCATGCGCTCAGCACAATTCTCCCGCACTTGTTTGACAGGTCTGGGCTGTCAAAAGCCCAAACCTGTCAAACACAGGGGCTGGAGGTTCATGGGACCACCAAGCCCTGACTACCCCTGCCCCGAGCAAGGCAAAACGGGGGCTGGAGGTCTGGCGGACCTCCGGTCCCCCCGACGATCTCACCCCCCCAAGTTCAGGGAGGGCTGGAGATCCGGTGGGTCTCCAGCCTCCCGAACCCCCAGAAAATATCAAGTGGCCACCGTTGCTGACCAAACCCTCTCCCACCCTCCCACCCAGCTAGCGACGGGGGGGGGGGGGGGGGGGGCTGGAGGTCCACCCCAACTCCCCCCCCCCCACATTGTTACACCAATCCCTGGTGGTCCAGTAGGAGTAGTGACAACCCCCCTCCCGGCCCCCCTACCCTCTCCCACCCTCCCACCCAGCGAGCGAAGCCACCCCAACTCCCCCCCCAGCGTATACCAATCCCTGGTGATCTAGTGTGAGTAGAAGTAGTGACAACCCCCTCCCGGCCCCCCTACCTTTAGTTGGAGGAGGGACGCAGCCTGCCTCCCTCCTCTTCCAGTGGATGACATCGCAAAATGGCGGCACCCAGCCCCACCCATTGCATCCTGGGATGCACGGGGCAGGGCTACAGACCATGTAAGGGAGCAATTCCCTTACATGGTTTGTAGCCCCATCCACTCGATATTTTCTGGGGGTTTGGGGGGCTGGAGACCTACTGGATCTCCAGCCCTCCCTGAACTTGGGGGTGTGAGATCGTCGGGGGGACCGAAAGTCCACCGGACCTCCAGCCCCCTGTTTGTGTTTGCTTTGGGGGGGAACGGGGGCCTGCCAGCATGCAACTGCATGCTGGACAGGGCTCACCATTCCTCCCCAATGATCGGTGCAAACCCTAACGCCAGCTCGGAGCTGGCGTAGATTTTGCCACGGCCAGCGACCCAATCTTTGGCGCGCTGGCCGCTAATTATTGGGGATGAATGCGTTAAGCGCTGATTAGCATGCATTTGCAAGCTACTTGCGCTGAGAGCCCTGTTTAGCATGCATTTGCATGCTACTTGCGCTAAGAGCCCTCGAGTGCGTTGTTTCAGGCGCTCGAGGGCTCTGATCATGGGTCGGCAGCAAACTCCGGCGCTAGTATGGCGTTAACAGCCTCTAGCGCCGGAGTTTGCTTTTGATCATGAGGGCTTTAGTGTTCATCAGGGACGCCCTTCTTTTTTCCATTATCGGCTGAGGACGCCCATCTCCTAAGCACACCCGAGTCCCGCCTTTGCTACACTGCCGACATGCCCCCGTGAACTTTGGTCATCCTTGTGATGGAAAGCAGTTGAGGGCACCCAAAATCGGCTTTCGATTATGCCGATTCCCCCGATTTGTGTTGGAAGATGGGCGCCCTTCTCTTTCGAAAATTCACCTGATAGAGTGCTCACTATTTGCAAGCAGTGAGCATTCTTTGTAAATATTGCATATTATTGAAAAATAGTACACACTGTTAATGACATTGGCCCTGAAAAGAACATTTTTTTAAAAACTGAAACAAAAAAATGTTCTGAAATTGACACAGGAAAATAAACATAATGAAAATGTTTTTCTTTGCACACCCTTACAAGTTACTGAATGAAGGTTTCAAATACTTTTTCACACAAGGATACTTGTTGAATCTTTTTAATGAGTAACTAATAAAACATATCTTTTTGTCTGAGTTGTTTACTTGTTTTGGTTGTGTTTTTCTCTCTTATTAAGGATCTCATCATATTTTGAATATAATGAGGGCATTTTTGATATGATATCTAAATCCAACTTTGGATGTTTTCAGCAAATGTTCAAAAATCAAGTGGTGAACATGGTCATTTTCAAACCTGAAAAAATCTATCTTTTTTGAAAATGGCCATTTCCTAAACCTTTTCTAGACATTTTTGCCTGTGTTTACAAAGACACGCTATAGGCACGTTAGCATTTTTAACGCGTGTTAAACACTAACACGCGTCAAATGCTAATGTGCCTATAGGAATCTATTGGCGCGTTAGCGTTTAATGCACCTTAACTTTATAGGTGGTTTAAAAATGCTAATGCGCCTTAGTAAACATACCCCTTTGTGCTTAGTGCATCCATCTTTTTAGACCATTTTTGAAAAAAAAAAAAAAGAAAACCCATCCAAGTGAAAAACGCACAAAATCAAACCATTGGGATGTAGGAGGAGCTGACATTCTTTTTTTTTTCTTTTACAAATCTGTTTATTAAGTAGCATTGGTCATAAAACAAAGTTGCAAAACAAATGCCTGCAGAAGGGTACAACACAGTAGCACAAAATAACGATGCAGAACAGATCCCCTTCTGGTGGACTTGTATCGGCCAAGGCTACACGTTTTTCAGTACAAAAACTACCCCCATAGAAAGCACCAAGTATACCTCTTCCAAACTGACATTCAACTAAAACTCCCCCTACCCATCCCTTCATACATACAAACCCCTCCCAACCTATGATGCTAAAGGGTGTACAAATAAATATAAACCTTCACAGCCATACTATTGCAAAAAGTCCCTCCAGTATTTAACATAATGAAACATATGCAAATTAGTAGTCTCCCTTAACACCTGGAGTTCAAACTGGGCTAAGGTTATCATGCATGTCAGCCACATTTGATATGTTGGAGGCTCCTCCCACATCCAAAAATGCAAAATCACTTTGTACACTCCCAATAGCAAATTCAATACAAATTTTTTTTTTATTGCAGTGGGCAGTCTGGATAGTTGCTGAGCCTCCTGCTCTCCTTCCCAACCCCTCAGCAAAACCAGACTATCCAGCTTATAATTGAAAGTGATCGCCGGCTATCTTCCGACATAAATCGGGAGATGGCCGGCGATTTCTTAAAAGCAGCGAAATCGGTATAATCGAAAGCGGCATTTTTGACAGCGTCGCCGCTTTCCCATTGCTTTGCCGTCGAAAATTCAAGGGGGCGTGTCGGTAGATTAGTGAAGGCGGGACATGGGCGGACATGGGTGTGGCTACCAGATGGCCGGCTTTCGCCGATAATGGAAAAAAAAGCGGCGTTAAGCAGTATTTCGCCGGGTTTACTTGGTCCTTTTATTTTCACGACCAAGCCTCAAAAAGGTGCCCCAACTGACCGGATGACCACTGGAGGGAATGGGGTATGACCTCCCCATACTCCCCCAGTGGTCACCAATCCCCTTCCAAACTAAAAAAATAAAACTAAAACCTTTTTTTGCCAGCCTGTATGCCAGCCTCAAATGCCGTACCCACCTCCATGACAGCAGAATGTGTTGTATCCTCTGACAGCCTTTCCCTGGTAGCGATGTGGCTCTCGGGTGAGTTTGACACCTTTTCTGTTAGGTGCCCTGCAGAGTCACATTAGCATTGCATTGTGGTGGGTGTAGGGTACTGGGCTCTACTCCCATGGTGCTTTTCCCCCCTGCTAACTGGGTCAGAGTGTGCCCTGTTTTGTTTCCTATTGTAGTCCATGCGGTAGTGGCCATTTTTGTAAGCCAGTTTTAGTTCCCTTTCCTGTGTTACCCATGTTAGAGAACGTAGTTCTTACCTTGAATGGTGCTGAAAGACGGCATTCATTGTGCCAGCTCTGACCTACTGCTAATCATAGTACCAGGGGACTCTTTGCCAGTGGGGCACAACCTCTGATCTGCAGTTAACTGTGAGTAAACGTGGTTATTTCAGGAAAGGACTTTTTCAGAGAGATTAGTCTTCAGGTGTGAACTGGTGTGCCAAAGTTATACAGCAGCAATAAGTCCTAGAGGCTGTATGCAGGTCCCTGGAGCAATTTTAGTGGGTGCAGTACATTTGTGGGTAGTGGGTTTGGGGGGGGGGGTTGGGGGGTTCAGCTCCCAAAGTAAGGGAGCTATGCACGTGGGAGCTTTTCTGAAGTCCACCGCAGTGACCCCTAGGGTGGCTGGTTGGAGTCCTGGCATGTTAGGGGGGCCAGTGCACAAAAAATGCTGGCTCCTCTCACGGCCAAATGCCTTGAATTTGGCCGGGGTTTGAGATGGCCGACATAACTTTCCATTATCGCTGAAAAACAAACCCGGCCATCTCAAACCCGGCGAACTCCATGGCATTTGGCCGGACTAAACCGTATTATCAAAAAAAAAGATGGCCGGCCATCTTTTTCGATAATACGGTTCTGGCCAGCTGTAGCGCTGCCGCCAACATAGACAGCCGGCAATCTAATTGGCCGGCGACGTTCGATTATGCCCCTCTATAATTAACAGCCACTTGGCATCTGGCTGAAAGGAAGGATGGGTCATGGCTGGCTCCTCCTTATAGATAGATGTGCTGCTTTATGGGACTAGGGTCTGTCCCTTCTTTGGCTACTGTCATTCCTTTTAGCAGTCATAGCAAGAACCTGTAGTTGTGATGCTGAAAAGACAGAAATGCCTTCAGACTGCATAGTATGCTGTGTTTACCATGACTCCTACATAGAAGAGAAAGCAATCAGACATTGGGAATGATAGACACTGGAATCAATAATCAAGAAAGACAGAGCAGAACACTCAAAGCATTATCAGTGTAAGCCCCCAAACCCTGTGTCATAACTAAAAAGGAAATCTAATATTGCAATATGTCCACAATCCCCATCAATTGCACAATATTGACTTGGCTGATTAAAACTTCTCTAAAGCTCATGGAAAGTATCATAATAATAGCCCAAACTACTCCTAAGTAGTATAATGACATACAATCACTATTAGCGAGATAAAAAGTAGTTACTCTGACACTTGAGAGGTGCTCACAAGGAACACATCACAGCATCATTAGAAATTGCCCTCGATACACACCATTTATTACACAGCATCTTGCAACAACACTCAATTGCACATAAGCCCTTCAAGCACTTGCAAAATGGTACATCTTGCTGTTGCCTTTCGGTGAGAGGCAGCATGTGGTTATCTCCTGCAGCCACCATGGTATTTCCACATCCTCATACTCTCAGGGAAGTTATCCCAGAGTAAGGTGTACCAGCTGCTCTACTTCACCATGACAATAGCATTGGTCTCTGCAGCCTGTGTTTGACAGATATAAGCAAACAAAATAAAACATCAGTCAACTTGATTTGAACATATGTTGCTGACATTTTATTGTACTTCAAACAATAATCTACAGTAATAGGCAGATGGGATACATCATCTATCTCTATGTGCCTTTCCATTAATCTAATAAAAAATGACATCTTCAAATGGGAAAAAAACCATATATATGGGAGAAGGCAGAAGATCCTTCAGTATTCAGTCCCAAAGAGTGCAACAGGGAAACATCCTTTTGACTGCAGTCAGATGGGTCTGTCCTGCAGCTGCCATCTTCAAACACAGACTTTCAATGAATTGAATCATATTATGCATGGAATGAAAACTATAGGTATTAATACAAAAGTCACAAGCAATAACAGTTGGAAAAATTCCATAATAGGATTTCTAATTGACTCCTGGTCGATCCAGTCCAGTGTTTAGACAATTGCATGAAGGAAATTATAGTTCTGATTTTCCTAAGAAAAACAAGACTACTTTTCGATGCATACATAAATATTGCCATACTGGGAAAGACCAAAGGTCCATCAAGCCCAGCATCCTGTTTCCAACAGTGGCCAATCCAGATCACAAATACCTGGCAAGATCCCCCCAAAAAGTACAAAACATTTTAAACTGCTTATCCCAGAAATAGTGGATTTCCCCCAAGTCCATTTAATAATAGTCTATGGACTTTTCCTTTAGGAAGCCGTCCAAACCTATTTTAAACTCCGCTAAGCTAACCGCCTTTACCACATTCTCTGGCAACGAATTCCAGAGTTTAATTACATTGAGTGAAGAAAACTTTTCTCAGATTTGTTTTAAATTTACTACATTGTAGCTTCATTGCATGGCCCCTAGTCCTAGTATTTTTGGAAAGTGTAAACAGACACTTCACATCTACCCGTTCTACTCCACTCATTATTTTATAGACCTCTATCATATCTCCCCTCAGCCGCCTTTTCTCCAAGCTGAAGAGCCCTAGCCGCTTAAGCCTTTCATCATAGGGAAGTCGTCCCATCCCTTTTATCATTTTCATCTCCCTTCTCTGCACCTTTTCTAATTCCACTATATCTTTTTTGAGATGCGGCGACCAGAATTGAACACAATATTCGAGGTGCAGTCGCACCATGGAGCAATACAAAGGCATTATAACATCCTCACTTTTGTTTTCCATTTCTTTCCTAATAATACCTAACATTCTATTTGCTTTCTTAGTTGCAGCAGCATACTGAGCAGAAGGTTTCAACGTATCATCAATGACTCCTAACGTGGAACCTTGCATGACGTAGCTATAATTTGGGTTCCTCTTTCCCACATGCATCACTTTGCATTTGCTCACATTAAACATCATCTGTCATGTAGATGCTCAGTCTCGTAAGGTCCTCTTGTAATTTTTCAGAATCCTCTCGCAATTTAACAACTTTAAATAACTTTGTGTCATCAGCAAATTTAATTACCTCACTAGTTACTCCCATCTCTAGATCATTTATAAATATTTTAAAAAGCAGCGGTCCCAGCAAAGACTCCTGGGGAACTCCACTAACTACCCTTCTCCATTGAGAATAATGACCATTTAACCATACTCTCTGTTTTCTATCTTTTAACCAGTTTTTAATCCACAATAGAACACTACCTTCTAGCCCATGACTCTCCAATTTCATCTGGAGTCTTTCATGAGGTACTTTGTCAAACGCCTATCTGAAAATCCAGATACACAATATCAACTAGCTCACCTTTATCCACATGTTTGTTCACCTCTTCAAAGAAATGTAGTAGATTGGTGAGGCAAGATTTCCCTTCACTAAATCCATGTTGACTTTGTCTCATAAATCCATGCTTTTGAACATGCTCTGTAATTTTGTTCTTAAAAATAGTCTTTACCATTTTGTACGGCACCGACGTCAGACTCACTGGTCTATAATTTCCCGGATCTCCTCTGGAACCTTTTTAAAAATGCATTAAATGATTACCCTAACATTTGTAAACCCAAGACTTGACCCACCTGTCAGGAGAATCTACAAGTCCCATAACAATTTAAAAAAAGATACATAAAAATTCAGCTAGCATTTTAGGAACTTAAGGATATGTGTGGTATTATTTTCCATGTATTTAATCTATGATATGTAGTTGACTTGTCTATGTGTGGCTAAGATTTTGAGTTACCTTTTCCATACCCATGATTTCACAACAGCCATGAGGGCATAGGTAGCAATTCTATAAATTGGTGCCAAGATGAAAGCACCATGATGGGGAGTGCTTAGCATCAATTCCATAATGGCTTCAGGGTGCACCTCAGTCATTGTAGAATACTAACATAAAGGTGCATTGGCATGTTGAAACTTAGAAAAGCCCACTAGGGGCAGGTCAATGGCTAGTATAAGTTGGCACACCTAAGTGTGCCTTGCAATGCATGCAACTGATAGTATTCTAAATGTTGCACACATTGGTGATATGCCCATGGCCCCATGCTTCACGTTTGTGTTTGCCCCCTTGCATTTATGCACAACAGAACTAGCCTTCCCAGTCACAACTAACCAGCAATGATTTTGCCACATACTTTGTCAGCAAAATTAAAGGTCTCCATTAGGACCTACAGACAGTCCCATGAAAACTCTTACAGCCATCTGGGACTCATTCAACCAGAGAGGAAGTTCTTGAAAACATTCTGAAAGGTCTACGGCTGACAACCTGCCCTGTTGACCCGTTCCCAGCAAAGATAGTACAGTAAGCAAGCAAGCAAGCAAGCAAGCAAGCACAGGCTTCATTGAAGGGAGCCACAAAAATTGAAAACTCCTCTCTTGTGGAAGGGCAGCTGCCAAAAACATTAAAAAGAGCTGTGGTGCACCCCTACTTAAAAAGAGCTCCATTGACCAGGACAAGCTTAAAAACTACTGACCAGTCTCTAAAATGCCTTTCTTGGCAAGACTTATAGAACAGTCTGCATTCAACTCAATGACTAGCTAAATGAAAGTAATTGACTAGACCCATGCCAATCTGGCTTCAGACCTGGGTACCGAATAGAGACAGTTCTTGTGTCCCTTCTCCATGATCTGCACAGAAACCTTGATAGGGGGTCTGCCTCAATACTAGTGCTGCTGGATTTTTCAGCAGCCTTTGACACTGTGGATTATAATATCATGCTTATGAGGCTGGCAGAAACAGGTATCAGTGGCACAGTATTTACATGGTTCAAATCCTATTTGTCAGACAGACAACAATCAGTTCTCTTCAACAACAGCACATCATTACTGTGGGCACTTCCATGTGGGATGCCACAGGGATCCATACTGTCCTCCATTTTATTTAATATCTACCCCAAGCCTCTGGCTGAGCTGCTTCAGCCCACTGGCACAAAATTCTGAATCTGTTCTATGCTGCTGCTGATGTGCAACTACTCATGCTCATTGAACCAGATCTACCCATAGCTATGAATAAACTGACTGTCTGTCTAACTGCAACTCAGGAATGTGCAATAACCAACAAACTCCGGCTGAACCCAAGCAAAACAGAGATTCTTTAGGTACCTAATACAAGTGGGCAGATTCCTGACTTCCAACTCCCTCTAAAATCACATGTCAGGAATCTTGGGATACTGCTGTATGCATTACTCACTCTGATCCCACAAATTCAAACAACCTTTAGAATTGTTTCTATCACCTGCTGCAACTACAGAATCTCTCTCCATATATTGAAAAGACAAGTCTGACCACAGTGGTCCATGCCATGATAACAACATGACTAGACTACTGTAATGCTCTGTACATTGGACGAACCAAAAAGAGCTTGCATCATCTCCAACTAATTCAGAATGCTGCATCCCGACCGATAGAAGGCTGCAAGTGGAGTGAGCACATCACAGCCTTCCTGCAAAAACTACACTGGCTACCATTACTTTACAGGGCTAATTTTAAAACTCTGTGTTTGATTTTCAAGGTCCTCAGACAAAATGGGCCAGAGTACTTAAAGAATAAGGTAGCCCTTTATGCCCCTTTGAGACCTCTAAAGTCCTCTCAAGGAGCATCACTATCTGTACCCTCATCAAAAGAAATTGTATGATGTGATACCTGCCAGCGAGCCTTCTCAGGAGTAGCCCCCACATTCTGGAATTTACTCCTTGACATAGCCGCCGAGAGGGGGGGGGGGGGGGGGGGCAGGGTCAAATCACACTAACGATTGATTCAATAAATGCTTTATAAACAAGGAAGTAATCCAATCTGAAATGTGAACTGTGTGGTAGGGAATAAAAAGAATAATCGTTGTCTGTGGGGTGGAATAATTGCAAAGGATCTTCAACTTCCAATGAGTTGATTAATGAGCTCAGGGCAATGTGACTTGCATGATCCTACAAACACACTCTGAACTTGCGATCCAAGAGGGGATCTTGCAACAAATTGAAGTCTTCACCTCAAATAATGGGACCATCCCCATCACCTAATACCAGTGTAATAAAAGTTTGCAAACAGATGCAGAGCTTGCTGTAGGAACATTCAAGTTCAACAGGTGCACCTTACAGTCATAAAATCTCGTGAAATCCAAGGTCCATCTACCTTCCAGATCCGACTCCTGGGACAATAATGTACACGATGGAAAAGACCTACATTGTAAGATGATTACACCAGACTTATAGTGATGGGTGGGTGCATAAGTTTTTCAGACTATTTACCTGTTAAGTGTGTTTCCTGGACAGACACTAAAACTTCTCCTTTTAATAGGGTTCTTGAGGCCCTTGATATTCAGAGTGAGAAGCCTACAAAATTGCATCTGGGCTAAACTTTGACAATATTGATGTGAACAGGCGTTCTGGGATATTTGCTAGGGCCAAATTGCACCAAATATTATATACTCAACATTACAAAAAATATGCACTCTGTGCCTTAATACTATCAAAAAAAGAACACAGCAACAAGCTGCCAATTGGGAAGGCATAGGGTTTTCTCAAAGAGGGGTCCCAGGTGACTCTCAGACTAGGGCAGCAACAATGTAAGAGTCTAGAACAGGGTTGAGATACAGCAGTGATACTCCTTGAAGGGTAGAAAACAGGAAAAACTCACATGTTAGTTTCCATGGTTTCTCCAGTAGCTTCCTCAATGAAGCAATGGACTGCTTTAGGATCTTCAAACATTTTGTGCATTATGTAGTGTGATTTGTAGTCTGGCAGGGTAGAATAATCCGTACTTTGCCCTGGCTGTTTTGAGTTGATTTTGAGTAGTCAATAATTGCTGTCATTTCTGAGTAGCAGGAGATAGGCCAGGGAAAATCAAGATTTCATATCCCTGATACTGCAGGGGAGATTTACCCTTAGCAGCCTCTAGAATCTTTCAAACTTGAGGATAATGAAGTATCATGACTATAACTGGCCAGGAGTAATGTTGATAATCTGGAGAGTGCAAGGCGGTTTTGCGTGCCTGCTGTATTTCCAGGGGCTGATTGTAATTGAAATAGGTTCTTAACCAAGAGAAAAGGTAAGTCCTAACCTTCTGTACAAAGTATGCAAAAGTAATAACCCAACCTCCATGCTCTGTTATTTCGATCTTCCAAGTTGTGCTCCAAAAAGAGCAATTTCTGCTCATGTCTATGCAGCTCATGAAGCTGCTCAGAGTGCACCGCCATGTTGACTTCCAAGGTATCCATACTTCCAGAAATGTTCACAAACGGCATTTTAATTTTGTTTACTTCTTGTACCTTGGATAAGGCTGTGCAGTTTTCCCCAAAGGAGTTATTTCATTTGTAAGACTTCCACCAGAACCAGGGGCGGACTGACCATATGGCAATTGGCCCAGGACAATGAGGAGTCCAGTACTTCCCTCCCATGTGCCTAACATCCCTCTCTCCCCTCTGTCCCCAGGTCCAGGACTGGGACCAGGATGTCCCCTTTTCTCTTCCTCCCACACACCCGTCTCCGAACCCCCGCTTTCCTCCTTGCAGGCAGGGGCACTGGCAGCTATATTGGCTGTCTGCTGCTGGCACTAGAACTTCTATATGCTGTGGCTTACCTTTTTCTGACATAACTCTTCCTTCTTCCACAAGGGCAGGCGCAGGCCATAGCAGAGGGAAGTTCTGGCAACAGCAGCAGATAGCCAATGTAGCTACCGGTGAGGAAAGAAGGCTTTAAGGTACCTGGAGGCTGGACCAAAGGAAAAGGTCAGTGGCACTGGCAGCATAAAGGCATGGGGAGAGAGAGGCAGCAGAACCTGGGGAGGGGGAGGGGAGAAGGAAGGGAAGAGGCCCAATGATCCTTATTGTACGGAGGCCCAGATCACTGTTAGTCCTACCCAGGTCAGCACAATCAATAGTGTTATCTCCAGATCCTTAGGTGATGCTGTTTTTGCAGGTGAAACAGAATCCATTTTAGATTTTTAGAATTACATTCTAATTTAGCAGGTTTAAGGTGTGCCATAGTTGGGAAGGACATTATAACCCTAGAGAAATTCAAAATAAGAGCTGCTGTAAATAAAACAACAAACTGCTGCTCAGAGAGGGGAAAACTGCAGGATTAAGCTGCTATCTTGGAGCTCAGCCTCCCGGAAGTCCATAGTTGACAGTGTTTATAATACTCAGCTTTACTTTCGTTTTTGATTTCTAAGATGGCTGCTGTTTTTGCCTAAATTAATTCAAATTGATTTGTGCATCACTATCAGAGCAGTAGCACAGCTTTTAATTTCATGTTTTGGTTTTTTTTATGGCTTAAAGAGATTAGTACTAGAGGATCCCTATAATGTGGAACCTTTTCTGATACGATTTTATAGATTTTTGGAGAAGTTTCTTCTTTTATTCAGTGAAGCTGGTACTGTCTGCTTGTTTTAAATGTTGATAGATCTATTGATAGTCTGCTGGCATTGAATGCTTGTGTTCCATATCATAGCCTCTACGTTTTGCACCTTTAGTGGGTGCATTTGACACTGAAGCTGATTATGGGGCTCATAATCAAAAGAAAAAAGTGTTTAAAAATGGTCTAAGTGGCAGATGAACGTGTTTCTCACATGAAAATGTTTAAACCATATCACCAGACATACAAAAAAATAGTTTAACTATGATATTTGCCAAAAGCAAAATGTTTTCAGAAGGGGCATTTTGGGGGGGGGGGGGGGGGGTACCGTGAGCGTGACATGGCTGGTATTACGTGTTGGACGTTTTTGTGTGATGATGGATAGGAAAATGACTTCCTGGGGCTAGAAAGGGAAACATTGTGATTTAGACCTGCTTTAAAAGTGTCCAGGTCAAGGTCAAGCCTGTCTTTGGACCCATTTGTGAGTTTGCTGAGTTGGAGAGTGGAAAGATAGAATTGGATATTTGTGAGAAACAGTGGAGAGTTGCAGAATGGTTTGTTACCTTTGTTTGTTTGCCCCAGCCTGAAACTTTTGACCCTTATATTTCCTGCTTTGCCTCCTCTGTGTCATATCTCCATAAGTCCTTGCCCACACCTGTTGCACCCCAGCCATACCCATTCCTTGCTCTGTATCTGGCCCCTTCTCACACCAAACCCTTACTGCCCTCAAACTGCCACACCTCCCATTCTACATCCTGGGAGAGTGAATGCTTTGTGCTGCTGCTGTGTGTGCGAGGACTGTTTGCTGGTGCTGTGAGAATGATTGCTTTGTGCTGTGTGCTGCTGGTGGGTCCTACTAGGTGCAGTAGGTGGAGGTATGCATACTGATGTTATTGGGATTAATGGGTTGCACCTGTGGTATGTTCCTATAGAATTAACTATACAAAAAAAAATCTGATTCTAGTTTTATCTCAATAGCAGCAACATAACCCCACTCCAGCAGCAGACCTATTATGAATGAATACAAAACCCTACAAAAATCTAATCTACTATTCCATATCAGCACCGACAAGGACCTTCCTAGAAAAAGACAGCACCATAAATATCACAGTGAACCCTATTGAAAAACCAAGCTGGAACACTATATTGGAATAACTAACCTCAGTCACACATGCAACACACAAATAGACCCTCTCCAAATACAGAATGTGACCACAAACTAAAGGCCCTGCTTACTAAGGAGTGTTATAGGTGCATTAATGATTTTAACACACGTTAACCATGCACACGTGTTAACCATGTACGTGCCTACAATATCCCTTTAGGCGCCTACATGGTTAGCACGTGCATTAAGTGTAGGCACGCTAAAAACACTAACGCACCTTAGTAAACAGGGTCCTAAAAGTAAAAATATGTAGAAAAAATTAATATGAAACTTCAAAAAGACAGATTCTGTAAGCAGCACAACACCAGAGAAATAGAAAGAGACGCATTTGCTCCTGTAATGTGCAAAATATAAATATAGCAGATTTCAATTACCAAAACTGACAAATTCCAGTCAATAAGTAGAAAATAAAATTATTTTTCTACTTTTTTTTGTCTGGTGATCATATTGGTCCTAGTTTCTCCTTCTTTCTTCTATCCTCTTTGTGTGCTGTCTATACCCTACTGTCCATTTGCCATTTCTTTCCTGCATTCCTATCTTCTTCATTTTCTCATTGATTTTTCACACTCAGCTTTCCTCAATTTATTTTCTCTTCCTAGTCTTCAAACGCTCTCTTTTTGCTATTTCTATCTAGCTCTCCATCTCTCCTCCACCCTTGTCAGACATCTTTCCTCTCTTCCCTTCTCCATCCATATAAGTTATCTCTCCTGCCTTCCCTTCCCTCATGTCCAATCTCTCCCTGATTTTCCCTGTCACCTTCTTCCATGTTCAGTATGTCCTACCGTCTCCATTTCACTACGTCCAGCATGCCCTCCTGATCTTTCTTTCTACCTTCCTCCCTGCCCAGAATGCCCCCCCTCCCGATTTCCTATGTTCCTCCATTTCCAGCATGTCCCCCTGATCTTTCCTTCCACCTTCCTCTATGTCCAGTACATCCTTCCTCCTATTTTTTCACCATGTCCAGTGTCTCCTCCAGATCTCCCCTTCCACCCGGCCTCCTCTTCAGCATCTTCTCCTGATTTCTCTTTCACACGGACTCTTCTCTAGCATCTTCTGCCTATCTCTCACGCGGTAACCCTGCGGCGATCATCTATGCACATAGAATGATGATTACTGCCTGATTTCCGCCACGTGCAGGAAAATAAAAATTATTTTCCAGTGCGCATAGGAGATGCGCACAAAAAACAAAATTACCACCCGGGCCTCGTAGTAGCTGGGCAGTAACTCCAAATTGATGCACATTGGGCATGTGTTGGTGCCTACGTGGCTTAGTAAAAGGGCCCCTCAGGGTTCTATTTTCTCATAGTTCGGATGTGACTATATAGTTCAGAATAAATGTTGATGAAGTTTTTTTTCTATGAAGTTAGGGAAATGAATTTCTAAAATATTCAGTAAGAATATTTTCAAACTTGTCTTTATTAGTGTACATGCTAATAAACTGATGCCTGAAACCATTATTTCTTACAGTCTATCTCATTCTATTCCAACATAACTTTTTTTTGTCATTAGAAGAAAGAATCATTGAGTAAAAGCTTCTTGTACTGTTAAGTCACTTCTATGCTTTATTTTAATTAGGTTCTTCATCTTAATAAAAATAATCACAAATACAAACAAACCATAAATATGTGCCAGCATATCACTGTCACTGGTTTATTGACCAACAGCATAAACATGGCATTAATGTTAATGGTCTTAAAATTATATTTCACTCATTCTGTTTACTTTTTACGGACAGCCTTCATAGAGATCCCATTAAACAAACATGAACAGTCATGTAGTGTCTCCTTGGTTACAAATGATACTGATAATGTATTAAGAAGTGAGCTCTGGAATCAACCAAGATAGATATAATGGAGTAAAAACAGATGCTACATATTGTCAGATTGTATAAATGATTAAGTAGAATTACTGATGGGCGCATTTTATGTATAAAAGATTACGACCAGATTTTCAGCTAATCAGAAGGGCAAAGCTGGTTACAAATGAATTGGATTAATAGTTATTGATACGGATAAATGTTTAACAACCAAAAGTTTATATAAACCTTGTGCTGTCTTTTTATTATGCTTTTTTGTAAACATGTACAAACCATGTACATTTTACAAAAGCAAATAATGCATCTTTGTTTTCATAAACTATCAGGCTTATTTTCGAAAGAGAAGGGTGCCCATCTTTCGACACAAATCGGGAGATGAGCGTCCTTCTCCCAGAGTTGCCCAAATCGGCATAATTGAAAGCCGATTTTGGGCATCCTCAACTGCTTTCCGTCGCGGGGACGACCAAAGTTCACAGGGGCATGTCGGAAGCGTAGCGAAAGTGGGACTGGGGCGTGCCTAACACTTTGGCATCCTCGACCGATAATGGAAAAAAGAAGGGCATCCCTGACGAGCATGGGTGACTTTACTTGGCCCATTTTTTGTTACGATCAAGCCTCAAAAAGGTGCCCGAACTGACCAGATGACCACCGGAGGGAATCGGGGATGACCTCCCATTACTCCCCCAGTGGTCACCAACCCCCCATCTACCCTCTATGCCTGCCTCAGATGTCATACCCAGCTCCATGACAGCAGTATGGAGGTCACTGGAGCAGTTTTAGTGGGTGCAGTGCACTTCAGGCAGGTGGACCCAGGCCCACCCCCTCACCTGTTACACTTGTGGTGGTAAATGTGAGCCCTTCAAAACCCACCAGAAACCCACTGTACCCATATGTAGGTGTCCCCCTTCACCCCTTAGGGCTATGGTAGTGGTGTACAGTTGTGGGGATGGGTTGGGGGGGTTATGGGACTCAGCACACAAGATAAGGGAGCTGTGCACCTGGGAGCAATTTCTGAAGTCCACTGCAGTGCCCCCTAGGGTGCCCGGTTGGTGTCCTGGCATGTCAGGGGGACCATTGCGCTATGAATGCTGGCTCCTCCCATGACCAAATGGCTTGGATTCGGTCGTTTCTGAGATGGGCGTCCTCAGTTTTCATTATTGCCAAAAATCGGGGACGACCATCTCTAAGGACAACCATCTCTTAGGTCGACCTAAATTTTGCGATTTTGGCGTCCCCGACCGTATTATCGAAACGAAAGATGGACACCCATCTTGTTTTGATAATACGGGTTTCCTCGCCCCTTCGCTGGGACGTCCTGTGAGGACGTCCTCAGGAAAAATTGGGCCACCCTTTGGATTATGCCCCTTCACGGGGCTCATAATCAAAATTTTTAAAAAATGTCAAAAAATGGCACAAGTGGCAGATGAATGTGTTTCTCACATGAAAACATCCAAATCATGTAATTAAACATACCCAGAAAAATGTTTAAGTCTGATATTTGCTCAAAAAAGCAAATTTTTAGAAGGGGGAGTGTTGTGGGTGTGAGATGAGCGGCTTTAAGTGATGGGCATTTTTTTCTAAAATGATGGATAGCAAAATGACTTCCTGGAGCCGTGAGGAAAACATTGTGATTTAGACCTACTTTAAAAGCGACTAGGTCAAGGTCAAACTTGTCTTTGGACATATTTGTGTATTTGCTGAGTTGGAGAGTGGAGAGGTGGAATTGTAGGCTTGTGAAAAAGAGTGGAGAGCTGCAGAGTGGTTTGCTACCAGGGTTGCCAGATTTAAATAATTTTTCCCACCCCAAACCAGTTCTAAACCCGCCCAAAACTGCACTCCCCCGCCCCCGACATTCACAGCTCCATCCCGATGTTCACAGCTCCACCCCCTTATGTTCACAGCTCCACCCCCACATTCACAGCTCCACCCTCTACCTCACCAGCTCCACCCCCTTCATCACCAGTTCCACCCCTATGCCATAAACCACGCCCCCCCACACCGCGAAAACCGCAGCCGAAGAACAAAACAAAACCCGCCCAACCGAACGCGAAGCTGCCCAAAAAACCGCGACCCGCAGCGGTCGAAAATTTCCAGCAGCGGGTCGCGGAAAGCCGCCCAATTGGGGGGAAAACCACCCATCTGGCAACCTTGTTTGCTACCTGTATTTGTTTGCCCCTGTCTGAACCTTTTGACCCCCCCTTTTGACCCCTTGCCTCCTTTGTGTATCACTTCCTCAAGTCCCCACCCACACCTGCTAGCCTTCAGCCACACCCATCCCTTGATTCTGTATCTGGACCCCTTCCCCCACCAATCCCTCACTGTCTCTAAACCCTCATACCTCCCATTCAAACCCCTTACCTGCTTGTATTCTGTTTCTCATTGTTGCTCTGTTTGTCCAGTCCCTGTTTGTCAATGTGCTGTGTGCTTCTGCTTTTTGTCTGAGGGCTGTGTGCTGGTGCTGGGAGAGTGAATGCTGTGTGCTGGTTCTGGGTCTCACTGGGTGCAGTTGGTGGAGGTGTGCACAGTAGTGTTACAGGGTTGCACCTGTGGTGCTAGGAGACATCTGCACATTAATCATATGTGCACTGAATGCTATTGTAGCTGACACATTGCTGGATATGGATGAGAGTTTGAAGGAGAGGCTCCAGAAAAGATACCCCTATCAGAGAGTATTTACACCCAGCACCCACTTCCTGGACCTCACTCACCAGAAATGCCTTACTAGATACTGCTTTGATAGGGATGCTATACAGCACCTCTTTGACCTGCTACAACCCCTTCTCCAGGCCAGGAGATGCAGAAATAATCCAGTGCCAGTCCACCTTAAGGTCACAGTCTTCCTGGCCTTTCTTGCCATTGGTACTTTTCAGTCAATGCTAGCAGCTAATGCAGGCCTCACCTTGCACACTATCTCCAAATCTCTTATGCAGTACCCAATGCCTTCCTTACCCACACCTCACAGTAATTACCTTTCCCACTATCATCCAGGCTCTCCAGAACAACATAGATCAGTTCCATTCCATAGACTACTTCTCCTCAGTTATAGGCCTCATTGACTGCATGCACTTTGAACTCAGACCCCATCCCAGGCACACGAGAACACCTATAGGAATAGAAAAATCATATCACTCCATGAATATGCAGGTCATGTGTGATGCCCAAGGGGAGATTGTGGATGTGTGTGGTCAGTACCTAGAGTTCATTCATGATGTCTATATACTCCAGCACTCATTAATCTACCACAGGTTTGACCAAGGGGAGATCAGCGGTGGCTGGCTCCTAGGTAAGCAGTACAGGGATTTATAAGCTCCATACCCACTCCCCCCTCCTAATGTCACCACATTCCCTTCCTCAAGATGCCCCCAGAACACACATTCATGACCCAAACTCCACAAGGTCCTCATACCAGCCAATACACACCTATATCTGTGATTCCTGCTTCCCCCCACAGGTGACAGAGGCTCCCCCAATGAGCCTGGCTCATGACTCCCATTGTCCAGCTCCAAAATGAGAGGAAGGAGCAATACAATAAGAGCCATAAGTACACGCTAAGCATCATTGAGTGGACTTTTGGCCAGCTCAAAAATAGATTTAGATGACTCAACTGTTCCAGAGGCTGCCACCCGGGCCGGATTGTTGCTGTGCACCCCCTCCCCCGGGTGCAGCATGACATCCCCCCAGGTGCAGCGTCCCCCCTGGTGCATCACCTCCAAACCCCACCCCCGGGGTGCTGCGAGCAGCCGTGCGGCTTTCGGCTCCGCCAGTTCCTTGCTCCCTCTGCCCCGGAATAGGACATAATAGCAGAGAGCGCAGGGAACTAGCAGAGCCAACAGCTGTGTGCCTGCTCCCTGTACCCCTCCCGCATTGTTCACCCGGGGCTGACCGCCCCCACTGTCCCGCCCTTGGTACGCCACTGCTACAACCGTGAAAATGTCACCAAGATCTTCATGGCCTGCTACATGCTGCACAACTTGGCACAACAAAGAGGACAGCCCCTGCCAGAGGACACACAGCAGCAGCCATTAGAGCAAAAGAATGATGACATCTCCCACCCACAGAGCTGACTAGGGGCCATATCAGCTGACTGTCTGTACCAGACAAACACTCATACATGAAATTTCCAGTAAGTTAAGTGCAGTATTTATTTGTGATCACCATATCTTTTATATCCACCACTGCCCCTCCCACTCCCCAACACACATACACCCATACCACCTCACCCCATCACCCCCACCCTCCCCCCCACAACCACCACCACAGCATGGAAATTAGGTGCTTCACAGCCATATCTCATTCATCCCCTCTCCCTCCCCATCCTCTCTGGGGGGCCACCTCTCCCAACCTCCATTTAGATGCTGGGGATGGTCGATAGTCCTGGCCTTACAGGAGTGAACACAGCATTAGAGTCCTCCCCTGTGGTGCTCCCACTGCCCTCAGCGTGCTCAGTACATGCAGCTGCCTCTATTGCTCTGTGGAAATCTGGCCACCTGGTTGGCCCTGTGCCTGAGCTGCTGTTGGTCCCAGCACCCAGCAATGCTGTGTGTGCTTCCCCTGAGGGACCTGGCCTCATTGTTGACCCTGGGATCCTATGAGTCCATCTGCACCCATTTGGATGCCAGTTTATTGTCCACAATTGAGGTGGTTGCTGTGAAGCTGGGTAGCATGAGGTTGGCACTGGTGCCACTTGTGGTTGGTGTTGAGAGTGGTGCTGGTGGAATGGTGACCTCATTAATTCCACTGTGAGGGTCAGGCACCTTCTGGGTGGACAGTGTGCTGGACAAAGGCTCAGTGTAATCATGAAGATTTCTCCAGATCCTCAGAAGCTGCTGCCAGATATTATGCCTATCATCCTGGCTCTCCTGTTGTATGGTATGCAGCATCTACAGGCAGTCCTCTTGGGCTTGAAGCCTCTGATTCTGATGTTGCACACCATCACACAGCAGCTATAGCTTCTGGTGCTGGTAGTCAGACACATTTTGGGCCATAAGTTTGGTGGCCAACTGTACAACCTGCTGCTGCGTATGGTGGGAGTGATCCTATGGGCCAGCTGTGGCCCCCATCTTATTCAGCATGTACAGGGGCATCTGGCAGATCTGGATGGGGGAGGGGTGTGGGCTATACCAATAACTGTTCCTGCTCTTCCTCCCCTGCAGGCGGCTCCTGGCTGCTGTTCACTTCTTTGCATCCTGTTCAGTTGCCATGGTGCCCTTTGCTGCCACAGACTCATCCTGTTTCTGCTGAGGTGCCTGCACTGGCTGCTGGCTGCTGGTTCTGGCCTCTTCCTTGGAGTCTGAGTCCTCACCTGCACTGTGAAAATAGAAGAAATGTCTGTTGCATTAGCTAACCTGTCAGTCTGTTGCAGCCTTCCTGAATATATCCCATCATATGCACTCGTCTACCAGAGGTGTGGGGATTCCCACTGTCATGCCACCACACACAATGTATGCCTCCACATCCCACAATGCAGGAGACAAAGGACAGTGCATTCTGTACCTCAGAAGCCAGGATGCCAGACAGTCACACAGCCAGGTGGTAAAGGAGAAAGGATAGTGGGAGTGTTCTGGAGGGTAAAGTGAGAGGAAAGCAGAAATAGCCACTGGTTGGTGATGTCCCAAGGTGGAAAGGGGGTAGGGGAAGAAGGCACCTAAAAATGACAAACACAGTGGGCCTCAAACCAGTATCCTATTTGTTTCCAGACCTAGGCACTAGCCAATACTCTATACCAGGGGTAGGCAACTCCGGTCCTCGAGAGCTGCAGGCAGGTCAGGTTTTCAGGATATCCACAATGAATACGCAAGAGATAGATTTGCATACCATGGAGACAGTGTATGCAAATCAAGTTCATGCATATTCATTGTGGATATCCTGAAAACCTGACCTGCCTGCGGCTCTCGAGGACCGGAGTTGCTTACCCCTGCTCTATACTAAAGTGTTAGGACGTAGGCCCTGATAACTAGCCTTTCTGACTGTAGTCTGGTGTGCCTTCTTAACCCCTCCCCCACCTATCTGTTAACCTTTAGTACAGATGGATTTCCTATCAGCCCCCCAACACTGTCTAAGCTTGATGGATAGAGGGTTAAATAGAGAGAGCAGTCTATACATCTTTATTTCCCATAACTTACCTGACTCCCCAGCCTGTGTGGAGGTGTCCTGAGTTCAAAGGCCATGGATGCTCCCCTTGGGAAGGAACCTATGCACCGTGTGCTCCATAGGACTTAGGTTCATGGTGTCCACATCTGGCAGGTTGTCTCCAGCTGTGCGCTTCACATTCCTCTTCAGCTGCCTCCATTTCCTTTTGCAGTCCACATCTCGATTTGCATGGTGGATCACTTTTAGCTTGTGGCATATCACCACCCATTCTCTTTGCCTGGTATAAGCACAGAGTTTTTGTCATTTTGGAGCAAAAAGATTGCCATGGCATGCCTCTATCTCCTTCACTAGAAGTTCAAACTCAGCATTGCTGAAGTTGCCCTTCCTACTAGGCAGATTTTTTATAGATGCTATTGCAAGTGTGGGATTTGGTGGGTTGAAATTCCAGAGAGGCTCATGTTTAGGTACATCTGCGGTCATTTAGATGTTTTGGGGATAGACAGTTTTTGTTTGATAATGACCCACACATGAAAACAGTTTTGGAAGAATGATGTCTAAATCAAGCAATTTAGATGGTATTTTCAACCCTCAGCATTGCCTTAACATTGCTGAGGAGCAATGTCATTAGCCTGGAATGTTCCACACCTTTGAAACTAACTCATTTGCTCTCCATTCTGTTCCTCCCCCCCCCCCCCCCCCCCCCCCCCCAGCATCAGGCAGCTGAACTCTGGAAGCCATGAACCAGCTGGAGTTTCCATTTGCCAGTGTCATCAGGTAAGCATAGTGAGAGAAAATCCGCCAACAAGCGGAGAACTCAAACGCCCCACGATAAAAACAGTAGTGTACAAAAAGTGGGAGAGCAACCAAGGATACCAGAAACTGGAGGATGTTCGTTAATAAACAATTTTATTGAAAATTTGAAGACTCTTCAAAGGCTCTTCAAATTTTCAATAAAATTGTTTATTAACGAACATCCTCCAGTTTCTGGTATCCTTGGTCGCTCTCCCATTTTTTGTACACATCAGGTAAGCATAGACCAGAACCTTCCCTTCCCCTTCTGGCAGAGAGATGACCTGAGACCTGGTCTGCCTTATGTTTCTGTTTACAAAGGACTCCTTGTTGTTTGCAGGACTTGGCTGCTGGACAAGATAGAGCGAAGGCATTGGTCAGCAGGAACACAAGAAACAGCAGTGGACTTTGAAACATACCGTTTCTATGCTATTGATGTTCTTAATATTTTAATGTTGAAACTATGCAACTGTGGGGATTTATGCTGATTCTACTACCTTGGAGAACTCATTTGTGACTGCCTGCCTGACAAGCTGGGGGGGGAGGGCGGGGTGATGAAGACCCTGTCACAATTATTCTGTTTGTTAAATTTATGTAAAAGCCAAAGTACAAATTAAGACATTATTCCAGTTGAAAGACTGAACAAGTTATATATGCAGTCATTTGCCCTTATAAACTATTATACATTGGTACGACTATGATAGCTTTAAACAAAAGCAGTATTGAACACAGAAGTTCTATAAAAACAAATGTACTTGAGAAACCACTTGTACATGCTATGCAACATAAATTTAATGATTTAAGGTTTATTGTATTATATAAATACATCCATATTGGAGAGCTGGAGACAATAATAGCTATTGCAGGCAGAACAATGGTCATATTTAAATATGATATTGTTGCACCAAAAGGCTTGAATCAAGAGCTGGGTTTTTCTGTATTTTTGTAGTCACTAAATAGGTCACTGGTTCTGAAGAAGTGACCACACATTTAATTATGTGATTTTTGTGGTTTAACACATTGTTTTACCATAATCTTTTTTTGTTTGGCTGTTTATCATTGTTTTTATCTTTATTTATTGATGTTCTAGTAATACAATTTATGTGGCTGTTATTTTTAATTTTAGTACAGAGTGTATGTATGTATTTATTGATATATTTGTGTGGTCATTCTTCATCATTTTAATGCATTTTTTGGTGCTTCTAACTTTTTTTGGAGTGATTCTTGGGTTTGAATTTCATTATAGTGTACAGCAGTGTTTCCCAAGTCAAGTCCTGAAGTACCCCTTGCCAGACAAGTTTTTAGGATATTATGAGCTTGATTTGCATACTTCCTCCATTATATGAAACTCTCTTTCATACATATTCATTGTAGATATCCTGAAAAGATGACTGGCCAGGGATACTCCAGGAGCAGACTTGGGAAACATTGGTGTACAGAACTTCCTGGTTCCAATGAAGTCATTTGTGTCATTGGAATGCATACGATTTTTAAACATTTTTATCATTTTTTCAGCATTTGTCCTAGCATTTTTATTTGTTTGTGTGTTTTTTTTTTTTTTTTTTTACAGAAAATAGCATTTTCATGTCAGCAAACCTAGCTATATCTAGTTCTATCATCAGTTTCAGTTTTGAAGTTTCTAAAAAGATTGATGCAATTTAATATTTTAGATTTATTAAATTGACGTTTTAGGTTCATATGTGCTTTTCAGGTAGAATTTCTGACATTTTTTCTGAGAATCCATATCTTTGTGATAGATTATTATTTGGCTGTAAGTTTTTAAGTATCTTTGCATTGTGACCTTTCATCCCAGCAGGATACATATAAGCTAGTACTATTCCACCTCATGGTGGATTCTTCCTTTCTGCCTGTGGAGTAGAAATGCTGCTGCTCCAAAGAGATAGAGCTGTATTTGTGAGTACTTTTTAAGCCAACACTGTTAGTGTTTTTTTAAATGCTGTTCTACACTATTTATGCCTTCTGTAGTTAAAGAGTATTTTTAAAAACATTATTTTTAGGCTGTTTTGGATAGAATTTTGTTATTAGAGGAAAGTATATTCAAATTCCCCTTTAAGCATGTGTCCTTTTTAGTGGCTATAACGTAACCATCTCACACCAATTAAACAAAGGTATATCAAATTAAGGGCCCTGTTTACTAAACCGTGCTAGAAGCGCGCTAGCATTTTTAGCATGTGTTGTGTCGATGCCCATTCTTATAGGCGTCTATACTGTTAGCACGTGCTAATTTGTAGAACATGCAAGTCATACCTGAAAAAAAAAACAATGTTGTTGTTGTTTTTCTCATTTGAGGGAAAAACACAGACGGTTAAGTGATTCTCACGCAGCCACCTCTGGGCCAAGGGCTCAAAAATGTCACAATAACGGTATATGGACTTTTCCTTTAGGATGCCATCCAGACCTTTTTTAAAACCCCGCTAAGCTAACCGCCTTTACCACATTCTCCGGCAACGAATTCCAGAGTTTAATTACACATCGTGTGAAGAAAACTTTTCTCTGATTCATATTAAATTTACTACTTTGTAGCTTCATCGCATGCCCTCTGGTCTTAGTATTTTTCGAAAGAGTAAACATGTCTACCTGTTCCAATCCACTCATTATTTTATAGACCTCTATCATATCTCCCCTCAGCCATCTTTTCTCCAAGCTGAAGAGCCCTAGCTGCTTTAGCCTTTCCTCATAGGGAAGTCATCCCATCCCCTTTATCATTTTTATCGGCCTTCTCTTTACCTTTTTTAATTCCACTATATTTTTTCTGAGATGTGGTGACCAGAATTGAACACAATATTCAAGGTGCAGTCGCAGCATGGACCAATACAATTCCTTTCCTAATAATACCTAACATTCTATTTGCTTTCTTAGCCGCCACAGCACACTGAGCAGAGGGTTTCAATGCATCATCAACAACAACGCCGATATCCCTTTCTTGGTCAGTGACTCCTAACATGGAACCTTGCATTACATAGCTATATTTTGGGTTCCTCTTTCCCACATGCATCACTTTGCACTTGCTCACATTAAACGTCATCTGCCATTTAGATGCCTGATGCCCAGTCTCCCAGTCTCGTAAGGTCCTTTTGTAATTTTTCACAATCCTCTTGTGATTTAACAACTTTGAATAACTTTATGTTGTCAGCAAATTTAATTACCTCACTAGTTGCTCCCATCTCTAGATCATTTATAAATATTTTAAAAAGCAGCGGTCTCAGCAAAGACCCCTGGGGAACCCCACTATCCACGTTTTTCCATTGAGAATACTGATCATTTAACCCTACTCTCTGTTTCTATCCTTTAATCAGTTTTTAATCCACAATAGGACACTACCTCCTATCCCATGACTGTCCAATTTCTTCTGGAGTCTTTCATGAGGTACTTTGTTAAATATCTTTTAAAAATCTAGAGACACAATATCAACCCGCTCACTTTTTCCCTTATGTTTGTCCACCCCTTCAAAGTCTTTCAAAGTTGTTAAATCACAAGAGGATTGTGAAAATTACAAGAGGACCTTACAAGACTGAGAGACTGGGCATCCAAATGGCAGATGATGTTTAATGTGATCAAGTGCAAAATAATGCATGTAGGAAAGAGGAATCCGAATTATAGCTACGTGATGCAAGGTTCCACATTAGGAGTCACCGACCAGGAAAAGGATCTAGGTGTCATCGTTGGTGATATGTTGAAACCCTCTGCTCAGTGTGCAGCAGCAGCAGCTAAGAGAGCAAATAGAATGTTAGGTATTATTAGGAAAGAAACGGAAAACAAAAATGAGGACATTTTAATGCCTTTGTATCGCTCCATGGTGCGACTACACCTCGAATACTGTGTGCAATTCAGGTCACTGCATCTCAAAAAAGATACAGTGGAATTAAAAAAGGTACAGTGAAGGGTGAACAAAATGATAAAGGGGATGGGACAACTTCCCTATGAGGAAAAGCTACAGCAGCTAGGGCTCTTCAGCTTGGAGAAAACATGGCTGAGGGGAGATATGATATAGAGGTCTATAAAATAATGAGTGGAGTGGAACGGGTAGATGTGAATCACTTGTTTACCTCTTTCCAAAAATACTAGGACTAGGGGGGCTTGCAATGAAGTAATTAAGTAGTAAATTTAAAAACAAATCGGCGAGAGATAATTTCTTCACTCACATGTAATTAAAACTCTGGAATTTGTTGCCTGAAAATGTGGTAAAGGCGGTTAGCTTAGCCAAGTTTAAAAAAAGGTTTGGCCGGCTTCCTAAAGGAAAAGATCATAAGCCATTATTAAGATGGACTTGGGGGAAAATCCACTGCTTACGTCTAGGATAACTGTCAAATGTATAAGGCACTCATCTACTATTACTATCCTACATACAAAACTACAGGAAGTAGAGCACTCACTTGGAGTAATTCTCAAACACCTATGTGACAATAAGGGAAGAGTCTCATATAGTCCCCACGGCCGATTTCACTTCACCCATAGGGTGAACCTCTGCTCGTGTGTATTTTTAATCACAGACTCGTCCCCCCACCTTTCCTTAATATGTAGAACTTAATTCGCTTTATACACGGTGATAAGAAGGCAATAAGATAGCCCGGTGCTATGACTCCCCCTTGACAAAGCTTGGAAAACGGAAAACAGGTACCTGTTGGGGAATATGAGCATACCGGCAGATACAGATAAGTGTTACTAAGCCATCAGCACAAACAGTATCAACTAGGTATGGGATGGATTTAAAAGCATCATATGATTATTGTAATATATAGATAGATAGTCCCGCCCTTGGGAGCAGAGCTGAGAGAGAAGGGAAGGCTGAAGCGCTGAGCCTGCTCTCCTTTCACTGCTGCCGCTGGGACCCCAAAGTAAGATGAGTTTTAAAATTCTGGGCGGCACGCAGGAAGGTGAGAGCGGACCGGCGGAGGACTGTTGTGGGAGAAGAGGGCGGGTTGGGGTTGGGACTGGCACTCGGAGGGAGGGGGGCCTGGAACTCAGAGGAGGAGGGGGTACGGGGGAGGGAGGGGAGAGGGGGAGGAGGAGGGGGAGGGGGAATGCACCACTTGTAAAAAAAGAAAAAAAATTCAGCACCCCTAATCATTTTGAAAAGTTGGCTCCTATGACAAATCTGACCAAATTAATGGACACCATGATATATTTGAAACATTAGGAGAGGACAAAGTTGAAACACTGTATACAAATAAATCTAATTGATGACCCTTGACAAGACTTCATAAAACCTAGTGAGGCCATCTATACATACATCTAGACATAATAACAACAACAACAACAACAACAACAACAACAATAATAATAATAATAACAATAATAATAATAATTATGTCAATATTCAAATGATATGGTCAGTATTTGCTTTAAAGCTGGCCAGTGTTAAAATTGTTCAAATATAGGGGTCCTTTTACTAAGCAGCAGTAAGCTCTAATGTTTGTTACCGTGCAGGAAAATGCCCTACTATGGGGCGCTCTCAGGCGTCCCGCAGTGTTGTCATCTATGCACGCTTCCCAGGTGCTAAAAAATGCTATTTATATTTTAGCACTGGAGGCATGTTTGGGGGACGGAGAGTAGGCACGCCCAGCACTAATCAGTTATCACAGCTAAATTGCTGCATTCCTACCGATTAGCGCATGGTTAGCCTGTGAGCCCTTTCTGACTACTAAATAGGTGTCAGTAAGGGCTCACACGCTAATAGCCGTGCACTAATTGGGAAATTAGCATGTGCCCATGAATTGAGGAAATAAAAACTTTGTCATTTTATAGCTATGCTAAAGGTGGCCTCAGCGTGCGGGGGAAACCCACATTCTAGTCATAGCGCAGGCCACTTATTAACACAGCTTAGTAAAAGGCTCTCCAAGTCAGCAGTGTTATATACAGAAGCAACAACATTAAATATATATTCAGCAGTGACCAGCATTAGCTATTTGGATAGTGGTGACTATCTGTAGAGTTAGACTGAACACCCAGTCTCTACCCTTTATCTGGATAGTGCCAGGGCAATCTGTACAAATGTTCAGCTACACTGTGTGTATAGTTCTGATGAAAATTCAGGGATAGGGCCCTGATAAGTGCTTTTGAATATCAGGCTAAATAGTAATTGCTTTATAGGAAATATGATATTTATTTTTCAAGCAAAATCCATTAACCAAATTTTTGTATGGAAAAGAAAACCCAAATAGAAGTTAATTGAAGTAAATCAGACCCATTGGCTTTTTAAATTTGTTTTATGCTTCACTGTTACACCAGACCTAATGCATGCTGTTTGCATAAAGAGATGAGAGAAGAAAATGAAATGATGAATACTACAAATTTCTTGGTATTTGTACCTGTACCATCAGGTACTGTAATTTACTTGAGCTATACCACCCAAGAAAAGGATATTCACTCACCCAGTATCAATAACCAGATATGTTTCATTGCATCCTCACACGGTTCTTTTTCTTGCTCTGCTTCTGCTTTTCTGCCTTCTGTATTTTTCAAGCTGCATAACTCCTTAAGATATCACGTTTGTGGTATGCTACAATTAGTCAGCCATAGTCTTGGACTGTGAATTTTTGAAGACTAGGGCTTCATCTTCTTCATTTTCTGGTTAATATCCAGCTGGCAGTAGTCAACGTTTTTAAATGTGGTGGCTGTCTAAGTTAGACCCAAATATTCAATGTCGAGCCCTGTCTGGGTACCAGTATTGAATATCCAAATTTGACCAGACTGCTGCAGGCTAATTGCACTTATGTGAATCCCAGGTGATATTCAGATACTTATGCAAGTCCTGGCTGAATATTGGTTGGGGCTCACATAAGTGCCTCTGTCAGTTTCTCTCTCCCCAATCCCACTGATGATTCCAATCCAGTTCCGAAATCCTCCCCCCAAAATCAGATCCCTCCCCCCCCCCCGAGACTGCCCACTCCACCTTGAGATCAGGCCCCCTCCTGTCCAGGGCCTACTTACCCACCACTGTAGCACCAGGGATGTATCTCGAGCAGAAGCAATTCCCTTTCACTCCTGCCCCTAGAGGCTCTGTGTGTTAAGGCTGCCGCAAGCTGTAGCTTCAGAGCAAATACTGTATAATGTTAAGGTTATTTGAAAAAGGATGGAGAACAAAACTGAGAATGTCATTATGCTTTTGTATTGGTCCCTGGTACAACCACAACTTGAATGTTATATGTAGTTCTGTCACCCCATATCAAAAGAATACTGTACAATTAGAAAAGGTTCAGAGAAGGGTGACAAAATATTAAACGGGTTGAAGAACCTGTTTTATAAAGAGAGGGTGAAAAAGTTAAATAGGGAACAGTTTTTTAACCCAGTGTTTTCTAACTTCAAGCCAGGTACCCCCTAAATTGAACATATTTCAACTAAGTGTCCCCGAACTTGATCAACAGAGAATATGAAATGGACATTTTATTATTAAACAGTTAACTAACCTATAGGTCATTGCAATTGGAATACAGAACAAGACACAGATGGCATGATCTGTTATATTTCACTCTCATATAAACTGCTTGGCCACTTGAAATGTGGTGTGTTATTATAAACACGATCTACGAAACGATCTACGAATTAACCGACTTCCGCAAACTACTAAAGACCCATCTTTTTGAAAAAATTTATCGAAAGGATCAAAACACATGAAGTCCACACACACTGTTAGCAATGCATCAATACATTCTCTTCTGTACTTTTATCCCCCGCAACTTTAACATGTTTAAACCTAATTTACAGGTAAAAAACAGAAAATATTATACCCGAACGATCTCTTGCTATTGCTCTGCTGCCCAATCAGTATCCTGTGTTCTTCTATTGTTCTGTTGTTCTTTGCCATTGTTTTATTTTCCTTAACGATACTTGGACTTTGTTTTAACTTAACGCCTCATAATGTAACCATAATAATGTTGTAACAGATTGTACTTCCATCACTACAATGTATTGTAAGCCACACTGAGCCCGCAAATAGGTGGGAAAATGTGGGATACAAATGCAATAAAATAAAATAAATAAAATAAACTGAATAAAATTAAACAGTGAGACTTACAGAGGGCCTATTTATAAAGATGAGAGAAAAGAAAGTTCTCTACAAAAGTGAAAAACTTGCCCTTAGAGAACAATCCGATTCCTTGTTTCATTTTCCCAGAGAATAAAAGATGAAATTTGATTGGTCACTATGGACAGCTTCTCCACTTTTGTGAAGAACTTCTATTTTGTTTGTTTTCATAAATAGGCTCCAGTAAACCAAGGCCCCTTTCTATGCACATACCATTATAGTTTCACAGCTAGGAAATCCACAGGTCTTGTTTCTTAGGCCCTACCCCTTAGCCCAAACAGCGGTGTAGTAAGATTGTTTAAAGCAGTTTGGAGATAGGTTTCACTACTAACACAATTTACAGATACTTGGTTGTTTAAGCCTTCCCACCCTACCCCTCATCCAACACTTACTATATTTTGTCTAATCCACTGTGTATCTCCAGAAATTCATTCTATCCTGATTGCATCTGCTTTTTTTTGTTGTAAGCATATCATTTTTGACTGAAGTAACTCTCCAGCCTTCTGTTTTAGATCAATTGCCTTTCCACACCAGTTGTTACTCTTTTGTATACGTCTAATAGAAGGATATTAATCTAACCTATCCTTCCCTTAAAATTGTTCCCAATAATAGACAAGGAAGTATTTTGAACTACACCCACAGAGTAATCTGAAGAAGTTCCTAGATATCTCACAATAAATCTATCTGCTTCCTGTATCCCCTAGAACAGAGTTGGGACTTCAAAGCCCTTTCACCTTGAACCACAGCCACAATAAGCTCCTACACTTGAAATATGGCACAGCAACACCGTGCCCGTAAAGCTGCATCTCCCATTACAGCTATTGCCTCCGTCCAGACTGAATGCTTGGTCCAAGGCAAGATTCTGGTTTCATGTCATAAATGTATGCACATTGATTCCCTCATGAAAGAAGTACAAGAACTAAGAGAGGAGGTGGCAAAACTAAGAAGCATCTGTGACAACCAGAAATTCATCCTGGAGATGCATGTTGAAACATTGGGGATCTCCAGCAAAGGGAGAGAAGATCTTGTGCAGAAAGAAGACAGCTGGACAAATGTCACCAGATCCTGCAAAATCAACACCCCAACTCCATCTTTGGTTGGAATTAAGAATCCGTTCACAGCCCTGGAGGCAGAAGAGTTCAAAACATCTCAAGAACAGGAGGAGACGATGATCAATAATCCCAAAGCCGTTTAATCAGTGGCCAACAAGAAACAAAAGATTGTTGGTGATTTTCTTCTGAGGGGTACTGAGGCACCCATCTGTAGACCAGACATGTTGTCCAGGGAGGTATGCTGTTTGCCTGGTGCCAAGATTCAAGATGTAGTGGAAAGATTGCCTAGACTTATCAAGCCTACTGACCACTATCTTTATGCTGCTAATCCATGTTGGCACAAATGATACTGCTAGGAATCCTACTGAACAGATCAAATATGACTTCATGGCTCTGAGTCAGAGAGTAAAGCACCTAGGTGCACAGTTCTCATTGATCCTTCCAGTTGAAGGTAAAGTCCGAATGAGGGAAGCACGCATCCTGGAGCTAAATGTGTGGCTGCATGGATGGTGCTGACACAAGCACTTAGGTTTCCTGGACCATGGGATGATTTTCCAAGAGCTATTAAGCAGCAATGGCATCCATCTCTCAAGGAAGGGACGTAGTGTCTTCTGTACCAGACTAGCTACTGTACTAAAGAGGGCTTTAAACTAAATTTGCTGGGGACGGGTGAGAAAAGCCCCAAAGTCATTAAGTGGTGTCTTACCTTCTGCCCAGGAAGGTAAGGCACCACATACCCTTATAGAAAGGGGAAAAAAGAGTAACATCTAGAGAGCCTTATATCCCAATGCTCATAGTATGGGAAACAAATGTTTAGATCTAGAGGCTGCAATGATAGAAGTCTTAGTGGTGGTCACGGAGACATGATTCACGGAGAATCATGACTGGGATATATGGTTAAACCTAGTTATAATCTACTCAGGAAAGACAGGGTAGGAAAAAAAGGTGGAAGTGGCATTATATGTAAAGAATAATATTAATATGACAGAACTGCAGGACATATAGGGTAACGAAGAAGTGCTATGGGTTAAACTGAAAAGAGGAAAAGGAAAATACATTGGTGTAATATAAAGGTCACCTTCACAGTCAGAAGAATTGGACAGAGACTTAATTGAAGACATCCACAAATTAGCTAGGAAAGGGGAAGTACTACTGATAGGTAATTTTAATATGACGGACGTCGATTGGGGTGTCCCTGCTATGGGATCTTCTAAAAGCAAAGGGATCTTGGATTCTCTACTGGAAGAATTGTTTCAGCAGTGGGTGATGGAACCGATGTGGGATGGAGCTATTCTAGACCTAGTGCTTACAAATGGAGACAGTGTTTCTGATGTTATGGTGGGAGATCATTTGATGTCTAGTGATCACCAAATGGTGTGGTTCAATATTAAGACAAAGGAGGAGAGGGCTTATTCAAGATTGAGGGTCCAAGATGTCAAAAGAACTAACTTTGCTGAGATGGGAGAATTTCTCAAGGAAGAGTTAGTTAGATGGGAACAGCTGAAAGAAGAAGAACAATGGGCGAAACTGAAAGGAGCCATCTTAAAGACGACAAACCTTTGTTAGTAAACTACATAAAACTAAGAGGAAAAGAAGACCGCTGTGGTTCTCTAACATAGTAGCTGAAAAGGTAAGGGAAAGAAGATTAGCCTTCATATATTACAAGAGGACTCAGAAAGAGGAAGACAGGCAGAGATACCTGAAAAAGCTAAAAGAAGCAGGAACATATGTCAGGAAAGCAAAGAGGCAAATGGAAGAAAAGTTAGCTGACACTGTAAAATTGGGATATAAACATTTTTCAGATATATAATTGACAGGAGGAAGTGCCACAATAGCACTATGAGTCTCAAAGCTAAGGGGAGGAATATGTAGAAGCTGGTAAAGATAAAGCTGAACTGCTGAACAATTACTTCTGTTCTGTGTTCACAGATGAAAGGCCTGGAGTAGGACTGCAGAAAACAAATGCTAATGCAGATGGATATATGGTAGACTAGGACCGATTCTAAGAAGGCTGTGTTCTTGAGGAGCTAGCTAAACTAAAAGTAGACAAAGTGGTGGGGCCTGTTGGGATACATCCGAAGGTGCTTGATGAACTCGGAGATGTTCTGGCGGCTCTGCTGTCAGACCTCTTCAATGCTTCCTTAGAATCTGGAGTGGTCCCGGAGGACTGGAGGAGGGCGGATGTTGTCTCACTGCACAAGAGCAGAAGTAAGGAGGAGGTTGCAAGTTACAAACCTGTCAGTCTGACCTTGGTGGTGAGTAAATTAATAAAAACACTTCTAAAGTGGTGGATCGTGAAGTTTCTCGAATCAAATGGCCTGCAGGATCCGAGGCAGCATGGTTTCACTAGAGGCAGATCATGTCAGATGAATCTTATTGGCTTCTTTGACTGGGTGACCAAACAATTGGATGTGGGAGGGGCACTAGATATGGGCATGGTTCCTCATAGGTGACTGATTAATAAATTGAATGCCCTTGGTATGGGATCTAAATTGACTGACTGGGTTAAAACTGGTTAAATGGGAGGAGACAGAAGGTAATGGTAAATGGAGCTTGCTCCGATGAAAGATGTTATCAGTGGTGTTCTGCAGGGATTGGTCCTAGGGCCGGATCTTTTTAACATCTTTGTGAGTGATATTGTGGATAATACCAAACTCTGTAATAGGTGGACACCCTGGAGGAAGTGGATGGCATGAAGAAGATTCTAGTGAAGTTTGAAGAATTGGCAGCTAATATTTAATGCTAAGAAATGCAGGATCATGCACTTGGGTTACAAGAATCCAAGGGCACAATATAATAGCCTCTTTCTCTTCCCCTTTTAACCACTCTGGTTATCTTTTGCTCATTTTTCTACCTTTGTTAATATGTGGAATACATTTGCTATGACTTCTATGATGGCACTTTTAAACAATATCCATTCCTAATTAAAATTCCTAGCCTTTGCAGCTGATTCTTTTAGCTTCTTTTTAACAATTTTCCTCATTTTGTCATAGTCAAACTTTTGAAATTAAATGCTGCTACAGTAGATTTCCCTAGTGACTTCACTCCAGATATCAGCTCAAATTTGATCAAGTTATGATCACTGTTTCCCAAGTTATCCAACACTGTTACCTCTCATACCATGCCCTGCATTCCACTAAGGACCAGATCTAAAATAGCTTCCCCTCTAGTCAATTCTTGGGCCAGTTACTCCAAAAAGCATTTATTTATTACATGTATGAATTTTACCACCCTAGTTCCCCTGATGTAACATTTATCCAATCAATACTGGGGTAATTGAAATCACCCATTGTTACGTTGCCCAATTTGCCATCTTTCCTAAATTCTGTAAACATTTTTTCATCTGTGTGTTCATTCTGTCCTGGCAGATGGTAGTGTAGCCCTTATTATTATTAGCATTTGTATAGCACTACCAGACGCACGCAGCGCTGAACACCTGATACAAAGAGACAGTCCCTGCTCAAAAGAGCTTACAATCTAAGTAATACAGACAAACAAGGCAGTTACGGGTGAGGGAAATAATGGGTGAGAAGGGAGAAAGGGACAAGGGTAGGGCAATTGTGGCTAGGAGCTAAAAGCAGCAGTGAAAAGGTGGGTTTTCAGCATAGATTTTAAAACAGGTAGAGATGGAGGTAGACGTATAGGTCCAGGAAGTCTATTCCAGGCATAAGGTGCCGCGAGAGAAAAGGAGCTAAGCCTGGAGTTAGCAGTGGAGGAGAAGGAGGACGACAAGAGAGATTTGTCAAGTGAGCGGAGTTCATGGGGAGGAATGTAAGGAGAGATGAGAGCGGAGAGGTAATGGGAGGCTGCAGAGTGGATGCATTTAAAGGTCAGTATGAGAAGTTTAAACTGAATGCGGAAGCGGACAGGGGGTCAGTGAAGTGACTTGAGGAGTGGGCTAGTATGAGTATAATGATTCTGGTAGAAAACAAGTCATGCTGCAGAATGTTGGACAGATTGGAGAGGAGAGAGATGACTGAGTGGAAGACCAGTGAGAAGTAAATTGCAATAGTCCAAGTGAGAGGCGACAAGGGTGTGGATAAGGGTTCTGGCAGCATATTCAGAAAGGAAGGGGTGAATTTTGCTAATATTGTACATAAAGAAGTGACAGGTTTTGGCGATCTGTTGAATATGGGCAGAGAAAGAGAGAGAGGAATCAAAGATGACTCCAAGGTTACGAGCCGAGGAGATAAGGAGGATGTGAGAGCCATTAACAGAGATAGAGAAAGGGGAAAGATGGGAAGTGGGTTTAGGGGAAAAATGAGAAGTTCAGTTTTGGTCATGTTGAGCTTTAGATGGCGTTGAGACATCCAAGCAGCAATGTCAGACAAGCAGGCTGAGATTTTGTCCTGGATTGAGGTTGAGATTTCAGGGGTGGAGATGTAGATCTGAGAGTCATCAGTGTAAAGATGGTACTGGAAGCCATGGGATGAAATCAGGGTACCAAGGGAAGAGGTATAGATGGAGAAGAGGAGGGGTCCAAGGACAGAACCCTAAGGCACACCAACAGAAAGCGGGATGGAAGTTGAAGAGGATCCACCAGAGTGAACACTGAAAGAACGAAGCGAGAGGTAAGAGGAGAACCAGGAAAGAACAGGGCCCTGGAATCCAGGCGAGGACAGCGTATCCAGAAGTATAGTATGGTCAACTATGTCGAAAGCAGCAGGTAGGTCAAGAAGGATAAGGATAGAATAGAGACCTCTGGATTTAGCCAGTAGCAGGTCATTAGAGACTTTGGTAAGTGCAGTTTCAGTAGAGTGAAGAGGGCGAAAACCAGATTGGAGTGGGTCAAGAATAGGTTGCGAAGAAAGTCAAGACAACAGCGGTGAACGACACGTTCCAGTAATTTGGACAGGAAAGGGAGAAGGGAGATGGGGCGATAGTTGGAGGGACAGGTAGGGTCAAGTGAGGGTTTTTTAAGGAGTGGAGTGACCACAGCATGTTTGAAGGCCATAGGAACAGTTGCAGTGGAGAGTGAAAGATTAAGGATGTGACAGATGACTGTGATGATAGTAGGAGAGATAGTGTTAAGTAGATAAGTGGGGATGGGATCAGAGGAACAGGTAGTAGATTTAGAGGAGGAAAGAAGAAGGCCTGCCAGTATATTTCTTCCCTTCACATATGGAATTTCTATCCATAATGATTCCATACTGCTATGTTTCATGTATAATGTTTATTTTGTTAGACTCATTTCCCTCTTTGATATATAGTGCAACCTCCTCCCTCCTCCAATTTGATCTACTCTATTATTGAATATAATTTATATCCTGATAACAGTGCCCCATTTATTGTCCTCTTTCTTCCAGGTCTATGAGATGCCTATTATATCTACCCCTTCATTTAGTGCTACTTACTCCAACTCTCTCATCTTATTTTTTAGGCTTCTAAGATTTGTATATAGACATTTCAAATTGTTTAATTCCTTGCATTTACAAGCTGCATTGAAGCTGACAGGGGTAATTTGCATCCTTTACTCTATATTTCCATTAAACACTCCTGGATTTCTTTTACTGTTATTGAAACCTTTCTATTGGGATTTCCCTAAAGATCCTGTTTCAATAGCATCCTTCAAGGACACTCCACACCGAACTGTTTGCTCCTTGGTGAATGTCGGCTCTCTCCCCCACCCCAATTTTAGTTTAAAAGTTGCACTATCTCCTTTTTAAATGTTAGCACCAGCAGCCTGGTTCCATCCCAGTTAAAGTGGACATCCTTTTGGAACAGGCTCCCCCTTTCCCAGAATGTTGCCAGTTCTTAACAAATCTAAATCCCTCAACCATGCACCATCATCTCAACCACTCATTGAGACTTTGGAGCTCTGCCTACATCTTGGTTCTGCTTGTTGAATGGGGAGAATTTCTGAAAAAGCTAGCCTAGAGGATCTGGATTTCAGTTTTCTTCCTAAGAGCTTAAATTTTGCTTTCAGAACCTCCCTCCCACATTTTCCTATGTCATTGAAACACACTTGAACCAAGATAGCCAGCTCCTCCCCAGCACTATCTAAAATATTATTGTGACATGTGAGGTCTTTCATCTTCACCCCAGGCAGGCAAGTGACCAGGAAATCCTCACATCCACCAACCACCCAGCTATCTAGAAGCCTAATGATTGAATCACCAACTACAACAGCTACCCTAACCCTTCCCTCCTGAGCAGAATCTCCTGGAGACACATCCTCCGTGTGAGAGGATATTGGATCCCCTTATGGGCAGGCCCTGGCTACAGGATTACTTCCTACTTCACCAGTAGGTTGATGCTCTACTTTTAGGAGACTTCCTTCCTCCAAGACAGCACAGAGGCTGCCACACTGGAGATGGGACTTTGCTACAAAGTCCCTGTAAGCCTCCTCTATGTACCTCTCTGTCTCCCTCATATCTTCCAAGCCTGCTACTCTAGCTTCCAGAGAATGGAGTCATTCACTAAGAGGTAGGAGCTGTTTGCATCAATCACACACATATAACCACTCGCCAACTGGGAGATAATCATACTTGTGACACTCAATGCAAAATACTGGATAGCACTCCTCTCGCTGCTGGACTGTTGTCTGCATCTTATTATTATTCAATTGTTTAATTAAAACTTCTTAAGTTACTAGGGATATTGGATTAATATAAAAAGCCTTAAGATTATATGGTATACTGTATGATTTATTTAGTGTTTGCTTCTCAGAAAGTAATTAAATGTAATTGAAACTCTGTAATATAAACTCTCCTCTTGTTATCCTAATTGGAATAACTAACTATATTTATTTATTTATTTATTTATTGCATTTGTATCCTACATTTTCCCACCTCTTTGCAGGCTCAATGTGGCTTACAATATATCGTGAATAGTGGAAACATATAAGAAAGTATACATTTAGTATAATAGAGGGTCTATAAATGATGTGCCAGGAGTGGGCAGGAGGTGTGGAGGGTGGGCAGTAATGAAGTCTGAATTAGGCCCTACTATGCCTTTGGTAAGCTATCTGTTAATCTTGTAGGCACTGTGGCAGAAAGTTCAAGTTTTTATACTATAGGGAAAAGAGAAGGCTATTTCATAATTTTTGCTTTTTAAAATTCTGAGTTTGCTCCTCTTTTAAACCCCAGTCTTTAAATCACCAAAGCAGAGCAAAAGAATGTTCACTTACCCAGAGAAATGTCCTCTTCTCTCAGAACTTCTATGGGGCCCTTTCACAAAGTGACTGTAGCCATACCGCCATGTTGTTGCATGCCAAATTGGCTCTTCTTCCGGACTCATGCAGGAACCTGGTGTTAGTTTCAGCTTCCTGCGTGTAATGATTATGGTGCTAGAAAATACTTGTATTTCTACCAACATCATATTTTCAAGTTTATTTCAATTATTGTATTTGTGTTTACATTTGGTCATTTATATTATGTTAGCAAAATTGTAAGTTATGTTAAACTGGACCTGCTGTACTCTGCCTTGGGTGAATCGGTTCATAAAGGCGGTTAATAAATCCCAGTAAATAAATAAGGGGGTTGTTTACTAAAGTTTAGCTTCACTTATCTGCAGCAGGGCCCATAGGAATAAAATTGGCCCTGCTGTAGATAACTTGAGCCAGGCTTTAGTAAACAACCCCCTAAATTAATTAAATCTCAGCAATTAATTTTTCTAATGGTTGCCAAGTCTGTTTAATCTTTCGATATTTGTTTTTACATTAGACTTATTTTTGTATTTCTAGACCAAACCAACTGTATACTGTATTTAAGGTATTTGTGTTTTTCCAGTTTCCTAAGATCAGTTTTATGGTAACAGAAATTAATATATCGAAAGATGATGCTTACCTTGTGGAAAATTGAGGTTTGGGCTAGTTGATCTTAAAAATATATTGGATAAAGACAATTGTATTTTGGTATCTAATATATCCTGGAAATAGTTCCAGAATTTCTGTAATGCAAGACATTGAAATATCATGGGATCCTTTTACTAACCTGTGCTAAAAAGTGGCCTGCACTGTGACTAGCACATGGATTTTCCACACTCTGAGGCCACTTTTAGCATGGCTGTAAAATGGTTGCATTTCCTATTTCCAGCATTAATGGCTATGTGCTAATTTCCCAATTAACGCATGGCCATTAGTGCGGGAGCCCTTACCAATACTTATAATCTAGATGGTAAGGGCTCCTGTGCTAATCTTTTGCTAATTTGTTATTGCACAGTGATGTAGCTATGCTAACTGATTAGTGCTGGGGGCATGCCTACTCTCTGCCCCCAGCACTAAAAATAGGAAGTATTTCTTACACCGATCCAAAAATTACCACAGGATGCATGAGTGCACCCTGCGGTAGTGATTTTTAGCCAGTTGTAAGCACCTGTTAGTGCTTACTGCAGCTTAATAAAAGGTCCCCCATATGTAATAAAGAGCCTTCAGATTTGTCAAAGTGCCAGCATTTATTAGTTGCAGAAATGCTTGCTCTACTTTTCTTTAAATGAGTCCAAATTGCTCTATGCATCAAAAAATAAATTCAATAAGTTAAAAATGCTAACGCACCTTAGTAAACAGGGCTTTTAAAGTAATGATATGGGGTAGGGCAAACTTTTGTTGTAGATCTAAGAAAGTGATAAAACTCCCATGGTTTATTAGTTGACCTATAGACCAAATATTCAAATATTGCCATAATTGCCATTATAAAGGTTTCTGGTAAATTTTAATCTTAGGAATAAATCAAATAGAAATATCCTGTGAGAGCCATCTACCGTGTTTCCCCAAAAATAAGACAGTGTCTTATATTAATTTTTGCTCCCAAAGATGCGCTAGGTCTTATTTTCGGGGGATGTCTTATTCGGGAGTAGTAGGGGGAACAGTATTGAAGTGGGGGGCGGTATCCTGCAGGAGTAGGCCGTGGCTCGCCTATCTGCCCATAGTGACCGCAGGACTCGAGCAGAGCAGAGCCACCCTGGCCGGGCTGGGAATGGAGGAGGGGTATGAACTAGGGAAGGTAATGGAATGTGGGGCCGGGCTGCTCTGGCTGGGGGGTCTCAGGAGGTTGTGAGAGGTCTTAGAGCACAGGATCATCCCTACCGTATTACAAACATTAAAAAAATTTTTTTACGGTAGCTCCGTTCCCCGTTGGTGGCGCTTTATGCGCTCCTCCTGTACATTTACAACACTTTCCATCCTTCTAGTCTGACTTAGCCCTTGGGCAATGGAGCAGCGCCGAAAGGGCTCGGTTACTCATTTTCTTTTCTTTTATTATTTCTGCAAGGGGGATGTTTCTTTTCTTTCCAGGCTCACTTACCGGTAGTTGATCTTCACAAAAGCATGAAAGAGGATGGTAGGAGTCCGCTGGACGATATATTTTCCACCTCAATCTTGTTTCTTGCAATTCTTTTATGTTATTTCGTCTTTGGGTTGCAGCGAAAAAAATTAAGGTTTCTGTGTCCATGTCCCATCGGGGCCAAACAAAAACTTTGCTAGGTCTTACTTTCGAGGGAGGCCTTATATTTCGCAATTCAGCAAAACCTCTACTAGGTCTTATTTTCAGGGGATGTCTTATTTTCGAGGAAACAGGGTATCATTTTTCATAATTTTGTCAATATATAGTAAGGTTTTAGCTGTATCTATTATTGTTTTATTCTTAAATGTATGCGGAGGAGAATTTTCAATGTGACATGTAAATGTGATTTTGGATGTTTTGCTGAAAATGTCCAGAAATCAAGTTGTGGTTTTCAACCCAGAAAATGTCAATCTTTTTGTTTCAAAAATGGACATTTGCTAAATGTTTTGTAGACATTTTGTGCTCAGTGCATTTTCCTTTTGTGACCATTTTCAAAAAAGAAAAAATATCCAAGGGAAACAAATACCCAAGCAATTGGGACATATGAGGGGGGGGGGGGGGGCACAGTCTACATATGTGGACTGTCCACACAGACATCCCAGCAGAGCAGTGGGGCACCTTAGGAGGTGCTGCAGTGGACTTAACATAGAAGGTCCTAGGTACACATCTCACTGTTACCCCCTTATATTGTATGGAGGGAGGGGCCCTCCAAAATCCACAAAAAATCTGTTGTACCCAACTATACACCACTACAATAGCCATTATATCTGCAAGTGTCACCTATATATGAGTAAAGTAGGTTTGTGGTGAGTTTTGGAGGGCTCACACTTTGAACCACAAGTGTAACAGAGTGGGATATGGGCCTGGGTCGCCTTATCTACAGTACACTGCACTGACAACTAGGGTATTCCAGTGACCTGCCTTCTGCTCTAATAGGACTGACTTTGTTTAATTATGGCAGAAAAACATCCAGGTTTAAGGAACGCCCAAATCCCGCCTCTGGCACACCCTGCCCCACTCCCTTGTGACTTGAACACACTGCAGATGAACTGCACAGAAAAATGTCTTTTTTTAAATAAATTTACAAATAGTTCAAGAACACCTCTTGATACAGAAAAGATGAAAGATTCTATTCCAATTTCCATATTTTCAAACAGATAAAGTTCAAGGAAAAAGAAAAATAAGATATTATACAAATTTCCATATTACTTTTCATATTATTCATCTTTAGTCCACAATTGACTGGAGGCATATCTCTATAACTGTGAAAAAACAGAGAATAACTCTTCCAATAAAGAAATAGGTGGCTTCAAGGGAAATCCAGGAATTCTTTTCAAATTACGGAGTAGATGTAATTGTTGCTCTTGGTTGTACAGAATGTGTCAAGGCTAACTTAGAATCTAAGAAAGAGCTTAGTTGTTTAAGATAAAAAAAGACATATTTAACAGAGTTTAATTTAATTACACATTTACAAGGAAAACTCAACCAGAAAAGAGCACCCAATTGTGTAACTTTTAGGCGTAATTTAAGAAACTCTTGACGCCATAGGCGCCGACTCCGTGGGTGCTGTGGGTGCTCAAGCACCCCCAATATTTTCAAACCTGCCCTCCTTGCTTTCCTGCCGCTCAGCCAGCGCTTAAAACTAATTTTACGTGACTGAACGGCAGTGAAAGAAGCAGAGTACATGCTCCGTCTTCACCTTTCTTCTTCCCTCTCAGCTGTGCTTCTGCCCTTGCGTAAACAGGAAATGAGGGTGGGACCACAGCTGAGAGGGAAGAAGAAAGGTGAAGACGGACCTGGCTGTACTCTGCTTCTTTCGTTCAGTCAGGTAAAATTAGTTTTAAGAGGTAGGGCAGGGAAGAAATCGCTGAACATTGATGCTGGGCAGGGGGCAGGGGACAGGGGAGAGAGGAGAGTTGCTGAACATGGATACAGGGGAGGGCAGGGGACAGGGGAGAGAGGAGAGTTGCTGAACATGGATACAGGGGAGGACAGGGGAGAGTGGAGAGTTGCTGAACATGGATACAGGGGAGGGCAGGGGGCAGGGGAGAGAAAAGAGTTGCTGAACATGGATACAGGGGGGGCAGGGGATAGGGGAGAGAGGAGAGTTGCTGAACATGGATACAGGGGAGGGCAGGGGACAGGGGAGAGAGGAGAGTTGCTGAACATGGGTACAGGGGAGGGCAGGGGGCAGGGGAAAGAGGAGAGTTGCTGAACATGGATACAGGGGAGGGCAGGGGAGAGGGGAGAGTTGCTGAACATGGGTATAGGGGAGGGCAGGGGAGAGAGGAGAGTTGCTGAACATGGATACAGGGGAGGGCAGGGGACAGAGGACAGCTGCTGAACATGGATACAGGGGAGGGCAGGGGACAGAGGAGAGTTGCTGAACATGGATGCAGAGGAGAGAGGGGAGTTGCTGAACATGGATGCAGGGGAGGGCAGGGGAGAGAGGAGACTTGCTGAACATGGATACAGGGGAGGGCATGGGGCAGGGGAGAGAGGAGACTTGCTGAACATGGATACAGGGGAGGGCATGGGGCAGGGGAGAGAGGAGACTTGCTGAACATGGATACAGGGGAGGGCAGGGGAGAGAGGAGACTTGCTGAACATGGATACAGGGAGGGCAGGGGAGTTGCTGGACATAGATGCAGGAGAGGGCAGGGGAGAGTGGAGAGTTGCTGAACATGGATACAGGGGAGGGCAGGGGGCAGGGGAGAGAGAAGAGTTGCTGAACATGGATACAGGGGGGCAGGGGACAGGGGAGAGAGGAGAGTTGCTGAACATGGGTACAGGGGAGGGCAGGGGGCAGGGGAAGAGGAGAGTTGCTGAACATGGATACAGGGGAGGGCAGGGGAGAGGGGAGAGTTGCTGAACATGGGTATAGGGGAGGGCAGGGGGCAGGGGAGAGAGGAGAGTTGCTGAACATGGATACAGGGAGGGCAGGGGACAGGGGAGAGAGGAGAGCTGCTGAACATGGATACAGGGGAGGGCAGGGGACAGAGGAGAGTTGCTGAACATGGATGCAGAGGAGAGAGGGGAGTTGCTGAACATGGATGCAGGGGAGGGCAGGGGAGAGAGGAGACTTGCTGAACATGGATACAGGGGAGGGCATGGGGCAGGGGAGAGAGGAGACTTGCTGAACATGGATACAGGGGAGGGCAGGGGAGAGAGGAGACTTGCTGAACATGGATACAGGGGAGGGCATGGGGCAGGGGAGAGAGGAGACTTGCTGAACATGGATACAGGGGAGGGCAGGGGAGTTGCTGGACATAGATGCAGGAGAGGGCAGGGGAGAGAGGAGAGTTGCTGGAAATGGATGCAGGGGAGGGCAGGGGAGAGAGGAGAGTTGCTCAACATGGATGCAGGGGAGAGAGGAGAGTTGCTGAACATGGATGCAGGGGAGGGCAGGGGAGAGAGGAGACTTGCTGAACATAGATACAGGGGAGGGCATGGGGCAGGGGAGAGAGGAGACTTGCTGAACATGGATACAGGGGAGGGCAGGGGGCAGGGGAGAGAAGAGAGTTGCTGAACATGGATACAGGGGAGGGCAGGGGAGAGAGGAGACTTGCTGAACATGGATACAGGGGAGGGCATGGGGCAGGGGAGAGAGGAGACTTGCTGAACATGGATACAGGGGAGGGCAGGGGGCAGGGGAGAGAGGAGATTTGCTGAACATGGATACAGGGGAGGGCAGGGGAGTTGCTGGACATAGATGCAGGAGAGGGCAGGGGAGAGAGGAGAGTTGCTGGAAATGGATGCAGGGGAGGGCAGGGGAGAGAGGAGAGTTGCTGAACATGGATGCAGGGGAGAGAGGAGAGTTGCTGAACATGGATGCAGGGGAGGGCAGGGGAAAGAGGAGAGTTGCTGAACATGGATGGATGGGAGGGCAGGGGAGAGATGAAAGTTGCTGTACATGGGTGCAGGGGAGGGCAGGAGAAATGATGGACATGGATGGAGGGGAGGGAAGACAGGAGGAGATGCACATGGATGGAGGGGAGAGAGGGAAAATGCTGGACATGGATGGCGGGAAGGGAAGAGAGGAAGTGAGATGAACATGGATGGAGGGGCGGAGAGAAGAAAAATGGTGGACATGGATGGAGGAGAGGGAAGAGAGAGGAAGGAGTTGCATATGGATGGAGGAGAGTGAAGAAAGAGGAAGGAGAGGCATACTGACAGAGATGAGGGAAAGGGAAAAGAGGAGAAAAACTACACATGAATGGAGAAAATAGATGCCGGATGGAAAAAGGGAAGAGAGGGGGCAGATGCTGGATGGAAAGGAGAGAGAGAGGGGGCAGATACTGGATGGAAAGGGGGAAGAGAGGGGGCGGATGCTGGAAGGAAAAGGGGGAGAGAGGGGGTAGACGATGGATGGAAAGGGGGGAAAGTTAAAGATTGAGGAAAGAAGAAACAAGAGACTGGGACCAACACAATTAGAAACAGTAAACGGCCAGACCACAAAGGTAGGAAAAAATGAATTTTATTTTTAGTTTAGGATAAAGTAGTGTGGTAGCTGTGTTAATAAATACAGAAAATGGAAGTAATGTTTACTGGACTAATTTTAATACATTTTTGACTAATGTTTGGAGACCAAACCCTCCTTTCTTGTGTCAGAACAGAATTCCATAACAGCAGTATACTGTCCTGACCTGAGGAAAGAGGTTTTGGCCTTTGAAAGCTAATTGAAAAATGTATTTAGTCCACTAAAATGATATCATATTTTCTATTTTTTGTTTTATTTATATTTGTTAACCTATAGTATAGTAATTGAAATATGTCAGTTTTTGAAATTTGCATCTCTTTATATTTGCACAGTACAGGGGGATTGAGGGGTGGAACTGTTCAGGGAAGAAGTCCTGGTGTAGGTTGCAGGCAGCCTATGAGTGGCGCTGCCACTGCCCAGGTGAAGACTGCAGTAGATATAATTTTAAGGTATGGGGGGGGGGGGGGGGGGGGGGGGGGACACTGCCTGTAAAAAAAAAAAATTCAGCACCCCCAATCATTTTGAAAAGTTGGCTCCTATGCTTGACGCCTCGTTTGGGTCACTTTAGAAACATGCGGAAACATTCTAACTTTATAATTCAGAAAAAGCTGGTCTCTATGAAGAAAAAATTATTTCAATAACCAATCTCTGGTTGTAGTACAAAAGCCACTATAAGAGTTGCTGCATTTAGACCAAAGTTATCATTTTCCAAAGTCTGTGTTAAATTCAAATTCAAAGTGTCAAAAGGTACTCCAGTCCCTTCATCAACCATATCATCTTTTTTATAAGGTAGCAAAATAATACATTTTTGAGACCGGAGGATATGCTTGTTCAGGAATCTTCAGAATTTCAGTTATATACCTTTTAAAGGTTATGAGTGGAGCAATTGAGAGCTGTTTGGGAAAGTTTATCAATCGAACTGTATTAGATCTCTGTTGATTTTCCAAAGTTTCTATTTTATTCTGAAGATACAAATTTTCTTTTATTAAATTAACTTGAGTTTGTTGTAGAGTTTGTATGTCTTTTATTTATTTACTAGTAACGAAGGCCCGTTTCAAATCGCAATGAAACGGGCGCTAGCAAGACTCCCCTCTGTCCCTTTGTGTCTTCGTGTGTCGGCGGCCCCCCTGCAGCCTCCGCCGAAGGCCCCCCCACCCCACTGACCTGTCGAAGTAACGTGTGCTCCGCCCTCGACGTCATCGCATTTTGAAGCGAGGGCAGAGCAGAGCTACAGTGGAGTACAACGTTGGAGCTGAGAATGTGCTCCGCCCTCAACGTCATAACATTTGACGCGAGGGCTGGGCCCACAGACTGTGATTTTCGAAGGCTTCAGAGCTTCGAACATATGAACCTTGGCTTCAGTGACGTCAGCAGCCAATAGAACGTTGAGGGTGAGTTTTATATTTATAGATTTTTATTTGTTGCATTTGTACCCCACATTTTCCCACCTATTTGCAGGCTCAATGCGGCTTACATATTACCGTGAGGCGGCCGCCTCCGGTGATGAAACAAATACAGAGTGATGTGGTAGAGAATGAGATGTATGTGTTACAGACACATAATAGAATCGAGAGAAGAAGAGTTATATAATGTTTGTTGGTTTTGTTGTGTTGCTGAGTCCAGGCACTTAAGTTGGATCAGTAAGGTATGCCTTCTCGAACAGATCGGTCTTTAGTGATTTCCGGAAGTTGAAGTGGTCGTGCATTGTTTTTACGGCTTTTGGTAATGCATTCCATACTTGCGTGCTTATATAGGAGATCTGTGGATTGATTTATACTTGAGTCCTTTGCAGCTGGGGTGGTGAAAATTTAGGTATGATCATGATGATCCAATTGTGTTTCCTTTTGGTAGGTCTGTAAGGCCAGACATATAACCTGGGGCTTCGCCATAGATAATCTTATGGACCTGGGTGCAGATTTTGAAAGTATTGCATTCTTTGATTGGGAGCCAGTGCAGTTTTTCTCATAGCGGTTTGGTGCTGTCGAATCACGATTTTCCAAATAGGAGCCTGGCTGTTGTGTTTTGAGCAGTCTGTAGTTTCTTTATGAGTTGTTCTTTGCATCCCACATAAAGTCCATTGCAATAGTCAGCATGGCTTAGCACCATTGATTGAACCAGGTTGCGGAAGGTTGCCCTTGGGAAGAATGGCTTTACACGTTTAAGTTTCCACATTGAGTGGAACATTTTCTTGATTGTGGAGTTAACTTGGGCCTCGAGTGTAAGGTTTCAGTCGATTGTGATGCCCAGGATTTTCAGGCTATCTGAGATGGGGAGGGTGCAATCTGGGGTGACTAAATTTGTGGGTATATTCATGTTGTATTGGGATGTGAGGATAAGGCAGTGTGTTTTTTTCTGTATTGAGTTTTAGTTGGAATGCGTTTGCCCATGAGTTCATGATATGGAGGCTGAGGTTGATTTCGTAGGTGATTTCTGATAGATCGTGTTTGAAAGGGATGTATATTGTGACGTTGTCTGCATAGATGAATGGGTTAAGGCCCTGAGTGGATAAGGACTTGGCTAATGGGGTCATCATTAGGTTGAACAGGATCGGTGATAATGGTGATCCTTGAGGTACTCCGCAGTCTGCCTTCCAAGGTGATGATATGTTGGAGTTTACTTTCACTTGATAAGTTCTAGTGGTTAGGAAACCCTTGATCCAACTGAGTATTGTTCTGCTGATCCCGAAGTAGTCTAGGAGTCTTAGTAATATACTATGGTTTACCATGTCGAATGCACTGGACATGTCGAATTGGAGGAGAAGTATGCTTTTGCCTGCTGCTATTTCCTGTTTGAATTTGGCAAGAAGGGTTGTTAGCACTGTTTTGGTGCTGTGGCGGGGGCGGAATCCTGATTGTGACTCATGCAATATTGAGAATTTGTGTATTAGTCTCCAGCGTTTTATTCATAGTTAATATAGTTCCCTCTACTGTTGGTATTTTTTCTGATAGGATTTACGATTGTTGGATTAAAGGATAAAGTTTTTGAGAGAAGTTTCCAGGCCAATTAGAGCTTCCCAAATAGCTTCTAATGTGATTTTTTTTCTGGTTTCTTTGGCAAAAAGAACTTACTTGGTGAATTAGGATCTGCCAAAGACTTTTTTGGAAGCCATGCCACCTTCATCAGCTGATTTTCAATGAGAGCAATCCCTTCCCGTTTATCCGCATCTGCTTGTGTGGAGATAGTCGACGGTATTCCATCTGAGCTGGGTCCCGCACCAGGAAGCCCTATCACCTCTTGGGAACTAAGGGTTTCCTGGCCCCTTCTCTACATATCTGCCGGCATGGGAGGAGCAGTCCGTACTTTGGGGCTTAATGTCTTGTCTGTCTCTCTGTGTGTCCATGTGGTTTTCAGAGATTTAATTTTTTTGAGAAAGGGCTCACTTTGTGTGAATATTTGATACCCTGCAGTTGCGTAGGAATGATGCACGGTACATGTTTTTAATGGTGGTGACAAAAGTGGTAGATCAAGAAGGTGCAATGTACATTATTGATATGAACCTTAGTAAGGCTTTTGACAGTGTTCCACAGAAAAGACTAGTAAGCAAATTTAGATGACTTTGGAGTAAGCCAGACCTTCAGTGTGAAACTATAAAGTCAGGCATTTGGAAAGCATAAATCCATAGCTATGTGAAAAGCAAATATAACTAGGTGCTAACATTTGGAGTTGGCAGTGGAGGAGAAGGGAACAGATAAGAGAGATTTACCCGATGAACAGAGTTCCTGGGGAGGAGTGTAGGGAGAGATAAGAGTGAAGAGGAGCTGCAGAGTGAATGCACTTGTAAGTCAATAAGAGGAGTTTGAACTGTATGCTGAAGTGGATAGGGAGCCAATGAAGTGACTTGAGGAGAGAGCTAATATGAACGCAGCAGTACTGGTGGAATATAAGTCGTGCAGCAGGTGGGTTTCTGTACACATATGCATGTAAGTGCTATCATTCGAAACATTTACACCTGCAATGAACACTTAAATGTTAGTGCCCAATTTATTGAATTGCCCTTCATGTGTGCTTAAGGGAGGAGTTTGGGCAGAGTCATGATCTACTCACATACACATGTAGTTCTCAAGCTAATATTTAGGCTTCCTGCTGTGTACAAGTATTTTGTATAGGCATCTAGGCACCTGTTACAAAAGTTATCCTTCTAATGTACTGGGCAGATGAGACAACTGAAGGGGCAAGGCCTGAATATGTGAAATGTTATGTTCATCTATCAAGGATGGCAGAGACCCAAACCGAAAGACTTGCTTTCTACAAGAAGTGCCGTTTCTACGGCCGATATCTGGATTATATCCTTATCAGTGTAAACTAAATAAAACTGAAATGACTGGAAGGATCAATTGGTTTTTATTTATTATCTCCTATGTGGCTATGAGCAAGAGGATTTTAAGTTAGTATAATGCAGCGTATGAAGACATCATTGAGCTACTATTGAAAAAGTTGTGAATAAAAAATAAAAATCCAAATAAATAAATTCTGAATCAGTCAAGGAGCAGAATCTCGCTCCATTATGCTGGTCTTAGATCTACTACTGTAATGTTTATTAATTTTTGTTATTTTGCATAATGAGATGCTATAATTGTAAGAAAATGTTGCAATAAGAAAATAGCTCTCCTGCTTTGAAAATAAGTACCTTGATTTCACCTGGCTGTTTATTTTTTTTTAACTGCCTAGATTAGTATTACAGTAGGAGACTTATTCTATCACAGCACTCCCCGTCAATTAACATTATCTCTTAATTGTAAAGTGCTGTAATGCTGCTGAGATAGCAATTAAGCAGCATGCACAATTGATCTTGAAACTTTAATGACTGCAAAAATGTGGTCACATACAAAGCAGTGAGCATATGTTTTTAATTTATGGAATATGGAAGTGTTTATAAATCCAAATTCACTGTGGTGGTGAAAAATCAGCTGTTGTCTTAGCAGAAAGGGCATTGAGTGCCAGCTGTGAAGGCTGAATCTGAAGGCAGAGGTGTTTTGGTGAAAGCTGGGAACTGCAATAAAAATGGAAGAAGCTGGAGAACTTGCAGGGGCTTGAAGACAGCATATGGCTGCAGCAAAGACAGAGGTGAAGGTTTGCTAGCTGAAGCTCCTCCCACTGCAGAGAGACTCCATATTTTAGGGAAACTGGGAGAACCAGGACATGAATAGCAGCCATTAACCTCGAAGTGAGCCAAGTCACAGCACCACTGCCACTGGTGGCTCCAGCAAAAGCAGCAGAAATGTGGTGAAAGTAGAAAGTGTTAGGGAGCCTTTAGGGAACTCCCACTGCTGCAGATGAGTGTAAGTGGGGTAGAATCAGAGATGGGTTTGTTACTGTACCTAAGTAAAAGATAAAAATACTGGCTTCAAAAGTAGTAAAGTGAAAGTATAATGTCTTATAAAAAACAAACAACAACAAATAAAGTAAAGGTAATAAAGTACAGCTCTTAAAACTACTTTTTTTACTACAAAGTAATAAGTATTCTTAACAAATTAGACCACATTATCTAGTACTAGTAAAAAAGGCCCGTTTCTGGAACGAATGAAACGGGCGCTAGCAAGGTTTTCCTGGGAGTGTGTATGTTTGAGAGAGAGAGCCAGAGTGAAGTGCGGGTGTGTGACAGAGTGAGACTGTCTGTGTGACAGTGTGTGTGTGAGAATGAGAGTGTGTGACAGGGCCCCCTCCCCTGTTCCTAATGCCCCTCACCCCGTTCCCTCCCCTCCTTTTCCTCCTCCTTCCCACACTTTGGGTTCCTTAAGGCTTTCAAAAGTCTATGTACCCCCGTGGCCCTAACGCCCAGTATCCGGATACCCCACTGCTTTCCTCCTCACCCCTCCCCCAAGATGTAACACTTTCACGTCCTTCATTTTTTTTTTTAAAGTGTCCTATCTACCCTGTGTAAAAATGCCCGGCATTCAGATTGTGTTCCTCTCGTAAATTTTCATTTCTTTCATTCATTCATTCAGAACTTGCCCCCCCCCCCCCCCCCCCCCGAACACTTTTGGTTCCTTCAGTCTTTTAAAACTGTCCTATGTACCCTGTGTACTAATGGCCAGCATTCAGATTGGTTTCCTTTCCCAAATGTTCATGTCTTTCAGTTGGTCAGAACTCCCCCTCCCCCCATTTAACACTTTCGGTTCCTTCAGTCTTTTAAAACTCTCCTATCTACCCTGTGTCCTAATGGCCAGCATTCAGATTGTTTTCCTTTCCCAAATGTTCATGTCTTTCAGTTGGTCAGAACTCCCCCTCCCCCCATTTAACACTTTCGGTTCCTTCAGTCTTTTAAAACTCTCTTATCAACCCTGTGTCCTAATGGCCAGCACTCAGATTGTTTTGCTTTGCCAAATTTTCTGTCACTGAGGTCACTGAGGTCAGTGAGTGCCTGCCTAGCAGACCACTTCCGGCAGGCACGGTCCCAAGCACATCCTGTTGGAAGTGAGAATTATTATATAGGATGTTTACAAGCAAACTTCCAGGGGTCACACAAGGTCCTTCCTATAAACAAACAAACAAACAAAAAAAACACCCTGAGCATTGACGTGGGCAAAAGAACATTAATACATCTATTGGAAAACAAAACAAGCTGGATTAGTACAGATTAGTTTTACACAGACACTTGATGCTAACAGAATACCCGGCCTTTTCCACACATGAACAGAGGTAGCCCCTCATGAAGTATAGAATAAGTAACCACAAACTAAAAATAGAAATATATAGACAATAAAATATACTGAACCCCCAAGAAGCCATACTCTGCATATAGTAAAAAACCAAAGAAACAGAAACAGTTACACATCCCTTTGTACTGTGTAAAATATAAACAGATATAAATTTCAAAAACTTACATATTCCAATTGCTACATTAGAAATTAACAAATAAAACAAAAATAGAAAATACAGTGATACATTTTTATTGGACTAACATTATATTTTTTGACTAGCTTTTGGATGCAAGCATACTATTATAGCAGTTTACTGTCCCGACCTGAAGAAGTAGGTTTTGGAAACATGCAGGGGCATAATCGAACGTCGCCGACAAAATAGGTGGCCGGCCATCTTCGGGGCCGGAGTCAACCATATTTTCGAAAAAGATGGCTGGCCATCTTTTTCTTTGCTAATACGGTTGGGCCCGACCAAATGTCAGATTTCGCTGGGTTTGAGATGGCCGGCATCAGATTTCGTCTATAATGGAAAATAATGCCGGTGATCTCAAAGCCGGCGAAATCCAAGGCATTTGGTCGTGGGAGGAGCCAGCATTTGTAGTGCTCTGGTCCCCCTCACATGCCAGGACACCAACTGGGCACCATAGGGGGCACTTTTAAAAATTAAAAAAAAGACATTAAAATAGGTCTCAGGTGCATAGCTCCCTTACCTTGGGTGCTGAGCCCCCCAAATCCCCCCAAAACCCACTCCCCACAAGTCTACACCATTACCATAGCCCTTATGGGTGAAGGGGGCACCTACATGTGAGTACAGTGGGTTTTGGGTGGGTTTTGGAGGGCTCCTATTTACCACCACAAGTGTAACAGGTGGGGGGGGGGGGGGGGAATTGGCCTGGGTCCACCTGTCTGAAGTGCACTGCACCCACTAAAAACTGCTCCAGGGACCTGCATACTGCTGTCATGGAGCTGGGTATGACATTTGAGGCTGGCATACAGGCTGGCAAAAAAATGTTAAAAAATTTTTTTTTTGGGTGGGAGGGGGTTGGTGACCACTGGGGGAGTAAGGGGAGGTCATCCCCGATTCCCTCCGGTGGTCTTTTGGTCAGTTGGGGCACCTTTTTGAAGCTTGGTCGTGAAAAAAAGCGACCAAGTACAGCCGGTGAAATGCTCGTCAGGCCTGGCTTTTTTTTTTCCATTATCAGGCGAAGCTGGCCATCTCGTGAGCATGCCCCAGTCCCGCCCCATGCCACCTTCACTACCTTACCAACACGCCCCCTTGATGTTTTGCCGGCTCCGCGACGGAAAGCAGTTGAACCCGGCCAAAATCGGCTTTCGATAATACCGATTTGGCCGGGTTCAGGAGATCACCAGCCATCACCCGATTTCTGTCGGAAGATGGCCAGGGATCTCTTTCGAAAATGAGCTAGATAGTAACATAGTAAATGATGGCAGATAGAGACCTGTATGGTCCATCCAATCTGCCCAACAAGGTAAACTCATTTTACATGGTATGTGATACTTTATTTGTATGCCCGAGTTTGATTTGTCCTTGCCTTTCTCAGGGCACAGACCATAGAAGTCTGCCTAGCACTGTACTTGTACTAATTTCTGAAGCTAATGTCGAAGCCCCTTAAAATTTACACTCAAGCCCATCCCTATCTATTTAGTGACGATCAGGGCATAGACAGTAGAAGTCTGCCCAGCTCCCGTTTTGTTTCCCAATTACTGGTGTCGCCACCCAATCTCCGCTAAGATTCCATGGAACCATTCCTCCTAAACAGGATTCCTTTGTGTTTTATCCCACGCATGTTTGAATTCCATTGCCGTTTTTATCTCCACCACCTCTTGCAGGAGGGCATTCCACATATCCACCACCCTCTCTGGGAAAAAATAGTTCCTGACATTAGCCCCCCCCCCCCCCCTCCCCTTCAACCTCAATTCATGTCCTCTAGTTCTACTGCCTTCCCGTCTCCGAAAAATGTTCATTTGTGGATTAATACGTTTCAAATATTTGAATGTCTGTCTCACGTGACCCCTGTTTCTCCTTTCCTCCAAGGTATACATGTTCAGGTCAGCAAGTCTCTCGTACGGTTTGCAACACAAATCCCATACCATTTTTGTAGCTTTTCTTTGCACCGCTTCCAGTTTCTTTACACCTTTAACAAGATATGGCCTCCAAAACTGAACACAATACTCCAAGTGGGGCCTCACCAACGACTTGTAGAGGGGCATCAACACCTCCTTTCTTCTGCTGGTTATGCTCCTCTCTACACAGCCTAGCATCCGTCTGGCCATTGCTGTCGCCTTGTCGCATTGCTTCTTCACCTTTAGATCCTCAGACACCAACACCCCAAGGTCTCTCTCCTGAGTCGAGCTTACTAATCTCTCCCCTCCTATCCGGTATCTCTCTTTCGGGTTTCTGCACCCCAAGTGCATCACTCTACACTTCTTGGCATTAAATTTTAACTATATCAAATACTCTGGGGTATACACAATCGTTCGATTTTTCAGTAGATTAATTCAATAATACAGTCCAGAAACCTAAATTCTTTCTTACTTTTTTTAATACATTTTTTTAAAAAATATGACAATAGTGCTCAGTGACTGGGCCACCACTAGAACTGACTGGTAGTTCTAACATGTGCCATGCCCATCAAGCCATCATCGCACCAAAAACCTCCTCCCCTACCTCATGAGGTTTATTAAAGCAATGCCTAAGAAGATCTTTCAAACATCTAAAATTACAGTATAAACTAGTGCAATTTTTCTAGCAAAAAAGGTGCTGGTACTCAAATGCCAGGCCACCCTTCAGGGATGGGGTGATCACTGAGGGACCCACCCCATACTAGCCAGGCCCCCTGCAACCAGTCACAGATTCTATGACAAGGCAGAATTGGTGTGTAGAGCCTGAGCTCTTTCATTAAAACTTGTGGTCCATGGGTCAATTTTAGCAGACACTGGAAAAGGTGCCGATACTCAGTACCCCCGAGTACCCCCTCAAAAAAAGCCCTGGTATAAGCTGTCATGCATCAATCACTTATCTTATATAGAGATGACCATAGATCTCATAATGTTCAGTGGCTGCCTTGTGTGAAAAAAAGGTGTAGTGAAAAGTGCCTTAAAACATTTTTCATTCCCTTGTAGTTACTGAACAAAATGGCTAGATAGAAACTCAGAACTGGAATCATTTAAACTAATGGCCACCATTCTATTTCCAAGTTAAGACCCAAAGGTTGTACTGATTTAAGCTAAAAAAAAATCCAATGTTGTTCCATATAATTAAGCCAATGTTGAATATTGCCAGTTTCCCACCCTAGCTGAATGCTGACAATCATTCACAATTTAATGTCATTCCATGTGTGAGCATGATCCATCCAGTATTGAACTAATAGAACTGTCACAACTTTTCTCACGATACAAGGTTTGTGTTCTGTTAAGCGTGATCTAATTGGACTTGACATACGTCTTATCTATGCTTACCGTCGAGGGAGAAACATGGGAGAGCAATTAACTTTCAAGAGATTGGACTACTGTGAAAACTGTAGAGCTCCTATAGGGCATTTTAAATGTAATTTCTGCCAGTAGTGTGAATCCATACTGATGGGTAAAGGATTGGACTGATCCTCAATTGGGTCTAGTTATCTCCTCTCGATCTTACATGACCTGCAATTCAAACAATGTGATTTACATCATCTTTTGCAATGTAACCTGGTGTATATAGGATATATGTCATGACCAATCTTTGAGCTTGATTATTGCAGCACTTTGTATGTTGGTATTTATGCAAAATTGGTACATAGAATCCAGTTGATTCAGAATACTGCTCTTCAACTAATTTTTAAAGTCTAGATTTGATCATATGACTGCATTATTAATACATCTTCATGGGTTGCCAATTAATGCTCATGTGCTGTTCAAGATATGTTTGGGTGATAACGTTTTGGAAGGTTATTCATCTGAAGAATCTTCTGTCAAAATTTTAGGGTCTATCAATTCTTGTTTTAATGTAGAGGAGTGTGGTAGCCGTGTTAGTCCACTCTTAAGGTTATCACAGACTGAAAAGGAACAGAAGGGCACACTTCCCTGTAATTTATCCAGTTGCAAACTATGCCAAAACATTTCACAGGACCCCACAGTCATCCACAAAGGAAAGATATTCAACATAAAGGAATCTTTCACTTGCTCATCTTCCAATGTGGTATATATCATTCAGTGTAAAAAATGTAACAAAGGATGCTATATTGGAGAAATAGGCCAGACGCTTAAGACAAGATTCAATTTACATAGACATCACATGAACAATACTGGTGCCAGTAGGGCTCCCACCCCTGTTGGTCAGCATTTTACAGGACCAGGACACTGTACCAGTGATTTCACAGTGAGAATCCTGAAAGGTAACTTTAAAACCATACAAGAACGTAAGACCTTTGAAGTCAGAATGATTGAATATTTTAACACCCAACAGAAAGGACTTAACAAGGATCTGGGGTTCCTAGCCCATTATAAACCATAAAGCTGTATTTCTCTGTTGATCACCCCACCCCTCACCTATCCACACTCATCCTGTTCGAATATCAATGATATGCTTTGATGTCCCCATACATACCTCCTACCCACCCCCATCCTCCCACCCTGTCAGACTGTCATAGTAATGCTTGAATGTTTTCACTTATATACACTGTCAGCTAGCACATTTGCTTATTTCCGATCTGACGAAGGACAACCTTCGAAAGCTAATCAAGAAATGTATTAAGTTATGTCCAATAAAAAAGGTATCATCTTATTTTCTTTTCCATGTTTTATTTTGTTTGATTTCTATTGTTTTAATGTAAAAGGTTCTCTTCTATCTTTCCCTTCAGTTAAAGGTTTCAGTCTGAAATTACACCACTGTCCACTGACAAGTATTAGGTTTGTTTCTTATCTTTCTTTCTGGAAGTTTTTAGCCTTATTTTTTTTTTCAAAAAATACTTATTACCTGATAACAATCTATGAAGGGGATACATTTTAGTTTGTAGTATTATTGATTGTTATTTTAGGGTTTTTTTTTTTTACTAAGCCATGCTCAAAAGTGGTCAGCTGTAGTTTTAGGTGGGTTTCCTTCTTGTTCTGGCCACTTGTTAGTGTGGCTCTAAAATGGCCAAATTTCTATTTCTGCCATTAATGGCCACACATTAATTTTCAAATTAGTGTGCAATCATTACCGTCTGAGCCCTTACCACCACCTATTTAGTAAGCGATAAGGACTCACATGCTACTCGTGCTGTAATCGGGCAAAGTGCGCCAATATGCCTGCATTGCCCAATTATCGCCAGGCATGCCTACTCCCTGCCCCTTGCGATAGAAAATAACAATTATTTTCTAGCGCGGGAAATGGCACGTGGCAGAAGCAGAACTACTGCAGGGTGCCTGGGTGATCTCAGCGGTAGTGCTGTTTTGCCACATGCTACGTAAAAGGATCTCTTTTCTGATTGACTATAGTCAGTTTTCTTAAGCTGTTACCCCACTCTGAACTATAGTTGACAATAAAGTGTGTTATAAAAGCCTAAAGGACATGTGCTGGATTTGGTCTACTTAGATTTCAGCAAAGCCTTTGATACTGTTCCTTATAGGAAATTCATAAAGAAACTGAGCAGCTTGAGGATGGGACATGAGGTGGTAAACTGTAACAGAAATTGGTTGATTTATAGGCAGCAGGGGGTGGCAGTAAATGGAATTCACTGTGAAGAAAGAAAGGCGAATAGTGGAGGGCCTCAGGGATCTGTCCTGGGGCTGATTCTGTGTGATTTATTTATAAGCAAAATTGCTGAAGGGTTTGAAGAAAAAAATATGCCCTTTTATGGATGACACGAAAATTGGCAACAGAGTAGACACCCTGGAGGGAGTGGAATGCATGAGAAGTAATCTACAAAAATTAGAAGTTTGGGCTAATGCTTGGCATTAAGCTTAATGTGAACAAATGTAGAGTGACATATTTGGGATTCAGTAGCTGTATGCGATAGGAGGAGAGAAGCTGATGTGCACATTCCAGGAAAGAGACCTCAGGGTGATACTGTTTGAGGATCTCAATATGAAAAGGTGGTGACCAAGGCCAGAAGAATACTTAACTGCATTGAGAAGTGTATTACCAGAAGAAAAAAGGAGGCAATAATGCCCCTTTGCAAGTCATTAATGAGACTGCATTTGAAGTACCGTGTTCAGTTTTGGAGACTGTATGTTGCTAAGGGTATAAAAGGCTCGAAGCTGTTCAGTGGAAAACAATCAAAATAGTGTGGATCTGCTGCACTGGAAGATGTATGGAAAGAGACTTGAATATGCATACTTTGGAGAAGAGGAGGCATAGGAGAGACATGATACAGACATTTAAATTCCTGAAAAAATAGTAAGGAACAACACAACCTTTTCCAATAATGGAGTGGCTATAGAACTAGAGGACATGATATGAAGTTGCAAGGAGGGAAACATAAAAGGAACATTAAAAAGATTCTTTAATAATAAAAAATTCAATGAACAGTCAATGAAAGAAAAAAGCACAGCTGAGACTTCGGGACTGAGATAAAGAGTCCTTTTATTCTGAGAAAGACCCGACACGGGCCATGTTTCAACGCAATAGCGCCTGCCTCAGGGGTCCAAAAAATGCAAAATGGAAAAATAGATCCTTAACGGCAATGATGCATCTCCCAAAGAGAAGTAAACTGTAATATTCACACTTTTAAAAAATGCCGTTGGTTAAAGAAAACCGCCAAAATACTTCTCCTTGGGAGATACAACATTGCCATTAGGGACCTATTTTTCCATTTTGCAGTTTTTGAACACTGCAACCTTGGACCCTTGAGGCAGGCACTACTGTGCCGAAACATAGCCCGTGTCGGGTCTTTCTCAGAATAAAAGGACTCTGTTTATCTCAATCCTGAAGGCCCAGCTGTGTTTTTTTCTTTCATTGACTATATTTGTGTACTGTTTTACCCTTTCTTTTGTTACCTTGGATGGAAAACAGTGGCAGATTTCAAAAAGGTGTGGGGTTTCCTATATGGCATGAAGATAGAATGAAATTATAGAGCATTTCTACTCACAGCAAAACAAATAACTTTCACAATTTAAATCATAACCATAATAATCCTAATAAGACAGAGGCATAGAGGGGGATAGACTGCACCAGGTGTCAGTTATAACCCTAAAGACAAAGATGGGGGTCAACCCACAAAGAATCTCAGGTACCACCATGGCCACCTTTCCGGGGCTTACGGGATCGAACATGCTGGTCTTTGTCATCATGTACTATGTTAGGTCATAATAGGGAAATGGTGCTGCATGATTGTTGATCTCTTAGGAACAAGGGTACTGGTCTAGGGTATTGGATTGGGGAACACTTTTTTTGCTCAAGTGGGCTAACAGACTTGCGCTGGGTGGAAAATTACAAGTGACTGAGGTTTTGATGAAAAATGACAACTGAGTTGACAAGGCTAGGACAGAGGCAGTGAAGTGAAGTTGCTGCTCTGTATATTTATTTTATAGGCAAAAGTGTTATTTATCTTATTTTCAAGGAAGAAAAATATACAGATTGATATTTGCTAACTTGAGCTAAGTTTTTGCACATAATGGGCCAGATTATATATATATGGCACCTAGAAGTTCCACGTGGAACTAAGCGTATTCTATAAAATGTAGGCTTAGTGTATATAATACACTTAGTCGATTCCGTAGCGCCTAAATCTACGCATGTCTATTTATGACAATGTAAACCCCCTAGTAGTGGAGCGGGTAGTTACAATATGTAAAGAAATAAATATATAGGAATTTCACAGTTTCAAATAGGGTTCCCAAATAAACTCCACACAACCAAGAGATTTGACAAGAAAAATATTAAATATTTTATTAAATGGTAAAGTAAATAGAAACACTTGGTTATGTTCCTTAAAGTTGGTACCAACTGTTAAAGTTTGATATTATTAAATAAAACTAGTGCAAGGTGTTAAATACTTTGCGATAAGTTACAAAGGCAATAAGATGTTCAAAACTACAGTTACAGTTACCAAGACCCCAACCCCACTTCTGCAATAACACAAACCATCCCAAACATGTACACAACCCCAATTATTGTACTCAGATCTGATATATATTTTTTAATTTGTGTGCACACAATAATGTTACCGGTGTATCAAATCTTCGCTAGCATCGCTGCTCTCTTGCATTGGGTACCTTGGTCTTCTCCATATCCACGTCTTGGTTGGGGAGGTCAGCTCACCCGCTCAGGAACTCCAGGATACCTACTTCTCTGACTTGAAGAACTCAAAAAATGAAAATCCTGACTTCCTGTGCTCATTGTGTGTTCTAACCTCAATCAGTATTTTCTTTGGCAAGGGACCTTGTGGGCTAAGTAAATTCAAATAAAAAGAAAAGCAAGGGAAATTCCTATCTAGCCCTCCCAATACATGACCCCTTTTCTTTTATTTTGTTATACACCCTCTACTCACACTGATGGACTGCTAAACTAAACCTCCTAAAGGCAGGCCCTTAACTGCAGGCACTCACAGGGCTCGAGGTTTAGGCTGGGCAGTTCCTTCCTCTGGGCAGGTTCGCTTAGGTGTGGACACTCGAACCAGCAGGCTTCTGTGCTGGATCCTCCTGAGGAAGACACTCACGCTGGCAGACACTCTAAAACCAGTTCCTTTGGAGTCTGGGCACTCACTACAGGGGGGGGGGTGTCTCTCTCTCTTTCTTCTTTATGGGGATTCTTCCCTTTCTGGATAGGCCTCTTCTTTACAGGACAGGCAACCACACGGCCAACTTTCTCATCTCTGAACAGGCAAGCACACACACAGAGGGAAACGCTGGGTGGACTTCTCTGGGATTCAGGGCCCTTGCCACGCTGCTCTCTATTCAGCTCTACACTGCTCCCAACATGTCCCAGCTCCCCAGTGTGGTCCCTCTTCCTCCTCTGCTTCTCTCTCTGCCTGAAGAATAGCCTCTGTGGCTACTGCTACAGCTCCTCTTCTTGGCCCCAGCTTGCCTGTTCCCCTGCAGTTCGGCTCCTCTTTTGCCCCCAGCTTGCTCCAGACCCCCTTCTCCTCGTCCTCTGTTCCTTTCTGCTTTGGTGCCCGGCCTCTTACAGGATTCACCAGTTCTCTCTCTTCATCTGGGGCTCATCAGTGGGTCCTTCTCTTCCAGCCTGCAGCTCACTCCTGCTTGAGTTTTATTTTCTTCTCCTCCAGCCTGCAGCTTTCTCTTCTTGCCTCAGCATGCCCTTCTCTGCCCCAGCTTGCAGCACAGTCCTGCCTGGATCCAATCTTCCCCTCTCAGAGCATGCTTTCAACCTTCTCTCTTTGCCCAGGCTTGCCTTTCTCTCTTCCAGGTTGCCTCTGGCTTGCTATCAGGGTTGCCAGCTGGGAAACATTTTCTCAGCCCGAAACAGCCGTAAACCCGCCCAAAAATCGCCCGTAGCCAATCCCCATCTTCTGCGTCACCGAACCTCACCCCCGCGTCACCTAACCCCGCCCTCACGACACTAGCCCCGCCTCCCACATCACTAACCCCGCCTCCCATATCACTAGCCCCGCCCCTAAACGGCTTCTATTGGTCCAATTTGGACCAATTGAAGCCCCGGAAAAGCTTCTATTGGACCAAATTGGACCAATAGAAGCCCCGGAAAAAACCGCCGAACTCGCACAGCGGCGACGGGAAAACCGCCCAAAAAACCGCATCCCGTGGCCGGCAAAATATTCCCGCCGCCGCTGGCGAAAACCCGCCCAATTGGGCAGTAAAACCGCCCACCTGGCAACCTGGAAGAGAAAAAGGCAAGCCTGGGCAAAGAGAGAAAATCGGGGTCACTTCCCCTTACTCCCCCAGAGGTCACTAACCTACTCCCACCCTCATAAAACATCTTTAAAAATATTTTGTGCCAGCCTCAAATGTCATACTCAGGTCCATGACAGCAGTATGCAGGTCCCTGGAGCAGTTTTAGTGGGTGCAGTGCACTTCAGGCATGTGAACCCAGGCCCATCCCCCCCTACCTGTTACACTTGTGGTGGTAAATGTGAGCCCTCCAAAACCCACCACAAACCCACTGTATCCACATGTAGGTGCCCCTTCACCCGTAAGGGCTATGGTAGTGGTGTACAATTGGGGGTAGTGGGTTTTGGGGGGCTCAGCACACAAAGTAAGGGAGCTATGTACCTGGGAACAATTTATGAAGTCCACTGCAGTGCCCCCTAGGGTGCCCGATTGGTGTACTGGCATGTCAGAGGGACCAGTGCTCTACAAATGCTGGCTCCTCCCACGAGCAAAGGGCTTGCATTTGGTCGTTTCTGATATGGGCGTCCTTCGTTTCCATTATCGCCGAAAATGAGAAACGACCAAGTCTAAGGACGTCCTAAATTTCAAGATTTGGGTGTCCGCAACCGTATTATCGAAACGAAAGATGGACATCCATCTTGTTTTGATAATGCGGGTTTCCCCAACCCTCCACCGGGACGTTTTGCGAGGACATCCTCAGCAAAACTTGGGCGTCCTTTTCAATTATGCCCCTCTGGGCGTTATATATATAGAATCCAGGGGAATGTACTTTAACAGCCAACATTAGGTGCAAACATTAGGTGCAAACCCTCTGTGTTAACTGTGATAGGCAGCTGGATGCAGTTAGCTAGAAATATAAGTAACCGCAACATGTTTTTGTACTTGGATTTTTGTGTTCATGCTTTTGTTAGTTATCTGGGTCCCAGAAAACAGACTGGTAAGCGGTCCTTTTGAATTTTTCAGTTGTCTGCCATGGTTATCAGTTAATATGTGTTAATGACCTCAACATTAACTGCAAGGCCATCTCTGCTCATTACCTGCAGATGCTATACTCTCAGCATAAATTTTTATGCTAACCTGGCAATTAGTATATGCTAACAGTGAATGAATGTGTTATTACATGTTAAAGCTACATTAAACACCTACTGCAGCTAACAGGCCCCTTTGTGTTAAAATCGAGTGGCATAGCAGTGAGCTGTCCCCCCCTTACTCAAAGCTGTACTTCCTTTTCAAGAAAATATGTGGGAATGTGAAAATTACTGAAAAATAAACCTTAACTTGAGAATAGGTTAAGGCAGGTATATGAATGAGAATGAGAAGAAAAAAAAAAAGCCAAGTAGACGTGCTTATTTACATTGTAACCAGATTGTGAGGTTGTTAAAGACAGACAAAAATGAATACATTGATCTTGTGCCAGCTGTGAGAATACTGCGGAAATGAACTCTCAGAGTCTCATTGGCAAAACTGTGAAGTCATTGCAGATAATAGATTTGAAAACATTGAGAAAGAGAACAAAAATAAGGAAGGCTGGCAAGACGAACAATCTAAAAAAAAAATCCTTGTAGTATGACAGATAAAACTGTTAAAAAATAAAGCTAATCAACTTATTTGAAGCTGCTGGAAGATTGCTATGAAGGAAGCACCAATAGTGGCAAGACTACACACACACATATTTTAGGTTGAGAGAGCAGCAAGTAGGTGCCTATTTATAATCTATTTCATAAAGATAGACTGGAGCCATGAATATTTACACTTGCTTGGAGGAGGCACAAATATTTGTACATATTTTATAAATGACGTGCATAAATCATGACTTCACCTGCACTCTGTCTGCCCAACTGCACCCCAGATCATTCCTACATGCAGGTTGCATAGAAGAACATGTTTTCCTGGCAACATGTCGTGTGTAGTTTTACTTGAGAAACCCAGTGATTAATTTTATAAAAGCCCATATATATGTATGGAGAAAGATTAGTGACATTGCTATACACATACTAGTTCTGGTCAGAAATGTTTATGTTGACAAAAAGGAAAGAAATATGTACTGACCATTAACAGGTTTTTTTTCTTATTCGAAATGAGCAAAAATATCACTGAAGGATACAAAAAGAAAAAAAAAAAGAAGACAAATCCAAGAAGTGAATCAAATTCTTAACTACAATTAAGGGACCCTTGTTACTAAAGTGTAATACCTTTTTTTTGTTGTTGTTGTTGGTTTGTTTTTTGTTTTTACTTACTACAATTTAACTGTCTAAGATGCTGGACATGCCCCTTGTGCGATAAATGTTTTTGGCTCCTTATAGAATGCATTTATCTGGCATGTGCATTCTACGGATATGCTTACTAAGGTAAGTTAGCGTTTCTAACACACGCTTACATTTAAGGCACGTTATATGCTAATGTGCCTATACATTTCTATGGGCACGCGCGTAAACCATTTACGCACGTTAAAAATACTAATGCGCCTACAGTACACCTTGGTAAACATAGGTGCTAGTCACTTATGCGCATGTATAAATATATGTGCATCTAAATAATCATCTGGCTATACACTGTTCTGTACGTATATGAGCATTCACATAGGTGGATCTGGGTGGAACATGGACAGAGCGCATACTTATGAATCCCATCACTGCATCCACCACCCTGGGCCCGATATTCAGCCAGAGGCGATCGGCGCATTGTTGACCGGCATCGGTGTTAAACCAAAAAATTCAATGCCAAGCATTTTTAGCACGCGCTAATTATTAGATGCACTAAATGCCAGAGATGCCCATAAGAATATTTCTGTGTCTCTAGTGTTTAGGGCATCCTAATTATTAGCGCTCGCTAAAAAGTCTAGCACACCTTAGTAAAAGACCCCCTTAACCAGCCAGGAGCCATTCCTGGCCGGTTAATCGCCTTGAATATTGCCACCCACCCACCCATCTTCTCATATTTGGTCCACATTTTCATCTGCTACATCCCTCTCCTTAAACAAAACATTGAAATCAATGTCCACATGTTTCACATTAGCAGATATTTTCCCATCATCATTTATTAAGGATGACAACACAGGACTTGTTTGTTTTTTTTATTATCCATTATTAATCCCAGTATTTCTCTGGGAATTTTCTCTTCCTCATGGAAATATGCAATCCTTTGACCTATTCTGAATGGCCCAATTTTAGATAGTAAACAACCCCGGGCCCTCAACTACCATCCTATTTTGAATATTCCTTTTCCCTCGAAGGTCCTTGAAAATCTGTGCACTCACAATCAACAACTTTCTTGGAGCAGTCACATGCAATTCACCTGAAACAATCTGGATTTAGAGCTGCTCAGCGTCCATAATCAAAGATGCAGGATTGATCACAATCAGGATATCATTATAATCTCACTGGACCTCAGTACTGCACTTAGTGGATTGTTCAGTGTTGCTTGATTGTATTCTACTACTACTTAACATTTCTAGAGCGCTACTAGGGTTACGCAGCGCTTTACAGTTTAACAAAAAGGACAGTCCCTGCTCAGAAGAGCTTACAATCTAATGGGTGAAATGTCAAGCGTCAAGTGGGGGCAGTCTAGACTACCTGAATAGAGGTATGGTGGTTAGGTGCCGAAGGCGACATTAAAGAGGTGGGCTTTGAGCAAGGCTTTGAAGATGGGCAGGGAGGGGGCCTGGCGTATGGGCTCAGGGAGTTTATTCCAGGCATGGGGTGAGGCGAGGCAGAAAGGGCGGAGCCTGGAGTTGGCGGTGGTGGAGAAGGTATTCTGTTGATATTAGGAACATAGCTTTAAAGTGGTTTGAACCATATCTCTGTAACTGCTCTTTTTCTGTTGAGGTTGCTGGTTCAAATTCCGCTACACATCCTCTGCTTTCTGGTGCACTCAAGGGTACTATCTTGGCACCTATCATCTTTAATTCTTTTGGACACTGTTGAGATTGTCCATTTCATTGACTCTTAGAACCCAGATCTCAATGCTTTGAATGCAGATCTTGATTCAACTGCTTTTTGATTGGCTTCTCAAGGTATGAGGCTCAACCCCACAAAATCTAGAATAGTATGGGTTTCTAGATGCCTTCCTGTGCTGAATATTCATCTTCAGATTAATGGTGAACTTTACCATTATTCCTTTTTTAACTTTTGATCCTCAGATTTCCTCAGTTGTCAAACCTTCATATTTAGCTAGTCATCAGCTGTGTTCAGTAAAGCCATTCTTTTTTAGAGCATTTATGTTTGGGTTCTTTCCAGTGGGAATAATACATTATAGAAATAAGAATATTATACATTCTAGGAGGTATGTCTATTAAAAGGTGCTAGCAAATGGGCTTAGCATGTGCTAATACGAGACTTTTCCACGTACTAAGCCCATTTCCAGCACCAAGGTCTTGTGCTAAGGTTGCATTTTATATTTGACGCTAAAAAAAAATCGTCATGGATAGAAAACGTGGCTATGTGTATTCTATAAACTATGCCTAAAGTTGGGTGCAGTTTATAGAATACGCATAGCACTGTTCACGTGACTAAATCTAAGCAGAGCCATTTACACCAATGAAAAGCTGGTGTAAATGCCCACACCTAACTACACAGCTAGTAGAAATTATGATAATAGGAGTATCCAATAGCGTGTATATATATATATATATATATATATATATATATATATATATATATATATATATATATATATATGTGTGTGTGTGTGTGTGTGTGTGTGTGTGACACTGTAGTGTAAAGGGAAAGTCTTATATGGTCATCGGGGTAATGTTTATCACCAATGCTGGTGAGCCCCTAATTTGTGACTGTTGTAATCATCGACTGACCCCCTCCTGCCTCTGTTTTCAGTTTTTTTTATTTTTTTAACTTTTTCTATGAAAACCATTTAGAGAATTGATTCTATTTTCTGTTGTTCTGTCTTTAAGTGTCTCCTTGTGCTATTATTACTTTTTTACGCTTCGAGACCTCTGCCTACTCCCTTGAAGAATCATATACCTGACGGTATTGGAAACCCATCTCAGCTGTACTCATTGTAACCAAACAATTACAATAAACACTTATCTGTGCGTCCAGGTGCTAATGTTGCCCTAACTGTAGGCACGGAATGGGTTATTCAACAATACTGCACATCAATTTTAGGAATGCCCATGACCCACCCATGCTCCTCCCATGGCAATGCCCACTTTTGACATCCGTGTAGTAGAATTTACATAGACTATAGAATATGATTAGCAAGTAGTGGGCATAAATTCTAATTAGTGCCAATTAGTGCCAATAATTGCTTGTTAACATCCAATCATCAATGCTGATTGGCTTGTTAACCAATTGAGTTGCATGCGCAAATTAGAATACACCGAGATTTGTGCAGGCAACTCGTCGCACTATATAGAATTAGCAGGATTACGTAGTAGAAAATTAATGAGGGAGCATTTACCAGCTCCTATTTAGGAGGAGCTAAGGACTCATGCATTAGACCCGTGTTAACCTGATAGTCACTCTAATATGGACACACTTCCCTGCCCTTTCTCTGTGCATGCCAAGCTCACTCCAAATAATTAAAAAATATAAATAATACATGTTTAGCACATGCAAAAGCATTATGCAAAAATACCCAAAATAAGAAATAGACGAGAATATACTAGATTCCGCAAAATCCTCAAATCGTTCCTATTCAAGCAAACCCTCAAAAGGAACAACCACATCTCAAACAACTAATTATTACCTGACTTGGTTATTGCTCTATTTATCATTTTCTCTTTGCTTCATATACCATTTCTCATTCATAATACATTTTCTAAAGGTTAAACATCCATTTCTATCCCAGTGTGTTTATGATACTGTATTTTAAAATTGGATTCTCACAACAAATTACTTCCTTATGCATTATTCTCCGTTATGTATCCTATACTGTTTATTGTAAGTCACATTGAACGAAGTCACATTGAACTTGTTTGGGATAATGTGGGATACAAACAAACAAATAAATAAATGTATTTAAACAATTAAAGTGCTTTGTGGTAAGCCTTTACACACACAATAAGGGGGGAATTCATCAAAGTGCGTTACAAGTTCTCCCTTTATCATACCTTGATGTTCTGCGGGATTCAGCAACCTGTAGGATCCTAGTACCGCAAGTTGCTGAATCCCGGGCCAAGAGAATAGCGCTGCCATTTGGAGGATAGTGTTCAGAGTGGGCAGGGGCAATTGGGCATTGCTCCTGCCTGAAAAGCCCCTGGACCCCCAGACCCCCCGGACCACCAATGACCAGTAAGGTGGCCACTATGGGGGGGGGACAGACCTTTGGGGAACCTTATATTGTGGGGGAACCCAGAACTTTAGGCTGGGAGCATCAGGCTGCGGCTTTGCAGCTTGATGCTTCTGGATGGTAAAATAACCCCAACAAAAAGCTGGGGTTATTTTATCATGCTTTGCAGGCCCCCGATCCCCCGGGTTCTATATAGTACACCTAAAGATCTGTGTTGAAATTGGCGTGGATTCTATAACAATGGGTGTAACTTAACAAGCTAATGAGCGCTGATAACAGCATTTAACAAGCTATAATGCATTGATTAGAGTTTAGGCATACAACTTGCTAAGTGCATTCTGTAATGCAGTGCACCTAACTTCTAATGCATGCAGGCAAAAAGGGGCATGGTTATGGGTTGGGAAATGGGCATTTCATGGATGTTCCAAATTTAATGCGCCTAGTTCATAAGTACATAAGTATTGCCATACTGGGAAAGACCAAAGGTCCATCGAGCCCAGCATCCTGTTTCCAACAGTGGCCAATCCAGAACACAAATACCCGGCAAGATCCCCAAAATGTACAAAACATTTTATACTGCTTATCCTAGAAATAGTGGATTCTCCCCAAGTCCATTTAATAAAGATCTATGGACTTTTCCTTTAGGAAGCCGTCCAAAGCTTTTTTAAACTCCGCTAAGCTAACCGCCTTTATATAATATGTCCTAGTGCGCCTAAATCTACGCGCAGGGATTTACACCAAATTTTCATGTGTGTAAATGGATGTGCATAGATTTAGGCGCTGAAATATGACCTAAGTGTATTCTATAATTGACGCCTAGAAGGAACTGATTTCAGTGCCAATTTTTAGGCGCCATATATAGAATCTTCTCCAATGTGACTTGCAGTGAATCACTTCAAGCTGCGTTAGGGTTTTTGAATAATATTGAGATGCAAAACATGTATTTGCATATTTTGAGTCTCATTACTCACTAACCCATGGCAACTTAAATATTGCCACCGTATTTTTTGAAAAGCAGCGTTAGGGCTTTTAAATCATATTAAGGGCCAATTAATGTGACTTAAAGCCCTAACCGCTTGACGAATCTCCCCTGTAAGTGCACATTAGGGATTAATGCCTTTTGTAGACATACTCCTAAGTGACTCCCATGATGTTCCTATAGATTAATAATGACATTTGGAATATTTTAAAAAATTGTTCATGGCAAAAGTGATATTTCTGCTTCAGATACATTGCACTGGTATATCACCAAATGACTCACTGTGATTCGTTGTTTTCTTGTTTGTAATTTATAATGTAGAAATAACTAACACTTGATTTTTAAATTATGTTTTTCATTAACTGGCTTATGTTTCTTTTTGTGATTCAGACAGCACAAACTGTAATGGTGGTGGTGGTGGTCTTTGCAATATCCTGGCTGCCTCATCACGTAATCCACCTCTGGGCTGGATTTGGAATATTTCCACTGACTCCAGCTTCGTTCATCTTCAGAATAGTAGCCCACTGCCTGACATACAGTAATTCTTCTGTGAATCCCATCATCTATGCTTTTCTGTCAGAAAATTTCAGGAAGGCCTACAAGCAAGTGTTCAAATGCCAAATAGGCCACGATTCGGCAATGAACGGAATGAAAGAAAATAAAAACCGAGTGGACACACCACCCTCCACGAACTGTACTCATGTGTAACTTTTTTTGCTGGAGAGAAATGGATTATCTGCATTGTTAAATCTGAATGTGAATGGACTCACAAAAAGGCAAAGCACAATCTTATTAAAACAAAGATTGTGGGTCTGTTAATTTGTTGCCTTGTGACTGGCATTTTCACTGTTTTTCTAAATGCTGTCAAATTAGGTGGCAGAACTGTGCTCGTTCTCACAAATGATGAATTTTCAAAAGAAAAACAGTAGAAAGATAACATTTAAAATAGTAAAAAATAGATGGTTTGGGTGCGTACATCTATTTGGAAACATGTTTCTGAGCATGCACGTGCTGTTCTTTTCACATGAAGATGCAAGCAAGTGTATGAGAGAAAAATAGAAATTATAAATTCAGCTTTCCGGTATCATGTTATTTTGTGGACTGATGTCAACATTTCCTAAGAATGTTTTGGCAAACAGGAAAGCAAACCGGAGTACAAATGCATTATTACAATAAGACTTGATAAGAAGCAGATGCTTTCATTTTTTTCATCATGGACAAAAACAGGAGTACAGTCTGATTTTAGATTAGCTAACATGGACTACAGTATCTTGACCATAGCATAACATGTTTCAGTGCTTTAGCACTGATAAGGTGCAATAGTGACCCTAGTTGGCTGAACTACTGTCACAATATAATGAAAAAGCTAACAGAAGTTTTCATTTGAAATTCAACCTGGGAAGCATAAAACTGAAACTCAAATTTCAGATTGAGAATTAAGTACAGCACCAAACTTCAAACATTTCAATTAATTCATTCCCCAAAATTACTCAGGGGTCCTTTTACCAAGCTGCGGGATAAAAGGGCCCTGCGCTAGCATCGGGAGGACCATTTTTCCCACACGCCAGGGCTCTTTTTACTGCAGCAGGTAAAAAAAGTCCCCAGCACATATGGCCATGTAGTCAGAGAACTCTTACCACATGGCCATGCGGCAGGGAGCCCTTACCATCACCCACTGAGGTGGCGATAAGGGCTCCTGAGCTAACCCGCACGCAACAATGCCTGATTACTGCCAGGTTATCGCTGAGCAAGCCATTTCTGTGTGTTTCTTTTTCCCCTGGAAATGGCGAACGCTTGGGGCGGGACTACCACCAGCAGCCACATTGGGCCAGCGGTAGTCCTAGAAGAGCGAGCAGTAAGCTCGCATTCGGCTTATCGCTGCTCTGTAAAAGGGCCCCTCAATGAATTAATCTTGCCCCATAATTTGAAAACAGTTGTAAATGTTTTTCACAATAATATTCAGTATATCACATTAATCAGTAAATACGTACAGACTTGTTTAAAGCAGGATTACAGAACAACTGGTTGGAACCCTACACGACAGTGTGGTAAATCAGTTTGATGAAATTTGTGAAGAAAAGTGGAGGCAGTTCAAAAATCTGCTCTGAATCATAAAAATCATCAGAAACAGATTTGTGGATCCAACAAATTTTGCTTGGAAATTTTTGAAGAATTGTAAGATCTGCTTCAAAATTTTCTTGGTTTGCTAGGGAAAAATCTGATGCATTTCAGTGATCTACTGGAAATATTTCAAAATTGTCATCAGCTGAAATCAGCATAGCATGACTGCAAATTTACTTATCTCAACTTTTTGGTACACATGATCATTTATCTGTGCAGGTTAACAAAACTTGTGATTGTAAGCCCTTAGTGTGGCCCTAAGGGCCCTGTTTACTAAGGTGCATTGGTGTTTTTAGCACGCCTGCACTTAGCACACACGCTAACCGTGTAGGTGCCTATAGGGATCTTGTAGGCATGTACATGGTTAATGCATGTACATGGTTAACGTGTTAAAAACATTAATGCGCCTATATTGCTGCTTAGTAAACAGGGCCCTAAATCTTTTTCTTCTTATATATATATTTTCCTGTTTCATATCTAGAGCCATTTAGGATCGGTGGAGGCTAAATATTGGAAAAATCCTGAGTAATAACCAGGGGCATAGCCAGACTTCGGTGGGAGGGGAATCCAGAACCCAGGGTTAGGGGGCACATTTTAGCCCCCCCCCCACCGCCGCTGCTGCCCCCCGCCATTGCCGCCCCCCGTAACCACCACCACCAACAACAACTTTGACCCCCTCCCCGCTGACGACCCTCTCGATCCCCCCTCCCGCCGCCAACCCTCCCCCGCCGTTGCCTACCTTTGCTGGCGGGGGACCCCAACCCCTGCCAACCGAGGTCCTCTTCTTCCTTCGTTCTGTTTCTGAGTCTGACATCCTGCAAGTTGTATGTGCAGGACGTCAGACTCACAGAAACAGAAAAAAGCCTTGCGATCTGCAGGGCTTCATTCTGTTTCTGTGAGTCTGACATCCTGCATGTTGTAAGTGCAGGATGTCAGACTCAGAAACGGAACAAAGGAAGAAGAGGACCTCGGCTGGCAGGGGTTGGGGTCCCCCGCCAGCAAAGGTAGCAGATGGCGACGGTGGGTTGATGGCGGGTTGGCGGCGGGAGGGGGGGTCGAGAGGGTCATCGGCAGGGGGGTCCAGGGCCAAATCTACAGGGGGCCCAGGCCCCCATGGCCCCACATAGCTACGCCCCTGGTAACAGCTACATTTAGGGTCTGCGGAGGTTAAATATTGGAAAAATCCTGAGTAACAATTATCATAAAATAGATATTCACTTGATATTTACCAAGAAAGAAAATATTCACCACAACCTGAAAAAAGACTATTGGTATTTGCAGGAAAGAAGAGCTGAGTAACATATTTATAAATATCCATTGCCTAAATATTATTTAGACCTTTTAATCACCTCCATTTCTCTGTAATTCATTTGTCCTTACTTCTGCTTGAAGTTGATGTAAGTCTGGGCAGTGCAACCATTCAGTTCCTATATATCATGAGGAGAATGACTTTTTACACTTTTACTGTTTTTTGGGGGGATGTTTTGTTGCAATTTTAAGAAAGGTGTTCAGGTTAGAATGTACTCAATTATAGTGGTATTTCACAAAGGATCTGCTGAATGTGCAGCCACTTTATAGAATACATATAAGGATGTGAATGAGTGCACATATGTTTGTCTGCAAGTGTATTGAAAGCAGCCATTTTACAACTTATCACACTGAAAATGAACAGCATGAATCTGCCAGTTTCCTCTTGGTTGTGCCAACAGTTCCATGTTGAAAGCAGCAAGTTTGTAATTTCTATGTATAAGTAGCACCACTTTCACATGTAACAGTCCCCTTTTCCAAACCTGGATGTATAAGTGTTGCCAGTTAAGTAGCAAGACTGCAGTTTTCATTTTTCTTCATTTTAGAGGCAGAGATAAACAGGAGATTAAGAATAACTCCCTTAATCCCTTGTGCAAAGCCCTAGCCAAAACAAGCACTCTTTAAAAATCTGTGTGCCGTTGAGCTGGTAGAAAAACTGACGAAGAAAATTTTCCCATAAACGTGAACTCATTTTATAAAATGGGGAACACGTGGGTAGAATTTTTGTCCCACTGTGCCAAAACTATGCCATGTCCAAACTATGTCCCCTAGAGAGAATCAATTTACGTGGAGAACTCAGTAGATCCCACGGGGCGTGAAATGAGAATGCAAAAGGTGGGAGTATAAACCAGGCTATCCAAAGAAGAAGGTTGGTGCAGTACGCAGCGGCAGACGGATCAATTACGTAACGGTCTTTTTCAAGACCTTCTTCTTTTGTAGATCCTGTCCGCAGATTTTTCAATTGGTTTTTCTTGAGTTTTGAGATTTTGTGATTATACCAATTGATAATCTTTAGTCATTGTTGACCCCAGTGACCAGACTCCTGATGTAAGCCTTCCGGCCGAAACATAACGTTATGTCGAGTCATTTTTTATGTACAATTGTTTTATTATTATTTGTTTTAAACTATTAAACGTCATATATTTTAAGTTTACCCTGGTTTCAGTCTTTGGATAGCCTGGCTTATACTCCCACCTTTTGCATTCTCAAATTATGTCCCCACCATAACCTCTTAAAATCTTTGCATTGTGTGGATTCCACAGGTAAATAGCGGCTTTCTGAAATCACCATTTACATTCGTATTCAATTTACACATGTAAATGCCACTATTTACAGATGAAGATGCTTCTAAAATAACCCCTATAGTATACTACATTATAGAAAGAGTAACAAAAAATTGATATAAACCAATCAACAACAGATGTGCAGTGGACCAGAAGTGACATTGGAGGTAGTTTATTCAAAACCCAACAGGGCCAGTGTTTCAGCAATTTTTGCCTGCCTCAGGGATTTTATCCTAGTTTCCAAAGCTCACAAAGAAATCTAGAAATTACCACACAATCTTACACAATCTTAGCCAAGCTAGCAGCTGCCACGAGGCAATGTCGACACAGCCCATTCCAAGTGAATGGGCTGTCTTAGCATTAGCGCACGGCAGCCACTAGCGCATCTTAGTAAATAGGAGGGTTAGTATGCAAAGCGGACTGTTAATCATGTATAACCATCTAAGTTGAAAGAGAGCAATGGTCAAGGTTTACAGTAATTTCTTAATATCACTCTTCTACTACCAGTCATTATGATGGCGCGCTAGGGGTGGGAAGTACTGTCGAGCTGCTGCGGTAGCCCAGCGGTACTTCTTGTATAGCAAGCGGTAAGCTCGCGTTGGGCTTACTGCTGCTTAGTAAAAGGAGCCCTAAATCTCTACCACATCCTAGAAATGAATTACAGCCTTTAACCATGTTTTTTATGCTCCCTGGGAAGGAGCCCCTACTTTTGTTATCTTTCTTTTCTCTATCTCCACCTTTTTCATGGAAAAGAGAGTGCAATGTGTATATGGAGCATAGTGAAAAGTTATAGCACTCTAGGAAGCCACTTCATTCAAATCACATTGGTTTTACCTATCCAGATAATGCCCTATTTTCCCCATTTATTACTGTTTGACTTGAAGGATTTAAAGAAGACAGAGCAGTTTAGATGAAACCATTCCCAGTGATTGACTGAAATGTTTATCTTCCAGTATGTTACACTTTTATTGTTTCATTTTAATGGACAATGTCTCTTCTTTCAGTCTCAGAAATTCCTCCTGACAAAGGGGTGTAGGTTCAGATCTGTTAGCATTAAAACTTGCACACTTTGGCACTCATTTTCAAAGCGTATGGATGTCTCAAAAGGCTGAAATGGACATTCATGTGCTTGAAAGTCCCAATTTTGCAAACACAGAATAGGGACATCCATCACTGTAGGATATCTGAATAGCAAGGGGGCATATTTTGGGTGGGACTAAGTAGGGCCTGAAATCTTGATGTCCAATAGTGATTAGGAAGGAGAAGAAACATCCATGTCTAAAAATAAGGACATTCTTATTTAGACCTGTTTCAGGAACATCCAAGTTACAGAAAGGTTCTGATTGAGCAGCTGTCCAGTGGAGGGATTAAGGCATGACCCCTCTTTAATCTCCCAGTGGTTACTGTCCCCCTCCCTCTCCCCTGAAAGTGAAACTGGAAGGGAATTCCGGGCACTATGACAGCTTCAGATATTATGGACCTTCTTAAGAAAGCATGAAGCAGGTCTGAGGAGTAGTCTAGGGCTTAGTGCAGTGGACTGTAACTCAAGGGATTCAGGTTCAATTCCCCACTTGAACCATTTGTTTTTTTTAATTGTGAGTCCTCCAGGAACAGAAAAATACCTACTGTAGCTAAATACATGACACCTGCAAGCCTGAAGGCTATTGAAGTGATATACATTTAGGAAAGTAGGTATTCTTCTGTTCCTGGGGGGCTCATAATTACAAAAACAAAAAGTTAAAGTGAGATTTGAACCAGGGTCCATTGGTTTACAGTCCACTGCACTAACCAGTGGACGGGTCAGTCCAATTTTCTAAGAATGCTGCTATACAGAGATCCATGTCCCTTGTTTTCCCTCATTCAAAATTTGGACGTTTCCATTTGTACAATAGATGTTCATGTTGAATGTTTCCAGTGCATGGATGCCTATCTCACGTATTTTCAAACATTAGGTTATCACTGGTATGTGTCCCTGCATTAAAACTCACCAGATTTCTTTAGATCAATTTACCTGTCACCCATTCAGAGAGAGAGAGAGAGAGATAGGGAGATAGGAAGCATACAAATTGAGGGCCCCTTTTACCAAGCTGCGGCAAAAGGGGGCCTGCACTGGCATCAGCGCATGCTTTTTATGTGCGCCGAGGCCCCCTTTTACTGCAACGGGTAAAAGGGAAGTCTCTCTTCTGTAGTAAATGGCCGTGCAGCAAGCAAAGCACTTGCTGTGTCGCCATTTCAGGGGGAGCGCTTACCTCCACCCATTGAGGTAGCTGTAAGGGCTCCCATGCTAACCCAGTGGTAATCAGGCAGCATGTGGCACTGCCCAATTACTGCTGGGTACACACCGGTGCTGGATATGATGGTGTGCTAAAGTTAGGAAATACTGCTGGGCTGCTGCGGTAGCCCGGTGGTACTTCCTGTTTAGCGAGCGGTAAGCTTGCATTGGGCTTACCACCTCTTAGTAAAAGGGGCCCTGAGTGACTTTACATCCCTATGTACTACCATAATAATAGCATCATACATCACTCTAGAGCGCTCCCCAGTCATCAACATAATTTGATACAACCTTGCCAATTGAAGGATGGCAGTTGAAGTCAGAAAACTTTTGTAGAAATCAATGCTGAAATGGTTGATCCCACAGGTCTTGTCTGCCCTTTATTGCATTATCTCATGGGAAATTATAGGTAGCTCTAAACTATTCCAGTCTTCCTTCCCCAGGTAAAGACCCTTAAAGTTTTTAAGGTGATCTTTCTACTATCCACATGAAAACTGCCAGATTATTATACTCTGCGATGAGTATAGGTGCTCATAGATGTCTTAAAGGCCTTCAAAACTGTTTTTGGAATATTACTATTCTGTTTGTAACTTTTATTTCATGGATTAGCTTTCTAACTCCCTCCCAATAGTCTGGCTAAAATCCCTTTGGATTTCTCAAAATATTGACATTTTATAACTTCCATCATGGCATTTACCTTTCAATTAATCATTGTATTTAGCTCTAAAACTGCATCCAGTCTAGTGCATTCCCTCATTTTCACTTTGCTCCTTCATAAGAAGCAATGATTTTGCCTTCAGCAGAGAATTAAGTGAGGTTCAAGTTCCCTCAAAATGCACCAGTGTAAATCAAATATTGTCCCCCATGAAACATTTTCTTCATCTCAGTGAATGCCACCCTGCTCTTTGTAGTTTCTTAACTAGTTAGGGAACATCTAATATCCAATAATTTCTATTCATCAATTGCCCTGAGACATACATCTTTACCTAGCTCTTCCTTCATTTCATAATGGTGAATTTTCACAAGTATAGCTCTTGGCCTGTTGCTGCCACTTGATGTATCTCATAAGGCTTGAACATGCTTTCATAGCTCAGAAAGTGTATTGTTTGCCCCAAGCTCCAAATTTCATAACACCTCCACCTGATGTTCCAAATCATTTATTTGGGAAAACGACAAATCAAACTAATCATTCATTTTATTAATAGAAGCCTTAATCAGGAAAAACATTCCTGACCATACCAGAACATTAATTTCAGCTAGCAAGTGCTTAGTTGGATCATTGTGGCCTTATCTCTTGAAAGTCTGTACTGAACAGTTTTATCAGCTTTTCCACTCACATGTTCCTGGAGAATCAGTCCTTTCTTGATAATAGTTGGCTATATGAACAATTTTCAGGTAAACATCTCGTCCTCCTTGTCGCCATGTTTCAGCTGACATTACACAGCAGGTTAGTTTTTGGCAATATCTTTAATTTTAGGTCTAGAACAGGGTTGCAGACAGAGGCTCACTGTAGTGTGTTTGCTACTATTCATGCTCAGTAGCACCCCATTACAACTTTATTTGAGTACTAGTAAAAAAGGCCCGTTTCGGTATGAAATGAAACGGGCGCTAGCAAGGTTATCCCTCCCTCACTCTCTCCCTCTGTCCCCTCCAAGTCCCACGGCCACCTTTCTTCCCTTCTGATTTCCAGGCCCTCCCTCCCTCTCTCTCTCTCTCACTCTCTCTCTCCCTCCCTCCCTCCCTCTGTCTCCTTCCCTCTGTCCCTCCCCCGAGTTCCAGTTCCCCCTCCTCGCTGTCTCACAGACACGTCCTTGCGGTGCCTCCACCTGCGGCCCTCTCCTCCCCGACGCTGGCCCCACCCATCCCCCTACGTGCACGTCACCAACCCCCCTCTGCTACCCTCCCCTCCCCCCTCTTACCGGGGTCCTGGCGGCAGCAGTGAAGAGCCTCGCGACTCTGCTTCCTTCCCTTCTCTTCGCTCTCAGCTCTGACTCTGGTCCCGCCCTCATTTCCTCTTTCCGCAAGGGTGGGGCCAGAGTTAGAGCTGAGAAGAAGAAGAGAAGGGAAGGCAGCAGACTCGCGAGGCTCTTCACTGCTGCCGCTGGGACTCTGGTAAGAGGGTGGAGGGGAGGGTAGCAGAGGGGGGTTGGCAATTTTGGAGGGGGGGCGACGTGCACTTAGGAACGTCTCTGCCCGCTCCCACTGTTCTTCAATGCGCGTCTCTCACTGGGATCGTAACCCCCTGCTGACATCAGGCAAGCAGGGTTCTACTGCTGGCCAGTGACGTCAGCAGGTGGTTACGATCCCAGTGAGACACTTTAGAACGTTCACATAGCAAATTATTATATTATATAAAAATGTGAAACTTATCTGGAACAAACCATCTTTCACAAATGCCCATGACTGGGCTGCGATCAGGGTTGGGGGCTGTGATTGGTGTGTGTGTGTGGGGGGGGGGGGGGGGGATACTGGGAGGCTATGATGTGGCTGAAGAGCATCGGGAAGTGTTAACTATCACATCCATCTGTTCCTTAGATCCACCTATTTCATGCCCATGACCTGGCTTTACCACATTCAGCAGCTCGCATGAGTTATTTTACTGCACTGGCTGGTTGTAATGTGTGGTAAGCATAAGTGCAGACCACACAGTAAAATTCACACTAGCTACTTAACGAAGATTAGTAAAAGAGCACCTCTAAAAAAATGCCTTTTGGGGGGGGGGGGGGCAAAAATGGACGTGCAGCAAAATGAAAATTGTCACATGTCCATTTTGGTTCTGAGACCTTACCACTGCCCATTCTCGTAGCGGTAAGGTCTCACACATTAACTGGGTGGTAATGGTCAATGCACATTCAAATGCCGATTACCACCCAGACGCTGGAAAATTAAGATATTTTTCGGCGCGCATAGTGGACGTGTGTAAAATATGAAATTACCATCCAGCCACGCAGTAGTTGGGTGGTAATTCCATACTGTTAATGCTAGATAGTAAAATGGTATCAAATTAAGGAATTGGTTGACTGATCACCCAGTCTCTGAATTTTCAGAATTTAATTTTTGTTCTGTTTTTAATATGCATAGTTACAGGCTAGTGGCTATAAACTCTTAGGAGGTAATTCCGTAAAGTGGGCAGTTACATTTATGCAAGTGTTACTCATGTGTGTGCACATATGAACAGTACATGCATAAATCTATCACCTTACGTTCTAACTGTTCCTACTTTCTTACCTATCTATATGTTACTTCTTTGCTTTACCATTCACTGTCAATTAAAATGCTCTATTACGTATTGTGTTATCATTGCAAGTAGTATATCATGCCATACTTTGTATTGTTTTTGAATATTTTTACTGCTGTAATTGCCTATTGCTCATGTTTGATCTATTCTTACTGTACACCGCCTTGAGTGAATTCCTTCAAAAAGGCGGTAAGTAAATCCTAATAATAAACGTAACTGCACATATGCCAGAATTTTGCCTAAGCGCTGTTCTGTAAGTATGTACATATTTTACATAGTGTATATTTGTGAGATGGGCATATTCATAATCAGAGATTGTTACTCGCACTTACAGAGAGGTCCCCCTGCAAAGATGCATCCTGTTCAGGTACACTCAGGTCAACATGTTTAAATAAAATGGAGTCCGATTCCCCAGACTTGCTCTCTCCTTGATCCCATCTCATCTTCCCCAACACACCTTCCCTCCAAACAAACTGTACCCCAACCCTATCTTAGCCAGTCATGATTCCGATCATCCTGTCCCCTTTCTTTCCAAGTCAGATCTCCACCCAGTTTGCCAATATCTCCTCACTTTCCGCAGAGTCTTGTTGCTGGTGCCACCTCTGGGACAGCTACTCAGCTTTCTTTCAGTATCATGTGGCTCTGTTTGAGCCACATTCACGTGTCCAAAATCCTGCACGTTTTGCATAGTCTTGTGAAAATATCATGGGCCATTTTGACACCGCATGGCCCAAATTCTCTGAGAGCTATACAGTCCCAAACAAAATAGAGGTAATGTCAGCAGCAAGCTTTGAAAAAGTGTGTATGTATTGAGTATGTATAATTGAGGGAAAAGAGTAAAGGAGCCAACCTAGACTCAAAGGAGGGCTGCAATAAAGAGCACTGGAATAAACATAGTGAAGAATGATTCAAACTCATACCCCTGGATTCTATATAGGTTGCCCAAAGTTGGGCAAGCAGGGCAGATGCATGTGCAAATTAATGAGTTAATGAGGTGTCAACAATCAATAATTGGAGTTAATTGTCATCTATTTGGATTTGCGCATGCATCTGGTCTAGTCACTATTCTATAACATCTGTGCCTAAATTTCATAGCACACAACTCAAAAGGGGGTGTGGCCATGGAAGGGGCATGCATTAGGGACATTCCCAGAAATTAGGCACAATGTTATAGAATACTTGGATTTGCACGCCCAACTGCCAGCAGTTGGGTGTGAGGATTTTCACTAGGTTTCAGCAGGCATAAGTACTCATGCCCAAAATTTGGCATGGGAATCCACTGTAAGCACTATACTATAAATGTTGCTTAGCGGTAAGTGACCATTATAGATTTGGTGCTTAGTGCGGATCTTAACAGCACCAATTTTGGGCACCATTTACTGAATCTTACTGGCTAGTACTTTCAAAAGGTGATTGTTGCAGTGGTCCTGGTCTTGTTGCATCCGAGTAAGTGGAATCGACATTTCAGCTATAGTGCAGGGTTGAGAACCCACTATATAAAGACAAACTGCAGACCTCATAGCATGCCCTGAAGAAAGCCACAACATGATGGTTGAAATGTCAGTTCCAGTTACTGAGACGTGGCAAGACCTGGACAACCACAACAATCATGGCACCAGCCCCCAAAGCCTAAGAGAACATTTTCAAAAGGTTTTCTCTCATTCTGTGTCCATTCCATTCCATTAATGCAGTAGAAAATGTAGTCTACTGTATTTCTGAAGTAGTAGGCATTTCCTTTTAGGTTTAGTCTAGTATAATACAATAGCATGCATTCTTATTTTGTCTGTACTTCTCAGTAAGATCAGGCATTGATAAGAGTTCAGTCATTGCATTGATAACCACTGCATGCTTTATGTGAGTGCATTTTTGTTCTCTGCATTTAAATGATATATTTTAGGCTTTTAAATCCTGTGAAATTGCTCTTTGCTCATTTTTTGTAAAGAATCATTACTATCTCTGAGAGATAAGCACAAAGGTATAGGTATATTTTGCAATGAACAATGTTACCATAAAACAAAGGCTGCTCTGTACATGCAAACTGTGAACATGATGTGAAAAAAATGTATAATATGTTTGTCTTCATCTATAATGTTTGATCAATTACTGCTATGAGCTTTCATCTATTTATACCTTGCAATATAAATATTTTTCAAGTAAGGATAAATGTAGATGGTGTGAGTATCCTAAGTGTACTCATATGAGTGTGTAATTATTACATTCACATTGTTAAGACCGCAATGGCTTGGAAAGCAACATATCTTTTGTTTGCTTAATGTATGACACAGGTTTAAACTATAGGTTTTAACATTTTTGAAGTAGGTTTTTATTTTGTTGTTGTGCATACCAGCAACATGTAATTAAATATAAAAAAAAATTGCTTATTTAGTTGCATGAAAATAAAAGAGAGCAATAGGGCTCTGTTGAATAACAAGTGTCTTCTTCTTGAGCTTTTGCAGATGCCACAACACATGACAACACAAAAATTGTCGATCACAACACTTTCAGATGAAGAAAGGAAAATGGTTAGAATATGCAGGATCAAAGCACTCTTCTTTGGAAGAGCAGTAGTCCTCAGCTCTTGTCCTTCCTCCTACATCATCACTTTCAAAGAGTACAGTCATTGTTTCGCACTGGACCTACTCTTAGTAAATTCCTATCCATGCAATTACTTTGTAACTGTGCACATGCATAAAAAGTGTGTCAACAGTTTTCTTTGTGCCAACATGGACAGATTTTCAAAGCGGAAGTACATATGTACTTCCGCTTTGAAAATTGCCTAAGGAAAACTGGACACACGTTTACCCCTGGTCTTTTTAGCATGCACATTTTTTTAGGATTAATTCATGTACATATAATAGAATATTTCAAAGGGTATATGTAAGTGAAAACCCTACCATGAACCTACCCTCCAGAATGGCATTGTTCCCTGAAGGTGAAGGTATGCACATGGAGTACAATTCTTTATTTCTATAACGTATGTGCCTATTTTCCTTTATAGAGTACTAGTGGCTATGTTTACTAGGTGTGCTATGGGTGGGTTAGCATTTTTAACGTGTGTAAATGGTTTACGCACGTTAAATGCTAACGCGTCCATAGAAATGTATAGGCACGTTAGTGTTTAGTGCGCCTTAAATTTAAGGGTGCGTTAGAAATGCTAACACACCTTAGTAAACATAGCCCTAGGTTATTTATTTATTTGTTGCATTTGTACCCCATATTTTCCCACCTATTTGCAGGCTCAATGTGGCTTACATAGTACCGTGAGGTGTTAGCCACCTCCGGTGATGAAACAAATACAGAGTGATGTTGTTACAGTCACATTAGAGAATCAAGAGAAGAAGAGTTATATAATGTTCATTGCATGTATTGGTTTCGTTGAGTTGCTGAGTTCAGGCACTTAAGTTGGATCAGTAGGGTACGCACTTAAGGTGAACCATGGAGCAGGTGTAAGTGCTTACATATACTTGCTGAAACACACATATTGGGCCAGATTCAGTAAATGACACTCAAATTTAGGCATGGGGAAAAATCCATGCTACGTGCTATTCTAAAAAGGGTGCTCCAGGATGAGAGCCCTTTATAGAATAGTGTTTAGAGCGCATTCCTGCGCCAAACTTTGGGCATGAGGACTTACGCCAGCTGAAACCTGGCAAAAATCCTGGAATACAAGTTGGGTGCATAAGCCCAGTATTCTAGAACACTGCACCTAAATAATTGGAATGCCCCTGACGTGCCCATGCCCATCACATGGCCGTGCCCCCTTTTGGGTTGTGCTTGAAACACTTTGGGAGGACAGCATTATAGGATAACACATAGACAGATGTGCGCTTAAAACCAAATTATGCCAATTAACTCCAATTAACCTCAATAATTGGTTGTTAGCGCCCAATTGACTAATTTTGCATGCTTCTGGGCTCTGTGCCCAAATTAGGGCAACCTACATAGAATCTGGGGGATAAACTATAGTGTTCTATAATCTAAATATGTAACTATGAGCCCCACCTACACTCTACCCAAACACCACCCATGTGTACACTCACTTTCTAACTATGTGCCAATAGCATATATGCAGGATCACCAAGGAGGGGGGCGGGGGGGGTCAAGATTCCCTGGGCCCGGTCTCCAAGGAGGGCCAGGCACCAGAGATCAAAAGAGACTGCTCTTCCAGCCACAGGTCCTTCTTCCTGCCACATCCTTCCTAGTCAGAAACAGGAAATAATTTACAGGAGGCAGGATGTGGCAGGAAGAAGGACAAATAGCCGGCAGAGCACTCTCTATCATTTGCTGCTTTGGGGAGGGGGACATCGGGGGAGGGGAGTTGGGGTGGAAAGCAGCATTGGTGGTGGTGGTGGGGTGGTAGCAGGGCCCTGAAGCAGGGGTGTAGCTACGTGGGGTAACGGGGGCATGGGCCCCTGTAGATTTGGCCCTGGCCCCCCGCCACCAACCGCTTCAACCCCCCCTCCCGCCCCAACCCTCCCCCGCCGCCGTCGGGTACCTTTGCTGGCGGGGGTCCCCAACCCCCACCAGCCGAAGTCCTTTTCTCTGGCGTGGCCGCGTTGCTGATCTGCACAGGTAGGCTTCTGGTTCTGTGAGTCTGATGTACTGCACGTACGTGCAGGACGTCAGACTCACAGAAACAGAAGCCTGCCCTTGCAGATCAGCAATGTGGCCGTGCCGGAGAAGGTACCCGACGGCGGCTGGTGGGGGAGGGTTGGCGGCGGGGGGGAAGAGGGGGTCGAAAGGGTTGGTGCCGGGGGGGGTCAAAGTTGGTGCTGGCTGCGGGGGGTTAAAAATGGTGGTGGTGGTGGGAGGGGGGGGGGTTCGGCGGCACACCGGGGGGACTAAAATGTGCCCCCTCACCTCGAGCTCTGGACCCCCCTCCCACCGAAATCTGGCTACGCCCCTTCCCTGAAGGTTGTTTGTCTCGGGCCCAGCTTTGTATCTCAGCAGCCCTGCATATATGTGCCTAATCAGCAAGTAAATGTTAGCATCTTCTTTAATTGCCTCCTACGTGGCACTATGCACATACTATTGCCTCCTTAATATAACCAGGCCATTTTATAACAAGCCATCTTATGTATTATATATATAGGTGTACATCATCCAGAGCTGCTTTCAGATAAGTGATAGCTAGTGCAAGCTAGAAATAAATCAATAAATCTTACTTCATATGTTTGTGATAAACTTGGGAGAATTATGCTCCCTTCATCAGGACAGTGCAGAATCACAAGTAGTTTTCCATCATTCTGATATAGGGAGTATAACTGCGGGATGCTACTTATAAATATATTAAGCCTAGAAGAAGGCTCAATTTTGTATCAGAGAGTAGTCACCCGAGAGCAGCCCTGCTGGGTCTGTAGAATATTAAGTTTGCTGTTGGAAGTACAAGGGATGAGTTATAAAGAATTGTGATACCCCGGGCGAGAGTTGTGGGGTGGCCCTGTGAATAACACAGCCAGACAGGTATATAAGTGTGAAATAAATGGGTTATTTAGCCGAGCCTGAGACCTGTTGCTTCACAGGCCAAGAACATCGGGTGCAGAAGTCTCTTTGGTTCAATGGACAGTCTTGAGCAGGCCTCTGGATGGCAGGTCAAACAGTTTGTGGTTGGTGGGGCCACCATGCCCCAAACACAGCCCATAAGTTCTCTGTTTTTCTGAGACTCAGGTCTGGCTTCAGGAAGACCTCAAAACAAGGCTTGCAAGTCTTAAATAAGCAGTAAAATTGGCTTCAGCCAAGTCACAATTAGTACACAGGAACTGCAGCAGCATCTGTGGGGCTTCTAGTCTTCCTTCCCTGTGCCTCTGTATTAAGGCCTCCCCCTCTCTCAGTGACTCAGGACATTTAACACCCTCTTCACCTGAGCTCCACCCCTCTGACTCAGGCTTAGCCCATGCCTCAGCAGATTAGCACCACCTGCTGCAAGATGGCTGAACTGTAGTATCAGTGAGGGAGTGCTCTTCACTATACCATTCACTCCCTCACAAGGATTGTCCTGTTTCCTTGCAAGGGTCTTCAGTGCAGCAGCCTAGATTGATTTGTTGCTCTGGCTTGAAAGCATTGACAAATCCTTTATCCTTTTGGTGGGGCACTTGGCAGAATGATCAACCATGCCATTGGAAGAGAATGATTCCCTGAGCCCACACAGATGTTCTGTTTGTGTAAGACTAGGTAACACCAAATATGTCCGAAGAACTAGAAATTGATTGGGAGATGACGGCTGAAGAGTGTGATGTACCAAATGTGACACTGCAGTTTGAGAGTCCATATCTCCTGTGAAGCTGTTATATCGTGGCCTAGGGGTCTGAAGAACAAGTATTCCAGCTGGTTCAAGTGGGTATATAATACAGGGTTATGGTGACTAGCTTTGATGAATTCCATGTTTATGAATGAGTTACCTCTTCTGATCCCTCTTAGCCTGCATTTTTTGAAAATGACCATACGAGGTATGGAGCATATATTTTCCAAGAGGATTGACTGCATCCTTCAAGCATCTAGTGGGACGCAGGAGAAATTTAATGGCTATGAGCAGAAACTGAGAGGGGTTAAGGCATGGTGCTCCCAGTGGACCCAGCAAGTGTTGGATATGTAGGTAAATAGGGCCCCTTTTACTAAGCTGCAGCAAAAGGGGGCCTGCACTGGCATCGGCATGTGTTTTTGATGCATTTTGAGGCCTCCTTTTACCGTAGTGGGTAAAAGGTAGTTGTTGTTTTTTTTTTATAACCATTTACATTTTTGCAAGCGATAAAACAACTTGCTGGAAATACAGAGAAAGTAATATGTAGAAATTATTTCAGTCAGGTAATTCTATTCTCTTCCTTAGACCACTAAATAGGGAGAGTGAAACAAGATAAGAAGATCAATTAAACAGTAGACAGAAAAAAAACCCTGTGGTATTAACCTGATTATCCCCAGATATTACTCGTCTAATTCATTATTCCACATTGATCATCTGGTTGGCTTCTTTAAGGCCAATGCAGTGTATAGTCAAATCATTTCATTGAAAACATACTTATTGTCCAATATTAGTTAGAAATAATACATCTGGTTACATTCTTTCTCTTTTAAAAACCAGAAGTTATTTAGCAATACATATACTTAAGTCTCTAATTCAAATCCCACTGATTAAAGTAATCCCAGTTTTCACAGGCTTCACTCCTTTTAAAGTAATAATTTGAGGAAATATTTCTGAGGAAAACTTTAGGAGTCATACCCGGAACTCTGGGAAAAACAATAATCTCAATATTAATCATCTATAATAATATTCATTTTATTATTCAAAATTTCTGGTCTATTATCATTTTCAAAATCATAACCACTTCTTGCTCATGTAGAATCATTTGTTATATCAATTTTTTTACTCTCAAAAGGTTTAGTTGAATTGTCCATGTAACTCTCTAATAAAATTATATCTGAAACAAAATTATTTACTGCCACCATTAGGTCCCGAAGCATCTTCCAGATGGCATTCAATGTAACCTCCACGGGAGCCAAAAACTCCAAGTTGATTTCTCATAGGTGTTTAGCAGTGGTTCCGCCGATTTGGGTTCTGCTGTAAACGTCCTCCGTTTCAGCATATACCTCTAACTCACTCCTCCACTTCTTTGGGCATGGTGGTTGAATAATTCGGGAGCAATGGAGTTGTTTTTTCCAGGTCCAAGAGCGTCGACGCTCCTTCGCTGGTGCTAATCAAAGGACTCGCCAACCCTTTCATCTGTGGGCAGTTCGTCGTGCAGTGATCCCGTACTTGCTGCTCAGGGGATAAAACACTGGCCATCGGCGGCTGACCGCCGGTTGTCCCCTTCCTCTCAGTTAAGGTAACTGCAATTGCAGAGAGGAAATTTACGTAAAGAAGACGAAACTTCAGAGGGCAGCTGGGCCGTTGGGCATATGAACTTCAGGTCACCATCTTACCTCTCTCCCAGTTTGGGACACTCTTTGTCTGGTTTCTCCTCAGAGGCCTGTCTGATATGGGTAACCCTTCAGCATAGCCCTCTAAGTCATTGAAACACACAAGCCTCTCCACCCCTACAAGGTGGTGTCCCTTTGGAGGGGGTCTTTCTTTTTTTTTTAAGAAATGGCCATGTGGCAAGTGAAGCACTTGCCACGTGACCATTTTATGGTGGATCCCTTACTGCCACCCATTGAGGTGGCGGTAAGGGCTCCCACGCTAACCCAGATGTAACTGGGCAGCACACTGCACTGCGCAATTACCACTGGTTACACACCAGCACCGGATATGACAGCATGCTGGGGTAGGAAATACTAACGGGGTGCTGCAGTTGCCCAGCGGTAGTTGCTTTTTAGCGAGTGGTAAGCCCGTATTGGGCTTACCGCCGCTTTGTAAAAGGGACCCATAATTTGTCACTGAGTAAAGATGAACTTGCTATACAAGTAGCTGCAATTACTAGAGAACTATAGTAGAAGACAGTTTGAGGTCTTTGAACTTTCCTAAATCTCACAGTGTGGCACTCAGTGACAATTCAAGGAGGTTGTAAAGTTGCTAGATGAATCCATCCCTCCTGCATACCTATCAAGAACTCAGGACAATAGCGAAAAGAAGTTCTATTGGCAGTTTGAAGCTGCCTGGATTCTTGAAGAAATCCCAAGAGGAAAATTTAACTTGGAGTCTCCTTTGGTTTCCTTTGACTTGGAGCCAGATAAAATCTGGATAATGGATCTTTAATTGTGATATAAGAATGTTAGCATTTTAAGTAATCAAATTACTGCGTTTCTTGATCTATCCAGAGTAAAGTGGTGGATTAATCTAATACATCTTTTGCTTAACTTTTGAAGGTAACTCTTCTTCAGATCTGAAATAAGCAAATGTTGACAAATATGACCTATCCAGAAAGTTTTGATTGAAACATAAGAATTTTCTGGAAATGCATCAAATAGGGCTTACATGCTGTTGTTGATGGTGGAGGTGGTAGAGGGGGAGACATGAGTTATTGCTTTGCATTTTCATATTTGTGTATTATTATCTATCAAGGTAATACATTTTCTTTTCAAGAACCAATTGAACTGGAGAAATTTCAGGACATGAGAACTGCTCTGGAAGATTTGGTTGAGCAGGATCTTCACGGTGGGGCAGGTAATGGATAATGGCTGGACAGAGTTTGAGACAGTTTGAAGTCTTTGCTCTCCTTTCTTCTTATGTGATATCTTAGTTTTATTAATGGTCTCTTTTCTTTCTTGTTATTTTTCCTTTGTCAGTGTTACTACTTGTAGTTTTGCTTGAAACAATTGTTTTTGGTTTTCATTGAGTATTTGTTTGCACAGTGTAATAAGAATTTTTTGTTGTGATTTGTTCTTATGGTTCTAACAGTCTTATTAATAAAATGTTTTCAAAAAGCCTGCATATAAAATACAATAAAAGGTATAAAAAAAGATATCAATTTGTTTGTAGCCTTTTGGTTCTTTTTAAGTAACATTAGCATGGCAACCACCTTAGTTTATTTGAAAAGTAAAAGTGTACCGTCAAAATTTTGCCTCTCAAACAGTAAACAGTGTTTGATAAAATACATTAAAAAAAAACAGAGAAAACTTGGCTCCAGGAAATGAATCTCACATTACCTTCCTCTCAAATCCCTTTGATTCTCTCTCTTTTGATAAATAACCAAAAACAAGGCAGTGATACAAAAAGCTGCACATTTTTCACTTTCAGTTTAAAATAATTTCATACTGACAAGGTACATTTACATTCAGCTTTGGTAAAGATCAGACCTCAGTTTAACCAAGTATACTTGTTCATAATTACAGTATTTTGTCTTGCAGACTGCCAGACAGCACTCCGTCATCATTGCCTTGTCGGTCTGAAACTGAACAATGTATTTCTTTAATCAATGACCTGTTAGGATTCAGATTCTTGTTGCCTTCCCTTGGAGTGAAGGGTTAGGACAGCTGTTGTAGTTGGTGATTCGATCATTAGGCATATAGATAGTTGGGTGACTGGTGGACGTGAGGATCGCCTGGTGACTTGCCTGCCTGGTGCAAAGGTGGCGGACCTCACGCGTCACCTAGATAGGATTTTAGATAGTACTGGGGTGGAGTCGGCTGTGGATACCAATGACATAGGAAAATGTGGGAGAGAGGTTCTGGAAGCTAAATTTAGACCCTTAGGTAGAAAACTCAAATCCAGAACCTCTAGGGTAGCATTTTTATGAAATGTTACTTGTTCCACATGCAGGGCCCAAGAGACAGGCAGAGCTTCAGAGTCTCAATGCGTGGATGAGATGATGGTGCAGGGAGGAGAGTTTTAGATTTGTTAGGAACTGGGCAACAGTCTGGGGAAGGGGGAGCCTATTCCGAAAGGATGGGCTCCACCTTAATCAGGGTGGGAACAGGCTGCTGGCATCAGCACTTAAAAAGGAGATAGAGCAACTTTTAAACTAGAAATGGGGGGGGGGGGGGGGGGGGGGGAGGCCGACAGTCGCTCAAAAGCGCATGGTTCGGGATAATGTATCTTTCAAAGATATCACCAAAACAGGGAAGATAGGGTATCCTGATAGTGAGGTTACAAAAGAGACCATAGCAGATCAGGTGCCCTTAAATAAAAATAAAAATCAGACAAAAGATTGCAAATTAATACTTTCAAGTACTGAGCATGATGTAAATAGGAACAACAAACATAATTTGAAATGTCTATATGCGAATTCCAGGAGCCTAAGAAATAAGATGGGAGAGTTAGAATATATTGCACTAAATGAAAAATTAGATATAATAGGCATCTCTGAGACCTGGTGGAAGGAGGATAACCAGTGGAACACTGTCATACTAGGGTACAAATTATATTGTAGTGATAGGGTGGATCGAATTGGTGGAGGGGTAGCATTGTATATAAATGAGAGCCTTGAATCAAATAGATTGAAAACTCTGCAGGAAACAAAACACTTCTTGGAATCACTGCGGATCAAAATTCCATGTGTAAAGGGGAAAAGGATAGTGATAGGAGTGTACTACTGTCCGCCTGGCCAGGATGAACAGATGGATGCAGAAATGTTAAAGGATATTAGGGACGCAAACAAACTGGACAACACAATAATAATGGGTGATTTCAATTACCCCTATATTGACTGGGTAAATGTAACAATGGGGCATGCTAGGGAGGTAAACTTCTATGATGAAATCAAGGACAGCTTTATGGAGCAGCTGGTACAGGAGCTGACGAGAGAAGGAAAAATTCTAGACCTAGTCCTTAGTGCAGCGCATGATCTAGTGCAGGAGGTAATGGTGCTGGGGCCGCTTGAAAACAGTGATCATAATATGATCGGATTTGATATTAGCTTTGAAGTAAGTATACATAGGAAATCAAATATGTTAGTGTTTAACTTTAAAAAAGGAGACTATGATAAAATGAGGAGAACGATGAAAAAAAAACTTAGAGGAGCAGCTGCGAGGGTCAAAAATTTACATCAGGCGTGGATGCTGTTCAAAAACACTATCCTGGAAGCCCAGGCCAAATATATTCCGCGTATTAAAAAAGGAGGACGGAAGACCAAACGACAGTCGGCATGGTTAAAAGGTGAGGTCAAGGAAGCTATTAGAGCTAAAAGAAAATCCTTCAGAAAATGGAAGAATGAACCGACTGAAAATAATAAGAAACAGCATAAGGAATGTCAATTCAAATGCAAAGTGCTGATAAGGAAGGCTAAGAGGTACTTCGAAAAAAAAAAGATTGCGTTGGAGGCCAAAACACATAGTAAAACATTTTTTTAAGGTATATTAAAAGCAAGAAGCCGGCAAAAGAATCGGTTGGACCGCTAGATGACCGAGGAGTAAAAGGGGCAATCAGAATCAGGGAAGACAAAGCCATAGCGGAGAGATTAAATGAATTCTTTGCTTTGGTCTTCACAGAGGAAGATTTGGGTGGGATACCAGTGCCAGAAATGGTATTCGAAGCTGACGATTCTGAGAAACTTAATGAATTCTCTGTAAACCTGGAGGATGTAATGGGGCAGTTCTACAAACTGAAGAGTAACAAATCTCCTGGACTGGATAGTATTCATCCCAGAGTACTGATAGAACTGAAAAGTGAACTTGCGGAGTTATTGTTAGTAATATGTAATTTATCCTTAAAATCGAGCGTGGTACCAGAAGATTGGAGGGTGGCCAATGTAACGCCTATTTTTAAAAAGGTTCCAGAGGAGATCCGGAAAATTATAGACCAGTGAGTCTGGTGTCGGTGCCGGGCAAAATGGTAGAGACTATTATAAAGAACCAAATTACAGGGCATATTAAAAGCATGGATTAATGAGACAAAGTCAACATGGATTTAGTGAAGGGAAATCTTGCCTCACCAATCTACTACATCTCTTTGAAGGGGTGAACAAACATGTGGATAAAGGTGAGCCAGTTCAATTGAGGGGCATAATCAAACGCGAACGCCTATCTCCATGGGTGTCTATGTCCGAAAACGGGTACGTGAAGAGGCGGGACAGACCGTATTTTCGAAAAAATGGACGATTTTCAGCTGGGTGTTTTTTTTTTTTTTAGTGATAATGGAAACTAAAAACGCCCAGCTCAAAAACGACCTAATCCGAGCCATTTGGTTGTGGGAGGGGCCACGATTTGTAGTACACTCGCCCCCCTGACATGCCAGGACACCAACTGGGCACCCTAGAGGTCAGTGCGGTGGACTTCAGACAACGCTCTCACATGCATAGCTCCCTTACCACGGGTGCTGAGCCCCCAACCCCCAACCCCCTCCCCCAAAACCCACTACCCACAAATGTACAACACTACCATAGCTCTTAGGGGTGAAGGGGGCACCTACATGTGGGTACAGTGGGTTTTGGAGGCCTCCCATTTACCAGCACAAGGGTTACAGGTAGGGGGGGATGGGCCTGGGTCCGCCTGGCTGAAGTGCACTGCAGTACCCACTAAAAGTGCTCCAGGGACCTGCATACACGCAGGCCTCTAGGACTGGTTGCTGCTATATAACATTGGCATACCAGTTGACACCTGAAGACTAATCTCTCCGAAAACGTCCTTTATTGGAATAAGCATGCTTACTCACAGTTAACTGCAGATCAGAGGTTGTGCCCCACTGGCAATGAGTCTCCCTGGTACTGAGATTAGCAGTAGGTCAGAGCTGGCAGAATGCTATACAATGCCCTCTTTCAGCCACATTCAAGGGAAGAACTAAGTTCTGTAACGTGGCTAACACGTGAAAGGGATCTAAAACTGGCTTACAAAAATTGCCACTACCTCATGGACTACCGGAAACAAAACAGGGCACACTCTGACCCAGTAAGCAGGGGGGAAAGCACCATGGGAGTAGAGCCTACCAACTACCAACATCGTGAGCATTTGCCACAAGCTAGTGGAATCACGGAGCCCAATACCCTACACCCACCACAATGCATTGCTGATGTGACTCTGCAGTGCGCATAACAGAAAAGGTGTCACACTCACCCGAGAGCCACATCAGAACCAGGGAAAGGCTGTCACAGGATAGAACACATTCTGCTGTCATAGAGGTGGGTATGGCAATTGAGGTTGGCATAGAGGCTGGAAAAAAAGTTTGTAAAGTGGGTTTTGTTTGGTGGGAGGGGGTTAGTTACCACTGGGGGAGTCAGGGGAGGTCATCCCCGATTCCTTCCAGTGGTCATCTGGTCAGTTGGGGCACTTTTTTGGGACCTGTTCGTGAAAGAAAAGGGTCCAAAAAAAGTGACCAAAAATCACACTAAAAACACCTTTTTTTTGATTATCAGCTAAAGACGCCCATCTCTCCTCGGCCGATAACCGCATCCCAGTTCCACCTTCACCACGCCTCCAACACGCCCCCATCAACTTTACCCATTTCCGCGACGGATTGCAGTTGGAAATGCTCAAAATCGGCTTTCGATTATACCGATTTCGGCACCCACGGGAGAAAGATGCCCATCTCCCGATTTGGGTCGCAATATAGGCATTTTTCTCTTTCGATTATAAGCTGGATTGTGTATCTGGATCTTCAGAAGGCGTTTGACAAAGTACTTCATGAAAGACTCCAGAGGAAATTAGAGAGTCATGGGATAGGAGGCAGTGTTCTATTGTGGATTAAAAACTGGTTAAAAGATAGAAAACAGAGAGTAGGGTTAAATGGTCAGTATTCTCAATGGAGAAGGGTAGTTAGTGGGGTTCTCCAGGGGTCTGTGCTGAGACCGCTGCTTTTTAACATATTTATAAATGACCTAAAGATGGTAGTAACTAGTGAGGTAATTAAATTTGCTGATGACACAAAGTTATTCAAAGTCATTAAATCGCGGGAGGATTGTGAAAAATTACAAGAGGACCTTACGAGACTGGGAGACTGGGCATCTAAATGGCAGATGACGTTTAATGTGAGCAAGTGCAAAGTGATGCATGTGGGAAAGAGGAACCCGAATTATAGCTACTTCATGCAAGGTTCCACGTTATGAGTCACAGACCAAGAAAAGGATCTAGGTGTCGTCGTTGATGATACGTTGAAACCTTCTGCTCAGTGTGCTGCTGCGGCTAATAAAGCAAATAGAATGTTAGGTATTATTGTGGTCTGAGATCCAAACATCCACCACTCCTGCAAGTGCTAGAGCTGTGGGTAGCTACTGCATGGGCCTGAGTTTCAACCCCATCTCTTCTCCTTCCACTTTAAAGTGACAGCATGGGGGAGGGACCACAAGAATCGAGGAGCACAGATCAAATCTCACATACACTAAGGTGCCATAGGTCTTCCCTCTTAATCTTCACATCACTCATCTCTTCCTGCCCCTCCCACTGATTGATAGCAGGAGCCTCATGTATGTGCACTTCAACTCCGCTCCTGGTGGATCAATCTCACAGTTCCAGCTTGGTTCCTACTATCAGTTTGGGGGAGAGGCATGAAGAAATGTGTGACATGAAGACTGGGAAGGGAACAGTCACAGCACCTTAGTCTATTTGAGAAATCTGACATAGGTCCCTCCTCTCTTCTGGTCTTTCTACTTTACTATGATTGGAAGCTGCAAGCCCCGGGGGGGGGGGGGGGGGGGGGGGGGGAGGGGGATAAAGATATAGGATATGTGATTTTAGGATGTCAGAAGCACTGCAACAGAGGGAAAGAAAGGTGAAAGTAGAGGGAGACCAACAGTTGACCGAAAAATGATACTTACATTGGCCAATTTTCTTTCCTGATGGATGCCAGCAAACCCTTCAGACAGCTGGCCTGGCCAACCAAACACCAACTTTTACGGATAAAAAAGATGAATATTCCTGATCAGGGTCTCTAAAAATATCTGCAGACTCTGTGGAAGACAACATATATCCAGTGGGACCTGCTAGCCATGTTTGGTTTGTCTCTGCCTTTAGCCTGCCTCGATTTTCCTACTCCAATTTTTGAGAAATATAGGTGAGTATTCATTCTGACCAAAATGTAATGATTGTAATTTATTGAATTATTTCATATATATTATGTGTCTATGGATTTAAGGAGTTGAGTCTGCCAGATGATGGCACAAACAGCTTTCATCCACTTATTACCAATTACTGTTTTCATACAAATGCATCTCTTAATGCATAATATAACTCACTTTCGCTAGAATAACCTAAATCTAGGCTACTAATTTTCTGACATTTTGCAATAGTTAAATTCCCTCCCAGCACTGCCTTCTTGGCAGAACTCACTTTACTTTGCTGATGACTATGAAAAACAGCCCTCCCCTTATATTGCTTTTAAATCCCCCATGTTTCTCTAGGCCTCCTATTCTGCAGTGCAGTGCTACTGACTGATAACTAAATCAAGGGTTATTGCTTGGATTTATTGAAATAGATTGAAATAGCCAGCTCAGTTATCATCTTCTGTACATTGGGAAGAAAATGTGCAAATATTTTCTTGGATATGTACAGGGTTTGTTTTGAGGGGGTACTTGGGGATACTGAGTACCGGCACCTTTTCTATTGTCTGCTAAAATTGAGCCATGGTCCACAAGTTTTAATGAAAGAGCTCAGGCTCTACACATCAATTGTGCTTTGTCATAGATTCTGTGACTGGCTACAGGGGGGCCTGGCTATTGTGGGGTGGGTCCCTCAGTGATCACCCCACCCCTGAAGGGTGACCTGGCATTTGAGTACCGGCAACATTTTCACTAGAAAAAAGCACACTGGATATGTATGGCCAGAATATTCTCATCAAACAGTTGATATGTTTTCAGTAGAATAACCACTTCCACCCTTTAAGATTCAAGGGAGTGTACAATGAAAAGTGCCATTAAGAAAAGCCCATCTAACATAATTTTAGCATGACTAATATGACAAAATTCAGAAGCAGCCTTTGAATAGTTTTCATCCCAGTCACCACACCACACCAAATCTTAACCCTTGCAACATATGGAGCACTATTTACTGGTCTTTTCTAAATGTTCTAATTTTTCCCGCTAAATTAGTGGACAGCTGTCCCAACCCCAGTTGAGTTCCTATTGGAGATTAACCCGCGGCGAGTGACGTCACAATTAACAGAAATAGCCGCCATGTTTGAAACATATGCTTGCCCTTCCTGCTTCCGTCGGCATACTGAATGGAGTGTAAGCGGTTGTCAATGCTAATTATGCTTGAAATCGGAAGTATATAGCTGTTCTTTTTTTGTCTTTTGGCAGAATATTTGACCAGTGGTTTTGATGCAGCAGTGGCGAAACGGAGGCCAATGCTGACCACGGTCAGAAACACGGAGGAGCCTCCCTCAGAGAAAATTAATATCTCTCAAGTTAAGTACCTCCTCAGTTAATCAACATAAGAATAAGCTTAGAAAATAAGCAAGTCTATTTCCTGTATTGAAGCTTTTCAAGTTGATTTTGACAAGAAGGCAGGCTAAAAACACCAGGAGGTTTTTTGCCGATGATGAAGAAGTCCTAGCCCTTTACCTGCCTTGTTAGTGGGAAAGGTGCTTCTCGAGGCTTTTTCCTCCTGAAATACTCTTTCATTGGCTTACTTAATGAATTGTTTCCAAGATTTATACTAAAAGAGTTCTCTTATATGTGAAAACCTGCTCCCTTATCTTATTTTACCTTTTCTAAATGTAGACATAAAATAGTGCACATCATCAGCAAATTGCACTCACTGAGAATATTAAGGGGTCTTTCTATTAAAGTGCACTAATGGATTAAGTGTCAGCTAACAATTATTGCACCAAAATATTAAGAAGCCCATAGGAATAAAATGGGCTTCTTAGCATTTAGTGCTCACTAATCGTTAGTGTGCGCTAAATCCATTAGCACACATTGGTAAAAGGAGCCCTAAATCCAATGGAGAAATGGCATTTAACTAATGAGCCCTGAAATCTGGGCTTGATGCATTTAGGGGGTCTTTTACAAAGGTGCGGTAGCATTTTTAGCGTGCCCTAATGATTAGCGCGTGCTAAACTCTAGAGAGGCCCACTTAATGGTGGATTTTCCTGTGCGCTATGTCCAGATTTAACATGGTATAATTGAAGACTTTTAAAAATATTTTTTCAGGTTGTGTGCTAATGTTCTGTGCGCTACTTAGGAGGTGCTAAGTATTCCTATGTAAATTGTTCCTTAGCCAGTTAGCACATAGTAATCTGAATGTGCCAGCTGGTTAACGCTTCCACACCCATTCTCCACCCATGAAAAACATTTTTTTTTAATTTAATGCATGGTTAGCAAGTGGAAAAGGGGGAAATAGCACAAAATGCTTTAATGCATTTAGCAAAATATCCAGACAGACCACCCTGGCACTATCTGGGTGGCAAAGCCTGAGCAGAATTTCCACTTTCCCAGTTAATGGCAATTTTAATCTTTTAACCAGGTGACTGCCTCGATTAAGTTAGGACTGCAAATAGGCTGTCCTAACTTTATCTCGTTAATTATCTGGATGTTGGTCTGAATACTGCTGGTATCTAGATAAATGCTGGTGGGCAAGGTAGACACAGATATTTAGCAATGATTGGTATCAGGATACAGGCAGAAGGACACTGCACTTTTGGAGCTTCCATTCACAAACTGAAAGAGGTTCGATACAGGGCAAAGGAGGTAAGGGGAAGGTGTAGGGTTAGTTAGCTAAGTACATAGCTAGGAAGACAGGAAAGAGGAAGAGAGAAGGGTGGAAAATAAGGAAAACTGAGAAGAGTGAGTGGAAGAGAAGGACTGCTGTTGATGCGCAAATTTGCCAACATCCAGATAATCCCATAGCAGGAATTTCTTGCCACAGAGTTTGAAAGGGGTAGGGAGGCCAGGAAGGAGAGATATGGATTTAAGAGGCAATTTTAAATAGCTAGCTACTTGTGCATCCATTCTCTGCTCACACCACCACTCTGCTTGCACTGTTCCCTGCTCCGTGGGCTTCCATTCCACTATTTTCGATTGGTCGGCCAGCGCCATTGGACAAGGTCTGGTTAGTGATTAGTGGAGTTTTGCAGGTTTGCTCAGGTGAGTGGTGGTGCTCTTTTTCATTGTCTTTTGCCACTCAGTGTGGGATGATGCCCAGAGTAGTCAGGGATGGACATTTCTTCTTGCATTCACTGCCAGCCTTCTTGGCACAGTACCTCTGTTCCCCAGGCAGCTGGCCTGAAGGAAGTGCTGTCCTTGCAGCTCATTGTGCAGGGTTGTATGGATGCTGGTATGGTATCAGTGCCATCCCCGCCTGGTACACTTTACAGCTACCTTTATCTCAAGGACCCAGTGTGCCCCTTGGGAATTGCCTATTGGAAGTAGTTCGTGTAATGCCATAAATATTTGACAACAGTACAATATATGTCTTTTTAGGGAACAAATAAAAAAGGGAAAAGATGGAAAGATGCTTTTGGGGGATATCCTAGGGGCTACCTAGGACACAGCAAGTCTCTTGAGTGTTGGGCAAACTCTGTTCAACCTCCCCCCACCCCACTCTGCCAGTTCCCCCTTTTTCTTAATGGAGAGCAGAATACCTGATCAGAGATTTCTGCAGACAAAATGTAATAGAACTCTGTAGATTCCGGAGGTACTTCTGTGTATGCAAACAGTAGGTAGGGTAAGTATTTTTCCCAGTCTCGGTCTCCTGTTTCTATGAAAGTCTTTAACATGAGTTTTAATGTACCATTAAATCTCTCCACCAACCTATTAGTTTCAGGGTGATATGGTGTGGTATGTACAGATTTCACTCCTCAGTGTACCCACGGATTCTGGACCAACTCAGACATAAATTGTGTCCCTTGGTCTGAGAATATTTCTTATGGATATCCTACCCAGGAAAATATTTCTAGCAGGGCAGTGTCAATTTTCTCTGATTCTATGGAGGATAAAGCTACCGCTTCAGGATATCTGGTAGCAAAGTCCACCACTATCAATATGTATCTTTTCCCAGTCCGGCTAGGGACAGCTAGAGGCCCCATTATAAGTACATAAGTACATAAGTAATGCCACACTGGGAAAAGACCACAGCTATTCTGTCAAAGGGCTCACTGATAATGGGAAAAGGTTTCAGGGGAGCTCTGGGGTGATCTTGGGCCTTACCCACTCTTTGGCATGCATCACAATTAGGACAATAGCCAGCTACGGCTTGGGATACTCCCTACCAATAGAAGTTCTGGGTCAATCTAGTGTGTATGTGTGTCACCCCCTGATGTTCTGCTAGTGGACTGTCGTGTGCAGTCTGTAGAAGTTATTCTCTGTATGCTCTGGGTACTATAAGCTGCTTGCCTGCTGTCCAGGGCCTATTAGGATCAGTAGGATCAGTCTCTCTGTACAACAAGCCCCCTTTCCATAGGATACGATCTTTACCAGTCTCATTGTTGACTGACCAGCCCTCTGCCTCAGGGCTTCGAAGTCAGGGTCAGAGCACTGTGTTTCCTGAAAAGCATGTCTCTGTTCTATATCAGTATCCATATCTGTAATGGTCTCTGCAGGTGACTCTAACAAATAAGGGTCATCAGTCTGATCAATAGGTGTGTCAGTTAAGTCAGTCTGTTGCATACTCACAGCCCCGGTCACCTCTGGAACTGGTGCTGCTGGAAGCACTGAAGCTCCTCCTCCTGTCGCTTGGTCAGCTGGTCCCACCTGGACTGGCTCAGGATCTGGAACTGGAGAGGTGATCTCTGCTGCTTCTGCTTGTTGGGCAACCCGGGTTTGACTACGGGTCTTCATAGCAGAAATGCTGACTCTACTATCAAGAGTAATATTCATTGGACCCACAGTCCCACACAGTATTGGTGCCAACATGCTTTTCACTATGCCTACTTCTCTGTATCCAGGCTTGGTACCCCAATCCAGGAATACTCGAGCGATGGGTACAGTCTCTCTGGATCTGTTGGCTAGCAGTACCTCTGCAGTGCACCCTGGTAGAATAGCATCTTCCGGCAATAGCTCTGGTCATAACAAAGTCATACTAGAGCCAGTATCCACAAGCCCAGTCACCTGGATCTGGTTCGCAGTTACTGAGGTGCTGTAGTGTTGTGGAAATCTATCTGGCTTCCAGTTCACACTAGAGTTTTGTTTAAATTATTTTATATTATATACAAAGTAGTTCATGGATTAGCTCCCATGTATTTGCTATCCCATTTTATTTTTTTCTCAAAAAATCAAGGATTAACAGTTTTATTTTCTTCTGTAAAATCTATGGAAAGATCTAGGATATTTATTAATCTCTTTTCATTTCAGCCTGCCCTCCTTGATAAAGATGTTGAGATCCTTCTACTTTCTTCTTCAAGTTATTTTCAGTTTCATAAACAAATTAAAACTTAAGGGGTCTTTTACTTGGGCACCGGCGTTTTTAGCACGCGTTAAAAATAGGTGTACGCTAAACGCTAAAGATGCCAATGTATTCCTAAGGGCATCTTTAATGTTTAGTACATGCCTATTTTTAATGCACGCTAAAAATGCCAGCATGCCTATGTAAAAGACCCCCTTATTTATTTAGGAATTTGTTTTGCAAAAGTAAGTAGACTGAGTTAATTTTCTTCTTGAATGTTAATCAGGGGTTGGATGATTGTACTTCCAGCACATGTCCAACTTCTTTTAATGTGTGCAGGTAAAAAGGGGCATGGTTATGGGTGGGGAAATGGGCATTTTGTGAGCATTCCAAAATTTACATGCGTTGTTATAGAATATGGCCCTCTTGGCCCTCTGCACCTAAATCTACGCCCTGGGATTTATGCCATGCTTTCATTGGTGTAAATGGAAGCATGTAGTTGTAGGTGCTAGGAATTCAACTAAGCACATCCTATATACTGTGCCTAAATCTAGGTGACACTTATAGAATATACAGGTAGAAATGTTTTCCACATGGATTTTCTAGGTGCCATATATAGAATCTGGCCCTAAATGCTAAGAAGCCCGTGTTATACCTATGGGCTTCTTAGCATTTAGGGGGGAATTCAATATATGTCACCCAAAAAAATCAGCACAGAAAAAAACATGCTTAGTGCTATTCTACAAACCTCACCTAAAAGTTAGGCGCAGTTTATAGAATGCGCATAGTGCCATCCCTGTGACTAAAATTTAGGTGCGTCCATTTATACCAACTAAAACCTGGTGTAAATGGTCATACCTAACTTAGATGCAAATTGAGCATATTGTATAATAGCACGTATAGATTTTAGGAATGCCCACGACCCACCCATGCCCCTCCCATGGCCATGTCGCCTATTGAGATCCAACTCATTAGAATTTACTTGCACCACTTTACAGAATATGCTTAAACAATTGTGTGTATAAATAATTAGTGTCAATAATTGTTTGTTATTGGCTAATTATCAGCATCAGTTGGCTTATTAATCAATTAAGTTATGTGCAATTTGGGTGCACTACCATATTTGCACGCACAACTGTAGTCACCATCCCCCAAATTCTAAATAGTGTGACTGGAGTTGTGTGCACAAATCAGGTCATATTCTGATTTGCACACGCAACTTAATTATCTCAATAAGTGAATCAGAACTGATAATAGCCACTTCACAGGCGATTATTGACACTAATTGGCATTCATTAGAATTTACGTGCAGAATGTGCTAAGCGTATTCTGTAAAGTTCTGCACATAAATTCTAAGAACTGAAAAGGAGGTGTGGCCATATGCGTGGAATGGTCAGGTTGTGGGAATTTCTAAACTCTTTGCACGCTGATATAGAATACACCTGCACCATGCATTTACACCAAATTTTACTTGGTGTCAATATCTGCGACTAAATTGTGACATAGATGAGCCCTAGGCATATTCTATAAACCAGGTCTAACTTTAGGCGCAGTTCTGAAGTGTGGTCTTGCATTTTTGTTTTCAGTGCAGTGGAATGTTCCTTTGGCAACCCTCCCTCTGGACATGCTACTGCTCCATTCTTCTGTGGCAGTTTTTTCAAAATTCTGTGACAAGAAAATCTGGAGCAAAATTTCAAAATAATAAAATTATGTGATGCACTTTCATAAATTTTCATGTATTTGCATATAAAATTATGTAATTTTTTAAATGTATTTGTTCTTTACTTTAGGGAGACAGTGCATAACTGAAGGGATCTGGGGAATGGAAAGGGTGGGGATCTTAGCCAGGATGGTCAGAGGAATAGGGGATAAAAGGAAAGGATGAATTGGGGTTTAGAGGGGAGGGTAGAGAGAATCATGGAGTAGAGGAAGGAGAGGGAAAGGGAAGGAGGGAGGAGCTAAGAAGTAATGAGTGGATAAGATGAAAATTTCCACTCAAATTACTTCTAAATAAGGGGAGGCAAAATAATTCTTAATTTCCCAAATGTATAAATTATTTTGCTGTTGTTTTGTCAGTGGGGAATGATCATGATTACAGTCACAAAGCATATATTTTAAACAAAAGAGAAACCTGAACTCCATCTTCTCTGATCCCTTCATTGTTATAACATCACATTCATCTCATGCCCCCAGTTCCTTCAGTCATGTTCTGTCCCATAATTTCCTACCCAGTAATTTCTTTGCTCATCACTCATGATACCCTCACTTACTCTCTGCTCCCCAGGCACTCCCTACAAACTCCATAACCATCTACAATCTCACATGTCTTTACACAACTCTGCCCCCACCACCGCCACCATAACTCTACAAAGGACATTATTTGGGCCATGGGAGGAAGAGGAGGACCAAGACTATGGAATTCTTTGCCTGCTTAGCTTCGAGCCTTACAGAATATGGATGAATTTATAAAGGCTTTTAAAAACAGTCTTGTTTCAGTGCACATTTAATTCTTTAGCTCAGTGGTTCCCAAACTTGGTCCTGGAGGCACCTCAGCCAGTCAGGTTTTCAGAATATCCACAATGAATATTCATGAGAGAGATTTGCATGCTCTGCCGCCTCCTCATGCAAATCTCTGTCATGAATATTCATTGTAGCAGTGGCGTTCCTAGGGGGACGGACACCCAGGGCGGCACCCCACCCCCTTGGTGCAGCACCCCCCCCCCCCCGATGCAGCGCGGACCCCCCCGGGTGCAGCACTCCCCCACGATGCAGCGTGGACCCCCCCCGGGTGCACGCCACTGGGGGGGTGCCGCAGCGCGCGCCTGCTCAGAGTTCCCTGACTTCGCGCGTTCGCTGCAGCTCCCTCTGACTCGGAACAGGAAGTAATCTGTTCCAGGGCAGAGCAGAGGGAGCTGCAGCGAACGCGCAAAATCAGCAATCTCAGAGCAGACGCGCACCGTGGCACCCCCCAGCGGCATGCACCCGTGGCGGACCGCCCCCACCGCCCCCCCCCCTTGGTACGCCACTGCATTGTAGATATCCTGAAAACCTGACTGGCTGGGGTGCCTCCAGGACCAGGGTTGGGAACCAGTACTTTAGCTTAAGGGCAAGTTTGGAAATGTTTGGATGTTTTTTGATTTTGATGTTTTAGCAGATACTGTTTTGATGTATATCTGTGTTGTATTATTATGAATGCAAATTGTTCCCCACTCAAGGTTGTAGATGTGCAGCTTGTAAGTCTTTAAAATAAATAAATAACTAAACAAATAAAATAAAATAAAAATGGCCCAGTGTGTTATACTGCCACCATCCTGCTCCATTCTGGAATGTGAGGATCAGGAAGGAAGAGGAGGGTAGGAACAAGAGAACAGGAAATCTTTGCTGCAGATACTTGCCACCATCACCACTACAATGAACACATCTTCAACTCAGCCCTGGTCTGCTTTGCCAGTCTGGTGAGCCAGCCAATTATGTGGCAAGGGGAATGGAATGGGACTTGATATACCACCTTTCTGTGGTATTTGCAACTGGTTTGTATGTTATATAACGTACTTATTTTGTACCTGGGGAATGGAGGGTTAAGTGACTTGCACAGATTCACAAGGAGCTGTAGTGAGAATTGAACCCACTTCCCCAGGATCAAAGTCCACTGCACTAACCACTAAGCTACTCCTCAGCTTGCTTTAGTGTACTGTTTTTACACTTTGATTAACTAGACATGCCTCTCCTCTTTGATATAGCTGAGCACATCCCCTCTTGTTAAATATTGCTCCTTTGGATTTCTGCATCCCAAATGCATAACACCACACTTTCCTTTGCATTGTATTTTAGTTGACAAATTCTTGACCATTCCTCATATACTTTTAGATCTCTTCTTATTTTATATTCCATCTGTAGTCTCCATTCTTTTGTACATCTTTGTGTTATCTGCACAAGATAAATCCTTACTACAAATCTATCTGTGGCATTGTTTGTAAATGTCTGGACTCTTGAGGCATTTCCAGGATAATCCCTCATTCGTATTCCATTTATCAGTACCCTGTGTTGCCTGTTCTTCAAACACTTTCTAACTGAGTCTGCCATTCTGAATCAGCTCATCTTATTTGTGAGCCTTCACACTGATAAAAGTAAAGGATGACAAAGTACAGACAATGAAAGAGATTCTTCAAAACAAATTTATGGTTATAACAAAATGTACAAAGCTTTTCATTCAATAAAATATTAAACTATAATAAATAACCTGATATTATATCTTATCCTGATATTATGTTATGTTTTATCTATTTATCCACGTCCAATCCTACATGTTATTCTTATGCATCATTATTTGTAACAATTCTGAAATTATTATTCCGTTAATATGATTGCCATGATATTCTTACGCACCTTATCTGTATCTATATTCTGAAATTCTTATTCTATTAATGTGAATGTCGTTGTAACATATTGTAAGCCACATTGAGCCTGCAAATGGGTGGGAAAATGTGGGATACAAATGCAGCAAATAAATAAATAAATATGCAAAGATACTGAATCGGGGCCATCTATGGATAATCGACAGCATTTGCTGGTAAGTTCTGTTTGTCCTTTTTTTTTTGTTTTTAAATATTGTTTTACATGATGAAATTATTTGAATTAGCAGAGTATATGAGGCACATCTTTTCAGAGGCTGTTGGTATTGAATAAGGTCTATGCTGAAGCTGCCACAGGTACTTGTAGTTTGTGTAACAGTTTGTTTGGACTTCACATTTAATGGTTCTAAAGAGATGCTGTGAGCATTGGTAAACCTGCTTTTAAAGGTACACTATTACGTTATAAGTACATAAGTATTGCCACACTAGGACAGACCAAAAGACCATCAAGTCCAGTATCCTGTTTCCAACAGTGGCCAATCCAGGTCACAAATACCTGGCAAGATTCCAGAAAAGCTCAATATATTTTATGATGCTTATCCCAGAAATAAGCAGTGGATTTTCCTCAAGTCAATTTAATAATGGTCTATGGACTTTTCCTTTAGGAAGCTGTTCAGACCCTTTTTAAACCCCACTAAGCTAACTGCCTTTACCGCATTCTCTGGCAATGAATTCCAGAGTTTAATTATACCTTGAGTGAAGAACAATTTTCTCCGATTCGTATTAAATTTACTACTTTGTAGCTTCATCGCATGCCCCCTAGTCCTAGTATTTTTGGAAAGAATAAACAAATGACTCACGTCTACCTGTTCCACTCCACTCATTAATTTATAGACTTCTATCATATCTCCCCTCAGCCATCTCTTCTCCAAGCTGAAGAGCCCTAGACTAGAGAATGATACGGGGACAATGTTTGCCCCCATCCCCACCCCATTCCAATGGGTTGTGTCTCCGTCCCCACTCCAGTCCCACTGGTTCTGTCTCCGTCCCCGTCCCATCCATGCAGGTTCTGTCCCTGTCCCTTTGGGCTCTGTCCTCATCTGCAGGAGCCTTGAACACTTATGATTTTATATTTACATTTTTGTATTAAAATATAAAAAGGAACAATATGCTGTGCAACTGTTGTGTATAAATTACAAATAGAGAACAATAATAACAATGAGCAGCCATAATAACCCTCCTTCCCACCACCACCCTCTACCCGAACTCCAACAATAGGTGATTTCTACTACAGCAAGGAATCCTAATTCTCACTATTAAAATGTCCAGGGGTATAAAATACAACCTGTTCTATAAGTTCTGGAGGGGAAAAATATGTCCTATGAAGCACTGTTATGGTTTTTTAATCTGTGGATAAATAAGAAGCCATCAACAATCTCAGGATTCAATCTAGCTCTCCTGTCTTCCATAGTTCTTCCTGTCTTCTAAGAAGTTGTCTTCTTAGAAGATGTGCTGGTAGCAGGATGTACAGGATCCCCCATGGAAAGTTTGCTAGTTGTGGCCAGTATGCTTGCTTGTTTTTAAAAAAAAAATCAAAATATCTTTGTAGGCATCACTTTAACATAAATAACAGTCCAGTTGATTAACAGGCTTCAAAGTAGAAAATGACATGGGGACAAAGTTTGACCCCATCCCTGTGGGCTCTGTCCCCATCCCCACTCTGTCCCTGTGGGATCCATCCCTGTCCCCACCCCGTCTTCATAGGATCTGCCCCCGCCCTGTCCCCGTCCCTATCCCCGTAGTTACTGCAGTTCCCTGTCCCCATGCCATTTTCTAGCTATTCAGCAGTATTATCCAGATAGTGCCAGGGTGGTCTAGGGCAGAGCATGAGAGATGCTGGTATATATTCAGAGACCAGTGATATTTAGTGCCAATATCTGGGTAACTATCTGAATAACAAAGGATATATAAAAGTTATCAGCACTTGAAAGAAATTATTATTATTATTATTTATTTATTGCATTTGTATCCCACATTCCCCCACCTATTTGCAGGCTCAATGTGGCTTACATAGATTTATTGACATTATCATATTAGGATATCAGATACAGTTAGTCATGTGTAGCGATCAAGGAAGGGAAGAGGGAAGAAGGAAGGGAGTGATTAGGATAGTTATAGAAGGTGGGCTTTCATAATAGAGTGGGTTGGTGAGGTGACTTAGTGAGGTTATAGGTTCTCATTGTAGGCCTTGTTGAAGAGGAATGTTTTCAGAGATTTTCAAAAGATAGTTGTTTCGTTGATTGCTTTCAAGTCTGTGGGTAATGCATTCCATAACTGCGTGCTCATGTACGAGAAGGTAGTGGCATGCATCAATTTGTACTTCAGTCCTTTGCAGCTAGGGTAGTGCAGGTTGAGAAATTTGTGAGATGATCTTGTGGCGTTTCTGGGAGGTAGGTCCATGAGGTTTAGCATGTAGATTGGGGCATCTGCATGAATGATTTTGTGTACAATCGTGCAGATCTTGAACGCAATGCATTCCTTAAGTAGGAGCCAGTGAAGTTTCTCTCTTAGTGGTTTTGCACTTTCATATTTAGTTTTTCCAAATATGAGTCTGGCAGCCGTATTCTGGGCAGTTTGGAGTTTTTTTGATTGTCTGTTCTTTGCACACGGCGTACAGTGCATTGCAGTAGTCCAGATGACTTATTACCATTGACTGTACCAGGGTACGGAAGATATATCTCGGGAAGAAAGGTTTTACTCTTTTAAGTTTCCACATGGTGTAGAACATCTTTTTCGTTATGTTATTCACGTGAGTGTCAAGAGTGAGGTTTCGATCAATGGTGACTCCAAGAATTTTCAAGTTTTGTGAGACCGGGAGGAAACAGTATGGTGTGATTATGACTGCAAAGTTTAAATATTACCCTGTAAAACAAGACCAAAGAAGAAACAATTGACCCAAGACGTAGGTAAATTGACAGTCTGAACATTTTAGTAAATACAACAAGTAGAACTGAGATAACAAATGTCAAAGACACATTCATAATTTGAGAATGAAAAGAAACTTCACATAAAGTTGTCCTCAAAGGAGAGATGATACTTCACTTGCTCTATCGAATAAAAATATTTTTTCTCTCTTCCATTCTTTCTTCCATTCTCTGTTTCATTTTCTTCTTTTTGCCATTGCTGTGAGGAAAAAAAACGATCTTCTACTAGAAATGTGATGGAACTTTTCGTGTGTCAAGGGAGCACTGCAGAATTGCCTATGTTAATATTAAAGACAGTTATATTTTGTAATTGAATAATTAAACTTAGCTTTACTTACAGTTGGGAGCAGAGAACAAAATTTAATTTGCTGCTTCATTAGTGGTGCGAATATATTAGCACAAAATATTTAGGAACAGTTGTTATTTTCTACAATAGTTTTCTCTGCATGCCTTCATTTTGAAGCACAGTCAAGAATCAGTCACTCCCCAATGAGATGTCATCAAACTAATTAATATTTATTACTGTAAAAATCAAGTGCTTTTTAAATAATATAGTATGAATTTTCATTATAGGTGCTGAAGAGCAAAGTAGGCTGAAATTTCTCCAAATCAACCCAGATATTAAATATCCAGTCAGATTTAAGTTTAACCACTAAACATCCAGCTAACACTAAAATTTTGCACTAGCTGAGTAAGGGGTCCTTTTACTAAGCAGCGTAGGCGCTTAGGCGCGTCCAACGTGCATCAATTTGGAGTTATTGTCCATCTACCATGTGACCCGTGTGGTAATTTCATTTTTGACGTGCGCCTGTTATGCGCACCAGAAAATATATTTTATTTTGTGGTGCGTGGCAAAAATCAGGTGTAACTCCAACTTGATGCGCATAGGTGATTACCGCAAAGTTACCGTGGGAGTCCTTACCGCTAAGTTAGTGGCTGGCAGAAAGGTCTCCGGCCCAAAATGGGCACGTGACAATTTTTATTTTGCGGTACGTCCATTTTCGGCAAAAATTTTTAAAAGGCCTTTTTTTACAGGTGTGCTGAAAAATGGATCTGTGCATGTCCATAACACGCGCCTGCACTACCGCAGACCATTTTTCAGCGTACCTTAGTAATAGGATCCCTTAAGATTAGTTCAACCTAACCACATCCCAGGAAAACTCACACTTTTGAGAAACTAAATATAGGGGTCTAGTGAAAATAAGTGGTCATTAGTGCATCCACTGTGATGCACCCTCTATTGGCTACCAATTTACAAAGTTGTGTTTTGGGCTCTGTGTGGTGAAGGGCCGGTGTACTTGTCTGGAAGGTTGGTCTCCCATGTACTGAGGTGTTGTCTGTGCTCATCGGATGCTTTTTTAGAGGTTCATTCTATGAATTCTAAGTGTTTGGTGAAGTAGAGAGTCTGGGTCTTTTCAGCCCTGTTCCTGAAGTTGTGTCATAAGCTATCTGTGCATTTGAGGAAGAAGACAAAATATGGAAGGTTTCATGAGGATTAAACACCTGGTTATTTTCTGGATGGAAAGGCAGTTGATATTGACAGAACTTCTTTAAACTGCTAATGGGTTTGGAGGGAAGGAGGGAGAAGCTGTGTATTTTGTGTATTTAATAGCTATGAACTGCTTTGGTGACTTCTGTGAAGCTTGTATGTACTATAGTATATAAGAATTTTAAACAAACAAAATGTTTAGTTTCTCAGTAGGGGAATATTTTCAAAAGTACCCTTAATACCTTCAGCTTGTTGCAATCCAAGCCCTGAAAATTAACGGGGTACAAATTTCTTGTATTTAATTTATCACTTTGTGACAGTTCCATGCTGTACACTCCTATCTTGATGAACAATCACAAATGACGCTCCTTTATGCCACTCTCCTGTCATGCTTAATTACTGCAACACTATTTACTCTGGTATCACACATACACTTCTTCGTAGACTTCAATCTGTGCAAAATACCGCTCTGAGAATATTGGCACAAGCCAGAAAATATGACCATGTTATTCCCCTCTTCATTCAAAATCACCGGCTTCCAGTGAATTTCCGCATCCAACACAAGATTTTGATGGTCAATCACAAAATTCTCTCCACTGAAATACCTTCCTACCTGTCCTCCACAATAATTCAATACACTCCTAGACTCCTTAGGTCATCGAATGATCAACGACTTTACATCCCTTCACTCTCTGCTGCACAATTAGAATCTACATGGCAATTGGCCTTCTATTGCATTGCTCCATCATTATGGAACTCAGCATCACCACTGCTATGTCTTGAACTGTCCTTTCCCAAATTTAAAGTGGCTCTTAAGACCACCTATTTAAGGTCACGTTCAGAGATACCCATGAACCATTTGTGTGGGTGTTGTCTGGCGCTGGGCACCTATGGCCTGTAATCTGCTATGACTGTTTATGCTTGATCCCAATTCCAAGCTACCCCTCTGACTGCTGTTTTCTCTATTTTCCTCTATCCTGTCCAGATTTGGAGTTCTTTTCTGGTATCTGATTTGTTTTGTTATTTTAATTAATATTGTAAACCAGTATGCTGTACTGGTATGATTAGTGGTATATCAAATAAACTTAAACCATAAATAAACTTCAAATAAACTTAAATCATAAAGTATAACGGCCATTTATTGAATCAAACAAGTAGTATGCTTGGTGAACACTTAGATTACCCCAGTATCTGACTTTACAGCTCTCACACAGCACTGCTTTATATTCCTCAGCAAAGACAATTTCCTTCTGAAAAAGCCCAGTACAGTTCATTAGATACAACAGATAAAGCAATCAAAGCACTTGAGATAAATGATGAGACTCGCATAAAACAAAGCCTTTCTTTTCTTGTGTGCCATAAGCCATCCGTGGCCTCTTAAAAATAGTCCCTCTGTAATTAGAGTGAAGGCACAGATTTACTCTCTCTATAGAGAATCAAATACTGCACCGGCTTCTGCACCAGCAAACCCAAACATTACACTAGAACAGGGGAGGGCAACCACAGTCCTCAAGGGCCACAACCCAGGTGGCTTTTCAAGATTGCCACAATGAATATGAATGAGATGTATTTGCATATAATGGAAACAATACATGCAAAATAATCTCATGCAAATTCATTGTGTACAAGCTGAACGTGGGTGGGAGGTAGAGAAGGGGAGAAACTGCTCATAGATGGGAGGGAAAGAAGGAGGGCAAGCTGCACATGGATTGAAGGGAAGGGTGAAGAGAGGGGGGCATGCTGTATATGGAGGGGAGGGAAGGGAAGATAGAGGGTGAGTGGAAAACAGGGAAATGCAGAACATGGATAGAAGGGGACAGAGAAGAGAGGGGGACATGCTTCTCAAGGACAGGAGGGAAAGGAAAGGGGGCATGCTGCTCATAGATGTTTGCTTTTTTGGAAATGTACATCTTTTCTAATTTTGTGTTTAGCAGATTACAGAAGAAAATGCATTTCTGTTACTTTTACCAGTATTTTCATTCTTATAGAATCTAGCTTTCTTGTGGGGTCTCCAGTATTTGCCTACATGTTTTTTGTGTCCCCCTATTTTGTATCAGTTGAGGGTCTGAGGTGAAGGATTCTGCTAGCATGAAGTGTCTGTGTAGGCATCTGTAACAGTCCAGCTTGTTCCAGTTTCCCAATAGTGACAGTATATCAGGTTTATTGTCAATAAATGTATTTAGAAAAGAGTTAGCAGATTTGGATACAGCTCCATTTGTTAAATCTTGGATGAATAACAAACATAGCTTGGCTACAGATACAAGAGTGTGACACATATCAACCAAAGGATTCTGCAAAAAATAATTTGCTATGTGGAATTTACAGTAAATAATATTGTATGTTTTAATATTATTTGTAAATTGGTTGCTGCCTACACGTATTCTTTGTACCAATAAAATGTATAATACAGTTACATACATACATACAGGTTTTTTTTGGGGGGGGGGGAGGGGGAGAGCCTGTTGTTAAACATTTACCAGCATGCCACTGCTCTCTTTCCAAACATTTATGCATAAATCCTTCTGCTTGTTTCTTAAAATCTTGTATTCAAGAATAGAATCTACGTATCCACAAGAATTGACTGATAGGTAAGCTCATTTTCAATTTGTATGGATAGTAACTTCTAAAATGCAAATAAACATTCCTTTCAACAGGTTGTCCGCTTCCTTCCAAATACAGATTCTAAAAAAATCAATCTGCTTTCCATGATAATTCATTGTAAATTGTAGATGAGGACTCAACTACTACTACTACTACTATTTAGCATTTCTATAGCGCTACAAGGCATACACAGCGCTGCACAAACATAGAAGAAAGACAGTCCCTGCTCAAAGAGCTTACAATCTAATAGACAAAAAATAAATAAAGTAAGCAAATCAAATCAATTAATGTGAACGGGAAGGAAGAGAGGAGGGTAGGTGGAGGCGAGTTGTTACAAGTGGTTACGAGTCAAAAGCAATGTTAAAGAGGTGGGCTTTCAGTCTAGATTTAAAGGTGGCCAAGGATGGGGCAAGACGTAGGGGCTCAGGAAGTTTATTCCAGGCGTAGGGTGCAGCGAGACAGAAGGCGCGAAGTCTGGAGTTGGCAGTAGTGGAGAAGGGAACAGATAAGAAGGATTTATCCATGGAGCGGAGTGCACGGGAAGGGGTGTAGGGAAGGACGAGTGTGGAGAGATACTGGGGAGCAGCAGAGTGAGTACATTTATAGGTTAGTAGAAGAAGTTTGAACAGGATGCGAAAACGGATAGGGAGCCAGTGAAGGGTCTTGAGGAGAGGGGTAGTATGAGTAAAGCGACTCAAGGAATTTATCCACTTGAAAACATTTTAAAATTCTGCTTCTGTACGATCCCAGATGAAAAATATATCATCAAAACCTTTTCCATATCTTAATCAATTTAAACATTCAAACTCGTATATATGTTCTTCCTCAAACTGAGCTACTTATAAGGTGGTACAAGTGATAGAGTAAGGTCAGTTGTGCGGGTAATATAATAATGAGCTGAGACAAGAACATAGACACTGTAGAAAGATCCCAGGAAGCATATAATGACAACTGTAGTGAGACCTGTGGTGTGGAAGGCCATGCAGATGTGGTGGAAAGCCTTACTCCCTTAAGGTGGCTTAATTACAATGGGGACCTTTTACTAAGCTGTGGTATAAGGGGGCTTGCGCTAGCATCAGCACGTGTTTTCGACAAGCACTGAGGACTCCTTTTCCCCGCAGTGGGTAAAATGCGGTCTCTTTTATAGGAAAAGAAATGGCTGTGCGCAAAGTGAACAACTTACCACATGGCCATTTTGAGGAGGCCATTGAGGTTGCTGTAAGGGCTCCCGTGCTAACCCGGTGGTAACCGGGTAGCGCATGGCATTGTCCGATTACCATCAGGTAAGCCCCGGTGCTACAAAAATAAAAAAATATTTTTGTAGCACCAGAAATGGCACACGCTGGAGGTGGGAACTACTGCTAGGCTCCTGAGGTAGCCCGGCAGAAATTCCGGATTGGCGCATGGCAAGCCCATTGCTGCCCGTTAGTAAAAGGGCCCCAATGTGAACTGATTAAAAATGAGCAATATCCTAAAATGATGTTATGGTTTGTAGTTGTTGTTGTGTAGCTTCAGGAGCAGAAATAGATCATTTGATTCTCCAGGGGCTTTCTCGGTAGAAGCACATTGCCTGTGGTTTTCCCTCCTCTCTTCTTACATCCTGTGCTAAAGAAGTTAGGGCTTTTCAGCTTGGGAAAGAGATGGATAAGGAGAGTTATGATTGAGGTCAACAAAATCCTGAGTGGTGTAGAAGTAAATCAATTTTTTTACTCATTCCAAAATTACAAAGACTAGGGGACAATCGAGGAAAGGGAAAGGGGGAATTGGGACTTGATATACCGCTTTTCTGTGGCTTTTGCAACCACATTCAAAGCGGTTTACATATTCAGGTAGGTACTTATTTTTGTACCAGGGGCGTTACATGGAAATACTTTTAAAACAAAGAGGAGGAAATATTTTTTACTCAGCGAATAGTTAAGCTGTGGAACTCTTTGCCAGAGGATGTGGTATCAGCGGTTAGCGTATCTGGGTTTAAAGAAGGTATGGACAAATTTCTGGAGGAAAAGTTGTAGAATAAGGTCAGTTGTATGGGTATCTTAACAATGAGCTGATAATTGATCTTAACTAGGAATAATTGGCACTAAGTAGTGTTAATTGGTGCTAAGAATACCTTAGTTGGTATTCATTAAAATATGCACCCAAGATCAATAGCGCAACTGCAAGAGGGGCATGGATTAGGGAGGGGCATAGGCAGGTGCATGCAAAGGATTAGTATGCACATGTTATAGAATACATGTGGTTGCAAGCCTAACTTCCTAAAATTAGGAATGAGCATTTAGACCTGCCTTTGAGCTGGCGCCTAAAGTTAGATGTATAAATGCGGTCTTACACTGCCATTATAGAATTGAGGCTTAGCACCCAAATATTTGAGACCTAAATTTAGGTGATATTTCTTAAATTTAGCCCTAAGTGTCACTCATACTCAGCCAATATTCAGCCAGCGGTGGTCAGTGTTTTTTTTTAAATGATGAACATCGCTGGCAAAATTAGACCTGGATATTCAATGCCGATCCATGTCCAGGCATCAGCACTGACTATCTGGTGCTAATTTAAGTGGGACTAGCTCCTGAAGTGTAAGCAGGTCCCAACAGATATTCAGTTAGAGCCTGCATAAGACAGTTATGCCTGCATTAAAAAAACAAAACAAAAAACCAAAAAAACATTAAGCTGTTTCCCTCTGATCCTTTTTCTGACCCCCCTGACAAGGTTCATAGCCTTTCCTCCTAACCCACCCCTGATGAGACAAGATTCTTCTACTCTCTCACAGCTCCATATCTCCTTTTATCCCCAACCCCTCAACCTCAACTCAGGATAGGCCTTCCCAGGCCTACGTGACTTTTTCAGTGGTCAAGTGAAGCGATGGGGGCAGGAGCAAACTCCACTCAGTCCTGCCCCTAGTGACTGCCTTGACAAAATGGCTGCTATGTCTTCTCATGGAAGCCTTGTGGCACTGTCCTAAATTCATCTGGTTAGCTATGCGGGTGCTGGTACTGAATGCTCTGGCTATGCGTAACTGCAGGCTTCTCCCTCAATACCACCCCCTGTACTGCCCCTGACTGCCCATTTTAAGTGTGACTGGTCAGAGCCAATATTCAGTGGCACTACTTCATTAAGTAAAAGTAGTTAGTTTACCAGGGTTTAATAAAAGATTTGGATAATTTCCTAAAAGAAAAGTCCATAAACCATTATTAGATGGACTTGGGAAAATCCACTGCTTATTCCTAGGATAAGCAGCATAGAATCTGTTTTACTGTTCTGGAATCTTGCCAAGTATTTGTGACCTGGATTGGCCACTGTTGAAAATAGAATATTGGGCTTGATGGATCTTCGGTCTGTCCCAGTATGCCAGCATTTATGTACTTATGTATTTAAATTGCTTTGAATATTGGCCCAATACATCTTTACATTCCCCAAGTCATGTTTGAGTAATTTCAAACACAGATCACTCAATTTTGTCTCAGCAGCATACAAAGAAAGGAATACATTGAAAAGAAGTATTTCTTTTGAATGTATTTTCTTTGAAATATTCTATTTCAATCCAAGTATTTCCCACAGTGTTACCGTTTAAGGGAGATCTGTGCCTAACTTAGGCATGAGAATTTACACCAGGTTCAGTTGGAATAAATCCTTGCACCCCCAAACTGTGCACAAATCCTGGTGCCAAACATTAATCTATAAATGGTGTCCAACTCTGAGAATCATTTATAGAATAGCACTTAGCCCTTATTTTTATCAGCGCTGATTTTTTGGTGCCATATCCAGAATTTAAAGGCCCTTTTTCTAAAGGGTTGCACAAATCAACGGGCATGCTACGCAGTAACTCGGAACTATTAGATTGTAAGCTCTTTGAGCAGGGACTGTCTTTCTTCTATGTCTGTACAGCGCTGCGTATGCCTTGTAGCGCTATAGAAATGCTAAATAGTAGTAGTAGTAGTAGTAACTACAGTCGTCCCAATGCGGCCACTGGCAGTAGCTCCACCCCCAGCGTGCAGCATTTCAAATACTGACTGAATTTTTGAAAAATTAATACTGCATATGGTTACCCAGCAGTAATCAGGCAGTGCCACTCATGGCCGGTTAAAACCGGGTTAGCACGGGAGCCCTTACCGGCACCTCAGTGGGTGGCGGCAAGTGCTCCACCCGAAATGGCCACACGGCAAATGCAAGCTTATTGCACGGTCATTTCTTTTGGGGGGCTTTTTACCTGCTGCGGTTAAAAGGGCCTTGTGGAGTAGAGGAGTGGCCTAGTGGTTAGGGTGGTGGACTTTGGTTCTCAGGAACTGAATTCAATTCCCACTTCAAGCACAGGCAGCTCCTTGTGACTCTGGGCAACTCACTTAACCTTTCATTGCCCCATGTAAGCTGCATTGAGCCTGCCATGAGTAGGAAAGCATGGGGTACCAATAAAATAAAAACTGCCACTAGCACAGGGCCTCTTTTACAGCAGCTTGGTAAAAGGACCCCTTAGTCCTTTATCATCGTGCTGCATTGTCTTCATTATATAACTATAGTAAATTTATTATTTATTTATTTGTTACATTTGTATCCCACATTATCCCACCTTTTTGCAGGCTCAATGTGGCTTACATTATTCCGTAATGGCGATCGCCATTTCCGGATTGAGAAATACAAAGTCATGTTACAGTAAAGTTCATAAATGTTAAAAGTAAATTATAAAGTAGATTGGATGAGCAGTTCATTACAGGCATAAGAGATATGATAAGTATGATAAATGATAAGTTGAATTGTAATTCATGTTAATAATTCAATTCTATCAGACAGAAAGATGATTTGTCAATAACACTTTAAAACTTGTAAGTGCTACCGCCATTGTCAAAGGTTTTAACTCTGTTTACTTTCCATTCTTTCATCTTTCCTAAATGTTTATTCTCTCTGTTTGGCTCACAAATTCATAGACAGAACAATAAAATATCTATTTGGTAAAGTACAAAATGTAACAGACATGAGCTGCCACAAATGAACCTAGAACACTGCTTCTTGAACACAAAATTTCATGCTGGAAATAGTTTTTCATCTATTATCCATCTGCAAAGAACTGGAAGCTCCAATTTACCAATTCAGAAGCTGATTTTCAGAGGTTTGATGTCAGTTTGCAACGTTGTTGGATTTCTGGTTAATCAAGTATTGGGAATTAATGCGACTATGCTGCAACCAAAATTATAAGACCAATCTTCCATGATTCTGTCAAATATACTTGGTTGGTATTATGTCAAATTGTAGATTGCCCTACTTGTGATGCCAGTATTTGATCATGAAGGTGCGTAACCTGCATGGAATGGCTGCCTTATTGGGCAGATTGGATGGATTGTGCGGGTCTTTATTATTATTATGGCTCATTTTTTCCGAAGCAGATGGGCATCTCAAAAAGGCCAAAATGGTTGTCTATGGGCTGAAAATGGGCAATCTCAATTTTGAAAGGTAGGATTTGGACATCCAACACTGCTGTAAGTCCAGATAGTGATGGAACGTGGTGTGGACGTGTTTTGGGCAGGACTAGGGAAGACCCACAATCAGGACATGCTTGTGACCTGAACTGACCACTGTTGGAAGCAGGATACTGGGCGATTACCGAAGAGAAGGAAATATCCAAGTCTAAAAAGAAGGATGTCCTCAGTTAGACCTGCTTCAATCACATCTAGGGTACAGAATGGTGCCCTGATTGAGCAGCTGGCCACGGGAGGGATTAAGGCACGTCACCTCCTTATTTCCCCAGTGGCTGCTGTCCCCTTCCCTGTCCCCTAAAAGTGAAATTGCAAAGGAATATTACGCTGTATAACAGCTTCAGGTAATATAGGCATTCTGAACAGAGCAGCATGAAGATCTGAGGAGTAGCCTAGTGATCAGTGCAGTGTAAAATACCTACTGTACCTAAATATATAAACCACCTGCAAGCCTGAAGGCTATTGAATTGGTGTACATTCAGTTACAGTAGGTATTTTTCTGTACCTGGAGTGCTCACAATTACACAATAAAAAGAGTTGTGGGATTTGAACCCGGGTCCCTTGATTTACAAGTCCACTACACTAATCACTAGACTGCTCCTCTGCTCTGCATGGATGTCTCTGTGCCTGTTTTCTAAAAATGCTGCCATACAGACGTTCATGTCCTTTGTTTCCCCCTCTTCATAATTTGGATGTTCCAGCTTGTAAAATCAATGTTCGTGCTGGATGTCTCCAGCACACGGATGTCCATCTCACATATTTTCAAACAGGAAATCTCACTGTATTTCCTGTTCAAAAAATATATGTGAGATGGATATCCATTTGGGACCATTCTGACTTGAATGTCCTTTTGAAAATGCCTCTCCACATCATATATTTGATGTTTTTCTCATCACCTCCAGCATTGCAAATGCATAGTTTGAGACTCATGAGAGCCTCTTAAAAGTTGGTACTACAAACACGTATTCCCACACTCCTTGATCCTCTATCCAAGAACCCTCCCCTTTGAAACCCTATCTCAAATAGCCCTCCATCTTGCACCATCAGTTCCCTGTAGCATTTACTGGGGTTCAAGTTCAAGTTCAAAGAGAAATCTAAGTGGTTCACAATGAGCAAATCAAATGGGGAAGAGGAAATAAACATACAAAAGACAAACAACAGCACAAAATACATGAGGGTAGTGGGAAGAGGGAAGATTACTTAGAGCACTGGTCTTGCAATCCAGAGGTGGCCAGTTCAAATCTCACTGTTGCTACTTGTGATCCAAAATCTAAATAAATAGAGGGGGTGTCAGAGGCATATTAGGCATGGACATCCTTCTCACAGAAACATCCAGGCATGGACATCCTTCTCACAAACATCCACATTTTGAACGTCCTCAACTGCCATTGCAGGGACAGAGGCATAGAAATATCCAGTGTACCTGAATGTAAGTTACCTTGAGCTACTACTGAAAAAGGTGTGAGCAAAATCTAAATGAATAAATAAATAGCGAAGGACATCCTTCACTCATATTCTAAAAAAAAAAGACAAAAGTTTTTAAAGTTTTTTTTGTTCAGGGTGGGAGGTGGTTAGTGACCACTGCTTGCCTTTTTCCATTCAGTTAGTGCATCAGTTAGTCCACTGCAGTGCCCCCTAGGGTGCCTGGTTGGTGTCCTGGCATGACAGGGGGACCAGTGCACTACGAATGCTGGCTCCTCCCAGGACCAAATGACTTGGATTTGGTCATTTTTGATATGGGCATCCTCGGTTTCCATTATCGCCGAAAACCAGGGATGACCATCTCTAAGGTCGACCTAAATGTTGAGATTTGGGCATGCCTGACCGTATTATCGAAACGAAAGATGGACGCCCATCTTGTTTCGATAATACGGGTTTTCCCGCCCCTTCACCGGGACGTCCTTAGAGATGGGCGCCCTTAGAGATGGTCGTCCCCGTTCGATTATGCCCCTCCACATAAGCCAATTAGTCACACTACAACAGTTACAACATAAAGCTGTAACACTGTCAAAATGAAAAAACAACAACATATATAAATTAAATAGTTTGTGTGTGAAAAAAAGGCAGCATAAGAGCACAAAAAAAAAATAACCCCCGTATTTTAATAAGTGGATTAAAGATTCCCCATCACAATCAAAGGAGCTTTTTGCTACAGTTAGCAAATTAGTTTCATGTGACACTGCTATTAAAAATTTAATGTAAAGATTTCATGTCAGAAAATTGAGAAAGGATTTTCAAAGAAGTGCTAGATATAACAAATGAGTTTGATTTGTCTGAACTCCCCATTTCCCTTAGCTGATGAATCATACTTGTGTACATTTGTTGAACTTAGCATTGAACAAATTAAGGGCCCTGTTTATTAAGCCACACTAGAGATGCATTAGCATTTTTAGCACGTGCTAAGCATGAGTGTACTCTAATTGCATAGATTCCCATGATATTCCTATGGGTGCCTCATGGCTAGCACGTGCTAATTTTTAGCATGCGCTAACAACGCTAGCGCACCTTAGTAATCAGGGCCCTAAAGCATGTTTTTGGAGGGTCAAAAACTATTATTGAGCTCTTGATGTGTGCCATCCTTTATTAGTTAAAGGGATAAAGGTAGTAACTCCTACAACAATTCAATTAATTGTAAACAAATCATTGGCAGAAGGCAATATGCCTACAGTTTTAAAAAGAGCTACTGTGAGGCCATTATTATTATTTTTTTTTAATCCAACCTTAGATTTGGCACTGATTAGTAACTATGTCAATTTCTTCCTTGTCTTTTATTGCTAAAATAATTGAAAAAAGTTGCTCATGATCAGTTAAATGAGTTTCTGAACTTCCATCAGTTATTAGATAGATTTCAATTTTGCACAGAACATGATACTGAGACCTTGTTAATTTCAGTGCTGGATGTGATTTACACTGGTTTTGACAAGAGTACATGCTTTTTGTTGGTATTCTTTGATATTTCTGCTACATTTGACACCATGAATCATAAGATTTTGTTACACTGTCTACAAACAATAGGAATAGATGGAATTGTATTGAACTGGCTTTCTTCTTTTTTGAGTACTAGACAATTCTGTGTAATAAAAAGTCAGGAGCATGGATATTTTTTCTTGAGTTCCACAAGGGTTAGTCCTCTCTATAACTTTGTTGTAACATTTTTTTAAGACCTTTATGTGGATTATTAGGGAGTCTAGGTTTGGAATATCATATTTATGTGGATGACATCCAATTCTTCCTGAGACTTTAAACTTTTTAACTTTGTCTTTAAAAATGCTAAATCAGAATATGTGTGTGTGTGTGTGTGTGGGGGGGGGGGGGGGGGGGGGATCCATGATGGTGCTGTGAGATGACATGGTTGGAGGAGCTCCTGAAAGCCCAGTGATTCTAGTGGTATCTCACCTGCTATCTGATTACAAGCTGGGGAAGAGGAAGGGTGTGAGCCGGGTGAGTCCCTCTGTGCCCTGGAATACTCCTCATCTTTTCCAGACTACTGTTCAGAGGCTACCTCCTTTACCATTTCCACTCGCTCTTTGGTATTCTCTCAGTCCAGTTGAGAGAGTGCCTCTCCCCATGACCCCAAAGCAGTCCGACCATGGGAGGGAGTGGCTCAAGCCCAACCAAGGTGTTCGATTTGCGATCAAGGGCCTCCCACTGGCTGCTTCAACTTCCCTGGAAGCTGCATCAAGATCATCTCCTGCATTAGCAATGTGGCAAGGCCATCAAACTGTGAGTAATATTCTCCAGTACTAGGGGAAGCCTGCTTCTTATTTGGAGGTCCTGGAATTTCAAAAGCCTGGTACTGTGACTTTACTACTACTACTACTACTTATCATTTCTATAGCGCTACCGGACGTACAAAGCGATTCACACTTGAACATGGAGATATAGTCCCTGCTCAATAGAGCTTACAATCTAATTATGACAGACAGACAGGACAAGTAAGGGATAATGGTTAGGATAGACAGGACATATCAGGGATAGGGGACAGTTGAAGGGTTAGATTTAGGTTTAGGAGTTAAAAGCAGCATCTGCTATTTTTTAGGGACACTCTGGGATACCATCCAGGCCTTAAATGACTTCTTGCTTAAATTTTCTTGTAAATTTGTCACAGATTTGACTACAGTTGCTGAAGTTGTGGCTTACTGGGAGAGATTAGACTAACAAGCGATTAAAGTAGTTTCTCCAGAATAATATGCAGCAGAAACAAAATCTAACTACTGCTTTGGTGCAAGATAAGAACTACGAGAATCGCAGACTAGAATATTAGAAAATCAGATCAGATAGTGTAATTTGAGACTTTTAAATTTTCCAAAGTCACCTTTGATAACTCCAATTGATATGGTTAAAAAATATCTATTGGAAATTTTGAAAATACCAGTAGAATCATTGCCACCTATAGTTAAAGTCCAATACTTCTCTGTTGGTAGAAGTTTGGATGAGAAAATAACTCAGGCTCAAGGAGCTATCATGAATTTTACAGATTTGTTACAATCTTCTTTGGATGTCTTCACTCAGAGAACAACTTTGGTTGTTACTTTTGCCCTTGAGTTTGACCACAGTAATGTTTTTCGTCTTTACTTCCGACAGATAAATGAACTGTTCTTGGGGTCAAAAATGGAGAATGGCATCAGGTGAACTCACATTTTGCATTTCAGATACACTGGAGTAGGAAGAAATCCTGCCTTGTTCTTTCCCCATTATTAGAGATCAGTGGATGGAGTAGGTAAGGGAGATGGTTACCTGAGAGCACGAGAAGGCAGATAAAGCTTCATTCTGGGTAGAAGTGGAAGTTAGGGGTTATATTATAATTTGGCAGGAAGCCTTAATTTGATAATAAGGATGGAGGTAGGAGATTTTTACTTTTACTCAGGAAAGGGGATCTGCTTCACTTGGAGGATTAGGGGATGGAGATTATACCTACTGCTATCACCTGGTGAGTGGGTGGGGGGATATTCTTCCAAAAGGGCACAGTATGCTACTTCAGACTACAAGGGCCTCAGAGCTCTTATTGGCTCTGGTTGAACCTGTAACAGGAATGTTTATACACATTATTAGTGGTAACAATGAACTAGTGTTAAAAAAATGTTGAAACTGGTTTTAATATCGGATTTATGAAAGCCTCTACACATTTTAGTAACACTGGAATTTAAAATTGTTGCCACTGGTGCTTATTTTCATAGTAGATGGACATCTTAAAATGGCTAAAAAAAGTTCATCTGCCCAAAAAATTCCAAATCTTGATTTTGGAAAGTCAGAATTTGGACGTTTCACATTGCAGTTAATCCAAATAGCATGGGTGGAAATAGGAAGGGCCCAAAAGTAGGATGTCCAACAGGGATTTTCAGTTGGGAAGAAACATCCATGTCTCTAGACCTGTTTCAGTCACACCCAATGTATAAAAAGTTGTTCTAATTGAGCAGCTGACCACTGGAGGGATTAAGGAATGACCCCTCCTTAATCACTCAATGGTTACTGTCTCCTTCCTTCTCCCCTGAAAATTAAACTGGGAAGGAAAGCCAGGATCTATGTCAACCAGGGCCGGTCTTAGCAAGTGCGGGGCCCTGTGCAGACCAATTTGGTGGGGCCCCATCCTAGCCCCGCCCTGTCCTAGCCCTGCCCCCACCTAGCTCCACCCCATTGATAAGCAAAAATAATGAAAAATATCACAGATGCACATTTCAAAAAGCTACTTTTCAAAAAGCAGCCATTTTGTTTATATGAATCTATGTAGTTTCAAATGTAAACCTCTTCCCTGAAGAAGACCTCCGAAACCTGGCCAAGTCGGTAGAGGTTTATTTTGGAGATATAATGCTGCTTTAGGTTTCTTCAAAAGCTAAGTTACATCACTTTATATTTTTTTTGGAAAAAGATTTAAAAAGTATTTCAGAAAATTTTCAAGAAGAAATTCATTTAAGAAATGATCGAAAATAAATGAACAAAGAAGTATAAATATGTAAGAAATCAGGAGAAAACGGGTTGATCTATGACGAGGTGAACAGCTCCATCAGTATAACTGAAAAGTTTTTTAGATGGCTTTTTGCTGTTATTAATTCTGAAGATCCCCGTGTACTACAATATGAAGGAGTGAATAATGAATACACTGTGAAAAGACTGTAAATAATTTTTTAGTGTTTGGGATGATTTGAAGATTATTCATTTCAAAAAGCTGACATATTCCAATTAATAAATTCTGAATAAAATACTTTTTTCTACCTTTGTGTCTGATCATTTAGCTTTTCTATTTGCTTTGGTCCCAGTATCTTCTGTTTTATGCAGTATCTTCTTTCCATTTGATATGTTTCTCTCACCATGTCCACCATCCTCCTGTGTCCTACCATCTGTAGCTCTGTCCCTATCCTTCCTCGAGTTTCAGTATCTGCCCTCAACGTGTTCCAAACCATTCCTTAAAATCAGCCGTTTTTTCCTCCATCCATATCCAGCATTTCTTCTCACTCCCTTCCATCCATGTGCATCTACTTCCTGTCTTAACTCCCCTCCATCCATGTCCAGCATTTCTCCTATCTCCCTTCCCCTCCATCCATGTGCATTTCCTTCCTTTGCCTTTCCTTCCCTCCATCCTTGTCCAACATTTCTCCTCTCTTCCCTTCCCTCCATCCATGTGCATCTCCTTCCTGACTTCTCTCCCCTCCATCCATCTGTCCAGCAACTCTACATTCTCCCCGTCCTCTCCTCCATCCACCCATATCCAGCAAATGTCCTCTGTCCCCTGCCCCTCCATTCATCCATGCATGTTCAGCAATTCTCCTCTCTGCCCTGCCCTCTCCTCCATCCATCCATATCCAGCAAATTTCCTCTCTCCCCTTCCCCTCCATACATCCATGTCCAGCAATTCTCCTCCTTCCCCTGCCCTCTGCTCTATGTCCAGCGATTTCTATTCTCTCCCCTGCCCTCCTCTCCATCCATCCATGTCCAGCAATTCTCCATTCTCCCCCTGCCTTCTCCTCCATCCATCTCCAGCAAATTTCCTCTCTCCCCTGTCTCCTCCATCAATCCCTGTTGTCCAGCAAATCTCCTCTCTCCCCTGCCCATCCTGTTTCTTTCCATCCCCTTCCCCATTCTATCCAGCGTCTCCCCCCTCCCCCTTTGCAGCATCTCCCATCTCTCTCTCTCTTTCTCTCTCCAATAAAGGATGACAACGTGGATGCAGCAGCTCACAGGTTTGCTTGCTGTGTTTTGAGTGAACGGCGATGGCTGCACGGGGGAGTAGAAACAGAGATTTACCAAATGGTTTCCTTCCTTACAGTGGACAAGATAGGCTGGCTCACTTCCACTCCACTCTCACCAAAGTTGCAGTGGCGAACTGGCAGGCGGCGGTAGTAAAAAGCAGCAAGCAGGCAGGCTCGACTCCATCCTTCACTTCCCTGCCCTCTCAGCGTCCCGCCCGCCCGAAAGGAAATTACATCAGAGGAAGGCGGGACACAGAGAGGGCAGGGAAGCGAAGGATGGAGTCGAGTCTGCCTGCTTGTTGCTTTTACTACTGGCGTCCCGCCCGCCAGTTCGCAACTGCAACTTTTGGGTAAGACTAAACCGGTGCAGGAGCGGGATGGAGCAGAGGAGGCAGAGTTGAGGCGCGCCGCATGGGGCCCCCTTAAGCGTGAGGACCTATGCGGCCGCCTCGGTCGCCTCGGCCTAAGACCGGCCCTGACTGCAGATATTTTAGTCTAGCGGTTAGTGCAGTAGATGGTGAACCAAGGGACCAAGGTCACTTCTAATTTCTTTTTTTTTTTTTAAATAATTCTGAGCCTTCCAAAAAAGAAAAATTACCTACTGTACCTAAATATATAAGACACCTGCAAGTCTGAAGGCTATTGAAGTGGTGTACATTCAGGTACAGTAGGTATTTTTCAGGTCCTGGAGGGATCACATTTACAGAAAAATAGTTACAGTAGGGTTTAAACCTGTTTCTCTTGGCTTACAGTCCATTGCATTAACCACTAGGCTATGCCTCTATTCTGCAGGGATATATGTGTGGCCATATTTATGAAAATGCCAGACAGACATTCATGTCCCTGTTTTTTTTTTTTTTTTTTTGTTGTTGTTGTTCAAAAGTTGGATGTTTCACTTTGGAAAATAGCTAATTATTTTGGACATTTTCAGTGCAAAAACGTCTATCTCACAGCCATAATCAAACAGGAAATCTAGATGTTTTTCCTGTTTGATTATTGCTGTGAGATGGCCATTTTTGGGGGGATGTTATGAGCAGGACATTTTTTTTTGGGGGGGGGGGGGGATTTAGACTTAAATGCACCTCACTACCTACATTGAAATTGGCAGTTAACATAAGTTATCAGCCAATTTTCAATTCAGGTTAGCAAATAGCCCCCTAAGTCATAATTATTCATACTTGGTTAAATCTGAGATTGATTGAATTTGGTCATACTTGATTAAATCTAAGAAGATTAAAATAATGCACAAATCCAAATTTAATCAAAGCATGTTGGCAAATCTTTGAATTAGCAAATTAACATCGGAGGTCTTTTTAATTTTTGCAGCACACTCCACTTCATTTTCAAACACAATGCTCTTGAAACTCAAATGGAAACTGTTTCAGAATAGTCTGTGGGAAAATCAGATGAGGGGTGTACTGTACTCCCTATGGCTGTTACTGTGGGCTTAACATATCACATACTGTGTGCTTTTTATATTCAAACGGGATAAAATGAATAAAGCACTCGGTTTTTCTTTTAATATATAAAATAGTGTTCTCTGTGTGTTTAAAAATAACCAAGTCTGAATTTTGAGAGGTGGGGGGGGGGGGGGGGGGGGGGGGAACTAACCAACAATCACAACATAAAAACAATAGTTCAACATGCCATGTACTCAGGGAACATACAAGCTATGCGTCTAATGCACAAAGAAAACATTACTCATTTAAAGCATGGGGGAATAATTTATTTATAAAACTTACACCCCACCTAAAAACTAAGCAGTTTACAACAATACACTCATAAAATAAAAAACAACTAGAGACACAAAAATACAAACATATTTTACACATCTCTGCCTGCACTACTCAAACCACAGATTAATCAGATATTAAAAGCCTGGAGCAATAAATATGTCTTTAGATCTTTCTTAAATTGCTTCAGGGAAGTAGAATACCATAAAAACCTGGAAGGGATATTCCACAATAGAGGACCTGCAACAGAGAATGCACATTTTGTTGTTTCTGCATAATGAATGTGCATTAAATCAGGCAATTTTACTTTCATATCATTACATGCTCTCCATGGGCGTAGTTTGGGGAGGGACGAGGGGGGCACTGCCCCCCCCCCCAAATGCAGGGCCGGCGCAAATCTGCAGGCAGCTCTCCCTCCATCCCGCCCTCAGCTCCCCGACTGATAGCCCTCCTCTCTGTTCCTCCCCCCCCCCCCCGCATGTTTAACCCTTTTATTTTCAGTGGCAGCGATGGCAGTGAAGAAGAAAGCACTGCGGGCTTGCCTCCAGCTTCTCCCTTCCCTCACACAGTGTCCCACCTTCTGTGATGTTGCATTTCCTGTGTGTGTATATATATATATATATATATATCACTCTGGTATTTAGATATATGTAATGAGACCTCCTTTTTATCTATAGATCTGAATTCAAAGCCCAAATCTACTGATAAACAATAAATACAAGACTCAGATGTTATAAAAAATAGAAAGTTTGGCATCAGGTAGAATAATGGAAAAGTGACATCCCAGGAAAGCAATAGGGCACCCTAGGGGGCACTGCAGTGGACTTTGTAAAATCTCACCATTGCTCCCTTACCTTGTCTGCTAAGCCCCCCAAAACCCACTACTCCCAAATGTACACCACTACCATAGCCCTTTTGGGTGAAGGGAGAACCTTTATGTGGGTGCAGTGGGTTTCTGGTGTGTGCTGGAGGGTTCACAGTTTCCTCCACAAGTGTAACAGGTAGGGGGAGGTGGAAACCTGGGTCCACCTGTTTGCCGTGCACTGCATCCACCACTAGACTACTCCAGGGACCTGCATGCTATTCTGATGGACCTGAGTATAACATGTGAGGGTGGCACAGAGGCTGGCAAGTAATGTTTTTCATCACATCTTTGGGGTGTGTGAGGGGGTTAGTGACTACTGGGGGAATAAGGGAAGGTCATTCCTGATTTCCTCCAGTAGTCATGTGGTTATTTAAGGCGCCTTTTTATGCCTTATTCGTTATAAAAATAGGTTTAGCTCAAAATGTCTATGGTCTACGTTTAGTCCTGGATGGTTTTGTTTTGTTCCATTATGGCTGAAAAACATCAAAGTCTTAGGAACGCCCAAGTTCCACCCTGAACATGCCCCTGGCACTCCCCCTTGGAGAAGTTGCCTAGTGGTTAGTGCAGTGGATTTTGATCCTGGGGAACTGGGTTCAATTTCCACTGCAGCTCCTTGTGACTGTGAGCAAGTCACGTAACCCTCCATGGCCCCAGGTACAAAATAAGTATCTGTATATATGTAAACCACTTTGAATGTAGTTGCAAAATATCACAGAAAGGCGGTATATCAAGTTCCATTTTCCTTCCCTTCCCTTGAGATTTGGATGTACTTCTGGTGGACTTCAGAGAAAAGGTCTAAAAATAGGCTTCAAAAATGCTGATTTGGACGTTTGTTTTTTTTAGAAAAATGTCCAAATGCAGAATTATACCACTTTTTGGACATTTTTCTCTTTTGAAAATAAGCCCATTAGTGTTTTTTTATGAAGATGCACTAACAGATTTAGAGCTCACTAAATGATAAGATGTCCATAAGCAGTGGTGTATTGGTACATTTTTAACAATAGGCTCTCTCCCTGGGTATAGTCAGTCCTGCAATTTGGTGGGGGAGGGGGGGCGTGCAGAGGTGGACTGGGAGCCCCAATCCACCTTTGCCCCCCACCAAAAAAAAATTGCAGAGCTGGCTATACCCGGAGAGAGAGCCTGGTGGGGGTGGGGGGGCAATGCATTGCTCTTTCCAGGAAAAAAATGATTTTTAAATGCTCCCAGGTTCCAATTTAATTCATGTTTAATGTGGAATAAAATGCTATAAATAGGTAAATAAATAGACAGAAACTCTGAATGTTGAGCACCTGATTCTCATAACATGATGTCTGTTTTAGAAGCCCTTTACCAGGAGAAAAACAGATCTCTGCAACAATATAATAGGGTTAGGATGTCCCTAAAACCAGCCCCTCCAAATGACACACCGATTATGATTTATAACAAATGAATACTCTACCTATGAAAAGTTGTTCCCTTATTATACTTCCTCTGGGTACATCCATATGCACAAACTGAAAATACAACTTTTTTTGTATTTTTTACTGTATCCTCCCCACGTTCCCCCCCATTCCAGACCTCCTCCCGCTCCTCTGAGCCGCAGGGTCCCAGCACATGCCTGAAGGTACTATGGAAAGAAAAAATTAACTTCAGAGGGGTTGCACATGTATTTTATGTTGAGAATGGCAATTTGGCAACTTACAAGAGCAGCCTCACAAGACTCCAGTGGAAGACTTGCGAGGCTGCCACTGGAAGTCTCGGCAGCCATTTTAAAGAGCAATGCGGCAGCGTGAAGATCAGCACTGGCAGTGGGCAGGAAAAACTGGGGATTTTTCCTGCCCCGAAGAATCCACTAGACCACCAGGGTGGCTGCCTTCAGGTATGTGCTGGGACCTTGTGGCTCGGGGGAGGGGGAGAGGCAAACTGGCTTGCCCTGTCTCAACAACCGGCTCACAAAATGTCACAAAAGTTAACAACCGGCTCTTGGGAGCCGGTGCGAGCCAGCATTAGCACACCACTGCCCATAGGAATATAATGGGTGTGTTTATCATTTATTGCATGTTAGTGCACCTTAGTAAAAGGACCCCAAAGTGCGTAACTGCAGAGGGGTATACATATGGGTAGACCACAAGTTTGTCTTCTAGTGATGTGTGTAAACTTATAGGGTCCTTTCACTTACACGTGTCACTTGGCATTGACATGGCATATATGGTTGCGCCTAAATGTAGGCGCACCCATTATAAGTTACGCAGGTATTTTATAATGGCATATTGGTGCACAGATTCTGTTATAGAATTGGCATTCAGCAGCAGTGTGCCTAAATGGAGGTGCCATTTTCTAGAATTGCTTCCTATTTGTGCATACATTTTCTGTCAAGAAACAGAGAAATGATGTTTTTCTTACTACTTGGTAGACCATCATTACCAACATTGTACTATTTTCTCTCCTTTCATTCTCTGTCCAGATTCACAAATTCATGCACAGTTGCTCTTGGAAAATTGCTGTTCTTTCTGTTAAGAGATAAGATTGAGTTTACAGAAGGTGACCTATATAGAGATTCTCTGTCATGTTCTCTGCTGCATGACCTATATCAGGCCTTTTGCCACTAAGAGTTCTTAATAATGTGGTGGTTTTTCAGTACAGCCAAATTGCCATTCTCAACATAAAATACATGTGCAAACCCTCTGAAGTTAATTTTTTCTTTCCATAGTGCCTACTGAATAAATAAATACTTTCTCTGTAGCTAAGAAAATTGAAACACTTTTTTAAAGGAAGGATACAGATTATGTTTCACGAGTATGTGACTTGAAATTTATCAATAGAAAGATTTATGTGGAGAATACTAACTCTATCTCACCCCTAGCATTTCTCCTCAAATCAAATGTAATACATCATCTAGTGTAAAGGAAACAGCTTTTATGTATAAATATTGCATTAGACTTATTTCTAAAATAAAAAAAGACTGTAGAATAGAATGTAACACCATATAGAAAACATAATGTAAAGAATTTTCACACTGGGTTTGATTCATCCAAATGTGCTGCTAAAAGCTATTTTTCAAGTTTGATACATAACTCATCCTGTGTTTAAAAGATGTGGTTCAGAGTTTCTTGATATCTTGCAGATGTTGCATAAATACGAATCTATGCATTTTTACAGTCGGATCTGCTTGAACTCACCTAAAACATTATCAGGCTCGTTATAATAATATGTACAACCCTTATTATCACTTTCCTGGTTAAGTAATCACTGTTCTGATATTACCATCTAGAAGTTGGAGTAGAAGTCATCTGTGTTATCAATGTAATTTACCAGAAATTAAGGACTCATTTCAGAATGGTCAAACACTTAACAAAGACCCACTTCATAGAAAGAAACTGAGAGAAATAAAAATTGAAATAATACCAATAATCTTTCATTCCAGTAAGGAAACCACTGCAGTTATAAGATAATATTATACAGGACTCGGGGAAGGCTTTGATATATAGTAATGAGCCCCTTGTGACCAATAGCCTACCTCACTCAGGGGTCCTTTTACTAAGGGGTCATTTTACTATGGTGTGCTGAAAAATGGCCTGCAGTAGTGTAGACATGTGTTTTTGGGCGTGCACAAAAGGTGTGACTTGGCACATTTGCATATTCATTTGCATATGTACATCTCATAGATATTCGTTAAGGCTATTTAAAAAAAACACACACACACGCACCAGACTAAAATGCTGAATATGAAGCCAGCATATCAAAAACAATAGGGCCAGACACTTTATGAAATAACACAAAGCCCAGCTCCATGACAGCAGTATGCAGGTCCCTGGAGCAGTTTTAGTGGGTGCAAAGCACTTCAGGCAGGCAGACCCAGGCCCATCCCCCCCACCTGTTACACTTGTGGTGGTAAATGTGAGCCCTTCAAAACCCACCAGAAACCCACTGTACCCACATGTATGTGCCCCCCTTCACCCCTTAGTGGTGTACAGTTGTGGGGAGTGGTTTTTTTTGGGGGTGGTTGGGGGGCTCAGCACCCAAGGTAAGGGAGCTATGCACCTGGGACCAATTTGCAAAGTCCACTGTAGTGCCCCCTAGGGTGCCCGATTGGTGCCCTGGCATGTGAGGGGGACCCATGCACTACGAATCCTGGCCCCTCCCATGACCAAATGCCTTGGATTTGTTCGTTTTTGAGATGGGCGCCATCAGTTTCCATTATCGGCGAAAACCGAGGGCTTCCATCTCTAAATCCGGCGATCTCAGCATATAGGTCGACCATTTTTAATGTTGACCTAAATGTTGAGATTTTGGCACCCCCAACCGTATTATCGAAACGAAAGATGGATGCCCATCTCGTTCGATAATATGGTCGGCCCCTCCCCTTCGCTGCGCCGTCCTCAGTGATGGGCACCCTTAGAGATGGGCATCCCTGGTCAAAAATGCCCCTCCACATCACCTTCCCCACTAACCCATATGCCCTGCAGAACAACATAGCTCAGTTCTATGTCATAGGTCACTTTCCCTCGGTTATAGGTGTCATAGACTTCACACATGTCGCACTCAGACCCCCCTCCCCCAGCATGAGAGGCAACCTATAAGAATAGAAAAGCTTTCCATTCTATGAAAATGCAGGTTATATGTGATGCCCAGGGGGAGATTGTGGATATGTGTGTCTGCTACCTAGGTTCCACCCATGATGCCTACATACTACAGCATTCTGGAATCTACCGAAGGTTTGACTGAGGAGAGATCACCAATGGCTGGCTCCTAGGTAAATACCGCAGGGATCCCCAAACCCTATACCCCCTCCTCCCACAAACCTTTAGCGCTCCCTCCCTCCAAGTGTCTCCATACGCCACAATCCCCACTCCCACCTCCACAATATACCCAGACCAGCCAGTACACACCCATGTCTCTCAGTCTGCTTCCCCCCCACAGGTGGCAGGTGATACCCACAGTGGACCTGGCTCATGATCCCAATACTGCACCCACAAACTGCGGCAGAGCAGATCTACAACAATAGACATCGGACCACACACAGCATCACAGAGCATACCTTTGGCCAGGTAAAGAATAGGTTCTGATCTCTATCGGTCTGCAGGGAAGCTTCACTATAGGCCGGAAATTGTCACCAAGATCTTCATGGCCTGCTGCATGCTTCATAACCTCATCTAGTGTAGAGGATAGGCCCTTCCAGAAGATCTACAGCCACAGCAACCATAGCAGCAGGCTTAAAACCAAGATGATGAGGAGCCCCCCTCTGCCCACAGAGCACAGCAGACTGCATACCAGCTGGGGGTCTGAGCCAGTGAGAGACTCATACAGACCAATTCTTAGTGAAGGTAAATATCCTTTATTATGTTAACACACCACCCAGCACCAATCCCCCTCTCTGTGAACCCCCCAACCACACCCCTATCCTCGCCCCAGAATATAGCCCCAATCATACTCCTCTCCCCTTCCCCCTCCTCCCAATACACACACCACATAAGGCACCAATGTGCATCCAAGGCCCACTTCCCTTTCCCCCTCACTCTCCTCCTCTCCCTTCCCCATCCCCGTGGGGGTGCAGACCTCACACCCAATGGCTGAGCAACTGGTGGCAGCCTGAGCCTCAATACAGGAGACCCAGTGTCTGAAGCGTCCCCTATGGGGCTTTCTCACCTCTCTGAGTCCACAATGCATTCTGCTGACTTGCCTTCCCCGTGGAAATCTGGCCATCGAGTGGCCTGAGTGTCCTTTTGTGCTCTGGGCACAGGACCCAGGATGGAGGTCTGGGCTTGCCTGGCTGTAGCCTCACTCTAGTGTTCATTTTGAAGAAAGAGAATGTACAGTTATAAGAAAAAAGTTTTTGCCCCCTCCTGATTTCCCCTGTTATTGCATGTTTCACAATGAATGGCTTCTGATTTTTAAAGAAAATATAATATTAGACAAAGGGAACCTGAATAAACACAAAACATACTTTATAAATTATTACATCATTTATTTTAGGAACAAAGTTATCCAACACCCATATCACTCATGTGAAAAAATAATTGTCCTCCTGGATATCCATTCAACCAATTAACCAAATGTAATTGATGATTAGATTCAGATGAGTGAACATAGTCAGGACTGATTGTAGCTACATATTGAACCTTACCATGAGCATGAAGTAATCACCATAAAGTTCCTACAAAAATGCTGTGCTATGATCAAAGGAAATTCCAGAAGAGATGAGAAACAGTTGTTAAAATGTATCAGTCTGGAAATAGTTAACAAAGCCTTTTCTAAAGTTCTAGAACTCCACCGAACCATAGTGAGAGCCATGATCTCCAAATCAAGACTTGGAATAGTGGCAAATCTTCCCAGGAGTGGCCAGCCTGCCAAAATTACTCCAAGAGTACAGTGGCAACTCATCTGGGAGGTCATAAAACATCCTAGAAGAACATCCAAAGAACTGCAGAGCTCTCTAGCCTCATGACTCCACAATTAGAAAGAGAAATTCATGGGAGAGTAGCAAGACAGAATCCGCTGCTATCTAAGTGTAGCATCAATGCTTGTCTCACACTTACAAATCATACCTGGATGAAGCCCAAGCCTTTTGGCATAATGTTTGATGAACAGAAAAATCAAAAATGAACTCTTTGGATAACAGAGGTCCTATTATATCTGGTGTAAAGCACATTCAGCATTCTACAGTAAGAACATCATATCAACAGTTAAGCATGATGGTGTGGGAATGCTTTGCTGCCTCATGATCTGGAAAACTTGCCAGTATTGAAGGGGTCATTAATTTTGCACTGTACCAGAAATTCTTAAACAGAATGTCTAGTCATCTGTCCATGAGCTAAAGCTAAAAAGTAATTGGGTTGTGAAGCAAGACAATGATCCCAAACACAAAAACAATATACCTGAATGGCTGAGTTTTGCATTGTCCTAGTCAAAGTCCTGACTCAATAGTGATATTGTGGCAGGGTCTGAAATGAGCAGTTCATGCATGGAAACCTGTGAATCTGTCTGCATTAAAACAGTTCTACAAAAGATGAGTGAGCTAATATTATTCAAAAGCAATGTGACAGACTGATCTTAAATTATAAGGAAGAATGGGGCAGTTACTTTATCACATGAGTGATATAGGTATTGGATAACTTTCTTAAATTTAAAAAAACAAACAAAAACTGTGCTATGTGTTTACTCAGGATCCCTTTGTTTAATATTACATTTTGTTTAAATATCAGAAACCATTCGATGTGACACATATACAACAACAGGGGAAATAAGAAGGTGGGGGGGGAATGACATTTTCACATCACTGTATTAAGTGTCTCTCCTGAGAAAGGCTTGCAGAAATTGAGCTATGGAGCACAAGTTGGCTGACTGATGCCTGCTGTTGCTCCGAGGGGAATCTGAAAGGTTCTGCTGGAGGGTTGCTATGAATTTTAGTTGCACTGGCAGTGGGGACTATGTAGAATATAAAATACACTAACCTGCATACATGCATAATAATCCAGTTACCAACATATAGACCAGCTAGAGACCAGGTGTAAGTGTTTGTGTCTAATGTATATGTTAGTTATTTTACTGTAAACCCCAGTTCTTAGTAATTCTGACACTTATTTTTGAAGCATATGGATGTCCTAAAATGCAGAAACAAACATTCATGTGTTCGAAACGTCCAAATCCCAATTTTTCAAAGGAAAGATTTGGACATCCGATTCTGCCGTACATCCAAATAGCAAGTGGGAGTGTTGTGGCTGTGTTTTGGGAGGGACTAAGGAGGGCCCGAAATCAGGATATCTAACCGCAATTACTGAAGCGGAAGAAACATCCAAGTCTAGAAAGAAGGACATACTTATTTAGACCTGCTTCAGGAATGTTTATTTAAGCTTGATGAATCGCCTTTTTTAACAAATAAATCAAAGCAATTTACAAATATTAAAAACACATGAAAAATGGAAAAGAACGCGAATAAATAAATAGAAAAGAAAATAATCGCATCAAAAGAGAGAAAAATATAGCTGCATAACTGCTACATCTTCTTCAGGTACCCTCCATCTACAAAAGCAGAAACACACTAAATAGTATTTTAAAAATATGCTTTCAAAGCCACTTTAAAGTTTTTTTAATGAAGACTCTGCTCTTATAATCAAGGAAGACTTGTATATAAGACAGAACCAAATATACAAAGGAAGACTGGTATATAACATGATTCCACAAAGATGGAACGAAGAGATAAAATGCACTTTTTCTTGTTGCTTCATAATATGCTTGTCTGGGATTAGGCAAAACATGTCTGTGATCATTGAGTGAGCGCAGACAACGTGCCAGAGTATAAGGGATAGTCAATGATGCCAATCAGGCAGCCCCGTATGAATCAATTTGTGCGCCAAGGTAAGAAAACTCTTCAAAATACAGCAGCTCATTTACTTTCACACCAGATGTTCTGATCATATTACTCCTTTGTTGCTGCAATTGTATTGGTTACCTATACATTTGAGGATACAGTTTAAAGGGGTGTTTTACTAAACATTAGCTTGAGTTATCTGCAGCAGAGCAGGGCCCATTTTATTCCCATGGGCTCTGCTGCAGATAACTCGAGATAATTTTTAGTAAAACACCCCTTTAAACCCCTTGCTATAAAAATAGCAGACATAGATTTCAAATATTCCATTCACTATATTACAAATTAACAACTACAAATAAAGCAAAAACAAACAAAAAAATTAGCACAGCTACCACACTACTTTATCTTAAAATACACATAAAATTCGTTTTTCTACCTTTGTTGTCTGGCCATGTACTTCTTTTCATTTGTGTTGGTCCCAGTCTCTGGTTTCTATTTTCCTCGTCTTCTCTTAACTCTATTGCCAGGATTTCCTGTGTGTCATTTTTCTCTCTTCCTTTTCCTTTCAGCTTTCTTCAATTTTATTTTCTGCCTTTATCCACGTTTAGTTCTTTCTTACTATCCAGTCTTCCAGCGTTTCTCTCCTTGCCATCTCTCTCCATCCAGCATCTCTCTCTACTACTACTACAACAAATAATTTCTATAGCACTACCAGCCGTACGCATCCTTGCCAATTTTCTCCCCATTAGCATTTCTCCCCTTGTCCCCTCTCTCCCCATCCAGGGGCGACCAAATCTAAGGACGACCAAATTTAAGGATTTGGATGTCCCTGATGGTATTTTTGAAACATAAGATGGACGTCCATCTTGTCTCAAAAATACGGGTTTCCCCACCCCTGGATTGGGATGTTTTGCGAGGACGTCCTCATCAGAACTTGGACGTCTCTTTCGAAAATGCCCCTCCACGTATCTTTGTGAAGTAGCACTTACTTATGGGGTCCTTTTACAAATTGCACTAGCGTTTTTACTGTGCGCTAAAAATAAGTGTGCACTAAACGAAAGAGATGTCCAAATATTCATAGGGGCGTCTCCAGCATTTAGCATACGCCAAAAACGCTACCACGCCTTTGTAAAAGAACCCCTATGTTCTTAAACTAGACGGCCCGTTATAAAATTACCCTTATTTTCCTCATGGGCATTTATACCTGATCCAAGGCATGCATAACTGTTAGCTAACTGAGGGGTCCTTTTACAAAGGCAAGCTAGCATTTTTAGCATTCACTAAAAACAAGAGTGTGCTAAATGCTAGAAATGCCCATATATTCCTATGGGTGTCTCTAGCATTTAGCGTGCAATAAAAATGCTACCGTGCCTCTTTGTATTTCTCTTTTTTTTATTTTATTGATATTTATTTTAACATTACAAGATTAACTTGCAAACAGCAACACAGAGAAAATCAAAATATAAGAAAATATCCATCACAAATTATTTGTATGCTCTCTTTCTTAGACCACTAATAAAAGAAAATGAAAAAGGAGAGAGGAAGTATTACAGAGGAGGAGATCATTAATTATGAAAAGAAATATAAAAAGAAAAATGTCTAGCCTGAATATTCCATCTTCTTCAAATTCTTAATCAGTTATCAATCAAACTATTTGGTTATTCTTTTCATTTCCAAACAAGTTCGAAGTTGTTCTGGTTCAAAAAATACATATTTGTTACCCAAGTATCTTATAAGGCATTTACATGGGTATGCCAATAGAAATGTTGCTCCCAGTGCCACAGTCTCTTCTCTGAAAGCTAGAATTTTTTTCCTTCTATCTTGTGTTGTCTTTGTAACGTCTGGATATATCCATATTCTAGAACCGCAGAAAAGTTTTGTTGAGTTCTTAAAATACAGCTTTAATACTGCATTTAAGTCTTGCTCAAATACAAATGATGCAATTAAAGTTCGCCATATTTTAACTTCTGATATTGATTGTTCAAGTAAAGCAGTGATATCATGAACTCCTAAATCAGGAACATTTTCTAAAGGCAAACGTTCTAGAGTCTCGAGTCACGTAAAACAGAACATTTTCATCGACGGTTAAATTTTAGACTGTAGAATTTTCCTATGTCAGAAGGAATGAATGCATCAGACTTCTTTAAAAAATACTTAACAGAGATTCTTCGATTCCCCCCCCCCCCCCCCGAGGCTATTTCTCCATTAAATAAAGTCTATTACTTCCCTTAAATACTGCCTCTTTGTATTTCTCAACCGTCTCCTAGAAGCACATGAGGTTACCACAATGAATATGCATGAGATAAATATGCATTTCACAGCTCCACTATATGTAAATCAGTCTCATAGATATTCATTATGATAATCCTGAAAAGTCAACTAGCTAGGTGTGCCTCCAAAAGATGGTTTAGTTTAATAACTTTTTTTTAGATGTTAAGGGTAACAAACATCCAAATACAGTACAAAATAACAATGTTTTATAACTTCCATTCCATAGGAGAAACTATATAATATCAGACATTTAACTGGATAAAAATTGAATAATGTAGTAGTTCAAAAGCTTGAACTGAGTGAATACACAACAAGTATACAGATAAATGAGGCTTATATACACTTTAATGGAAGTTATATGAAAATGAATAGTAATTTGAAAAAAAAATGAGGAGGAAAGGGGGGGGGGGAAGGGAGATTTAGATATTATGCTCAGGTGGCTATTTAGTTGGATTTGATTCCAAAAATTGTTGCAAAGCTAACCAAATTTTATGATTAGATATCTGAAAATTAATAGTATTGGCTGTACAATATTTATGAATTTGTAAGACATTATTCCATCAAAAATGTATATTAAGTTGGGAATTATCCTTCCAATTGGATAGTACATATTTAAGGGTAATTGCTATCAATGTGTCAAAAAGTTTAGATTTGTAAACATCTAAAAAATGATCTAATGTCAATGAACCAAAGATAATCTTTTTAGGAGTCATAATTTCAGTAAAATTAAATATGGATGAAATAATTTGCCATACTTTGGTCCAAAATAAATTGGTACAACAGCATTCAAAGATTAAATGGAGAAGAGTACCTTGATGTTCATCACATGACCAACATAAGTTATCTTTTGACAGACCTGCTGCATCCAAATATCGGGTGAATGCAGCGATGATCACAGGATTAATACCCCTGATGCAGCGTTAGCGAAATGGGGACTCCCTGTTGGTTTGTTTTGGATATTGTGATGTCCAGACTTGAAGATGGAAGTGATCCTTTGCAGAAAAGATAAGTAGATCATAATTTTGTGAATAATTCGGATTGGCAATCAGACTGGACAAGCTTTTCAGTTTCTTTGGATTTCCTGTGATACATACTCACGTTTGGGACACTGACGGTTTTTTTTTTTTTGAGAGACTAGTTTGAATGCTCTGTCGTAGTGGAGTTTTTTTCAGCCATATGATGGTGAGCTGGTCCCACGCCTTAGAACTGTGGTTGGCTGGGTGGCTATAGTGAGGCTTTCTTCTCGTCATGATAGTGAGTATTTCTGTGTGTTGCTCTGTCAGTGCACCGACTTGAGTAAGTAAACTGATTAAATATTTTCTGATTTTGAATCTTTTGGACTTTTGTGGATTTTTTGCCATTAGTCACAATACTGACAGATTGGTTACCACCTTTCACACATACTGATATTTATGTTTTTTATGAATACAGTATAGCTGTCTTGTTGATATAATAATATTGCATGCACAACTGAACTTTTCTATGTGATCTCTCAGACTGCATGACTCCATATTTATCATCAAATTGTCTGTTGTGTTTTTATCTTTTTATCATATGTATGATTTTATAAATTGGCTTTGATTTGTTATTTTCAATAATTGTATGATTTTAATTAATTTCTTTGTTTGTATTGTAGTTTTACCCCTGACACAGCCTTTGGGCAAAACCTGACGATGTTGGATGTTTGTCTTTTAATAAACCACATTGTGCCAGTCTGGAGGGATGCCATAGAATGATAAATTAGATCTTACCTGCTAATTTTCTTTTAGCCCCTCCAGACCGGCACAGAGCCCCAACCTTGTTCTGATTTCTGCATGGTGAATGTGATGGATGCTCTGGAAGAAGATAAGGGGTCCTTTTACTAAGGTGCACTGAAAAATGGCCTGCGGTAGTGTAGACATGTGTTTTGGGTACGCACATAATGTGTTTTTAAAATTTTTGCCGAAAATGGACTTACGGCAAAATGAAAATTGCAGCGTGTCCATTTTGGGTCTGAGAGCTTACAGCCAGCCATTGATCTAGTGGTAAAGACTCACGCAGTAATTGGGTGGTAATGACCTATGCGAGTCAAATGCCACTTGACGTGCATAGCTGGCACACGCCAGAAAATTAAAAATATTTTCCGAACGTGCATAGCAGATGTGTACCAAAAATGAAATTACTGCAAGGGCCACGTAGTAGCCAGGTGGTTACTTGGAATTGGCACACATTGGGCGTGCATGGGCGCTTATGTGGCTTAGTAAAAGAGCCCCTAAGCTTTTCTTTTTGTGCTTGTGGTTTGGCTGTGAGGTGTATTGTTAAGTTCTGTTGTGGTTCATTATCTTTGGTTCCAACCCCCCCCCCCCCCCCCCAAAAAAAAGAGTGTTTTTGATGAGTCCAGTCGTAGTGGGCTTGGCTAGGGGAGGCCAAGATACTTTACAGGGCAGCAGCATATGGTTCTCTGGATTAGCTGTTGGATGGTCAGCTGTGAGAGGGAAGTGTGGTAGGCAGTGGAATTCCATTGGAAGCATCTGCTTGGCTATTCGAGGACTGACTAGGGGGACTGTACAGCACACATAGAAGTCAGTGGTTCTTAGTGTCCATCTGCTGGTAGGGTGCATAACCCATTCATCTGTGCCAGTCTGGAGGGATTAAAAGAAAGAAAATAAGAAGGAGAGATCTTATTTCTCCTTATCCATAGTGGGATATTGCTGTGCCTTATATATAGGCGCTTATACTTAAGATAACCATAGAGCTAATGTAACTGCAAGTCCTTATGAGTAGCAGGGATGTGCATTACTCACAGTATTCTGTAACTTAAATGTAAGTTAAGAAGGTATTGACAGACTAGCACTTAGACCCTATACCAGCATTTACATGCATAGATGAACACATACATGCATAAATGCAAGCATTATAAACATTTACATATGTCACATGCATGTAAATATGAGCACCTGGGTTATATAATTGCCACCACAATGACCCACATGTTTTTTAAGTGTTGACTGAAGTGTGGGAAGCATTTCAGATGGGCCCAATCAAAGTTTAGAAGGAAATCCTGAAAGCGTTTAGGGCCAAGCTGATCTTTTTTATGCCCTCCCTCACCAGGTAGGGGACCCACCAGTTCTTTATCCTTGTCCCCGGGAAAGTCAAGAGAAATAAAACACACACACACACACACGCATACACGACAAATATATACAGAGCCTTCAGGAGAGAGAACAGATCTCACATAATGGCTGTGAGGCCACTCAGAACTATCTCACAATTCCTCAGGTCCTCTGCTCTTTTATTAAGAATGCATTAAGTCATAAATTAACTGGTTACATCACAAATCATGAGACACAAATCATTGGCTAGATTATATTCTGCTTATATCTGCAAGTTCAGGGGTTCGGGGTACTTTCCAAAACTGCTAGTGGTTCCAGTAAAAATCTAACATTTATAGAAATGAGGAACTATCATACATCATTCCATATTACATCTGTATGCTCTTACTTCCCTATTCCCTTCCAAACATGCGTGTTCTTAGTGACTTCACAGAATCTGAACAAAACATTCATTACTTAAACTTATTGAAACTGTTAATTCATCAATCTGTAACTAGGTTAAATGAATCTGTCCTGCTCTGTCTTAAACATTTCTCAGTTTCACATTTTTAATGTTTAACTCTTGATATTCCCTTCTGAACTTGGGGTGCTATCGTTTTCATAATACATCCTTAATATCATCAGTCCCCCCCCTTTGATCATGTATTTGATCACATATTCATGTCAAGCAGCCTAATTCAATTCTAATGTATCAGTATCTTAGTTCTAGGCTTGGGTAATAAGTCTAAAGTCTTTTGCCATATAGAGCAACAAAAACTAAGCTGTACCTATGCGGTATTTAAACAGATATTAAAACTATGTAAGTTAAAATAAATTTAATAATTTTCAGTAGCCCCTCCTTCAATGCAAACAAGAAATGGAAATACATCATAGTAAGCATTTTAACAACAGAATTATAGTGATGATGATCATAAACATACTGACTAGCACATAAATAAAACAGAACCACTTTTTCCTATATATAAATATACTTTCATCCTGTCCAGAGCTTACTTACTGCATCTATAAAAAAGATTTAACAAACTCTTCACTTCTAGAAGGAACTACTGTCCACATATTCTCCTAAAACGGCTTCAACCAGTGTAGACTGGGGTAATTCTGGACTTCTGTAGGCTGTGCACAAGTTGCAGTATCAGAGTGTGGGTTAACCATGCTGGAATCTCTTATGCTCCCACTTTCAGTATTCCATTCCCTAATCCAGAAGCTTCCACCTCTGGACAAGGAGAGTGGTTAAGTTTCAGGTACAAGGCAGCATCTGTTGCAGTAGCCATGGTTCCCGTCTCTTATCAGCAGGTGGCACCTTCGTTTTCTTCACTGCATTTATCAGGTCTCATTTCAGCTGAACAGTAAGGAGAACAGGGAGAGAGGCTCTTGAAGTGAGCCTAAAATATGGAATAGACATAAGATTCAGGTGTCACGTTCACTAAACAGGAACTGGGTTTGTGAGCCCTTGGGCCACTGCCAAGGAGCAGCAGTGGCAGGCAAAACCACCCCCCACCAGAAGCAAGGCAGAACAGACGTATCGGCAAATCCAGGCAAGGTCTCTGGCGGTCAGCCAGCAAGCAGAAGACAGGTCCAGGCAAAAGTTCAAAAGGCAGCCGGCAAGCAAAATGAAGTCCAGGTCCAGGCAAAGGTTCAAAAGGCAGGCTGCAAGCAAAAACAAAGTCCAGGTCCAGGCAAAGGTTCAAAAGGCAGGCTGCAAGCAAAAACAAAGTCCAGGTCCTGGCAAAGGTTCAAAAGGCAGCCGGCAAGCAAAACGAAGTCCAGGTCCAGGCAAAGGTTCAAAAAGCAGGCTGCAAGCAAAAACAAAGTCCAGGTCCAGGCAAAAGTTCAAAAGGCAGGCGGCAAACAAAGCAAAGTCCAGGATCAGGCAAGGTTCAAAAAGCAGGAAACCAGCAAACACAGAAACAGGTCCAGACAAAGTCTCTCAGGCAGAAGTGCACAAGCACCCACGACCAGGGCCTAAGACGCAATGCAAAGGCAAAGCAGCCAGGTTTCAGAATGGCTAATAAGCCCAGCAGCACCTGGAGCTCAGCTGCAACCATCACCAGGAAACTACGGGTGCTGTGTAGGTTCAATCCGAGCAAGCAAGTCTGGCAGCCCGGAAGATCCGGACCGGACTAGGCTGAAATCTGGAACGGGTGATGGTCCACAGCAGCCACCAGTTCTGGCCACCAGAGGGCGAGGTGAGCACAGACGTAACATTAGGACAAGATGAAACACATTTCCTTAGAACTACATTCAATTAACACATATGTCTTTCATCTGACCTGTCACTTTTTCTTCATCTTCACAAACTTAGTAATAATTCCAATAATATACACAACAGGATTAAAGAAAAGAATAAATTCCTAAACCAATAAGTCCTCAAATGCAAGAAAAACAAACTTTAAGGTTCAGTCCCACAAAACTGTGCAGCAATTGTAGGCCGATGATCACGAGGACAGATGAGCCTACCCCAATCATTTGGCTCCTCCAGGTCGTTGATGATGAAGAAGAGATCCTGATGTTGTAAGTCAGACGATTCCTAGTACCAGAATCATTTAAGACTCCTGAGGCAGGCCTGTGGCCGAAACACGGTACTGTGTCGAGTCTGTGAATAAAGTGGTACTTTATACATCAGTATCCCGTCTCCCTGGAGTCATTGGTCCACTTTCCACTTCCTTTTATCTGTAAATCATGTTGATTCATGATGGGCCTCAGTACAATGTGTCTTCTTCGTGTTTTGTATAAAGTTTCAGTGAAGACTTGCTTTGTGGCACCTTTCATGTAGTCTGGCCTCCAATGAAAAAAACTGTGAATGGAAGGCCTCAACAAATATTAAAAGAAGGTTCTACAAAATATACAGCATTAATTCAAGACAGTGCAATCAAAGCATAAACTGAAGAGGTTACCAAAGGGAGAAAAAGAAAATGACATCAGTTTCTTCATAGTAATAAATTTGTTGCAAACAGTCACAAGCAGACATTTAAGCACTTAAACCCCCCTTTGGCAGCTTGGTATGTACAGGAATGACCCCCAAGTGTGGGGAACTGTGGAAGAGTTGACCTGCAAACTTGTCTTCTCTTTCCATGAATGAAAGACCTGGATCATTGTTTTTGTGTGTTGAGGATACTGTGGATGATACAAAATATACAGTTAAAGGATAAAACATTTTCCATAATTCTTCTTCAGTGTCTCTGCATTAGCAGGGTTTTTTTTTTTTTTTTTACAAGTTTTTCAAGTTCAGCCATTTCTGGTGACGGCTTAGGGCAATATTATTGATGTCCTCTTTTCTAATTAGGATTCATAACTGTTAACGATCCAGATAACTTTTTATATTTGAGGGATGTATAATAAAGTATAAAACTAAAAATAATTATAAATTGCTAAGGCATAACTTAAAAGTTTCTCTAGAATTAATTATTATGACAATCAAATAGGAAACTTTGTCAAAGCCTTCTAAAAGAAAAGATATGTATATAATGGCAAACATTTTTCTTTATTTCCCAAAGCAGTTTCTTTTGTCCCTGTGGGCTCTGATAGTAACCAGCCCAGTTCTTTTAAATTTTCATCAAATCAGTTTATACACTGTCACCTCTCAGGGGTGTCAGCTGGAAAGTCAGCCAGAATGTGGCAATTTCAACTAGAACACAGTTGAACAGGTTAACAGTGCAGCATCAGCAAAATAACTTCAATTCAAGACAAGTGCTAAACAAAAACAAAATCATTTTCCCAGAATAACAACTTATGCCTATAAGAAGCCTCAACTTGCGCTCATCCCCACAGCAGGATTCAAAACACAGTTCTTTGAAGGCAGAAAAATCAATAAAAAAAATAAAAATGCTCTGGGAGGATGTTTGAATCCTACCTTACTTAAGGACCTAACAGGGTGCACTAAATTTGAAAGGTCCTGATAAATTTAAGAGATTACTTCTAGAAAGAAAATACTTTTTCAGTAATGTTCATCTCTTCTTGTTCTATATTTCATCACTAAACAATGTGCATATCATAATCATTTGAACAAGTGCACAATCTACACCAACATTCATCTATACCAGCGCACGTACCACATCACCCACATCTACATTCCAACGTCCATCCCATCTCTACCATGCTGCCATCACAACCTTCAAAATGGCAACCACCAAACCACAGCAAATCACATTTCCCGCCATCAACATAACTTTCTCTCAGCAAAAATCGCCACCCACATATTTCCCTCAACACAGATCTCCCCCCAAAATGTCTCTTCAGTTCTATCACAGTTACTCCATGTGCTTCAAAGCATTGTGAATTACATTACACAACTGTACCCAAAAAAACAACCAGAAACCCCCTCCATCCACCATCTACAACCATTCACAGTCTTAAATTGTCCTAACTCACGGGCTCTTATTAAAACAAGCAAACACCGCATAATCAGTTGTTTTCCTAGATTCCTTTACCATGCCATAAAGAAATTTAGTACTCTGCATGAAATCTGTTATTCACAAAAATACAGGCAATTTGCACAGGGGAAGACACTTTTAAGATAGCTGTGATTCTTACAAAAATTATTTCCTTCCCTGCATAAATTAAATACATTTAAAAAAAATGTAATTTTCAATATTATTTCTATATAATTAACCTTAACTCCTATACAATGTAGATATAGCAACAACTCTGTTAATAGAATGTTTACATTCTTTTTAAAACTATTAACATACATAGTAACATAGTAACATAGTAGATGATGGCAGAAAAAGACCTGCATGGTCCATCCAGTCTGCCCAAGACAAACTCATATGTGTATACCTTACCTTGAATTTGTACCTGTCCTTTTCAGGGCACAGACCATATAAGTCTGCCCAGCAGTATTTCCCGCCTCCCAACCACCAGTCCTGCCTCCCATCACCGGCTCTGGTACAGACCATATAAGTCTGCCCTCCCCTATCCTCGCCTCCCAACCACCACCCCCTCTTCCCCCCAACTGCTCCGCCACACAATTTCAGCTAAGCTTCTGAGGATCCATTCCTTCTGCACAGGATTCCTCTATGCATATCCCACGCATGTTTGAACTCCGTTACCGTTTTCATCTCCACCACCTCCCGCGGGAGGGCATTCCAAGTGTCCACCACCCTCTCCGTGAAAAAATACTTCCTGACATCTTTCCTGAGTCTGCCCCCCTTCAATCTCATTTCATGTCCTCTCGTTCTACTGCCTTCCCATCTCCGGAAAAGATTCGTTTGCGGATTAATACCTTTCAAATATTTGAACGTCTGTATCATATCACCCCTGTTCCTCCTTTCCTCCAGGGTGTACATGTTCAGGTCAGCAAGCCTCTCTTCATACGTCTTGGAACGTAAATCCCATACCATCCTCGTAGCTTTTCTTTGCACCGCTTCCATTTTTTTAACATCCTTCGCAAGATACGGCCTCCAAAACTGAACACAATACTCCAGGTGGGGCCTCACCAACGTCTTATACAGGGGCATTAAAACCTCCTTTCTTCTGCTGGTCACTCCTCTCTCTATACAGCCTAGCAATCTTCTAGCTACTGCCACCACCTTGTCGCACTGTTTCGTTGCCTTCAGGTCCTCAGATACTATCACCCCAAGATCCCTCTCCCCGTCCGTGCCTATCAGACTCTCCCCGCCTAACACATACGTCTCCCTTGGATTTCTACTCCCTAAGTGCATCACTTTGCATTTCTTCGCATTGAATTTTAATTGCCAAACGTTAGACCATTCTTCTAGCTTCTTCAGATCTTTTTTCATGTTTTCCACTCCCTCCGGGGTGTCCATTCTGTTGCAAATCTTGGTGTCATCCGCAAAAAGGCAAACTTTACCTTGTAACCCTTCGGCAATGTCACTCACAAATATATTGAACAGAATCGGCCCCAGCACCGATCCCTGAGGCACTCCACTACTCACCTTTCCCTCCTCCGAGCGAACTCCATTCACCACCACCCTCTGGCGTCTGTCCGTCAACCAGTTCCTAATCCAGTTCACCACTTCGGGTCCTATCTTCAGGCCGTCTAGTTTATTTAAGAGCCTCCTGTGGGGAACTGTGTCGAAAGCCTTGCTGAAATCTAAGTAGATGACGTCCATAGCACGTCCTTGATTTAATTCTCCCGTCACCCAGTCAAAGAATTCAATGAGATTCGTTTGGCACGATTTCCCTTTGGTGAAACCATGTTGTCTTGGATCTTGCAACTTATTGGCTTCCAGGAAATTCACTATCCTTTCCTTCAGCATGGCTTCCATTACTTTTCCAATAACCGAAGTGAGGCTTATCAGCCTGTAGTTTCCAGCTTCTTCCCTATCCCCACTTTTGTGAAGAGGGACCACCTCCGCCGTTCTCCAATCCCTCGGAATCTCTCCCGTCAACTCTACCAGAGTGGGTACCAGGCTCTTGTAAATCCCTCAAAACCCAGGAAACGTGTTCGCCATCCCACTGCATAATGCAGAGACAAAAACAGTTAGTACTTATTGGTCTGGTCAATCAATTTGTCCCTTACTGCAACTTTCCATCTGTTGGGACACATTTCCAATTATTTACAATGTCAGTGCATATTCATACCTATATAAGAGGTTCTTTACCTTAGCACACAAAGCAGAATAATAATCACAATATAACTTAAAATCTTTTATGCTTTCCTTATTACATGTTTCCTGTCACTAAAGGAAAAGGATGTGAGCACTAAACCACACAGAAACAAGCAGACTTAATTTAAAAATATCATTTCATTTCAGCAACACTCAGGAAATTACAAGAGGACCTTACGAGACTGGGAGACTGGGCGTCTAAATGGCAGATGATGTTTAATGTGAGCAAGTGCAAGGTGATGCATGTGGGAAAAAAGAACTCGAATTATAGCTACGTCATGCAAGGTTCCACGTTAGGAGTTACGGACCAAGAAAGGGATCTGGGTGTCGTCGTCGATAACACACTGAAAGCTTCTGCTCAGTGTGCTGCTGCGGCTAAGAAAGCGAATAGAATGTTGGGTATTATTAGGAAAGGTATGGAAAACAGGTGTGAGGATGTTATAATGCCGTTGTATCGCTCCATGGTGCGACCACACCTTGAGTATTGTGTTCAATTCTGGTCGCCGCATCTCAAGAAAGATATAGTAGAATTGGAAAAGGTGCAGCGAAGGGCGACTAAAATGATAGCGGGGATGGGACGACTTCCCTATGAAGAAAGACTAAGGAGGCTAGGGCTATACAGCTTGGAGAAGAGACGGCTGAGGGGAGACATGATAGAGGTATATAAAATAATGAGTGGAGTGGAACAGGTGGATGTGAAGCTTCTGTTCACGCTTTCCAAAAATACTAGGACTAGGGGGCATGCGATGAAACTACAGTGTAGTAAATTTTAAACAAATCGGAGAAAATTTTTCTTCACCCAACGTGTAATTAAACTCTGGAATTCGTTGCCGGAGAAAGTGGTGAAGGCGGTTAGCTTAGCAGAGTTTAAAAAGGGGTTGGACGGTTTCCTAAAGGACAAGTCCATAAACCGCTACTAAACGGACTTGGAAAAATCCAAAATTCCAGGAATAACATGTATAGAATGTTTGTACGTTTGGGAAGCTTGCCAAGTGCCCTTGGCCTGGATTGGCCGCTGTCGTGGACAGGATGCTGGGCTCGATGGACCCTTGGTCTTTTCCCAGTATGGCATTACTTATAACTTCACTTATTATCAAAGTAAGTTAGGATTGACAGTCACTCTAGCATATTTCAAACAATAGACATGTACTTCCTTAAATCTAATCTAAGCAGGATGACAATGCAAAAATTCATTCACACATAACAGATTTAAAGTTGAGAAAGCATCATAAATTAGACAATTCAGTTACTGAAAGACCCCTTTTTTTCTTTTTGCTTACATAATTTTCACTGTAATGTGGTTTCTATAACCCGTAAACCCAGATGAATGCAAAGACAACTACATTCCCCAGAAATCTCAGAAATTAGCAAGAAAAAAAGAAAGAAAAAACAGTCCTTTGATACATTTCTTTAACAGATTCAAGAAAATACAAACACATTATCCCAAATCATAAGATTCTGTAGTTCCATATTCTTGCTCATATTCATCAAATACATATCAAAGCAAAGCTTTAGCAAATACAATGGCATTTTCTCTTACCCCCTGCCATTGAACTGAGTTTACAGCTTTCACAAATCACATAGCTTTGAATCATTTTCTCCATTTCACTTACAGATCGCTTAGCTGACTTCAATTGCAAAGTATGGTATGGCAAAGTCATAGTCTTTTAACCCTTCTTGCTAGGAAAGAGAAACTTCAAGACAATATGTTAACATTCATTCTTACGCTCTCCTTAAAATTCTACACATTTAAATATAGCACAGGGCTGTCATTTCAACTACTTTATTGCTTCCTTTTCTGTACCGCTGAGAGAGAGAGACAGACAGACACTTAAAGGACAGCAAACAGCGTTAGACAAGAGCATGCCAGCAAAAGACCTAGTCAGCCTAATCTGGCCACACAAAACTTAACAGCTAGTAGAAGACATATATACATAAACAGGACACTGTCTACAAACATAAAATTTTGAGCAGAATTTTAAATTTAATTAGGAATGTCTGACAGGTTGGGCTGAGTACTCAAGTTCTGCGCCCTCTGCATAAAAGTATTCATTAGAAGGGAATCCTCCAGTATTCTCTTTAAACAATTTAGAATGATCAAAATTCTCAATTTCAATGCATTGTTTTCTCTAGAATATTTATACTTGTTTTCTTTTCAGTTCCACTGCAATTTTTAACAAATAGCAGTGAAAGTGAAACAGTGCACTAAAACATTTATCAGCTCTCATTCCATATCCATGTGGTTTTCTATTGCTACAAATTCTACTAGTCATGGCTTTTCTGATTCCTTCCATTACACTTAGATTGCTGGGTTGACAGACAAAAACAAGATAACAAGATCTACCCCTAGTCATCATAAAGGAATAAGAATGAGAGCTTTCCCTGCCATGACCCTAATGCCGGCCGGTCCCAGCCACTCCTAACCCGTGGCTGTCTTTACTTCCTGCAGCAGTTTCCTTATCATTAGATATCTTAGAACAAAGAGACCCCATAATAATATAGTGGTATTACCTGAGTAGGGGTCTTCTTCCATTGACGTCTCCTAGGGATACAAGATCCGAGTCATGGCAGAAGATGTAAGCATTTAGGGCCAAGCTGATCTTTTTTATGTCCTCCTCCACCAGGTAGGGGACCCACTGTTATGATTCTGCCGACTTGGCAGGGAGAGAGGGGGGACGTCTCTTCTGATTGGCTGCCAGGGTTTATGCTGACATCTGTGAGTCTACTTAAGCCTGCGTGTTACTCCCTGCCTTGCTTTGGCGGTACTCACACTCTTGTGGTGACTTGAAAGCCGCAGCTCTTGGTCAGAACATGCTCTGTGCTCTGACTTTGATCTGAGTTCCCTGTTCAGGGATTTCTTTCCTTTCCCTTTGTTTGTGCTAGCTGGGGGCAGCGTGTGTGTTTAATTATTCTCTTGCCTCCAGCTGGGCTTCCCTTTGCTGGCTGCTGCTCTCTGTGGGAAGCCAGCTGCTTGTTCCTCAGTGGGGGCTGGGCTTTATTCAGCTTCCGTCTCAGCTAGGCTGCTTGTCTGAGAGCGTCCTCTCTGGTTGTTTGTTTACTCTAAGGATTTCTCTTCCCAGTGTCCTGGCCTGCTGGCTCAGTGAGTTTAACCCTTTGTGTACTGTGTGTTTTGAGTCCCTGCCTCTGACAGTGTGTTTATTCTATCGGCCCTGCTTCCCCTCGGGGAAGCGTTCTCTCTGTTTGTTTGTTGATTTAGGGAGCTCTCTCTCTCTCTCTCTCTGGTGTGCCTGCTGGCTCTACAAGCTTAACCCTTTGTGTTCTGGTTGCCTCTGTCTGCTGTGGGTTTGGGGCAAAGGCTTTCTGCCTTCTTTTTGTGTATGGTTCCTCTGGCTTCTGCCTGGGGCTTCCTAACCCTTTTGGGAGTTGCTGTGTTAGTTCCCCTGCCCTGCACTAGTACTCGGGGTGGGCATGGCCTGCTCTGGTTCTTTTGTTTCTCCCTCTGCCCTATCGCTGGTGTTCAGCGCGTATCTGACATTTTGGGGTGCCGGGGGGCCCTTTGGGTTCTTTCACACCCCTGTGTGTGTCTGGGTTCCTGTTCGGCCATGAGGCCCGCACGAGTGGTTCTGTGTGCGTGGGTTCCAGTTCGGCCGCGAGGCCTGCCTGTTGCCTATTTCCCTTCTTCCTGAGGGACTAAGGGGAGGGGTAGCTTAGGAGTATTGTGTAGCTGGGGTGTGTGGTGGTGGGTCGGTCTCCCCTTGGCCTGGGTTGGCACCCCGCTGGCCTCGGCCAGGGCCCAAGGGCTCACGACCAACTCAACGGATTACACCCACCAGTTCTTGTCCCCGGAGAGGTCAAGAAAAATAAAACACACACACACACACAAGATACATATATACAAAGGCCTTTGGGAGAGAGGACAGAGGGTTTCACATAATGTATCATACATAATTCCATATTACATCTGTGTGCTCTTACATCCCTATTCCCTTCCAAACATGCGTGTTCTTAGTGACTTCCCAGAATCTGATCAAAACATTCATTACTTAAACTTTTTGAAACTGTTAATTCAGCAATCTGTAACTAGGTTAAATGCATCTGTCCTGCTCTGTCTTAAAATTTTCTCAGTTTCACATTTTTAATGTTTAACTCTTGATATTCCCTTCTGAACTGGGGTACTATCATTTTCATAGTACATCCTTAATATTATTAATCTGAGACATGAGAAATCTGACTGCTGAATACTTCCTAGAAGCCTTGTCCTACCCCCATGTGGTTGAAAAGATGATGACAAAATGTCAGAACAGGTTGATATCTGGAATACATGCGTAGCAATGGCATTAGAAAAAAAACTGTTCCTCTAAAGAAGGTCCTATGCTCCACAAACAAACGTTCCCTGAGGTTCTCCCCAGAACTGCAGATACTTAAGCATCAAGGATGTCAACTTGAAAGAAAATGGAGAAAATCTCATCTAGATGAAGACAGGATCAACTGTAAGAAACATGTGACAATGTACCGCCAGGCTGTAACAACAGCCAAAAAACAATATTTTTCTGAACACATAGAACAAGCTGCAAATTCAACCAAGCAGCTATTTAAAATAGTATACGGCCTACTCAGATCCCACAATAGGACCAGCCTTCCCAGTCACAACTAACCAGCAATGATTTTGCCTCTTATTTTGCCAACAAAATTAAAGGTCTCCTACAGACAGTCCCATCAAAGTTCCTACCAACTAAAGAAGAGAACACTCCCTCTTCCCTGCCATGCATAGCCATCTGGGACTCATTCAACCAGGTCTTGAAAATATCCTGAAAGGTCTACAGCCTACAACCTGCCCTATTGATCCCTGCCCAGCAAAGATTGTAAAACGACCAAGCACAGGTCTCATTGAAGGGGCCACTAAAATTGTTAACTGCTCTTTTATGGAAGGGTAGCTGCCAACAACACTAACAAGAGCTGTGGTGTGCCCCCTATTGAAAAAAAGCTCACTGGAACAGGACAAGCTTGAAAACTACCAACCAGTCTCTAACATTCCTTTCCTGGCAAAACTTAAAGAACAGAGAGTCTGCACTCAACTCAACAACTGGCTAATTGAAAGTAATTGGCTAGATCCATGTGAATCTGGCTTTAGACCTGGAAATGAAACAGAGACCGTTCTTGTGTCCCTTCTTGATGATCTGCACAGAAACTGTTACAGGGGCTCTCCCTTGATATTAGTGTTGCTTGGTTTCTCAGCAGCCTTTGACACTGTGGATCATAATATCACGCTTACAAGACTGGCAGAAACAGGTATCAGTAGCACAGTATTAACATGATTCAAATCCTATCTGTCAGAGAGACAACAATTAGTTCTGTTCAGCAACAGCACATCATTACCTTGGTCACTGGACTGTGGGATGCCATAGGGATCCATACTGTTTCTCATTGTATTTAATATCTACCTCAAGCCTCTGGCTGAGCTGCTTTGGTCAATGCAAACAAAATTCTACATCTATGCTGATGATATGCATCTACTCATACTCATTGAACCAGATCTACCTACAGCTCTGAGTAAACTGACTGCCTGCCTAACCGCAACTCAGGAATGGGCAAACAACAACAAATTCTAAACCCAAAGAAAACAGAGATTCTTTGGGTACCAAACACAATAGACAAATACCCAACTTCAAAATACCTTTTGGGAAGTATGAACTCCCCCTGAAATCACAGGTCAGGAATCTTGGGATACTGCTAGACTCATCTGATCCCACAAATTCAAACAACCTTCTAAAATTGTCTCTAACACCTATGGCAGCTACAAAATCTCTCTGACCACAGTGGTCCATGCCATGTTAACATCATGACTAGACTACTGTAAACCCTGTACACTGACCAAACCAAGAAGAGTCTGTATCAGCTCCAACTAATTCAGAATGCTGCAGCACGACTGATAGAACACTGCAAGTGGCTTGACTACATTACATCCTTCCTTCAAAAGTTACACTGGCTACCAGTACCTTACAGGGCTAAATTTAAAACTCTGTGTTTGATTTTCAAGGTCCTCAGGCAAAATGGACCACAGTACTTAAAGAATAAGTTAGCCCTTTACACACCTTTAAGACCACTAAGGTCCTCTCAAGGATCAGCACTATCTGTACCCTTGTCAAAAGAAATTGTACAATGTGATACCTGCCAGTGAGCCTTCTCAGAAGTAGTCCCCATGCTCTTGAATTTACTCCCAGAGGGGCTACATGCAGTGGCGTAGGAAGGTGGGGGGGGGGGGAGGGGCGGTCCGCCCCGGGTGCATGTGCTTGGGGGGTGCTGGCCCCGCTGGTTCCCTGCTCTCTCTGCCCCGGAACAGGTTACTTCCTGGTCCGGGGCAGAGAGAGCAGGGAACCAGCGGGGCCGACGCAGCTCCGAGTGACGTGCACTTGGGGCGGATTGGCCCTCCCGCAGGTAAGAATGCGGTACGGGGGGGGGGGGGGGGGTTGCGCTCCAGGGGGGGTCTGCACCGCAGAGGGGGGGTCGCGCCGTGCTGCACCTGGGGGGGGGGTGCGCAGCTGCGACCCGCCCCGGGTGCCATTAGCCCTCGCTACGGCACTGGCTACATGTAACTCGAGACTACCTCTACTTCAGGAAGCAGGTGAAAACCTGGCTCTTCTCCCAAGCCTTTAATAAATAGGATGACTGATTATATACTAATTCTGCACCTGGGCTATCTTGCCACACGGACTGTAACTTAGATCAGTTCCTTATCTCTTGCTTAACTATACAACGAAAATGCCTTGAGTTTAGCTAACCATCAAATTATCCCAACTGACTCTGTGCAACACGTATTGTTCCTATCATACATCTCCTCTTGATCCCTCAGCTATATGGTAAGCTGTATTGTCACATGGTGTTTGCTGAACGGTTGGCTGTTCTTTTGTTCTCTCTGAAAGTTGACTGTGACCCCTGAGGCAGGTGCTTTGGCGCCGAAACATGGACCATGTCGGATCCTTGATATGAATATTCTGAATAAACTGGTTTTTGATATTATCTCCCTATTGGTTTGCGCATTTATCAGCCTCTACTTTTGCTGTTTTGCTAAGCTGTATTGTAGAAAATCTTTAGCATCATATCTATGTTAGTTGAATATTCTAATGCATGCTTATTAGGTGTATCATTAGTATTATGCTAACACTATATTATATCTCTGGTATCTGAATTCCAGTGCTGTTAAATGTGTATATTTTTGATACTGTTTCATGGTAGTTCTATTGCTAGGTTTCAATTTACTGTTTTCAAGTTTACCTCATTTATTGTATTTAGTTTACTCTTGGTTATTTTACTATTGTTATGCTGTTAACAAAATTGTAAGTTCTATGTTAAACTGTACCTGCTGTACACCACCTTAAGTGAATCTCTTCATAAAGGCAGTTAATAAATCCCAATAAATAAATCAAATAAATGCTCAGTAAACTTATTCTATCAAATGCCAGATACTAAAACAATGCGGCCAACAGTTGGCAGTCGGGGTTTTGAGCACTGGATACTCATCTCGAGACTTAAAGGGATATACCTTGAAAAAGTTCTGTTGGCGAAACACGTTTCGGTGTATTGCCCTATTTATTCAGCTTTATAAAACCTGATACAAGCTGTTATACTATTTTACCTCTCAGCTGACATGAAAACTTAAGAAAATGAAGTATATATTTTTTTATTACGGATATAGAGGCTTTTTGCTCAACTGTTGAAGATTCAACAGGTCCCCGTTTCATAACACTTTCTCAAGGGAGAGTATCACCATATCTCATTCTTAGCTACAGCGTCTGTGTGCGCTGTAGCTAAGAAAGAGATATGGTGATACTCCCCCTTGAGAAAGTGTTACGAAACGGGGACCTGTTGGGGTGCAAGAGTACACCAATGTACACAAGTTAAGTGCTGTGTGCATGTTTATAAGAATGGCGATGGTCAAGATTTTGAATTTTTAGAAGTAAATGGACACATTAGTGAATGAATAAATTGATATACTATTTAAACAGTGAACATATTAGGAGGTGGGGGATGAGTCAATGATTAAGAAGAGACCACGAGCAAGTATTCACCTTAGAGTGACATGAAAAAAGCCATGGCAGGTATATGAGACTCTACCTCACGTAACACTATAGAGTTGACCTGTTGAATACACTCGGTCATTAGTTTTTGTAATTTTGATTGATGCTGAGTGAGGCCGTAAACTGTTGAGCAGTATTTCTGGGATAAGCATCATAAAATGTATTGAACTTTTTGGGGATATTGCCAGGTATTTGTGACCTGGATTGGCCACTGCTGGAAACAAGATGATGGGCTTGGTGGACCTTTGGTCTGTCCCATTGTGGCAATACTTATGTACTTAGAATGTCAAAATGCCTTTTTATCGCTCCATGGTGCAACCACACCTCAAATACTGTGTGCAGTTCTGGTCGCCGCATCTCAAAAAAGATGTGGTGGAATTTAAAAGGTACAGAGAAGGGTGACAAAAATGATAAAGGGGATGGGACAACTAAAAGTGGCTAGAGCTTTTCAGCTTGGAGAAGAGATGGCTGAGGGGAGGTTTGATAGAGGTCTATAAAATACTGAATGGAGTGGAACAGGTAGACATGAATTGCTTGTTTACTCTCCAAAAATACTAGGACTAAGGGGCACGCAAAGAAACTACTTCAGTCAACATGTAATTCAACTCTGGAATTTGTTGCCAGAGAATGTAGTAAAAGCAGTTAGCTTAGCATGGTTAACCAACATTTGAATAATTTCCTAAAAAAAAAAAGTCAGTCCATAAGCCACTATTAAGATGGACTTGGGAAAATCAACTGCATATTTATAGGATAAGCAGCATAAAATCTGTTTTACTGTTTTGCCAGGTACTTGTGACCTGGATTGGCCACTTTTGGAAACAGGATACTGGGCTTGATGAACCTTCGGTCTGTCCCAGTATGGCAACACTTATGTTCTTATTTTCTTATGTATGTTTCTTCAGATTGCTGGTCTCCCTGTTTTGCTACACTGCTGATTTGCATATTGCCACCTATTGTGGTTTGCTTTAGATGTGGGAGGGTCATCTGGAACAATATCATTATCAATATGATTTTTATAGACCGCAGTTTCCCTGACATATGTTCAACACAGAGTATAATTAATAAGTTAAAATTATAAATTATAAAAATAAACAAAAGTCTGAAAAGGAATTAACAAAAACATAAATATTACTTATCAAGCAAGAAGGTTTTAACCATATTGCATAATTACAAATAATTTTGTTATCCTAACATAACAAGGAAAAGTAGGCATAGACTAAAAAGAAATTAACAGGCAACGTAAGTATTACTTATCAAAAAAGAAGGTTTTAAACTTTTTATGAAATTTCAAATAGTTATTTTCAATCCTAACACAAGGAAAATAATTCCAGAGAAAATGGTGTTAGCCACAAAGCGCACATCTCTGATGACAGGAGGGCGAAAAGCATGCTTGTCACACAGGTGAGAGGAGAATTTATGTAGCAGAAAGGAAACAATATTTATCAAGAGTTCAGAAGTTGAGCCATATAAAATCTGATGAAATAAACTAGCAACCTTAAATAAAATTTGTTTACTTACTGTCAACCAGTGCAGTTTAATGATATAACTAGATACACTTGTAAGCTTACTAATTCTAAAAATTAAATGAGCCACTGTGTTTTGGAGAGGCTGACGTTTCCTTAAATATTTGGAGAATGAACCCAAATAAACAGCATTGCAGTAATCCAGATGAGGAAAAATTAACATTTGGACTAAAAGAACAAATGTGTCATGTTAAAAAAAAAAACCAAAGATCTTATAAGATGCAGTTGCCTTAACCTAGAAACAACTTTCTACCACAGATGGCTAACCTGGGGGGGCCATAGGACAAGGAAGAATCAAGATTACTCCCAGTACTCTGGACTCAGTCTCAACTAGGCATATGCATGATAGAGGATGGTAGAACAAGTCCTGAGTTTTTAAAGCAAAGTACTTTTATTTTATTGGGATTCAGTTTTAACTTATTACTCAAAGCCCAGTCCAAAATTCTGTTAATACCTGACAGAACGACTTCCCTATGAGGAAAGGCTGAGAAGGTTTGGGTTCTTCAGCTTGGAGAAAAGGCGGCTGAGGGCTAATAAGATAGAAGTCTACAAGATAATGAGTGGAGTAGAGCGGACAGATGTGAAGCGATTGTTTACACTTTCAAACAACAAAAAAACCAGGGGACACAAGATGAAGCTAGAATATGGTAGATTTAAAACAAATAGGAGAAATTTTTTATTTACTCAGCGTGTAGTTAGACTCTGGAACTCGTTGCCGGAGAATGTAGTGACAGCAGCTGGCCTTACGGAATTTAAAGGGGATTTGGACAGATTTCTGAGGGAAAAGTCCATTGAACATTATTAATTTTTTTTTTTTTGGGGGGGGGGGGTGCCGGGCTCTTGAAGCCTGGATTGGCCGCTGTCGGAGACAGGATGCTGGGCTTGATGGACCCTTGGTCTTTTCCCAGTATGGCAGTGCTTATGTACTTATGCACTTAACACAAATAGCTAAATTTAAAATATTAATTGGGACAGATATTAACAGCAGAATATCGTCAGCATGAGACAAGCAGTTCCCCTGAACTTACTTTAATTTTTCCTGATGAAAGCCATAAAAGAAATCAAATAGCACTGGGGACAATGGGGACCCCTGAGGGACCCCACAGCCTGGAAACCAGGCATTGGAAAATAGTTTATTTTGATGTACACAATAGCTGCAATTAAGAAGAAACTCCTGTACCCAATTTAAGACACTTCCTGAAATACCAATATCTGTTGTTCGTTCAAGTAAGAGATAGTGGTTGACAGTATCGAATACAAATTGAGGCAAAAAAGCATTCTGTCTTTCTGTCTGCTTTTGCTGTGGGTGCAAACATGATTACATATATATTGTGGTTCACCACAAAAATGAGAAAATGGTCTGATAATTAGAAAAACAAACCAGTAACAGGGCATCACCTTGACAACTGCTACCCGTTTAATCTAATAAAGTAGGCTGTAGAACAATAGTTACAGCAAAGACTGAGGAAGGTAACATCTGGGAGCAAGTAAGTGCAAATGTATATTTTGTTTCTTTTATTACATTTCATTGATGTACATACATCCATGTTTTATACACACTAAATCAATTTTATACACTTAAACAATGGGCTTGTATGGGTAACTTTACATTTATACAAATAAAAAAACTGAAAATAACTTCAAAAGTAAAAGCTAAATGAAATGAAAGCACTGAGGGGGCTGCATAACCCTATAAATAACACAAGGCCTAGAAAACAATGGCATAGTTCAATAACAGGCAATTAATTATGACACTGTATTGTCTAGATCACAGAAAGACTTTTTGAAATTCAAATGATTTTCTCTGTGACTTGATAGCGTATCACTGTTGCCCTGAACTACATGGCCTGTACAGAACAAATCACTGCTGATGACATTAGTCAAAATGTATTAGCCCTCATTAAAATATCTTTGCTAAATTACAGCATTAAATTGCATGGATAGGCTTCACATTTAATGGATCAAGGGCCATTGTTAACTTGAGACTAAAATGTATTTCCTCTCATCTTAGAAATATAATGCTACAGTGTTTGTCATTATTGGGTAAGGAGCATTATATTTTGAAAAACATAGCCAGAGACACAAATCATAGGAATGTCATGTTATCAAAGGAAGTGATGGGATTTGCTCTCTAGTACAAGAAATGTAATTGCAAGATACTTTTTTTTCAATGATTTTTATTGATTTTTATAACAATTCAATTAACATGCATGAGAACATTAATATAACAAACGTTATAAAAAGTATAACAGTTGCAATGTAAATAATCAGGAATATAACTAGAATATGAGGGGTTACAGAGAGGGGTAGTATTTAATGAGGACTCCAAAATTTATTGTATGGTAACCATAATTTCTGGAAATGAGAAAAGCAATGGGATTTCCTTGCACCTGATTCCTCATCTGACCGGATGGCAAAAAGATGATTCTAAACCAAAGTGGGAAAAACTTCCAAAGTAGTCAAAAGCAGAAAATCAAGAGTGGAAGAAGTAGTTCCAAGTACAACTAGAAGTCCAATATCTTCAAACAAAAGTTTATTCTCCAATAGAAATAACATACATCGTCCAGACCCTACATGGCCTGTGTTTCTTCAGGGGTCACAACTTTATGAGTTGCTAACAACAATGTGGAGAATAACTACAATATCAGGAAAAGATACAGCAAAGCAGTATCTGCAGTGCAGCGACTTTGTTTAACAAAGTGAAAATGCTGAAACACAAGCCGTGTAGGGTCTGGATGGTGTATGTTATTTCTATTGGAGAATAAACTTTTGTTTGAAGATATTGGACTTTCATAAACATGATTTTATCACTAATGTACATTTAGGTTTTTATTATTTTTCCAATGAAGCACAATAATGTGAGAGGCAGTGCCATCATTATAACAAAGAGTTTATGAAATGGTTCTTGAATAGAAAGATCGGTGAAGCAGAATGGAGAATAACAATTGGGTGCAAGATACTTTATTTGACAGAATTTCTCATACAAATTTGTGCCTAACAATCATATCCAGGACAAAAATACAGCACCATACATTTACCGCCCGATATTTAAAACCATTTAACCGGCCAGGAGCTACTCCTGGCCGGTTCAATGGCATTTAACTGGCTATCCAACAATATTCAGTGAGAGATAGCTGGCTGTCTTCCAATGAATATTTCTGGTTAGTGCTTAGCCGATTATATCACACAATATAACCAACTATTTGCCAATATTCAGTGCATTGCTGGCTAAGGGCCCTGTTTACTAAGCTGCACTGTAGGCGCGCTAACTTTATAGCACATGTTAAAAATTAGCGCATGCTAATGCTAGAGACACAGGGCCCACACGAAGTACAGTTGGCTACCGCAGAAGCCCAGCGGTACTTCCCACCCCCAGCGTCGCCATATCCTGTGCTACAAAAATATATTTATATTTGTAGTGCTGGGGTGTACCTGGCAGTAATTGAGCAGTGCCATGCGCTGCCCGGTTATTGCTGGGTTAGCGAGGGAGCTCATGGTGGTAAGGGCTCCCCCCGAAATGGCTGCATGACAAGTCCTTTACTTGTCGCAAGGCTATTCCCTGCAGAAAAGCAAGACTACCCTTTCACCAGCTGCGGTAAAATGGGGGCCTTGGTGCATGTCAAAAACATGCACCAACGCCAGCACAGGCCCCCTTTTTCTGCAGCTTGGTAAAAGGGGACCACCTATATATTTATTTTTGTTACATTTGTACCCCATGCTTTCCCACTCATGGCAGGCTCAATGTGGTTTACATACACAGATACTTATTTGTACCTGTTTTTTGTTATTCTTTTTTACATAATCAGGTTTTTTGAGTATGTATTTGTGGTATGTGTAGAATTTAGTGGTAACCACAAGCTGTATGAGATTTATAAGTGAGTGTTACTCAAAATTAGGATTCATATTATAACTGCAGTTACTTGTTGTGGGGTATAATAAGAACTAACTGTTTTATGGTTTGAATGCATAGTTGACTTAATGAGATCTGTTTTTGAAAATTTGAAACATCATTAATTGTAAGTTGCATTATAAGTAACAGTAGGTGTGTGCGCATACATTTTGAGGAGGTGGAACACAGGCTGTGCTATGATGGTTCCATCTAAACACTACCACATGCTTTCCCTGGGAACGCTATGGGTGTAATGGATATGGACTGAGCACAATCTAAAATTTAAATAATTATATTAACGATTATATGTATGAATGGTTATTTAGTTTAATTTTTCCCAAGTATGTTTTGGTGGAAGGTTAAATTTTAAACCAGCCAACAAAGATCTGGATATTCAATGCTGGTCACCAGAAACAGCCCAGCACTGAATATCCGAGCTCAGTGCTGACTGTGGTAGGCAGCCTGGCTACCTCCTGTGGTCTGAGCATTGGCAATATTAACTGAAGACTTCCCAACTCCACAGTCAATTGGGTTTTCAGAATATTTTCAATGAGTAAGTATGAGGCAAATATAGTTTAATTGATTACATCACTTGATATACCACACTTCAAATAGACCAGAGTGGTTTACAATTTTAAAATTAAATTGAATGGAACACCAGTCAGTAAAGTAAAGTAACAGAGACCCGGTATATACAAATTTCTTAAAAATGTCCTAAAAACCAGACTTACTGTTGGATCATGAGAAGCACTCTGGGAAGCCATTTGTCTGCTTGTCTAGGATTGTCAAGAATGAGCTTGACTATTAATGGTCAATTTTTATATTCCGGTTAATTGGGACACATCAGGACTATAGTACATTGCCTCAACTAAGTAGCTGCCCCCCCCCAAAATGAAGTTGACATGCTACCATTATAAAAAAGAGTCAGTACAAGTGATAGATAAAAGTCATAACAATTATTTATTGTCCAAACACAGAAGTGGAAGAAAATTAAAACAGTACAGTACAGTTTAATTGCAAATTATACATTTCTTTGGTAACACAAAAGTTGAAATAAAGGAAAAGGAAACATTTAAATTTGCACAAATTAAAAGAAAAGTTTCTCATTCAAAACAGCATTAATATTGGAGGTATCGATCAAGTGCACCTTGACAAGCTGTCTTCGTTGACTGCAGCTGGAAAAATAATTGCCACAGGTCTCTAAAGCAGTAACCGGACTGCCTTCATTGTCTTCCTGCATGAAAAAAAAAAGTTTTACTCCAGAAATAAATCTCCTGTCATCCTCTCAGTTAAAGGCCACTCGTTTATCAATTTCTCTTATTGTTGTACAATGCATGCTATTGTGGATTTTGGCAGTCCTGTAATCTGTACCAGTTGGCACTGACCGGTGTTTGGAGGTTGTTTTTTCAGTTCTTCTAGCAAGGCGATTTTGTCTGTGAGTGTTAGGTCTTTCCTTGGAATTTTTTTCAGCACACACCACAGATGGAATACTACACACCCTGTAGCAGCCCATCAGGCTTATTTTCGAAAGAGATCGCTGGCGATCTTCTGACACAAATCGGGAGATTTCCGGCAATCTCCTGAAACCGGCCAAATCGGTATAATCGAAAGCCGATTTTGGCAGGCTTCAACTGCTTTCCGTCGCAGAGCCAGCAAAATTTCAAGGGGGCGTGTTGGTAGGGTAGTGAAGGCGGGGCGGGACAGGGGCGTGCTTATGAGATGGCCGGCTTCACCCGATAATGGAAAAAAAAAGCCAGGCTTGACGAGCATTTCGCCGGCTTTACTTGGTCCCTTTTTTTTCATGACCAAGCTTCAAAAAGTAGCCCCAACTGACCAAATGACCACTAGAGGGAATTGGGGATGACCTCCCCTTACTCCCCCAGTGGTCACCAATCCCCTCCCACCCAAAAAAAGAAATCGAAGTGCTCGTCAGGGACGTCCTAAATCAAAACTATTTTTGCTGAGTTTTTTCAGTAGTACCAGTGGGAGTTGAACAGGCCTGGTGCTCTAACCACTTGGCCACAGCTCCACTTACTTGGATGTCCCTCCCTTTTGATTATGCCCCTCCAGTTCTCTCTCAGCCAATCACAGACAGGAGTCTCTCTCAGCCAATCACAGCACATTTAGCTGTCTGAGTGGCTGAGAGAGACCCCTGTCTGTGATTGGCTGAGAGAGATCTGAAGGGACATAATCAAAAGGGAGGGACATCCAAGTAAGTGGAGCTGTGGTCAAGTGGTTAGAGCACCGGTCTTGTAATCCCAAGGTAGCCAGTCCAAATTCCACTGGTGCTACTGAAAAAGCCAAGCAAGCACAGTTTTGATTTAGGACGTCCCTGACGAGCACTAAGATTTTTTGTCCACTTTTTTTGAAGCCGGCCATCTGTAAACCCGGCGATCTTAACAGTTGACCTAAATGTTGAGATTTAGCCGGCCCCAACCATATTATCGATAATACGGTTGGCACCGCCCCTTTGTGAGCCGGCCATAAAGATGGCTGGCCATATAGATGGCCGGCGCCGTTCGATTATGCCCCTCCATATAAACTTCAGGGGTTGGTGATGTATCAATGACATTTATGTACGTTACTACACCAAATAAATGACTTGTTGTCCCAAAAAAGCAAAACCATTGCACTTTTGCAACTATGCTTTGGAGGAGTAGCCTAGTGGTTAATGCAGCAGACTTTGATCCTGGAGAACTGGGTTCAATTCCCACTGCAGCTCCTTGTGACTATGGGCAAGTCACTTAATCCTCCATTGCCCCAGGTACAAAGTAAGTGACTGTATATATGTAAACCATTTTGAACGTAGCTGCAAAATACCACAGAAAGGCGGTATATCAAGTCCCGTTTCCCTTTCCATTATCCTGGTTTGGGGCCAAATAAGCTTCTTCCCTCGATTAACTGGTGTCCCAATTAACCAAATTCACTGTACATAGTTATATATGGGCCATTACTCAGCCCATGGTAGTCACTGTTTCTGTTAGTGCTGATCACTGTGGGAAGAATTAGGACATTATGTTCAGTGCTGGCACTTGAATATCCAGGTTTTTGACAGTAACTGGGTATTATGCAGGTACAGGTGGTACTTAATGCTGTACCCACATAGCTATTTTTTACTTATTAGGATTTATTTACTGCCTTTTTGATGGAATTCATTCAAGTTGGTGTATAGTAAGAATAGATCAAATATGAGCAATATGCAATTACAGCAGTAAAAATATTCAAATAACAGTATACTACTTACAATGTCAACACAATACGTAATAGAACATTTTAATTGACAGTGAAGGGTATAAACAAAGATGTAACATATAGATAGGTAAGAGAGTAAGAAGAGTTAGAAAGTAAGGTGACTGATTTAAAGAAAGTTGCACATGAGGTCAGAGAGATGGTTAAATATTATCTCAGCTAGGGTAAGAGTGAATAAACATGCCCTGCTGCAGTATTTGTAGCCCGTGTCACACCTTGTGTGTGTGAGTGAGACTAACAAGTTAAATGAGCTAAATGAACATAGTTAGGACTGACTTTTGTGCAGTCCAGCATGCCTGACTAGCTATCTAGGCACCAGTACAAAATATAGGCAGAGCCCAGATAATTTCTGGGTCTGCCCCTGGCACTAACCAGAGAGTGCAAAGGATGATCAGAGGATCTCTAATTAGAAAATGGATGGTAAGTAAAAAAAAACCCTAAACTTAAATGGCTGCATGTGTGTGGATGTGTCAAGTGATGCTTAGATGGCGACTCTGGCTGTGATGAACTAGGGCTAGTGACAAGCAGACTTGTATGGTCTGTGTCCTGTATATAGCAATGTGGTTTAGGATGGTCTGAAAAGGGATTCAACAGCAACTTCAGTGGCTGGAACTTGATGACAGTGCTGGACAGACTTTTACAGTCTGTGTCCTGCAATTGACAAGAAAGGCTGGATTGGGCTTCAACAGCAACTCCAGTAATTGGAACATAGGTACAGGACCGAGTGGACTTCTAAGGTCTATGTCCCATAAATGCCAAAGAAAGACCACGATTAAGGATTTTACATCACGTTTATTGTTGATTTAATGATAATGAGTGTGACAGATGGGCAGACTAGATGGACTGTTCAGGTCATCCGCCGTCACTCACTATGTGCTGCAGCAGTCAATGGAGATATTCAGACGCACTTTCTGGGCTGGCTGCTGTGATTTAGCTTGGCAGGTGTATCTCCTGCCCAGTGAATTCACTTTGCAAATCAACCTGACAGTAAATGACAACAGATAAAGACTTAAGATCCATCTACTGTGGTCTGCCCTCTCAGATGGCTACAGTTGCACCTATCCAGGGCATTTCTTCCAGAAAAAAAGGTGCCGTACTCAAATGCAAGATCACCCCACCCCACAATATCCAGGCCCCCTACAACCAGTCACAGAAGCTATTACAAGGCAGAATTGGTGTGTAGAGCCTGACCTCTTTCATTAAAGCTTGGGGACCATGGGTCAATTTTAGCAGACAATGGAAAAGGTGCCGGTACTCAGTACCCCCAAGTACCCCCTCAAAAAAACCCTGTATGTACCATTCTGTACAGATTATACCTCTCTATAGCTTTTTTCAACCTGATGATGATACCACTAGCCAAACTACTAGCCAATCAGAACGTTAACCCCTATATATATATGCGGACGATGTTACGATCCACATCCCGTTCAAAAATAACCTAAACGAAATAACCAACGAGATCAATCAGAGCCTCCAAATCATGCACTCTTGGGCGGACTCATTCCAGTTAAAATTGTAAGCGGAAAAAACTCAATGTCTAGTTCTCACTTCCCAATACAACACAAACAACTACCCTACCATAACCACACCTTACTGCACACTCCCCATCTCAGAAAATCTGAAAATTCTTGGAGTCACTATTGATCGAAACCTCACACTTGATACCCACGTGAAGAACACAATGAAAAAAATGTTCCACTCGATGTGGAAACTCAAAAAAACCTTTTTTCCCAAGATACGTCTTCCGCGCCCTAGTACAGTCACTAGTGATAAGTCACCTGGACTATTGCAACGCTTTGTACATAGGATGCAAAGAACAAACCATTAAGAAACTCCAAACAGCCCAGAACACTGCAGCCCGACTCATTTTTGGAAAAACCAAATACGAAAGCGCAAGGCCCCTAAGAGAGAAACTGCACTGGCTCCCGCTCAAGGAACGAATTGAATTCAAGATCTGCACGACCGTATACAAAATCATTCACGCAGACGCCCCACTCTACTTGCTAAACCTAATAGACTTACCACCCAGAAATGCCAGAAGATCAGCCCGCAAGTTCCTCCATTTGAACTTCCCCAGCTGTAAAGGAATTAAATACAAACAGGCATACGCGACTACCTTTGCGTACAAAAGCACACAGATATGGAACGCACTACCCATGGCCCTGAAAACCATGGACAATTTAACCAGCTTTCGCAAATCTATGAAGACACATCTCTTCAACAAGGCCTACAAAAATAATCCTTAATGAAACACATCACTCCTTATACCACCCAAATGCTTTAAAACACCCATCACACGACCTTGTAACACCTTCTAACTTATTCCTCTTCTACCTCCAGCTTAATACCGACTGTATCTAAGATTATGTAATGACTATTTCATATTAACACCCTGTAAGCCACATTGAGCCTGCAAAAAGGTGGGATAATGTGAGGAAGAAAGCAAAGAAAACCACCCCAAAGGGGTAGAGGTACACTGGTTCCTACGTAAAAGGTTGCAGAAGCAAGGAGTAGGAAAGGTAGGCTCTTCTAAAAACCGGAGGAGACATCTATAAAGAAATAATTCTTTATTACAAACGAAGTGACAATGACTTAACACAGCTGTGTTTTGGGGCGAGCTTGCGCCTTCTTCAGGAGTCTAAAAAATAAGATTTATAAAAATACAAAAACAAATAATCAAAGTATACCTAATACCATAGATAGAAAACCATATCTACTATAATAAAAAGCACCTCCAACGTTCTGAAGCTGACTCCGTGGCAGTGAAGGGTTTGTAGGGTTCGTGCTGACTGTAACGCTGTATCCATTTCCTGTCCTGACGTTAGCATGCTTCCTGGTTCATCACAAGCAACAGTGACCAACCACACGATAGCAGCATGAGGCACACCAACGGACTCAAAGAGTAGCGCAACCCACATGCCCGGACACAGATTCGCACACAGAACTTCACCAAAGCAGAAAGACAACCGGCCTCAAGACTGCCGGTACCACCGGGTAACCCCCCTCAGAGACACACATGGCACCCCTCCCCCCCGGCTCTGCAGCCAATGTCCAAAACCTCAACACTGCCGCTACTGGCGCCGGTGAAAACTGCAATGCACTCTACAATGATCTGACTTCAAAGGGCCTGCACCAGCTCCAATTGATACAGAATACTACAGCAAGAGTAATAGAAGGTTGCAAACGATATGACCACATCACACCATTTTTGTAAAAACTTCATTGGCTTCCAGTACAATACAGGGTTAAATTTACATAGTAACATAGTAACATAGTAGAAAAAGACCTGCACGGTCCATCCAGTCTGCCCAACAAGACAAACTCATATGTGCTACTTTTTGTGTATACCCTACCTTGATCTCTACCTGTCCTCTTCAGGGAACAGATCGTACAAGTCTGCCCAGCACTATCCCTGCCTCCCAACCACCAGCCCCGCCTCCCACCACCGGCTCTGGCACAGACTGTATAAGTCTGCCCAGCACTATCCCTGCCTCCCATCCACCAGCCCCGCCTCCCACCACCGGCTCTGCCACCCAATCTCGGCTAAGCTCCTGAGGATCTATTCCTTCTGAACAGGATTCCTTTATGTTTATCCCACGCATGTTTGAATTCCGTTACTGTTTTCATTTCCACCACCTCCCGCGGGAGGGCATTCCAAGCATCCACTACTCTGTCCATGAAAAAATACTTCCTGACATTTTTCTTGAGTCTGCCCCCCTTCAATCTCATTTCATTTCCTCTCATTCTACCGCCTTCGCATCTCCGGAAAAGGTTCGTTTGCGGATTAATATCTTTCAAATAATTGAACGTCTGTATCATATCACCCCTGTTTCTCCTTTCCTCCAGAGTATACATGTTTAGGTCAGCAAGTCTCTCTTCATACATCTTGTAACGCAAATCCCATACCATTCTCGTAGCTTGTCTTTGCACCTCTTCAATTCTTTTTACATCCTTAGCAAGATACGGCATCCAAAACTGAACACCATTTGTCTGAGCAAAACACTTTGGAAAGCATCCACGATCTCTCTACTTCATTCCGATTCCGCAGACGGAACCTTCCAATCTACATCCGGCAGATTGAAATCTCCTAGCAACAGCACCTCTCTCTTGTTTACCAACTTTTGAATATCTGCGATCAGGTCTTTATCTAATTCCTCCAATTGTGTTGGAGATCTGTAGACAACACCCACGTGGACAGAGGTTCTATCATCTATTTTTAAGGTGATCCATATCGCTTCTTCCTTCCCCAGGTCCCTGTCATTTCAGTTGCTGTGATATCATTTCTCACATATAGAGCTACTCCTCCACCTTTACGACCCTCTCTATCCTTCCTAAATAGATTATAGCCTACTATGTTTGCATCCCATTCATGGGAACCATTAAGCCACGTCTCCCTGATTGCAACAACGTCTAAGTCTGCCTCCAACATCAGGGCTTGAAGGTCATGAACTTTATTGCTTAGACTGTGAGCATTTGTGGCCATCGCTTTCCATGTACATTTCCTGGTATGTGCATCAACATTTGTGATTTGGGGTTGTCTTTTCTCTTTGGGTACCTTCATATCCTTTTGTTCCAACTTCATTGCTTTCTCTTCTGCATCAGTTCTATTTTCAGGATCATCACCATGCTGTAATGGAGCAAAAGAATTCTGTAGGGGCAGCACTTGTGAGGGTGGATGCTTTTGTGTCACATAATGAAGTGTGCCTGAGCCTACTGTGAACCATCTATTCTTAGGTAGTTTTATTCTTTGAGGCAGTGGTGAGAAGATGGTATGATTCTGTGCAGTCTTAGAAGTTGCTTTAAGTGCATTCAATTCCTGCTTTACTTTACTGAGCTCCTTTAAACTAGATAGTTGAAGACAGATAGGACAAGACTTAAGTCTCCAGATGATTGGCCTTGAAACTAAAGCACCACAATTATTACATAGAATAAAAGTAATCCTGATTAGTTGAAATGGGTATGAATAGGTGTACTATGTTGGGGTGAACAGTCTGTAAGATTGCCTGATGAGTAAAGTTAATGAGTTTTGGATTGTCTATAAATGAGTGGAAAACCCTGGGGTGCCTAGATCTGATAGAGGAGAGGCTTTTCAAACTGCATTGTGGTTATAAAGTTGCTTTTTACATTGATGAAACTGCTATAATTTATTGGGAATATTTAGATTTATTTACAAAAGGAAAGCTATATTCCAGGGGAATTTGAAAGTTTAATCTTGAACTGAAAATTCCTTGATCAGACTTCTGGTCATACTAGAGAACTTTCATTGATACAGCACTTAGCTGACTCACTGGCAGGAAATCACTACACAGCAGGAGGTGGGCTGGGCTCTGATAGACTGAAACCACTTGCTTGTAGCATTCCATTTGCTGGACCTGAACCAAATTACTGCTAAGTAAATTCTGATAATTTTTTTTTCTAATTTCTCAACTTTTTGGCTAGAGGTTTAGATATCTGATATTTTCTTTAATTTAATGCTTATTTAATTTATTGCTTATTGCTTAATTAATTTGTTTTGTTAACCCTCTTTCCTTTCCTGCCTAGCTCTGATAGAGGAGAGGCTTTTCAAACTGCTTTGTGGTTATAAATTAAAACTCTAGTCTGATCTTCACGGCCCTTAAAGGAAATGGACCCAAGTACTTGAAGAATAAGATGATCCTCTAAACACCTCCAAGGATACTAAGGTCATTTCGAAAACTATCACTAACCATACCCTCTCGAAAAGACATTACATGATATGATACCCACAAACGAGCCTTCTCTGGAGTAGCCTCCACACTCTGGAATGCATTGCCTGAAAGGCTCCACTTAATACAAGACTATCTCTACTTCAGGAAGAATGTGAAAGCTTGGCTCTTCAACCAGGCCTTTAATGGAAGAAAAACTAACTTGTTAGTTTCACTCACACAAGGAGTGACTTGGGCTGCATATACTGCAGTGGGACATGTTTATCCACTCCTACCCTAGATGAGATAATATCTAACTATCTATCTGACCTCATGTGCAACTTTCTTCAAATTAATCACCTTACTTTCTAAGTCTTCCTAGTTTCTTACCCATCTATATGTTACAACTTTGCCTTACCCTTCACTATCAATTATAATGTTCCATTACGTATTGTGTTGACATTACACGTAGTATATCTTACCATACTTTGTATTGTTAGTTGAATATTTTTACTGCTGTAATTGCCTATTGCTCATGTTTGATCTATTCTTACTGTACACCACCTTGAGTGAATTCCTTCAAAAAGGCAGTAAATAAATCCTAATAAATAAATAAGAGACCCTATCGTTATAACTGTGTGCTTATCTTTGAGTGCCATTTATAGAATAAGGGGGTAGTGGTAAGGTTGGTACAGAAGAAATGAAACTGGCTGTTACTATCATCCCAACAAGCTCTTCCAGGTGTTTTGGAGCAGATTAACAGGTGTACCTCCTTCGCTGCTGAGTCTGTTAACTCTGGAAATACCAGTGGCTACAAGGAAAGTATGTGAATGGCTTGACATGTTTTAATGCAGGATTTTCCGACATGCTAAGCCTAAAATTAACATGGCATTTTTTTTTATTTGTAGTTTGTGTGTTAATATTCCCATTAGCATGTGAGACCTGTAAAAATTAACATGGGAGCACTTACTGCTTCTTATTTAGGAGGTGTTAATTTCTTGTGAGTTAACTCTTTATTAACCAGTTAGTACATTCTAATCATAATGCTTTAACTGTATAACAACTACTCTCCACCTATGACATGGCCCCTTTCAAAAATATTTTTTAAAAACCTGTAACACATGGTTTGCATGTACAAATAGGCAAAACACCATGACAAGCTTTAATGCACTTCTGCTGTAACCTGTTCTTGCATGCTAGCCACACATTAAGGGACTATTTTACTAAGTTTCACTAAAAGGTGGCCTGCTCTATGACTAGTGTGTGGGTTTCCTCATGCACTGTGGCCACTTTTAGTGTGGCTGTAAAATGGCAGATTTTTTAATTTCCTCAATTAATAGCCACATGCTAATTTTCCAATTAGCATGTTACCATTAGCACGTGAGCCCTTATGGACAACCAGTAGGTGGAAAGAGCTCACTTGCTAACCATACATAATTGGTAGGCATGAGGCAATGTGACTGCCCTAACTGATTAGCATTGGGCATGCCTATTCTCTGCCTTCAAACACACCCACTGTGCTAAAAATAAAATGTGTTTTTTTTAGCGCGTGGGAAGCGTGCACAGATGCCAACACTACTGCTGGATGCCTGAGCACGCCCCACGGTAATGCATTTTCCTGCAAGCTAAGCATGTGTTATTGCTTACTGCTGCTTTGTAAAAGGACCTCTACAGGTTTAACACTGCAGTCTTTGTGGTTTATGCTTTCTATGCAGTTCTCTGATTTATACTCATTTCTATGTTGTAACTGTAATTGTATCCATGTTGTATCCACTTTTTCTTGTAGATTTCAATTTAAATAGATAGATAGATTTAGAGGTATAGAATTTTTTTAAAGCTTCTTAGTAAACCACTTTGCCGCTACCATGAAAAGTGTCATACCAAGCAATTAAACTGAACTAACTCAAATAAGGATTTTCCTTGTCTGCCCTGGGGATCCTAGAGCTAATCTGATTTGCAGGATATTCATATGGGATATACTTTCATGCATCAGAGACCAAGTACATACTCTGTAACCTCATATATATTCATTGTGGTTATTCACAAATATTTGGTTGATTAGGAGAAGGGGTGTCTCCAAGGCCAATTAGGGGAGCGAGATGATTTGAATACTGTGCTGCAGTTGTACCTCTGCCCTACTGACCACCACCAAGACAGAAAGAGATGCGAGCAGCTCATGCAATTAACACTACAGTCCCTTCCCTACTGTTACTGTGATTACTCTTACTTGTGCCTTAAAATCCCAGTGAAACTGGTCATGCTGTTCCCTTGAGTGAAACAAAGTATGATCTAGAGATGCTACAAATGCACAAAGTAAAAAAAAAACCATTTTACTGGTAACAGTTATTTGCGTATGCAAGTCTGTAATTATTTAGGATTGTTACCAGGTATAGGCATTAATTCTGTGTGAAGCTGTTTGCTAGGAGTTATTAGTTTTAGTCAGTGGTCCTTGCAGGATCCTGTGGGAAAAGCAGTTGATAAACTGTTACTTAAAGGCAACTCTAATATATGCACGAGAATGGGCTGAGAAGCATGATGCATTTTTATGACTTCCGTGCAAAATGGATCTCAACCTGATGAATATATCAGGATCAGAAAAAACACATCATTTTGTTTACAGCTAGGTTGTCAGGTCTGTAATTTAACTTATAATTTATTTGCTTGGCATACTGCAAGAAGAATAACATATAAGAAAATATATAGAATAAAATTATTACAAATTATAAAGCAGTAGACCACTGATCCTACCAGGAAGTCTGCCCTTCCTTCCCTATCTTTAGAATACTAACGATCATAAACCTTTGTAAAGAAAAAAGATCTTTAGCCCAGATTCAAAGACAGAACATGTAAAACCACTCCTCTATGTCAGGGGAAGAATTCCACAATCAAGGTTCCAAGTAACTAAAAGCTCAATGGCAGAAACTCTTAAAATGTAGTAGCTAATGAGTGCAATGTTAACAATTCTACCACAGAAGAATGCAAACTAGGGTTGGGCTGTCATTTGAAACAAATATCACCCGCTGGTAATAGTGCACCCTCCTCTTAAAGAGTGTGCTCTGTGTGCAGATGGGACTAGATTCTATTTATCATGTCAAAACATTTGACCCAAAATGAAATTTGCCTAAGTGCATGCTATAAAGTAAGCCTTAATTTAGGTGTACTTTATAGAATAAGCCTAAATTACTGTTTTTTGAATCCGTAGAGTGCTGGTCCATATGACTAAATTTAGTCACGGGCAATTATGGCAAGTAAAACATGGTGTAAATGCGAACACCTAAATTAGGCACAGACCGGGTGTATTCTATAACAATGCACATAGATTTTAGAAACACTCATGACCCGCACATTCCACACCCATGGCCACGCCCCCTTTTCAACTACTCAACTTAGAATTTAAGCACAGCACATGATAGAAGACTAGTAAAAAAAAGCCCGTTTCTCATTGAAATGAAATGGGTGCTAGCAAGGTAATAACGGCCATCTATATGGCCAGCGCCACAAAGAGCAGTCCCAAACCATAGTATCAAAAAAGATGGCCGGCCAGCTTTCATTTCGATAATACGATTGGGGCCGGCCAAATGTCAGAGATGGCCAGTCATGGTAGGGGCCAGCATTTGTAGTGCACTGTCCATACCTCGGAGTTCAACTTTCTTGAAAGTGAGAGTCCTGTCAGGCAGTTTGTGTGCTTCCCGCCACTGTGGTCCTCTGTTATCTGATCATGGCATTACTATGCAGCCTTCCCTTCCCTCCGAGGGCGGGGCAGTGAGAGCGAGTGCAATTGCCTGTGGTTGGTCCCTTCTCCTTCTGACGTCGCATTACCATGCAGCCTTCCCTGTCCTCGGACAGCGGGGCACTGACAGCGATTGTGATTGCCTGTGGTTGGTCCCTTCTCCTTCTGACGTCGCATTTCTTTCCCTGGCAACTATACAGAGTTCCCTCGAGGGCGGGGCAGTGATCGGGAGTGCGATTACGAATCCAACGAACACTACACGGCTTCACTGCCATGGTTCAGAATGTTGGAGGTGCAAATTATTATATTAGATGCTTAGACAGTCAATATTTGCTTGTTAATTGGCAATTATCAGCACTGATTAGCGTGTTAATTAATTAGGTTATGTGCTTTGTTAAGATTTCTGCATGGAAATCTCAGCACAATATATAGAATCTGGGGGATAGTGTGCACACTTTCCCCCCTAGGGTGCCTTAATAAATTATTACTCACGTGCATCCATTGTATAAGTGCAGCCTATTGGGAAAGAGCATGCACTAGATGCAAAGAGAGCATATTGGTCTAGATTCTACATATGGCATCTAAAAATTGGCACCGCAAAATGCCTGCATAAACGGTATCCTAAAAGCCATGCGTAAAGTTTGTTGTGGTTTATAGAATGCACGCTTAAGTAGAGAGTCGCGTGTAAAGCTAGGTGCAGACATTTGCACCAATGAAAATGTGTTGCAAATGTCCACACCTAATTTTACGCAAGGAGCACCATTATTCTGTAATTACTACTACTATAAATCACTTTTATAGCGCTACCAGTTGTACGCAGCGCTTTACAATTGAAAATGAAGAAGAAAGACAGTCCCTGCTCAAAAGAGCTTACAATCTAAATCAGGACAAACAGACAGGACCAAAAAGGATAAGGGAAGGACAGACAGAAGGACACATAAGGATAAGATAAAAGTTATAAGTCAGGAGTCGAAAGCAGCATCAAACAGGTAGACCTTTAGCCCGGATTTGAAGGCTGCGAGGGATGGAGCTAGACGTAATGGCTCAGGAAGCCTATTCCAGGCATAAGGTGCGGCGAGATAGAAGGAGTGGAGTCTGGAGTTAGCGATGGAGGAGAAGGGTGCAATTAGGAAAGATTTGCCCAGTGAACGGAGTTTTAGGGAAAGAGTGTAGGGAGAGATGAGGGTGGAGAGGTAGTGAGGGGCTGCGGAGTGAATGCACTTATAGGTCAACAAGAGGAGCTTGAATTGTATATGGAAACGGATAGGGAGCCAGTGAAGTGATTTCAGGAGGGGGTGATATGGGCATAATGACTTTGGCGAAATATTAGTCGTGCAGCAGAGTTTTGAACAAATTGAAGAGGAGAGAGATGGCTGAGTGGAAGACCTGTGAGAAGCAAGTTGCAGTAGTCTAATTACATGTGTAACTCGAAGCTACACCCCCATTCTACCCCAAAATTCCCATCACCCTCACATTTCCATGCTCTTTCTTTTTTGCACCATGCGTAAATATTTGGTATGGTTCCCGTTCCTAACTTATGCACATGGATCCCAATTAAATCTAATTAGTGCCAATAATTGCTTGTCAAAAAGTCAACTATTGGCACTAATTGGCTTGTTATTCAATTACATTGCATGCACAAATCAGGAGCATGCCTAAATTTGTGCATGCAGTTTTTGGTGACCATTATAGTTCTCATGAGAGACTCCTGAGAAAATGAAAGAGTCATGGGATAGGAGGCAGGATCTGGTGTGGATTAGGAATTGGTTATTGGACAGAAAACAGAAGGTAAGTTTAAATGGTCATTTCTCTCAATGGAGGAGGGTGAATAGTGGAGAGACACAGGGATCTGTACTGGAAACGGTACTATTTAATATATTTATAAATGATATGAAAATCAGAACGATGAGTGAGGTGATCAAATTTGCAGATGATACAAAACTATTCAAGGTTGTTAAAACATGTGCAGACTGTGAAATATTGCAGGAAGACCTTAGGAACTTGGAAGACTGAGCATCCAAATGGCAGATGAAATTTAATGTGGACAAATGCAAAGTGATGTACAATGGAAAGAATAATCTGAATCATAGTTACCTGATGCTAGGGTCCACCTTGGGGGTCAGCGCTCAAGAAAAAGATCTGGGTGGTGTTGTACATAATATGCTGAAATCTTCTGTTCAGTGTGCGACAGTGGCCAAAAAAGCAAACAGGATGCTAGGAATTATTAGGAAAGGGATGGTGAATAAGACCAAAAATACTATAATGCCTTTGTTTCGCTCCATGGTGCGTCCACATCTTCAGTATCGCGTTCAGTTCTGGTCGCCGTATCTCAAAAAAGATATATTGGAATTAGAAAAGGTTCAAAGAAGAGCGACCAACATAATAAAGGGGATGGAACTCCTCTTGTATGAGGAAAGGCTAAAGAGGTTAGGGCTCTTCATCTTGGAAAAGAGATGGATGAGGGGAGATTTGATTGACGTCTACAAAATCCTGAGTGGTATAGAACGAGTAGAAGTAAATTGATTTTTTACTCATTCCAAAAGTACAAAGGCTAGGGGACAATTTAGGAAGTTACATGGAAATTCTTTTAAAACAAATAGGAGGAAAACATTTTTCACTCAATGACTAGTTAAGCTTTGAAACTCTTTGCAAGAGGATGTGGTAACAGTGGTTAGCGTATCTGGGTTTAAAAAAGGTTTGGACAAATTCCTGAAGGAAAAAGTCCGTAGTCTTTTATTGAGACAGACATGGGAAGCAACTGCTTGCCCTGGGATTTATAGTATGGAGTGTTGCCACAATTTGGGTTTCTGCCAGGTACTTGTGACCTGGTTTGGCCATTGTTTGGAAACAGGATACTTGGCTAGATGGACCACTGGCCTGACCCAGTATGGCTCTGACACAATATAGTCCTCAGTGGATCCAGACAGTCTTTCCATCATTCTTTCTGATGTCACTAAGACGCCTCACCAAACCTTTCAATATTAAAAAAAAAAAAAAAAACACCAACACATACCTTTTGTAAGCCATACAAACCTCTGTCTTCTCCCACATGTCTGAAATGATCCAAACATGTTTTAGTCTTATCTAATAGGAGGGAAGTTTGGTTTCTCCTACCATCTCTGCAGCAGATTCACTTCAAATGGTGCCACTTAAGAAAGCTACATAATATACCAAGCCACATTTACAACCAATGCCTGAGTAGATGCTAAATGTTTGGGACCCAATAGATATGTGGGTCAATGTTCAGGCCCAAAGTAGTCAGTGATCTTAAAAGCACCAACCAATGTGGACAAAAAATGACACACACACATTCAATGGTAGGCCTAACCTATGTTTCAGCAATGAATATCTGGGGCTTGCAAATACTTATGTACTTATGAGTTTGGGGGAACTGGTTCATAGCCAGACCTTTGATTTTGGGGAGTCCAAGCCCAGAGTGAGGAAGCAAAAGGTTTTGCCCCACCCCTGACACTTTACATCTCCCTGTGACCCTACATACCTGAGCAGGTGGGGGATTCCAATCCCCGCCAGCATATGCTCTCCTCCATCTGAAACCTGGCAGTTAGCAATGCTTTTCTTAGGCCTCTGCCGTACCGTCCATTCCCCCCACACATACTTGTTTTTTGAGAAACTGAGCATGGTGGGGGAGGCCCACCCCCTGCAATGCTCATTTTTTGTGCATGTGTGGGGGGGAGGGGTGAACCTTCCTCGTACATGCTTGGTTTCACAAAAATAAGTATGTAACGTGGGGGGGGGGGGGGGGGGGCAGTGCAGCAATAGCCCAGGAAAGGCTTTGCATAGAGAAGAGCTTCTGCTGGTGGGGATTGGGGACCCCTGCCAGCCAAAGCTGCAGACAGCGCCTCAATTTGAGGGAGGACTGAACCCAAATTAAAGGGGCTCAGGCCCCTAAGGGCTAAGGCCTCCCATGGCTATACCACTGGGGGAGAAGTGAACTGAAATCTCTTCTGAAAGCAGACAGTAGCACAACTACTTCCTGTGTTGATTGAGTTGTATGGCAAAGGAGTAGGTGCATGCATCTGCTAGACTGTTTGAAAAGTATTGGAAAAGCCAAGGCGTTTTGTATTTCACTTATAAGAAAAGAGATCAGCACTGATATTTAAAGATTGAACATAACTGAAGGTGAAATCCTATTTAAACCAAGTATGAAGGAGGTTATTTTTTTCTGTTGAAAACATTATTATAACGCACATAAGTTTGGGAAGCTCAGAATTGAGTCAGGTACCGAGAGTTGACAGAATGGCTTCTGGCACTGTATGGCATAAATAAATGTCTAACGGGAAACAGAAAAGAATAAGGGATAAGGGCAGGTTATAAATAATAAACCTAATTCAAAATGTTTCCTAGCTTTTTTTTTTTTTTTTTCAAGTGACCTGAAACTTTCCTCAGCTTGGTAGCAGTTTTTTTGAATTAGCTGTGCTGTTTCTTCAGATGGAGAGGAAAAGAGAAGCACAGCCTTTGGAAAGACAAGAGGTGGTGTTACTTGGGCCAGCTGGGCAATTTGGTCATCACAATGTGCAATTGCCTCTTTCTGTAACTGTGCACCCAATTGCACACCTAACTTTGGACATCATTTATTAAACTCGGTGGTTAGCTCCTCCTATTTAGGAGGAGCTAGGTAGACCTACACTAAAGGTACACGTGCCATTTGCTACCTGCAGTTTACTCTCCACACCCACTCTCTACCCATGCTCCGCCCAGTTATAACCCCAACAAAAAATGATCTTAATGAACAAATTTGCATATACTAACTGCTAAACCAATGCACAGACAGTTATTGCACTTGTGCAGTAACAGTTACCATTGTTCCCTCTAAGCTGAGCGAGTGCCCTCCAGCTACAGTTCTGACAGTGGGGGGTGCTGTTTCACTATCACACATTTTCAATAGTGAGGGACAGGCCAGCTCTGCAGGACTCCAGGGAACTTGCCTGTCTCTAGTGATTGAAAGCACAATATTGAAACACCACCCCCTACTGGCAGCAATGCAGTTGGAGGACTCCTGCTCAACTTAGAGGGAACAATGACAGTTATCATGCTAATTTGTGTGTTAATTTCCTAATGCAATTTAATAAAATGACCCCTTATTTTGGCAATTTATTTGCTCTAACCTTTGGTTGCTACTTACTTATCTATGTTGGACAATGTTAGTAACACATCTGAGAGATGAAGTTCTTTGTGCAGACCTGCCCTGCTGAAGGATCACTTGCATCTGTTTGCTATGTAACCTAATTATATCATTCCTTTGCCTAGCTGCTATGATGTGGGGACCTGCCAGTGCACTCATTCTCCTGGATTGAGTAAATGGTGCCCACAATTGCACATGATCCTGAGATCTACATCCAAATAAATTAGTTAATGAGCCATCAGCAATCAATAATTGATTTTAATTGATCCTAATTTGGATTTGTGCACAGATCTGGCTAAGTGCACTTCTGTAAGATTCCATGCCCAAATCCCCTCTTGTGCAATCCAGAAGGGAGTGTGGCTATGAGAGTGGCATGGGCGGGTCAGGGGCATTCGGAATTCAGGGGCAATGCGCCCAAGTTGTGTGCCAGGATTTACACCAGGTTTCAGCTAGAGTACATACTCATGCCCAAAGTTGGGCACTGGAATGTACTATAATTGCTATCCTATAAAGAACGCTCAGCCACGAGCACTCTTTTACAATAGCGCTGACTTTGCATTTTTTCCAGGCACCTACTTTTTGGTGCTATTTACTGAATCCGGCCCATTGTGTGTACAGTAATGAAGTGGGGTTTTTTAAATTTACACTTCTAAAATATTGAAGAACAGTGACTTTTATAATTCCTATAGATGATCTAGCAGCTGCAGGAATAGTGGGTATAGGAAGTTATACATGGTTATGTCCCTTTTCTGGATTATCTGTTGTATGTGATTGGTTTTACTAATGACCTGATGAGCTGTGCAAGGTGGAAACAGGAGTTTGAGAAGTCACAGCAGGTGGAAACATCAATGAAAATTGCCTGCCTCTGGCTATATTCTAGTATCCAAAGTACCTTGTAACTGGTACCAACTGAGAGAGAAAAGTAAAATAGTTTTGAGCGTGGTGCTTCCAAGGCTTAGAAACAACGCAGTTTTTTTACACCTATTCACTAGAACTTCTCATCTCTTATTAGCCCTACTGTTTGCAAAGTCTATAAAGGTGAGGCGCATGATATGTCAAGTCTGTGCAGATAGCACTTCCCTTTTATTAAGCATACTAATTAATATACAAGAGATTATAAATAGAAATGATATATGACATCAAAAGAATGAACAAACTGGTATAAAGATTAAGAATCATTGTACTGCCTGCTATTAAAAAATCAGTCAAGATTATACAGAGTACAGAGGCGAAACAGTAGACAGATAACAAATAATGGCATTTACAAGAAATATGCATTGATCTAGCAGTGTAATAAAAGAAAGACATAGATGTATAACTCTCCAAGTTTAGTTAGCAATTGAATTGCTGTGCACACAGAAGACCTGCCAGATATTTTACCTAATATAAATAACCCCTGATAAACCCACTTGGCAGATTCATTATATTTGCAATTGGTTCTTTAGGGCTTGTGTTGTAATTTGAAATAATATTTTTGTGTGAGGTAAAAGCATTTATTTTAACAGATTTATATCTCCTTTTCCTATAAAAATAAAGTATAATATCAAGGAAAAACACTTTGCGCTATCTCCTAACCATTCAGAATATAGTTTAATAGGGAAATGGGTACATCAGTGAGCTGTTTAGGAATTTATACTCTATCCCCCAGAATCTATATATGGTGACCACATTTGCACGCCAAAATTGTGGCATGGATCCAAGATACATAAGCAAAAACTTGAAAAAATGAGTCATTAATATCAATGAATTGACCTTAACAATTACTTAAGTTAATTAGTACTCATTTGGTTTTATGCACACATCTGTCTGCGCACAATTCTATAACACCAGGGGGGCCCTTTTACAAAAGTACGGTAGGCTATGCGAATGCCAAAATGAGACTACTACCAGGCTAGCGTGCCCCCTGGCAGTAATTTCAGATTTGGCCTGCACCCATACCACCGGGAAAAATTATTGTTTTATTTCCTAATGCATGCAGCATTTCTTACGTTAACCGGCAGTTGGCACATGCCGACCGGTCCCCGCCTGTAGCGCCTGAGTCCTTACCACTAGATCATTGGGTGGCGTTAAGGGCTCAGGCCATAAATAGGTGCACACTGGTTTCAGTTTTACTGCAGGCCCTTTTCCCAGCCCACTGAAAAAAAGCCCTTTCCCCCAGACGTGGAAAAAGTGGCCCGGCATGCGCCAAATACAAGCACCCGCACTACCGCAGGTCACTTTTTCACGTGGCTTAGTAAAAGGGCCCCTGGGTGCCTAAATTCTATGGCATGTAACTTGAAAGGGGGTGTACTCAGGGGAGAGGCATGGGTGGATCAGAGGTGTGCCAAAAAGAAATAGCATGCAGTGTTATAGAATAGCACCATTTATGCGCTCAAATGCCATGAGTTGAGTGCCGGCATTTGCACTAGGTTTCAGCTGTCGTAAACACTGGTGCTCAACTTTGGGTGTGGGATACGGCTGTAAGCACTTTTCCATAAAGGATGCTCATCCTGGAGCGCCCTTCAGAGACTAGTGCTTAGTGCTGATTTTTTTTTTCCAGCACTGATTTTTGAGTGCCATTTATAGATTTGCACCTATGTATATAAACACAGTAAATAAAATATTTCCACATAATGTTTTGAGTTAGAAAATACTCATCATCAGAAACCTGACATCAATGCTGTTTGCAAAAAAACATAAAAGGACACATCTGACAGGAAGTCTTTTTTGGAAAAGAGGTCATGGCCTACAGGAAGATGAGAAAGAGGAAAAGGAGAGACAGAGAAGGATCATGGGAAGAGAGGAGGAACAGAAGGAGAGTATAAAAGCAGGTGGATGAGTTATTTAAAGAGTGGAAAAGGAAGGGAAGCAAGATGAGGACCCTGCCCAACTTTATGCACAGACGAAATGTAAGGAATATTGATATTTTTTCCCCCACAATCAGCATGCTACTGAGTTCAATCAGAACAGGTTTTGGCTGAGCATGACAATTATATGGTTCTGCCACTTGAATGCTGGAACATTCATAAAGTGGTTGCTAGGCCATTAGAGGATGGAGAAATGATGTGTTCATTACTGTTTGGACAACTGTCAGTTTCACAGTGAAAAGATAAAACGTTATGCAGGGGTGAGGTAGGGAGAGCTTCAAATGTCTGGCTATGCTTAAGCAGGAAAGTGCTTGGGTGAAAGATGAAAAACATTTAATTTCAGTGAGATAATTCATTGTCCATACAGACCAAGTACAATCTGAATAAGAAACTTTTGCTTAGGAAATCAGCAAAGAATATGAGACTTTCTTATTGGATCTCTGGCTGAATATCAGAACTAAATTACATGGTAGTTGCCAGCAAGGGGAGCGGGACCCTTATTGTTTGGGTGAACCAAGCTCTGCTCCAACCCCACCCATGCTCCATCCCCAGCTCCAGCATCCCATGGTCACCCCTCCCCCCCCCACACACACACATACGGCATCCAGCATCCTTTCCTATATTTGAATCCCCAACCATGGCGCCCAGCATTTCTCTCCTCCCCTCCCCTGTAGTCTCCAGCACTTCTCTCTACCTCTCTACCCCCACAACATGTTTAGTGACTTACCTTTCTTCCCTGGGTTGGCGATAATCCAACTGCCAGAGCACCAAAAGCATAGAGGCCAGCAGGAGCAGTTCCTTGAGTAGTTGTGCATGGTCAAGGCCTACCTGCTCCCTCCCCCTTCAAACTTCCTATTTCATGCTCAAGGCCCTGCACCTGCCAACCTGGTGCTGTGCCAGTTAGGGTATCGCTGCCCTGGAGGAGAGAGGTAAGATACGAAACTTGTTGTGGTGGGTGAGGAAAATGGAGATAAGGAGAAGTTGGAGCAATGTTCCATCTAAGGACTGAAGTTGACATGAGCCAAATTTTTCTGTTACATTACACTGTGGGCAATTCTTACAGATAAAACACATACATAAACACTCCCAGGGAGGTTGGAAAGAAAGCCATGAGCCATGTTCTGCATGCTTTCCCTCCTTGTTCGTCTATAGTTTAACTATGTTTATAGCTACTTAGTTTTTCTTTTATTAAAATTTTCAATGCAATTTTACAATATAATCCAAGGATAAACACTTGTACAGAAATATAGAAAAAAAAAACAACAAAACAAAACTTCCGAAAATAAACATTATATCCACCCTGAAGGAAAATAATTACAACTATTAAAGTACACAAAACAGTGGGAGAGAATATCAATAGAAAATCATAGGAAAAAGATAATAGAAAAATCATTATCATATCAGCAATTATGGAGATTAAATGGTGAGAGTTCAACAAATATTATAGCTCTATGCTTCTAGAAATAGTCCTCTTACTGCTAATGAAAGACGAAAGTTGAGAAGGCTCAGAGAATATATATTTAAAAGAGCTGTACTTTATGGTGCATTTACATGGATATTTAAGGAAAAACAAGTCCTCCAGTTGCAGGACCCTTTGTTTAAGCAAACGAAAATTCTTTCTCCTCTTCTGGGTGTCTTTAGTTAGATGAGAAAACATCCTGATCTGAGGTCCCAGAAAGGGGGAATCACGCTTCTAAAAAACACACACGTAATAATCAATCTCAATCTGAGGATAGTGCAAAACCAATGACTAAGATTGAAAATGTCACAGACTCTAATCCTGAGGTCTCAAGAATATCAGAAACATTCAGAACATCTTCATCTGCACCCAAGTTTCCTTTTGAAGTGATTAATTCCTTTTTTGCAGCAGGCAAATAGTAGATACTTTTAACACTGGAAAAATTTCCATCTGGTATCTGCAAAACTGGTACCAGATGGAGTCCAACCTGGGGTTTGTGGCTCCACTCACCATTCAAGGAAGAGTCCTACTGAGGGAGCTTCTCAAAGTACTGATGAGTGAGATGTTCCACTGCCTCCAGAAATGTGACAAGAATGGGAGAAATAGAAAGATTCTTTAAATACTCTTCCACAACTGCACATTTCTTTAGCATTCCCTGCACATCCCTGTAGCACTCAGTACTGCCTGTAAGAAAGAAATCTGCATCTTCTAAGATGCTTCTGAAAAAGCCATAGCTACAGTGGCCAACTTGAAAACTGCAGATGCAAATTGGCTATCTCATGTGGGATTCATCTTTGGTAAACCCTATCATACCATTCCATGCTTAGAATTGTGTGGAGCAGCGTTTGCAGTACAGATATCAGAAATTATATTAACAGGTTCATTTTCAAAAGAGAAAAACATTCAAAAAGTGACATAAGTCAGCATTTGGATGTTTTTCTCACAAAAGCTTCCAAATCAGTATTTTTGAAACCTCTTTTTAGATGTTTTTCTCTGAAGTCCATCAGCAGTGCATCTAAATCTCAAGGGGGTGTGTTCAAGGCAGGACCTGGATGTTCCTAAGATTTAGGTGTTTTTCAGCCATAATGGAACAAAGCAAAACCATCAAGGACTAAAACTTAGATGTTTTGAGCTAGACCTGTTTTTATAAAGAATAGCTGCAGTGGAAATCGAACCCACTACCCCAGGATCAAAGTCCACTGCACTAACCACTAGGCTACTCCTCCACTCCACACAAAAGTCTGCCCTTACTTCCTCCAGTGGTCACTAACCCTTCCCACTCCCAAAAAATGTGATTAAAAATATTACTTGCCAGCCTCTGATGTTATACTCAGGTCCAATAGAATAGCATGCAGGTCCCTGGAGTAGTCTAGTAGTGGTGCAGTGCACTGCAGACAGGTGGATCTAGACTTCTATCTCCCCCTACCTGTTACACTTGTGGAGGAAACTATGAATCCTCCAAAACCCACCAGAAACCCACTGTACCGACATATTGGTGCTCCCTTCACCTGTAAGGGCTAAGGTAGTGGTGTACAGTTGGGAGTAGTGGGTTTTGGGGGGCTCAGCAGACAAGGTAAGGGAGCAATGGTGAGATGTATACCTGGGGGCATTTTATAAAGTCCACAGCAGTGCCCCCAAGGATGTCCCATTGCTTTCCTGGGATGCTACTTTTACACTATTCTACCTGATGCCAAGCTTTTTATTTTTTAAGTAACATCCAAGCCTTGTGTCTATTGTTTATCAGTAGATTTGGGCTTTGAATTCAGACCTGCAGATAAAAAGGTAGTCTCATTACATATATCTAAATACCAGAGTGCAATTTTTCCATACTTCACAGCAAGAGTGTAGATTCCCTAATTATCTGTCCCAATGCAACTGAACATTTTACCTCCTCAGCGCATGTAAATGGCTTCATCCCTGTGTGGATTCTCTGATGCCGTGTGAGGCTTTCTTTCTAACCAAAGCTTTTACCACACTCAGAACATGTAAATGGTTTTACTCCTGTGTGTCTTCTCTGGTGCATTGTGAGGTTTACCTTCTGACCAAAGCTTTTACCAGACTATACATGCAAATGGTTTCTCTCCTGTGTGGACTCTCTGATGCACTTTAAGATTTACATTACAACCAAAGCTTTTACCACACTTAGAACATGTGAATGGTTTCACTCTATTGTAGCTTTTCTTGTGCATTTTGGACATTTTGCATTTGGATGTTTTTTGTTTGAAAATTGACTAAAAATGAAACATCCAAATCAGAAAACGTTTTTCCAAACAGTATTTTCAAAAGGAAAAAGATAGATGTTTTATTTTTATTGAAAATGACCTTCTTTCCTGTTCAGATTTTGGATTGTTTTCTAAAACGTCCACATTCAGACTTAGACGTCATATCGAAAATGCCCCTCTAAGTGAAATGAACATTGAAATAGACACAGCAAATTTTTACACTGATAGTAAATTCTTCCTGGGCTACATCTACAACCAAACCAGGAGATTTTAAGTGTACGTCAACAATAGAGTTGAGCATATACAGAAGTCAATATGAGCAGAACCGTGGCATTATGTGCCAATTAACCAAAATCCATCAGACTGCGGCACCAGAGCTGTGCCAGCATCTCATCTAATGAAAACCACATGGTTATCATGACCAGATTTCCTTCTAAAACTTGGACACACATCCCTTGCTATGGAGAATTCCTTTGAGCTTACAGACCATGACTCTCATGCAGAGATCTGTCCAGATATGACTGTTCTGACCAGTAATGTGGTGTCATATTTTCAAAAGAATTAGACTTACAAAATTACAACTTATGGAACTTTGTATGTCTAAGTGCTTTGAAAATGAGCCCCATTGTGTCTTAAATTTATCAACCAGCTGATGAAAGATAAGAAACCTATCATCAAAGTGCCATCAGAGATGCAGAACTGCACATCATCAAAGTCAACTTAGCATTACCTCTGAATTTCAACACCAGACTCCTGAAGGAGACAACAGACTGACTCACCAGAGTCATCACATACCTCATGAGGAGACGTGAATTCCATGGACCATTGTCCCCTCAAGACACTCAGAGACTTTTCCTTTCTTTTATGTTGTTGGTTGTTTATGTTGTCTGTCTCTTGTTTCAGTTCCTGGAAGAGACTGGAAGAGAGAAGCCACCTTAATGACAGAAAACTTGAGACAAGCAAGGAGATATCAACCTTCAAGGTTCTGCTTTATTAATGACTTTAAATGCTCATAATGGTTTATATTTTGAGAAATTAAATAGTGGTATCTACTGATATCAAATGGAGAGTATCTGCCCCCATTTTCATGGAGGCTGGTTGTTTGTTGTTTGTGTGTATATATGTTATCCATTGTCTGTAACAGATTACATTGCCTATATCTTTAAAAATTAAGGTTGCGTCCTTGAACTACAAATCCCTATAATTCTATAGTTCCCTATAATAGGGTCTTTCAGAGCACTTATCCAGTTCCCTGTGTCTTGGGACTCTTTCTATTGGCTTGCCTTGTTCTCTGTGCACGCTAAGCAAGTTGCCTCCTTCTCTTGTCTCTCTCCATCGGGTCTGAAGAGTTAGTCTTCAGCTTATCTCCTCTGTGAACTGAAACTACCAATGCTGTATTTTGCTGCATGACGCCCTTGAAGCTACTGTGATGCTATCAAGATTTTCCCAGTGTAAAAGTGTAAACAGCATGGCTGCTCAGCATGTTGCTGAATTACTCTCTCTTGCAGGCAGACAGAGCTGGTGAAGAACAGACTCCCAGTTTGCAAGACAATAACTCTTGTCCAGCACATCAGAACTGTAAGCTATTTTTCCTTATTTAATTACTGCATTAAAGAAGATTTTGGTACAAGAGTTCTGAGTCTTCTCATAGTGATGTTCTATAATCTGGTTTAAGATGAATGCCAATCACACCCAGTGAAAGGGCAGAACACTACCATTCACCCAGCCAGAATGAACAGACAGATTGAAATGTTAACAGAAATTAGGAATGTAACAATCTAGATAACACAGTAATAAAGGCTGAGTTCAATTACCTCAGAACAAAAAGCAGTAGCAGACAAAAATCAAAACAATATAAATCATTCTGCCTAAATAATAGAAGCCAAGCCAAGCCAAAAAAAAGAAAAAGAAAAGCACAATGTTATTCAAAGTTGTTAAATCACGATAGGATTGTGAGAAATTGCAAGAAGACCTTAGAAAACTGGTAGACTATTGTCAGACCTTCTGCAAGAAATAGTGAGTCCTTGAGCCAAACAATGTTTGGCGGCCGAACAACCCTGGCCTTATCTGTGGTAGGAGATGAAGAGCAGGGCACTAGAAGCCGGAGACAGATCCAGGCAAGGTCTCTAGGCATGCGGTAAGCAGAAGCAGTAGTCAGGTCCAGGCAAAGTCTCTAGGCAGGCGGCAAACAAAAGCCACAGTCTAGGTCCAGGCAAAGGTTCAAAGACAGGCAGTAAACAAAAGACACAGTCCAGGTCCAGGCAAAGGTTCAAAGGCAGGCAGCAAGCAAAACACAACACGAACAGGGCTGTCACGCTACTTGAAGCCGAAGCAAAGTTAGAGTGGAAGGCTGGCTCCTAAAATAGCCCACACATTCCGAAGAGATGATCTTCAGTTGGTCAGAGACAGGGAAAAGGATTCAGCTGGCAAGGTGGAATCCCGATAGGCCAGCCAGCCAGAGGAGGCGGAACACAGATGCGAGAAGCCAATCCGGGTGACAGAAGGCGTGGCCCGAGATCCTGGGCCCCACGCCTGGAAGAACGCCAATCCAGGAGCGCCAGCGCTGCCAAGATGGCTGGCACTCCAAAACAGCAGAGGAGACAAGTACCGAAGCACGGGACACTGCACCGGCATCGTCAGACTGGTCGTGGCAGCGAAACCGGGAGAAAGAACAGCCTTGGGGCATCGGCTCAATCCAACATAGCCGCCGCTCCCCCGCACAGAAGTGGAACCAGGGAGTGGTCAGGGCCGCGAGCAGGTGAATGGCATGAAGACTATGCATCCAAATGGCAGATGACATTTTATATGAGCAAGTGCAAAGTGATGCATGTAGGGATAGTGCTGGGCAGACTTATATGGTCTGTGCCAGAGCCGGTGGTGGGAGGCGGGGCTGGTGGTTGGGAGGCGGGGATAGTGCTGGGCAGACTTATACAGTCTGTGCCAGAGCCGGTGGTTGGGAGGCGGGGAATAGTGCTGGGCAGACTTATACGGTCTGTGCCCTGAAAAACACAGGTACAAATCAAAGTAGGGTATACACAAAAAGTAGCACATATGAGTTACCTTGTTAGGCAGACTGGATGGACCGTGCAGATCTTTTTCTGCTGTCATCTACTATGTTACTATGTTACTATGTATATGAAGCAAGGTTCCATATTAGGAGTCACTATCCAAGGAAAGGATTTAGGTGTCATCGTTAATGATATGTTGAAATCCTCTGCTCAGTGTTCAGCAGTGCCTAAGAGCAAATAGATGTTAGGAATTATTAGGGAAGGAATGGATATCAAAACTGAGAATATTATAATGCCTTATATTGCTCCATGGTGTGCCCACACCTTGAATATTGTGTGCAATTCTGGTCACTGCAACTCAAAAAAGATATAGCGGAATTAGAAAAGGTGCAGAGAAGGGTGATGAAAATGATAAAGGCGATTGGATGATTTCCCTATGAGGAAAAGCTAAAGAGGCTAGGGCTGTAGCCTTTTACTGCACCTTGACTTCCTGCGGGATTCAGCAATCTGTGGGATATCTGTTCCGCAAGCTCCTAAATCTTATGTTAAGAGAATAATGCTACTTGCAAGCCACCTCACAAGCGGTATTATTAATGTAGCTTGATGCAGCTGGGCTGACAGAGCAGGGTCCTCCTGACTTAAGTGTCCACCTGAAGCCCTGCCCACCCCATCCCCCAAGGTGGAAGAGTCCAGTCCCCTACTCCCCATGTCCCAATACCCCTAAAGGGAGTACCTGTAACCTCATTGTTTGTCTAGGGGATTCCTTGCGCAGAAGTGATGCCCAGGGGTGATATGATACAGACGTTCAAATATTTGAAAGGTATTAATCCGCAAACGAATCTTTTCCGGAGATGGGAAGGCGGTAGAACGAAAGGACATGAAATGAGATTGAAGGGGGGCAGACTCAGGAAAGATGTCAGGAAGTATTTTTTCACAGAGAGGGTGGTTGACGCTTGGAATGCCCTCCCGTGGGAGGTGGTGGAGATGAAAACGGTAACAGAATTCAAACATGCGTGGGATATGCATAAAGGAATCCTGTGCAGAAGGAATGGATCCTCAGAAGCTTAGCTGAAATTGGGTGACGGAGCAGGTGGGGGGAAGAGGGGTTGGTGGTTGGGAGGCGGGAAATACTGCTGGGCAGACTTATACGATCTGTGCCCTGAAAAAGACAGGTACAAATTCAAGGTAAGGTACAAATTCAAGGTAAGGTATACACATATGAGTTTATCTTGGGCAGACTGGATAGACCATGCAGGTCTTTTTCTGCCGTCATCTACTATGTTACTATGTTAGTTGCTCTTGCCCAATCCAGCACTCTTCACAAATTGGCACCCCTGGTGGTAGTCACATAATACTACTGCTAGGGAGTGTCATTTGTGAAAGGCACCAGACTGGAGGAGCGACTGGACATCGCTTCTACCTGAGGAATTCCCTGGGCCGCCAGTGATGCAAGCTATTAAGGGGTGAATTCATCAAGGTGTGTTAGAGTTTTATGTCATGTTATATGTCTTTTAATGTGACTTAAAAGGCCCTAATGCAGCCTGACTTAATTTTCAGTGGTGATATTTAAATTGCTGCAGGTCACTTATTAAAAAGATGCAAATGCATGTTTTGCATCTCATTACTATGCAAATACCCTCACACAAGTCTCATTCCCACGGATTCTAAATAGTGTGTCTAGAGATTGGCGCCGATATCAGTGCAGATTCTATAACAATGTGCATAATTTAACAAATTAATGAGCACTGATAACAGCACTTAACAAGCAGTAATAAGCACTAATTGCCCTGGTTAGAATTTAAACACAGAACTCGCTAAGCTTATTCTGTAACAATGTGCGCCGAACTTCAAATGTGCACAGGCAAAAAGGGGCATGGTTATGGGCAAGGAAATGGGCATTTTGTGGGTGTTCTGAAATTTATATGCCTACTTATAGAATATGGTCCAGTGCATCTAAATCTACTTGATGAGATTTATACCACATTTTCGTTGGTGTAAATGGATACGTGCAGATTTAGGCGCTGAAATATCAACTAAGTGTATTCTATAATCAGTGCCTAAATCTAGGCACTGATTATAGAATTCTATTAGTTGTCACTCATTTCAGTACCGATTTTTTAGTCTCCATATATAGAATCTCCCCCATTAGGGCCTAAGAATGATGATAAAATAACCCCAGCCTTTTGCTGGGGTTATTTAACCACCTGGGAGCATCAGGCCCACACAGCAGGGCTCCCCTCGGCTTAAGCTCCCTTCCTGAAGCTCCCCTCACTTTCCCAGTTGGAAGCACCCACTCCCTCCACCCCCACAAGGTGGATGTACCCAGTCCCTTCTCCTTTGATGTCCCAATACCCCTAAAGGGGGTACCTGTAACATCATTGTTAGTGGCTGATGCTGGAACAGACTGGGCAGGCAGTAGGGATGTGCATTCTTTTTCAAAAGAATAGTAAAATGCATTTTTGGTTTGTATACCTTTAAAATAATCTAATGGATGAGGAGTCTGAATTTAATTCTCATTAATTCTATTCATTTTTGATTCAAATTGAGCCCATGAGGAATGGGGAGTCAGATATACTGGAGCTACTTTGGGTAGAAGATAAGACAGAAGCAGGAGGCACATCACCAATCATGATGTACTTAACCCTTCCACACTTCCCCAAATTCCCATGGCTGAAAGCATCTGATTAGGAAAGGGGAAACAGAAGTGCAGCAGAGCAGAAAGAGCACCATTTTCTGTTCTACAATCAGACAGAGAGAAAAGTTCTAAAAAAATGTTTGCTGAAATCAAAAAATAGATCCCCCCCCCCCCCCCACAGAGGAGAGAGAGAGAGAGAGAGCAAAGATGCATAATTTTTTTGTTTATGAGAATCCTGTAAAAATCTCTAACGCTGTATCAGCCACACATACTGAACAGTGAACAGTGCTCTGCAGCATGAGAGTGAAAGGGGAAAAAAACCACATAAAGCAGGGCAAAGAGGCAGAGGGCAGCCTGGTGCTTCATCAGTGTCACAGCAGAATGTGACTTGTATGTCTGTCTGTGTATCAGTCACACCTACTGAGCTGTGAGCAATACCCCACAGAATAGAGGTGGTAGGGGGAAGGGGGATGTCAAACAGATTAAGCCAAAGAGATACAGGCAGATGATGCTCCATCAGAGTCACAGCAAAATGAGGCAGCTTTTAGTAGGTCAGTAATTCTCAGTGGCAGGCGGAACTGACCAAGACAGAATAGCATGCTTTTCACCAGTGATATCTGAAGTAGTTGGAATGTTCCATATGTCTAAATTTCTCTGAAAGCAGACTGGTGACATCTGGATGAAGTACAGAGGAGGGCACCTTCAGAAGGGTACCCTTTAGATCAGCCCATATCTTAGCATAAGTAAGAGCAATGATGAAGGCTGGCAGCTAGGTTGTAGAGAGAGAACAGTGCTTCCTGACTATTTTGTAACAGATGATGGGAAAAGCATGGTTATGACAGTGAAGGAGGGGCATAATATTTGATACTTTGCACCCAGATGATGCTGATAATAAGATACTCACTGGGACTGGAAGCAGGGGAAGCAGCAGTCATGTCCTGAAGGTACTGATCAAAACATAAACATAGACTAAAAAGTAAGATGATATCTTTTTTTTTTTATTGGACTAACCTAAAACAGCCATAGTTTTATTTCCCTCCTTCTGTTGTACTCTGTCACCTGCATGTTTTCTCCCTCTTGAAAAGGGCACAATTAATGTGTTTATGTTCAAAATAAGGGTAAGAACAAGAACACTATTTCTGTCTCTATCCCTTTTACGCTCCCACAGAGTTACTAGCAGTGTGCTTGCTGCCTTCTATATCTAGCTGTGCCTGACCCTCAGTAGAACTGCAGTGAGACACCACTGGGCACTCTATGGCACCGACTGAAGCAGAACTAGAAAGAAAGAGACAGGTGGAGGCATATTTCCAAAGCACTTAGACTTACAAAGTTACATTTGTAAGTCTGTGTGCTTTGAAAATGAGCCCCGTGGTAACATACTAACATGAGGTTAATATTCAGCTGCAGGCTGACCTAACCCTGGATATTAAATTCCAGGGCACGTGTGGCTCCTGCCATTGAATATATGGGTACGTATTTTGGCCTGGAAGTTAAGCAGGCACTGGCCGAAATTCAGACTGGTGCCCGATTAACTCGGTGCATAAAGTTGGGACAGCTGACACCTGCTTAAGTGCCGCTGAATATCGGCTGATGGCCGGCTCAGTGGGGTTTTACCAAAACCAAACCCTTTTGAATATTGACCCATAGTAGATGAAGGCACGGTCCAGCCAGTCTGCTCAACAAGAGGCCAGAGACATAACTGCCACTCCGTGCTGGTTGCACTTCTTCATCATCAAATACTGGCATCACAAACTGGTCAGTTGTCAATCTGCCACAAAGCCAGCACCATATAAGCAGTTATATTTGATGCAATCTTGGAAGAGTGGCTTTGATAATTTTGGCTGCAGTATAGTCATATTAGCTGTGGATATTTGATTAACAAACACAGAAAAGGAGTAGAGGCTGGCTAAATGGACGGACCACCACAGAAGATGTTGCTTAGTCACACTTTATTCAAAGCACCAGAAACAGGACTCGACCCTGGCTGCCTCAGGGGTCATGAACAATCTCTTAGGGGCCCTTTTACTAAGCCGCATCAGTGCCTATGCATGCCCAATGCGCATCAATTTGGAGTTACCGCCCGGCTACCATGTGGTCCGGGCAGCAATTTTGTTTTTATGCACGTCCACTATGCACGCTGGAAAATAATTTTTATTTTCTGGTGCGTGGCGGAAACCAGGCGGTAATCATCATTCTATGCACATACACCATTACCGCTCAGTTAATGCATGGGACCTTAGTAAGCTTACTGCTAAGTCAATGGGTGGCAGTAAGGTCTCAGGCCCAAAATGGACACTTGCCAATTTTTATTTTGCCGTACATCCATTTTCGGCCAAAAAAAAAGAGGCCTTTTTTGCAGGCACACTGAAAAATGGACCTGCACGCATCCAATACACACGTCTACACCAGCGCTGACCATTTTTCAGTGCACCTTAGTAAAAGGACCCCTTAATAAGCAAAAAGAGACATGTACTTGCTGGTGCACAATTGCTTGTAAATCACAGGGAAAATAAAAGTAAAAGTGCTGGACAGATGCAGTAGCCTGGAAAGCAACCAAGACAGGACTTTGCCATTTTTGGGACATAGACTGCAAAAGTCTGCCTGTACTGGCTTTATTTCCCAACTACAAACAATAAAAATCTATCTTCTGTTTAGGACTAATTAAACATTTGTAACATTTTCTTCATATATTCATTATCCAGCTCATTTCCATTAGTATCTCACTGAACCTTAGAGAAGCAATCTGTTAGAGATATAAAATCATGATTTCTAGGCTTAATCCAGCTTCACATATTGGCTTCCAACATCACTTCTGCTGCTTATGTGAACCAAACTCCTCTTGTTTCTCTGAGGCAACTTGTTTTAAGAAATGCCAACGATGTAAGCCACTTCTAAAACCAGACAGGTGCTCTCAGTGATGTGACTGGGAAACCATAGCTCTCTCCATACTTTCAGCTACTAAAGGGCTCCAATCCCAGCATAACCCCTAGGGGAATAGGCTACTTTGGATCATGATGTTGCACACAATGGAAAGCTTAATATGAAGAGAGGTGAGTCTGATTTGAAATGCTTAACAAAGCCTTTTCAAGCAAGAGGCAGAGAGCAAACACATAGGGGCCCTTTTACTAGAGTGCCATATAAACAGATTGTGAATTATTGCACCCTCTTAGCACATTAGCATGTTCACCGCAAGCTGCTTCTTTGATTTACATAGTAATGAGGAGTTTTGTATGCATGTGCATGCTTTGCATCTCATAACTATTCACCCTGAGGTAACTATTTATATTAGTGTTCTTTACTGTAATATAACATACATTAATGCTGTTTAACACATATTAACTGGCAAATAGTGTGTGTTATGGCTGTAACACATCTTAATAGTTACCCCTCCCCTATTAATGATATTTTTTTAGCTACTCCATCCATTTAAATAGGATGGTTGAAAATAAGATCTGAACCATAAAAAGGGCAATTCTATAACTGCACGCCTACACTTATGTGCGCTTACCCCCGGATTCTATATAGTGCGCCTAAAAATCAGCACTGAAATCGGTGCAGATTCTATAACAACGTGTGTAATTTAACAAGCCAAAGAGCGCTGGTAACAGCACTTAACAAGCAATAATGAGCATTAATTGGCACTGATTAGAATTTAGGCGCACAATTCGCTAAGCGTATTCTGTAAAGAAGTGCACCAAACGTCTAATGCATTCAGGCAAAAAGGAGCGTGGTTATGGGCGGAGAAATGGGCATTTTGTGGGCATCCCATAATTTTCATGCCTATTTATAGAATATGGCTTAGTGCACCTAAATCTACACGGATGCACGTAGATTTAGGCGCTGAAATATGAACTAAGCGTATTCTATAACCGGTGCCTAAATCTAGGCACTAATTATAGAATACACTTAGTTGGCAGTGATTTGGCGCGGTTTATAGAATAATGCTTAAGTGGAGAGGTCATGTGTAAATTTAAGCACTCAAAAATTCCAAAATCTGCTCAGAGCAATAAAATTAGAAACTGTTGTATATGTTTGCTCCAAAAAATGTTATTGCTTGTGCATATAATGAAAGTCACTTGTTATATGAATCAAATTAGGCCTCATAAGCCTAGGGTACCAACTCTGTGGACACACCCATAAAGGCTATCATCATAGCCCTACCACCACCTCCGAAAAACCTGCAGAGAGCAAAAACTCAATATATATAGAGAAAAAAGCAATTTGCAGTAAAAACTGGAGGATATACAGTACTCATGACAAATTCTTAATTCGAATGCCCAAGCAATATCTATAATGTGCTAGTAATCAACTTAATTGTGCTAGCAGAAGAGTAATTATATATGGTCAGAGCTATATAAACGAAAGATGGAAGTCCATCTTGTTTCGATAATATGGGTTTCCTCCATCGGGATGTTTTGCGAGGACGTCCTCAACAAAACTTGGATGTCCCTTTCGATTATGCCCCTCCATGTATCATAGTTTGTTTGTTTCTTTTAAAGAAGTTGTTATGCTCCTCGGTGAAGCGATGCTATTTGGATCATTGCTTCTTGCCATCCGTAACTCTCCATTGGATTTCATTGCCATGCACAAGACTTGTTGACAGGCTATTTGTTCACCTTCTTAGTAGGCACAATATTGGTTTGTTTCTTTACAATAACTTTTTTTTGGCATGTGTAATTTTCTTGGTGGGTGTGAATTTATATCATATGACTTTGTGGTCTTTAATGACTCATGATTATTAGCACGCATAAGGGCAGTATGATGAGCACGCTCCATATAAACAGCCTTTAAGTAGACTTTTGATTTCTTTCCTTTTTATCCCCCACCCCCTTTCTGTTTGATACATGTGTTGGCAATATCTTAGATTCCACCAAACATATATCTTTTAGTAACAATGGGAGTTTTACATTTATTCTTTTTGTCTATATGCAACACAAAATTAGTGAGTATGGCATTTGTTTTAGTAGTTTTCACTTTACTATTAAAGAGGGTCTTTTACTAAGGCACGCTCACGTTTTTGGCCAAGCTAAAATTGTGGGCATGCTAAATGTTACAGATGCCAATGCATTCCTATGGGCGTCTCTAACATTTACCGTGCCCACAATTTTAGCGCGCTAAAAACGTGAGCGTGCCTTAGTAAAAGACGCCCATAGTTCTCAGCATTTTTCAATTGATTACTTCCAATTCATATAATTGTAGGCTTGAAGGAAATCATTTTCTGATTGCGGCCTTTTGAAAGGTATGCACTCATGATTCTCATCTTTATTGATACTGCACTCATAATTAGCATAAGTGATTCTCACTATGCATTTACACACATTTGTTCTGACATATATAGCATATGCATTTCTTTACAACATTATTTATACTCCATCACTTTTGTTTACATCTTTCCTCATTCTTTTGACACAATCACATATTTTTTACATATGTTGTTCAGAATTAACTTCTATGCATTATTATTTACTATCATATATTTTTTCATTACACCGTTTGACAATATATGTAACTATTTTGTTCCATTCATTTGACAAACTATTGCAAGGTTAGTGCACCTTCATGGGAAGTACACTTCCATTCCTTTGCCTTATATGCATTTTTGATTATGATGGTTTATTTATTTTTTTTACTGGTATTATATATTCTTTATGCATACTTATTATTTTTTTAATCCCTGGTCATCTGTATATTTTTTTTATATATTGTACATTTTATATTTATATATTTTTACAGTTTTCATATTTTAAGCTATTTTTTTACTGTTTCATGTTCTAAGATATTTTTACTACTATATACAGTATATATACATATATGGTTTCAATTTAGCAATTCTTATTATTAGTTTGACTTTTTTATGATTCTGCTTATATATATATATATATAGTAGTATTGTTATTATTTCATTCTCTTTGTAGATTCCTGCAGCAGGCACTCTAGCAGCACAAGCCCCACCAAGCACCCTCTGAGCTCCCATATTTGCCCAGTTTGGAGGAGGAGATAACTTTTTCTACCGTAGCTTCAAGCCCTACAACAGTGACCCATAGCATTTCTTCATAGTTTGCATGTATTTTGTTCTGTTGAGTGGAAGAATATTGAAAAAAAGCACCAGGAGCCTCCAGAAATGGGACACAGTTCTATTTATTTAAATATTAGATATTCCAATATGGACCCAACATGAGCTGTGTTTCGGTGCATAGTGCCTGCGTCAGGGGTCAATTTTGCTCTAATGGGAAATGAATGTTTTGTGTAGATTTATGACTTTATGACTTTAACGCAAGTCACTGTTTTATAGAAGACGGGACATCTTCCTAGCTGATTAAGAAGAAATTTTGATTGCTATACAAAACATTCATTTACCGTTAGAGCAAAATTGATCCCGGATGCAGGCACTATGTGCCGAAACACAGCTCATGTTGGGTCCATATTGGAATATCTAATTTTTAAATAAATAGACCTGTGTCCCATTTCTGGAGGCTTCTGATGCTTTTTTCTGTACTCTAGAGTGTCTTTTTTTTGTACTTGGGACCCTCTCTGTACTATAATATTAGAGTCGAGGAGTATTGCAAACTTAAGATTTCCATGGAGGAGGGTAGTGAACAGAAATTTAAAAAAAAACATAAAAAAGTAAATAAAATGATACCTTTTTATTGGACTAACAATACTTTTTTTGACTAGCTTGAAAGGCAACATCTTCTTCTTTGAGTGAGAAAGGTCAGAAGAAAGTATTGTTATTGAAAGTCAAATATCCCTTAATTCTAAATAAGTCGCCAAATATTACATGTGCAAATTTGGGTACATGCCCAATTTGTGCATGTAATTTAATTGAATAAAGAATTAATTAGTGCCAATAATTGGCTTTTTAACAAGCAATTACTGGCACTAATTAGATTTAACTGGCCTTGGCCTTTATGTGAATAAATATCGGTGTGGAATCCACACCTAAAATTTACGTAGATCTGATAAAGGGGACATGGAAATGGGAGGGTCATGAGCAGAATGCTTGTATCCCTAAAATTAACATGCGTTGTTATAGAATAAGGGGTATATACACCTAATATAGGTGTGTATATTTGCACCACATTTTAGTTAGTGCAAATGGCCATGTCTAAAGTTACACAACAAAACTGTCGGTGGAGCAGCTTGAACTAATTAATTATTTGATAAGGGGACGTCTCATACTGTCACATAGGCACTTCTTTTTAGTGCTTCTTTGAAGCCTCAGCTTTAGTGACTATCTTATAATCATCGACTGCCCCAACCACTGATAGTGCTGTCTGCCACCTAAATATAAGTGTCCTACATTAAATTAATAAGTGCTTCAACAGTGCTAATACAGCAAATCATTCTTCTTTAGTTTATATCGATTTTTTATAAATTTTTGTGCACTATCATTTGTAGCTTATGTATAGAGCTTAAACTAGTGCAGAAATAATGTTTAAACTTATCTTCATCTTGCTGAAAACCACACACTGCTGTATTGTCTCTAACTCAAGCTGTGGATTCAGTCGTCCTGCATTGCTTGGATCTCATTTGTCAGCATTCAATTGAACAGCCGGTAGATGTCTTGTCCCGACAGGAGCCTGTTTCGCGTTGCCTCGCTTTGTCAAGGGAACTTGCATATACCTATACAAACACAACATTGTACAACATTGTGTTAACAAACAACATTCTACTGAATCTCTGAGATGTATGGTTATTGATAATATTATACCGAATGCCCGTGGCGGGAACATTGACAGATTACTGTTGCAAAGAGAAACCCAGTGGATTTATCGTCTGAACTCAATAGAGCCAAATGGTTTAAATTTGTATTTCCATTGGAACTGTTTTCTTTAAATGTTTCCAGCTGATGAAGACGTCACCCGCATGGGGGAGGTGTTACAAACTTTATACAGTGCTGGCGCCGTTTCTTCTGACTCTTTGTCTGCATGGGTTGCTAGTGAAGTGAGATCCTCCGCCTGGTTTGAAACTTTGTTTATGACAGTATAGATAGTTTTGAACAGCTAAAAGGATTTTTTTGTGTGTTTGTATAGGCATATGCAAGTTCCCTTGAAAAAGCGAGGCAACGCGAAACAGGCTCCTGTCGGGGCAAGACATCTACCGGCTGTTCAATTGAATGCTGACAAATGAGATCCAAGCAATGCAGGACGAATGAATCCACAGCTTGAGTTAGAGACAATACAGCAGCGTGTGGTTTTCAGCAAGATGAAGATAAGTTTAAACATTGTTTCTGCACTAGTTTAGGCTCTATACATAAGCTACAAATGATAGTGCACAACATTTTATAAAAAATCGATATAAACTAAAGAAGAATGATTTGCTGTATTAGCACTATTGAAGCACTTATTAATTTATTGTAGGACACTTATATTTAGGTGGCAGACAGCACTATCAGTGGTTGGGGGCAGTCAATTATAATATAGTCACTAAAGCTGAGGCTTCAAAGAAGCACTAAAAAGAAGTGCCTATGTGACAGTATGAGACGTCCCCTTATCAAATAATTAATTAGTTCGAGCTACTCCACCGACAGTTTTGTTGTGTATGTTTCAAGATATAAGAGGTGGAGGGGTGCCATTTTTTGTTATATTTTTGATCATGTCTAAAGTTAGGCACGATTCCCGGGTGCAAGTGCTATTCTATAAACTGCACCTTTGGAGACCTTTTACTAAGCCACAGCAAAAGTGGCCTATGGCAGCGTGAGCATTGGGTGCGCACTTGGTAGCTGGGTGGTAATCCCGATTTGGCACATGCTGGATATGCCTAGGCTCTTACATGCCTTTGAAAAAAGTGCCCCTTTAAAGCGCTGATTATAGAATACCACTTTTTTCAGCACCAAGCTTTTTGGCACTAAATATAGAATCTAGCCCATAATGTATTGTTAGTCCAATAAAAAGGTATCATCTTATCTTCTTTTTTTGTTTTTTTTTTTTATTTCTCTTCATTATTTTTTTAAAAAGTGAACTAACATGGCTACCACACTATTTTATCCATGATGGAGGGGACCATAGATAGATGGAGTCAGGGGACTTGCTAGTTTTAATTGGGGAGGGGTGGAATCAAGGGATGAGGTGTGATTGGCAGAATTGGCAAGGGGCCATAGAATAATGCAAAAAGTTCTGCCAGGAAAGGTGACATAAAAGAGCCTAATGTGCAGGGTTGTTGTTTTTTTCCCTATTATACCACCCTTCTCCAACAGTAAAATTTTGGATGATCAGAAGGTAGATACAGTTTGTACAATTTTGAAAATATAAGGACATGAGCTACTGAACATTATTCCTCTATTTGAAAAACAGACTAAAGTGACCACACTTTATGTTAGTGTAACTACTACAGTATCATTTAATTTAGTGAAGGGTTCATCCAAATTGTCAGTGATTAGCATATTTATTAATGCATGGTCTAATAGTCATGCTAATTAATCAATCAACTTCTCTCTCTCTAATCTGCAAACTGCCTGTCCATTTTCTTAACGTATGTGTACTCCTCTGGCACTGCTCCTAGGCAGTGCAAAGACTGTGTCTGTTCCATTTGCAGAGGTAACCCGGCTACCAAGACCCTGAAGCAGCAGCGCGAAATGCTGGCCACCGTCGGCTTGAGGCAAAAGGGTGAAAGTTGCAAATAGAGGGAGCTAATCAGCTGTATGGATTATGGAAAGCAGGCACAGGATAAGCTAACCTGTGACCCGGCACTTGAAAAAGATGTGTCCTTTTTTCTATTTAGGCTCATTGTCAGATAGCCGGACATGAGAACACCATCACATATAAGTTTTTGTGGGTGGAGATAATCTGGGATAAAGTTGATAATTTCTCTAATAATCACTCTTGAATGAAAAGAGGTAGACGTTATCCCAATTTGAAGGTTTTTTTTATGGCCAATGATGAAGAGAGGATCTTTCTGATCCGGTCAGCTCTTTAGAAATCAAGTATCCTTGAGCTCTTTGAGGCCTTTTTCCTTCTTATCACTAACTTCTTATCAATAACTTAGGATATCCTTGAGGTATACATCTCAGGTTTATGTCTATCCTTAGTTGATGGGATTTATTTAATTATATATACTCCTCTGTAAAACCAGTGGGCCCTGCTGTGCATTTATAATACAACAAGGTTTGGCATCATCTGTCACAATGACACTATTTCTAGGGTTTTTTTTTTCTTTCTTTTAATTCATTCCCCTAGATCAGTGAATCTCACCCTAGTGCATGGGACACAGTCAGACAGTCTGGTTTCAGGACATACCCAAAAACATGCATGAGATTCATTTGTATGCACTGCCTCCGTTGTATGTAAATCTATCTCGTGTATAATCATTGCAGATTCCCTGAAAATCCCACTGGCTGGTTGTGTGTCTCATGCACCGGGTTGATAACTACAGCTCTGATGCTTTGATAAAAATATTAACTTGAGGGACAATTCTATAAAGCCACGTGTTTTGAAACATAATTTGTACACTATTGAATGTAGAGTCTATTAATCATGACTTTGTAACTATTACTCCTTAATGGTTTTTTTTATGTTCTATTATCACTAAGGGGCCCTTTTAATGTACTTGACACACTGATATCCTTCTGGCAGAAAAGAAGCATTACAGAAAAGCAAATCAATAATGACTATTCTTTTGGATGAATCCACAAAAGCCAGAGCCCACATTCAGATTAATGCTTTTCCTTTGTGATTCTGTGTATGTAACTGTACATAATAAGAGTGCGCTTGTTGCATAGTTTTATTCTCACCTTCTATCTTGGGTTGAATATATAGAAATGGGGGCAGTGAAGAACTGCTGGTCAAAGGACACCACAGATTAGCAGATTAAATGAAGAGAATTGAGTTTTCATTAATCAAGTCATAAAATGTTCCAAATCAACTGATGATAAATACTTACTGTTTTCTGTTCGGCACCTAACTCTTACCTTCAGGATATCTGGACTGCCCCAAATTGACTGTCCCCATCGTATCGTTTACTCACTTGTCCTTTAGATTGTAAACTCTTTGAGCAGGGCCTGTCCTTTTATGTTAAATTGTACAGCGCTGCGTAACCCTAGCAGCGCTTTAGAAATGTTAAGTAGTAGTAGTAAAGGACACCACAGATTAGCAGATTAAATGAAGAAAATTGAGTTTTCATTAATCAAGTCATAAAATGTTCCAAATCAACTGATAATAAATACTTACTGTTTTCTGTTGTATTTCCAGAAGAAATGCATTTATGTGGAATTTAGAGTCTAGATATTTAAATATACTCTAGATCTAAAGCCAGTTTCTATAATTTATTTATTTAGATTTTGCTCACACCTTTTCAGTAGTAGCTCAAGGTGAGTTACATTCAGGTACACTGGATATTTCTCTGTCCCAGGAGGGCTCACAATCTAAGTTTGTACCTGAGGCAATGGAGGGTTAAGTGACTCCTTGATCTTGATATTTATTTCAGTATCCAAATACTTGCTGGTAGCTTTAGGGATACCAATAGAGGTGGATTAGAACACCCAGGGGCCCTTTTACTAAGATGTGTAGGCACCTATGCTTGCCCAGTGTGCGTCAATTTTGAGTTACCACTCGGCTACCGCATGGACCTTGTGGTCATTTCATTTTTGACATGCTTCTGCTACATACGCCAGAAACCGGGCGGTAATTGCCATTCTAAGTGCATAGGCGATTACCACATGGTTTACACGTAAGACCTTACCGCTAAGTCAGTGGCTGGTGGTAAGGTCTCAGACCCAAAATGGGCACGCGCCAATTTTTATTTTGTCGCACATTCATTTTCGGCAGAAATTAGAAAAGGATCTTTTTTACAGGTGCGTCAAAAAATAGATCTGCACGCACCTACACTAGCGCAGCCTGTTTTTCAGCCCACCTTAGTCAAGGGTCCCCCAAATTAGATACCTTACCTTCAAGGGAGACAGCAAAGAGGAGCATAGTTATCAATGTGGGCTACTGTTAAGCTGTGTTATTTTAACATGTAGTCATGCTATTTTAGCCCAGCTCCCATTTTATGCAGTTAGATATAATTACTAATAACTGGGGTTAACAGTAAAATAATACGCTTTGATGGTAACCCACGATGATAACTTCCCCTTAAACTGGGTCATGTCATATATGCACGGTAGGTGAGGGTCTTGAGCCTGCAAGTGTATTTTTGAATATTGACTACTGGGTTAAAAAGCAATTTCATTGTACAAGTTCCTTGGTCACTCACACCTTCTCAGGAAGAGTATCTTGGTTGAAGTGCATTGTTTCCAGTTATCACTGTAAAAACTTTCTCTTTCTATATTTATTTATTTACTAAGATTTATTTACCACCTTTTTAAAAGAATTCACTCAAGGTGGCGTACTGTAAGAATAAATCAAACATGAGCAATAGACAATTGCAGCAGTAAAAATATTCAAATAACAATACAAAGTATGGCATAGTTTACTACTTAAGGAGGAGGTGATCCACCGAGGTGGATGAACACTAACTCCCACGAGAAAACAACAGTTAAAGGGAAGTGGGAAGTGGACCAATGACTCCAGGGAGACGGGATACTGATGTATAAAGTACCACTTTATTCACAGACTCGATACAGTACCATGTTTCGGCCACAGGACTGCCTCAGGAGTCTTAAATGATTCTGGTACTAGGATTCGTTTGAAAGTTAGGTGGTCTTGAAAAAGACCTTTGAATGATTGAAACAGATACTTTAAAGTCTCTGTGTAGTCTGTCAAAAGTAAAACAGCGTATGACGATTCCTAGTACCAGAATCATTTAAGACTCCTGAGGCAGGCCTGTGGCCGAAACACGGTACTGTGTCGAGTCTGTGAATAAAGTGGTACTTTATACATCAGTATCCTGTCTCCCTGGAGTCATTGGTCCATTTCCCACTTCCTTTTAACCATAGTTTACTACTTACAATGTCAACACAATATGTAATAAAACATTCTAATTAACATATCAGCTTCATAAACCACATAAAATAAGAACCTAAAACAACTGTAAATCTGCAAGCATTTACAGTTGTTTGATGTAATACAGTGTTGTAGGTGGTTTAACTTTAGAAAATGAATATTGAAGGCAACACAACTGCAGTAAGAGGGTATCCTTCGATCAAACACAAAGAGTAGTACTAAATGGTCAGTTTATATGCAGAAGGATCTTGGGAGACTGTGCATCTAAATGGCAAATTAAATATAATGGAGATAAGTTCAAAGTGATGCACACAGGAAACAAATGCTGGATTCTGAGTTAGGAGTCTCCACCTAAGAACAAGATCTTGACAATACATTGGGATTTTCAGCTCAGTATGCTGCAGCTGATAAAGATGCAGATATACTGATAGGGATTATTCGAAAGAGTACATAAGTACATAAGTACATAAGTAGTGCCATACTGGGAAAGACCAAAGGTCCATCTAGCCCAGCATCCTGTCACCGACAGTGGCCAATCCAGGTCAAGGGCACCTGGCACGCTCCCCAAACGTAAAAACATTCCAGACAAGTTATACCTAAAAATGCGGAATTTTTCCAAGTCCATTTAATAGCGGTCTATGGACTTGTCCTTTAGGAATCTATCTAACCCCTTTTTAAACTCCGTCAAGCTAACCGCCCGTACCACGTTCTCCGGCAACGAATTCCAGAGTCTAATTACACGTTGGGTGAAGAAAAATTTTCTCCGATTCGTTTTAAATTTACCACACTGTAGCTTCAACTCATGCCCTCTAGTCCTAGTATTTTTGGATAGCGTGAACAGTCGCTTCACATCCACCCGATCCATTCCACTCATTATTTTATACACTTCTATCATATCTCTGTTGGATTATTTGTAGTAAATAATTAGCAGATTTTAATACACACAGCTTCAGCTTTAGAAATGTTAATTTCTTTCTTCATCTCTCTCTCATTCACCCCTGAATAATTCACTGCTGAGTCACTTTAAAGTTGAAGTAACAAAACATCTGTTTACTCACAGTTTGTAGTTAGATTATAATCAGACAGGCTTATATTTACATATTACTATACATTTGTCTTATCAGCTCCTTCCATGTGCTTAGATGGTAATGGATGCTCACACCACCATAGATCCTCTCAGGTTAGGAGAGATCATGAGCTCCATGTGCTCCATGTGCTGCATCTGCTGCATCTAACCCCCACAGGAAGTTGCATAGCTGTGTGACCTCTCTAAGTAATTCACATCAGAGGTCACAGAGTAATCACAGAGAAATAATAGGTGACAGGCAATGCATGTAAAATACAATTACATTCCAACAAACCCCTTCTCATGCATAACTGTCATGCAATTATTTATTCATACAAAGTCCAAGCTTTATACGCAGATCCTCAAAATGTTCTCTGGGTAACGGTTTGGTCATGATGTCTGCTGTCATCTCACTGGTGTGACAATAGTGTAGACTGATGACCCCTTCTTTCGCCAACTCTCGCACGTTGTGGTATTTCGTTGCGATGTGCTTGGTGCGTGACTGAACCTTGTCATTCTGTGACAGTCGGATGCAGCTCTGATTATCTTCCATTATCTGGATTGGTCTCTTTTCAGCTATTCCAAAATCCAGCAAAAGTTTTTCAATCCACATCAGTTCTCTGCACGCTTCCGATACGGCCACATATTCAGCTTCTGTAGAAGACAAACTCACAATACTTTGTTTATGACTGGCCCATGAAATTTGTACATTTCCATACATAAACACATATCCACTTGTGGATTTATAATCAGAATGATCCCCTGCCCAATCTGAATCACAGTAACATATTAGTTTTGGATTACTATTGGCTGAAATCTTTAATTTACAATCAATGGTACCCTTTAAATACCTTACCATCCTTTTAACTGCAGTCCAATCTGATTTGGTAGGTGAGCTGACCCTTCTGCTCAAAATTCCTACTGCATTTGCTATATCAGCCCTGTATGTGGTAGCTAGATATAAAAGCTTACCTATGGCTGATCTATATTGGATGTTATCTGGTAAAGGTTCTCTTACTGTTTCATCCTTCAGAAAATCAGTGATCATGGGAGTGCTTACAACTTGGGCATCTTGCATACCTAAACTTTCAATAAGCTCATTTATTTTCTGCTTCTGGCTTAGAAGATAAGAACCATCATTTTGTTTCTCAATTTCTATACCAAGATAGTATGACACATTACCAAGTTCTTTTATCTCAACATTCTGGTTTAAACACTTTACAATGTCCTTGTACTCTTGCTCACTTTTGCTTGCAATGAGCAGATCATCAACAAAAGCTAAAATGTATGCATATTGTCCATTTGTGCACCTAGTGTACAAACATTTATCTGCTTCACCTTGCTTAAATCCTAAATTTGTCAATATTTCATGCAATTTATCATTCCAACATTTTGCACTTTGCTTTAATCCATAAAGACCTTTGTTTAATTTACACACTAGCTGTCTTTGTTTTGTATTTATGAAACCTGTTGGTTGTTCCATGTACAAGTCTTCAGTTATTTCTCCATGAAGAAACGCTGTTTTCACATCAATGTGTTTGACTTGCATGCCTTTTGAGACTGCAATACTCAGAAGTGTTCTAATTGTCGTGTGTTTCACTACAGGTGCAAACACTTCATCAAAATCTTCTCCATATTTTTGAAGATATCCCTTTGCCACTAATCTGGCTTTATACCTTTCCACTTTTCCTTGTGCATTCCTTTTTAACTTGAATACCCATTTGCATCCTATAGCTTTCTTGCCAGGAGGTAATTTTGTAAGAATCCAAGTATTATTTTTATCCAATGCATCAATTTCTTCTTGTGCAGCTTTATGCCATTCAGCAGCTTCTTCTGCTGACATTTTCTCAATCTCATCCCATGTTAAGGGCTCTTGAGCTTCTGCTGACTTTGTTAGGTAAGACAGTCTTGGGGGTGGAACACCTTTGTTTTCCCTGGATGAGCGTCTGACAACAGGTTGGTCTGACCTTTCCGCATCCTCTAAATCTGAGAGTTCTTCTCCAATTGATTCCCCTTCTCCAACTGTACTGTCTTCTTCAATGATCCTTTCTGTGTCTGCTTCCTCTGCCTGTTCCTCGTTAGATACAGATGAGTTGCTTTCAGACATCTGCCTTGGTATGGCATTTATATACACTGGCATGTCTATTATGGTTCTAGTTTCATATTCTGGATGATAAGGCTCATCTGGGATAATCCAGCCTTTATCAACCCTTTTGTTTTCATCAAAATATGTAACATGTCTTATGCCAACAATGCCAGTTTTCAGATTCAAAATTCTATATCCTTTGTGTCCTGGAGCATAGCCAACTAAAATGCCCCTTTCTGTTGTGGAATCCAGCTTATGCCTTCTTTGCTTTGGTACATGAGCATATGCTGTACTTCCAAATGTTCTTATGTGTGACAGGTTTGGCTTCCTACCATGCCATGTCTCATGTGGTGTGCGCTCAGCGCCTTTAGTTGGCATTCTGTTTTGTAGGTACACTGCTGTGAGAATGGCTTCCCCCCATAGTCTTTTAGGGAGATTGCTATCTGACAGCATACATCTGGTCATTTCCACAAGTGACCTAAATTTTCTCTCTGCAACAGAATTTTGCTCTGGTGTATAAGCTACTGTTGTGATATGCTGAATGCCTTCTTGTTCTAGAAATGTGCGCATGCTTTGTGAAGTGAACTCACCACCATTGTCGGTCTGAAGAACCTTTGGTTTTCTTTCAAATTTATTGCTCACCATGGCTACGTATTTCTTCAGCATGTCTGTGACTTGACTTTTTTCTTTCAGCAAATAGGCCACACAGTATCTAGAGAAATCATCCAAGAATATTAGCACAAATCTGTTATTTCCCAATGATGGGATATTAAACGGTCCACATAAGTCACTGTGTATTAAGTCCAGTACTTTATTACTCCTATTTCCTGTGTATGCAGGAAATGAGGGTCTCACACCTTTTTGAGTAACACAGTCTATGCATTTCTCCATTTTACCAGCATCTGCACTTATCTGAATGCCGGTGGCCAGTTGCTTACTGTAAAGATCCTGGATCACCTTAGAATCACGATGTCCCAGGCGGCGGTGCCAGATTTCCGGACTACATTTACCATCATTCTTCCTTACTTGCGCCATATGTGAGGCTTCACCTGAAATGTTCAGCTTATAAACATCATTATGCATAAAAGCTTCAGCATACACTTCATCATTTTTAGAGATTGTGCACTTACTGTTTTCAAAATGAATCACAAATCCCTTCTTATCTAATGTAGATACACTAAGCATATTACAAACTGCTTGGGGAATATACAAGACATCACTTACAGGAATTTCTTTAACTTCATTAGACACTTTGCATTTTAAGAATCCAATACCTTTTGCTTGGATCTTAGCAGTCCCTGTGTTTGCAGTTTTAAGAATTCCTTCTTCTGGACACATTTCCTGAAAGAAATTCTTACAATTGGTTAAATGGCATGTGCTCCCCGAATCCAAAATCCAAGTACTTTCATTTGAATTATTATTTACCATAGTCAAAGATTTTTCTGCCATTAGAAAGCCCTTGTGTTTATCTTTGTCCTTCATACATTTCCTGGTTTGAAAATTCTTTAGTTCCATTGGCTTAGGTGAGCTAGAGGGAGTGTTTTGTGTTTCCTTACACCATTTAGATACATGTCCCTCCTTTCCACATGAGTAGCAAATCAGCTTGCCCTTGGGTGGAGTTTTCCCATAGCTCCGCCTTCCTCTGTTCTTTGCCAAGAAATTTGTTTCATTTCTCTCTGACTTGCTTTGAGAACACATCTCCTCAGAATCATTTATTATGCATTCCTGCCTTAGTTTTGATGTTGTCTGTTCAAAAGATTGCCCTTCAATGGCCTCATTTACAGACCTAAAAACATCAAACTTCTTTGATAGTGAGGTAAAAAGAAATGCTCTTTTCAATGCATCACACATGGGAATTCCAGAAAGTTCTAACTTTTGAAATGAAGACATAAGATGCATAATGTGATCATTACATTTACTTTTATCCCTTAATTTGGTTTCATTCAACTCTGCCAGCCAAATTGGTTGCTGCTTTGCATATGTAGTTGCATACATAGTTCTCAGTTTATATAAAATGTCCTTTGGTGTATCTTTTCCCTCCACTAATATGGCTTGTTTCTCTGAGAGAGCTTCCAAAAGCATGCACTTCACATAATAGTTTGCATTGTCCCATTCAGCCATATTTTCAGCTGTTCTGTCTTGGTCTAAGCATATATTTAATCTTTTTGCTCGAAGGAGACATATGAATCTTAGTTCCCACTGCTGATAATTAAACTCAGTTAATTTAGGCACCTTGAGAGAATAGAACAATAGTGAATTTCTTCCCTCAGCCATTTTCTTAGCCTTCTGTCTGCTGTGTGGGGGGAGAGAGAGACAGACTGAATCTTTCCTTTAAAACTTAAGAGAAAAATGTGGCCTTTTTTTTTCTGCCTGGTAATATTTCTCTTCTTTTTCAATTCCTGGCCCTGGGCCCATAACCCTTTTGTTGGATTATTTGTAGTAAATAATTAGCAGATTTTAATACACACAGCTTCAGCTTTAGAAATGTTAATTTCTTTCTTCATCTCTCTCTCATTCACCCCTGAATAATTCACTGCTGAGTCACTTTAAAGTTGAAGTAACAAAACATCTGTTTACTCACAGTTTGTAGTTAGATTATAATCAGACAGGCTTATATTTACATATTACTATACATTTGTCTTATCAGCTCCTTCCATGTGCTTAGATGGTAATGGATGCTCACACCACCATAGATCCTCTCAGGTTAGGAGAGATCATGAGCTCCATGTGCTCCATGTGCTGCATCTGCTGCATCTAACCCCCACAGGAAGTTGCATAGCTGTGTGACCTCTCTAAGTAATTCACATCAGAGGTCACAGAGTAATCACAGAGAAATAATAGGTGACAGGCAATGCATGTAAAATACAATTACATTCCAACAATCTCCCCTCAGCCGTCTCTTCTCCAAGCTGAAAAGCCCTAGCCTTCTCAGCCTCTCTTCATAGGAAAGTCGTCCCATCCCCACTATCATTTTCGTCGCCCTTCGCTGTACCTTTTCCAATTCTACTATATCTTTTTTGAGATACGGAGACCAGTACTGAACACAATACTCCAGGTGCGGTCGCACCATGGAGCGATACAACGGCATTATAACATCCGCACACCTGGACTCCATACCCTTCCTAATAACACCCAACATTCTATTCGCTTTCCTAGCCGCAGCAGCACACTGAGCAGAAGGTTTCAGCGTATCATCGACGACGACACCCAGATCCCTTTCTTGATCCGTAACTCCTAATGCGGAACCTTGCAAGACGTAGCTATAATTCGGGTTCCTCTTACCCACATGCATCACTTTGCACTTGTCAACATTGAACTTCATCTGCCACTTGCACGCCCATTCTCCCAGTCTCGCAAGGTCCTCCTGTAATCGTTCACATTCCTCCTGCGACTTGACGACTCTGAATAATTTTGTGTCATCGGCGAATTTAATTACCTCACTAGTTATTCCCATCTCTAGGTCATTTATAAATACATTAAAAAGCAACGGACCCAGCACAGACCCCTGCGGGACCCCACTAACTACCCTCCTCCACTGAGAATACTGGCCACGCAATCCTACTCTCTGCTTCCTATCTTTCAACCAGTTCTTAATCCATAATAATACCCTACCTCCGATTCCATGACTCTGCAATTTTTTCAGGAGTCTTTCGTGCGGCACTTTGTCAAACGCCTTCTGAAAATCCAGATATACAATATCAACCGACTCCCCATTGTCCACATGTTTGCTTACCCCCTCAAAAAAATGCATTAGATTGGTGAGGCAAGACTTCCCTTCACTAAATCCGTGCTGACTTTGTCTCATCAGTCCATGTTTTTGTATATGCTCTGCAATTTTATTCTTAATAATAGCCTCCACCATCTTGCCCGGCACCGACGTCAGACTCACCGGTCTATAATTTCCCGGATCTCCTCTGGAACCCTTCTTAAAAATCGGAGTAACATTGGCTACCCTCCAGTCTTCCGGTACTACACTCGATTTTAGGGACAGATTGCATATTTCTAACAGTAGCTCCTGCAAGTTCATTTTTTAGTTCTATTAATACTCTGGGATGAATACCATCAGGTCCCGGTGATTTACTACTCTTCAGCTTGCTGAACTGACCCATTACATCCTCCAAGGTTACAGAGAATTTGTTTAGTTTCTCCGACTCCCCCGCTTCAAATATTCTTTCCGGCACCGGTGTCCTCCCCAAATCCTCCTCGGTGAAGAAGAATTGAATGCAAGACTGAGAATATCATTTTGCCCATATATAGGTCCCTGTGTGACCACATCTTGAATATTGTACATTATTCTGGTCTACCCATCTCTAAACGGATATAATGGGACTAGAAATGGTTTAGCGGCCCTTTTATAAAGGCATGCTGAAAAATGTCCTGCAGTAGTGTAGATGTGTGTTTTGGGCACGCGCAGAATCATTTTTCAGTGCAGCTGTAAAAAAATGCTTTTTTAAAATTTTTATTACATTTGTACCCTCTGTTTTCCCACTCATGGCAGGCTCAATGCAGCAGGCAATGGAGGGTTAAGTGACTTGCCCAGAGTCATAAGGAGCTGCCTGTGCTGGGAATCGAACTCAGTTCCTCAGGACCAAAGTCCACCATTCTAACCACTAGGCCACTCCTCCATATAGACGTTTGGCAAAATGAAAATTGTTGCGCGTCCATTTTGGGTCTGAGACCTTTTCACCAGCCATTGACCTAGCGGTAAGGTCTCATGCGGTAACCTGGGTGGTAATGGTCTATGTGTGTAAAATGCTGATTATGGCCTGATTACCGCCCGAGCACCAGAAAAATAAATTTCTGGTGCGTCTAGTGGACGCACGTCAAAAATGAAATTACCGCAAGAGCCACACGGTAGGTGGGTGGTAACTCAAAATTGATGCACGTGGGGCACACATAGGCGCCTTAGTAAAAGGGCCCCTTAGAGAGAGTCAACAAAAAATAATAAAGGGAAGAGAAACTAAACAGATTAAAGATCTTCTGCATGAAGAAAAGAGAATTCAGTGTGCATATAATCAAAATTTATAAACTTACGAGTGGGTGGCATGGTTAAATAGGGAACGATTGCTTTAATAAGTGGAGGATTAGCCTAGTGGTTAGAGCACCAGTCCTAATATCCAGAGATGGTTGGTTCAAATCCCACAACTGCTCCTTGTGATCTTGGGCAAGTCACATGAGTCTTCCATTGCCTCAGGTACAAAATTAGATTGCAAGCCCTCCAGGGACAGAGAAATACCCAGTGTACCTGAATGTAACTCTTCTTGAGTTACTACTGAAAAAGGTATGAGCAAAATCTAAATAAATAATAATAAAGGGTAGCACAAGCTTGGTGTGTGGCAAATTGTGTCCCCCGTTGGGCTAAACCAGGAGCACAACAGTAGTCCCACCTTTGCTACATGCCATTTCTAGTGCTAGAAAATACATTTTTATTTTGTGCCTGGCAGTAATCAGGCAGCACTGCACATTGCCCGGTTACTACTAGGTTAGCTGCGGAGTCCCTACTGCCCGCTAAATAGGAGGCAGTAAGGGCTCCAGCTGTAAATGGCCATGTAGCACTATTTAGCTTACCACACTGCCGGTCCTCCAGAAAAAAGGCCCTTTTACCGACAGTAGTAAAAGGTGATCTCAGCGTGTGGCAAACCTGTGCACCGACACCACCACGGGCCACCTTTTACTGCTGTTTAGTAAAAGGGCCCCCTAATTTTGATACTATTTTTCTATTTTTTTTTTTTTTTGTGATTTGACAGTTTATTGATGTAAGCCACATTGAACTCCAGTTGCATGGGATAGTGTGGGATATAAATGTCATAAATAAATAAAGGGGTGCTTTGCTTTGTGTTCCCAGATGCAACGCAGGGAGTGCCTATTTTGTAATGGCATCTAGAGAACTACTTGTAAAGAATGCTAGTGTAAACACACCCACTTATGCCAGGTCTATGGCAGGTGTAAATGGGCACACCTAGGTGTGGCAAACAGCCCACACAACTTACAGCATTCTATAAAGTCTGTGGGACATGCCCAATTCATGCTCTGTTTTTCTGTACACTCCCCTCTTGCAATTGTGTACTGTGACACTAATATGTGCCCTTACAGCACAAAACTTAGGGCACTTATGGGGCCCTTTTACAAAGGCACGAGAGGGCTAATGCACGGGCAGCGCATGCTCAATTGGCACTACCACTGGGGTAGTGCATGTGCCCGGTGGTAATTCTGATTTTGGCATGCACCAAATCCCATGATAGAAAAGAAATTTCTATTTTCTACCATGGGAGGCATTTCCAGCAGCTCACCCATGTTGGCGCACACTGCATGGTTACTGTGTGGGTAGCGTATGAGCCCTTACTGCTAGGTCAATGGGTGATAGTAAGGGCTCAGGCCATAGATAGGCATGCACTAGTTTTAATATTAGCACAGGCCCATTAAAAAATAGCCTTTTCCCAGCCACAGTAAGAAATGGCCGCGCGTGCACCTAAAAGACACGCCCACACTACCGCAGGCCACTTTTTCCTACGCCTTAAAGGGTACTTTTTTGCTGCAGGTAACTGCAGGCACACAGTAATAAAATTGCCTTTTTAGTCACAACACAGAGTCTTGCAGGATCTGCTTTCTTACTGTATTCAAATTAAAATATGTACTATTTTTTCAAAAGTCTTAGCCATGCTATTACTCCCTTGCTTATGAAGGGTAATTTTATAACAGGTCACGGTTCTCATTTCTTCCGCATACTTCCTCTAAATCAGAACAAATTATTTTTCATATTGAATAAGTGTATCCAATTCAAGACAGCTAATGAATTTTCCACAATTATCGCAATGATTTTGGCAGACTCCCTCAAACATACAGTAAAGGTTTCTGGAGGACGAGGACCGTGGGTGCAACAACTTCAGGGTAATTAATTGCCTGCTATGCAGATTTACCATTTTAAAAGCTTAATTTAAAAACAAAGCAAAACAGAGCAGAAACCACAGTGGGGAGCTAGAAAAGAGTGCTAAGAGAACAACTGTACATTGGAGCTGCTGATTATGGAGAGTTGCAAAGGAAGACATCTTGGTGCTTCCGCATCATTATAATGATCTTTATGTGGCGGGAGAGGGGGGTTGTTAAAGTGAGTTTAAAACCAGGCTGTGAACAGATTGGCTTTATTTGTGGGAAACAGAGGTGTTCTGGAAAAGCTGCTGTTTAGAGCAGTTTGCAGTGTCTGTTATGCTGTTGTCAAAGAGACAAGTTTGATTATTTGTTTCTGCTGCGTAGGCTGACAGTCATAGCAGAAGTCCAGAGAGCTATTTTTTTCCCCTTTTTGTGCCCTTTTATTTAAAGGAGCAGCTTCAATTAGAGAAGGACAAATCAAACAAGTGTCTCCCTTTGAAATATCTGTTTCAATGGCTCATTTCCTATGTGACTGTGAGAGAAACCTTAAAGGAGCATCTTGACCACGAACGAAGGGGTGGATTATCATATTATGTATCTGTAGTAATATGGTAAAAGAAGACACTAGTAAATGGAATTTTTTTTCTTTTTGCTCCCTTGGGATAAAGAAAAAGATTTTAGGTCTGATATTCAGCTGACGGCAGGCAGCACTTTTGCTGTCTGCTGTCGGTGTTAAACCTGGATATTGAATGTAAGCTGTTTCCAGCGACTGGCAATGAATATCTGGGGGGGGGGGGGGGAGTTAACTGCTAAAAGTTAACTGGTTATGCCAATATTCAGCGCTAACCGGTTAACTTTTTAGTGGTCAAAGGTAGCAGAGTTATTTCTACGGTCCTATTTGACCACTAAACTTATCCAGATGGGCGCTGAATATTGGTACCTTACCAGATACGTTGTGCAATATGGCCGGTTATGTACTAGGCACTAACCAGTAATATTCAGCAGAGATAACCAGTTATGTCCTGCTGAATATTAGAGGTTAGGCACCAATATGCTATTTAACCAGTATGCAGCCATGTCCGTCCAGTTAAATAGCTTTGAATATTGGGGGGGGGGGGGGGGGTTAATCATTTGTTTTAAAATAGGTGAATACAACAATTCTTCAGGCCCTCTTTTTTTTTTCTTAGAATCTCCACAACTGGGAAGACGTGACAGGCTTGAACAAGTTTGAGCCACTGTGGATAAACTGCTGCCTTTTTTTTTTCTCAAACTGCTTCACAAAAAAAGTAAAATGGCAAATTTGCAAAATTTTTCTCAGTCATGTTAGGAATGATTTTTTTCTATCATAATTTAATAGAAAAATGCAGTTGTCATAGATACATCAATTATACTATTAGGGAGCAATTTTATAAAGGCATTTTCATGCAACCAGGCAGTATGGGTGCTAACATTTACATTCTCACTATGCACATCTATATTTAGAATAATGGAATTTACATTTATATATGTACATATATACATGCAAATGCCAAATTTCTGCCCATGCATTGCTTTGCAAATACCTGCTTAGCATTGATAATGTGAATGTGCAAGGTACCTGTTATCAAATTGCTCTTATATGTGAATAAAATGCAGCTTAGAAAATTACCCTATATATGTAAAAGTATGCATGATAACAAGAGTGGGCATATTTGTGTGCAACCCAGTGTTTAAAGGAATGTTTTGGCCAGAGCACAAGCAGAATTTGCATGTACTTTACTCTTGAATATGTACACTATTTTAGCATTGATTTGTGCAAGATCCGAGCTGCATTTTTTTAAGACACAGAGGTGCTTATCCTGCTTATTTTCGAACGAGAAGGCCGGCCATCTTCCAACACAAATCGGGAGATGGCCGGCCATCTCCTAAACCCGGCCAAATCGGTATAATTGAAAGCCGATTTTGGCCACCTTCAACTGCTTTCCGTCGCAGGGCCGCCCAAAGTTAAAGGGGGTGTTTTGGCAGGGTACGGAAGGTGGGACGGGGGTGTGGTTACGAGATGGCCGGCTTCGGCTGATAATGGAAAAAAGAAGGCCGGCTCTGACGAGCACTTGGACGGCTTCACTTGGTCCATTTAATTTTAGGACCAAGCCTCATAAAAGTGCCTCAACTGACCAGATAACCACCAAAGGGAATTGGGGATCACCTCCCCTTGCTCCTCCAGTGGTCACCAACCCCTTCCCACCCAAAAAAAACAACAAATTTTTAACATTTTTGTGCCAGCTTCTATGCCAGCCTCAAATGTCATACCCAGCTCCATGACAGCAGTATGCAGGTCCCTGGAACAGTTGTAGTGGATGCTGCAGTGGACTTCAGGCAGGTGGACCCAGGCCCATCCCCCCCTACCTGTTACACTTGTGGTGATAAACTCGGGTGGGTTTTGGACAATGTAAAGGAGGTGGCACAAAACACCTGATGCCACCAGATTTATTGTGAAAAAGTAACACAATGTAAAGACATTTAAACGAGGCAGCTGTGTTAGACTGATGTAACAGAATTGACAGAGGCAGATGGTATTTTTCAGATAAACCAATATTTTGAGATATGGGCTTCTGAGGACCAAGTCCACTTCAAGAGATGTATGAAGTGATATCTTTTTTTGTTACATTTGTACCCTGTGCTTTCCCACTCACAGCAGGCTCAATGTGGCTTACATGGGGCAATGGAGGGTTAAGTGACTTGCCCAGAGTCACAAGGAGCTGCCTGTGCCAGGAATTGAACTCAGTTCCTCAGGACCAAAGTCCACCACCCTAACCACTAGGCCACTCCTCTCCTCAGAACATAGGGACATATAAGGAAGATGCATGGGAGAGGGATACAAAAATATATCGGAAAGGAAGAGGTAATGGATGAATAGCTCAGTTAACTGACAGCTATAGTAGATGAGAGAGAATAAAGACAGGGTGGTGTGCCTGTAGGGTGTCATGAGGGGCAGAGGAGTAGCCTAATGGCTAGAGCAGGAAGCTGGGTTAAGATCCTGAGATGGCTGTTCATGGATTGGGGAAGCCACTTAACTCTCCATGGACAGGGATGGCACTGGCAACCTCACCCCACTTAGGGCCTGCCATGGAAACCATCATACTCGTGGCAGCCCCCATAAGCCATTCACAGCTTGATGTTTATGCACAGGGGACAGAGTGTACCATGAATCTATTGTCTCTATTTAGGCATAGGCTGATGGAATCAAGTTTTTTGATCAATTTCAGTTCCATATGTTTATGCTGGAGTATCCCTGAGAAATTCCTTTGTAGGACTATAGCAACCTTAAGATCACATACAGAGTGTCCTGGAAGGCTGAAATGTTCAACTACTGTTTTTTTGTATTTTGCCATTTGTAATGTCATATTTGTATCAAATTTATTTATTTTTCTTAAAGAATGGCTGGTGTATCCAGAAGGATATTGCTGGCAGATGATGGTATACAGTATATTACATTGGAGTAAGAGCAGAAAAATGAGCCCTGGGTGTGTAGTTTATATTGTTAGGTCCTATGATAGAGTTACCTGGATGAATGGGGACAGGGTTGAAAGCTAGATTTTTGATAAGGTCTATTCCCTGAATGGATGCTATTTTTGAAGAGTTTGTGATTGCTGTTGAATATCTGTTTGAGGTTAAGAGGTTACTGGTACATCCAGATAGGAGTACCAGCCAAGCTATAAGAGGATGGCATCATTGTAGATGGGTCAAGATCCTGCCAGAAATTCTCTTTGTATCTCACATCTCCTCCATGCATTTTTCTTATATGTACCCATATCCTGAATGTCACTTCATGCATCTGATGAAGTGGACTCTGGTCCTTTGAAAGCTTATGCGTCCATAAATTGGTTAGTCTATCAAGCATTAAGAAGGATTATTTTGATAATATGACTGCATCAGTTGTAGCTCATCCAAGAATCTTGTTTGATGTTGTGAAAGGTTTAACCTCTACTAAGATTAGCTGCTCCAGGGATGTTCAGATTAAATTTCATGCTTTTGCTACAGCCTTTCAAAAGAAAGTTTTCAATATTTATGGATGAATATCTGTTTCTAAAGTAAACATGTCTTTCTGTGATGTAAAATGGGAGTATTTTCCCTTAGTATCTACGAGTCAAATAGAAAATGCTATGAGAAGATTGAACAGCTTTGAGCCCTTTGAATGTTTGCTCAATGCAGTGTTAAAATCAATGAAGACAGAACTCTCTGAATCTGTTACTACAATAGAAAACAAGTCTTTATGGTCAGGCTGTATGCCTGTTTGTTTACAAAAAAAAAAGAGCAAGCTTGTGTACAACTTATTTTAAGAAGCATGATGCTGATTCTTTAGATCCTAATAATTACAGGCCCATGTCATCATTGTCTTTTCTAACACTGTGGAGAAAATAATGTTAAATCAATGACAGGATTACATTGATTTGGAGAATGATTTATAAAAAAATATATATATATAAATTTGGTTTTTGCTTGAAACATGGCATTGAAACTTTGTTGTTTAGTTTTGATATGATATGACATGGGTTTGATTTGAGTACATCTTATGTTTTAGTATTCTTGGATATATCGTCAACATTTGATACTGTTGACCATTTGATTTTCTTACAATGGCTGGTCATTCTTAGTATTGGCAGTTCTCTACTGAACTGGTTCTATTCTTTCTTTCTGACCATATGAAACAAGTATGAGTGTATGAGGATAGTTTACACTGAGGTTGATTTTCAAAGCACTTAGACTTACAAAGTTCCATAAGTTACTATCCAGCTTATTTTCGAAAGAGAAAGATGCCCATATTTCGACCCAAATCGGGATGTGGGTGTCCAAATCGGTATAATCGAAAGCTGATTTGGGGCGTCTTCAACTGCAATCTGTCGCGGAAACGGCCAAAGTTGATGGGGCGTGTCGGAGGCGTGGTGAAGGCAGGACTGGGGCGTGTTTATTGGCTGAGGAGAGATGGGCGTCCTCGGCCGATAATCGAAAAAAGAAAGGCGTTTTTAGCGCAAATTTGGGGTCACTTTTTTTTGGACACTTTTTCTCCATGAACAAGTCCCCAAAAAGTGCCCCTACAGCCCAGATTACCACCGGAGGGAATTGGGGATGACCTCCCCTGACTCCCCCAGTGGTCACTAACCCCCTCCCACCCAAAAAAAACAACTTTAAAAACTTTTTTTTCCAGCCTGTATGCCAGCATCAAATGTCATACCCAGCTCCATCACAGCAGTATGCAGGCCCCTGGAGCAGTTGTTAGTGCATGCAGTGGACTTCAGGCAGGTGGACCCAGGCCCATCCCCCCCTACTTGTTACACTTATGGTGGTAAATGGGAGCGCTCCAAACCGCCCCCAAAACCCACTGTACCCACATCTAGGTGCCCCCCTTCAGCCATAAGTGCTATGGTAATGGTGTAGAGTTGTGGGGAGTGGGTTTTGGTGGGGATTTGGGGGGGCTCAGCACGCAAGGGAAGGGAGCTATGGACTTCAGAGGTAGTTTGCTTTGTTATTTTAATTGTAACAAGTGCCCCCTAGGGTGCCCGGTTGGTGTCCTGGTATGTCAGGGGGACCAGTGCACTATGAATCCTGGCCCCTCCTACAACCCAATGCCTTGGATTTGGTTGATTTTGAGCTGGGCGCCTTTGGTTTCCATTATCACTGAAAAACGATACCACCCAGCTCAAATCCGCACAAATCCGATGCATTTGGCTGGCACAAACTGTATTATTGGGAAAAAGATGGACGCCCATTTTTTTTGAAAATACGGTTTGTCCCGCCCCTTCACATACCCGTTCTCGGAGATAGATGCCCATGGAGATGGGCGTTTGTGTTCGATTACGCCTCTCCACGGGGTTCATTTTTGAAAGAGAAAAACTTCTAAAAAGTGTCATAAAGCACCATTTGGATGTTTTTCTTCTCAAAATGTCTAAATTGGTATTTTTAAAACCTATTTTTAGATATTTTTCTATACTGTTTATCTGCAGTGTATCCAAATCTCAAAAGGGCATGTTGGGGCCTGTTAAAGGTGGGATTTGGGCATTCCTAAGACTTAGATGTTTTTCAGCTATAATGGAACAAAACAAAACTAAAGCTAAGATGTTTTGAGCTAGACCTGTTTTTATAAAGAATAAGGTACAAAAAGGTGCCCTAAATGATCAGACAACCAATGGAGAGAATCAGGGAAGACATTCCCCAATACCCCCAGTGGTCATTGACTCCCTCCTACCCCTAAAAAATGTGAATAAAAATATGACTTACCAGCCTCTATGACAGCGTCAGATGTTATAGCCAGGTCTATTAGAGCAGCATGCAAGTCTCTGGTGTAGTGGTCTGTTCAGTGCACTATGGAGTGGGGGACTCAGGTCCTTATTTCACTCTACCTGTCACACTTGTGGTAGAAACCATGACCCCTCCCAAAGTCACAAAAAACTACTATACCCACATATAAGTGCCCCCTTTACCCATAAGGGCTATTAAAGTGGTGTACAGTAGGGGGCAGTAGGTTTTCGGTGGGTTTTGGAGGGCTCAGGAGACAAGATAAGGGAGAAAAGGTACCTGGAAGCATTTTTATGAAGTGCTCAAAAGTACCCCCTAGGGTGCCCCATTGCTCTCCTGTGATGTCTGGGAGACCAATCTTTTAAAAATGCTGACTCCTCCTACATCACAATTGCTTGATTTTCTATGTTTCACACTTATTTGTTTATTTTTTTTGGAAATGGATCAAAAAACAAAGCATCCAAAACACAAAATCTTGTTTGAAACAGTATTATTGAAAAAAAGAGACACTTTTCTTTTTTGAAAATAACCTTCTTTCCTGTTCGGATTTTGGACGTTTTGTGCAAATGTCCAAAGTCAGACTTAGATGTCATATCGAAAACAGAAGCGGAGCCAGGTTGATGGTGCGGGGGAAGCGAAAGTGGCGCGAGAGTGGACTTCCGCCGGTGCACATTTTCAATGCAACAAGACGAGAAAGAAAATAGGCGCCGGCAGAACTCCGTTTGGGGGAGCAGCCGCTCCCCTAGCACCCCACCTGGCTATGCCACTGATCGAAAATGATCCTTCACGCAATTTTGTAAGTCTGTGTGCTTTGAAAATGAGCACCATTGTCAACTGATGTTTCTCAAGGATCAGTTTTTTCTTGCTGTTCATAAATTGTGCAACTAATCTGTTGTTTACTGAAAGGAGTCAGAGTTTCACATAAACTGTATTCTGATGATTTACAACTTTTAGTACCTATTGTTACTTCGGTAAAAGGAGCTATATAGTTTGTAACGTTATGTATGATGACCATCAAAACTTGGATGTTTGAACATGTAGAAGAGTGAGATGATATTTTTACAAGAATAATCTACTTATCAATTTCCTTCTGGTTTTACTATTGATGGCTGGATTATACCCATTGCTAGTTATCTTGGAAGATTGAACACAGCTCATGACAACTATCCATCATGTCAATATGAACCAAAAACTGTTCTTTTAGAAATTTGAGTTGATTCCAACTTTACAATGAAGGAACATATAAAAATCATAGTCAAAACTGTCTTTTTTTTAAGTAATGGATTTTGTGGCACTTGCAATCTTTCCTGAATTTTGACAACTTGTGCAATGGCTATCAATCATCGATCATAACTTATTTAGAACATTGTAATGGGTTTATTCTTGGACCTCCCAGAGTCAGTGTAAAGGCTGCTTCAAGTTGTGCAAAATGTTAATGGTTAATGTTATATTCCCTTCAACATCTGTGACAAAACAATGAGTATTAAGCCTGTAAATTGTACTGAATATTTCTTGAAGTGTATTTCTGTAGTTTGGCCAGCAGGTGGTGCATGTTTATGTTTAAAACTGATCGTTCCTGCTTTTTAGTTAGCACACAGATAAAGGAAATGCCTGTAGTGATGTAACCAGCTTTTTGAAACTTGTTGTTCTGGGCTTTCATTGGCCCAGGAGCTCATTTCATTTGGATTGTATTCATTAAAACACCAAATCAATCATGGACTGTAGACACGCTTTATCGATATATTCCAAAGCTGAGAGGAGCTAAAAGGAACTAAGAGGAGGAAAAAACCTCAAACCGTCCGGGTGCTGGGGCTTACTCCATGTCAAATATCTTCAAAGCACTCTCCGGACCTTTATTCATCACTGGCCCAAAAATCTCCATCCCTATGCTATTTTATAAAGCAACAGATTTTTTTGATTTTATCCACTTGCTCATTCAAAACATCTATAAAAAATTGACTTATGGTATATAGATAATAATTAAGGTCACTTAGATTCTGAATTTGTCAGGCTGTTGAACACTCGGTGCCAATACTCCTGACAGGGACCCGTTTCACCCACCGGCTTTCTCCAGCATTGGATATCCAAAGATAATGCCAGTGGCGGCCAAAAAAACACTGACTGCTGCTGGCAGAATATTAATGTAGGCAGTATTTGAAGGAGATCAGAGATACAGCACAGAGAGAACACACACAGGCAGAAATTCCTTGGTTATGAGATAGACCCTAAAGCATTGAATCTACCAGGAAGATTTGTCCGAATTTGAGTGAACCTTTGGATGAATATCTATATATGCCAATTTATAGACCCCTGAAGAAGGCCTCTTTGGCCGAAACACGGACCGTGTAGGGTCTTTAGAAATAAATTTGGCTTTTTTACATTTTCAAGTTTGGTCTTTCTGTATATCTTCCGTTTTTTTTGTTTTCGCAGGCAGAATATTTACATCTAATGTTTTATAAGAATGTTCTGGTCTACTTTATGTGCAGACAGTGGTGCATAATGAGAAGCTAACAAAGTTCCAGGCATTTGGGAAGCTTAAATTGTTTGAGAAATGTCAGCAGTTAATTTTTAGTATTAGGACATGGCAGATGTTTGCCTTTTGACAATATTTTTAAAAAATATTTGTATATATTTATGGTCCTCAAAAACTAAAGCTTATAGTAGTAACTCCTACATCTTTTGAAAACAAATATAAGAACAAAATAAACAAACCAACAAACAAACAAACAAACAAACAAAAAACCTTCCAAAGGTTTGCAATACAAATTTTAAAGATTTAATAATGCATTTTATGAGCAAGTGAGAAAGGTGAATGAATTGGAACTATGCCAGGGATACATACATTGTTAAATTTTATTTTTCTTTTCCTATATATCCAGGGGCCCTTTTACTAAGCCATGTAAGCATCTACGCACGCCTAACATGTACCAAAATGGAGTTACTGCCTGATTACTGCGTGGCTCTTGCGGTAATTTCATTTTTGGTGCGTGTCAGATACGCGCATCTGAAAATATTGTTTTTCGGGCGTGCGTAATGGACACACACCAAATGGCATTTGGCGTGCAAAGGTCATTACCACCCTGTTACCACATTAATATTTACCATTAGGTCAATGGCTGGCGATAAGGTCTCAGACCCAAAATGGACGCGTGGCAATTTTCATTTTGCCGCACGTCCATTTTCGGCAAAAAAAGACCTTTTTTACAGGTGCGCTAAAAAATGGATCGGCACGCCCCCAAAACCTGTGCCTACAATACCTCAAACTATTTTTCAGCGTGCCTTTGTAAATGGACCCTCCAGTGTTCACTGATAAATCTATAGAATGAGGCCTACTTATATATAATATATATAATATATAATATATATAATTATATAATATATATAATATATATAATATATATATATATATATATATATATATATATATATATATATATATACTTATATATAATCACTACACCTCTTCTCAGGAAAACTTATCTACCCCAACTTGACATTTCGTCCTTTAGATTGTAAGCTCTTCAGAGCAGGGACCGTCCTTAATTATTAATTTGTACAGCGCTGCGTAACCCTAGTAGCACTCTAGAAATGTTAAGTAGTAGTAGTATGGTAAAAGGTGGCCACTAGAGGGAGTCAGTATCTTTCATTATTTCGGATAATAGGTATATCAAGTCTCAGTTGCTGAAGAGAAGAAACCTGTCCAGAGGGAAAAACAAAAGAAAAAGGTAACTAACACACCCTAGCTATGTTCTCAAGCAACACATGAACCTATAAACACAAATACACAAGAAAAAACAACAACATTCTTGTGACAGAAATGAAATCTATATTTTTTTAAGTTCAACGTCTCTAGTAAAATACTCCAAAAGTTTCAAACTGAATTTTTTACAGATAGGATCCAAATTTGTTTTACAAAAAACAGAGATCAATGTTCAAACTTCATGGTCAGCATTCATTTAAACACCAGCTGCAGAATTTTAAATCATACCTGATATTTGACACCAGTTGCTATCCAGATATCGGAGCTGAATATCTGGGTTTAAAGGGCAGAGCCACAATTATCCAGATAACAGCGACAATCCGTGTTATTACCCAGATAACCATCCAGATAACTTGGGACATACTGTTTTCCTGTACTAAACCTCTGTATTAAGTTATCTGGATAGTTATCCAGATATTAACACTGAATATTGCTGGTCTCTTGTTAATGCCTGGCTCTGCCCTGGACCACCCTAGCAATGCATACAGCACTGGAGCAGAATGGATAATGCCACAGAAAATCCCAGGTAATACCCTGGTTAGCAGCACTTGGGTAAGTTTCACTGAATATTGGGTAGTCAAAAGTTTGGAGATGAAGACAAAATTGTGTATACCTGATGATATGTTGTCTAGAGATGGAATTGACATGTCAGAACTTGTATATCTAAAAAGAAAGTTAAATAGGATTTTAATTGTTGGTGAATAGTTGCGACACGATATAGAAAATATAAATTAGAAAGAGAAAAAGTACTTATCTGTAGCAGAACACAAGGCATAGCTGTAAATTTACTCAAATTTGTTCACTGGAAATAAATATTTTGAAAACTGAGAATTGTTTTAAAAGAAAATAACAACAGAAAATGATGATTTTGTTCATTATGGCAGTCATTTTAGTAGCCCTGCAGAAATTGGCATTTAGATGTGTATATGGAATATACATCTAAATCCCAGTTTAGAAAGCTGGGACATACAAATCCAAATACTGATTTATATGACAAAGATGCATTGTCTAGGTATGGGATCTTGCCAGATATTTGTGACCTGGATTGGCCACTGTTGGAAACAGGATGCTGGGCTCGATGGACCTTTGGTCTTTCCCAGTATGGCAATATTTATGTACTTATGTTTTGGGTGTGACTAGGGTGGATCAAAATTTCCTATTTCAGAAGGGGATTGCATGTTTACATCTGCTTACACTAATGCTCCTGGGGATGTCTAGGATTTAGAAAGTTGCTCATTTTGTGCAATAATTCACTGGAAGGATTACAGGTGTTCTTGTTAATTCTTCAGTGTTTTTGTGCCCCCTCCAAAGGTGATACTGGTAACAAATAATAGGCACTGTGGCAACTTCATAAAACCTAGACATCTATGTTTCTGAATGACTGATATACACATGTATGTTTTGGCACATACACGTGTATGTTCTGAAAAAACAACATATTTGCAATTTGGTGAGGGAGATTTTGCCATGAAATTTAAAATATGTCTGCAAATTAAAATGCTTCCTAAAATGTCTGTCCCAACTTAAGGTAAAAGTGTATGCAGTCAAGTCTTATGTGAACATTTTTACCCACATACGTGGAGGACAACTTTGTAAAAAGGCATTTCGTACTGCTTCACGTGTGAGACATTATCTGTAAGTCAATGCCTGGCAGTAAGGTCTCAGACCCAAAATAGATGCACGCCAATTTTTATTTTGCCTCAAATCCATTTTCGCCCAAAACAAAAAAAGGCCTTTTTATAGGTGCGCTGAAAAATGGATCTGCGCACACCCAAAACACGTGCCTATACTAGCGTAGCTCATTTTTTGGAACACCTTAGGAAAAGGATTTCTAAGCATATTCTATAAACATTGCCTAACGTTTAGCACCATTTATAAAATAGTACTTAGCACATTATATTTTCAATGCCAATTTATTGGCTCTATTTGTAGAATTTGGTTGTTAATGTGTGAATTAACTGTAGAAATGTTACAGCGGTGGCATGAAAGTGCAGATAATTCACACACTAAAAAAGCAAGTCTATAACCTAGTTACCCACATTCATGCACATTATACATATAAATAGTAAGAAAACTAGTATTTACATGTATAGGTACATAACTGATAGGAGGGTGCCTAAGCACTATTCTGCAAATACCCACTTAACATAACATAACATAGCATAACCTAACAATATTTCTTACATTTCACTGGTACCAATGTGAGTTCTAAGTGGATAACAAACAAAGAAACTAGAGAATCATTTAGGAAATATATATAAAAAATCATTCCAATTATAAAACACAATAACACTCCTCTAATCTTCAATCTAGTCTGTCTTGAATCACATACTTACAGAATAACCATGTTTTAATGGATTTCTAAAAGATTTTATAATTAGAGCAAGATTGAACACAAAGGACCCTGTTTACTAAGTCATACTATAGGTTGTTTTGTTTTGGGGTTCAGAGACCCCTAGGTTCTGTCTGGTACTGGAGCTCAGCTGTCCAGCGGCAGAGAGAAGGCTGAATTGACCTCAAATCTAACTCCATCTCTAAATAGATTAATTCACTAGTACTGAGGTAATCAAGAAGTTCTAAAAGGTATTGCCACTGAGAGAGACATCAGGTCTAAGGGACCCGCACTGGCAAGGAAAAGATACCAGCCTTATGACAAACTGGATTTAGGCTACAGGTTATACAATGCAGTGAAAGAAAGCCTGATAGAGCAGAAGCATTTATACTTACAGCCATTGATCATTAAGTGAAGCCCACAGAACATCATTTGGGATGAGGAGTTTATTTGCCAAGATACAAGTCAAATCAGTGATTGACAACAGGCATGTACAATCAATTAGTTATAGGAATATAATAATCCAGCTGCAAACAGGTGCTATCTGAATCTTAGTCGTTTATAATTTCTTTTACCAATTAAAGGTTTTACAAGGGAAAGCAATTAGGTAATTTGTCAATTCTGCTGATCACATTAGTTTCCCTTGGAGAGAGAGAGAGTGCCAACCCTTCTCTCTAGCTTAAACCAGGAAATACTCTGATTTTTATAGGTGCCCTCAGGATATGGATAATATGACAGTAGATATACCTGATTGGATCTATGCTAATGTCATGGTTACCACTGATTGGTTCATGCTAATGAGTAGCCTTTATCTTTCTAACATGGTTTTGTCTTTAGCTCGCTTGACCACAAATCTTAAGCAAGACCCTGCATCTAGCTATACCTTTCCTTTCTCACACCATGGCTGACCACAATGTCACTCTGTCCTTTGGACCTCCACCCTTGTGTTTCCTGTTGTTCTCTGCAGTGCTCCAACACTGGGAGTTCAAGCAAGAGCCACACAGGCCTGTAAGCTTTTCCCTCATTTTAGAGCCTGAACCAAAGTCTAGGCAGGGGACCAAGGCTCATAGCTGTAGCATTTTTATACAAGGTGCACTAACTTTTTAGCATGCACTAAAAATTAGCGCGCCAATGCTAAAGACACCCATAGAAATATATGGGTGTCTCTAGCATTAGTGCGCACTAAAAAGTTAGCATACCTACAATGTGGCTTAATAAACAGGGCTCTAAGCTGTGTTATAGGTGTGCTAGCGTTTTTAGAGCGCACTAAAAATTAGCATGTGCTAATGCTAGATACATCCATAGGAATATTTAGGTGTCTCTAGCATTAGTGCATGCTAATTTTTAGTGTGTGCAAAAAGCGTTAGCACACCTTAGTAAACAGGGCCCTAAGTGGTAATGCTTTCCAAATTGCTGCAGATTGATTATCTAAATAAGAGGGTAGTAATCTTATGATTTTCTTCCCTCTAGCAAGAAGAAAAGAAAATAGTAACTTTGATTGTAAACCCGCTGTTCAGTGTGCAGAGATGGCTATGAAGGCAAATAGACAGTTAGGAATTATTAGGAAAAGTATGGAAAAATAAATATTAGAATATTATAATACCTTTGTATCGCTCCATGATTCAACTGTACCTCGAATACTGTGTGCAATTCTGGTCACTGCATCTAAAAAAAGATTTAATGGAATTAGAAAAGGTACAAAGAATGGTGAAGGAGATGGTAAAGGGGATGGGATGACTTCCCTAGGAGGAAAGGTTAAAGAGGCCGGTTCTTCAGCTTGGAGAAGAGATGGCTGAGGGGATATATTTCAGAGGTCTATAAAATACTGAGTGGAGTGGAACAGATAGATGTGAATCGCTTGTTTACTGTTTCCAAAGATACAAGGACTAGGGGGCACACAATGATGCTACCAGCTAGTAAATTTAAAAACAAATCAGAGAAACTATTTCTTCAGTCAGTGTGTAATCAAACTCTGGAATTTGTTGCCAGAGAATATAGTAAAAGCAGGTAGCAGGGTTTAAAAAGGGTTTAGATAATTTCCTAAAAGAAAAGTCTATAATCTATTATTAAGATGGACTTGGGAAAATCCACTGAGTATTCTAGGATAAGCAGCATAAAAATTGTTTTACTGTTCTGGGATCTTACCAGGTACTTGTGACCTGGATTGGCCACTGTTGGAAACAGGATACCGGGCTTGATTGACCTTTGGTCTGTCCCAGTATGGCAATGCATATGTTCTTATGTTCCCAATTCCTTTTTTCATCTCTGCCTCTCTTTCACCCCTTCATCGTATGATTTAAGAACTTCTAGTCCTACTACTTTAAGAGAAGATAGAACGACAAGTTCATGCATGTAAGGGGTGAAACCAGTACAGGATTAACTTGACCTGATTACAAAAAAGATGTAGCCAGTTAACAAACTTGTTGTGCAGGCAAATAAGGAGAGACACTTTTTCTGTTTGTTATCGTTCAATTAGACGTTGTAAAAAGCTTTAAAAAGAAAGGGAAATTGGCATTTTGCTAGTGATGTTTACAAGAACTGCTTCCCAGTTACTCTTTGATACCAATAAAAGAACACTCATTAAGAACAAATGAACCTAAAAAAACCCTAAAACAAAACAAAATGCTTTTATTTTTGTACTAAGCGAACATTTTCTCCTCGTTTACGTCTGCAGATCTCTTTGAAGACATTTAAATTAGATCTAAAAACCTTCTTGTTTGGTGATGCATATACCTGACTCATACATTTATTCCAACAGTGACATGAAAGGTACACTGAACATGCAACATGTCCCCTTCATTCTCTCTCTTTCCCCTCTACTCTATTGTAGATTGTTGTTCTTTTTCTCCATTCCCTCTGTCTTCTACCCCAGTTTTAGTAATGTAAGCTGCTCAGATGGCCTGCTGTATGAATGGTATAGAAAACACTTAGGGGTCCTTTTATTGAGGTGTACTAACAGATTTAGCATATGCTAAATGATAGTGGAGGAGTGGCCTAGTAGTTAGGGTGGTGGACTTTGGTCCTGGGGAACTGAGGAACTGAGTTCGACTCTCGGCACAGGCAGCTCCTTGTGACTCTGGACAAGTCACTTAACCCTCCATTACCCGCCGCATTGAGCCTGCCATGAGTGGGAAAGCCCGGGGTACAAATGTAACAAAAAATAAAAAAATAAGATGCCCATCCTATATAATAAAATGCACCTCCAACATTCTGAAGCTGACTGCATGGCTGAGGCATTCCTGCTCTCTGTATCTATCTCCTGAATTGACATCATGTACTTCCGGGTTCATCACAAGCAGAAGTGACCTACCACACGAGGTTTCTCAGCTTCAGAATGTTGAAGGTGCATTCTATTAAATAGGATTGGTCAGTTCCTTGAAGCACAACCAGAGCTCAGCGTCCTGCACAGTAACGCTCAGACACCAGAGAGAGGGAGGGAGGGGGGTCTGACACCAGAGAGAGGGGGGGAGGTACCTCTGTCACACACACACACACACACACTCTCTCACACACTCTCTCTCTCACAGTCAATGTCTTTCTCTCTCTCTGTCTCTCACACACTCTATGTCTCACACTGTATCACATTCACTCTCTATGTGTCACACAGTCACTCACACACTCTCTTGGTCTCATACACTCAGTCTCACAGAGAGTCTGTGTCTCACACACACTCTCTCTCTCTCTCGCACACACTTTATCTGTGTGAAACACACACTCTCTCTCTTTCTCACACTGTGTCTCACATACGCACTTGCACACATTCTCATTCTCACACACACACTCTCTCTCACAGACACACTCGCACCCAGACTCACTCTCTCTCTCACACACACACACTCGCACATTCACTCTCTCTCTCACACACAGTCACTCTCACATACACTCTCTCAAACATACACACTCCGAGGAAAACCTTGCTAGCGCCCGTTTCATTTGTGTCAGAAATGGGCTTTTTTTTACTAGTAGGAAAATAATGGGCATCTTATCATTTAGCACACGCTAATCATTAGTGCACGCTAAATTTATTAGTGCACCCTAGTAGAATGACCCCGTAATAAACTTGGAAACTTGCTATCCCTCTACCTGATTTGATTGTATTGTATACTATATACGGGAGTAAAGAATCCCAGTTTTTCCCATCTTCAGCTACAAACTTCTACAGCATCTTCTTGGGAGTCCTGTTGAAGCGTTCCACTAGACCATCTGTTTGTGGATGTTGAACGGACATCTGTAAGGTCTTTACCTTAAGGAGGATACACACTTGCTTCATGACCCTGGACATAAAGATGGTTCACTGATCAGTCAGTATTTCAGTTGGAATCCCCATTCAGGAAAAGACTTCCTACAGCACATTGGCCACCATGGTAATTTCTATATCACGCAGGGCAATGGCCTCTGGCTAACAAGTGGCATAGTCCAAAATAACCAGGATATATATTTGTTACCATGGGTTGTTTGTATCAGTGTTTCCACAAAGTCCATAACCACTCTTTCAAATGGGGTATTGACAATGGGCATGGGTACAAGAGGGGCAGGTGGAAGTTTCACAGTTCTACTCAGCTGGCAGGACTGACAGAAGAGCTCAACTTGCTTGACTACATCTGGCCAGAAAAACTGGACCAAAATCCACTCCTAGGTCTTCACCTCCCCCAGGAGACCTCCTAACAGGTGACTGTGGGCTAATTGCATGACTTGCCTATGGTGGGATTGAGGGAATAACAGTTGCTAAGAACATAAGAATAGCCATACTGGGTCAGACCAATGGTCCATCTAGCCCAGTATCTTGTTTCCAGCAGTGGCAAATCCAGGTCACAAGTGCCTGGAAGAAACCCAGTTAATAGCACCATTCCATGTTCCATGTCCATCTCATTATCAGACTATGGACTTTTCCTCCAGGAACTTGTCCAAACCTTTTTTAAACCCAGATATACTAACCACCACATTCACATCCTCTGGCAACAAGTTCGAGAACTTAACTATTCTTTCAGTGAAAAAAATATTTCCAAGCAGTGTTCTTTGTACTTTTTGATTTAGTGAAAAATTGGTTCGCCTCCACCCACTCTACACTGCTCAGGATTTTGTAGACCTCAATCATATCCCCCCCCCCCCCCCTCAGCTATCTCTTTTCAAAGCTGAAGAGCCCTAACCTCTTTAGCCTTTCCTCATATGGGAACAGTGTCATATCCTCTATAATTTTGGATGCTCTTCTTTGAATCTTTTCTAATTCTACTACTAATACTACTACTTATCATTTATATAGCGCTATATCTTTTTTGAGATATGGTGACCAGTGGCGTAGCTTGGTGGGGCGCAAGGGGAGCAGTCACTCCCCTAAATCGATTTTTCAAAACAACAGCGCCTATGTGACACACATGCAAGGCAGAGCCTCACCTTCCCACCTATGCGAATGTGCCGCCAACTTCCCGCTTGCACACGGGAACAGGATCGTCGTCCGATCGTCGTCACCTGCTGCTGTGAGCCGTCCAGTGTCCGCACACTCCCCGTCTCCCATCCCCACACTGTGCTACCTGCAGAAGTGCTTGAAGCCAGGAAAAGAAGAAAGTCGTCCAGAGAGCTGCTCAGCCGGAGCCACAGCAGTCGTTGTGAGCTGTCTCAACAACATTCTTCTCCTTCTCCTGCTCCTAGCTTCAAGCAGTGAAGGCAGGCAGGCAGCAATATGGGGGCGCGCGGGGCCCAGGCCAGGGTCCTCTTCAGTGCATGGTCCTCGTCGACCGGTGTGTGGTCGATGCAGGGCAGGCTGCACTGCTGCAGTCCAACTGTTCGGCGGTGGCGCTTGACCTTGGCTGTGTGAGGCTGATGGATGTGAGCTCTGAGCTGTTCCTCTTTCTTCTTCAGTGGCTGGCTTGGCTGTAGGGGGTAAGGTAAGAAGGGTTCAGGGACCATTCCGCGATGCGTGCTGTATGTGTGCTAAAGCAGTAGCAAAAGATTATTAAAAATAAATGTGTGGTCCTACTGTAAAAAGTGTAACGCTATGTTGGTTGGATAAGCATTAGGCAGTGTCTTCAAAGGTGGAGGACAAAAGATTTTGTTTTCTTTCTTACTTATTTGACAGCTTTTTAATTTATTTGAAAGCTTCCCATATCTAGATTTAAATACCATTAAATAAAAATTGAACATCACTAAAACAGCTTTTAGTGATGTTCAATTTTTATTTCATGATATTTAAATCTAGATATGGGAAGCTAGTAGAAACAAACAGTTATCTCTGTATTTTGTGCTTGTTTTTCTGCACTGTTCTATACAATACAGATGTAGAAATTTCAGTGAGACTTTCCTGTTTCTTGATCTTGGCCTGTTTCTGTAATTGGCCTTTGGGAAGCCTAGAGGGGCATAATTGAAAGGGGTGCCCAAGTTTTCCTAAGGATGTCCTCGCAGGACGTCCCTGCGAAGGGGCGGGGAATCCCGTATTATTGAAACAAGATGGGCGTCCATCTTTTATTTCGATAATACGGTCAGGGACACCCAAATCGAGAAATTTAGGTTGACCTTAGAGATGGTCGTCAGCGATTTTCGGCAATAATGGAAACCTAGGACGCCCATCTCAGAACCGACCAAATCCAAACCATTTGGTCATGGGAGGAGCCAGCATTCGTAGTGCACTGGTCCCCCTGACATGCCACAACACCAACCGGGCACCCTAGGGGGCACTGCAGTGGACTTCATAAATTGATCCCAGGTGCATAGCTCCCTAACCTTGTGTGCTGAGCCCCCCAAACCCCACCAAAAAATCCCCCTCTCTCCACACCTGTACACCACTACCACAGCCCTAAGGGGTGAAGGGGGGTACCTACATGTGGGTACAGTGGGTTTCTGGTAGGTTTTGAAGGGCTCACATTTACCACCACAAGTGTACCAGGTGGGGGGGGGGATGGGCCTGGGTCCACCTGCCTGAAGTACACTGCACCCACTAAAACTGCTCCAGGGACCTGCATACTGCTGTCATGGAGCTGGGTATGACATTTGAGGTTGGGACAGAGACTGGCAAAAAATATTTAAAACTTTTTTTTTTTTTAGGGTGGGAAGGGGTTGGTGACCACTGGGAGAGTAAAGGGAGGTCATCCCCGATTCCCTCCGGTGGTCATCTGGTCAGTTTGGGCACCTTTTTGAAGCTTGGTCGTAACAAAAAATGTCCCAAGTAAAGTCGCCCAAGTGCTTGTCAGGGATGCCCTTCTTTTTTCCATTATTGGTCGAGGACGCCCATGTGTTAGGCATGCCCCAGTCCCGCCTTCGCTACTCTTCCGACATGCCCCATGAACTTTGGTCATCCCTGCGATGGAAATCAGTTGAGGATGCCCAAAATCAGCTTTCGATTATGCCAATTTGGGTGACCCTGGGAGAAGGACGCCCATCTCCCGATTTTTGTCGAAAGATGGGTGCCCTTCTCTTTCAAATATAAGCCTGCTAGTGTTATAAAGATGGAATATATTGAAATTAAATGGAAATAGAATTAAACTCTCTTAACATTGGGGCACATGGGATCACATCTGCATCTGATGTCTGTTTTGGTCACTTGGTGGCCCTTTACTAACATCTCTGCATGAATACAGGGGGCATCCCTATAGCCAGCCCCTCCAAATGACACTGATTTAAAATATAGAACAAATTAGTACTCTAATCGATGAAACCAATACTTCCTCTGTGTACATCCATATGCTGCACAAGCCAGCATGATTGAAAATAAGTGAGATTAAATAAAAATGCTACCAACAATAAAGAACGACAGCAAGGATGTAGCAGCTCATAGGTTTGCTTGCTTTGTTTTGAATGTACTAGATGATGGCTGTGCAGGGAAGGGGGAAACATAGACTAACTTTTTGATGTCATCATCCCATCTCCTGTTTTCTTCAACCTTCTTGATGTCAGACTTGATGGGATTGGAATGAGGCAAGGGAAACAAGGAGGAGATACCAGACCTTTGGAGGAGGGACAAGGGGAGGAATGAGGAGATGCTGGATCTGGGCAGAGGGAAGGAACAGAATATGGATGGGCTTGGGAGAGGTTGGGGCAGAGGGAAAGAGCAGGAGATGGATGGGACTGGGAGAGGTGGAAGGAGAAGGAGATGGATGGGACTGGGGGGTGGGAGAGGGGAAGAAGCAGGATATGAAAATAGGGATATGAGAAGAAGGGCAAGAAAAGGGGATGTTGTGGGAAAGGTTGAGAAATAATGTGAATGACCTGGAAGACTGGAAAGAGGATACGAGGCATTGAAAAGGTATTGGGGTACTGGTGAGGGGTATAGGAGAAGGGGATGAGTTTCTGAAGGGAGTTGAGTTAGGGTAGAAGGTAGTTAAAAAGATGGTGAAAGAGAAGCTATTGGGCATGGGGTATAGGGTAACAGACAGAAGAGTGACCTTGGAGGGAAGGAGACATGGATGGAGCTGGGACCAATAGGGTGATGAGATGCAGTGGAGGGTAGATGATGGCAAAGAGAGTGAGTACAGAGGATGGGAATTAGGGACTAATGAAGTGGGTGAAAGATGGGAGAGAAACTTAGGAGTCTGGGTAAGGGAGAGATAGAGGGGGGAACAGGAGTGCTGGAAAGGGAATGAGAGGGAGATGGTCAAAGCCAGTAGGTAGATAGATACTAAGGACTAAAGAGTGAGAGAAAAGTTGGGGGGGGAACATAAAATGAAAGATCAGTGCCAGACAGATACAGAGAAGGACAGGAAGAAGACAATAGAAGAGCAAAGAATTGGAAAAGCCAACCTGGAAAAGAATTTAGGAGAAGACTGACATATGAAATGTGGAAAAGAGACTGGGACCAGCCCAACTAGAAAAATAGAATGTTCAGACAACAAAGGTAGAAAACAAAACACTCTTTTTATTTAATGCTTTTTAAGGACTAAGATGCGCCTGCTTTGTGAAATTTTTTGTATTGTTATATTTTGCAGAGTACAGGAGAAAATACATTTCTGTTTCTCTTTTACCAGTATTTGCACTGCTTACAGAGTCTGGCTTTCTTGAAGAGATCTATATTTCATTTTTGTGGGCATGTTTTTTTGTGGTTCCCTATTTTGTATCACATGAGGGTCTGTCCGTGTTCTGCATATGTGACTGAGGTGACTGTTTCTGCTAGCATGTAGTGTTTTGTGTAGGAATATGTGCCAGTCCAGTTTGTTCCATTTTCCAGTAGCAGGTATATTGATGCTCTAGGGTCCAATGTCTTTTCATAGGTGGGTTAGGGCTGTTTTGTGTTAAGTTTTCTGTATAGATCAAAGGACCATCTGATCCCTCACCTGTACCTTTTATTGTCCGTCATGCCTCTCCTCCCCTTCCTTGTCCTTTTCCCTTTTAACTCTTTCCTTACCTTCTCTCTGCAACTATTCTCTGTCCCTAGCTCTTTCTAGACCCCTCGTCCCCTCCCTCCCTTCCCCTTTGTTCTAGCTGGCCTTCCGCCCATTTGTGGGCGGCATTCCCCTAATGGGGTCTGACATTTTTTTTTCATAGGTGGGTTAGACCTGTTGTGTGTTAACTTTTCTGTATAGATTTTGAGTGTCTTTTTGTAGGGTTTTGTGTTATTTCATAAAGTGTCTGGCCCTATTGTTTTTGATATGCTGGCTTCATATTCAGCATTTTAGTCTGGTGCATGTGTGTGTGTGTGTTTTTTTTTTAAATAGACTTAATGAATATGTATGAGATGTACATATGCAAATGTGCCAAGCCACACCCCTTGTCCCCCAAAATGAAACAGTCAAACTATGCCCATGTCTGGCGCCTCTTTTACAATAGTCTGCTCCCCCCAGACATTAAAACCTAGCTACGCCTAATGAAATACTCAAGGTGAGCTTTAAAGGTGGTTCGCAGTACCTGAGGGATCCTTCTAAAGGGTGAGGGGGCAGTGTTCTGTATACCCCCTCACAGAAAGGTTAGCCCTGAACAAGTGATTTAACTGACGAGGAGCTGTTTCTGGCCAGTTAAATCATTTTGAATATCAACTTCAATAACACTGGCAACTCTGTCTCTCCTATCTTCTCAAAGATTAAAAAACATAAATACCTGTATATTAGAAAGGTTTTAGGATCAGGTTTTAATATTCCTTAGGTACCTCGCTCTCCAGGAACTCAGCTCATCAGTCTTCTTCTGCATTCTTCCACTTTCTCTCTTCTGGAGAAAGAAAGAGCATCTCTCTTCTTCTCCTATAGAATCCCATGAAAGCACAGTCACCTTGGTTGGCTCCTTGGTTTCTTCAGTGAAGCACAGGAAAGTACCGCCTTCTGGTTGTCTCTCACTTCACTGGTCAGTGATGCCCTGGGACTCAAGGAGTCCTATAATTCAGCCCCTTTCATTAAAATAAATAAATAAATAAACACTCAAACCACTCTGAACCCTCAGAAGCCCATAAATTTCACTAGTTCAGTTACTATCAAAATTTAACCAGTAGATATTTTTACATGCAATTTGCTAAATCAGTCCTGGGAGGTAGGTCTATGAACAGAATTGACGGTATTAATGCAGTTACTATGGTATTCCCTTCTTCAGCTCAGTGAAGATATTCTTTCAAGTTATCATTAAAAATCAAATTTAGGCTCTATTTACTAAGCAGTGATATGGGTTAATTGTAAATAAAATGCATTATTTGAAGAACATCTAAGATGTCTTTTCCCCATCTAATTAAGGATTCTTCCACTGGAAGAGTAAATGTAATGGTTACTGCACTGAGATGAGACCCTGGTGAACTGGGTTTAATTCCCACTGCAGCTCCTTGTGACCCTGGGCATATCACTTAACCCTCCATTGCCCCAGGTAGAAAAACTTAGAATGTGAGCCCACTAGGGACAGAGAAAGTACCTGCATATAATGTGCGCAGTGCTTTGTACATCTAGTAGCACTATAGAAATGATTTTTTTGTTATTTTTTTTTTGTTACATTTGTACCCCGCATTTTTCCCACTCATGGCAGGCTCAATGCGGCTTACATGGGGCAATGGAGGGTTAAGTGACTTGCCCAGAGTCACAAGGAGCTGCCTGTGCTGGAAGTGGGAATCAAACTCAGTTCCCCAGTTCCCCAGGACCAGAGTCCACCACCCTAACCACTAAAAGTAGTAGCAGATATTTCTGGCTGCAACAAGAAAAAATAATTTATCACAAGATTCACTAAGCTGCAGTACTAAGGTCATAACTTTTATGATAGTAAAATAACACACCAGTGCTGTGGGTTGGTAAATAGGATTCTTAATTTTGTTTCACCAGACTGTCAATTTTTGTCACATTTTATCTATGGTAAAAAGAAATAACTACTGCTATTAGCCAGCATGGCCGGCATTAGGGGGTGGCAAACGGGGCAATTACCCTGGGCTCCCGTACCACAAGAGGCTTCCAAGCCTGCCTCGTGCTGAAGGAGGCATAGGCTGAAGGCTAGCTTTGGGGCCCGCTCCCCAGTTTCTGACCTGGGCCTTCTGAATGTCTAACACCAGCCCTGTTTGCCAGTTACCCAACAACATTTATTGTGGGTGATTAGAACTCAAAATTTATGAGGCAGTAATTAGGATAGCTTAAGTCATTTAAAGCAATGCTTTATCTTATCAGATATTTCCTTTAGTATCCCAGAGATTGTTACCCGCCTTGAACTGCAAGGTATTGGCAGGATATAAGTCTGTGTGGTATGGTAAATGGCTAAACATTAAAGACAACACTTATCAGAATTATTTAAAAAGCATATAACAATGGATTCACATTATAAAGTCTATTATTAATTTAAAAATGCCTAGAGATCAAGCAATGATCTTAAAGAAGGAGTTTTCTAACTGTAAGGGGACACATATAAATAACCTTTTCTCTCTCCTCCTTGTTCAGTCTAAAGGCACAAAAAAAAGCCATTCATTGCACAGGTGTTTGAACCTAGACCTGCTTAGTACCATTTCAAGTCAAAAATTGCTGTCATTTTCAATAATGTAAGATGCTGACTTCAAAGCAAGAATTGCAGATTTTTTTTTTGTAATGAATTCAATCTCTTTTGCTATAGCTTCATACTACAAAGCATCTTCTGGAGACATTTGTCTCTTGCTTGTTTTATAATCTTGGATATAGAAGTATTAGAATAAAACATGAATTTCACGATAAAACCTTCATTACATGAAGAGCACCTTGCAATTCAAAACAGTGCATTGGTGTTCAGCTCAGCACTGTAACCAGGGCGAGAAAAGGGCATGCAGTCTCACTAATCTGCTTTGCCTGGTGATTGTATATATCAGCTAAATTCAAAACAGAGTTACATTATAAAAAGGATTGATCATGCTTATCGGTAACAGCAGCTGATGATTTTTGGAACTCTAAAGTGAAAACAATAGCTGATGAATTGGTCTCTAAGAGAATGCTGAGTCCAAAGAAGTGGAAATCTGTCTCATGGTTCTCAGAAATGTTGAAACAGCTAAAATAAGGAAAAAGAAGTTTAGAACACAGATGGAGAAGGTCGGGTTATACATATAGCATATGATGTTTTACAGATTATTCATCCATATTTACAATTTAGAGGTTTAACATGCAAAAAAACAATATAATTCAGAGAATATTCTACTGCAGATTCCTTTAAGGAATAGGAATGGGTATTTGAAACTACTATGTCTTTTCTAACTAAAAAGTACTAAGTCTGAAATTTCATTTTTTTTCTTTCAGTTTTGCAAATGGTTGTCATGAATGAGCTGGTCTTAACCAGTGCCTCTTGGGTTGGAGGCTGCCTTTCTTTCAGGAGAAGCTATTCTGTCTCTTGAGAATTTAGCTATATCCAGCCAATTCCTAGTTGTGCCTTGTATTTCTGGTAACCTTAGTTTCTGCTTCCTCATTGGCTCATCACGGTCCAACCCAGAGAAGGTGTGGGTATTTCTGCCTAACCTCTGTGCTTGTTTCCTGCCATTTCATTGCTCTGTTCTTGCTGTATCAGTCTTGTATTTGTGTCTGGCTCTGCATTTGGTTCCTTTTTGTTTTTTTCTGTGTTTGTTTTGTTTTGCCTTGCTTCAAGATGCTTCAGGAATCCAGCCTCTTGTCAAATACGTGTTTTTTCTTTTGTGTTAGATGCCCTTGTTGCCACTGCAATGCCACTAAAAATGACCTTGAGGAATCTGAGTTCCTTTCTTGTTCTTTTCTAGTATTCAAGCCTAGGGAGTCCATGTCTAGTAGGTGTCCATATAGCTAGGGACTCTGTGACAGAATTAACTAGTGTAAGTCAGTATCAGCGAGCCAACATTTAGTTGCACCCACTTATATTGTCTATGGCTCTTATAAGTTGGCATGCCTAAATGTGCCATGCAGTGCACATAACATAGCACTTTCTATAAGGTGTGTTAGTAGGAGACATGCCCATGTCTCACCCATACTTCACCCATGTGTAAACTCACATTCCTTCTCTTGGCTCTCCTCCATTATCCAGGATCTCTCTCTCTCTCTCTCTCTCTCTCTCTCTTTCTCTCCCTTTTCTTCCCTTGCCCCTCCCCCATGGTCCAGTATCTCTCTTTCTCTGTCCCCTCCCTTTTCCTCACATTCTCACTTTTAGAACAGTGTCTAGTGCACTTGCATGCATACGTGCTAATTAAGAAACCACTTATGCCAGCAAGGTGCATGCAACTGCAAATGTCCAATTATAGAATTGCCCTTCATACCACCAAAGATACCTCCAGTAAGTGCCTGGGGAGATCAGTTGCCTCTGATGGTGAGAAGAGTTAATACTGACACCTAGGAGTCTGACATTGCTTCATTTTGGTTGCCATGGGGGTTATAGAGGGTCGGGAGTAGGTCAGGTGATGCTTTTGGTGGGGGTATGGATTATCATTGGGGGTTCAGGTTGTGATCAATGGGTTGGGGTGGTTTGCTATATGTGAGGTTTTCTATCTATCTATCTATCTATCTATCTATCTATCTATCTATCTATCTATCTATCTATCTATCTATCTATCTATCTATCTATCTATGTTTGTGCAGCCACCTCTTAGTTAACAAAATTGTGTTGAAATGAAAATGTATAAAAACAAAATTATATAAAATGAAAAAAACCTGCAAATGATGTGGAAAACTAAACACAATTGAGTTGATATTCAAAGCAATTTAACCAGGTAGTAGAGGCACCTGCACAGTTAAACCACTTGAGTGGGGCTATCTGCTGATATTCAGTGGCACTTAACTGATTTGTCTAGTTTCACTTAAGTAGTTAAGAGTTGAAAATCACACAGGGGCCCTTTTACTAATCTGCGGAGAGCAATAACGTGTGCTTGATGCTGGCTAAGAAACACTACGTGGGATACTGAATAAACAACCTTATTTCAACAACTTGTACCTATGGTTAAAGACATATAAATGTTCATTTTGCAGGGAATTTCAAGGAAGGAATTGAAATGTCCAAGTCAGGATGTACGCAGTTCCCCCTGTATTTTTTTAAAACTCTGTTGAACCAATGCCTTTTGTAGAATACATAGAAAGACATGCAGGAGTGCATGCCTGTTTAACGGCATGTCCAGTAGAAGCACTGGTAGTTACAAAGGATGCAAAATTAAGGGTGTCTCCTACTCTGCCATTTGCATTGCTGAACCAGGAACATTGCAAGTTCCTAGATGTACCAACAGAATAGCAGGCTCCAATTCGGGCCCACTGTTAAGAGGCTGGTGGGTGTATCAAATTATTCTCTTCCCATCCCTCAGGAACCTTCAGAGTTCCCCATCACCAGCTCCAATGACATAATCAAATCCCCACCCCCCCTCAATTCCCCAGACATCACCTAAGGAGTAGAAGAGTAGGCTTTGTGTTTTATTTTTTTTTAAATATTTTATGGCCTGAAAACCTGTGGAACTGGGTTTGATTCTCACTGCAGCTCATGATGACTCTAGATAAGTCAATTAACCCATCACCAAAGAGTAGAGGCTGACTGATGAACAGACCAACTCGGGAGAATTGGATTACTATCCACCTTATAATTGAAAGAGAAAAACGTCTAGATTTCGACCCAAATCGGGAGCTAGACGTTTATCTCACAAAAACGAATAAATCGGTATAATGGAAAGCCGATTTTGGACGTTTTCAACTGCACTCCATCGCGGAAGCGTACAAAGTTGACGGGGGCATGTCGGAGGCGTGGTGAAGGTGGAACTGGGGCGTGGTTATCGGCCGAGGAGAGATGGGTGCCTTTCGCCGATAATGGAAAAAAAGTATGCGTTTGTAGCTAGAATTTAGGGCACTTTTCCTGGACCCTGTTTTTTCACGAATAAGGCCACAAAAAAGTGCCCTAAATGACCAGATTACCACCAGAGGGAATAGGGGATGACCTCCCCTGACTCCCCCAGTGGTCACTAACCTCCTCCCACCACAAAAAATGATGTTTCACAACTTTTTATTTTCACCCTCAAATGTCATACCCACCTCCCTGGCAGCAGTATGCAGGTCCCTGGAGCAGTTGTTAGGGGGTGCAGTGGACTTCAGGCAGGTGGACCCAGGCCCACCCCCTCCCCTACCTGTTACAATTGTGCTGCTTAATGCTTATTCGTCGTCCAACCCCCCCAAACCCACTGTACCCACATGTAGGTGCCCCCCTTCATCCCTTAGGGCTATAATAATGGTGTAGACTTGTGGGCAGTGGGTTTTGAGGGGGATTTGGGGGGCTTAACACACAAGGGAAGGGTGCTATGCACCTGGGAGCTCTTTTACCTTTTTTTTGGTTTTTGTAAAAGTGCCCCCTAGGGTGCCCGGTTGGTGTCCTGGCATGTGAGGGGGACCAGTGCACTACGACTCCTGGCTCCTCCCACAAACAAATGCCTTGGATTTATTCGTATTTGAGCTGGGCGCTTTCATTTTCCATTATCACTGAAAAACAAAAACGCCCAGCTCACAAATTGTTGAATAAAACATGGACGTCTATTTTTTTCGAACATACGGTTTGGTCCGCCCCTTCACGGACCCGTTCTCGGAGATAAACGCCCATGGAGATAGACGTTTTCGTTCAATTATGCCCCTCCACGTAGATTTTACCTATCATATATCTGCAAATATTTATATTATAGCATATAAGGTGTTTAGTATCATATACATTGTTTTAATAATAATTTTCATATTGTTTTAAGTACATGTACATATCCCCTCCCCATAACTACAGAGGAATACAATCTACCTCTATATTCAGTGCACTTTTTTATGGTGGTGCATAATATATATTTTCTTTGGTTAATCTCCTTCCCTTTGTTATAGATGAGCACAATTGTTTCGTCTTTCAGTATCTATGCCAGACCATGATGAATTGGTTTATTACTATTTTCTATTTTTAATTTTTTTTATCTGTCCAGAGCTCATATTCAGATGAGGAGCTCGTTGGCTTTTCATTTTACTACGTATATTTTTAGAGGGAATTTTCAAGTTAAGAAGAGGTTTGGTGAGTTTTCTGAAGTTTCTATTTTGATTCCCTTAGCATTCATACAGATTTACAAATGTCTAATCTAACAGTTAACATCTTCAATTTTTCTATATTTAAATTTAAATTTTATTTTATTTGACATTGTATTTAATGCCTGTGCTATTTAATCGTTCTTAATGTCTGCTATTTCTATATTTTTTAAAATAATTTTTTTAGAATTATTATTTTTTCAAAAAGTGTATCATTTTATTATATTTCATATTTTATTTTCAGTTTGATTGTTTTATAATAATGATTAAAATTTTAGTTATACAACTTCAAGTCAATGGCAACAAAATTAATTGAGACACAGACATCAGATTTTTCTCTTCAAGTGTCCAAACTCCAATATACGTAGCACACTTTAAATGCAAAGTTTCAACAACTTATATAAACCTTTTTTATATTTCAATTGACCTCAGTGATGTTCATTGCCAACCATAATTATTTAATATGGCAATGATAACAACATCCATCATCTTCATAGGTCAGCTCTAACACATTTAGCTTTTAAAGTTTTCTCAATGACTTAATTTTTAACTTATTAACTTATCTTATTGCTGTTTGTCATTGGACCCAGGGGAAAGGTTGTCCGACATATGTTTCGCTCAACCCTGAGCTGCCTCAAGGACAGTCCCCCTAAGCATTTATTCTAGCGCCAGCTCTGCGTTGGGTGAAAACATGCTTCTCCGATTTGTTTTAAATTTACTACACTAGTTTCATCGCATGCCCCCTAATCCTAGTATTTTTGGAAAGCGTGAACAGATGCTTCACATCCACCTGTTCCACACCACTCATTATTTTATATACCTCTATCATGTCTCCCCTCAGCCGTCTCTTCTCCAAGCTGAAAAGCCCTAGCCTCCTTAGTCTTTCTTCATAGGGAAGTCGTCCCATCCCCGCTATCATTTTAGTCGCCCTTCGCTGCACCTTTTCCAATTCTACTATATCTTTCTTGAGATGCGGCGACCAGAATTGAACACAATACTCAAGGTGCAGTCGCACCATGGAGCGATACAACGGCATTATAACATCCTCACACCTGTTTTCCATACCTTTCCTAATAATACCCAACATTCTATTCGCTTTCCTAGCCGAAGCAGCACACTGAGCAGAAGGTTTCAGTGTATTATCGACGACGACACCCAGATCCCTTTCTTGGTCCGTAACTCCTAACGTGGAACCTTGCATGACGTAGCTATAATTCGGGTTCTTTTTTCCCACATGCATCACCTTGCACTTGCTCACATTAAACGTCATCTGCCATTTAAGCCGCCCAGTCTCCCAGTCTCGTAAGGTCCTTCTGTAATTTTTCACAATCCTGTCGCGATTTAACAACTTTGAATAACTTTGTGTCATCAGCAAATTTAATTACCTCGCTAGTTACTCCCATCTCTAAATCTAACTACCCTTCACCATTCTGAATGCTGCCCATTTAACCCCATTTCCTATCCTTCAACCAGTTTTTAATCCACAATAGGACATTTCCTCCTATCCCATGATCCTCCAATTTCCTCTGTAGCCTTTCATGAGGTACCTTGTCAAACGCCTTTTGAAAATCCAGATATATGATATCAACTAGCTCCCCTTTGTCCACATGTTTGTTTACTCCTTCAAAGAATTGAAGTAAATTGGTCAGGCAAGATTTCCCCACACAAAAGCCGTGCTGACTTGGTCTCAGTAATCCATGTCCTCGGATGTGCTCTGTAATTTTGTTTTTGATAATAGCCTCTACCATTTTACCCGGCACCGACGTCAGACTCACTGGTCTATAATTTCCTGGATCTCCCCTGGAACCTTTTTTAAAAATCGGCATTACATTGGCCACCCTCCAATCTTTCGGTACCACCTGTATATAGTATGTAAACCGTTTTGACTGTAACTTCAAAAAAGTAGTATATCAAATCCCATCCCCTTTCCTATCACAATCAAAACACTCCACCACAACCAATGCCTTGAACTTTATGAGGGGTTTCCCTAGTGATCTAATGGAAATCCTGGATTCAAACTGGTGCTTCTGACTTCCTAGCAGTAGATTTACAGAACTACAACTAGAGGTCAAGCTGCCAAATAAAAAGCACCTTTTCAATTTCTGTATTGAGGTGGGGTGGGGGGAGAAACAGAATATTTATTTATGTTTAAATCATTTTTATTAGACAGAGCATAAAACTGCAGGAACAAACTGCAAGATGTATGCTACACAATTTTGCCTAATAAATAGTGCAATGCTGTTCAAACATTATCAAACTGTGGTGCAGCTGGACAGTGTCCTCACTCCGCCATTGTTTTGAATTCCCCCCCTTCCTCCTCCCCTTCTTAACCCCTCTAAACACTGAATCCTGCTTGAAAACTGAATCCTTCTTCCATCCCCCCTAAACCCTCCCCCCTTTTATTAAAATCTATCCTTGCACCAGGGTTGTCTAACCATAAAAGGGAAAACTATGTTCAGAAGAGGGACCAAGTTGCTTGGAAAATAAGCTACTGTCCAGAAGTAAAATCTATAACATGGAGACGCTCCATCCTTAGTTCTCATATTATCAGAACACACCAGTGCTGCTTTGTTGGGCCCCTAGCTTCTCTCCAAGACTGTAATATGGACTTTATAGCAAACAGCACCAATAGCTGAAGAAAGTGGTTGCTCCCATGGTGTGAGGGAGATCCGATAGTATATACTCAGCAATGGCATACAAGCCACTGAAGTAGTCCACAGCTTGACAAAATACTAAAGAAGACTACACCAGAAGTCTTTGATAATAGGACATGTCCAAAACATATGACCAAAATGTGCTGACCACATCTGACATCTGGGACATCTATCAGAAGAGGCAAAGTCACTCTACACGGAGAGCTAAACATTCTTAGCAAAAGCTTATATAAAGTTTCTCTATGTAGTATACAATCAGAGTACAACTTGCTATTTAATATAAAGTCTTGTAATTGTGCCCTTAATATGAGGCCCAGTTTGTTGCTCCATTTAGAAACCAGAGTAGCACAATTTTTGTCCAGTGTGGTGTCCAATAAATGTTTGTGATGAATTCATGGTGGGACCATCAGCTGTGAGCCTAAGATGAAAGACTCTGCCAGCACCTCCTAAAAGTTCTCTGTGAGTGCTGTCTAATCCAGTGATCGGATATAATGTTGGACTTGAGACCTGCATGCTACTCTAAGAGACCTGGCTCTAACTTTTGAGGCTGTCATAGAGGCTGCTAAATAATATTTGTATGCACATTTGTGGCGGGTGGGAGGGGGTCAGTGACCATTGGAGGGAGTATTGAGGGGTCACCTCTGATTCCCTCCAGTGGTTATCTGGTCATTTAGGGCACCGTTTTGTGCCTTATTCATTATAAAAACAGGTCTAGCTCAAAATGTCTTAGTTTTAGTCCAGGACACATTTGTTTTGTTCCATTATGGCTGAAAAATGTCCAAGTGTTAGGAACGCCCAGATCCCACCCTTAACACGTCCCTGATGCCCCCTTGTGATTTGAAAGCACTTCTGACGGACTTCATAGAAAAACATCTAAAAATTGATTTTGAAAATACCAATTTGGACGTTTATGTGAGAAAAACGTCCAAATACAGACAAGCCACTTTCAGGCTTATTTTTGAAAGAGAAGGATGCCCATCTTTCGACACAAATCGGGACATGGGCATCCTTCTCCCAAGGTCTCCCAAATTGGCATAATTGAAAGCCGATTTTGGGCGTCCCCAACAGTTTTACATCGCGGGGATGACAAGGTTCCCAGGGGCGGGTCAGAAGCGTAGCAAAGGCAGGTCTTGGGCATGCCTAACACATAGGCATCCTCAATCCATAATGGAAAAAAAGGTCGTCCCTGACAAGCACTTGGACGACTTTACTTGGTCCCTTTTTCTTACCACCAATCCTCAAAAAGGTGCCCAAACTGACCAGATGACTATCGGAGGGAATTGGGGATGACCTCCCTTTAATCTCCCAGTGGTCACTAACCCCCTCCCACCCTCAAAAAACAACTTTTAAAATATTTTTGCCAGCCTCTATGCCAGCCTCAAATATCATATCCATCTTCCTAACAGCAGTATGCAGGTCCTTGGAGCAGTTTTAGTGGGTGCAGTGCACTTCAGGCAGGTGGACCCAGGCCCATCCTCCCTACCTTTTACACTTGTGGTGGTAAATGTTTGCCCTCCAAAACTCACCACAAACCCACTGTACCCACATCTAGGTGCCCCCCTTCACCTGTAAGGGCTATGGTAGTGGTGTACAGTGATAGGTAGTGAGTTTTTTTTTTTTTGGGGGGGGGGGGGGTTGGGGGGTCAGCACACAAGGTAAGGGAGTTATGTACCTGGGACCAATTTATGAATTCCACTGTTTTTGGTTCATTTAACAGATTCATTTTAATTAAAACATTTAAAAAAGGTATAATATGCACAAATCAATTTAACGCATATTATTTCATAGGTTAACGCATGCTATGTTAATTTTACAAGCACACTAATGAACTGAATGCATGCTTACAAATCCATAGAGAGGGGCTAAACCAATTGGACAGCATCAGCCTGGGATGTCCCACCCACTCATTACTGGAGGGGGGCACCAGGAAGTTCGGATCCAATCAGTTCACAGCTCTAAAGTGATGTCATCAGGGAAGTCTTACAGGGAGGAGAAGTTGGGAGAGCAGCCAGCCAATGAGAGTGCATCTTCAAGGAGATGGGCGTTCTAGGATGTCAGCCAGCCAATAGAAGGAAGCAGCAGGAACAGCTTGGGGTGGAACCAAGCCCTGCTGCTGCTGATTCCTTATAGAAGAGTGGAGAGCAGCGCAGCAGAGCGAGGTTTTTCTTACTTTTTCCCAGCAGCCGGAGGAAGGGGGCTGCAATACAGGTATGCCCATCCAAAAAAAAGCGCTTTTGTGTCTGCCCCCCCCAAAAAAGGTAAATCTACTGCTATCATAGACGCAGCTTGTCTGCGTGCATGAGAGCCGTCTGTAGCATGTGCAGAGCAGCCACGCATATTGATTGACTGTTCTGCGCATGCTCAGCTCACCGACTTGCTTCCCCCATATTGTATGCAAATGAGCTGAGTCGCAAAAGCAACGAGCAGCTCATTTGCATGTGATTTTCTTAGTGAATCCCTCTTTCTTTCTAAATCGGTAAATTTTTACCGATTTGGAAACGCAGATGGATCCTTAACGGGACCTTTGTGCATCTGGCTCCTAGTTCTGTGTAATGTGTGTCAACAATCCAGTTTATCACTTGGCTCATTTTAACTAGATTTAATTTGAGCAGGGTAAACAAGTACACTTGAGCATATAAACCTACTGGCTGAAATTCCAGTATAACCTTTTTTCTTTATATTTGGAATTCAGGTTACATTTTCCAAAGACTTGCTATCTTTTCCCATAGTGTTCTGCTAACCTGGTAATTGAATGTTGAAGTGAATCATCTTGTAAAGGCTTTGCAAGTGTTTTAAAAAATGTTTTATGGTATTAGCTTGTACCCCTGGGTGAATTTTAAAACGCATTGCAAGAGAACATTTATCTTCTGAAGTCGAAGATTTCAGTGAAATGATAATAAAATCATATTCCTCTGCTTCTTTCAGTGCCAATATATCTTTGTTCTAAGATTTTCTCTCCTTTGTTTTATAGTTTTTAACATGATTACGTTTGCCTCAATTCTTGCCTCTTTCTCACAGGCTTGGAAAAAATGTCTACTGTTATATTAATGCTATTCTTATAGTAGACCTTTCCAGTTTCTGCATTTTGCTTGAGTAGTGCTATCTTTTTGGCTTTTATTCATGCAGGAGCTTCATTTTTCTCTGAGACTATCTTCCAACATTCAAGAAGTATTTTGGCTCTTTAAGCATTCACTGTTTTCATTATTGAGTTCAGTCCTCCTTCTGTGTCCTTAAGTAAGTATTCACTGTACATAGCAGGATTATATTACATTTTACATTACATTACAAAGAGACTTATACACTGCCAGCTCTTCGACTAGGATTCAAGGTGGGATACAAAAGAATAAAAAAAACTGATATAATCATCAGGCATTACAAATAATAATCAAAAATTTAACTAAAGCATCTAAATCATTAATTAGATTGATGTAAATAAGTGAGTCTTCAGATCCTTATGAAAATTTAAGAGATGCCTCGAAAGACGAAGACTGGTGGGAAGGTGATTCCAGAGCCGAACAGCAAGAAAATAAAATGAATGAGGAAAATAGCTTTAAATCTAATTTGTGTAGCAGGCGGAACAGCCAGAATTAATGAATTACAAGTTCCGAGACTTAGCACTCAAGTGTAAAATTTTAAAACATTGTGAGAGACCTTCTGCACCGACACCCTGGAAAGATTTTACAATCAAGCATAATGCTTTAAAAAACAATATCTGCCTGAACTGGCAGCCAGTGCAGCTCTGACAACAGAGGAGAAACATGAACAAACCTTGATTTATAAAAACTTAACCTGACTTCAGAATTCTGGATCAGCTGCGTTTTAGACATGTACTTTGTTGCTACTCCTAAATATAGGAGTTACAATAATCCAGTTTAGAAAGAATAGATAGTTGAACTATTATCCTAAAGTGGTCTTGCAAAAATGACATTGATCCAGTCTAAGTTGCCTAACTTTAAAATAGGCCTTTCGGATTAGATTATTGACTTGCTGCTCCATAGACTACTGGTAAAATGTATTGTCCTTCCAAAACAACAGATTTGAGAATATTCACATCTGACAATCAAAGAAGCTTGGCTTTATCTGTAATTAATCTGAGTAGCAAATTAATAGACCAGTCTGCAATTTTTCTTATATTATCCTAAACTATAGATGAGATGGAATCAATACTTTGCTTAACAGGAATTAACAAAAAGATATCAGCATAAGACATCAATAATTCTCCTGGTCCCAGAACATTTTTTTTTCAGAGTGCCTATATAATTATTATACAATAGAAGAGAAATAGGAGGGCTCCTGAGGAACTCCACATGGTAGGGTCCAGGGGTCTGAAAAACCTCTGTCTTTTAAAACCACATACTGTTTCGTAAAAAAAAGATTGAAAACAAAGAAACACATGGAGGGGCATAATCGAAAGGGACGCCCAAGTTTTCCTGGGGACATCCTCACAGGACGGCCCCATGAATGGGTGGGGAAACCCGTATTATCAAAGCAAGATGGCCATCCATCTTTCGTTTCGATAATACGGTCGGGGACGCCCAAATCCTGAAATTTAGGTCGACCTTAGAGATGGTCGTCCTTAGACTTGGTCATTTCTGATTTTCGGCGATAATGGAAACTGAGGATGCCCATCTCAGAAACAACCTAATCCAAGCCATTTGGTTGTGGGAGGAGCCAGCATTCGTAGTGCACTGGTCCCCCTGACATGCCAGGACATCAACTGGGCACCCTAGGGGGCACTGCAATGGACTTCAAAAATTGCTCCCAAGTGCATAGCTCCCTTACCTTGTGTGCTAAGCCCCCGAACTCCCCCCCCCCAAAAAAAAAACCCACTCCCCACAACTGTACACCACTACCATAGCCCTTACAGGTGAAGAGGGCACCTGGATGTGGGTACAGTGGGTTTCTGGTGAGTTTTGAAGGGCTCACATTTACCACCACAAGTGTAACAGGTAGGGGGGATGGGCCTGGGTCCGCCTGCGTGAAGTGCACAGCACCCACTAAAACTGCTCCAAGGACCTGCGTATTGCTGCGAGGTACCTCAGTATGACATTTGAGCATAGGCGTAGTTTGACTGTTTCATTTGGGGGGGCAAAGGAAGGGGCGGGGCATATTAGCATATTCATTTGCATATATGTATATGCAAATTATGCTAATATGGAGGAAGGAAGGGAGCAAGAGCTGGCTTTTTTGGGAATAACCAGTGTTCGTTTGCCAATGGATAGCCACTGAATCAGAGAGGCAGTGGGTTTGGCGACAGGCAGTGGTGTGCTGGTAAATGTTTAACAACAGGCTCTCCCCCCAGTCCCCCTCTGCGCCCCCCCCAAATTGCAGAGCTGGCTATAGCCGGGGAGAGAGCCTGGGGGGGGGGGGGTATAAATAAGTAAATATAAACTTTTAATGTTGAGCACCTGATTCTCAAAGTGAACATATTGCAAACACTATAATGAAAATAAAATGATTTTTTTCTACCTTTGTTGTCTGGTGACTGTTTTTCTGATCATGCTGGTGCAGTATCTGATTCTGCTGCTATCTGTCCTCTTAACTCCGTTTCCAGGGCTTCCTTTCCATTTATTTCTTTCTTCCTTTCTTCTTCATTCTGGTCCTCAGCTTCTGCCTATTTTCTTCATCCATGTGCAGTTTTTCTCCTCTCTTCCTTTTCCCTCATCTCATCTCCTTCCTCACTCTTTCCTCCCCTCCATCCATGTCCAGCATTTCTTTTCTCTCCCCTGCCCTCCATCCACCCAGTCCAACAGTGACCCTCCTCTCCCCTGTCCCCATACCCAGTGGCCCTCCTTTCCCCTGCCCTCCATCCACTTAGTCCAGTAGTGACCCTCCTCTCCCCTGCCCCCATGCCCAGTGGCCCTCCTTTCCCCTGCCCTCCATCCACTCAGTCCAGCAGTGACCCTCCTCTCCCCTGCCCCCATACCCAGTGGCCCTCCTTTCCCCTGCCCTCCATCCACTTAGTCCAGTAGTGACCCTCCTCTCCCCTGCCCTCCCTTCATTCCGCCCTCTCCCCGTTCCTTCTCCCCCCCCCCCAGCGAGCCAGTTCTCCTCCCTCCCTCCGGATCCGTCCCTCACCAACGATCTTCGAATTTTTCACCTGCCCGGCCCGCTAGCGCTGACTCTCCACTGCCGGTTCACGCTTCAAAATGGCCGCCGAGACTTCTCGCGAGGCCGCCTCTGAAAGTCTCGGCAGCCATTTTTAAAGCGCGAACCAGCAGGGGAGAGAGCGCTAGCGTGCCGGGCAGACAAAGGATTCGAAGATCAGGTCGGTGAGGGACGGATACGGAGGGAGGGAGGAGAGCCGGCTCACAGGGGGGCCAGGGGGGGAGGAGAAGGAACGGGGAGAGGGTGGGGTGAAGGGAGAGCTGCCTGTTGCCGGCCCTGCGTTTGGGGGGGCATTGCCCCCCCTCGCCCCCCCCCCAGTCTACGCCCATGCATTTGAGGCTGGCACAAAATATTTTTAAAGTTGTTTTTTGAGGCTGGGAGGAGGTTAGTGACTATTGGGGGAGTAAGGGGAGGTCATCCCCAATTCCCTCCGTTGGTCATCTGGTCAGTTCGGGCACCTTTTTGAGGCTTGATCATAAGAAAAAAGGGACCAAGTAAAGTTGGCCAAGTGCTTGTCAGGGATGCCCTTCTTTTTTCCATTATGGGTTGAGGACGCCCATGTGTTAGGCATGCCCAAGTCCCGCCTTCGCTATGCCTCCGACACACCCACAGGAACTTTGGTCGTTCCCGCAATGGAAAACAGTTGGGGACGCCCAAAATTGGCTTTTGATTATGCCAATTTGGGTGACCCTGGGAGAAGGACGCCCATCTCCCGATTTGTGTCGAAAGATGGGCGCCCTTCTCTTTCAAAAATAAGCCTGATAGTCTACCAATTATACAGCCAGATAAAAGATTTAACAATATCTTATGGTCAACTGTATCAAAGGCAGCAAAGATGTTAAACTATAATAATACCATTTCTCCGTCTCGACATAGCACCTGTCTAACAGCAGAAGTCATAGACAATAACAATGTCTTCGTGCTGTGGAATGGATGGAACCCATATTGACAACCATGCTCATTTTCAAAAGAGACAGACATCCAAAAAGTGACATAAGTCAGCATTTGGACATTTATCTCACAGAAATGTCCAAATCAGTATTATCAAAACCTCTTTTTGGAGTCTTTCTCTGATGTCTGTCAGCAGGGCCGCCGAGGGGGGGGGGGGGGCAGGGTGGGCAAAATTCCCCAGGCCCGGGTCTCCAAGGGGGGCCCGGCACCGGGGTCAGGCCGCCGGTGCTGCAGTTCCTGGTCTCACCTGCTTGCCTCCTCGGCTCCGGGCCCCCTGCATTCAAAGCTGCAGTCACAGATCGCCTCCCTTCGGGCCTTCCCTCCCGCCCTCGTGGAAACTGAAAGTTACATCAGACGAGGGCGGGACACAGGGAGGGAAGGCCAGAAGAGAGGCGATCTGTGACTCAAGAGAGGCAATCTGCGACTGCCGCTTTGAATGCAGGAGGCCCGGAGCCATGGAGACAGGCAGGTGAGACCGGGGACTGCAGCGGCGGGGGTGTGATGGGGGGCAGCAGCGGTGGGGGGCATCAGGGAGTGGCAGCTGCAGGGGGAGCGATGGGGGGCGGCAACGGCGGGGGGGGGGGGGGCGGAGGTGGGGCGGCCTTTCCCCGAGCCCGGCCTAGTATCTCGACGGCCCTGTCCGTCAGAAGGACATCCAAACTCATGGGGAGTGCCAGGGGCATATTCAAGGCGGGACTTGGGTGTTCCTAAGACATGGACGTCTTTCAGCAATAATGGAACAAGACTAAAACTTAGACTTTTTGAGCTAGACCTGTTTTTATAACAAAAAGCTACAGTGGGGCTTGAACCCACTTCCCCAGGATCAAAGTTAGCTACACTAACCACTAGTCTACTCCTCTATTCTACACAAGAGGTGCCCCATATGACTAGATGACCACTGGAGGGACTTGGGGATCACCTCCCCTTACTCCCCCAAATCACAAAACATTTTTCCAAACAGCACTTTCAAATTCAGACTTAGATGTCATATCCAAAAATGCCCCTTGTGTATTTGACTTGCCCAAAGTCATAAGGAGCAGCAGTGGGAATTGAACCCATGTTACCAGGATCAAAGACCACTGCATTAACCATTAAGCAACTCCTCCTCCGTTTTGGTGGTCTTGCATTTGGATATCTTTTGTTCGAAAATGGCCCAAAACAAAGGCCATCCAAATCACAGGACATCCATAGTATTTTTGAACACAAAAGATAGACGTCCATCTTTTTTGAAAAGGACCTTCTTTCCTGTTCAGAATTTGGACGTCTTTGTAAAACGTCCAAATTCTGATTTAGACATTTCTTTCGAAAATGACCCTCTATATCTGTCAATATCTGTATCTATATTTTGAAATTCTTATCCTATAATGTGTACATGTTGCTATAACATTTTGTGAGCCACATTGAGCCTGCAAATAGGTGGGAAAATGTGGGATACAAGTGCAGAAAATAAATAAATAAATATAATCAGACAACTGAGAGCTGACTACAAACTTTATCACTTGGTAATCTGTCTACCAGTCTAATACCTCAAACTATACTATGTTATAAGATCAAAAGAAGGCCATGGTTGCAAACAGTAGCCAATCCAAGATCACAAGTACCTGTCATAGCTCAAAATGAAAATCTATTTTCCATAGCTCATTTATAGGGATGAGCAATAGCTCTTCCAAGTCTACCTGGCTAATAAATTGTTATAGACGTTACTTTCAGAAACATTTGAACCCTATTATGTTAGTTGCCTTGACTATATCCTCTGGAAACAGATTTCCCATCTTAATTATTAGCTGGTTAGGCACAGATATTCAGCACTAAACCATCTATATTGAGTGGTCAATATACGCCACTTAAATAGCAGACCTATCTTTGACCGCTAAAATGTTAACCAATTAGCACTAAATATCAGCAAAGTCGATTAACTTTTTAGCAGCCAAAATAAACCTGGATATTCAATGTCAGTTGCTGAAAATGGCCCAGCAAAGAATATCTAGGTTTAACACTGGTGGCAGACAACAAATGTGCTGCCTGCCACTGGCTGAATATCATATTGTATGGGTCCCGCAAATGGCAAAAGTCAGATGAAGATTTGGTAAGTCCATTATCGTATATCATTTTATTATCATATGCTGTGAGTGATAGTGCTGTATAACTCAAGGGGAAGGGGGTGATATCCTAAATAACAAGTTAAGTACTGTGTGACAAGTCAGTAGCCATGGCTTATCATGATAGTGGGAAATGGCCAACTACAGGTCCCAAAAGGCTTTGGGATCACCAGTTCGGAGTAGGGGGTTGAGGAAAACCTGGGGTGGTGCCTCCTTATTGGAAGGGATTAGCAACTGCTGTTTGAAGGGGGAATGAAATGGAGGATGAGGCAGTTCTAAAGAGCTCCTCAGGGAAGAGACCCAGTACAACAGCCCTTAGGAACAAGACTCCCAACCTTGGAACTAATGGGAGAAAACTAAATGCCAGAACACCTTCAGGAAGGGAGGTCAGGGTTATTCCTTCTAGAATAGAGGTAAAGCTACCCCATTTGGCAATCAGGGGGAGTCCAAGGAATGAAGCCAAAGTTCCCTGGTTAAGGAAGAAATACGTGATGCCTCCTCAAGGATGAAGATGGCAGGGTGGGACCATTCCCAACACAGTGGAAACCAGGCTGAAATGAGCAACTAAAAGAAGAGACTGAGGGAGAAGACCAAGGGGGAGGAGGGAGGAAGATGTGGAGCTTCTCTCAGAGCCTGAGGATATGGAACATGTGGAAGCAGGAGCACCCAGCCCTGCCAGAGGAGAAGGAGAGATAGAATGGAAGGCTCACTAAGGGTTAACCTCAAGTACTCAAAAGGCAGCTGTAGAAGCTTCAGATACAAACGCTGTGTAACGAGTTCCAATAATTACCCGACACCTTGAAGAAGCAGCGAAACGCTGGCCAACGTCAGCTCAGGGTAACCCAACAGGGAACAGCGCAGCATGAAGCAGTAGTAATACTGAATACCAAGCAATAAAGCTAAGTGCATAGCATTATATTTAAGTATGTTACAGAAATTAACATGCTTTTTCTCTAAAAAATTCTTATCTTCAAAAAAATAAAAAACTTAGAAAATTTACTGCGGTCCCAGAAAAAATTTTTCTAGGGCTGCTTAAAAGGGGTTTTTGCCTAGGATGAAGAGAAGACCAGTTGGTCTGTTTTAGCCCCGACAGATTGATATTTGATCTGGGAGCTCTTTGAGGCTTTTCCCCACACACTATTGTAATTTTCCAATTTTGTATTGAGTGGAAGTTTTTGCATTTAGATTTTATTTACTGTAGCCATTGTGGTATTAACCTTTTGTTTGCTGTAACTGGTGATATGCTTATGGGCATGAATAAAGGAAGAAAACCCAGACTGGATCAGATTGTGGTCATGACCTAAAATTAAGGGAATTGCTAAAATGGGAGTGTCCTATAATTTTTAGCTATAAGCTATAAAGTTCTACTTCAGGTATGCTGCACTATTCCCATCCCCCATCTCTCTTTTCCTATCAGCCGCATGAGGGAATTTCTGGCTGGTCACATGCTTTGATGGGGCCTCATGTTGCTAAGGCAACTCAGCTAACTGGTATATCTTGCTACAAATGTAATTTACTGAGAAGAGGTATGGCAAGGACACCAATTGCAAGTCTCCAGCACATATGAAAGACCCAATTACAAGTCTCCAGCACATATGCAGCACCTATGATTGGTCCAGGGTAGAGGAGAGGTGGATGCTCACCACAGCCTATAAAACCACGCTGCAGACAAAGAAACTCTGAAAAACTAGGCATGCTTGGAAAGAGTGAGATCTGTCCAAATGGCCTATTTTTCCCGAAGGGGGTGCAAGTGTGGAGTGCTTGAGGAGCATGGAGCCCAGGGTCTTGTCACAACTGTTGCCAATACCTTGGTTATAACATATGAAGGTGCATTTTCAATATGAGGTCCAACATATCTTTTATAATGTCCGCTTTAACATCAGTGAAACCTGACTCGCAGAGCTCTCTCCTGAAAAGTGCTAAAGGATCCAAACAGCTCCCACCGACCCTGGAAAAATGGCACCGGCTAAGTCCTTGACTCTCATTTCCAACTCCATGCTAGAAAAACTTTAGGCATTGTGCGAGCTTTCATCTCGTCATTTTGAGACAACTTGTTACTCAAATCAGAAAACACTGCAATCTGTACCTCCTTAACAGCATTTCAATTGAAAGTAGATCTAGAGCACAGAGATCAAACCATGCTTACGATTGTGCAACAACAAGAAACATCTGCCAAACACTTTAAAAAAACTGGAATCAGAAATTGAAGACAGTCAATAGAACCCGGAGCAATAACATAAGAATCCTTGGGCTGAAAGAGAGTGTTGAGGGATCCAATATGAAAGTGGATTCCTCCCCTACTGAATTTAACCTTTGACCCCCCCTCCCCCCACACACACACTTGAGTTTGAGCATCCACATCGTGCTCCATTGCATGCAAGACCGGGCCAAACTCACCTGAGGCCAGTTGTAGCCAAACTCCTATGTTTCCAACTTGCTCTTTGGATCCTCATAGCTGCACGTACCAACCCTGCTCTCCAACTGGAAGGAAAAAAGATCCTCGTTATACCCAATCTCACAAAACATAACATTAAGAAAGAAAATCTTTTTTTGACAATAGAGCTCGCCTTAAATCCCTTGGTGCACAGTTTGGGCATTAGTATCCTGCGCAAATAACAATAACTATCCACAATTCAACCAGTTTTTGACTCCTGAACAGCTTCAGCACCATCTAGACCACCTTCAGTCTCAAGGAATAACTTGATATTTGTCTTTAATGCATATTATTCCACCTAAATGTTCTGATTTCTTAGTCTTTCTCAGCATGATTGCTTGAACTGAACTCTCTAGGACCGACCGTTCACTTGTCTGTTAGATTGTAAGCTCTTTGAGCAGGGACTGTCTCTCTTTGTTAAATTGTACAGCGCTGCGTATCCCTAGTAGCGCTCTAGAAATGTTAAGTAGTAGTTGTAGTAGTAGTATTGACTCAAAGCTGCTACAACAAATTATATTTTTGCTGATGAGATATTGAAAAATGTAGTTGTACTTTATCCTGTTTCTCGCAGTTTTCTTTCTTTCTTCACACGTTATTATGTGCTGTTCTAACCCATAGCTATTTTTATCATGCTGTTATTTTTCACTTTTCAGGTCGCTGTTTTAGTGATTTGTTATCTCAACAGCGAGGAGATAAACTCTGACCCATAAGTCCCTGCCACTAGCCTCAATTAGTTGTGGTATTTTTCTCTCCCCCATTATAGGTTGAGCTCATTTACACTCTCTATGCCTTTTTCCTTTCAGCTCTCTCGGGGTATCTCTAAGGCTCTATATTTATTACTTTTATCTGCTTACCCTTTGCATTTTAAGGTAATGGTCTTCATCATGTTTTTCCCCTACTTTTTGTCTTATATCTCAAATTACAAAGAATTCACAATGTACACTGATATCCTGGAATGTTAATGAATTTAGGCACCCTGTTAAACGGAAAATGTTTAACCATTTGAAAACATTCAAACCATCCATTATTTTTCATCAGGAAACTCACCTACCAAATTTATCTCATTATATAGTTCCCCATGGATTTCAAAATCAATAGATTCTCCCTTGGCAGAAAACAGAGTGTCTTAGTTGTGTTTCTCTTGCATTATTTCTTAATATCTGCATTCTCCCTACCTACAGTTTTCATTCCACCATTCAAGCCATGGTGACTTAAGATCATCCTGCTGTCACTATTATGCTCAATGATTACATCTCGAGTCCCCCTCATTCTCCTATTTGGAATCTCAATTTAGGTCTACTTACAGATGACAGCATACCAAAGAGACTCGCCAAATTCATAAAATAATTTTTCCACACTAACAGTTCTCCTGATTTATGTCCTCTTATTATCTGGGAAGCTTTTAAGGTGACCCTAAGAGGAGAGCTGATCTCCATTTCAGCCTACCTCAACAAAGAAAAAAAAGCTCTCATGCTAAAGATACCGAACAGAAAATCCTACGAGACTGCAATAACACTTACATTAATACTTTGTGGGGTCCTTTTACTAAGGTGCGCTGAAAAAAGTCCTTTGGTAATGTAGGTGCATGTTTTGGGCGTGCAGAATCATTTTTCAGTGCAGCTGCAAAAAATGCCTTTTTAAAATTTTTGCCGAAAATGGATGTGTAGCAAATTGAAAATTGCTGAGCGTCCATTTTGGGTCTGAGACCTCACCACCAGCCATTGACCTAGTGGTAAAGTCTCACATGGTAACTGGGTGGTAACGACCTACGCGTGTGAAATGCCACTTGGTGCACGTCCGATACTCATGTCTGAAAAACTTTTCGGACGCACTATCGGACATGCGCCAAAAATGAAATTACTGCAAGAGCCACGCAGTAGCCGGACAGTAACTCCATTTTGGCGCACATTGGGCATGTGTAGACACTTACACAACTTAGTAAAAGGGCTCCTGTATCAGCTAAAATATTCTTATAACAAACTTGTTAGCGATAGAGCTCACCAGGTACTTTTTGTTCATAAAACTAAATATTTTTTGGAAAGTAACAAAAACAGTATAATGCATGCAAATTATATAAAAAGGAAAAGAGTTAAAATACAAATTCCTGCTCTCAAGAACAATAATAATGAAATTAATACAGCTCTAAAATATATTTTAGATATTTTTCATAATTTCTGTATGCATCTTTATAAATCAGAATTCCAATGTTCAAATTCAGAAATAGATCCATTTCTTTACCAGTTACAAAGACCTCAGTGGTCCTCACTGGATAATTTAATCCTCACCAAATCATTTGATACAGAAAATGTTTTTAAAAAAGTCAAGTCCACTTCCTTCTGGGAAATGTAGCCCAGATGGTCTTCCTCCAGAATGTTTTAAAACTTTTCAGACACTGTCTATTACCCCACATGGTACATCTGTTTAACTCTTTTACTCCTTCAGATATCACTAAGGGTCACTTCACAGATGCCCTAGGGGGTCTTTTACTAAAACCTAGCTCAAGTTATCTGCAGTAGGGCCAATTTTATTCCTATGGGCCCTGTTGCAGATAACTCAAACTAAGCTTTAGTAAAAGACCCTCTAATTACAGTAATTCTGAAGCCTAAAAAAAGTTCCCAAGAAGTTCAAAATTATCATCCAATTTCACTATTAAATATCAATTATAAAATGTATGCAAAATACTTGCAAATCATTTACAAAGAGGTATTGCAAAGATATTTCACCTAACTATGTGGGATTCATGCCAGGAAGATTGATTACAGATGACACTAGGTTTTTCTTCCACTTGGCAGATTTGGCAAAAAAGGTCATTTCACCCAGTCTCTGACATAGCAGGCTAGCGCCACTAAACTGCAACCTTAGTTAGGGACTGTTCTTAGGGACACCTGCCGTTTTACCACTCACAGCCTCACACTGACATATTCAATAAAGCTATGCAGAAAACTAGACTGGTCAGATATGCTTCCAGAATTCGGGACTGAAGCACTGCCCTTGATATTGCTTCTTTTCCTTTTGGATGTGCTATTCACACTTGCCAGTCAGGATTCCCTACCAAATTGTGGGAGGAAAGCACTACCTAGCCACAAATGAAGACTCATGGCATGTCATAATGGAACTGGGAAGATTCTTAACAGGCTGGAAGCCTGAGGAGTAGAAGACTGTCAAGAAAAATACAGTTAAGTGGTTTTAATGACTTTTCATCAATCTGTGAATGTTGATGACTCTTGATCTGTCGACGTCTTTCAAGCCATCTTTGTAAATGACCCATGAATGATATTGTGATTTGATGAAATCTGCTCAATGGAATAATATCATATTTACTATATGATATGAAATGTTTTATATGCCTCAAGGTAAAATGTTTTAAAATGATGTTTATCAAAAATGACAGTGCACATTTGGAACAATGTGCTTGTAGTATTATCTACATTTTTTATATATATCCTCATATATTTCCAAAATCAGCTTCACATTGACTAAAAATGTTTTATTAGAGAAATAAAAATAAACTTGCATTTGACAAACTGCAGTAGCTGACTATAATTGACTCAAAGTACATTGCACTTTCAGACTCCAACAGAGAATATTTCTGTGGTTCCACTTTCCAGCTGTCTGCAGCTGACAATTATGCAACTAATTAGAACTGCTGAAGCACTAACATGGAGTTTTGTTATAGTTAAGAATTCCTGCTAACCATACCATAAAATGAAATTACTTTTCAAAAGTATTCTTTCAGTTGGTTCCTTCTTCCATTTTCTGAAGGTTTTTCTTTTAGCTCTAATAGCTTCCTTCACCTCACTTTTTAACCATGTTGGCTGTCATTTTGTCTTCCTTCCTCCTTTTTATTACATGGAATATCTTTGGAATATATTTGCCTGTTTACTTACTGCACTTTGGCCAACCAGACAGTTGAACTGCAATTTCCTCATGCACCTCTATATTACAGTATCCGGTCAAATCATACTGCAATTGTATTTTCTTCAACAAACACTATGTTCACTGGCTTCTGCAATAGTATTTTCTACAATGAACATCTTCTCACCTGTTTATGCATACATACTTTGGCGTTTCATACTTCTTTCCACTACTTATACCTGGTGCTTTTTTTGTCACTATACTTTTATCTTCACATTTTCCTTTTTCCAACTTCATTCACACTTAGAACGCATGATTAACAGCACATCTTCATGTGTGCACACTGTCTGTTTTCAGATTGGTTTTGCCTTATTTGGCTCAGGCCATTCAACACAACTGTCCATCAGATAACTTAGGTGCCCTTTTACAAAGCAGCGGTAAGCCCAACGTGGGCTTAGCAAATGCTAATCTGGAGCTTCTGCCGGCCCAACACAGGTGTCGTGGTTGTTCCAGCCCCAGAGTGTGCCATTTCCAATGTAACTGCCATTTCCCCAGGTAACTGCCCAATTACCGGTGGTGAGTGTTGGTAAGTGCCCTCCCCCCTGCATGGCCACATGGTAAAAGCAATCTTACAGCATGGCCATGGCTATTTTCAGAACAATATCTAAGCAGACACTGTGAAGTCCAAAACAAGTCTTTATTCAAACAAGTTCTGATGTGGCCATATTTTGCCAATAAGGCTGCATCAGGGGTAAACATAAACAACTAACCAGGGTTTCACAGGCTTTACCCTGGTAATGGCACTAAACATCCAAGATGACTTGAATACAGCTTCTTACCCACGGAGAGCAAAATAACAGCTTCCCCTGTCTTTATGGAAATGGCTATTTTAAGCCTTTTTTTACCCGCTGCAGTAAAAAGGGCTGCAGCACGTGTTAAAAACAGCTCCCACCACAAGCGCATGGTCCTTTTTACCACAGCTTGGTAAAAAGACCCCTTAGTGTATAACACAGATAAGATGATGGCATTCTGGGTCACCGGCAATCTTTCTCAGCCTCAACTGCCACTCCTTCTTTTTGGCATTCTGATAGCTTTGATTAGTTACCTACTACTACTACTACTCATCATTTCTATAGCGCTACTAGACGTACGCAGCGCTGTACATCTGAACATGAAGAGACAGTCCCTGTTTGACAGAGCTTACAATTTAATTAGGACAGACAAACAGGACAAACAAGATATACGGGAATATTAAAGAGAGAATGATGAAATAAGGGTTCTGAACAAGTGAACAAGGGTTAGGAGTTAAAAGCAGCATCAAAAAGGTGGGCTTTTAGCTTAGATTTGAAGATGGCCAGAGATGGAGCTTGACGTACCGGCTCAGGAAGTCTATTCCAGGCATATGGTGCAGCATGATAAAAGAAACGGAGTCTGGAGTTAGCGTTGGAGGAGAAGAGTGCAGATAAGAGAGATTTACCCAGTGAATGGAGTTCCCGGGGAGGAATGTAGGGAGAGATGAGAGTGGAGAGGTACTGAGGAGCTGCAGAGTGAATGCACTTATAAGTCAATAAGAGGAGTTTGAACTGTATGCGGAAATGGATAGGAAGCCAGTGAAGTGACTTGAGGAGAGGGCTAATATGAGCATAATGACACTGGCGGAATATTAGTCGTGCAGCAGAATTTTGAACAGATTGAAGAGGAGAGAGATGGCTAAGTGGGAGACCTGTGAGAAGCAAGTTGCAATAGTCTAAGGGAGAGGTGATAATAGTGTGGATTAGGGTTCTGGTAGTGTGCTCAGAAAGGAAAGGGCGAATTTTGGTGATATTATAGAGAAAGAAACAACAGGTTTTAGCAGTCTGCTGAATATGTGCAGAGAAGGAGAGGGAGGAGTTGAAGATGACCACAAGGTTATGAGCTGATGAGACAGGAAGGATGAGAGTGTTATCCACAGAAACAGAGAATGGGGGAGGAGGAGAGGTTGGTTTAGGGGGAAAGATAAGCTCAGTCTTGGTCATGTTTAGTTTCAGATGGCGCTGAGACATCCAAGCAGCAATGTCAGACATAACAGTAGCCATGCTGGATCAGACCAGTGGTCCATCTAGCCCAATATCCTATTTCCAACAGTACCAAGCTAGGTCACAAGTACCTGGCAGAAAACCAAATCGTGGCAACATTCTATGCTACCAATCCCAGGACAAGCAATAGTTTCCCCATGTCTGTCTCCACTGTGGAGTTTTCCTCCAGGAACTTGTCCAAACCTTTTTTAAACCCAGATACGCTAACCGCTGGAAATACATCCTCCAGCAAAGATTTCCAAAGCTTAACTATTAGTTGAGTAAAAAAATATTTTCTCCTATTTGTTGTAAAAGTATATCCATGTAACTTCCTTGATTGTCCCCTAGTCTTTGTACTTTTGGAATTATTAAAAAATCATTTTACTTCTACTTGTTCTGCACCACTCAGGATTTTGTAGACTTCAATCATATCTCCCTTCATCTGTCTCTTTTCCAAGATGAAGAGCCCTAACCTCTTTAGCCTTTTCTCATATGAGAGGAGCTTCATTCCCTTTATCGTTCTGGTTGCTCTTCTTTATACCTTTTCTAATTGTGCTATATCTTTTTTGAGATACGACGACCAGAACAAACACAGTACTCAAGGTGAAGTTGCACCATGGAGCGATAAAGAGGCATTATAGTATTTTCAGTCTTATTCACAAACCCTTTCCTAATAATACCTAGCATCCTATAAGCTTTTTTGGCTACTGCAGCACATTAAGCAGAAGATTTAATTGTATTATCTAAAAAGACACCTAGATCTTTTTCTTGGTTGTGACCCCCAAGGTGACCCTAGCATTAGGTAACTATGATTCGGATTATTTTTTCCAATGTCCATCACCTTGCATTTGTCCACATTAAATTTCATCTGCAATTTGAATGCCCAATCTTCCAATTTCCTAAGGTGTTCCTGGAATATTTCACAGTCCGTAAGTGCTTTATCAGCCTTCAATAGTTTAAGGTTTTGTGTCATCTGCAAATTTAATCACCTCACTCGTTCCAATTTCCATATCATTTATAAATATATTAAATAGCACTGGTCCCAGTACTGATCCCTGTGGCACTCCACTGTTCACCCTCCTCCATTGATAGAAATGACTATTTAGCACTACCCTCTGTCTTCTGTACAATATCCAATTCCTAATCACACCAAAATATTGCCTTCTATCCCATGACTCTCTAATTTTCTCACGAGTCACTCATGAGGAACTTTATCAAAAGCTTTCTGAAATTCTATGAACACTTCATCAACCAGCTCACCTTTATCTACATATTTATTTACGCCTTCAAAGGAATGATGCAAATTAGTGAGGCAAGACTTCCCTTGGCTGAACCTGTCCCAATAAACCATGTGTTCTGTAATTTTATTCTTTATGTTAGTTTCTACTATCTTACCCGGCACTGATGTCAGGGTTACCGGTCTGTAATTTCCCACACCACCCTCCAATGTTCAGGTTCTACGGTCGATTTTAACGACAGGTTACATATTACTAACAGTAGATCAGAAATTTCATGCTTGAGTTCTTTAAATACCCTTGGATGTATGCTATCCAGTCCAAGTGATTTACTACTCTTTAATTTGTCGATTTGGCTCAGTACATCTTCCAGGTTCACCAAGATTTCTTTCAGTTCCTTCACATCATCACCCTTGACAACCATTTCTGGTATAGGCAGATCTCAGGAATATGGTTTCAGAAGTGGCATTGAAGTTGATGGCCGAGCAAATGCAGGCTCAGCAGGAAGCCATGGAGAGAAATTTTGCACAAGCGATAGAAAGACAATGGCAACAGCATTAGCCAATATTGCAGCTAATCAGAAGTAAACTTCCATCACAGACTGAAAAGGAACAGAAGGGCACACTTCCCTGTAATTTATCCAGTTGCAAACTATGCCAAAATATTTCACAGGACCCCACAGTCATCCACAAAGGAAAGATATTCAACATAAAGGAATCTTTCACTTGCTCATCTTCCAATGTGGTATATATCATTCAGTGTAAAAAATGTAAGGAAGGATGCTATATTGGAGAAACAGGCCAGATGCTTAAGACAAGATTCAATTTACATAGACATCACATGAACAATACTGGTGCCAGTAGGGTTCCCACCCCTGTTGATCAGCATTTTACAGGACCAGGACACTGTACCGGTGACTTCACAGTGAGAATCCTGAAAGGTAACTTTAAAACCATACAAGAACATAAGACCTTTGAAGTCAGAATGATTGAATATTTTAACAGCCAACAGAAAGGACTTAACAAGGATCTGGGGTTCCTAGCCCATTATAAACCATAAAGCTGTATTTCTCTGTTGATCACCCCACCCCTCATCTATCCACACCCATCCTGTTAGAATATCAATGATATGCTTTGATGTCCCCATGCATACCTCCGACCCACCCCCATCCTCCCACCCTGTCAGACTATCATAATAATGCTTGAATGTTTTCACTTATATACACTGTCAGCTAGCACATTTGCTTATTTCCGATCTGACGAAGAAGGGCAACCTTTGAAAGCTAATCAAGAAATGTATTAAGTTATGTCCAATAAAAAAGGTATCATCTTATTTTCTTTTCCATGTTTTATTTTGTTTAATTTCTATTGATAACTGAAAGAAATATTAACTGACCGGGGTACCAACTTTTTATCCTGATCCTTGGAAAAGATTTTCTGGTTGTCTGGCATCTAGCATATAAGGACTGCTGTTATCATCATCCGCAAACAGATGGATTGGCGGAATGCTTTAATCAGACCCTGATACGCAAGCTGAAGAAGTATGTATGGGGGGGGGGGGGGTGATGATGACTATTCACATACAGGGAAGTGGCATAGGTACTTTGAATTAATGTTTGGGTGACAGTCTATGAACCTGTTGGACATAGTCAAGGAGGTATGTGTGCGAAGTACCCAAGAAGTGACATTGGTTCCTGAATATGTACAGGAACTAAGAAAGAATTTAATACAAATCAGGGAAATAGCTAAAACCAACATAGGCCAGGGCCAGGGAAGGCAGAAGAATTACTATGATCTAAAGATGAGGGAAAAGAATTTAAAGTTCAAGACAAAGTTTTAGTACTTCCTCCTACCTCCCAAAATAAGTTATTAGCTCAGTGGAAGGGGCCCTTTGTAGTGACATGTCAAATTGTCTCCTGGACATATGATATTAGCAAAGGCTGAGGTAAGAAGTAGGTCTACCATGTCAACTATTTGAAGCCCTGGGTGGAGAGGAATGGGTTAATTACTGATGCAGGTATGGAGGAAGATGAGGACTTGGGACTGGAGATGGGGGGGGGGGGGGGGGAGGAACACCCTGTTAGGATTGGGGAAATGTTTTAATCGACCCAAAAAGATGTAGTTGCAAGCTTTAGTACATCGGTTTCAAGATGTCTTTCCCTCCCAACCAGAACATAATTGGATTGGACCCAACCGGGTCAAATAATCAGACAGAGACCATTCCATTTACCCAAAGCTAAGTAAGATGAGGTACAATGGAAAGTAGCAGAGTGCTACGGTTAGTGGTAATTGTAGAATCCAACAGTGAGTGGGCTAATCCCATTGTAATAATCCTAAAGCTAGTAGAATACCAGGTTTGTGTTGATTTTAGGGAGGTAAATAGTGTTTCATGTTTTGATGTGTACCCAATGCCCAGAATAGATGACTTGATAGAACAACTAGGGAGGGCCAGTATTTGTCAACCCTTGACCTCAGGAAAGGATATTGACACATTCCATTATTTATTTATTTGGATTTTACTCACACCTTTTCAGTAGTACCTCAAAATGTAACATTCAGGTATACTGGGTATTTCCCTGTCCCTAGAGGGCTTACAATTCCCTGGTGGTGAGGTTTCAAAAGAGATTTGATGAAATAGTCCACGGTAAATGGGCTCCCTCGCCAAACACTCACCACTTAAGGAATTTATAGAGAAAGGTTTAAGAAACTGTGGATTATAAATGTTATATGCTGTGCTATTCAAGATTGTCAATTAGTTTACTCAGACGTTTTTAAGTTTTAAGAGTAATGAAGCTATTGCATACTGGAACCCTTAGTTAAAATAGTTTACTGCACAAAAATTTACAAAAGGTTTAAAATTTGTTACTAAATACAGTTTTAAAACAGCAATAAATATTTGCCAATAAATATGTTAAAACCAATTTAAAAAACAGCTGTATTAAAAATGAATAAAGTGCCCAGGTGTTAAATTGCACCAAGAGTATAAAGTGCAGAAAGTGTTTACATTGCACTATAAGTGTATTCTAAAATGGAATGCTTTATTAACAACAAATCTGCTTTCTTAAGTTTTCCCAGAAATTGTATATTCAACTACAAACAAGTTTTGCCTCTTAAGGCAACTTCACTGAACATAGATTATCAGATAAGTATTACACTTGTCAACTTTACTTTTTCAAGCTTATTTTAACCTTGAAAGCTTTTCCTAAGGCATTGATCCTTTGTGTTAATTTTTTTTTATCTTGCAGACTCCAGTTTTTACTTTCAAGAAGTATGAATCCAGAAATCTGGATTTTACGTAAGTATTCCTATAATGTAAATAACGTCCCCCCTTTTAAGCTATATGGTGTAACATGTAGAACCTTATCTGGGAAAGCAGACCTTGCTTGAATGGAAAACGTTGGTCTTTCTTATATGTTGATACACTTGCTGCTCCAATGTAGTCTGCTTGATATTTCTTGCAACCTTTTCCTATTAGATGCAAGGTTCTTCTTGTGGCCTTATATATATATATATATATTTTTTTTTTAATACTGTGGCCAAGGTAACTAAATAAAATCAATAAATAACTATTATCCCTATGGAATGTACTGTCTGATTTACTTTCCCTAGCTTTGCAGGAGCACTTGGCTTCTGAGAATTAATCACAACTTGCAGTCAGTTTCAACCTCAGTCACAGTCTCACCACAGCAAATAGGCTTTCTGTGACAGGTTTTCACTCCAATCAGGTACATTGGAGCATATGGACTTAGTGGTGGCAGGCCAACAAAAGAGCACCAGCTCAACTTAAAAACAGATTACAGGCAGGAGTTCACAATAATCAGGAAAACTGGAACACATGGACCATTTTTGTGACAGGCCAGCAAAAGAGCACTGGCTTTTCTGTTCAAGCACAACCCAATCTCTACAGTCACCAGCCACCATCAAGCTTCCAGCTAGCCTGCTACTTTCACAGCTTTTACACTCTTCAGAAACTTTACTAAGAAAACTTTTCTTTTAACTCACTCCCTCATCAATACTTGAGGCAATGTGACAAAACCTTGTCTTGGCTCTTTTTTTTTTTTTTTTTTTAGCTTTCCAGTCACTAGTTTTTCACACAAATTCACTCTCACACATACAGCATCAGACATTCACATCTGTCTCCCTGGGTATCTTGAGCTCCTCTGCCAAAGGTCAGGACAGCTGTTGCAAAGGGTGACAGAGACTCAGAGTCACCAGCTGACCTCCAGTGGCTAATCAGAGCCCATTACCTCACACTTCGAAAAGCATAGAACCTAACTGGAAAGTTTATGGTCTCCATGACCCATAGAAATTATTGGAAAAATATACATTTTTGAATTTTAATGATTAAACAAGCACCAAACATACCCAAAGTTTCTATTCCACTGTAGCATATCTATCTCTACAATCTTATATTTTCAGATTTTAAAACCAGACATTTCTAAAGACGTCACATGTTTTTCTTGAATCAGAAGATCTCTTACCTTGGTCCCCTAACATCCACCAGGCGGTACATATACTTCTGTGAGGTCCCAGTGGACCCCCAGTGCCCCCCCAGATGCCAGCAGTGTGAAGCCATAAATGGCCTTGTTCTCCAACTGGGCAGCCTGAAAATTGAGACCCCTGACTTCACTATGGGCCTACCGCAACCTCCAGAGCCATTCTGAGCATATGCGAAAGTTCGCACATGCTCAGAATGCTCCCGGCTCTGAAGCAGGCCCAGACAGGGGATTTTCCTGCCGGCCTGCTACCACCTGAGCTCATTCAGGAAGGCCCAAAGAAAATCGAGAACTCCCCAAACTCCCCAAAGGTCCCAACTCAGCAGGGCTGACCACAGGTAGCCTTGATGCAGCCCAAAAATGGTGTGGGCCACAATGGGACCACCAGTAGCCACCCAAGGTCGGTCTGTCACTTGCACATTGCCTGTTCTATTTGAAAATTGAGCTAAGTAAAAACCCTTTTTCACTTATTTTGGGGATCCACTTTAAGTCAGTTCTGTGAAGTCAGCATTTTTATATCCACACTTAAAGAAATAAGGGGGGGGGGGGGGGGGGTTGGAGCCAGTGAAGATAAAACAGCCCTTTGATTTTCCTCAACTCTCACTGTTTACTACCGTTGGTCTGGGTTGGTGGTTGGGCTTCTTTCAGAGGCTTTTTTTCCCTTTTCTTAAAGAAACCATAGAATTTAACAACTAAAGATTTCAAATGCACCTCACAGAACAATAGTCCTATTGAAATATTCTTTGCTATCATGGAAGAGAAATATTTGATGTTATATAGCATAAATAACCCGTGCTTACCACAGCAAAAAATGGCTTACAACAGGGTGTGCTGAGGTAAATGGTAAATTTGGGATGTGCACGCACTATGAACAAGCTATAAAATAAAATTTATTTTTTAGCTGAAGGGTAGGTCTGAGAAGTAGGGAGTGGGTGTGTTCTGTATTAATTGGTTAGCACATGGGCATTATTGCAACTAACCAATTAGCACAGATTTAGTTCATGAGTCCCCACTGCCTATAAAATAGGTGATGGTAGAGGCTCATGCACTAATGGCCACATATTAATGGGAAAAGTAGTATGTGACCATCAATAGGAAAAATTAGAAAATCAGCCATTTTACCTTAGTGGCCTTAATGCACAGGAATGACCTGAGTAAGGACGTGCTAAGGCCACTTTTTACTGCTGTTCGGTAAAAGGGCCCTCTAGTGTGTTTATGGCGGGCTTTGGTATTTCAGAGACACAACCCTAGCCCAGTCATTTGGTGAAGGAGAGCTAAAACTGGGTGTCATGGTTATGTGTATATTGCAACTGGAGCAAGGATACATGTATATTTTCATATTGTTGCAACTTGCACATCTTTCCCTCCAATGGGGTGTATGCCCCTTCTACACTGGTATGTCTCCCTATTCTGAAAATATACATGCGTATCTGCCATTTTAATAATTTTTTAAACATTACAGGGGCAGAGATGTGTTGATTTTACATTGCACCTACAGGTAAAGATGTGTTCTTCTAAAATAATGCCCCAGATACACTTTTGACTTCAACATTTATTTTCTCTCATGTATAGCCTTTCTAAAACAGGTCTATATGTCTGTGCCCACTAGCACAGTAATATGTTAAGGTTCATACTTCAGATCCAGAAATCAGTAGTTTCATGGGTACCTGGTCAAAATAGCCCTGACAAAACACAACAACAACAGACAAAAAGGCCCCAGACAAAATAGCCCCTGGCAAATCATCCCCTGACAAAAGGGCCTGCCCACAGTTTGGCCCCTGACAAATGAGTCCCCTGACAAAAGATCCCGCCCCCCCCCCCCCCGAGTATTTTATCTGTTCTGCTCCTGCTCCTGCTGCTGCAGATGTTTGTCTTTCTGAGTCTTGCTGCTGCTTTGAGCCGAGCTATGTACTACTACTACTACTTAACATTTCTATAGCGCTGCTAGGGTTACGCAGCGCTGTACAATTTAACATAAAAGGACAGGCCCTGCTCAAAGAGCTTACAATCTAAAGGACAAGTGAGTAGACGATACGATGGGGGCAGTCAATTTGGGGCAGTCCAGATATCCTGAAGGTAAGAGTTAGGTGCCGAAGGCAGCATTGAAGAGGTGGGTTTTAAGCAGAGACTTGAAGATGGGCAGGGAGGGGGCTTGACGTAGGGGCTCAGGAAGGTTGTTCCAGGCATAGGGTGAGGCGAGGCAGAATGGGCGGAGCCTGGAGTTGGCAGTGGTGGAGAAGGGTACTGAGAGGAGGGATTTGTCCTGTGAACGGAGGGAACATAAGGGGAGATGAGTGTAGAGAGGTAGTGAGGGGCAGCAGATTGAGTACATTTGTAGGTAAGAAGGAGGAGCTTGAACTGAATGCAGTAACGGATTGGAAGCCAGTGAAGTGACCTGAGAAGAGGGGTGATATGAGTATATCGGTTCTGGCGGAATATAAGACGTGCAGCAGAGTTCTGAACAGATTGAAGGGGGGATAGATGGCTAAGTGGGAGTCCGGTGAGGAGTAAGTTGCAGAAGTCAAGTCGGGAGGTAATGCCACCCCAGTTTCAATGTTCACTGTCCGAAATATCTTCTTTTCCCTCCTGCCTACCCTGCACAGTCCAATACCTTTCTCGCCCTTCCTCCCCCATCCCCTTGGTGATCCTCCAATGTTCCTGTGTGCCGCCAGCAGCATAACAAGGAAAACAAGCTGCTTCGGCCAGCCCCGGAACCATTCCCTCTGTTGTGTCCTGCCTCACCTGATACAACTTCCTATGTCCACGTAGGCAGGACACAACAGACAGAATGCTTCCGGGTCCAGCTGGCAGCTAGTTGACACTGCCAGTGGTCCACAGGAATGCTGGAGGATTCCGGGGGGGGGGGGGGGGGGGGGGGGTGAGGAAGGCCAAGAGAGATTCCGGACTGGAGGGTAGGTAGAAGGGAAAGGGAGAAATGCTGTACTATTTTGGGATGTAGGTGGGAAGGTAGGGTACGAGATGCATTTCCAGACCATGGGATGCGGAGGAAGGGTGAGAGATTCCAGAATGCAGGAAAGGGGGTAGAAAGACAGAGATTACAGAACATGGGGGTGGGGAGAGAAAGATGCTGCACTGGAGAGGGAGTTAAAGGAAGAGGTTGCTCAAATGAGGGAGTGGGGGATAGAGGGGAGAAGAAATGCTGGACCCCCAGAGGTGAGGGAGACAGAGTTTTTACTATACTTTTTTTCTTTTTTTTTGTGAAGGGCTATGGGCTATTTTGTTAAGGGTCATTTTGTCAAGGGCTGTTTTGTCAGGGTGCCGGTTTTATGACATGCCTTTGCATCATAGTTATATACCTACTTCCCTGAAGTCTTGCACTTTTGTTATCTGCAGTTTTAAGATTTGAAATCAGATTGGCATACTGCAACACAATGTTTGTGCCAGCACATAGAAGTTAAATGGAAAAGATTTTATAACTGTTGCGCTTCAATTGTCACTATATAAATCATTTCTCGATATATATAGCTTTTAATTTCTCTGTTGACTATGAAAGGAAAGAAAATCATAGGCAAGCCTGCAATTCCCTTACACTGGCATCATGGTCTTTATGAGAAACTATAAATGCAGTGAGAAGGCAGGAATGTCTAAAGATAACAGCTTCTTTACAGGAAGCAATTCACACAAGAATTCTTGCATACACATAATTTAGCACATGGGAAGGCCATTTGATCTGAAATGTTTTCGTAAAGATACAAGTATTCTGGACTGGAAGACAAAAATGTCTACATTGACATAACAGCTGCAACATTAATCTCTCATCCCTTCGAAGAGTAGATAAGTCATTTGCCTCCCTCGTGCCTACTCTTTTCTGCCCTTTGCTGTTCACTCAGATTTCAGCTACAAAAGTTTAGTCTTTTAGCAGTTTATATTCTCCTGTAAGACTGTTGGAAAACTGTAGCCTTGGCTTTTGCATCTGAATTGATGTACTCTCACACACACAAGGAGTGACAACAGCTGCACATACTAACAGGACATGTTTATCCTCTCTTACGATAGCTAAGATAATATTCAAACACCTTTCTGGACTCATGAGCAACTTTCTTTAAATTAGTACCTTATTTTCTAGTTCCTGTTACTTTGTCTTAACTATTTATATGTCCATCTTTGCTTACACTCAGTGCTATTAAAATGTTTCATTGCGAATCGTGTTAACATTGTAATGTAGAATACTATGCCATTCTTTGTATTGCTGTTTGAATATTTTTACTGCTGTAATTGTCTATTGTATATTTGACTTATTCTTGCCTTTTACTAAGCTGTGGTAAAAGTGGACCTGCGCTTGCATCAGCATATGGTTTTGATGTGCCGAGAGGCTTCCTTTTACTGCAGCAGGTAAAAGGCTGTTTTTTTTTTTTAAAGAAATGGCCATGCAGCTCTCATGAAGGTCATCTGATTCTAGGATTTATTAAGTGCAAATTTAGGGTTCCTTTTACAAAGGCGCGCCAAAAAGTAGCCTGAGGTAGTGTGGGTGGGTGTTTTGTACGTGCACTGGACCATTTCTCCACCACATCTGGAAAAAAGGGTTTTTTTTAAATATTGGGCCAGGAAATGAACATGCAGCAAAATTAAAACCAGCTCGTGTCTATTTAACGCCTGAGCCCTTAATGCCACCTAGACTTAGCGGTAAGGGTTCACGTGTTACCCACTTGGTAACCGTCCAGCATGTACCAACTGTCGATTACCACTGGGAACGCCCCTGTGGTACAGAAAATTATTTTCTACCACAGGTTTTCGACGTATGCCAAACTCAGAATTACCGCCAGGTGTATGCGCTAGCCAGGCGGTAATGATGATTTGACTCAGGCTGCACATGCGTAATCCCTTACATGCCTTTTGTAAAAGGGCCTCATAGCATTTATTTTTGAGCCAATTAGGAGCCTTTCTAAAAATTGTTATACTTTCTCTCAGTCCCCTTTGTCATCCCCAGCAGTCACACTGCCCTCTGCTACCTCCTTGGCTTCCCTATTTGGCATACTGACTCCTAGCAGTATATCAGTTCAAACAACTAGGAGTAAGGCACTGACATTTTTAAAGATGGCAGTGCCAAAAGCAGGAGCAAGTGGCCATCCCTACCTCCCCAACAAAGGTGTACTATGGAGGAAGCAGGGAGGAAGTGAGTATTTGGGGGCTTCTCAGGCCACCTAGGAATGGTTTTAACAGAAGGCAGTAGAGGCGATGGTGGTAATGGTGGTGGTGGTGGTGGTAGTGGGTGTCCAGGCCCACTCAGTTGTTCAAAGAATGATTTTGAAAAAGAAAGGGGTTTCAGAGCCCACTTAGGTCACTAGAGAGTTTTCCAACCTGAGATAAAATGTTGCTTTGCCTCTCTCATAGAGCCTTGGGATCCTCCTACCATTGTTCGTGTTAAATTCCCTTCTCTGATGATGCTTCAGAATGCTTGATCTAGGTATAACTTGATCAGATAAGGTGTTCCTGCTATGGAACTTTGTAAGTCTAAGTGCTTTGAAAATGAACCTCTTGGTGTCTTGGGTGCTGTTACCTCTGTGTTTATGTGGTAAACTCTTCTCATGCGCTAACCATGTGTTAAGGGCGTAACACTCTTTAATAAAAGGGCTGCAGAATAATTTCCTAAAAGAGTAAAGCAGAGAGATCAGTCACCTGGACTTTAAAGAAATAATTTTTCTAAAACTATGGAGCATCTGCAAAGGAAAAAGAATCATAATGCAACAACAAAACTGGAAAAAAATTGAATGAAATGAAAACCATAAGCCATGTCCTCTGAACTGAAGTGATGAAAAGAAATGCAACAGAACTAGTATGGGCAAGAAAACAAGGAAGTAGGGATGGACCAAATGAAACCTCCAGCAAACGATGATGCTATGCTGGCTGATCGCTACTCAAAGGAATCTGACACCAATTTCTGATGAGGTTTCTCCTCCGCGTACAATCACAGCTATTTCTGCACCTCGGTTTTCACTCCACTCGATAACATCGGAAAGTGTACATGACTCTGGGTCCTTTTCCATATGAAGTGCTTCATTAAAAAATATTTGACATCTTTCATCATTTGCTGAAGATTTGGTCCACCCCTACTTCTTTGTTTTTTTGCTTTCTTATGCATAGGAGTTTGTTTCCTGATTTCTTCCTTGGACAGAACTAGTAAGGGCAATGAATCTTTGCAGGGTCATGCACTGGGGTCGCAAGAATCCAAGGGAACGGTACAGTACTGTACAGGGAAGTTATGGCGAACCTTTCAGAGACCAAGTGCCCAAACAGCAACCCAAAATCTAATTATTTATCGCAGGTGCCGGTACTCATTATGGGCAGGGTCACCACATATGACTCCACCCCTTACACCAGCCATGGCACATATAAACAGACATCATTGAAAATATTATACTAGTATAGGAGAAAAAAAATAACATGATTTTTTTCATTATAAATCATTTCTGTAAGCTGTTACAGCTCCAGTATACCCAGTGCAAAATAAGACAGCAGATGTAAATTCTCAAATTGGACATATTCCAAACACTAAAATGAAAATAAAATGATTTTTTCTACCTTTGTTGTCTGATGATTTTGTTTTTCTATCCATATTGGTCCGAGTCTCTGATTCTGCTGCTCTCTATCTGTTCTCTTAACTCCGTTTCAAGGGCTTCCTTTCCATTTATTTCTTTACTTTCCTCCTTTCTTCTTCATTTCTTGCCCTCCATCCATAAGTAAAAGCTGGGTCCTCCTCTGCGGAATTGACTTGAGGAGGTATAATGTGGATCCAGCTTTTGCCTATTTTCTCCATCCATGTGCAGTTTTTCTCCTCCCTGCCCTCCCCTCCAGCCACCCATGTCCAGCGTCTCTCTTCTCTCCCCTGCTCCCCCTCCAGCCACCCATGTCCAGCGACACTCCTCTCCCCCTGCCCCCCCTCCAGCCACCCAGGTTGTCCAGCGAATTCTTCGGGGCAGGCAGGAAAGATTCCCAGTCTTGCCTACCCACTGTGGGCACTGACCCTCCCCCGTTGCCAGATCGCTCTTCAAAATGGCCACCGAGACTTCCAGTGGCGGCCTCACGAGACTTCTGGGTGGCTGGAGGGGGGCAGGGGGAAAGGAGAGTCATTGGGCATGGGTGGCTGGAGGGGGGGCAGGGGGAGAGGAGGGTCGCTGGACATGGGTATCTGGAGGGGATTTCAATGCAGGGGGCCCGGCCGGGTGGCGGACGGAGGGGGGGAGTGGTGGTGACCTCGGGGGGAGGGGGAGTGGTGGCGACCTCGGGGGGTGGAGGGGTGAGCGGCGGTGACCTTGGGAGGCGTGGCAGCGAGGGCAGCAGGGGCGGGGCCCCATGCTGCTATCGTGCAGTTGGTCAGTGTGTGTGTGACGTCAACCTAAGCTACGGAGCCTAGCAGACCAATTCTGAAGAAGCCATGGACACAGGCAGCAAGACGCATAGAACGTTGGAGGTGAGAATTATTATATAGGATATACAAAATTTGTCAAATCTTGCCAAAATTTTCAGTTCAAGAAATGGAAGCAAAAAAGCCTCATCAAGCTCTGACATTACTGTCTAATGAGCTAAATAGTCATCATTGACATGAAAAAAAACTTCCATCCTTCAATATACTTCTTACTCAAAAAATGATCTTTTAAATGCAACACTTATCTTTAAAGTATAACGAGCTCCCAGCCCAATTTGAATTAAGCCCAAGGCCGATATTGGCAGTATTTTGTTGAGCTGCTTCAGGGCTCTATGGACGTGAACTACTATTTTAGTTGCACCGTCTTCATGTGCTAACTCTTAAATATCACATGAAGGCAGTGCAGCTAAGAGTAGTTCGGGACCATGGAACTCTAGGTGACGCGTGGCCATGATGTGTTGGTCGTGGGCTTGATTCAAATTGAGCTGGGAGCTCATTATATTTTAAAGAAAAGTGCTGCATTTAAAAGATCATTTTTTTTGAGTAAGAAGTACATTGAAAAATGGAAGTTTTTTTTAATGCCTATGATGACTATTTAGCTCATTAGTCAGTAATGTCAGAGCTTGATGAGGCTTTTCCTTCCATTACTTTAATTGAAAATTTAGACAAGATTAGAAAAACTTTGCATATGAATGTTGAGTGGAAAATTACAGATTTTGGTTGTGTTGAACAAAAGAGATTTCCCACACTCCTTTTTGTTTTTTTGTTTTTTTAAATAAATGGCTGTGCAGTAAATGAACCACTTATCGCACAGCCATTTCAGGAGGAAGCTTTGGTGATTTAAAGGTTGGAGTTTAAAAGAGATATTGTAGGTTTATTGCTAAAGACAGAATTTTAAAAAGCAAACTTTATTAACTAGCCTCCTCACCCTTTTCCACAAAGTTTGAAAACTTGAAACAAAACCTACAGCATAAGTAGACTTTAGAAGGCACAGCAGGGCCTTGTTTCAGTCTTCATTCCTGCCCACCTTCCCCAACTCCTGCCCACTCCTAACACATCTCTTCATTTATAGCCATAGCTTATAGTCAATTATTTTAATTAGGATAAAAAGAGGGGATTTTTCATTAATTTTAATTACTTTCTGAGAAGCAAACACTAAATAAATCACACAATATCCTTTCACATAGAGGATGTGTTGCAGCTACTGTAGCTGGTGATTTGATCATTAGGCATGTAGATATCTGGGTCACTGGTGGACATGAGGATTGCCAGGTCACATGCCTACTTGATGCAAAAGTGACAGATCTCACACATCACCTAGATAAGATTTTAGAAAGTTCTGGGGAGGAGCTGGCTGCCTTGGTGCATGTGGGTACATAGGAAAATGTGAGTGGGATGCTCTGGAAGCCAAATTTCTGGGCCAATGAACAGAAGCAAACACAGGTGCTATAGGCTATTAGCATCATACTAGCACCCATGTTTGCTACTTCCTTATGATAAGAGCCCCTGAGCACGTAAAGCAATATGCTCGCGGGCTCTGACTGCAAGTAGCATGCAAATGCATGCTAAAAAGGGCTCTTAGCTCAAGTAGCATGCAAATGCATGCTGAACATATTCCTCCCCAATGATCAGTGGGAAGCATGCCAAACATTGATGTGCTGCACATGGCAAATCCTACACCAGCTTGGAGCTGAAGGAACCCCAAGGTCCCACCCCAAGCTGGCGACATGGGGGCTGGAGATCCAGCAGACCTCCAATCCCCCCGACCTCCCGGCACAATCCAGCGATACAGAGGCTGGAGGTCTATCAGACCTCCAGTCCCCCCAACTCCTGACACAATTTTACCCCTAAAAAAGTCCTGGTAGCCCAGTGGTCGCAAACTTAACACCCCTCCAAACCTGGTGATCTAGCAGCATGCCCTCGGTATCTTAATGATGGAGAAGGGTGTGTAGTAGTACACTCCTTCCTCTTCCAGTGGTGCCTTGAAATTGGTGGCTCCCAGCCCTGCTCAGTGCATCCTGGATGCATTGGGAAGGGCTGAGCACCACCATTTTCAAAGTAGTGATGGAAGAGGAGGGAGTATACTGCTCCCTCTTCCACCGTTAAGGTACCAGGGTGGGCCGCTAAACCACCAGGTTTGGAGGGGTGCTTGAGTTTACGACCACTGGGTTGCCAGCTGGCAACAAGTGGACTGCAGGTACAGCAGAACTCCTGCCCCTCATACCCCCCTACAACACAAGCTGGACCTCCATCCCCTGCCTCCAACACAATTTCACCTTCACAAAAAAGCACAGGGGTGGAGGGGTGGAGGTGTGGAGGGTTTGGGGGGGGCACTAGGCCACCAGGGCCTTGTAGTTGCAGGAGGGCCTGGGGGTCCCACAAACCTCCAGCCTCTGTATGACAGGTCTGGGCTTTTGACAGCCTAGACCTGTCAAACAAATGCAGGAGGACTGTGCCTCCCGCACTTTACCCTATGATCAGAGATAATAGTGCACATAAATGTGTATGCTTTTATGTCTGATCATAGACGCGGTAAAACCCTATGCTATTTCAGCTCTATTTTTAAAGTGCTGTTTGGAGCAGTGCAGGTCTTTTGATCATCTGCCCAATAGGTTATTAGGTTGAAAGTTGAAATCCAGATCCTCCAAGGTAGCATTTTCAGAAATCTTCCCTGTTCCATGTACAGGACCCAAGAGTCAGGCAGAGCTCTGCAGTCTCAATGCGTGGTTGAGATGATGGTACATGGATGAGAAATTTAGATTTGTTAGAAACTGGACAACATTCTGGGAAAGGGGGAACCTGTTCTGAAAGGATGGACTCTACCTTAACCAAAATGGAGCCAGGATGCTGGTGCTAACTTTTAAAAAGGAGATAGATCAGCCTTTAAAATAAAATTGGGGGGGGGGGGGGGGGAGCTGACAGTTGCCCAGGAGCACATGGTTTGGTGTAGAGCATCCTCGAAGGATACTATTGAAACAGGATCTTTAGGGAATTCCATTAGAGAAGAGAGGTCTCAATAATGGTGAAAAAAAAGCCTGGAGTGTTTAATGGGAGAACAGTGTAAATTATGCAAATTATTCCCATCAACTTCAAAGCAGCTTGCAGATGCAATGAAAAAAACAGCATTTGAAGTGTCTATATTGTGATAAACACAATGACTGCCCTACCCTGAGGAGGCCGCCAGAGAACGCTCTCCAACTGAAAACAGGGGAAATGCCCATTCTGGTCACTAGAGGGAGCTCCAAGGAGATAGCTGGGTATTGACCTGCAGATGCCAGTAGAGGGAGCTCCCAGGAGATAGCTGGGTATTGAAAAACAATTCTAGACCCAGATCTTTCTGGAACCAGCAGGGTGAGGTCTAGAGGTGGGGAGGTTTATTGGCCTCATAAATAGCTTCCTCCAAGAAGAAGAAGGGGAGAAGAGATGGGAACCTGGAGAGCCTGAAGCCTGCTGGAGAAGATGAAGAGACCCGGACTGGCTGAAGCCAGCAGGGGAAAGTGAAGGTACTTACCAGGCTATGTTATTGATGGACTTGTGAATTATTTGAAATGGACTAACAGCCATGGGGTGGAGGACAGGACTATAAAGTTGTGGCGAATGAAGAAAGTCCTGTCCAGGGGAGGAGGCTGTTTAAACTGAGACCCATGTCTCCCCAAGGGAGTGGGCTCAGTAAAGAGGAGACTTGTAAGGGAATAATAACTGTAAAGAAGTCGTTCCCACAAGATTGGAGCCAGGTACTAATAAAGTGTATTTGCATCTACTTAACTAATTTGCATATTTCTGAAAGCAGAGGAATCCTGGCTATATTCCAAAGAAGGGTGACCAGGGACCCCATCAGAAGAACCGGTAAGGTGGTTTGTTACCAGGGGATACAGCGGGGAGGCAGGTCCATGACCGGATGTTAATGAAGAGGTCACCCTGAGGGAAAGAGGAGCCCCAAACATAGAGACCAGATTCACAGGACTCACAGACGAGTCTTGTTTCCAGGTTGTTCCCCAAAGCAAAGTGCTGGTGAGGCTGGGCAGATAGCACGTGAGGCTGGACAGAAGCCTTAAGAGGGCACTCAACACACACAAGCACCCCTGGGGGTTTATAATATACAAATACTAGAAACCTAAAAAATAAGATGGGTGAGTTGGAGTATATAGCACTAAATGAAGAGATAGATATAATAGATATCTCAGAAATCTGATGGAAGGAGGACAATCAATGGGGCATTATGTTATCAGGGTACAAATTATATCACAAAGATAGAGAGGGTCAAATTGGAGGTGGGAGGTTGTGCTGTATATTAAAGAGAGAATTGAGCCAAACAAAATAAATATTCTAAATGAAACGGTGGTGTGGTATCCTTGTGGATAGAAATTCCATATGTGAAGTGAAAGAGTATACAGGCAAGGTTGTACTACCACCCTCCAGGACAGAATGAACAGACAGATGAAGAAATGTTTACAGAAATTAGGAAAGCTGGCAAATTGGGCAACATTATAATAATGTGTGATTTCAATGACCTTGTTTCTGAAGGAATCAGCAGAATTCAATATCAAAATTTATACAATCAATTTTCTACTACTGTATTCTGTATCTATAGGGATGTCATACAAAGCAATTACCAACCACAATATTTCAAAAAGTGGAGAAAAAAGACTTCAGTGAATATCAGAGACACTCCTATTTGTAAGGACAACACCTTCAGAATTATAGGGGGGCTCCATTCAATCATGAGTCAAAAAAGAACTCCACTCCATTGTGTAGTTCTAACTGACAAATACCTTCTAAAGATACAGAATAAACTCAGTGAAGCTAAATACTGATGCCCACAATGCGGTACTTATCTTGGAAGTTAAATACTGTAACATATGCACCATCAGTTGCCTCCAGCGTTCTTCCTGGACTGCAACGTTTACAAATCCCAACAGGGGATGCCCTGTTTCACCTTTCTAGGCTGCATCAGGGGAAAACAAAAGGTGAATAACTCAGCCTCCAAGAGTATAACAATTCTCCACTCAAGCAAATCCTTTTTCCACCGCTGCTTCACAAACTTTGGCACCTTTCAAAAATGGCGGATATATATATATATATATATAAGCTTACCGGAACCTTTTGTGAACTTGGAAAGCAGTAGTCTTTATTAACTGCTCTCTGCCCTGTATATCTACACTTATCCCCGGATTCTGTATATGGTGACTAAAGTTGCACGTGCAAATCAGCATACATTGCCAATCTGCACGTGCAATTTAATTGATTTTAGAGCCAATCAGCACCAATAATTGGCTAACAATCAATTATTGGTGTTAATTGGGGATTTGGCGCACATCATATTCTATAACGATATGCGCAGGGGCATTTTGCAGGCATTCCCAGAATTTATGCATATTGTTACAGAATAGACTTGATCAACACCTAACTTAGGCATTGGCATTTAAACCTGCTTTCAGTAGGCATAATTGCCGGCACTGGCGCAGTTTATGTGCTTTGTGCTATTCTATAAAGGATGCAGATCCTTTATAGAATAACACTCAGATCTTTAATTTGTCAGTGCTGATTTTTTGGCACCATTTTATAGAATCTAGTCCTTATTGTATTATTGCTAGATAATATGAATCTGTTATTAAAATAATTTTCTGTGTCTTTGATTAAATATTTATATTGAATTGCCAGTTTGAATGTTTCATCATTCATAAACAAATCTCATGCCTCAATATCTTCAAATAGAGAACACTAATTTAGTAGAGTTCTAGCTTTGTGATCCTTGGACCCAAATGTATTACATTCTATTACTACAGCATAAATGATGTGATTAAAAATTTAAACCTGATGGATTCAGCAGCAAATATTGTATTAGTTCATTGGGACAGAGATTTGCCTGTATTATCATAGAACAGCCTCAATGTATGCTGCTGGTATTTTCTCAGGAATTAACTATTCATGAAAGCATGGATTCAGCATATTTTTCTGCTGTTATGAAATATAATCATGACATTTTTTGTAAATAGATTTGTATTTATATGCCTCATAATAAAATGTATTTTTATAGTGGCACTTTAATGCATATAAAAGAAGAGACACCGGGACTTCATAAAGCTCACTGCCTTTAGATGAAATCATTTTCCTAACTCCTGGTGCTTGGGGGAAGAATAACAGGACTTGTATGGGGGGTAGATGAAACTGCCTTCATCCTCCACCAAAAGGGTAAAAAAGAAGTTATCAATGGGTATACAGAATAAGTGGCACAACTGCAGGGCAGTTGAAAGTAAGGGCAGCCAATCTGTAGTTCAAGAGGTAGAACTTTGCACAATCCCTTTGGGAGCTATAAGCCTTTCTTGCCAGGATTTTGGTCTCTTTATTCCTACCAACCATTCTACAACATTCTCTGCTGCCATACATGGTGATCAGAAAAATGGAAGAATTCTTGCTACTTGCTCCAGAGAACACTGTGAAACAGCTATTCTGCCTAATGAAGTAAAATCAATCCCTACATTGTATCAGAGCTATGAACCAGTGAAACAATTTGTCAGCTGGAAAAAGAGTAACTAAGACCGTAACCAGGTAAAGCACATTGTCCAGGCTCTTACTGGATCAGTCAGATCCTGGGTCACTTCAGAAGTACAATTGTAACAAGTAAAGAAGGTAAAGGTGACCATCACCATCAGAGAGTCTAGATATAAGGATATTGCCTATCAAAAATCCTCAGAGTTGTACAGACTAAGGACAATTGGGTTAGGCTGGAGTAGTCCAGAATGGAAGCTCAATCATCTTTGTGGCAGGGTAGCTGCATAGCACAGGGAAAGGAAGGATGTTGGATATGGGTTGAGGTATAAGGAACAGGAAAGTAGATAATGCTCTCTTACCACTCCCAAAATGCTGCAATGCTAGGCCAATGCCTAATCTGGATTATTAGTAAGTGATAACTGAATAAACAACCTGTAGCATTGTTCAGTATTATAATTTGGAGGAAAAGACCTCAGGGACCTTCAATTAGAACTGTAAGTGTCTGTTTAACTAGGGTTACATCAATCATTGGTCTAAAAACCTCCAAACAGTTTAACATCAATATTGGTGCTCCAAAAGTTCAAAATGTTGTGGGAAAACAATGCAAAAAATATTCATGTAAAGAATGTTTTAATGGCACTTATTGTATTGAAACCCAACAAGGCCTGTTTTGCCAACTTCAGTTGCTTCTTTAGCAGTTTAATGTGTGCTATCTGAAAACTCTTCATAAACTTAAATGAAGAGACCGCAATTAGCCTGAGTGCTCACCCTTTCGGTTCTTTTCTTCCAGATTCTTCTACTCTATGATGGCACTTTCTCTTTTTTTTTCTATTTCGCCTTTAATGCCATCTTTGCTCTGCTACCAGCTATGAGTTTAAGGCACCCTATACCAGTTCTCTGAGGCCATAGGCTTCCACCTTATCCTGTGTTTCCACAGCCTTCTCAGGTAAGAACTCTTTCTTTTCTCCGCCTGCTGGCAACTCTTTCTAAACCCAGCCACTCTCTCTCACATACTCTCTTAATAGGGCTTCTTAATCCCCACTCTCTGTGAGGCAAGTCCCACTTTGTTCATGACCTTATTTGCTCCCACAATTTAGACATCCTCTTCCTGGTAGAAACTTGACTTTCAGATGCTGAGACTGCTTGCCTAAATCAGACTACTCTCCCCGGTTTCCTGAATCTTCTTAGCAACCGTCCTTCCCATTATGAAGGTGGTATTGCTGCCATTTACACCCTATCTTCACCTTTCTCACTTCACATCCTACTATCACCCACTTTTAGAAACCCTCCAATTTTCTGTAGGTACCTCCCCTCCCTCTGAATTCTGTCTTCTGTATCACCCTCCACTGCCTACTGTCTCTTCTCTCCACATCCTCCATTCTACTCTGATAGATAACTGTATGATTTCAGTGTATCTGATCATACTTGGTGACCTTAATCTGCATTCCATGGTAGTACGGGAGTTCATCACACTTACAACCAACCTAGGCCTGTTGCAGCACATCCAGAGCCCAATACACACTGCAAGCCATACATTGGATATAGTGTTATCTATAGGAGTGGTCTAGTGGTTAGGGTGGTGGACTTTGGTCCTGAGGAGCTGAGATCAATTCCCACTTCAGGCACAGGCAGCTCCTTGTGACTCTGGGCAAGTCACTTAACCCTCCATTGCCCCATGTAAGCCACATTGAGCCTGGCATGAGTGGGAAAGCACAGGGTACAAACATAACAAAAATAAAAAATAATATAGGCCCATTATGCCCTCTATCTGATGTTCAGACAACCCCCTTGAAGTGGACTGACCACTCCATGCTTATCTTCTGCCTTACCACTCATTTTCCTTCTACTTCCAGCCCTCTGGTAGGCTACACCTGTTCAGATGTCAGCAAAATCACTTTTGCCTCTCTGCTAGCTGTCTTAGGTTTGGATCCAGCTACTTTTTCTGGTGTACTACTTGATGACAAATTTGGATGTCTGCCCAATTCGTACACATAATTTGAATAATGGGCCTGTTAGTGCCAATAATTGGGCTCTAGTTAGCAACAATTTAGATGTATACACTCATGTTGCTAAGCAGTGTTTTGTAAAGATGGGGGGAATACATTCTTTAGTGCGCAACTGAAAAGGTGGTGTGGACATGGAGGCGTGGTTGGGTCAGGGATGTTCACTAAAGATGGGTACACTATTATAGAATTTAGAGGATCTGCACCTAATTTAGTCACATTGGATTTCAGAAACATCACTATTCTCTGTTTTAAAAGCATTTCTATTAATTTACTTACCACAGAAGTCAAACTTAACAACCTTGCTCCTGCCCCTTGCAGCACCTTGGGAAAATGGCTGCCACAATCTCTCACGGCAGCTCGCAGTTCTTTGTATAGTACCACGAGCTGCCACGAGAGGTCATGGCAGCCATTTTCCCGAAAAACAACAAGGCAAACGATCTGCAAAATCCAATATGGAAAAAGAAGCCAGCAGATCAATATAACATCAGAAAGACTTTATTGAAGATACTGTATGTGAACAAATTGCCTGGTTGAATATTGGCCAGACCTGCGTAATCTCCGGCAGCCTGCCTGCCCCAAATTATCCCCCAATATTCAGTGCCGGTGCCTGGACATGGCCCAGCATTGAATATCAGGGGATAATTTAGCTGGCGACAATCAGCGTTTAAAAAATGCTGACTGCTGACAGCTGAATATTGGGAGTATATTTTAAAATCAAGCATAGTAACTCACGTCAAACTGTTGTCCTTCATGATCACATTTCTTGCTTAAAGATGGTGTCAAACGTAAGTGGCGCTTGTTTAAAAAACAACCCACAAATATCTACTAATCAAAGCATCAGTACAACACTACCCATAACCAATGATGGAACAATACATCACAACAATGAAGCCCAATCCAACTCCAGATTGAGCCCATTTGGATACACAGTTTATAACATAAAAATCCAATGCTGTTCTTTGTAATTCAACAACTGGTTAGAATCACCACCCTCCCACCTCATAGTAATCTAGTCAATAACTTTCCAGTATATAAGCCTCTGTAGCTTACAGTCACCCAATCCCATAGGATTGAGAAGCTGGAGGGATTCAATACAAATGTCAGTTTTGTATGCTACCAAAACTGGAAGCCGATTCCATGAAAGAATATGGTTATTGGTCACTTCAAAGAAGCAATATATGCGACTATACGCAGAAAGAGATGCTGAGAATATGACGAAGAGAAACAGAAATTAAAGAATGACCAAGTAGTACAGGTGGAAGTGATATGAAGATTTTTTTTTAATTCCTAGTAAAGTTCAGGAAAATATACCATTATCTAAGAAGTGAGGGCTGGTGCTGAACTGTTACATGGTTAAATGTATTCGCTCTGAAAATGACACTAGTCTATACCATTGTTTGACAGAAGTGAAAGCTATTGTTAGCAAGAATCACTTTATAATGTCATTTTAAGGTGGTTAAAATTCAGCACCATGCTTTTAACTACAAAATTAACAAAGGGGTCCTTTTACAATGCCGCGGTAAGGCTGCCGCAGCAATGGCATGTGGCAAATCGGCCCTACCGCCAGGTTAATGCAGGATCCTAGTGGTAGTGCCAGTGTGTTCCATGTACCATTTCTGTTGCTCAAAAATTAATTTTATTTTTTTAGTGCCGGGTTAGCACAGGAGCCCTTACTGCCTCCTAAATAACTACTACTACTACTGATCATTTCTAAAATGCTACTAGACATACGCAGCGCTGTACACTTGAACCTGAAGAGACAGTCCCTGCTCGACAAAGCTTACAATCTAATTAGGACAGACAAACAAGAGATAAGGGAATATAAAAGTGAGGATGATAAAATAAGGGTTCTGAATATGATAATGTATTGGTGTCAATTCTGGCTAAAGCTAGGTCTCTATTATGTAAAAATTATAAAGCTCTTATTCTTCAGTTTGACCTTTCATCTGTGTTCAGTCTAGTGGGCCATGGCATTCTGCTCTTTGAACTGGATAGATTAGGAATTACTGATAAAGTCTTGAATTGGTTCAGGAGATTTTTGTTTATTAGATCATATAAGGTAAAGCAGAATGCAATACTTTCAGAAAGTTGTCAAACCAATGTGGGGTTCCACAGGAATCACCTCTTTCACCAACACTTTTACATACATTAGGAAAACCTTTTGCAGATAAAGGATTTTTTGTTCATAGTTATGCTGATTCCTATTTTAGACTCTCTGGACAATATCTCTATAGCTATTCAGAGATGTATGTCTGTCACTGGTACTTAGATGCTAAATTATAAGCTCAAATTAAATCCTGAGAAGACTACATTTTTGCTTCTGGACAATAATCCAGATCCATTAACTGATCATATCATTGTAAACCCAGTTAAATATTCTCTTTTGCCTGTGATTAAAATATTAGGCATTCTGCTAGATCAATCTCTCCCTTTCTCTCTCTCTCTCTCTCTTTAGTACCTCAAGTTAATTCTATGGTTTAGAGCTCTTTTTTATAACGAAGAAATTAAGAAAAAATTGAAATTTTTTTGAAATTGAAGAATTTAGGTTGCTTGTTCAGGCATTATTTATGTCAAAACTGGATTATTGTAATGTTATTTTTAGGGACTTCCAGACATAATCTTCAACATTTACAGACAATACAAACAGTGCGGTTAGAATGATTTTTCCTTTACATAAATTTATAAATTTTATGTGGACCTTCATTAGCTTCCTATGGAGGTCAAGATTCTGTTTAAAATGTCTTGCATATTATTTCATGTTCTTCAAGGTGATTGTCCTAAATATTTGTTGTACCATTTCAAATTTTCAAGGTCTTTTAGAAGTAGAATAACTTAAACTGTTCTCCTTTTGCATTTCCTTCAGTTAGAGGGGTTAAGAAGTCTAGGATTTGTGATATGCTTTTTGCCTATTAAATACCTAAAATATGGCAGTCTTACTCAGTTTGTTTTGTAGGCAATTTAGCTTATGCACATTTTAGAAAGATACTTAAAACTATTCTTTTTCAGGAATTTCTTCTAACTAGGTTTGTCTCTTAATTCTGTTTTATTTATCAGGGCTGTTGTTCTAATCTTATTGTGAACCACTTCAAACTGATAAGGTTATTAGTGGTATAAAAAAATTATAACCTCTAACCTGTAACCTTAACTTATCACATGGCCATTTCCACTGTTTTGTTTTTTAAATCCTTGTACCTGCTGTGGCAAAAGGGAGCCTCAGCACAAGGCAAATGCAGGTAGAGGGCCACATGTACTGGCCAACTTGAAGCATTTCCCTGACAGTTTCTGACAACTTACATCAAGAGACCAGCCCCTTTTACCCCAATGAGCCCGCATTTCCACACTTTTTTTTACACACAGCATAGATCAGCTCAAAGTAAAGGTATGTTGTTTGCACTGTCAACCTGCCTGGTAGCTACCAGCAGATATGCATAGGTAGTGCCTAGACTATAGTTTGTTCTCTGTTCCACATGCTTCCTTACCCACAATCAAAATGGTTGAGGGCTTGGAAAGACATGCTGTGACTGGCAAAATTGTGCATTGTTTATGAAACCCTGGCTCCATATCAAGGTGCTTCAATGTGGTGCCAGTGAGACAATCTTGTGGCCCTTGAATCCACAACATCAGGGATAAACAGTTATGTGTGTATCACTGACAAAGGCCAGAATGCACATCGGCCAGCTGCAGCTCATGATTTCTGTATAATAGGGGCTCTTATCTAAGGCAAAGAAGCCTGTATTGACATTCAATCTCTCAACTGCAGCTCTGTGTTGTGTCTGAGTGACCATCTGAGGAGCTTTTATTAATAGTAAACAAACCAAGAATGCACAACAGAGGCCATGTTTCACCCATACATGGTTGCATCAGGAGCTAAGTGGTGTATAGTATGGGCATCTAAACCTTGGTTTAAACAGCAAAAAGCTACAAGATGGTGGCCAAAGGTGCGCTGTATGATGCTGCATGTGGGCCAATGTCTGTTGTTGTGATCTTCTTCCACCACCACAGATTGGGGTGCATTAGAAGTTTCATGAGCCAGGGGTCCACTGTGGGTATCTTCTGTCACCTGAGGGGGAAGCAGAATGGGAGACACTGTGTGGTCTAAGTACCTTGTGGAGGTGGAGTGGGGATAGACAGAAGCCAAACAGGTAATGGAGGTGTGTGGGCTGGGGGACAGTGAATGTTGGGGGAGGGGAAGGGACAGGATACAGAGGAATGGGTAGTTGTGGCTGAGGAGGTGAGACACAGAGGAGGGAAGTCAGGGACTGTAAGGATGACAAGGTTCAGACTAGGGCAAACAGACAAATAGAAATGCAGCAGTCATCAACTTTTTCTCAATAACCAACGCTCCTAGCACTCCACTTTCCACTCTCCAACTCCACTAAGTCGCAAATCGATCAAAAGACAAGTTGGCTCTTACCCTAAACACTTTTAAAGCAGGTCTAATTGGGAAGGGGTTTCTTCCCTCCAGTAGGAAATTGTTTTATTATCCATTATGGACTGGAGAGGTTCATTCCGAAAGACTGCCCATGATACTCCCATGTCACGCCTCCAAAATGTTCCTTCTGGAGAATGCTCTGATCTATACGTACTGGTGCTTTAGACTGTTTTTTTCTTTTACTTGAATATACAGTTTGGACGTTTTTTTGGCGAGAAATATATCTACCTGCCTTTTATGCCATAATTTGGACATTTTTCTGTTTCGAAAAGAAGCCCCATATTATCTTGAGTGATCTACCAAGTCAAAACATTTATGTATTGAATTCTTGGTCTTTCAGTACTTCATGTAACGTCACTTGAACTATCTTCCTGTCTTCAGGCATTCACCCTCTTTTCTACTTCTGTAATTCTTAATTAGAGCAGATCTATTTTCTTTTTCAGTGAGCTCACAGACAGACATGATATATCATGATAACAACTAAATCAATTTTGACACCCCTTCTTCTAGCTCTTACAGCTTTGTTTCAACTCCAGATATATTCTTTCCTATAGGAGACGTATATTCTTGACACAACACTGTCTTATTCCTGTTCTTTTATCAATATGTCTGCAGCCTGGTTTGTCATCCAGTACAGTCACAGTAAAAATGAGTTTTCACAGTACATGAAATTTACATTTGCTCCCAATTGTGATTTTATAGCAGGGCATGTAAGTAATCGGAGTACCTAAGCACATATGTAATGCTTATTTTATAAAAGCAATATATGCGACTATACACCTTTAAAAATTACCCTTAGTGAAAGTGGGCACACATATTCAATTTAATTTAATTTTACATTTTATTTTCCACTTAACCAGAAAACCAACCCAATTACAAATCACAATAAAAATATACAAATACAACATTAAAAAAAAACCCTAAGCAATCTACTACAATCAATATACATGTAAAAATATAATAACAATAAAAGCCAAGATAATATTAAATATATAATAAAATAAAGCACATAGGGGGTAGGTATTCAGCTGATGGCAGTCAGTGTTTTTTTTAAACATTGACCATGGCCAGCTAAATTAGCCCCAGATATTCAGTGCTAGACCACGTGCAGACACTGGTACTGAATATCAGATACTAATTTCAGTGGGGATGGTCACTGGAGATTTCGTGGGTTCCAGCTAATATTCAGCTGAGGCCCACATAAGACAGTTATGAGGGTCCCGGTTCAATATCAGTCATGACATACATAACTTTTTCTTTTGTTTTGTAGCCCCCACAATTCCTCTCCTGCCCTTTAATGCAGCCCCTTTTTCCGATTCACCCTCTCCCCAGCCTGTGACTTAAGGAATCCCCCTCCCATCCATCCCTTCCAGGATGTCACCATAACCCAACCCCCCCCCACCTCCGATATCAATAGTGGTCAAGTAGGGCAATGAGGGTAGGAGTGAAGCCCCTTGAGGATACCAAAAGAAAATGCCTGCTGTGACCTCTCACAGGATCAAGCATTTGGGCTGCAAGAACCCAAAGGGCGGTATGATATAGGGGTGAAGTATTTCTGTGTATGAAAGAAAAGTTGGACTTGGCGGGGGGGGGGGGAGGGTATTCATATCTGATAATTTTAAGGTAACCAAACAGGCATAAAAGGAAAGATGCGTCAGTTAATAGGGATAGGAATGGCCAGCAGGAAAAAGGAAATTATAGTGTCTTTGTATAAGTCTCTGTTAAGATCTCATTTAGAGTAGTTTGTACAGTTTTCCAAAAGATATAGACAGGATAGAATTGGTCCAGAGGCAGCTTCTAAAATGGTCAATGATTTTCATCATAAAGTATATGAGGATAGGTATAAAGATCTCAAGATGTATACTTCAGGAGAAAGATGGGAGAAAGGAAATAAGATCTAAACTAGGGCTGTACATCGATTAAAAGATTTAATCGCATGATTGATCACGATTAAAGTTCTTAATTGCATGATTAATCACATGATCCAAAAAGGCGCCATCTCTTCCTGTTTCCCTTCCTTCCCTCCCCTCCCCCTCCGTGGGCATCATCCTCCTCCCCTTCCTTCACCTCCTCTCCATGGGCACCATCTCCTTCTGTCCCTTCCCCTCCATGGGCACCATCTCATCGTCTCCTTACCCTCCCCTCCCTTCCTTGGGCACCATTTCCTCACTTCCCTCCAATCATGATCACCATTGTTTCCCATCTCTTTCCTTCCCTCCCATCTCCCTTCTTTGATCATTCCATCCCCTATTTCCAACATCTGTCCCTCTAACACCTCCTCCCCGCATCTTTCTCTGTTTCCTCTTTCTCCCGCCCCCCTCCGTGGTTCACATCTTTCTCTCTGGCATCTTTTTTTCTGCTTTCTCCTTCTCCCGTACCCCCACCCACCGTGGTCTGTATCTTTCTCTCTGTTTTCCTTTTTCTGCTTCCTCATTCTCCTGTGCCCTCCATCCCCACCGTGGTGTCTTTCTCTCTGTCTTTATTTTTTTCTGCTTCCTCTTTCTCCAGTCCCCCCCCCCCCCCCCGCCATGGTCGACATATTTTTCTCTCTTTGGCTTCCTTTTCTTCTGTGAGCACCTTCCAACTGGCACCTCTTCTTACCTTTCCCAGCATTGCAGTCCAGTGGCCTCTCTCTCCTCTGTGGCTCCTTCTCCCTGTTCCTCACTGCTGCAGTGAAAATAGTGCTGCTTCTCACCTGGCCTGAAGCGTTTCTCTGTAACAGGAAGTTCTGAGGCATGTGCTAAATGCTAGAGATGCCCATATATTCCTATGAGCATCTCTAGTGTTTAGTGAATGCTAAAAATGCTAGCACACCTTTGTAAAAGATCCCCTAAATTAAAGCCCTAATAGAGATATTTGAATACATCTGTGATATAAATGCACAGGATACAGGCATTATTCAAATGAAAAGAAACTCTGGAATGATGGGACTTAAGGAGAAGGTGAAATGGATAAATTCATGAATAATCTAAGGAAATATTTCTTTATGAAAAGGGTGGTGAATATATAAAACAGCCTCCAGTAGGTGGTAGAGATGAACATGGGAGAAGCACAGAGGATCTCTAAGGGAGAGGAAGAGATTGTGAAACTTAGTAGTTGGAATGGATGAGCAGACTGGATAGGCTATATGGTCTTTATCTGCAAATTATCTTCTCTGTTTTTTTAACATCCAAATTCTAAATCAGTTGGGGCATTCTCTATTCCCCTTTGTTAGAATAATTAGATGAGGAGAGCATCAATCAAAGATCTTACTGGAACCTTAGATTCATCTCTGGCAACTATTCTGCTCTGCAATTGCAAAACAAAGCAAATACCTATTTTTACTGAAGCACTTTCTTTTGTCATTGAAGGGCAGTATTGCTTGATATACTTGCTCTAAGGCAGGTATAATTTGGGGTGTGTTTGTGCACATTATTAAAATAAAATATTAATGTAAGTGTCAGTACCACACTTGATCTGCAATTTTGCCACAGGAGTGTGTTTGTCACATAAAATCCAGTGGGATTACTGAGTGCTTTCATTTTATGAACACACACCTCCAAGGTAATTTTTATGCATCTACTTGAACATGTAGAAATGTAATTTTACATAAAATTGATCTCTATGAATTTGATTTGCATATGTTGAAACTAGAAATGAGAACAAGATACATATGGGTCAATATTTAAACCCAATGGCAACGTGTTCTGTTTTGTTTTCTTGTAACCCCAGTCACTGCAGGAAAAAAAATGTATATTCAGTGCCACTATCTGGATAGGCATGGATGCAGAATATATGTAGAAAGCGCTTGTCTCTGTGGTGCCACATATAGTGATAATATTCAGCCACTATGGTTTATGTTTATTGAAATGTATTCATGCTGCTAAGCTTGTGCAGATCACAGAAGTTTACAATACAATAACACAAAGTAGAACAGAAAAGAACTTCACTAAACGATAGGAAAGAAATCACACATTCAAGAACCAATCATAGGGGCCCTTTTACTAAGCCACATAAGCGTCTATGCGCGCCCAATGTGCAAAATGGAGTTACCGCCCGACTACCGCATGGCTCTTGAGGTAATTTCATTTTTGGTGTGTGTCTGATACTTGCGTCCAAAAAATAATTTTTGGAGGGGACACATGTATCGGACGCGCCAAGTGGCATTTGATGCGCGTAGGTCATTACTGCCCGGTTACTGCGTGAGACTTTACTGCTAGATCAATGGCTGGTGGTAAGATCTCAGACCCAAAATGGACACACGGCAATTTTCATTTTGCCACACGTCCATTTTCAGCTAAAAGTTTTAAAAGGCATTTTTTGTAGGTGCGCTGAAAAATAATTCTGTGCGCCCAAAACACGCATCTACAGTACCGCAGGCTATTTTTCAGTGCACCTTAGTAAAAGGACCCTATACACTCTTACTTAACCTACTGCAACTGAAGAAATCCCTTAGGTACTCTTTGCTGAAAATAGACTATTTCTCTGCAGTATGTACAATAAATACAGCCATAAAGTAATACGTTTTCACTAAAATTTTAAATTTCTTAAAAGAAGTTTCTGATGAAATCTCACCAGGGAGCTTATTCCTCAATCTAGACACTAACCAGAAAAACACACTGGCATGAGCAGATTCTATGCTTTATGCAGGCTGTGAACCTTTCTTTCTTTCTTTCTTTCTTTCTTTCTTTCTTTCTTTCTTTCTTTCTTTCTTTCTTTCTTTCTTTCTACTTATTTACTGCCTTTTTGAAGAAAGTCACTCAAGGCACTGTACAGCAAGAATTAGTCAAACATAAGCAATAGACAATTACAGCAGTAAAAATATTCAAATAATACATAGTATGGCGTGAGTATACTACATTATAATGTCAACACAATACACAAAAAACCATTTAAATAAACAGCATAGGGTGTAAGCAAAATGGAAGATATAGATAGATAAGATAGAGTAACAGGAGTAAGAAAATAAGGGACTAATTTAAAGAAAGTTGCATATGGGGTCAGAAAGGTGCTTGAATATTATCTTAGCTAGGATAGGAGTGGATAAACATATCCTGCTTCAGTATGTGCAGCCTGTGTCACTCCTTGTGTGTGTGTGTGACTATCAAATTAATTACTTCTTTCATTAGAGGCCTGGGTGAAGATAGCTTTGTGATAAGCAAGGGAATATATTCCAGAGTAGGGGCTACTCCAGAGAAAGCTTGCTGATGGGTATCATATCATGTGATGTCCTTTGGAGAGAGTGTGGTTAGGGATACTCTTTGGGAAGACCTTAGTGACTTTGGAGGTGTGTAGAGGGAGATCCTGTGCTTCAAGTACTCTAGGTAATTTACTTTAAGGGCCTTGAAGATCAGAGTTGTAAATTTAGTCCTGCATTGTATTGGTAGCCAGTGAAGTTTTTGCAAAAATGGTGTGATGTAGTCACTTACATCCTTCTATTACATAAGTACATAAGTACATAAGTATTGACATACTGGGAAAGACCAAAGGTCCATCAGGCCCAGCATCCTGTTTCCAAAAGTGGCCAATCCAGGCATTTGTCCAGCTAACAACAATGTTTTAAAATGTCCCCCTTTCTTTGCTTAGTAGCAAAATGCTATCCTGGTAAATTGTTGCCCAGATAGCATTTAGCTACTGAAAAAAAAAGCTTACACTGAAAGTGTTCTCAAGGAGCAGTTTTACTTTGTCTGGGCAGCTTTGATATTTAGTACTGTCAGGACAAATTTATTTTGATAACTCTCTCCAAATAAATAGCTATCCTGAAGTTATCTGGGCAATTTTGTGCAGATAACTTTTGGCTGGTTGTTCAGATGACTTGGTTTCGAGCTTAGGGGGCAATTCTGGGTGCCTCCATTTAGGTGCCCTGAGGACACAGGATGGGAACCTACTCTTTAGCCAACAACAATCTCACTAATGGAGGAGATTATACAGACATTTAATGCTCAATTGACATCTGTTCCAATAATACACTAAATTTAAGATTAAAGAGGTGATGCCTCAAGAAGCCCCCGGCTATACATCTTCAAAGCTCACAGGGGCTGGGCTGCTTCATCATCGGCATACACCTCTGAGCTAATGAGATGTTCAATATTGGGGGGGCTGGTTTATTGGAGCTGTTAGTTTTCTTCACTGAGATCAACATGGACTACACGACCCTGAAGCAGGTGACGAAACGTTGGCCACCGTTGGCCATAGTCGCGTTCAGTAAGAGAGAAACCAGACCTTCACAAGCTAAGTGGCTTTTAAGTCTAGTTTGAGTTAAAAAAATTATATGTTGAATTGAGAAGGAAAGAAAAATTGAAAAAGAGTAAATAAAATATTGAACAGCTCATTAACTCAGAGGTGTATGCCGATGATGAAGCAGCCCAGCCCCTGTGAGCTTTGAAGATGTATAGCCGGGGGCTTCTTGAGGCATCACCTCTTTAATCTTAAATTTAGTGTATTATTGGAACAGATGTCTATTGAGCATTAAATGTCTGTATAATCTCCTCCATTAGTGAGATTGTTGTTGTTTACAGAAAAGTTTGAAGGAGATTTACTCCATAATATAGTATAACCTACTCTATAACAACATCTCAGTGCCCAGATTCTATTTTTGAATACTAGTGTAACCTGATATCAATGTGACTTACATTTACACATCCACAGTTAGAAAGGCCATAGACCTGGTATAACTCCAGTCAAAAAAATGTGACAGGGACACATGTATTTATTTAGATTTGTTCACACCTTTTTTTTAGTAGTAGCTCAAGGTGAGTTACATTCAGGTACTCTGGATATTTTTCTGTCCCAGGAGGGCTCACAATCTAAGTTTGTATCTGAGGCAATGGAGGGTTAAGCAACTTGCCCAAGATCACAAGGAGCAGCAGTGGGATTTGAACTGGCCACCTCTGGATTATAAGACTGGTGCTCTAACCACTAGGCCAGTCCTCCAGCCACTGCAAGTAATATACCATGCCATACTTTGTACTGTTAGTTGAATATTTTTACTGCTGTAATTGCCTATTGCTCATGTTTGATCTATTCTTACTGTACACCGCCTTGAGTGAATTCCTTCAAACAGGCGGTAAATAAATCCTAATAAATAAATAAATAGATTGTGACCTTTTACATGAGTAAACTGGAAAGAGCCTACTGACAAGTAAGTCTAAAATAGAAATAAAACTTAAAACCTTGGGATCAATTTTATCTTCTAAATGAAGATTTATATCACCGATTAATAACAAAGATGTAAAATGCATAGAGTGAGAAAAAAGAAATTCAGATAATTGAACATGAGCAAGATTCCATTTGCATTGAGTGTGATAGATCAATATCAAACCAACATTGCCCATAAGGCATGAATCATTCAATCTACAGCATAGTAATTTTAGTTCATGAGTAGAAATAGAGTCCAGTAAAGAAAGTTTTAAAAAGTAGCCTAGTGGCTGGTGCAGTGCACTGTGGAGAAGGGGACCCAGGCCTATAATCCACTCTGTTGCACGTGTGGTGGAAAGTGTCAGTCCCCCAAACCCAGCAAAAACCTACTGTACCCACATATAGGTGATACCTGCAAATATAAGGGCTATTGTAGTAGTATACAGTTGGGTGCAGTAGGTTTTTGCTGGGTTTTGGAGGGCTCACCATACAATATAAGGGGGTAATGGTGAGATGTGTACTTGGGAGCTTTTATGTGAAGTCCACTGCAGTGCTCCTAGGGTGTTCCACTGTTCTGTTAGAATGTCTGTTTGGCCAGTCTACTAAGAATGCTGGCTCCTCCTATTTCCCAGTGGCTTGATTTTGTGCTTTTTTTACTTGGATTTTTTTTTTTTCAAAAATGGTCCAAAAAGATAAATGCACAGAGCCAAAAACATCTAGCAAGAGGCCATTTAAAAAAAAAATAGATGTTGTGCTATTTTGAAAATAGCTGTATTTGCCACTTGGATTCTGGCTGTTTTGAGCAAAACGTCCAAAGTCAGACCTAGAAGTCATATTGAAAATGCCCCTCCACAGGATATTGAAGATATGCATGTAGTTACAGAATAGTACATTGCTGGACTTTTGACAACTAAGTATACATACATACATGCACACATACATTTCAGTGTTCTAGTCATTTAAGCATGTGTTTCCCATGTAAATGTGAGCACCTATTTTATAGAACTACCAGTGGTAGCGTTTCTAGTGCACGCTAATGATTAGTGTGCATGCTAATGATTAGTGTGCACTAAATGCTAGAGACACCCATAGAAATATATGGGCATCTCAAGCATTTAGCGCACGCTAAATTTTAGCACACAAATGCTAGTGTGCCTTTGTAAAATGACCTATTACTACTACTACTTAACATTTCTAAAGCGCTACTAGGGTTACGCAGCGCTGTACAATTTCACAAAGAAGGACAGTCCCTGCTCAAAGGAGCTTACAATCTAAAGGACAAAATGTGCAGTCAATCAATTTGGGCAGTCTAGATTTCTTGAATAGGGGTATAATGGTTAGATGCCAAAAGCGACATTGAAGAGGTGGGCTTTGAGTAAGGATTTGAAGATGGGCAGGGAGGGGGCTTGGCGTATGGGCTCAGGAAGTTTATTCCAAGCATAAGATGAGGCGAGGCAGAAAGGGCGGAGCCTGGAGTTGGCGGAGGTGGAAAAGGGTACTGAGAGGAGTGATTTGTCCTGTGAGTGGAGGTTTCGGGTAGGGGCGTAAGGGGAGATGAGGGTAGAGAGGTAATGAGGGGCTGCAGATTGAGTGCATTTGTAGGTTAGTAAGAGAAGCTTGAACTGTATGCGGTATCTGACCGGAAACCAGTGAAGTGACTTGAGGAGAGGGGTGATATGAGCATATTGGTCCAGGCGGAAGATAAGACGCGCAGTAGAGTTCTGAACGGATTGAAGGGGGGATAGATGGTTAAGTGGGAGGCCAGTGAGGAGTAGGTTGCAGTAGTCAAGTTGCAGTAGTCAAGGCGAGAGGTAATAAGAGAGTGGATGACAGTTCGGTAATGCTCAGAGAGGAAAGGGCGAATTTTGCTGATGTTATAGAGAAAGAAGCAACAGGTCTTGGCTGTCTGCTGGATATGCGCAGAGAAGGAGAGGGAGGAGTCGAAGATGACTCCGAGGTTGCGGGCAGATGAGACGGGGAGGATGAGGGTGTTATCGACTGAAATAGTGAGTGGAGGGAGAGGAGAAGTGGGTTTGGGTGGAAAGACAATAAGCAGACTGATAAACAGCCAAACATAAAGTGTGTGTGTTAGCATAGTGCTGAGTGGGTGTTTAATCAGTAAAAAAGTGATTTGAGATTTATATTTGTTTTTTAGATCAAAACCCCTGTTAAGATTAAACTGGTGGTTCCTGATGAAGCCCTGAAGTGGATGAAACGTTTTGGGACCCGTTGAAAGAAAAAGAACAGTTGAAATGTGGGATTATCAAGCCAACTATATTACAAGCTAAGTCATTTTATGCTTTGTTATGGCTTGTGGTAAGTTTCTCCACTACTCAGTATTGATGTGAAAATTAAGCTTTATTATGGGCAATTTTGTTTAAGAGAAGGTGGGAGAAATTAACCCTATGAAAGAGACTAGATCACAGGCACATAAATCTTATATAGATATCAAATGTCCTGTTGGTCAGACCTTGGTAAATACCTTGGTTTCTGAGGGTATTTCCCACCTTTTCATTGTTGTATGTTCACTCTGCACAACTCTTTAGGTTTATGTTTGGCTGTTTATCAGTCTGCTTAGTATTAGGTTACGCAATTGGGATCAACAGCCCGTACTGTTCAGTTTGATATTAATTTGTAAAAGGACCCCCTGTTCTTCAAGGTTTATTTTTAGAAGCACTGGACTTCTGGACTCTATTTTGGTCGCTACTTTGGAAAAATATTGGTTTGTGACTTCCACCCCTTCCTTTCTTTTGATTACTATGGAGGTTTTGTTGTTTCCCCTGTTGTGCTGTTATGGAACTACCCACATATCCTCTAATTTTATAAACTTGCTCACACAATTTTCTGCTTAGCATTCAAAGTTGAACGTGTAAATTGTAGAATAATGTAATTTATACATGTAAAGTAATGTAATAATTAGCTGCTAATTGGAATTAACAGCCAGTTATTGTCTACAATTGGTGCTGGTTTGCACTAATTAGCAGTTACACATTTATCTGCTCTTAGAATCCTGTCAATTGCATGCACTAACTGCCTAGTGCATAGCTGCAATGGGGTGTGGACCTGGGAGGGACATGGGAGGGTCAAGTGTGTTCCTAGCACTTATGTGCATCTTTTATAGAATACTAGCAATCATGCACTTAATTGACTATATTTAGGCAGGAGCATTCACACCAGCCATTGAGCATAAGGGCTTGTGCCTAAAGTTAGGCACATGAATGTGGACTTAATCTAGTTTTCTAAAATGGTAATTGCATGCACAATTGTCGATATTGAATTTGTGCCTAGTGTTCCCTAGCATTATCATTCTGGCACCTACCTTTAGGCTGTCTATAGAAAATGACCCTATAGTGGCTGAATATTGCCATTACCTGTATGGATGATCTGCTATACCCATAGTCAGCATTACAGATTATCCTCCAGATTTGATATATCAAGCCCAAATTTCTGCGCCCAACTTTGTGCATGCATTGGAGATGCAAATACAAATAAATTGACTAATGAGCTCGTAAACACCACCTCCACTGCGAGGGTGTTCCAAGAATTCACCTCATTTTCTATAAAGGAGTATTTCCTCAGGTTATACCTTCATCCTATGCCCCCTTATTCCAGAGCTTCCTTTGAATTGAGAGACTCACCTCCTGTGCATTTATGCCATGTAGGTATTTAAACGTCTCTATTATATCGTCCCTATCCCACGTTTCTTCCAAATGGCAGATGACATTTAATGTGTGGAAGTGATCTGTGTAGGGAAGATGAACCCAAAATACATAAGGCAAGGTTCCATATTAGGGGTCACCACACAGATAAAGGATTTGGGTGTCATCATTGATGATACATTGAAACCCTATGCTCACTGTAGAGCAGCAGCTAAAAAAGCAAATAGACTGTTAGATATTATTAGGAAAGGAATGGAGAACAAAACTGAGAATATTATAATGCTCTCATATCACTCCATGGTGCGACTGCACCTCAAATATTGTGTGCAATTTTGGTAACCGCATCTTTAAAAGGATATAGCAAAATTAGAAAAGGTACAGAGAAGGGCAATGAAAATGATAAAGGGGATGGGACGACATCCCTATGAGGAAAGGCTAAAGCTAAGGCACTCATTTTTGAAGGAAATGGATGTCTCAAAATGGCCAAATTAATTCCATCTGCTGAAAACATCTGAATCAGGATTTTCAAAAGGCAGAATTTAGATGTTTTACACTGCAGATCATCCACATAGCAAGGGAGCATGTTGTAGGCGTATTTTGGGTGGGGCTAGGGTGGGCCCAAAAACAGGACATCTTTGAGCAATAGTGGAATGGGAAGAAATGTCTAAGGCAAAAAGAAGGGCATTTTTATCTAGACCTATTTGAATTTATTTATTTATTTATTGTTCACTTATATCCCACATTTTCCCACTCATGCAGGAACAATGTGGCTTACAAACATTAAATAAAATACAGAATAGGAAAACTTAGAAGAATATACAAGGAGTATGCAGGGGTAGAAGCATCTAACAGGGTGAACTAGCAGGGTAGGAGCCAGGGAGGGTGCATCAAGCAGCGGTATAAAGTGAGGAGTAGGTCTTGGCAAAGAAGTAAGTCTTCAACAACTTCTTGAAGAGGGCGTGGTCCGCTTGAGGTTTAAGGTGTTGTGGGAGAGAATTCTAGTGCTTAGGACTCCAATAGCGGAAAGACGAGGCGAAGATTCTCTTGTACTTGACACCCTTACAGTTTGGGAAGTGAAGGTGGAGGAAGGAACGAGCAGCTGGGTTGGCATTCCTGGGTGGGAGGTCAATCAAGGGGTGCATATACTCCGGGGCAAACCCATAGATAATTTTATGGGTCAAGGAGCAGAGTTTAAAGGCAATGCGCTCCTGAACAGGCAGCCAGTGTAATTTGAACCGTAAGGGTTCGGCATGTGCAAAGCGTCGCTCTCTCAGGATGAGTCTCACAGCAGTGTTCTTAACTGTTTGGAACTTTTTCAACAGAGAGGCCTGGCAGCCCGCGTAAATTCCGCTGCAATAGTCCAATTGGGAGAGGACAAGCCAGTGGACAAGTGTGAGGAACAAATCTCTAGGAAGGAAGTATCTGATACGCCGAAGCCTCCACATGGCGTGAAACATTTTTTTGGTGACCAAGTGCACATGATTGTCCAGCTGGAGGTGTGTGTCCAAAATGGTGCCCTGATTAAGCAGCTGACCACTAGAAGGATGAAGGCATGACCCCTCCTTAATCTCCCTGTGGTATTGACCCCCCCACCACCCCCCTAAGTGAAAGTGACAGTGACTACCAGGCTCTATGACGGCTTCAGGTATTATAGCCATTCCTAATAGACTGGCAAACAAGTGCAAGGAGTAGACTCATGGTTAGTGCAGTGGACTTTGAACAACAGAACCCAGGTGTAACTCCTTCTTTAACTCTTTGATTTCTGTTCAAATATGCAAGTCCTCTTGGAATATGGAAATACCTACTGTACCTGAATTTATAAAACACCTGCAAGCATGATGGATATTGTAGTGGTATACCCTTAGGTACGGTAGGTTTTTATCTGTGCCTGGAGGGCTCACAATAACATATAATGGAATTAAGGTGGGATTTGTACCAGGATCCCATTGTTGAAAGTCCACTGCATTGACCACTAGGCTGTCCCTCTGCTCTGTCCCTCATCTGTGTGCCCATTTTTGTATAAATGATGACAGAGATGTTTTGTGCCTGCTTTTTTGGCGTTCATAGTTTTGGTGTTTCATTTTACGTTTTCAGTGCAAGAGCTTCCTTCTCACGTATTTCTAAATAAGAAAGCCCAATGTTTTTCCTGTTCAAAACTGTCTGTGAGATGGACTTTGTTTTTTTTTGTACATCATGAGCAGGAAGTCCAAATTCTGACTTGGATGTTCTTTTAAAAATACCCCTCCACACCTCTTTAGCTTAGAGAGGAGATGGCAGAGGGAAGATATGACAGATCTATAAAATCCCGAGCAGAGTGAAATCGGTAGATGTGAATTGCTTGTTTACTCATTTCAAAATACAAGGACTAGAGGGCTTGCAATGAAACTATTAAGTAGTAAATTTAAAACAAATCAGAGGAAATATTTCTTCACTCTAAGGGCCCTTTATCCACACATACTCAGTCAATGCCAGTGCCCAGATATAAGAACATAAGTGTTGACATACTGGGACAGATCAAAGGTTCATCATGCTCAGTATCCTGTTTCCAGCAGTGGCCAATCCAGGTCACAAATACCTGGCAAGATCCCAGAACACTGAAACAGATTTTATGCTGCTTATCCTAGAAATACCTAAAAACTTAAAAAGTAATGATAGTCAGAAGTTCACATCCGTGTGTTGCAATAATAACTCACATTTAGTCTGAGGGGAAAACAAGTCTCATATATTTCTCACGGGCTTTCATCCAACTTTTTATCCCCTATATTGGGGTATTTGCTCAGTAATATCTTTTTGTAATCATTGACTAATCCCTCCTACCAAATTTCATATTTTCAATTTTTTAATTTTTTTGATTATTATTTATATTATTTTTCCTAAAAATACTTAATGTGCACACTGAAAACTCTCCTAATGCACTCAAATTCTCTTTTATGCAATTTATTTCGAAAATCCTCTTCTGCAAAATATAACTTACGGTGGCATTCAAAATTAAAGCACCCTGAAAACCAGCTAGACATCTATAATTCCAGACTATCTGCCAATGGGACCCCGACAGGCACCCATTTCGCAGAACGCTTTTTCAAGGGGTCACAGTTAGTCCTGTCTGTCGTACCGGTGCTATCCTAAAAAAAGAGAGAGTAATAATAAAAACCCACACAACTAAGTGAACTTATAAAACTCCCCAAAACCAGCGTGTACTTACTAGGTGCAGATCATTGCAACATATGCACCACCAAATGTTTAAAAAAATGGCGACAGCATCTTTTTTAAGATCAACAAACCGGAAATAAAGGGTGAAATAACCAGAACCGGAAATCAGCTGAGTTCTGTCAACAGAATCAATGCAATCACATGTAACATCCCCAGTGCATATGCGTGTTAAGACCCAGGGTTTCCATGGTATTCAGATGATAAATCCAGAAAAATTCTTTCTGCAGTAGTGTCCTACTGATGTCACCTCCCTGTTGGGAGAGAGTGAGATGGTGAATAGTCATACATTGTAAATCATCAAAAGCGTGTGTATGGGAAACACAGTGTTGTACCAGCGGGGCTCCAATCAGTTGTTGCATGATGTGGGAGCAGTGTTCAAGCATGCGTGCATGTAATGACCTTTTAGTCTTGCCTATGTATAGTTTGTTTCATGAACATTTAATAAGGTATATCACTCTAGGATTTAGGCAATTTGTATGGTGTTTTAATTTATATACCTTATTATCAACCCCGTTCCTGAAATTGTCTGCCTGGATGGTTATTGGACACGTACTGCAATTGTGTTTATTGCATTTGAAGTATCCTACTAGTGAGCTGTCATCCTGTAGTTTGTGCTCCATTGGTAATGCGGCCGGACTCAAAATCTCTTTGAGGTTTCTCATACGGGAAAAAACTATCCTTAGTCACTGATCAGCAAAAGCCGGGTATGTGCATAGTACATCCCGATGTTGCTTGATGATGCCAACGGCTGCATCTCCTCCTGCCACGAATCGCGTGACAAATGTAAGTGTGGAATCCGCGGATGTTGAAGATGATTTGCTTTGTAGGAGGTGGTCCCTGTTATATTTGGCATGTTTATATGGACCTCGTAGCACTTGTTGGGGGTAGTGTCTGTCACACATATTATGATGGAATCTGCTAGCTTGTACTTTGAAATCTGCTTTGTTCTTGCAGATCCGGCGAAACCTCAGAAACTGAGAGAACGGCAGGCTTTCCCTTAGTGTCCTTGGATGGCAACTATTAAAGTCTAGAATGGTATTGCTGTCTGTGGGTTTCACATAAACCTTCATAGAAAAACCCCCTTCAATGGCTTGAACGTCTACATCTAGAAAGTGGATCTGCATGTGTGAACATGACATTGTAAACTGAATGGCTCGATGACAGGAATTTAACCAAATTATAAACTCATTAAGCTTAATCTCATCCTCAAGCCAAAGCATGAACACATCATCGATGTAGCAACGCCATAGAAAAATGTTGGATTTATACGGGGAACATGACAGCCACCTGGCTTCAAAAGTGGCCATATATAGGTTGGCCACTGTGGGGGCAAAAATTGCTCCCATTGCCACTCCGGAGACATGTAGATAAAGGCGATCTTGGAACAAAAATGATTTTCATTTAGGGCTAGCCTGGCCAATTCGAGTACAAAGGAAGTAGGAATTCCATGTGGTCTGGGTCTCAGATCTAAGCAGTCACTGATGACTTGTATGGCCTCATCCTGGGGAACCACAATATAGAGGGACTTAATGTCCAAAGTTACCATTAAAATCGGAGCCTGTCCTGGTGTTTCTATGTTTGATATTATCTGCAAAAAGTGTGTCGTGTCCTTGATGTAGGAAGGACATTCCATCACTTGTGTCCTTAAAAAGGTGTCAACGTACATAGACAATGGTTCAAGTAAGGAGCCTTTGGAGGATATGATTGGTCTACTGGGGGGATGCCTGGAGTCCTTATGTATTTTAGGTAGCATGTAGAGTACAGGGATAACAGGATGTGCAGTATTCAAAAACCTATACTCTTTGGATGTCAGATATCCGGACTCCATTCCTGCCTGTGTTAGGTCTAATATGGTTGCTTGTAATCTGGTAGTGGGATCCTGGTCTAATAATCGGTAAGCTTGTCCATTATCCTAGAAATAAGCAGTGGATTTTCTCAAGCCCATCTTAATAACGGACTATTCTTTTGGGTAATTATCCAAACCATTTTAAAACCCTGCTAATCTAACTGCTTTTATCACATTCTCTGACCCAGCATTGAATATTAGGGCATAAAACTGGTGGCAGCTAAAAGCTCACTCACCTACAGTGGCTGAATATTTACCCCCTGTATTTGATCTTTATTTCCTCTCTTATCTGTAATTTGCAGACTTGAAACTGGGCATAGATTCCTATACATACAATATGCATGGAGGTATTTTTTAAAATTTATATATTGGTTGTTTTCTCATTTGTACTCAGATATTGCTTGATGTGTTTCTTTGTTAGAAAAAATGTAGTAGTAATAATAATAATAATAATAAATGAATACTGCAAAGTACAAGCTTTTCATGTTTTCAAGTTAACTGAGATTTCCTCTGAAGTTAATGCAATGCTACAGTAAGTGAAACTTGTTTTCAATAAAGCTTTAACTTTTTATGCAAAAAGACATTTCAATTCCCCATATTCATACACAATTATACAAGAAAATACTGAAAAGCAAAGCATAAAGGAAGTGACACAAAAATTGTTCTCATAGTGAAACACATAATTAATAGAAATGCTGTTGTATGCAAATTCAATTGCACTTTTGTTCAACCAACTGCAGAGAAACAATGTCTCTATTTGTGCAGAAGATTGTCCATAATTACAGCACTGTATTTGAACTGCAGGTTCTCTAATACTATCATCTTGCATTTTTATCAAAATAAAGACCTTATTTCACATGCATTTCCATTTATTACTTACAGAATGGGTTTACAATGAGTAGGTTTTCAGATTTATTTCCTAAGTACTAGTATTTCTTAGGGAAACAAAACCCTTTTTATTAATAATTCCTTATGTGTCTAAAATACAAGATCAAATTTTATTCATTTTATTACTTGTACTTATTATTCCATTCTTCCAGCTAGAGCTTATGATTGTTTAACAGCTTTTTGAAGTGTCCTATTGTAATGTTTCAGGCAAACCTTGTCATTGTTCTGCTACCTCAGTCCCAGAATGACTAGCATGCAGTTTAAAATAGGTATCAGTGGCACAGTATTTACTTGATTCAAATCTTATCTGTCAGATAGACAGCAATCAGTTCTGTTCAGCAATAGCACATCATTACCTTGGGTACTGGACTGTGGGGTGCCACAGGGATCCACACTGTCTCCCATTTTATTTAATATCTACCTCAAGCCTCTGGCTGAGCTACATTGGTCAATGCACACAAAATTCAACATCTAAGCAGATGATGTGCAATTACTTATACCCATTGAACCTGATCTACCCACAGCTCTGAGTAAACTGACTGCCTGCCTAACCACAACTCAGAAATGAGCAAACAATAACAAACTTTGCCTGAATCCAAGTAAAACAGAGATTCTATGGGCACCAAACACAAGTGGACAAATACTGAACTTCAAAATGCCTTTTGGGAAGTAAGAACTCTTCCTAAAATCACAGGTCAGGAATCTTGGGATACTGCTAGACTCATCACTCACTCTAATCTCACAAAGCCAAACAACCTTCAAAAATTGTCTCTATCACCTACGACAGCTACAAAATCTCTCTCCATATATTGAAAAGATGAGTCTAACCACAGTGGTCCATGCCATGGTAACATTACAACTAGACTACTAAAGGGGATGGGACGACTTCCCTATCAGCAAAGGCTAAAGCGGCAAGGGCTCTTCAGCTTGGAGAAAAGGTGGCTGAGGGGAGATATGATAGAGGTCTATAAAATAATGAATGGAGTTGAATGGGTAGATGTGAAGCGTTTGCTCACGCTTTCCAAAAATACTAGGACTAGGGGGCATGCGATGAAGCTACAATGTAGTAAATTTAAAACGAATCGGAGAAAATTTTTCTTCACTCAACGTGTAATTAAACTCTGGAATTTGTTGCCAGAGAATGTGGTAAAGGTGGTTAGCTTAGCGGAGTTTAAAAAGGTTTGGACGGCTTCCTAAAGGAAAAGTCCATAGACCGTTATTAAATGGACTTGGGGAAAATCCACTATTTCTGGAATAAGCAGTATAAATGTTTTGTACATTTTTGGGATCTTGCCGTGTATTTGTGACCTGGATTGGCCACTGTTGGAAACAGGATGCTGGGCTCGATGGACTTTTGGTCTTTCCCAGTATGGTAATACTTATGTACTTATGTACTATAATGCTTTGTACACTGGCCATTTTGTATCAGCTCCAACATTCAGAATACTGCAGCACAACTGATAGAAGACTGCAAGTGGCGTGACCACATCATATCCTTCCTGCAAAAGCTACACTGGCTACCAGAACCTCACAGAACCAAATTTAAAACTCTATGTTTGATTTTCAAGGTCCTCAGACAAAATGGGCCAGAGTACATAAAGAATAAGTTAGCCCTTTACAAACCTTTAAGACCTGTAAGGTCCTCTCAAGGATCATCACTATCTGTACACTTATCCAAAGAAATTGTTCGATGTGATACCCACCAGCGAGCCTTCTTAGGAGTAGCCACCACACTCTGGAGTTTACTCCCAGAGGGGCTACGTATAACTCGAGATTACCTCTACTTCAGGAAGCAGGTGAAAGTCTGGCTCTTCTTCCAAGCCTTTAACACATAGAGTGACTATCAGGCTTATTTTCGAAAGAGAAGATGGGCTTCCTTCTCACAGGGTTGCCCAAATCGGTATAATCGAAAGCCGATTTTGGGCATCCCCAGCTGCTTTCCGTCATAATACCATAATACAAACCAGAGAGTCTTGCACAACAAACATAATACACCTAAACAAAATGTTGTGCCTAGATGCAATAAGCTAAATGAAAAAGGAGTGCTTTTAACTCTTTCCTAAACTGTAACAAAGAGTTAATGCTTCACAACTCATAAAGCAGTGCATTCCAGAGTCATGGTCCCTTGACTTGGACCATAGAAGAATGATAGGTTTCAAGTCTGATCTGCTAGAAGGTAGGTACATCCAGCAGTAATCTATCAACTGACCTCCGATTCCGATTTGGACAAGGATGTCTGCCATAGAGGCCTCAGCCTCCAGTATGGTGGGAGTTACAAATGGTTTAGAAATGAAGGTTAAAGAAATTACCGATAATTAAGGTAAGACTGTTCAGTTCTTTGAGAACCAGCTGAGGAGCTGTAATCACCATTTTTTGAATTTCCCCAAAAGTTCTCTGATGTCAGCAAGGGAGCTATTTAATAAATATATGGTGGATTTTTTGAAACTTCCAAAGGAAAAAATACCTCCAATTAATAAGATTTGCTATCTGTCCTATAAAAAGAAAACAACTGGTGGAACTCTGCCAATGGTCACTGGAGGAGATGAAGAAGTTTCTCCTGATAGTCTGAATGTTTCAGACTTTTTAGAAACATCTGTGGAGAAAGTGGACACTCAAGCTACTCGTCCAGTGACTTTTGTCTTGAAGTTGATACAAATTTGATACTTAAAATATATTTCAAACCATCGAGTCTGGTGTTTTCCTGACATGTAGGGAAACTCAGGAAAGGAGTAAGGCCTTCCTGGACCTATGTGAGCATACTTTGCATGTGATGGGTAATTGCTTTTTATGATTTTTGTTTAATCCCCCTGTGTAATAAAGCTTAGCTTGAGTTATCTGCAACAGGGCCCATTTTATTCCTATGGGCCCTGCTGCAGATAACTCGAGCTAAACCTTAGTAAACAACCCTATCAATGGTTTAGTTAAAAGGTTTTCTTTGTCTTGTGAATAAGTGGGCATAGGAAAAAAACACCCTTTGGCTTTTTCTTTTATTTCTTGAAATTCTATCTTTAATGTTTCCAGATCCCCCTTTATTGGGGACTATGATTGGATAATGTTATTTCCTATTACATTGCTTCTCAATTTTTGTTTACTTTGTTATTCTAATTGCTGGGCAGGCTTTACTGTTATCTGGATTGCTTGTAAATTAATGATCATTTCAATAAATATATATTAAAAAAAGAAAAAAAGGAAATAGAGAGGGGAATTCAAACATCCAGATTGGGATATAGAGAAATCCCACGGTATTTTACAAGAAGCTCAATCAGATGTAGATTCTCTTTTAAAGCAAAGAATTCCAAAATCTTTCTATCCCTGGTTTCTATGCAGCGTGCAGGGTTTAATCTGCTTTGATAGATTTAAATCCCACATTAACAGGATGTCTACTATGTTTGCTGTCTTTTTATGTTTTTTAACATGTCTGTATCTATCTTTTTGCATTGTGATTGTTGCCTACATATTTGTATAATGTTATTGTGAATCACACCTAAGGGATAATAAGGAGATAAAATTGATACTGGTTCTTATTCTATAAAGGTTATGTTCCTAAATTTATGCTCCTAAATATATTCTCCAAAAATTTATGCTTCTAAATTTATGCTCCTAAAATTTATGTTCCTAATTTATGAGCGTAATTTATGATCCTAAATTAGGAGCATAATCTATTTTGGAGGATAGAGTATGCTCGTAATTTAGAAGCATAAATTGTACTCATAAATTAAGGAGCATAGATTTTAGGAGCTTAAATTTAGGAGCATAACTTTTATAGACTAAAGCTCTTTGAAGCTAAATCCTCACACGTTCATCAAGACCCATGTACATTTGTTTTTTCATGACATCCATAATATAATTGTAGAGAAATGGAGATACAGTTCCTGGGAGTCCCTCCTGGAATTAAGGTTCCACTAAAGTGGATGATGTGTTACCTTTCCTGGGGGGGTGGAGGGGGGGTAAAATACTTTCATTTTAATAGTCTCTGGATGATGACTGCAAATTTTAGAATAAGTAAGTTGTGTGTGTAACTGCTAATTATCACCAATTATCCTATATAATAATTTGCACCTCCAACATTCTACGTCTGGATGCCTGGGTTCATAACACAATTCCCATTGGTCTGCCCTCGCATCGGAACGTGATGACATCAGAGGGCGGATCAATGAGAGGAAAACGAAACCAGCACCAGCCAGCAAAAGAACGTTGGAGGTGAGGATTCAATCGATGGAGAATCGCCCCCCTCCATCCCCCCCGTCCTCCGAATTTCAGGCCCCCCCTCTCCTCCGAGTTCAAGGCCTGCCCCATCCTTCCCTCCCTCCCTCAATCCCCTCCCCTGCGAGTTCCATGCCCCCCTGTCTTCCGAGTTCCACACCCCCGCTCCTCCCTCCCTCTTTCTCTTTCAGTGGCAGCCCGACCTGCGTTGGCCGCCCTCTTCTCGCAGTCCTGTGCCTGCCCCTCGCATTCCTGCATGCTGGCTGTAATTTAAAAGTTCTTACCTCGGTGTACGCCGGCAGCAGTGAAAGTAGATCAGGCACGGCGCTTCAGCCTTCCTTCACTTCTGTCTCAGCTCTACCTCTGGTCCCACCCTTCCGGAAACAGGAAATGAGGGCGGGACCAGAGGCACAGCTGTGACAGAAGGGAAGGCAGGCTGAAGCGCCGTGCCTGCTCGACTTATACTGCTGCCGCCGGACCATGAGGTAACAACTTTTAAATTACAGCCAGCACGCAGGAAGGCGAGGGGAAGACGCAGGACACCCTTTTTCCATTATTGGTCAAGGACGCCCATGTATTAAGCATGCCCCAGTCCCGCCTTCGCTATGCTTCTGACACGCCCCCGTGAACTTTGGTTGTCCCCGCGATGGAAAGCAGTTGAGGACGCCCAAAATAGTCTTTTGATTATGCCGATTTGGGCGACCCTGGGAGAAGGACGCCCATCTTGCGATTTGTGTCGAAAGATGGGTGCCCTTCTCTTTCGAAAATAAGCCTGACAGTGATTCCCAAACCTGGTCCTAGAGGTGCCCCAGCCACTCAGGTTTTCAGGATATCCATAATGAATATTCATGAGAGAGATCTGAATGTACATCTTTCTCATGAATATTCATTGTGGATATCCTGAAAACCCCACTGGCTGGGGTGCCTCCAGGTTCAGTTGTGTAAGTGCTCATGTCTAAAGATAGATGAATAAATGCAGACTTAAACTAGTATTCATACACAAATGCACAAGTAATTGCCATTATAGAATTTGTGCTTAGTGCGTATCATACTGGCAATTTATGACTTCTAAATCAATGCTTTTCCTAAAAAGAATAAATGGAAAGGCTCACCCTTTAAGGGGAGCCGATTACAACCGGGCTGAAGGCTCAGGAATGGTAGAACTTTTTGGCACGACCTTCCACAGCCCGCAGATGCATTGGAACTGTTTACAGATGCGGCAGGGGGTGAAGGTTTTGGTATATATTTTCAAGGAGCGTGGTGTGCTGAAAAGTGGCCGGAGGCATGGATTCAGGCAGGGATTGTACGGGATATAACCTTTTTGGAGTTATTCCCCATATTGGTGGCTTTACATATTTGGGGGTCGGGTTTGGCAAATAAAGCTATTGTCTTTAATTCAGATAATATGGCAGTAGTAGAGAGTTTGAACAGATTATCTGCCAATACAGTGCCAGTTATTAATTTGATAAGAGCGATAGTGTTGCAGTGTCTGCGTTGGAATATATCCTTAAAGGCGAAGCATATTCCTGGGAAGCAGAATATTATAGCGGATGCTCTTTCTCGTTTTAAGTTTGCAGATTTCAGATCCAAGGCTCCCATGGCAGACAACAGGCCGACAACAGTGCCAGACATCGTTTGGACTTATGGCCCCGGGAAGTGTGGGAGTTAGCTCTTCAGGCATTGTCGCCGGCAACAAGGAAGAAGTATATCTCAGCTTTTCTGTTTTATATGCAGCACATGATGGAGTCTGGTAATGGAGAGTTGTTCACCACGGATGCATTAGTGGGCTTTATATCAGCGGCTCGAAGGGAGGGTCGCAGTAGGGCACAGGTGGCCATTACAATTGCTAGTATTAATTTTTTCTCCAAATTGTTTGGCTGGGAAAATCCCACCAAGGCTTTTATAGTGTCAAGGATGATGAAAGGGTGGCACAGGGTAGTGGGTTCTTCAGTGGATAAGCGTCAGCCTATTTTACATGGTGATCTGGGTGCCTTGTTTGCAGTTATGGATGAGGTGTGTGATTCGCCATTTGAGGTACGGCTATTCCGCTGTGCCTTCGCATTGGCTTTTCATGGGGCCCTTAGGGTGAGTGAGTTGGTGGCCCAGTCTAAGTCTGCGGGGCCTGACAGGGGTTTGTTAATGCGGGATGTGACTATTACACAGACGGGGATTGATTTACTCATACGGAGCTCAAAAACTGACCAGTTGGCTAGAGGTACACACATGTGGATTAGACCACACTCACCGGAAACTACATGTCCTTTATATAATCTGCAGCAGTACCTGCAGATTAGACCAATGGGGGGTGTCTGGCTGCTGCTTCATGCTAATACGTCCCCATTGACTCGATTTCAATTCATCAAAGTATTGCAGTTGTGTGTTACTCGGGCGGGCTTGGAATCTGCGACATTTAGTTCGCACTCATTCAGGATTGGGGCGGCGACTTCGGCTGCTCTGCATGGGGTTCCAGGTGAACAAATTAAACGGTTAGGCCGGTGGGGGTCGAATGCGTACAAAAGATACATTCGGCCTCCACGTTAGTACCCCTGTTAAGGTTAGCCCTGTTAGGGTGGGTGGTTCTTTACTGAGGTTGGCTTTCCTGTTGTTGCCATGGCTGATGATATGTTAATTGCATGTGACTTGCTATATTTGATAATATGTTAATTGCATGTGACTTTGCAGGTGACGTGGTGGAACAGTACCAGATATGGATCTGTGGTCACTCTTATGTGCATTGGGCACATAAGAGGGCAGCTGTACGGCCTGATGGGGTGAATTTGGGCTTTCCGAGGGGGAAGGTGGCTGTACGATGGTTGGGTAAGAGAGGGATGCTGTGGGCTCAATTGTTGCCAACCATAGAGTGGGAGTTGATGACTTCCAGTGCGCCACAGTTTCTCATCCTGCATTTAGGGGGCAATGATTTAGCGGGGATGAACAGTGTGCTATTAGTGAAAACAATACAGAATGATTTATTAAAACTGGCATGTTTGCTGCCCCGGACCAGACTCGTCTGGTCGGATATTATTCCACGACGAGTTTGGAGGGGCGAGAGGTCGCATACAGCGATCGATGGCACACGCAAAAAAATTAATAGGTGGATGGGTAAATTTATGGGGTCAGTTAAAGGGCAAGTGATTGTGCATGAGTTCCTTAAAGAATCTTGTGCGGGTTTATATAGATCGGATGGGGTCCACCTGTCTGATGTGGGCCTGGATATATTCAACTTTGATTTACATAATTTTATTGAAGCCATTACGCTGGTGGTAGGTCGCAGCCAGGGTTTGGGGGGAGCCCGCGGCGAACGAGGAGTCGTTGCCGTGGGCTGTGGCATAAGCTATGGAACTTAGGTAACATTAGCGACGAGTACACAGCACCTCAGCGGATAATATGCCAAAGTGAGTTACTATGTATATGTTAATGACCTGTTGAAAGTTACAATACTGAGCGAAATGTTATGCCTGCATGCGGGCAGGATTACAGAACAAGATGGACACGGCTAGTCTCCTGGCTTGGACGGCCAGGGGGCCAATAGCTTTGGTGAAAGTGGTAAATGCATCCTTGTACGGGATGCATTTGATTGCACAGCGTGCTATAGCAGACAGCACTGAAGAGGAACAGGGTGCTTGGACGGCACAGCCTGTAGTAATATAACAGGGTGCTTGGACGGCACAGCCTGTAGTAATATAAGCAAGAAGGGCTGTGTACTCGGAGGGAGATGTTTATCAATGATGTTTATCAATGATGTTTACCAATGATGGTTTATGTGAAGGTTTACGGTAAATAAAATTTTGGGACCTGGCTGCGGCCTAAATAAATCCACATTTGTTAAAGAAATTGGCTTCTGGTGTGGTGTTTGGATAGAAGGGGGTGACTGAGTGAATGCCGAATGCCCGTGTTGATGGAAAGGCTCACCCTTTAAGGGGAGCCGATTACAACCGGGCTGAAGGCTCAGGAAGAACCTGGGGTGGGGGGGGGAGAGGGAGGGTGGAGTGGGAGGGGATAGGAAGGATAAGAGATTGAAGGGTGATGGGTAAAGGGGCGGGTAGGGAGGAGGGGTGAAGAAGGGCTGTGAAGGGAGACACAGCGCCATTTGGATTTCAGCAAGCAGAGGGAGCAGTGTTGACCCGCCCTCCCGCCCATGAGGTACGGGGGAAGGGTCGTTGTCGCAGCAAGGCATAAGCTATGGAACTTAGGTAACATTAGCGACGAGTACACAGCACCTCAGCGGATAATATGCCAAAGTGAGTTACTATGTATATGTTAATGACCTGTTGAAAGTTACAATACTGAGCGAAATGTTATGCCTGCATGCGGGCAGGATTACAGAACAAGATGGACACGGCTAGTCTCCTGGCTTGGACGGCCAGGGGGCCAATAGCTTTGGTGAAAGTGGTAAATGCATCCTTGTACGGGATGCATTTGATTGCACAGCGTGCTATAGCAGACAGCACTGAAGAGGAACAGGGTGCTTGGACGGCACAGCCTGTAGTAATATAACAGGGTGCTTGGACGGCACAGCCTGTAGTAATATAAGCAAGAAGGGCTGTGTACTCGGAGGGAGATGTTTATCAATGATGTTTATCAATGATGTTTACCAATGATGGTTTATGTGAAGGTTTACGGTAAATAAAATTTTGGGACCTGGCTGCGGCCTAAATAAATCCACATTTGTTAAAGAAATTGGCTTCTGGTGTGGTGTTTGGATAGAAGGGGGTGACTGAGTGAATGCCGAATGCCCGTGTTGTAGCATTTGCACATGTGAGATTACAGTTTATATTTCTATGTCTCTGTCTGCTGTTTCATATATAGGTTATTCCATTATAGAGCAGTTTTTCATAGCCTCAGATACTGGGATGCAGTTATGAGCTGTTTCTGCAGATTCAGTGCCTGTAACTTAACAATTAGTAATGATGAAATATTACTGGTCAAAGCCTTCAAAAGTTTGCTAACTTTTTTAGAAAATGAGAAAGAATGTAATGGACTCACCCCCAAAAACATGTTTTATAACATCTATGAATTTTGCTTTGTATGTTTTTATGGCATTACAATATGAAAGACTTCTATTTCATTGTAATGCCATAAAAACATACAAAGCAAAATTCACAGATGTTATAAAACATGTTTTTTGGGGGTGAGTCCATTACATTCGTGGATTTTCTTTTACTAAGCCTGTATATAAATAAATAAATAAATAAATGCATACATATATATGTGCTCGAATCTTGGTGTACTAATATATCAGTGTTTGGTATATACACTATTAGGCTAATACATCTATCTATCTACCCATCTATCTATTTGGATTAGCCTAATAGTAACCCATATTAGGCTAATTTCACTGATGTTGAATATACTTCTAGACTAATTAGAATAAACTCTAGATTGAAATAAAAGATGTGAAGAATATGGTGATTATTTTAAAAGCTCTGTTCTTGTTTTGCACATCTGAAATTGGCATTTAGATGTCCATATTGCATGGTCATCCAAATTCCAATTTTATAAAGGCAGGATAGGGATATCTAACACTGCAGAATATTCATATGGCAAAGAGGCATTGTCTGGGTATGTTTTGGGTTGGACTAGGAAGGTCTCAAAATATAGATGTCTAAATCTGATCACAGAAGGGGAAGAGACATCCAAGTCTAAAATGATAGACGTTTTTTAGACCTGGCACTTGTCCAGATTACAGAAAGGTGCTCTTATTGACTCGCTGTCTACTGAAAGGATTAAGGCAAGACACCTCCTTAATCCCCCTAGTGGCTGCTGTCCCCCTCCCTCTCCCCTGAATGTGAAACCAGCAAGGGATGCTAGGCTCTATAACAGCTTCAGGTATTATGGACATTCTTAACAGAGCTGGATGCAGATATGATGAGTAGCACTTAATTGTTAGTTCAATAGATTGGGAACCATGGGACCCGGGATTAAATCCAACTCCAGTTTTTTTTGTTAATTACAAGCCTTCCAGGGACAGAAAAAATACCGACCATACCTGAATATATTAGACACCTAGAAGTCTGAAGACTATTGAAGTGGTGTATATTCAGGAATAAATAGGTATTTTTTCTGTTTCTGGAGGGTTCACAATTAAAAAAAAATCACAAACAACTGAAGTGGGAATTAATCCTGGGTCCCCTGATTCTCAGCTCACTGCTCTAACCATTAGGCTACCCCCTCTGCTCTACATAGAATTCTATGTATTCATTTTATAACATGGTCATTCTTATGTTGCCACACAGACTTATGTCCTTTGTTTTCCCTTAGTTTATAATTTGGATGTTTCTGTTTGGAAAATGATTGTTCATGCTGGGCATTTCCAGTACATGGATTTCCATTTTCACATGTATTTTAGCACAGGCATATTCTCAGTTAGATGTCTTTTCAAAAATGTTGCTCTTTATGTCTCAGTTTACATCTCAATTTAACAAAAAAAATGTAGTTATTTCAGATTAGAATAGTCATCCAGCAGTTTGTAGTACCACTACAGTGCATTGTGATTCTAAATAGATGTAGGTAATAATTATGGAATTTGCCTGTTCAAATGTCAAATCTGCATGAAGACACAAGAGGCTTAACATTTGCTTAGACTGAAAGGCTGAAAAACTTTATAATTTGCATTTAAAAGCCTTTAATCGTTGCATGTCATTGATATTACAGAACCAAATGCACAAATAATTAAACTGTTGTTCTTCTTTAGGTACCTTCAATATCTTTAAATAATGTCCTGGTCTGTAATAATTAAATACATGGAACTGCTAACCCATGACTTAACATAGCACAGATGTTTCTAGGGCAATTGAAAGTCTGCAATACAAATTTCAGTTGAACACATTTTGATGTGTTCTATTGATTTAATGGTGATTAAAGTGCCAGGCTTTATAAGTTATTCAGTGTGACTTATCTGAGTAGGAACAGCTCCTACTAGGATGAGTCCTGTTGACCAAATCCATACCTGGTTTTCAGTGGCATTATCCAGGTAATGCCACTCAATGTCTGGTGAGACCATCTAAGCACTATGCATGTAGATCTGGGGAACTCTGGGGGTGGAGCTAAGGCAGAGCCAGGAGTGATATTGTTAGTGGTGCTATTCAACTCGATAACTGGGTAACTACTGTATCTGGATAACGTTAAGACAGCAAAAAGGCTGTCCTAACTTTATTTGGGTAGTTATATGGATATCTGCCTGAATATCAGCAGTACCTGAATAAGTGCCGGCAGCCACTTCATACCTGAATATTTAGCACCGATATCCAGGCACAATCCCATGCTAAATATTCAGGAATAACAAGTCCATGGCAGCCAGTATTTATGAAAATGCTGATCATATTGAACTGAATATTGACCTGAATAATTAAACCATAAATTAGTTTTCAAAGTATCCTGATGTATCATCCCAACTAGGATAGTTAGCTTACCAGGTCAATGTACTAATCTACATCATTCCCATGGATTTGTGTTCTTGTTTGTTTGCAACTTTTTTTTAACCCATGTGGATTAAGACAAGAAGACCCAGCTGTGTAAAACTTTGCATCTTAGTACATGCCTCTCTCTCTCTCTCTCTCTCTTACAATACACGATACTGTGTTCCACATTAAGAAGGTAATTATATAAAATTGTACATACACAAGGAGCTATGTTATCAAGACAAGTAGGCACCTACTTGCCTTTAAAAAATACCAGTGTATACCAGTGAATATACCTTCAATATAGGTACAATCACTTACACCTGCTCAAGAACAAGAGTAAATGGAATCATATATTTTATACAACTTTGTATTTAAATTAAGGTAATTTATAATCTACGCACATATTAATATATTCATTCATTCATTCATTCATTCATTCATGTCCATTCTGCCTAACAAGTAAGTGGAGGAACACCAACTACATTCACAGTTATTTCAATTAGGTAAAAGTATACAAATAAAAACAACAAAATAAAGCATATAGATATTAAAATATTTAAAAATAATATATATAGACAAAACATAATCATATAAAATAAACAAGACTGAAAAACTAATATTCATAATTAAAATTCAAGCAGTAAGCTAACACTCCACCCATTTATTATCCTATAAAGTAACTGTTCACTCCCCAAAGCCTGAACAAATACATTTTTAACTAATTCTTGAAATTAGCTTTAAAGTAACAGGTAGTTTGTTTTGTACTCGAGGTCCTGCAATACAAAATGCAGAATACCTAGTTTCAGCCAAATGGATTATTGACAGTGATGGGCTAGACAGTTACTGTGATCCCGCCAGTCTCAACGAATGAGTAGGATGATAACTCTTTAACACCATATTCATATAAAAAAGTGAATCACATTGTAAAGCTCTATGAATAAACATCACCATCTTAAATTTCACATAAATCTCTCATTGGCAACCACTGTAAATTATAAAGTTGTGGGGAAATATGCTGATGTCTAGAGATCCCTGTGACTAATCTTACTACAGCATTTTGTACTAACTGTAATGCTTTATCGGAGTTTGTAAAAGACCAAGTTAATCTTTTTGAGAGAAGAGGACATTTCTCTGGGTAAGTGACAATTTTATGTACTCTGTGCTTTGGTGATTTAAAAGTTGAGGTTTAAAAGAAGTAAGGTAAGTTTATTGATAAAGACAGTTTATAAAAGCAAACTTCATTAACTAGTCTCCCTATCCTTTCCCCCATAGTTTTTAAATCTTCAACCACAGCGTAAAGCATTAACAGATAGACTCTAGAAGGCACAGTAGGGCCTAGTTCAGTCTTTATTCCCACCCACCCTCCCCAACTCTTGCCATACACTAGTGCATCTCTTCATTTATAATCTTATATCTAATAGTCAATTATTCTAATTAGGATAACAAAAGGGGAGTTTTCATTAGAGTTGTAATTATATTTAATTACTATCTAAATCACACAATATACCATATAATCTTAAGGTTCTTTATATTAACCTAATATCCCTAGTACCTTAAGAAGTTTAAACAACACAGTAATACTAAGCTGCAGAGAGCAGTCCAGCAGCAAGAGGGGTGCTGTCCAGTCTTTTGCATTGAATGTCACATGTATGATTGTCTCTCAGTTGGTGGGAGGCTATTTGTGTATGCTTGATGCAAAAGAGCTCCTAGCTCTCAGAGAACAAGTCTGTTTTCATGAGGCTAGAGTAGCAACTTGGAGGAGCTGAGGGAGACATAGAGGTACATAGAGGAGATCTACAGGATGCTGTAGAGAAGTTCCATTTCCAATCTGGCAGCCCCTGTGCTGCCTTTGAGGAGGATGGTCTCCTAGTAGGAGAGCATCACCCTGGTGAAGTTGGAAGTAATCCTGTAGCTAGAACCTGCCCACCAGGGGATGCAATATCCTTTCACATTGAGGAAGTGTCTCCATGAGCTTCTGCCCAGGAGAGAAGGGTTAGGACAACTGTTGTAGTTGGTGATTTGATCATTAGGTATGTATATAACTGGGTGGTCAGTGGACATATTGCCTGGTCACTTGCCTATTTGATGTGAAGGTGGTGGACCTCATGCTTCACCTAGATAGGATTTTACATAGTGCTAGGGAGGAACATGCTATATTAGTACATGTAGATACAACTGACATAGGAAATTGTGGGAGGGAAGTTCTGGAAGCTCTTAGGTAGAAAGATGAAATCCAGATACTCCAGAGCAACATTTTTAGAAATGCTTCCTGTTCTACATGCAAGACCCAAGAGGCAGGCAGAGTTCTGTAGTCTCAATGAATGGTTGAGGCGATGGTACAAGGATGAGGGATTTAGATTTGTTAGCAACTGGGCAAAATTCTGGGGAAGGGGGACTCTGTTTTGAAAGGATGAATTCCACCTTAACCAGGATGAAACCAGGCTGAGAAATTTAAAAAGTCATGGGATAGGAGGCAATCCTGCTTATTTTCGAAGGAGAAGGGTGCCCATCTTCAGACACAAATCAGGAGATGGGCGTCCTTCTCCTAAGATCGCCCAAATCGGCATAATCAAAAGCCGATTTCGGGCGTCCTCAACTGCTTTCCGTTGCGGGGATGACCAAAGTTCAAGGTGTCCCGTTCCCCGGTCCTACCTGTGCCTCCGATGGAGGGGGCGCGGATCCGCGAGCCCCGTGACGCCCGGAGTGGCGAAGGGGAGCCGCCGGGAAGCCCAATGCGGTCGCAGGGACCCGCGAGCCGCCCGGGCGAGCGCCGGCCGCGGAGAATGGGGCATCGCGCCAACCAAGATGGCGGCGCCACCATCGACGCCTCCAAAGAGCGGACCAGCGCTCAGGCTCCGCCCATCGCTCCCGAGATTGGTGCGCCGGTCCTGAGGCCCCGCCTGGAGAGCGGGCCGACCAATCCCGAGGCCCATTGTCTCCTGGGGTCGGGTTGGTTGGTTCCTCTCCCGGGGAGGGGGCGGAACGGCGCGACATTTAAACCAGGATGCAGGGAAACTCACTGCTTCCGGTTCTTGGTTACTGAAGCCGTCACAGTGAGTTTCCCTGTGCTATCCTGCTCACCGCTGCCTCGGAGACTGTGCCTTCTTGCTAGCCGTCCTGCTAGCCCTCCTGCGGAGACTGTGCCTTCTTGCTAGCCGTCCTGCTAGCCCTCCTGCGGAGCCTGTGCCTTCTTGCTAGCCGTCCTGCTAGCCCTCCTGCAGAGACTGTGCCTTCTTGCTAGCCGTCCTGCTAGCCCTCCTGCGGAGACTGTGCCTTCTGGCTAGCCGTCCTGCTAGCCCTCCTGCGGAGACTGTGCCTTCTTGCTAGCCGTCCTGCTAGCCCTCCTGCGGAGACTGTGCCTTCTGGCTAGCCGTCCTGCTAGCCCTCCTGCGGAGACTGTGCCTTCTTGCTAGCCGTCCTGCTAGCCCTCCGGCGGAGACTGTGCTTTCTTGCTAGCCGTCCTGCTAGCCCTCCTGCGGAGACTGTGCCTTCTGGCTAGCCGTCCTGCTAGCCCTCCTGCGGAGACTGTGCCTTCTTGCTAGCCGTCCTGCTAGCCCCCTGCGGAGACTGTGCTTTCTTGCTAGCCGTCCTGCTAGCCCCCTGCGGAGACTGTGCTTTCTTGCTAGCCGTCCTGCTAGCCCTCCCTCAGAGACTGTAATCTTGCTAGCCGTCCTGCTAGCCCTCCTCCTAAGATTGTGACTCCAGCTAGCCGTCCTGCTAGCCCTCCTACAGAGACTGCATTCTGACTACCAGCCAGGTCAGCCGTCACCCCGCGGTTCCAGCAGTCCTGCTGGCCGCCTGCAGCTGAGGGCTCAACCCTCGGTGAACGGCGGTCGCCGCAGGTGAAGATTGGGGTGCTCGGCTGCCCTCTGGGCCTTGCCGGGCCTTAGGGTACCCAAGGGCTCACCATTCGAGACAGGACAGGAACCGGAAGCCATGAGCTCGCCGACGCAACCTGATCTACGGGACCTGGCCAAGGTACTTCAGCAGCAGCAGGAGCAGCTGAACGCCCTGTCCGGGGCGCTCCAGAACGTGTGTTCTCAACTCTGAACGCTTCAGGTACAGAACCAGGCCGCTGCGGTCCAGGGGGCCGCAGCGACTCCCCATTTGGGAGGGTTCCGCACGGGACCTCGGTTCCCTGAGCCGGCTCGATATGATGGGACCCCCGGAGGTTGTCGGGGGTTCCTCAACCAGTGCAACCTGGCCTTCCGGATGCAACCGGAGGCATTTGCTTCAGACCAGAGTAAAGTGGGCTACATTATGGGCCTCTGTGAAGGGAAGGCCCAGGCCTGGGTGGCCCTACTAAACAAACAACAGGACCCCATCTTGGATGACTACAGTGAATTTCAGCGCCAGTTCCGGATGGTGTTCGACCTTCCTGGCAGACCCTCGTCCGTGGCATCGGAATTATTGCGGATCCATCAAGGTGAAGGGACGGTGGCCGAGTATGCTATTCGTTTTCGGACCTTAGCCACGGAGCTGCGCTGGAATCCGGAGTCCTTGATGGCCATCTTCATGGAAGGATTACAAGAACGAATCAAGGACGAATTGGCGGGACGAGAGGTCCCAGGACAATTAGATGCTCTGATTTCGCTCTGCATACGAGTAGATACCCGGTTCCAAGAGCGAGCTAGAGCCCGGGCGGAGCGGCAGAAGTGAGCCCGGGGGACCTTCCGGAGGAGCAAGGGGCCGTCCCCTCGCCGTGGGAACCGGGACTCCAGGGAGAATGGGGAGGAGCCAATGGTAATGGGCCGGCAACGGCTGGCTCCCGCCGACAGGCAGAAACGTTTGTCGAACGGTTTGTGCTTCTATTGTGGCGAAGCTGGACACTTCATCCGGACCTGCCCCGCCCGGGCGGGAAACGCTCTCCCCAAGGCACCCTGAGGGGAGGGGTCTTGGGGCACTCCGCTCCCCTACCGGACTCCCTCATAACACTGCCGGTAATATTACGATGGCACGAGACCACGATCCAGACCCGGGCTCTGGTGGACTCGGGGTCCGGGGGTAACTTCATCGGGCTCGAATTGTTGCAGCAAATGGGCTGGCCTACGCTCCCGCGGAGGCCCACACTGCGGATAACCTCCATCCAGGGAACTACTCTGCCACAGCCGGTCACGGAGATCACCCCCTCTTTGGGATTGCAGGTGGGGGAGGATCACCGGGAGGAAGTTCAATTCCTGGTACTACCCCGGACTATTCACCCCGTGGTCCTAGGATTGCCATGGCTACGGTGTCACAGTCCGGTTATTGACTGGACCGGAGGAAGTATCCAGGCTTGGGGTAGTTCCTGTCAGGAGAACTGTTGTAAGGGCCGGACCGGCAGCTGCCCAGCATTAACTATTGTGCCCGGTGGGGGACGGGTAGAGCTGGGCTCTCTGCCCATGGATTATAGAGACTTTGCCGATGTGTTTAGTCCAAGGGAAGCGGAGGTGCTACCGCCCCACCGGTCTTTTGACTGTGCCATTAATTTGATGACGGATACCATGCCACCCCGGGGCCGATTGTATACCCTGTCCCGGGGGGAGTCCAAGGTAATGCAGGAATACATCCGGGAGAACCTGCGGAGAGGGTTCATCCGGCCCTCTACGTCCCCTGCCGGGGCGGGATTCTTTTTTGTCACCAAGAAGGATGGATCCTTGAGACCCTGCATTGACTATCGAGGGTTAAATGCCATCACAGTGAAGGATCGCTTTCCGCTACCACTCATTCCCGAGCTCTTTGATAGGCTGCAAGGGGCCCAGATGTTTACTAAGTTGGACTTGCGGGGGGCCTACAACTTAGTTCGAATCCGGCAAGGGGACGAATGGAAAACGGCCTTCAACACCCACGAGGGGCATTTCGAGTACCGGGTGATGCCATTCGGCCTATGTAACGCCCCAGCGGTGTTTCAGCGATTTATCAACTATGTGCTGGAGGATTTGCTAAACTCCACGGTAATTGTATACCTGGACGACATCCTGGTTTTTTCCAAAGACCCCGCGGAACATACGGGCCACGTCCGTGCAGTGCTGCAGCGGTTACGACAAGCCCGCCTATTCGCTAAACTCAGTAAGTGCGCCTTTCATCAGCGGTCGCTACCCTTTCTGGGTCATATTCTGTTACCCGGGGGGTTACAGATGGAGCCGGATAAACTCCGGGCGATTCGGGAGTGGCCACAACCGCTGGGATTGAAAGCGCTGCAACGTTTCCTGGGGTTCGCGAACTATTATCGCCAGTTTATCCCTCACTATTCCCAATTGACAGCTCCGCTGACGGCGCTTACCAAAAAGAACGCGAAAGTCCGGGATTGGCCGCTGGAGGCGCAAGCGGCTTTTCGTCAGGTAAAGGAGGCGTTCAATTCAGCGTCCATTCTCTTGGCCCCAGATCCTGAGAAACCTTTCATTGTGGAGGTGGACGCGTCCGCCTTAGGGGCCGGGGCAGTCATCTCTCAAGTCAACCCCAAAGGGCAACGTCAACCTTGCTCTTTCTTCTCGCGTAAATTCTCCCCGGCCGAACGTAATTACACGGTGGGGGATAGGGAACTCTTGGCCTTGAAACTAGCCCTGCAGGAATGGAGGCATCTGCTGGAGGGAGCGGAGCATCGATTTACAGTGATCACGGATCACAAGAATCTCCTGTATCTTCAAGAGGCTCAGCGGCTAAATCCCCGACAGGCCCGATGGTCGTTATTCTTTGCCAGATTTCATTTTCAGTTGGTGTTTCGGGCGGCGACTCAGAATACCCCAGCGGACTCTCTCTCCCGAGCATTCGAGGTTCCGGAGGAGACCAAGGAGGTCCATCCTATGTTAAACCCGGCATGCCTCAGTGCGGCTACGGGGAACGTCTCGCCGACTAAGGAGATAGTGCCGGCCGCCGACCGAGAAAGAATAATGCAATGGGGGCATTCCTCTAGATGGGCCGGGCATTTCGGGTATCAAAAGACCCTCCGGTTCATTGCAAGACAGTATCAATGGCCTCATATGAGGCGGGATATTCTCCAGTTCATTACTACATGTCCTGTTTGTGCACGAACGAAGCCACTAGTGGGGCCTCCCGTGGGGGACCTGCAACCACTATCCGTACCAACCGCCCCCTGGACCGAGTTATCCATGGATTTTATCACCGACCTTCCCAGCTCCCGGGGGGCACACCGTGATTTGGGTGGTAGTGGACCGTTTCTCCAAAATGGCGCATTTTGTCCCATTACCAAGCCTTCCGTCGGCGGCCTCGTTAGCACAATACTTCATTCAACACATTTTTCGGTTACATGGGCTGCCCATTCGGATCGTCAGCGACCGAGGACCCCAATTCACCTCACGCTTCTGGAGAGCCTTGTGCACGGCCTTGGGGGTAGAGACTCACTTTTCATCCGCCTACCACCCCCAAACCAACGGCATGGTCGAAAGGATTAACCAGACATTAAAGGGGTTCTTGCGGGCATTTGTCAACAAACGTCAAGATAATTGGGCCTCTCTGCTGCCATGGGCCGAGTTTGCCTATAATCAGAGTGACCACTCATCCTCAGGACACTCTCCGTTCTTCTTGGTATACGGACGACACCCTCGGCTTCCAGGGCCGTTCCCATCTACAGCGCTGACCCCCGTGGGGAACCAAACTCTAGCAGATCTGCAGAAGGTCTGGGAGTTGGCCCGGGAGCAACTACAAAAGACAGCTGCCCAAAACAAGGTCTTTGCAGATCGCCACCGGCGGCCCGCCCCAGTGTTCCAGCCGGGGCAGAAGGTATGGTTAAGCACAAGGTATTTGAGACTCCGGGTGCCCTCCAGGAGGCTGGGACCTCGATACATTGGACCTTTTGCTGTCCAGGAACGAATTGGAACAGTAACGTACCGGTTACGGTTACCGACGGCCCTACGAATACACAACGCCTTTCACATTTCGTTATTGAAGAAATTTTGTGGGTCCAGATGGCACCCTCACCAGCACGAGGATGAAGCCCTCGAGGTTACTCCCGATCCGGAGTATGAAGTGGAGGAGGTGCTAGATTCCAAGAAGCGGCGAGGAAGACTGTATTATTTGTTAGCCTGGAGACATTTTGGTCCTGAAGACAACTCATGGGAACCCGCAGCGAACGTTCATGCACCGGACTTGATCAAAGCGTTCCACACCCGGTTTCCATCTAAACCCGGGCCCGGGGGAAAGGGGGCATCCGGGGAGGATACTGTCCCGTTCCCCGGTCCTACCTGTGCCTCCGATGGAGGGGGCGCGGATCCGCGAGCCCCGCGACGCCCGGAGTGGCGAAGGGGAGCCGCCGGGAAGCCCAATGCGGTCGCAGGGACCCGCGAGCCGCCCGGGCGAGCGCCGGCCGTGGAGAACGGGGCATCGCGCCAACCAAGATGGCGGCGCCAGCATCGACGCCTCCAAAGAGCGGACCAGCGCTCAGGCTCCGCCCATCGCTCCCGAGATTGGTGCGCCGGTCCTGAGGCCCCGCCTGGAGAGCGGGCCGACCAATCCCGAGGCCCATTGTCTCCTGGGGTCGGGTTGGTTGGTTCCTCTCCCGGGGAGGGGGCGGAACGGCGCGACATTTAAACCAGGATGCAGGGAAACTCACTGCTTCCGGTTCTTGGTTACTGAAGCCGTCACAGTGAGTTTCCCTGTGCTATCCTGCTCACCGCTGCCTCGGAGACTGTGCCTTCTTGCTAGCCGTCCTGCTAGCCCTCCTGCGGAGACTGTGCCTTCTTGCTAGCCGTCCTGCTAGCCCTCCTGCGGAGCCTGTGCCTTCTTGCTAGCCGTCCTGCTAGCCCTCCTGCGGAGACTGTGCCTTCTGGCTAGCCGTCCTGCTAGCCCTCCTGCGGAGACTGTGCCTTCTTGCTAGCCGTCCTGCTAGCCCTCCTGCGGAGACTGTGCCTTCTTGCTAGCCGTCCTGCTAGCCCTCCGGCGGAGACTGTGCTTTCTTGCTAGCCGTCCTGCTAGCCCTCCTGCGGAGACTGTGCCTTCTGGCTAGCCGTCCTGCTAGCCCTCCTGCGGAGACTGTGCCTTCTTGCTAGCCGTCCTGCTAGCCCCCTGCGGAGACTGTGCTTTCTTGCTAGCCGTCCTGCTAGCCCTCCCTCAGAGACTGTAATCTTGCTAGCCGTCCTGCTAGCCCTCCTCCTAAGATTGTGACTCCAGCTAGCCGTCCTGCTAGCCCTCCTGCGGAGACAGTGCCTTCTTGCTAGCCGTCCTGCTAGCCCCCTGCGGAGACTGTGCTTTCTTGCTAGCCGTCCTGCTAGCCCTCCCTCAGAGACTGTAATCTTGCTAGCCGTCCTGCTAGCCCTCCTCCTAAGATTGTGACTCCAGCTAGCCGTCCTGCTAGCCCTCCTACAGAGACTGCGTTCTGACTACCAGCCAGGTCAGCCGTCACCCCGCGGTTCCAGCAGTCCTGCTGGCCGCCTGCAGCTGAGGGCTCAACCCTCGGTGAACGGCGGTCGCCGCAGGTGAAGATTGGGGTGCTCGGCTGCCCTCTGGGCCTTGCCGGGCCTTAGGGTACCCAAGGGCTCACCATTCGAGACAGGACACAAGGGGGCATGTCGGCAGTGTACCGAAGGTAGGACAGGGGCATGGTTAACAGATGGGCTCCTTGGCTGATAATGGAAAAAAGAAGGGCGTCCCTGACGAGCATTTGGCTGACTTTACTTGGTCCCTTTTTTTTTCACAACCAAGCATCAAAAAGGTGCCTGAACTGACCAGATGACCACCGGAGGGAATCGGGGATGACCTCCCCTGACTTCCCCAGTGGTGACTAACCACCTCCCACTCCGAAAAAAACAACTTCAAAACCTTTTTTCTTTTAGAGTATGTCCTTCGCTATGCCTCCGTCCCTGGGACGGCAGTTGAGGACGTCCAAAATGTGTATATTTCTGTGAGAAGGACATCCATGCCTTTGCTATGCCTCGACACCCTCTTTATTTATTTGGATTTTGGATCACAAATAGCAGCAGTGGGATTTCAACTGGCCTCCTCTGGATTGCAAGACCAGTGCTCTAACCACTAGACCACTCTGCCACACCACTCCACTCCACTCCCTTGAAATTTGACCATCCCTGTGGGGGGGGGGGGGGGCAGTATGCTGGTCCCTGATGGGGGGGGGGGAGATATGTGTGTGTCAGCGGAGGCATAAAGAAGGTGTGGACATCCTTCTTTCAAACATTTTGGATGTCCTAAACTGCCCCCCACAGGAATGGCCAAATTTCAAGGGAGTGGAGTAGAGTGGAGGAGTGGCCTAGCGGTTAGAGCACTAGTCTTGCAATCTAGAAGTGGCTGGTTCTAAACCCACTGCTGCAACAGTGAAGTGTTGCAGGGATCTGTACTGGGACTGGTGCTATTTAAGATATTTATAAATGATCTGGAAATCAGAACCACAAGTGAGCTGATTAAATTTGCAAATGACACAAAACTAGTCATAGTTATCAAAACACATGCAGAGTATGAAAAATTGCAAGAAGAAGTTAGGAAATTATAAGAGTGGGCATTCAAATGGCAGATGAAATTAAGTGTGGACAAATGCAAAGTGACGCACATTGGGAAGAATAATCTGAATCATAGTTATCTGATGCTAGGGTCAACCTTAGGAGTCCGCATTCAAGAAAAAGATCTAGGTGTTATTGTAAATAATACATTGAAATCTTCTGCCCAGTGTGCAGCAGTGGCCAAAAAAGCAAACAGGATGCTAGGAATTATTAGGAAAGGGATGCAAAATAAGACAAATAATCTTATAATGCCTCTTTATAGCTCCATGGTTCGAATTCACCTTGAATATTGCATTCAGTTCTGGTCACAGCATCTCAAAAAAGATATAGCAGAATTAGAAAAAGTCCATAGAAGAGTGACCAAAGTGATAAAGGGGATGGAACTCCTCCCATATGATAAGACTAAACAGGTTAGGGCTCTTCAGCTTGGAAAAAGAGACGGCTGTAGGGACAAAATAGGCCCTGCATAAAGCACTACCATGAAGCACTTTCCACATTGTGAACCTGACTTTTTAGAGACTTAGCCATCGTCAGCTTTCAAGCAGAGGCTTGGTACTGTAACAAGCCTCTAGGACTTTGCTGACACATTAACAGGCTTATTTTTGAAAGAGAAGGGCGCCCATCTTTCAACACAAATCGGGAGATAGGCGTCCTTCCCTCAGGGTCTCCCAAACTGGCATAATTGAAAGTCGATTTTGGGCGTCCTCAACTGCTTTCCGTCATAGGGATGACCAAAGTTCACAGGGGCATGTTGGAAGCATAGCAAAGGCGGGACTGGGGCGTGCCTAACACATGAACATCCTCGACTGATAATGGAAAAAAGAAGGGAGTCCCTGACGAGCACTTGGGCGACTTTAGTTGGTCCATTGTTTGTTACGACCGAGCCTCAAAAAGGTGCCAGAACTGACCAGATGACCACAGGAGGAAAGCAGGGATGACCTCCCCTTACTTCCCCAGTAGTCACCAACCCCCTCCTACCATATAAAAACTTTAAAAATCTCAAATGCCATACCCAGCTCCATGACAGCAATATGCAGGTCCCTGTAGCAGTTTCCATGGGTGCAGTGCACTTCAGGCAGGCAGACCCAGGCCTATCCCACCCCTACCTGTTACACTTGTGGTGGTAAATGTGAGCCCTTCAAAACCCACCACAAACCCACTGTACCCACATGTAGGTGCCCCCCTTCACCCCTTAGGGCTATGGTAGTGGTGTACAGTTGTGGGGAGTGGGTTTTGGGGGCTCAGCACACAAGGTAAGGGAGCTATGCACCTGGGAGCAATTTCTGAAGTCCACTGCAGTGCCCCCTAGGTAGGGTTACCATATGGCTCCAGAAAAAGGAGGACAAATTGATCCAGTCCGGGTTTTGCTTCCATTGAAAGCAATGGAAGTAAAACCCAGACTGGCTCAATCTGTTCTCCTTTTTCTGGAGCCATATGGTAACCCTACCCCTAGGCTGCCCGGTTGGTGTCCTGGCATGTGAGGGAGACCAGTGCACTATGAATGTTGGATCCTCCTACGACCAAATGGCTTGGATTTGGTCGTTTCTGAGATTGGCATCCTTGGTTTCCATTATGGCAGAAAATGGGGACGACCATCTCTAAGGTTGACCTAAATTTTTTACGATTTGGGCGTTCCCGACCATATTATCGAAACAAAAGATGGCCGCCCATCTTGTTTCGATAATATGGGTTTCCCCACCCCTTTGCTGGGACGTCATGTGAGGATGTTCTCAGGAAAACTTGGGTGCCCCTTTTGATTATGCTCCTCCACGGCTATCAGAAGCAAAGCAACTGTACACAACAACTTTTGTTTACTGTGCTTAGAACATAACAAGAACATCTATAACGGCAAGAGCCAGGATCTCAGATCTAAAGACACAATACTGGAAACCACCATGACCTAAGGAGAGGGTATTAGACCCTTCCTTGAAGCTGTTATCAGCTAGCTGTTATCTAATGCAGCTTGAGATAGCTGCCATCAGCTGGCTCTGATCCAGCCACAGGATGAGGGCTCGTTAATTTGTGGCATTATTTTCCTACTTACTCTTGCCTAGCTGGGAAGAGTTTACCTACTGCCTGAGTTGCTGATCATGGACCATTATTAGTTCCTGACTACTGCGGATCCAAGAGTTTGTGAGTGTTATCATCTTGTCGAGTTCAATTGCTCTGCAGTGCCTGGTAATGCTTGGGGTTTATCATCTTGTCAAGTTCAATTGCTCTGCAGCGCCTGGTAGTGCTTGGGGGTTAGGTATCCTAATAACTTCATTATTAGGTAAGTGTATGTTATCTTTAACTCCATTGACATGTACTTAAAATACTTTACCATCATATTTGGTGATTTTGCATGATATGTTGTCTCCGAATACATTCGCCATTGCTGCCAGTATTGTCTAATAAACAGCTTTTCTATTTTTTTTATAAACATCTGAGCCTTGTGTCCATTCCTTTTAGTATTTATATTTTAGGACTGTTTTCATGAACTGGATTGCAAGTGAGAAGTTCTGATCTAATTCCCAGAGTGCTAATTTACCATTATTATTGTTTATTATACTTCTCAGTCACTGCTGTTCTTCTCCCGAGGTCTGGCAAATGTGATTTGTCCCCACAGGCTGAAGGGGGGGGGGGGGGGGGGGATATGATTGGTTCTCGCCAAATAGAGCACACAGCAATTTGTTATATACAAGAAAATGTTAACAGTAGTCAAAGCAAAAGTATTTTGTCATGTAATAACAATGAAACTGAGGATGTTAAGGATTTGTTCACAGACTCCCTCTTTTACAGAAGGGGGCTAATGCCAGAGAAATAGAAGGCCACTGGTGCTTACCCCCAGACTTTGACAGAATGAAGGCATGTAGGAGCCAAAGAGAATGTGATAAATGGATGATGGAGAAATGTTGTTTTTACCGCAACTCTTGAAAAGAGAGGTGATGTCGGCAAATAGGACTTCTACAGCCCAAGTATAACCAGGACAAACTTGTGATTAGGCCGTTCATTGCTATGGAGGCAGTTGGAGCTGTGTGACTTTAAAGGCTAGATACCCAAAAATGGTTTAGATAGAATACACAGTAAAGATAATGTGTAGGGGATATGCATTATAAATCAGTTTCAGTTGTACATTTGTTAAAAGTACTATGCTTTTTTGCCTTGTCATTTTGCTTTTCAGCTTTAAGGATGCTGAAATATTGGATGTTTTTGCTGTTACATTTTGCAATTTGTCATCCGTGGCTGAACAAATTGTTTGACTCCTGAAGCAGGCACAAGTGGTGCTGAAACCCAGGACTGTGTCTTTTGAGTCATTTTAGTTGTCATCTTTCATTATACCACTTGTTTTGGAACCACATTGGTCTGCCCCTAGGTGGGCACTTCTGCTTTCTTTTTTACTGTTCTTTGCAGCCAAATAGAATCCACTCTATCGATTTCATGTCATGTATTGTTATTTAACTCTGATGTGTTGGAAGGGTGACAGTGGGTAAGGGGGGGGGGGGGGGGGGGGAAAGGGTCAAAGAAGGTGCCAAGTGCTACTTGCCATATTTGTGTTTCTTATGCAACTGAACACTGTTCAAGAAATACAGCCAAACTTGGCATGGAATATATTTTCATCCAGAGGAGGTCATGGGCTACTCTTTGACCCAAACACTCAGTGTTTTCTGAGCTAAAAGCTTAAAATAGATGATCTCTCTCTCTCTCATGCTTTCTCTGCAAAAACACACTCCTACTCTATCTCATGCTGAGAAACATACTCACTCTCTAACAAAGTGGGCTCTGTCCTCAAAAGTTCATGCCTCAATAAATTGATTTTTCTATAAAGTTCCACTCATCAATAAAGCTCATGAACAGTCACTTAGGACTGCAAATATGAATGTAGGTATTTCTTGCTTTTTCCATGGGCAACATTAAGTAGTGTGCTCAAGAGTTGAAATTAGAAAAGGCTTCTATAAGTTCATCCCCAGCTCTGAAGCAAAAAGTATCATATATCCCAAAGTTTCGCAATAAAATCTTATCTAATGCATATTTTACAAAGTTTAGTTGACTTTCACTGTTTTCTAATATTTCACTATTGGATACTGTATTGCCCAAGCAACAGCAGGTAACTCAGCTAATAAAGGGGCCCTTTGACTAAAGGTTATTAAAAATGAACTTAGCACATTTTAATTCAGGACTTCCCCATGTGCTATTCCCATTTTTAATGTGGCCATAAAATAAAGGGTTTTTTAACATTTTTTGCAGGTCCTTCATTAATTTTTTCCATTAGCATGCAAAGCCTGCAAAAAAAATGAATGTGAGAGCATTTACTGCCTCCTATTTAACTCTGTTAGCCGGTTAGTACATGCTAATCGAAATACCCTATCTAGTTAGTGCAGACATACCCATTCTCTGCTCATACACAGTGCTATTCCTAGCATCATATACAACTGAGCATCATATACAGCAGAGTTCCTGACTGCTGTCAAAGCTAAGTAGCTTTATTTTTCACTACAATGCAATTTCAAAAAAGAAAATTCTTAAAAAGTATTTTGAATCAATGACGATTTGCATGGTGCTGCTTAAAAAAAGGTTCATTCTGCAGCATTTGTGTTGTTACATCAGAAGACAAAAAGGAGAAGTAGGGTGAGCTGGCTGTTTCCAAACAAACGAGGGAAACGTATAAGAAGTTCCAGGTCTTTATTGAAAAAACCAAACGACTCGACACAATAATAACGTGTAAAAAACTGAAATTATAAATATGAAAGAGAATATAAATATAAAGGTCAGTTGTCTAGTGCTTCACTCAGCTTTTATTTTCTATATAATTGGTCTGTGTGACATCATTTGCTTAATTTGATGAGTATTATATTGTTAGTATTATTATTTTCCGAAACATAGCAGATCTGAAAATTTGTATATGTCTCACTTGTTTGTTTGGAAACAGCCAGCTCATTTACTCCCATCATTTACAATGTATTGTAAGCCACACTGAGCCCGCAAATAGGTGGGAAAATGTGGAATACAAATGTAATAAAATAAATAAATAAATAAAATCCAACTCCTCCTTTTTGTCTGATTGACTCACGTAGGGGTTCAGTGCACCTCCACCTTTTGGTGGGTACCTCCTTGCCACTTGCTTTTTACATCTGAAGGTGCTCTAATGTTAGTAGATGTGCAAAGTAGTGAGTTGTAAATGATGCTGGGAATAGCTCTGTGTATTCTTTAGAGTCCCTGCACATGAAGATTTAGTCCTATTAATTTGATTCATTCCCTGCTCATGGAAAGGGAAATGGGACTTGATATACCGCCTTTCTGAGGTTTTTGCAACTACATTCAAAGCGGTTTACATATATTCAGGTACTTATTTTGTACCAGGGGCAATGGAGAGTTAAGTGACTTGCCCAGAGTTACAAGGAGCTGCAGTGGGAATCAAACTCAGTCCCCCAGGATCAAAGTCCACTGCACTAACCACTAGGCTACTACTTGCCTCCTTCCAAAAAATAATTGAAAAAAAAATTAATGTACACAGAAAATGCAAAATTACTACAAAATGCTTTAACATATTTTGTGGTATTTCCCCCTGTTCTAAGCAAGTGTAGGGCTTAACACCTTTTTCGAAAAGGGTCTCAAACAGCCGGAAAATTTAAGCTTCCTTCATATTTAATTTTTATTCTTCTAAAACTCTTGAAGGTTGAGGAGGATTCATTTGCAGCCCTCAGGAACTAGCTTCAACTGAACTAGTAATAGCAGCATGAGACTCTACTAACTGACACAGAAAATATTAAAGATACCTTATTATAGACATAAAAACAATATAGCAGGATTACAAACATCATATCATTTTCTTTTCAGCAGAGGCAACTCCAGAGAGAAAAATTCTAACCAGATCATGTGTAATGCTCTGTGTTTTCCATTTTGAGAAGACCTTCACTGACAGCTTTGTGGCTGTAAAATATTGGAACTTAATTCCTATTGAGATTCACTTAGAATAGGACTACTTGAAATTTCATAAACAACTAACAACATGTTTTTTTTAAATAAAATTTAAATGTTAGATAGCAATATGTTTTAGTTACAGGTTAGCTCCTTTCTATTATGCATAAATTGATGTGATTTTTATTTTGTCTACAGTTCTCAGTTTTATGGTTTGACACAGTATTAAAAATTGTTATGTTATGTTATGTTATGTTACAGCAGCTGTCACTGAGGGGGTATTTTGCAAAGAAGCATTAGCGTTTTTAGCTGATGCTAAAAATCAGCTGGTGCTAAATGATGAGACACCTATAGGAATATAATGGGCACCTCAGCATTTAGTGCCAGATGACTTTTAGCACGAGCAAAACATACTAACGAACCTTAGTAAAAGACCCCCCTGATTTAACAGGGGTGAAGACCCCCTCAGTACAGTGACAGAGGGTAGAGATTGTATCTGTATAGAAAGTCAAGATCTTATCGACCAGTTATTTACTCGGTTTGCTGTTTGTTTACTACTCCATCAGAAAATGACTTATGCTTAACAATGGTTCTGTGAATGGACTGGAAGAAACTGATGTGATATTAGGAAGAGGAATCAGAGAGATCAGTGACAACAGAGCTAAACAGCTTTCAGATAAATGTTTTCATTTATGCTTCAGTAACAATTTCAATCACTTCCTCTGCATGGAATGGGCATCAGCTATCATCTCTGATTATGCATTAAAGTACCCCCATTGGACTGAAAATTGAATCCACTCACCGAAGACAATCTTGCAGAATATATACTGTATAGGATATGGGAAGATGTGATGTGTCCTTTGCTGTACAATGCAGACTTTAAAGTGGAAATGACCTCCACATAATGATATGAAAATACTCCTGTAACACTTGAGAGTGAAGTAAGCTACTTTCCTTTAAAAAAGTCTCTTCTCGATGTTTAATTTGATTCACCTAAAAATCCTAAACATTATTCTTCCTTTTAATAGTTTAAAAGACACTTTTTCTGTAGCAGAAGTTCCCAAATTCTGTGCTTGAGGGCAGCATCACAGTTGCACTGTCAGGATTTTTACCATGAGTCTGCATGAGGTGGATCTGTATGTAATGCATAATCACAGTGGCAATCCTGAAAACCAAACTGGATTGCAACCTATGAGGACCGGATCTGAGGATTTCTGTCCTATCTTATGCCTCCTGAACCATCCAACAGAGATCAGGAAGGAAACAAATGGCAATGGCATGTTCAGGCACAAAATGGGAAGAAATATTTTAGTACATCTGGCCTCCAGTAAAAATACATCCTGTGTAATATTCTCAGCTCTAAACTTCCTTGCTGCTGTCATTTGTTAGACCCTTAACAACATTTTAGCATAGAATATCTAATTTAAAAGTCTTCTGATTAGCAAAAGTAACCATTACTCTACATATCTTAGCTCATCTCCTTGTATATTTTCACTTTAACCTGCCTGTTTGTTTTCAGCTATAATTGGAAAGGATCACACATTGATCAGATATAGAAATGCTGGTAATTCCATCCTTTTTACTTAGTTTATGTTTGGAGTAATTGTTTTAAAAATTCATTTGTTAGCATTAACCTGTACTTGTTTTAATATGTTTTGCAATGAAAGATCTGGATTTATCTCAGAAAAAGTAGCACATATTGTTTGTTTGCAATAGAAATCCAGTTTTACATGCAGTACTTGCATATGGATTAGTTCTTATTGAATTTTCAGCACAAATACATTTGAACTAGCTTTAAAAGCATTGTAGGCCTACTGACAATTGTTCATATGTTTATCCTTTTGAAATGAATAGAAACTACTTCCAAACTTAGGCAGTGGAGAAAGTGCAATACAGACTAGAATGTTCTCACACAATATTCAGACTGAGTAGATTTCTTTTCAGGTCTTGTTCATTTGTGTTGTGTTTCATACATCCATATAGCCAAAGTCAGTGGCGTACTAAGGGGGGGGGCGGTGGGTGCGGCCCGCCCCGGGTGCACGCCGCTGGGGGGGTGCCGCGCCGGTCAGCTTCGTTGTTTCCATGCTCCCTCTGCCCCGGAACAGGTTACTTCCTGTTCCGGGGCAGAGGGAGCATGGAAACAAACAAGCTGACCGGCGCGTGGCACCCCCCCCCAGCGGCGGCTTGCACCTGGTGGGGGGGTTCTTTCGCTGGGGTGGGGGGGTGACAAGGGGGTTCGCGCTGCACCAGGGGGGGGGTGGGGCGCTGCTCCCAGGGGCCGGGGCGCATCGGCGACCGCCCTGGGTGTCAGCGCCCCTAGGAACGCCACTGGCCAAAGTCAATTTTAGAAAATAAATCAACAGGTGTTTCTTTTTTCCTTGCAAGGTTTTTAAGGCGGTTGAAATTGTGTCACAACAACCTTCTCTACTACTTTAGTAATCAGGGAAAGACTTAGAGACAGGCTGGTAACTCGAGGGATCTGAAAGATATGTTTAGCTTTTAATCAGAGGCCAAACCACAGCCTGTTCTAAATGTTTAAGGTGCTGTCAAGTTACGATTTACAGACAAAGAATAGAATCAAACAATACTAAGGACGAATCTTAAAACAATAAAGGTGGTAGTGGATCCCAGAAAGAGGAGAAGGTAACTAGGAAGGTACCTCCCTTAAGTACAAGGGAAAAATAGGATTAAAGAGAGTCCTAGAATGGATTGCAACAAAAGAAAATGGTTTAGTAGTGTCATCTAATGACAACATAACAGTTATTAGAATAGCATTCAATTTGGAACCAAGTCCTTGGACCTTACATACAAAATATTGCAACCTAGCATTGGGGTCCAGACATGAAGATGTTTGGTTTAAGGGGGACGTCAACATTGATAAGATTTTGAATAATTACTTTGTCAACTATTCACAAGTAAGAATCATTGGTGAATAGTAATTCCTTTTGGCTTCTTTTAAAACAAGCAAATAATCCCTTTGTCTTTCTTTAGAATGTTCTAAGGAAGCAGGTGTTTTTGTCCTCCTCTATTCAGATCCCACCTTTTGTGTCCATCTCTTTCATAGTCTGAGTCCCTCATGATACCAAGGATAAGGGAACCAATTACAATATAAAAAGGATTTCAGCAGGTATACCAGGTCTTATGCAGATTGTTGGGCAGTGGACCAACAAAGTGAGTGACTATCATGTGATAGTGCAAAATCCTGTCTGATAAGATGAGGATTCATAGGATTGAAATCAGAAGGAAAACAAGACAGTGGTCTAACTTGTTAAGATCTATATAATATTTAGCACGGATAACAGTAGCTTGTGAAGAAGAAATAAAAGAACATTGTGCTTGGATCAGTCAATGACAAAGACATTGAACAACCAAGACATAATTAGTCCTAAAGTGAATAAGAAGTCTAAAAAGTGACCTGCCTGATAAACAAACCCGAAAGATTTCATTAAGTAAATAGATCCTCTGTCTGTAGAAAATAATGGGGAGTCAAAATGAATATCAAAGTCCCCTCGAACACAAAGTTTACTGTAAAGTGTTGCTATCTGAGGCAATATAACCAATAATTTGTTCTACAGATCCGTTGTCATGGATGAAGGGCAATAAAGTAACAGAAAAAACATGTATAGGGCAGTTAGGGTAAACAAGCAGGACTGCCATATATATGACCTGAACTGAAGAAACCTTCTTAAACTGTAGCTATTGGCCAAAGAGGATAGCTAATGCCCCCCCCCCCCCCATCACTACCACTATCACCTCTGAATCACAGAATCAGTGAATGATGTTACAAAGAATGATTCAAGAAAAATTATGATGCATTGGAGGTGTTTTCACCATAGGCTCTCTATAACTTGGTTGTCAGCCAACTAGGGACAGAGAAAGTGACTACAATAATATATATAAACTGCTTTGGTTGTACTTCTACTTCAGGCAAGCATGAATAACATGCTGGACTGTAATGCCATATATTTGTGTCTGCTCCTCATCTTTGCCTAGTTATTGTAACAATCCTGGTTTCTGTAGATGGTACTATGCGCCATGACCTACAGGTATCACTTGCTAATCATTAGTGTAAACTCACTCAGTGCCTCCTTTTTAGTTGTGGTGTGTTAACTGCAATATGCTCTCCATGCCCGTTCTCCACCCCATGCCCTGTCTAGTTACTCCTCCTAACACAAGAATCCCTACACTGGCAAATTAGCACCTGATAATTGTTATAATACCAGAAAAGCAGTAACAGCATTTCTGCAGTAGCAGTTAATGCTCACCAATTCATTAGTTAAGTGCTTAACCTACTCTAGTAAAAGGTCCCAGCTTAAGGCATGAAACACATCTAGAGTAGTATTAATCAGTTCTTAAATTAATGTTTCGCTATGTTGATATCTATAGGTTACTCACGTTACCATTAATCTGCTACCATTAATCTGTCACACTGTTACTTTGTTGAGTTAATGCTGAGCTGCTAAAGTTGATATACTAGCTACACTGCAACCTAATGCCTCATGTACCTAGCCTAGTTGGACCTACTACCCATTTCTCCATGCATCCCATATACTACATGTACCGATTCCAGCTATATTGGTTATCTATTGTTTTACGCCATCTACGTAATCCATTCACTCCATGTATCTACCCTAGTTAAATTGTTATATACCCTAGCCACATTGTTAGTTCTTGTTTTACATTTTATGTTTTATGTAAACTTACCTGTTCACTGTAAGCCACGTTGACCTGAACTTTGTTTGGATAATGCTGGGTATAAGAACTAATAAATGAAATAACTGAAATGAAATGGAACCAAACAAGCTTAGCGGTGATTAGATGTCATCACCAGTAATTGGGAAGCAAAGCCAGTGCTGGGCAGAGTTCTCCTGTCTGTGCCCTGATCATGGCTGGACAGATTCAGCTTCAATAGCTGGAGAACAAGTCCAGTGCTGGGCAGACTTCTACAGTCTGTGCCCTGATTGTGGCTGGACAGGTCTGGATGGGCTGGAGTTGGGCTTCGATAACATCATCAGAATTTGGAGAACAAGGCCAGTGCCGGGTAGACTTCTACAGTCTGTACCCTGAAAATGACAAGGACAAATCAAGATCAAAAATACATATATAGTATCACATCATACCTTATGGTATGAGTTTATTTTGTTGGGCAGACTGGATGGATTGTACGGGTCTTTATCTGCCATCATCTACTATGCTACTACGTTATGACCCACCCATGCTTCTTCCCTGTTAATGCCCCTCTAATTGTTGAGCACTCTGCAACTTGAGTGGGTAATTGAAATCATATCAACTAGGTGTGATGCTGTCCTTTATGTGAGTTAGGGTACATATACCATGTGAATGGCAATATTCTGTAATGAATTGTATTGAATTGACATATAAGTTTAAGTGACATGTTGACAGGGCTAGGGTTATATTTTTAAAATTTAGTGTTCTAATTGAATATAAAATATGATTTATATTGTTTTTTCCCTGAAAACATCAAGTATGTTCTAAATGATAAAAGTAAGTTAGTAATAGGAAACAAACAAAATCGAACAAAAATACTTTAATGAGCTAATAAATGCACATTACTGAAGACAAATTTTTAAGTCTTTGTAAGTCATTGGAGTTGATGGAATTTCTTTGGGAGAATGAATTTACATTTGTCAAAATGTTAATCTGGTTTAGGGCTCAGGAGAGCAATTAAACATGGCTAAGTAGGTTTGCGAGCTTGGAATTGTGTAACAGTGTAATAATGAAAGCAACAGGACACTGGCAACTTAGCTTAGAGATGGAATATTATGGGGCTTGTTTAGGTAAAGCCTTTTCAACTGATGATGGAACTCAATTTATCATATTGAATGCATTCAGATATTGGATTTGCTTTAGGAGCAGTCCTTTCGATGTGTTTCATTTCTGGCACAAATATTAAAATCTGAAAGTGAAAAACATTAGAGAGCTTAAAGAAGCACAAAACTGCAGCTAAATCTGTTCCTCAGTTAAAGCAGTAGGCAAATCATTAGCTGCAATGGGAGAAATGATGATGTCTTTAAAAATAACTCTGAAAAATACAGGGGAAAATATTAAAGCTTTTCTTGATTAGGCAAATTTAACAGCAAAATATGATATACTTGGTAGAAGTCACAAGTCAGATGTTAATATTTGCAACTGTATAGAAAACCAAGACCTCACTGAAGGCCCCTTTTAAGAAGCTGTGGCAGAAGAGGGCCTGCGCTGGCATTGGCACCTGTTTTTGATGCGTAACGAGACCCCCTTTTACTGCAGCGGGTAAAAAGTAGATCTTTCTTTTTTAAAAGAAATGGTTGTGCTACAAGTGAAGCACTTGCCGTGTGGATGTTTCGGGGGGGGGGGGGGGGGGTCTCTTACCACCACCCATTGAGGTGGTGGTAAGGGCTTCTGAGCTAACCTAGCAGTAACCAGGCAGCTGGTGGCACTGCCCGATTACCACAGGTATACACTGGTGCTACAAAAATAAATAGTTAAGCTCTGGAACTCATTGCCAGAGGATATGGTACAGCAGTCAGCATATCTGGGTTTAAAAAAAAGTTTGGACAGGTTCCTAGAGGAAAAGTCCATAGTCTGTTATTTAGAATGACATAGGGGAAGCCACTGCTTGTCCTGGGATTGGTAGCATGGAATGTTGCTACTAATTGGGTTTCTGCCAGGTACTTCTGACCTGCATTGGTCACTGTTGGAAGCAGGATACTGGGCTAGATGGACCATTGGTCTGACCCAGTATGGCTATTTTTATGTTCTTATGTTATAGAATACACGTGACCCATATGTAATTGAGTGTTGGCATTTATATCAAGTTTTACTTGTATAACTATCCATGACTAAATTTAGTCAGGTGGATGGGCGTATTTGATAAACCACACAGAAATTTAAGCTTATTCTATAAAGTACACCTACATTTCAGCATTCCTTATAAAATACACCTAGGCATACTTCATTTTGGCACTGATTTTTTTTAGGCAGGATATATTGAACCTAGTCCTATGCCTCAGAACCTGTTGTGTTTTCATTTTTTGCTGTAATTAAATTTATTGCTCTTTCTTATATTACAGTTACTTTAGTTGAATTTGTGTTTGGTTAATTTAGATTTGAGACAAATATCTGCTACAGATTTCCAGTAAATTAAAAAAGTAGAAGTAATCACATTTGATAGAAGAAAAAAAAGGTTGTATGAGAGACCCTGTCTGCTTTTCAGTTGTAGCACAAGCTAACATTGAGGTACAAAAATTATTTTCCCGTTCTTGGAATGCTTACAATCTAAGGACCAATTTACTAAACTGCATTAAGCCCTAGCATGTGCTTAATGCAGTAAAATGCATGTCAGCATACATTAATCACTAGGAGTGGCCTAGTGGTTAAAGCACAAGTCTTGCAATCCAGAGGTGGCTGGTTCAAATCCTGATGCTGCTCCTTGTGATCTTGGGCAAGTCACTTAACCCTCCATTGCCTCAGGTACAAACTTAGAGTGTGAGCCCTCCTAGGACAAAGAAATATCCAGTGTACCTGAATATAATTCAACTTCAGCTACTACTGAAAAAGGTGTGAGCAAAATCTAAATAAATATTTTGGAAGAAGGCTTATCATGGGTGGAAAATGGATGGGAAGCATTATCCAGTTGGCCTGTTCATATTAGTGTGCGCTAACTGGTTAACGCAAAGTTAACACATGAGCACTTTACCGTGAATATTGGTGTGCCACCAGAAAACAGATACATTAAAAAGCCTGCAATTATGCCATGTTGAATCTGGCTTTAGCATGAAGAAAGACCCATATTAAAATGTGCTAAGGCCAGATTCTAATTCAGGGGTCCTTTTATTAAGTTGCAGTAAAAGGGTGCCTGCACTAGCATCAGCACGTGGTTTTGACGTGCTTTGAGGCCCCCTTATACCGTAGCGAGTAAAATGCTGTCTTTTGTTCTCAAAAAGAAATAGCCGTGTGGTAAGTGAACCACTTGTTGTGTGGTCATTTTGGGGAGGAGCATTTACTGCCACCCACTGAGGCTCCACTGTTATCCCCACCCCCAACCATAGTAGGGGATCTCCCTTACATTGGCCACCCTTCAATTTTTAGGTATCACAGATAATAGATTACAGATTACTATTACCAGATTTGCAATTTCATTTTTGAGTTCTTTCAGTACTCTGAGGCATATACAGTCCAGTTCAGAAGAATTGCTACTCTTAGTTTGTCGATTTGCCATATTACATCTTCCAGGTTCTTTGAGATTTGTTTCAGTTCCTCTGATTCATCATCATTAAACATTATTTGAAGCTTGGGTAGCTCCCTTACATCTGTATCAGTAAGAAAGTGTATGAAGCATGGTTTTTTTGGATTATATAGATTCTGATGAATCCTCAAGTGAAGGATTTCCAGAAGAATCATCATATATTGTATCTTTTGTATCTGGGGAGATATTTAAAATGTAGTTGTTAGCATGCTAAATGGTAGAGATAAGAAGTGATGCTGCCAAGGCCAACTCTCCATTATCCCAGCTGTCAGAATTTGTTTTATAAGTCAGTATATTCAGCAGGATTTACTTACTAATGTACAAAGTGAAGCTCTGTAAAAGAGACCCTAATTGCCTCATAGAGGTTCATTCCATAGATTTTGTTATTATAATTCTCAGCTTCAGTGTTCCCTTTGTCATATGCACAAGTCTGTGCATGGTGTTGGCGTGAGCAGTACTGCTTGTTTATGGAGAACTAGATCTTTTATATTCATGGATTTCTGCTTTATATTCAGTTTTGCTTAAGTCCCCAGTTCTCTTCTGAATTGATGTTCAATTAACTCCAGATTTCTCCTATGGGCAGCCAGAAGGGATATAATCACATCTCTACTGGATGCATTTCTACTATCCAAAAAAAAAAGTAAAAAGCAATCAGGACATGATCATCACTCTCATTACAGCTGCAAATGTCTCTATTTCCTTCCTGAGGGAGTTAGCAATGAATTATCTATCAGAAGTGTCTCTATGAAATGACATTTCCATTAATATGGATTCACTGTTGAAAGAAGCTGATGCAGTGGCATCGTCAAATCATATAATCCATTCAGTTAGGAAAGAATGTAGATATAAAAGAGTTGGTTTCCTGCACAAGATAATCTCAAACATTCTAGAAACATAGAATCATGATGGCAGAAAAGGGCCAAATGGCCCATCCAGTCTTCCCTTCCTCAGTAACCACTAGCTCCTCCTTTTCCTAAGGTATCCCACGTGCCTGTCCCATGCGTTCTTAAATTCCGACACAGTCCTCATCTCCACAGCCTCCACCGGGAGACCATTCCACACATCCACCACACTTTCCATGAAATAGTATTTTCTTAGATTCTTTCTAATCCTATTTCCTCTTAACTGCATCCTCTGCCCTCTCATTCCAGAGTTTTCCTTCATTTGGAAAAGGCTCACCTCCTGTACATTAATGCCGCTGAGGTATTTAAATGTTTCTATCATATCTCCTCTCTCCTGCCTCTCTTCCAGCTTATACAGGTTGAGGTTCATAAGCCTGTCCCCATATATTTTATGACAGAGGCATTTTACAAATTTGGTAGCCGCCCTCTGGACTGAGTCCATCCTGTTTATATCTTTCCATAGGTGCGGTCTCCAGAATTGCACGCAGTACTCCAAATGGAGCCTCACCAGACACTTATATAGGGGCACTACCACCTCTTTTTTCCTGCTAATCATCCCTCTCCTTATGCACCCAAACAGCCTTCTGGCTTTGACCATCGCCTTTTCTACCTGCTTGGCCACCTTATGGTCTTCGGACACAATCACCTCCAAGTCCCAATCTTCTTACACACACAGAACACTTCACCCCTTATACTGTACTGTTCTCTTGAATTATTGTAACCCAAGTGCAGGGCCCTACATTTCTTAGCATTAAAACTTAGTTGCCAATTATCAGACCAGTCTTCAAGCTTCGCTAGATCCTTCCTTATACCATCCAAACCCTCCAGGGTGTCCACTCTATTAAAGAACTTGGTATCATCCCCAAAGAGACAAACAAACCTTACCAGACAGCCCTTCCACAATATCACTCACAAAGATGTTAAAAAGAGCCGACCCAAGGGCCGATCCCTGCGGCACATCACATCTCTTTCCTCAGAGCAAGATCCATTTACCACTACCCTCTGTCTCCTCCCATTTAACCATTTTCTAACCCAGTCAGTTTCTTTAGGTCCCATACCTAGGGCATTCAGTTTATTTATCAATTGTCTATATGGAACCCTGTCAAATGCTTTGCTATAATCCAAGTACACCACATCTAGCACCTCTCCCACGTCCAACTGTTTGATTGTTCATTTAAAGAAATCAATCAGATTCATCTGACATAACCTGCCTCTAGTGAAGCCATGCTGTCTCGGGTCCTGCAGTCCATTAGATTTGAGAAACCTCACGATCCTCCACTTTAGAATCATTTCCATTAGTTTACTCACCACAGAGGTCAGACTGACAGGTCTGTAATTCCCAACCCAGTGGCATAGCCAGACAGCCGATTTAGGGTGGGCCCAAGGCCAAAGTGGGTGGGCCAAAAATTTCATCTCCACTCCTCCCCCTACCTGTGCCCCCCTTCAAAGTAAACAAAATACCTGTGCTGGCAGGGATCCTCAACCCCGCCAGCTTAAGACTTCCTTCCTGTTGAAGAACCTTACCTCTTGGGTGGCCAGTGGCAGTATCCATGAGCCACAGCTGTCAGCCACTGGCTCTATCCTGCATGTGCTCAATTTTTGCACATGTGCAAATCCTGCCTGCCCTTAATTCTTCTCCCCAGGCTCCGCTTCGCTGCATCGCTCCCTGCATTCTTTTACTCGCCTGTCACGCAGCGCTGTCGTTCACACAGGCACCTGCGCTCCCCTTTGCCGCGTCCATCCAGTCCTCTCTGATGCACTTCCTGTTAGGACCGGATGGACGCGGTAGGGGGGATCGCAGCTGCCTGTGTGAATGGGAGCACTGCGTGACAGGCGAGAAGAATGCAGGGAGCGTTGCAGCGAAGCGGAGCCTGGGGAGAGGAATTAAGGACAGGCAGGCAGGCTATGCTGAACGCTGCCTCCCGGACGGCCGTACCTGGCAGAGCCGTGGGAGAAAAGGCAGCGACAACGTCAGCAAGCAAGGATGTGGATGGGCAGGTCTGGAGGGAAAGTGGCTGGGCCTGGGCCCGTCCAGGCCCACCCGTGGCTACGCCCCTGCCAGCGTCTCAATAACATAACATCAGTAGTAGTTACTTCCTTTTGTTGTTCCATGTAAGCCAGTGCTGCCTCGATAGCCTTGACCTCTTCACAATGAGTAATTTTCACAGTTTTATCTAGTCTATGTGCAGCCTCAGTGCAGTTGTCTTCATCATCACCATCATTTCTTTCCACCACTTCCATTCTCTGTAGCAATCATGTCACTGTCAGTTCTTCTTGCTCATCTTTCTGCATCCATTCCTTTATGTTATCTTCACAAGCATTCTCACAGCCCGGTATTTCATATAACAAAGGAAGGAGATCATCTTCCTCAGCCATTTCATGTTCAGTGTCATGTCCTTGTAAGTTTCTCCATGATTGAGTGATTCGGTAAATAATATCTTTAATGTTCACTTTATATAGTATTTATAACGTTTCTTTTCCATCACCCAATGCAGAAACAAGCATTGTTAGAAGCTTACAGTGATATTTTTTCTTTAATGTTTCAAGTACACCCTGGTCCATTGGCTGAGATAACGATGTGACATTGAGAGGAAGAAAAATCACTCTAATGTCAGCACTTCTCAGTTTGTCCTTGACAAGATGAGATGGTACATTATCAGTGAGAAGGATTGCTTTCCTAGGCAGGTTTAGCAATTTCAAAAGCTTTTCTACTGATGGAACAAATTCACTGAAAAACCAGCTGTGAAAAATATATGGGTCCATCCAGGGGTTCTTCTGGTTCTTATAGGAAACTGGAAGTGCATCAGGAGCCAAGTTTTTAAAAGCCTTTGGATTTTTTCAATAAATTTGAGATGTAATTTATGTTTACCAGTTGCATTACTACAGGACAGAATAGTCACTCTTTCCATATTTCGTTTATAACCAGGAGCTGAAGCTTTGAGCCATGAAGCAGCTGCCTGGTGGAGAAGAGGAAGCAGCATGCCCATCCCACCTACAAAGTTTATCACATCCTATAGTGAGAACAAAAGGCATCCTAGTAAGCATTCCTACTGAGACATATTAACCTAGCAAAACTGGGTGCCACAGGTAAGCAAATAGTTTCTAGGAATTACTAGGAAAGGGATAGAAAATAAGACAATGAATATTATAATGCCTCTGTATTGCTCCATGGTGTGACCATACCTTGAGTATTGTCTGTAATTCTGGTCGCAATACCATAAAAAACATATAGTAGAATTAGAAAAGATTCAAAGAAGGACAACCAAAATGATTAGGGAAATGGAACTCCTCTCATATGAAGATAGTCCGGAGAAAATGTTACTTCACTCAACGTGTAATTAAGCTCTGGAACTTGTTGCCAGAGAATGTGGTAAAAGCAGTTAGCTTAGCAAGGTTAAAAAAAGGTTTGGATAACTTCCTAAAAGTCCATAAGCCATTATTAAGATGGACTTGGGAAAAATCCACTGCCTATTTCTAGAATCTAGGATAAGCAGCATAAAATCTATTTTACTGTTCTGGGATCTTGCCAGGTACTTGTAACCTGGACTACCCACTGTTGGAAGCAGGATAATGGACCTGATGGGCCTTTGGTCTATCCCAGTATGGCAACACTTATGTTAATATGTTTTTAGGTTAGGACTCTTCAGTTTAGAAAAGAGGCAGCTGAGTGGTGTAGAGCAGGTAAACGTAAATCGATTTTTTACTCTTTCAAAAAGTACAAAGTCTAGGACACTCAAGGAAGTTACATGGTGCTACTTTTAAAATGAACAGGAGAAAAAAAATAGGTAAGCTCTGGAACATGTGGCCAGAGGATGTGGTATTGTTAGTGTAAAAAAAAGTTTGGACAAGTTTACGGAGGAAATGTCCATACTCTGCTATTGAGATAGACATGGGAAAAGCCACTGCTTGTTCCTGGGACCAGTAGCATGAACTTGCTACTCTTTGGGATTCTCAACAAAAATAATTTATTTATTTATTGCACTTGAATCCCACATTTTCCCACCTATTTGCAGGCTCAATGTGGCTTACACAGCCCTGTTATGGAGATGCCATTCCAGGGTAAAAGATACAATTGGAGTTACAAAAGATCGAGGATGTCATTCCAGAGTAAAAGATGCAATTGGTGTTACAGAAGATCAAGGATAACAAAAAGAACTAATCAAACAGTTATAGAAAGAGGCTTTTCAGGGAAGGGTGGAGTGGTGAAATGTTATAATTAAGCTATAATAGGTGAAACAAACCAAAAGGAGTAGCAAAACTGAACAAAAGTGGTGAGAAACATGAGGCTATATGAGCAAAACAGCCCAACCCAACTTAATAAGGGAAGTCCAACAAGGAGGCATCATAAAGCAAATCAAGTCAGCTATGTGATCTCCTACAGTGCAAAGCCATTCCAGATCTGCAACACTTCATACATATTGATCACTTGCCTCCTATACTGGATTAAACCTTTTAATTCTTACTTTTATTACATTTTTAATTTTTATTTTTATGTAAATTTCAGGAAATAAAAAAAATAATTAAAAAAACCCAGCAACCCCAGTACTTAACTGACACCACAATGGCACAGTGCTGAGAATAAGACAAAGCTCCTGACGCCCACTACAAGGACAGCATGGCATTTTGGTTCTACAGAGCCTACTTCTGGGGTAATTTATAACCAGGTCGCTGAACAAATTCCAAGCCGCAATGCTTAAGCAGCAACCATCAGAAAGCCTTTGTAAGGTTACTACTAGTGAGAGACGTGGCTGTTTGATTTATATGGCAAACTAATCTTTAATTACTCCGGAAGCAGGTTCTGTGGAACTAAAATGCCACGTTTTTGCAGCAGTGGGCATCGGGAGATTCAACTGTTTTCAGCATTGTGGCTTTCTATTTCAGTTCAGTACTGGCATGGCTGTTGGTAGAAGTTGTTTTTAGAAAAACAATAAAGTTTTTTTTTGTATACAATAATCAAGGTTAGTGCCAGAGGTCATAAGAGATGTCATAGCCAGTGCAAGAGTTCTACGATGCCTCTGCGCTAGCCTTAACAGAAAAAAGCAACACTGGGCCTTCAGGATTGAGATATTTGACGTCCTTTTATTCTGAAAATGACCCGACATGGGCCGTGTTTCGGCATACAAACGCCTGCCTCAGGGGTCTAACACAAAAACGCATAAATATATTAATCATAAATAGTTATAAAATAGGACAAACATAACACATATGGAAAACATTACATATATAAAAACTTGTAATATAGAAAAATACATAAATGTGTTCAAAAACAAAATTTCCATAAAGTAGGTGTCACGTATTCAAAGCAGGAACTAGGTTTGTGAGCCCTTGGGTCACTGCTGAGGAGCGGCAGTGGCAGGCAAAACCACCCTACACCAGAGACCGGGCAGAACTCTGACAAACAGTTAGGCTTCACCTGTACATGGCCACCTTTCACCAGGAGTTGAGCCCCTGGCTGCAGGTGGCCGGCAGAACTTATAGGACAGGGCAGGAACAAGATCCCAACTAGGCTGAACAGGGACTAAGGGTCAGAGGAAGAAGGAATATACAGGGGCAGCAAGAGAGGGAAAGGATAAGCTAAAGGACAGGACTGATGTCAGGTTCTCAGGTTCAGAGCCCGCAGGGCTGGGCTCTGGAGCAAACGTGAGCCCTTGGGCTGCTGACGAGGAGTGACAGCAGCAGGCAAAACCCACCAACCAACGCTGGGCAAGCACACCGGCACCGACAGGGACTGCAGGCACCGCCCAGTGAGCCGGAACACACGGACTTGAATCCCCCGGACTGGAGGACACAGGACTGGAACACTGGACTGCAATCCCCCAAACTGGAGGACACAGGAATGGAACACACACCGGACTGGAACACACTGGACTGGAGCGCACCAGACTGGAACACACACCAGACCGGAACACACTGGACTGGTCCGTACAGCTTCACCTGCGCTTGGCCACTACCCCCCCCCCCCCAAGGGTTGAGCCCTTGGGTTCGAGTGGCCGGCAGGACTTACCGGATACCGGATGACACAGGGACCAGGACTGGAAACAGAAGAGACAGCAGTGCTCCAAGGAACTGGACTAACCAGGGCACTCCTAGGCCTACACTAACAAAAGTACTTCCTAAGCCCTATACTAACAAGCTAAACACAAAACTAACAAGCTTCCTAAGCACTACTCTAGCAAGCTAGAACACAAAACTAACAAGGTGCTTCCTAAGCCCTACTCTAGCAAGCTAGACACAAACTATCAAGGTACTTCCAAAACCAAGAGGGAAAAGCAGGGGAACCACAAGGGAAAAGCAGGAAAGCTAAACACAATTCAAAGTGCACACTGCACAACCACTAACCTGGACCTTTAGCAAAAGCAAGCAGGGAACCTAGACACAAAGTCAGAAGTGCACACTGCACCACCCTACCTAAAGCAAACACCACCGTTGCAAAGGCCCTGAAGGAAAGAACACCACTTCCTTATCAAGGCTCTCCCTGATGATGTCACACTCCCTAGACCCAGGCAGCACACTGAAACACAGAGAGCACACTGAAACCCATAGAGGCTCAACCCACACCAATGCAGCACCGTGAAGCACTTGAAGCCAGTACACCCAAAGAGAGGTAGAGCTAACTCAGTCCACACACACAGCTGTAGTAAAGTGAAAGAATTAGAGTCATGCTGCTGGAAGCTGCCAGCACAGAGAGAGCCAGCTCAGAAAGGACAGACAAAAGAAACAGAAGCCAGCTAAGCTGACCACCAGGAAAAAGGTAAGTTTGAGAGGGGTTATGACCACAATCATAACAACTGAAAGCTGCAAGCAGCCACTAAAACAGGGAACAAAACACTGACTAACAAGACACAGAACTGAAAGCTGCAGAGCAGCCACTAAGACACAAGCAGACAAGGACTAAACACAAAACTAAAACTCAGAGACAAGACTAGAAAGCAAACCACAACCTAATCTAACTACACACAGACTAACAGAAAACAGACAAGAACTTCAGGCAAGAACCCATACAAAGCAGAAGTGCACCAAGCACCAACAAACCAGGGCCTAAGGCAATGCAAATGCAAAGCAGAAAGGTTTCAAAATGGCTAATACGCCCAGCAGCAGCTGAGGCTCAGCTGCAGCAATCACCAGGCAACTAAGGGTGCTGTGTAGGTTCAACCAAAGCAAGCAAGTCTGGCAGCCCGGAAGATCTGGACCGGACTGGGCTGAAATCTGGAATGGGTGACAATAACCAGACTGTCCATTGAAGCCACCAGGTCTGGCCACCAGGTGGCGAGAGGAAGGAGAGCACGAAACATGGGCACAACCATGACAGTAGGTACTTCAAATTTGCAAATTAATTGCCAATTCTACAAAAATGAGAAAATATATATTAAAAATAAAAATAATAATAAAACCATGTTGGACAAAAGAAGACCAAATAATATAAATTAATAATATAATTAAAAACGATACCACTATTTTGTCATTTGGAATTATAATGGACAATCTTACCAGAAAGTTCTTATTGGTATGTTCATGGAAACTTGGAATTAACCAACCAATCAGGGTGTAATGCCTAATTTGAAAAGGAACAAAAGGGGGGAACGGTTGTCTTTATCCATCATGAACAAAAAATGTATCTTAAATCTGTAAAATATCAAATGTACTTATAGATGGAATATAGCCCGTATCTGGGAGGATAAAATAAGTACGTGGAATGGCTTACATCCCACAATCTGCCACGAGAAAACAAACGAGTCACATAGAGGGGCTTTTTCGAACAGGGACACCCATCTCTAAGGGCACCCATCTCTGAGGACGTCCCGGCAAAGGGGCGGGGCATCCCGTATTATCGAAACAAGATGGCCGTCCATCTTTCGTTTTGATAATACGGTCGGGGACACCCAAATCTCAACATTTAGGTCAACCTAAGAGACGGTTGACCTAAATGTTGAGATGGTGGACCTTAGAGATGGACGACCTTGGGTTTTGCCGATAATGGAAACCGAGGACGCCCATCTCAAAAACGACCAAATGCAAGCCCTTTGGTCGTGGGAGGAGCCTGCATTCATAGTGCACTGGTTCTCCGACATGCCAGGACACCAACCGGGCACCCTAGGGGGCACTGCAGTGGACTTCACAAATTTCTCCCAGGTGCATAGCTCCCTTATCTTTGGTGCTAAGCCCCCCAAGCCCCCCAAGCCCCCCCAAAACCCACTCCCCACAACTGTACACCACTACCATAGTCCTAAGGGGTGAATGGGTGCACCTACATGTGGGTACAGTGGGTTTCGGGTGGGTTTTGGAGGGCTCACATTTACCACCACAAGTGTAACAGGTAGGGGGGGATGGGCCTGGGTCCGCCTGCCTGAAGTGCACTGCACCCACTAAAAACTGCTTCAGGTGTAACAGGAAGGGGGGGGATGGGCCTGGGTCCGCCTGCCTGAAGTGCACTGCACCCACTAAAAACTGCTCCAGGGACCTGCGTACTGCTGTGATGGAGCTGGGTATGACATTTGAGGCTGGCATAGAGGCTGGAAAAAATGTTTTGTAATTTATTTTGGGTGGGAGGGGGTTGGTGACCACTGGGGGAGTAAGGGGAGGTCATCCCCCATTCCCTCCGGTGGTCATCTGGTCAGTTCGGGCACCTTTTCGAGGCTTGGTCATGAAAAATAAGGGACCAAGTAAAGTCGGCCGAATGCTCGTGAGGGACACCCTTCTTTTTTCCATTATCGGCCGAGGATGCCCATACGTCCCCATCCCGCTTTCGGTACACTGCTGACACAACCCCGTGAACTTTGGTCATCCCTGCGACGGAAAGCAGTTGAGGACATCCAAAATCGGCTTTCGATTATGCCAATTTGGGCGACCCTGAGAGAAGGACGCCCATCTTCCGATTTGTGTCAGAAGATGGGCATCCTTCTCTTTCGATTATGCCACTGATACTGTTCCAAAGTGCATTGAGTGCAGCATCAAAAACAGAAGCAGGGAGAAGCATCCCCCAATCTGCCACAAGACAACAAGCAAGTCACATACAGTTCCAAAGTGCATAGTGCAGCATCAAAAACAGAAGCAGGGGGAAGCAATCTATCATGCAGTGCGACCTCATAGAGGAACATCAGAAGAAGCTCTCAGGTGTGAAATAACAATCTTATAATACAGTGTTACCTCACAAACAAACTCCCTACCAAAATATATAATATATCATGACATTTTTCCATGCATCACTGCTTGAACAATGGACAGCGTATGAAAATGTACAAAATTGTATAATGAATTGAAAAGACCTGGTTTCAAGCTATGAAATACAAGATGTAAAAGCTGACATTCCTTCAGTGCAGCGCGGCACCATGAGCGGACATCGTGAAATAATAAAATGTAGTACGACATTCTTTTATTGCAGCGCAACATCTAAGAAAGTATTATGTCAAGATGTGCCATACTGTGCAGCGTTTCAGAGGGGCATTGTGTGATATTATAAAATAAATAGGCTGTATACATAAACTGCGTGTATAAGTCATTTTTTAATTTAAAAAACCCTACGCGCCTCACTAATACATAAACATCACCGTCTCTGTAAAGTATAAATAAATGCCATACTACAGAGTTTTTAAGTGTCTTTCAAATATCGTCACTGTGACCAGTTGGCCAAACTGTGGCAAAATTGAAAAAAGCTTACCTTTAACGTGATCAATAGTCGCATAATCAGAAAAACACTGTCGGTACAAAAACCGCCAATAAGAAGAGCATGTGCAAATAGAAGCTTATATCGGGGAGATGATGTGGTGCATGTCTGATGTTATAGATTACATAGGTCCTTGCAGCTACATAGAGAATTTGTGAAAGTTATACAAGTCCTCTTTAGTTGGTTTAGGACAGAGCAAATCCTTATCAATGCTTACTTCTAACAGGGGGAAGCTGTCCCAGAGACGTGGTTAATGCAGGTTGATGTGTTAATTTATCTCAGCATATAAAAAAAAAACGGAAAAGGATATAGATAATATGAATTTGATACTGAGTGCTGTGTGTCAGGGTGTGGTGATGTATGTTAGTTTATGCATACAGTTGAACTTATTACATTCATATTGAAAAACATAAAATTAGTAGAACCTGAACAAGAAAAAACATGACTTGTTATTATGTAAGGTAACAGCATAAAATCAACACAGATATATGCACAATAGATGTCATTTCCAAAATAAATAGCTCACTGTGGCTCACACAAGGAGCAAATATAAAGAATATTCTAGCCCCCTCAGCTCTCCCTGCCATATTACCTATGACACCAGTATTTAGTGGACATAAGCCTTGTGGATCATGTTCTGTATGCTCATCCTCAATGACCATCTCATCCACGGACGGGAAAGGAATACCCCCTCAAACATTCTTCCAATTTATTTATTTATTTAGATTTTGCTCACATCTTTTTCAGTAGTAGCTCACGGTAAGTTACATTCAGGCACACTGGATATTTCTCTGTCCCAGGAGGGCTCACAATCTAAGTTTGTACCTGAGGCAATGGAGGGTTAAGTGACTTGCCCAAGATCACATGGAGCAGCGGTGGGATTTGAATGGGCCACCTCTGGATTGCAAGACTGGTGCTCTAACCACTAGGCCACTCCTCCACTCCACTGCACTACAGAGGATGCTGTTTATCTTATTCTCTACCCCTGTGAACTCATTTATGTAGGAAAAACCATTAGAAAAATCAAGATGAGAATCATCAAACACAGAAGTAACATCAGGAGACAGAATTTAACAGCACCCTTGGTATAACATTGTATCAACTGCTCCCATAGTTTTTCTGATCTTCGGTTTTTAGTTCTCAAATTGATTAGAGCATCATTGCGGGGAAGTGACATAGAGAGGCTTTTGTTACAACAAGAACAAAGATCCATTTTCAAATTAAATACAGTCTCCCCTGCTGGATTGAATGCAAATATTGATTTATCAGCTTTTTTTATAACATCTTCACCCAGAGAGCAAATATCATCATCCAAAGAGCATTACATACATAAATAATGAATATGATATCTGTAAACACAATTATTATATTAATCATGATCCAACTATGTAATTGACACTGTGGAAGGTTATCTGTAAATGAAATAAGCACCATTATTTTGTTAGTTTCATCTAGGGACATGAGCTGTTGAATGTTGGTTCCATACTAATTACCCCACAATTAGATTATGCTGTATGAATGTTTTGTTATATCATTTTCTATGCATGTTGATTTTATGATGTCATCTAATAGTAGGTCATGTTGATGTTTTATGATTGCACATGTATTAAGTAATTTCATTTTGAGTTTTTTTCTATGTTTTTATGATTTGAATATGATGATATCTACTGTACATATATCTGTGTTGATTTTATGCTGTTACCTTATATAATAACAAGTCATGTTTTTCTTGTTGAGGTTCTACTAATGTACTCATTTTATGTTTTTCAATATGAATGTAATAAGTTCTACTGTACGCATAAACTAACATACATCACCACACTCTGACACACAGCATTCGGTATCAAGTTCGTATTATCTATACCCGTTTTTTTTTTTTTTTCCTGCTATGCTGAGATAAATTAACACATCAACCTGCATTAACCACGTCTCCTTAGAGTCTGAAGTGGTCTCGGAGGACTAGAGAAGGGTGGATGTGGTCCCTCTTCACAAGAGTGTAAGTAAGGAGGAGGTTGGGACAGGGGCATAGCCATGGGTGGGCCTGGGTGGGCCTGGGCACACCCACTTTGGGCTCAGGCCCACCCAGCAACGGTGCACCCATAGACGCCAATAATAAAAGACAGCCCAAATCCACTTCAGCTTTCCCTCCCAGCCACCCGCCGGCACGCTGCAGGCCTTCTTTCCCCTCCCTCCCTCTCTCCCCTTCCATCTCCGTCGGGCAGCGCCAGCCTAACTCTACAGAAAAGCTGCACGGCACTGTGTCCATCAGCATGCTGCCGCTATGCTGCTGTCCTCCCTTGTCATCTTTTGGCACAGGTGTTAGTTCTGCAACGGATCCACGCGGCGCTAGGGCTGTCTGTACGCTGCTGCGACGTGCAACTGCTTCCTCTGCGCTGGCCCCGCCTCCTCAGAAAGAGTATTGGAGAAGGTGAGGTGGGGCCAGCACAGAGGAACCAATCGCACGTCGCAGCAGCGTACAGACAGCCCTAGCGCCGCGTGGATCCACTGCAGAACTAACACCTCTGCCAAAAGATGACAAGGGAGGGCAGCAGCGTAGCGGCAGCATGCTACGGACACAGTGCCATGCAGCTTTGCTGTAGAGTTAGGCTGGCGCTGCCTGACGGAGATGGAAGGGCAGAGAGGGAGGGGAAAGAAGGCCTGCAGCGTGCCGGCGGGTGGCTGGGAGGTGGAAGAGAAAAAAAGCCTGTAGCTTGCTGGTAGGTGGTGCCTGGGGGAAGGGATCAGCAGGTGGCGGGGTGGGGGGAGGGAAGAGAGGGAGGGGAAAAACATGCAGCATGCTGCCGGGTGGTTTGGGGGGGGGGGGTCGACGCAGTGGCGTAGCCAGACAGCCAATTTTGGGGAGAAGGGGGAGAGAGAAAATTTTGTGCCCACCCACTTTGTGCTCAGGCCCACCCAAAATTGGCTGTCTGGCTATGCCACTGTTTGATTGTATTAAAGAAGTTTTGATTCAAGAGTTCTGAGTCTTCATAGTGTTGTTCTATACTATGGTTTAACTGACAGTCTAGCTAAAGTGTATGAAACAGCAATTTTGCAAGAACTGTACAGTACTGCTGTTGCTGGCTTGGCTAACAGTTACCCCCAGTAAAATTAGCAATGAAAAATAAGTAACAGATGCTTATGTTTCTGACATTTTTTAATATATAGTGTTGGTATGATACTGACAGCAATCCTTGACCTTGGCAAGGATATATTCCTAAACTTATTGGAGGGGGAGTTGTCTTCAAAGAAAGAATATGCTACTTTGCATTAAATGTCTTTGGGGATGGAATATATTGCTGGTAGTTTTCAATATCAGCCAATCAAAGATATCATATCTTGTCACATTTCTCAAGAAATTCTACGGTAACACGCAAATCTTATTGTGCTCTGATCAACAGGGAAATCTACAGTGCAAACTAATGTGCTTTAAGTAGCTCTTTCATTTCTGAATCATAGAATTAGCAAGTCCAGTACTTTGGTGGAATATTATATTGTGAAATGGCAAAGCTCACAATGAAAAATAAAGTGCTAGCATTTTTCTTACTGTAATTATGCTATGTATATTCAGATTATATTTCACTAATCTTAGAAGGAAATGAATGTTTTAGCAGCTGATTAAAATATTGCTATTTTGTGAATATAATTAATATGTCACACAAACGTTTTTACCATGCAATATACATCAAAATTATTGACTGCCAAAATAAGATACTTTACAGGTAGGGTTCACAGCTGTTTGATTGAGGGAGGAAGAGACAGAAGGAAATGACCCAGTCACCATACAACAGCAACAGCTAATGGATGCATTTAGGGCCTTGGTTATTACATTCTGAAAGGGGTAGGAGAAGAAAAAAAAAGATAGGAGGAAAATAGAGAGTAGATGTCATGTAATGGGTGGGAGAAGAAAGACAGTGAGAGGAGATGCTGGGAAGAGGGCAGCAGCAGAAAATAAGACATTTGGGGTGAAGAGAGAAAGGGACTGCTGGTCAGCATTACAATGGAAGAAAAAGGGAAAGATGGCAAGAGATAAGGATAGTGGCTAACCAAGTTTTGGTTTCAGTTTATCTTCAGCACCAAAACTGGCCTGAAATTCATGTTCAACCTTGTTTTGGTTTTAGCCAAAAATATTAGTGCATTTTAGCTGGGACTGAAACTTTCTGCTGGGTCCCCTATCTCTCCCTGCCCCATCCTCCTGAACAATAAAAGCCATCCTCCCTCCCTCTTCCCCCCGAACAGAATGAATTCCCCTCCAGGAGCCAGTTGTAGACCCCCATAGGCCTACCATACATCCCCTGATGATCTAGTGACTAATCAGGGCAGGAACAATCCCCATTAGCTCCTGCCCATGTCCTCTTCACTGCCAAAATGGTTATTGCGATCTCTAGCAGCAATCTTGCAAGACTGCTGCCGAAGGTTTTAGCAGACATTATGAGATTGGAGCCAGCACAGACAGGAGTGACTGGAGATTGCTCCTGTCTTTACTAATCACTAGGCCACCAGAGGATGTACAGTTGGCCCATGGGGACTACGAGTGGGTCTAGAAAGAGGTCTGTTCTGTTTGAGGGGGAGAGGGAGGAAGTGGGGGCCTATTCTATGTGCAGAAGGGAGGGAGGGAGGGAGTGGAGCTCTCTTTGTGTGGGGGTTGAGCAGGGCTGGGCCCTAGCAACCAACTTCAGCTTTAGCTTTGGCTGAAACAAGTGAAAAGTTTCAGCCACAGATTTGGTTTTAGCAGAAATCAAAGAAACGGGTTTCCAGACTTATCTTCAAAAGAGAAGGGCGTCCATCTTTTGACACAAATCGGGAGATGAGCGTCCTTCTCCCAGGGTCGCCCAAATTGACATAATTGAAAGTCGATTTTGGGCATCCTCAACTGCTTTCCGTTGTGGGGACGACCAGAGTTCACGGGGTCATGTCGGAAGCATAGCGAAGGCGGGACTGGGGCATCCCTAACACATGGGCGTCCTCGACCAATAATGGAAAAAAGAAGGGCGTCCCTGACGAGCATTTGGGTGACTTTACTTGGTCCATTTTTTCTTACGACCAAGCCTCAAAAAGGTGCCCGAACTGACCAGATGGACACCGGAGGGAACCGGGGTGACCTCCCCTTACTCCCCCAGTGGTCACTAACCTCCTCCCACCCTAAAAAAAACTTTAAAAATATTTTTTGCCAGCCTGTATGCCAGCCTCAAATGTCATACCCAGCTCCCTGACAGCAGTATGCAGGTCCCTGAGGCAGTTTTAATGGTGCAGTGCACTTCAGGCAGGCGGACCCAGGCCCATCCCCCCCACCTGTTACACTTGTGGTGGTAAATGTGATCCCTTCAAAACCCACCAAAAACCCACTGTACCCATATGTAGGTGCCCTCCTTCACCCCTTGGGGCTATGGTAGTGTTGTACAGTTGTGGGTAGTGGGTTTTGGGAGGTTTGGGGGACTCAGCACCCAAAGTAAGGGAGCTATGCACCTGGGAGCAATTTCTGAAGTCCACTGCAGTGCCCCTTAAGGTGCCCAGTTGATGTCTTGGCATGTCAGGGGGACCAGTGCACTACGAATGCTGGCTCCTCCCATGACCAAATGGTTTGCATTTGGTCGTTTCTGAGATGGGTGTCCTTGGTTTCCATTACCGCCAAAAATTGGGGACGACTATCTCTAAGGACGACCATCTCTAAGGTCAACCTAAATTTCGCAATTTGGGCATCCCCGACCATATTATCGAAACAAAACATGGACGCCCATCTTGTTTTCATAATATGGGTTTCCCCGCCCCTTCGCCAGGACGTCCTGTGAGGACGTCCTCAGGAAAACTTGGGCACCCCTTTCGATTATGCCCCTCCACGTCATGGTCTAGGTGAAGAGAGATGTTGTCAGTGGGTGGGGGAAAGACAGAGAGAGAAAGATAAGGCTGGGCAAGAGGTGGGCAAAGAGATGAAAAATATACATATATACTTGATCTTGAATTTCCTTTCCATTTTCAGGCACAGACCATAGAGGTCTGCCCAGCGGGGTGCTGTGGAGCATCACAAGAGATAGCAGTGTGATCACTGAGCTCCTGCCGACTCCATTAAATATCCTGGATATTTATCCATATTTTGTGCAACTATTTATTTCAAATCACATTTACTGCTATATTATCATGGCATCAGGAAAATTGGGAAAGCATCAGAGAGCAGAGTCAAATTCACCCCCAAAAGATGGCAGACCTAAACCGGAGGACTCGACATCGGCATCCGCCACCATTTTGGAAGAGCTGTCTTCTCTTAAGGACATGCTTGCTGAAGCAAAAAAGGATATCAGCAACATAAAAGAGGACCTGTCCTCCATAAAAACTGACTTAACTCAATTTAAATCTAGAGTAACCAGCTTGGAAACTAAACAGGAAAGTCATGGAAGAAAACATAAATGCTCCCCAAAAGCAATTAGAACGTGATATGGAGGAAGCTAATAATTGATTGTGATGGAACAAAATCAAGCTACATGATCTCCTCAAATTTGCAGAAGGCTTTGATCTGATCCAGTTTCTAGAGAAAATGATACCTTCTTCACTTGGCCTACAATTTAATAATGATTTTGAATTAGAATGTGCTCACCATGTTCCTGTGCAGAGAGGCCCGCGTGACAACTTCCTGCATCCGATGGTAATGCATGTACTCCGCTACACAGAGGTTACTGAAATCTTACAAAGAGCAAGGATTAGGACTCCAATAAAATATTTGGGCAACGTGTTACAGTTCCTGCCGGACCTAAGCAAGAACACCCTGAAGCTGAGGAAGCAGCTTTTAGCCTTCAGACCGAATCTGAAAGAAATCAACGCTCGATATGGCCTATTCTTCCCGGCATGCATGAGAGTGACCTATAACAACTCCATGAGGGATTTTCACTCCCCAGAAGCTCTGGTCTCATTTCTTGAAGAAATTGTGCCTAGTCCGGTAGATGCTGTTTGATTGTTATATCCCGCATCAAGCAATTATCCATGCTTATTACGCTATGTTCCTGCAATTTAGTTCTGAGCTCTGACTTATTCATCTAGATATTTATGCTGCACATGAATTAGTAGTCTGCATGTTTTCTTTATTTTGAGCAGTTCTTCATGCATAATGTGCTGTGATCCTGCAGTTTAATTTATGCTCTATATTTTTTCATCCACACGTTTCCTTTCCCTTATGTCTCATAGCAATGATGTTATATGGTTTCACACTTGATTTAATATTGTCATAGTTCTCATAATACAAAAAAATTAAAACTGCTTAGTGCAAATCCAATTAGAAACTTATACCATATACAGTTGCTCTAAATCATAGAGATTTAATTGAGCATTTGAACACATAAATTATAATTAATAATAGCCTCATAAGCCCAGGGTACCTTTATATTAGGACTCCTCTGACTGGCTCTCATCATAGGCTAACCCACCAGCCCGAAACCGCAGAGAAAAACTCTCATATTAAAGTTTGTAAAAGACCCAAAAAAACAGCAAACTTTGTACTTATGTAAAAAAAAAAAATCACCACAGATGGAGAAGAAAAGAAGAGGACTTAGTAGTAGTAGTTGTTTAGTTCCACATTGGAAGTGGGCTGAATGATTATTGCATCATGGATTGATGTAGTTGGAAGTAAGTAAGTTGGAAGTACTAGGAACTCTTCAGTGGCAATTTGTTTTTCAAAATTTTAGTTTGACTAAAAGCAAAATGGATTGAATTGTAGGGCAATAAAGTTGTTGGGATAAAAATGTTAACAATACTTGCATCCCTTGTAGTTTCAGGTACTTTTACTTTTTTACACAAAAAGTATTATAATTGCCAATAACCTTTTTTTAAAACTTTCACTTAAGTAGATATTTTTAATATGTTCTTCACTGTATTTTTACTTTTACTTAAGTACATTAATTCGTACTTTGGTTAAGTACTTTGTCCTAGTACTTTGAACTACACTGACAAGAATGTCATTTGCATGTTTATGAACTCCACATATTAAGGTATATTATCAAATGAATTAGGGGCAAATAAAGGTAAAACTATTTTAATAGTATAAATAAAAGTGACTATGTCTAAATATCTGACACCAACTTGTTTGCCTTTAAGATTTAGTGGATTGAAATTCCATGTGCAAAGGGGAAAAGGATAGTGATAGGAGTGTACTACCGTCCGCCTGGCCAGGACGAACAGACGGATGCGGAAATGTTAAAGGAAATCAGGGACGCAAACAAACTGGGCAACACAATAATAATGGGGGATTTCAATTACCCGCATATAGACTGAGTTAATGTAACATCTGTACACGCAAGGGACATAAGATTTCTTGATGAAATCAAGGACAGCTTCATGGAACAGCTAGTTCAGGAGCCGACAAGAGAAGGAAAAATACTAGACTTAGTCCTTAGTGGTGCTCATGATCTAGTGCAGGGGGTAACGATACGAGGGCCGCTTGATAACAGTGATCATAATATGATCGGTTTTGATATTGGCATTGAAGGAAGTGAACTAGGAAATCAAGTACGCTAGCGTTTAACTATAGAAAAGGTGATTACGACAAAATGAGAAAAATGGTGAAAAAAAGACTGAAAGGAGCAGCTCGCAGAGTAAAAAACTTGCATCAGGCGTGGATGCTGTTTAAAAACACCATCCTGGAGGTTCAGGACAAATATATTCCACGTATTAGAAAAAAGGGAAAAAAGACTAAACGTCAGCCGGCGTGGCTAAACAGTAAGATAAAGGAAATCATTAGAGCCAAAAAACAATCCTTCAGAAAGTGGAGAAGAGAACCAACTGAAAGTAACAGGATAGATCATAAGGAATGGCAAGCCAAATGCAAAGCGGAGATAAGGAGGGCAAAAAAGGACTTTGAGAAGAAATTAGCGTTGGAAGCAAAAATACATAGTAAAATTTTTTTTAGATACATTAAAAGCAGGAAACCGGCCAAAGAGTCGGTTGGGCCGCTGGACGAAAATGGTGTTAAAGGGGCGATCAAGGAGGACAAAGCCGTAGCGGAGAAATTAAATGAATTCTTTGCTTCGGTCTTCACCGAGGAGGATTTGGGGGGGACACCGGTGCCGGAAAGAATATTTGAAGCGGGGGAGTCGGAGAAACTAAACAAATTCTCTGTAACCTTGGAGGATGTAATGGGTCAGTTCAGCAAGCTGAAGAGTAGTAAATCACCGGGACCTGATGGTATTCATCCCAGAGTATTAATAGAACTAAAAAATGAACTTGCGGAGCTACTGTTAGAAATATGCAATCTGTCCCTAAAATCGAGTGTAGTACCGGAAGACTGGAGGGTAGCCAATGTTACTCCGATTTTTAAGAAGAGTTCCAGAGGAGATCCGGGAAATTATAGACCGGTGAGTCTGACGTCGGTGCCGGGCAAGATGGTGGAGGCTATTATTAAGAATAAAATTGCAGAGCATATACAAAAACATGGACTGATGAGACAAAGTCAGCACGGATTTAGTGAAGGGAAGTCTTGCCTCACCAATCTAATGCATTTTTTTGAGGGGGTAAGCAAACATGTGGACAATGGGGAGCCGGTTGATATTGTATATCTGGATTTTCAGAAGGCGTTTGACAAAGTGCCGCACGAAAGACTCCTGAAGAAATTGCAGAGTCATGGAATCGGAGGTACGGTATTATTATGGATTAAGAACTGGTTGAAAGATAGGAAGCAGAGAGTAGGATTGCGTGGCCAGTATTCTCAGTGGAGGAGGGTAGTTAGTGGGGTCCCGCAGGGGTCTGTGCTGGGTCCGTTGCTTTTTAATGTATTTATAAATGACCTAGAGATGGGAATAACTAGTGAGGTAATTAAATTCGCCGATGACACAAAATTATTCAGGGTCGTCAAGTCGCAGGAGGAATGTGAACGATTACAGGAGGACCTTGCGAGACTGGGAGAATGGGCGTGCAAGTGGCAGATGAAGTTCAATGTTGACAAGTGCAAAGTGATGCATGTGGGTAAGAGGAACCCGAATTATAGCTACGTCTTGCAAGGTTCCGCGTTAGGAGTTACGGATCAAGAAAGGGATCTGGGTGTCGTCGTCGATGATACGCTGAAACCTTCTGCTCAGTGTGCTGCTGCGGCTAGGAAAGCGAATAGAATGTTGGGTGTTATTAGGAAGGGTATGGAGTCCAGGTGTGCGGATGTTATAATACCGTTGTATCGCTCCATGGTGCGACCGCACCTGGAGTATTGTGTTCAGTACTGGTCTCCGTATCTCAAAAAAGATATACTGTAGTAGAATTGGAAAAGGTACAGCGAAGGGCGACGAAAATGATAGTGGGGATGGGACGACTTTCCTATGAAGAGAGGCTGAGAAGGCTAGGGCTTTTCAGCTTGGAGAAGAGACGGCTGAGGGGAGATATGATAGAAGTGTATAAAATAATGAGTGGAATGGATCGGGTGGATGTGAAGCGACTGTTCACGCTATCCAAAAATACTAGGACTAGAGGGCATGAGTTGAAGCTACAGTGTGGTAAATTTAAAACGAATCGGAGAAAATTTTTCTTCACCCAACGTGTAATTAGACTCTGGAATTCGTTTCCGGAGAACGTGGTACGGGCGGTTAGCTTGACGGAGTTTAAAAAGGGGTTAGATAGATTCCTACTACTACTACTACTACTATTTAGCATTTCTATAGCGCTACAAGGCATACGCAGCGCTGTACAAACATAGAAGAAAGACAGTCCCTGCTCAAAGAGCTTACAATCTAATAGACAAAAAATAAATAAAGTAAGCAAATCAAATCAATTAATGTGAACGGGAAGGAAGAGAGGAGGGTAGGTGGAGGCGAGTGGTTACAAGTGGTTACGAGTCAAAAGCAATGTTAAAGAGGTGGGTTTTCAGTCTAGATTTAAAGGTGGCCAAGGATGGGGCAAGACGTAGGGGCTCAGGAAGTTTATTCCAGGCGTAGGGTGCAGCGAGATAGAAGGCGCGAAGTCTGGAGTTGGCAGTAGTGGAGAAGGGAACAGATAAGAAGGATTTATCCATGGAGCGGAGTGCACGGGAAGGGGTGTAGGGAAGGACGAGTGTGGAGAGATACTGGGGAGCAGCATAGTGAATACATTTATAGGTTAGTAGAAGAAGTTTGAACAGGATGCGAAAACGGATAGGGAGCCAGTGAAGGGTCTTGAGGAGAGGGGTAGTATGAGTAAAGCGACCCTGGCGGAAGATGAGACGGGCAGCAGAGTTTTGAACCGACTGGAGAGGGGAGAGGTGACTAAGTGGGAGGCCAGCAAGAAGCAGATTGCAGTAGTCTAAACGAGAGGTGACAAGGGTGTGGATGAGGGTTTTGGTAGAGTGCTCGGAAAGAAAGGGGCGGATTTTACGGATGTTGTAAAGAAAGAAACGACAGGTCTTGGCGGTCTGCTGGATATGAGCAGAGAAGGAGAGAGAAGAGTCAAAGATGACCCCAAGGTTTCGAGCTGAGGAGACAGGGAGAATGAGAGAGCCATCAACAGAAATAGAAAACGGGGGGAGCGGGGAGGTGGGTTTGGGGGGGAAAATGAGAAGCTCGGTTTTGGTCATATTTAATTTCAGGTGGCGTTGAGACATCCAGGCAGCAATGTCAGACAAGCACGCTGAAACTTTGGTTTGGATGCAAGGTGAGATATCAGGGGTAGAAAGGTAGATTTGGGAGTCATCAGCATAGAGGTGGTAGGAAAAGCCATGGGATGAGATTAATGAACCAAGGGAAGAAGTGTAGATAGAAAAGAGGAGGGGACCAAGAACAGAACCCTGAGGTACACCGACAGGCAGAGGGATAGAAGTAGAAGAGGATCCACCAGAGTGAACACTAAAGGTGCGGAGGGAGAGGTAGGAAGAGAACCAGGAAAGGACAGAGCCCTGGAATCCAAGTGAGGACAGGGTATCGAGAAGTATGCTGTGATCGACAGTGTCAAAAGCAGCGGAAAGATCAAGAAGAATGAGGATGGAATATTGACCGCTATTAAATGGACTTGGAAAAATTCCGCATTTTTAGGTATAACTTGTCTGGAATGTTTTTACGTTTGGGGAGCGTGCCAGGTGCCCTTGACCTGGATTGGCCACTGTCGGTGACAGGATGCTGGGCTAGATGGACCTTTGGTCTTTCCCAGTATGGCACTACTTATGTACTTATGTAAATTGCATGTCAACCCCCTACTAGTTAGGACTAATAGAGAAAAAGATTATCTTCAAGATTATATTACATCCTGTCATCTCATTCTTAGAGGCTGAAGTCTCACCAAAGCAAATTTCCAGCTAACAGTGGTAAGAAATGAATCAAGAACTAACTGTTATAATTACATAATCAAAATGATTGAGGTAGAAAGTACATATAAAAAGATTAAGCAGATGAGTATCATTGTGCTACACAAAGATCGATGCTGAACATTTTAATCTTTATATATTTGATACTACAATGTCATATCTATTTGGCATTGACTGAATGACAATGACTCACAATGAATTACATAAAATGTCAGCAGATGTTATCACATAATATAAAGCAAAGGTTCCTAATCATTTGGCTGGCAGGGTAAGAGAAGTAACCATATTGCACTGAATACACTACACTGATCTGCTTGTTTTGGTTTAGGCAGTATATCAAATATTCAATAAACAATAACTTCCAAGGAGACAGTTGAGATCAGAGATAGCAATGTGATTATCTTTAGAGAGAGTACATTATGCAGATACTAGATTGGCTGCATTTTCTGTGGTCAGTCTATTACTGTGGAATGCCTTGCCACGATCTCTGCGTTTATGTAAGAATATAGAGCAGTTTAAGAGGTTATTAAACACTCATCTATTCAGCATTTTTTAAAAATGTCTGATGAGTATAGCATTATGTTCAGTTAATGTTATATTTGAAGGCAGACTACTGTAGTAGTATGGAGATGGGTTGGTGTTGCTATGGTATCAGTAATATAAGAGTATGTCTGATCTAATATTTTGGAGGAATAGTTAAGCAGCAATATAGTGAATTGTTTTATGTTGGTGATGATATGTGAATGATGTGATGTTGATTATATTATGTATGTTTTATGCTTGTAACCTGCCTAGATTGTAGGCTGGCTAGACATTTTAAAAATAAATAAATAAACTCACATAGCTTAAAATCTTATGTACTAAGCATTTTCTCTGCATACACAAACCCCCCAGATTCTATAAAAGTTGCCCAAATTTGGGTGCCCAAAATTGGACATGGATCCCAGATCAGTGTCCAAAATAGTTAATGGGCTCCAATGATTTAATTATTGGAACTAACAAGCAATTAGTTGGCACTAATTTTAATTTGGGTGCCGATCTTGCTAAGCACTATTCTGTAACAATGGGTGCCTACATAAGTACATAAGTATTGCCATACTGGGACAAACCAAAGGTCCATCAAGCCCAGCATCCTGTTTTCAACAGTGGCCAATCCAGGTCACAAATACCTGGCAAGATCCCAAAAAAGTACAAATCATTTTATGCTGCTTATCCCAGTAGCCATTACTGTTAACAGGGCCCATGTTAACAGCACATGCTAAAACGTGTGCTAATTGCTTAGTGTAGTTAGGTAACACAGGATGGATACCTGCTCATTTATTTATTTATTTATTGATGTTATTTATTGGGATCTATTTAATGCCTTTTTGAAGAAATTCACCTGAGGTAGTGCACACAGGAGTGAGCCAGACATGCAATAGTCACCAGCACTACTAAGAAAATATTCTACATGATGTGGAAACTCAAATGAATAAAAAACTATCTTCCACAAAATGTTTTCCGCACCATCGTCCAAACCATGGTCCTAGTCCATGCAGACTACTGCAACGGAGTTTACGCAGGATATAAAGAACAAACGCTAAAGAAACTAAAAACAATGCACAACACAGCAGCAAGACTTATATATGGAAAAAACAAATTTGAAAGTGCAAGACCTCTACTCCAAAAACTTCACTGGCTACCTATCAAGGCACGCATATCCTTCAAGATCTGCATACCAGCCTACAGAATAATCCGGCCTTGCACTGGCTTATATAACAAACCTACCAATACTACCACAATGCAACACAAACAAGAACGCAAGATCCTACCTCACACTCCACTTCCCTATATGCCAAAGCCTAAAATGCAAAACCTCATACGCAACAAGTTTCGCCTACATATGAACTAAAAGCTGGAACTCCCTCCCAAGAGACCTAAAATATGAGAACAACTACCTACAATTCAGGAAACACCTGAAAGCCCACTTATACAAAACACCCTACCCTCCTGACGATCCCACAACCACGCAACCACTCGGACAACACCCCCACAATTATGAACCTCAAAATGAACAAAAACAGGAACAGAAAAAAGAAAGAAGACATGAAACTGGTCCTGACACAATCACACTGCAAGACTCAGAACACTTGATACCCCAAAGAAAATACACTTCATCCCTTCCTTCTATGCCTTAGAACCCACTAATTGCTATTCTCTTTAATATCTATAAGGCACATTGAACCTATCACTAGGAAGAAAAATGTGGGGTACAAATGCAATAAATAAATAATTATAATAGTAAAAGTTATCCAAATAACAGTACACGTTATGGTACAGTATACTACTTACAATGCCTGCTGCTTCTCTCACACTCAAACTGCTCGGAGGTTGATTTGATTACCTGCTGCAGAAACTATCACAGTTCCGCCTCTCCTCTGGGTCATCAAATGCTTCACTAAGGGCCTATAGTTTGCATGCACACCTGAACTTGCATTTGTGCAGACACATAAAGACAGACATATGTTTAGCAATAGATTCTCTTGTTTGTGCAAAATGCCCCTAAAATTTCTAAAACTTTAAAAAACAAAAAACCCTATTGAAAAGTCCAGTTTGAAGCTGTATTTAGGCAAAAGCAGATCATTTTCAAAACTGAATCCAGAACAAAAGGAATGCAGAGGACTAAAGCCAATCAGCAGTGTCAATCACTTAGAGGGAAACAAAGTTTAAATGTCATGATTTAATCAATTTTATAACACAAAAATACTTGTCTGATAAAATTAACAGTAAAACAAAGTCTAGAATATACACAGGGTATATTCATTTAACTACAGATTGCTAATCTTTACTATTGTAAGACCTCCATGAAAAAACATCATTTTTGAATACTAGCCTTGGCTTTCCCAGAAGAATAGTTGAAGGAGTCAGTTCCTACACTGTGGTAAGGTTTTAAAGCTACCTCATTGTAATTGCCAAAATTAATGCACAGTGACTGCAAAACCTCCATTTTAACTATTGTAGGGATCCCATACAGTTAACAGAAAATATTTTATTACTGTGCACTAACTGCACAGCAAGAAATGTGATATATTTATCAACTCCTCATGAGATAGCATTAAATAAGCTGTGTTATCTGCCATGCTAATAGTTAATGAGGGGTGACTACTTTAGGTTGGTTTTTTTTCAACTTTATTCAGCTTTTCCAAAATACAGAATTAACTCCAATTTCTACCACCCCCCTCTCTGCCCATCTCCTCATCAAGACCTCCCCCTTAGATCCAGCCCCCTCCCAGGACTCTTGTTCGTAGAAAACATGGCACAAGGTCCCACACTTTTCTCACTGACTGCACTCTACCTTTGAGTCTGGCTGTCAACATTTCTATCAATCACATAAGTACATAAGTAATGCCACACTGGGAAAAGACCAAGGGTCCATCGAGCCCAGTATCCTGTCCATGACAGCGGCCAATCCAGGCCAAGGGCACCTGGCAAGCTTCCCAAACGTACATTCTATACATGTTATTCCTGGAATTGTGGATTTTTCCCAAGTCCATTTAGTAGTGGTTTATGGACTTGTTCTTTAGGAAACCGTCTAACCCCTTTTTAAACTCTGCCAAGCTAACTGCCTTCACCACGTTCTCCAGCAACGAATTCCAGAGTTTAATTATGCGTTGGGTGAAGAAACATTTTCTCCGATTTGTTTTAAATTTACTACACTGTAGTTTCATCGCATGCCCCCTAGTCCTAGTATTTTTGGAAACTGTGAACAGACGCTTCACATCCACCTGTTCCACTCCACTCATTATTTTATATACCTCTATCATGTCTCCCCTCAGCCGTCTCTTCTCCAAGCTGAAAAGCCCTAGCCTCCTTAGTCTTTCTTAGTCTTACTTCAGTTAGCCATTCCTGGACCTGAAGGGCCCTCCTCTTCTGCCACCTTGCAATAGCTCTTCTCCACCCCCATTAATATATTTATCAATTCCATTGCATCTGGGTGGCCCAGCTTCCCTGGTGTAAAGGCAGGCACACGTATCCCTGTAATATCCCCAGTACTTATTCATCTCCCAAACTCCTGAATCTCCTACATCCATAAAGAACAAGTAAGAGCTCCCATCACCTCGGACCCTATGTAAGGCAATGTTCCCACACATTCTATGCCCTCTTCCTCATTAGCAGTTTAATGTGTGAGTTACTGCATGCTATTTATTAAGGCATTGAGGTAAATGTTTGCCTTCAATACTTCCTGCATTAAACAGGTATTGTGATTGAACAAGCTATGTCAATCTCCCAAATACCAATGCAGCTTTCCTTTCAATGATAACTAGAGATGGTGAGTACTAATGAAGAGTAAATGACAAGGGCAAAGTTTAGAATTAGGAAGGGGAATAAAAGCTGCTCAGTAACATCAAAATATGAAAAACACATGGTTTATGTTCGCTGCCAGACTGTTCTTTGAATAGAGTTCTTAGAGTTCAGTTACAGTGAAAGAAGGCAAACATGGAAATTTAGGAAGAGCTGTGATGTGAGGGCATGTAAAAATCAATTTTTTTTCTATGTACTTTTGCAATCCCACTTTGGGTATTTCTATTGGAATGTTTTGGAACAAGTAGAGACATTTTGAATACTATCATTTTTATGGTTGCTATCCATCGTCTCCATGATGTGTGAAGCTTAGACCAACAAGCTAGAGTCCCAATTCAGTTTATCTAGTAAGGTACCAAAATTTACTTGAAGTTGTAAAGCCAAATTTAATACTGAAATGGCTTTGGGCAGAATCTCAGGCCACTTCTTGTCACCTCCTTTCCCTGATCTGATTATTTTCCCTCTGGCAGTTATGTTTAAAAATGAGTCAGGGAAGTTATCCTGAAGGGGATTTAATGATTTACTACTCACAGATGCCTTTGCATATAATATGCATCTTTGGGATCACACACGGCAACTGGTCAGGAGATGCAGAGCAAAGTTGATAACGAATCAGCCTTTTACATTCTCCCAGATCACCCAATAAACCACCATCTTCACTTTTCAATTTTAAGGTCAGCTCTATTTTGTTAAGTGTATACATATAGGCTATTCCATATCATGTGCTTATTTCAAATACTTTAGCACATTTCTTCACTGGGTGGCTGAGCTGCAGAAAAATAGCTCACAGTGGCTTGGGCAATAAGAAAGGGGGCAATGAGCATAGGGCCGGGAGCATTACAGGTCAACAATATCAACCATATAACATTTGAATATGATGCACATACATGTCATAATAGCATAACTAAAGTAAAATGACCAAAAGTTGGAACAATGAGTTAAACTTGGAAATAGGTAAATAAAATACTAATAATAGCAGTAATGTAGAGTCAACAGAATAAAAATGATATTCCATAAAAGACAGTATGGTAGAACATTTATTTAAAACAATAAGGAAATTGAACATTCTACAAGAAATCAAGGATCAAAACAGGAATGGAAGTCACCATAAACCAATCAAAAAAGTAACCAAAAAGTATATGCAGAAAAAAGCTTTTATTCTTCAAATGCAGTAACAGTGAACCATATGTTCTTCAATTGCAGGTGATACACAACATAGGCCATGTTTCAGTGTGCAGGCCTTCGTCAGAGATCCTGTAGAACATTAACCAGCTCATAATCGAAAGTGATCGCCAACCATTTGCCATTTCCCGACACAAATTGGGAGATGGCCGGCGATCTCGGAAAAGCGGCCAAATCGGTATAATTGAAAGCTGCTTTTTTTGACAGCATCGCTGCTTTCCCATCGCCTCGCCGGCAAAAGTTCAAAGGGGCGTCTCGGCGGTGAAGCGAAGGCGGGACATGGGCGGGTATGGGCGTGGCTACCAGATAGCCGGCTTTCGTCGATAATGGAAAAAAATATGGCGTTAAGCAGTATTTCGCTGGGTTTACTTGGTCCTTTTATTTTCACGACCAAGCCTCAAAAAGGTGCCCAAACTGACCATATGACCACTGGAAGGAAGCGGAGATGACCTCCCTGTACTCCCCCAGTGGTCACTAACCCCCTCCCACCCAAAACCCCCCACTTTAAACACTTTTTTTCCAGTCTGTATGCCAGCTTCAAATGCCATACCCACCTCCATGACAGCAGAATGTGTTCTGTCCTCCGACAGCCTTTTCCTGCTTGTGATGTGGCTCTCGGGTGAGTGTGACACCTTTTCTGTTATTTGCACTGCAGAGTCACATCAGCAATGCATTGTGGTGGGTGTAGGTATTGGTAGTTGGTAGGCTCTACTCCCCTGGTGCTTTCCCCCTGCTTACTGGGTCACAGTGTGCCCTGTTTTGTTTCCTGGTGTAGTCCATGCGGTAGTGGCCATTTTTGTAAGCCAGTTTTAGTTTCCTTTCCTGTGTTACCCACGTTAGAGAACGTAGTTCTTACCTTGAATGGTGCTGAAAGAGGGCATTGTACACCATTGTGCCAGCTCTGACCTACTGCTTATCTTAGTACCAGGGGACTCTTTGCCAGTGGGGCACAACCTCTGATCTGCAGTTAACTGTGAGTAAATGTGCTTATTCAAATAAAGGACTTTTTCAAAGAGATTAGTCTTCAGGTGTCAACTGGTGTGCCAAAGTTATACAGCAGCAATAAGTCCTAGAGGCTGTATGCAGGTCCCTGGAGCAGTTTTAGTGGGTGCAGAACATTTGTGGGTAGTGGGTTTTGGGGGGGGGGGGGTTGGGGGCTCAGCTCCCAAAATAAGGGAGCTATGCACGTGGGAGCTTTTCTGAAGTCCACCGCAGTGACCCCTAGGGAGCCCGGTTGGTGTCCTGGCATGTCAGGGGGGCCAGTGCACTAAAAATGCTGGCTCCTCCCACGGCCAAATGCCTTGGATTTGGCCGGGGTTTGAGATGGCCGACATAACTTTCCATTATCGCTAAAAAATGACGCCGGCCATCTCAAACCCCGGGCAAATCCAAGGCATTTGGCTGGCCGGAACCGTATTATCGAAACAAAAGATGGCCGGCCATCTTTTTCGAAAATACGGGTCTGGCCAGCTGTTTGCGGCACCGGCAAAATACATCGCCGGCCATGTATTTCGCCGGTGCCGTTCGATTATTCCCCTCTATGTCAAATAAATCCAACAAGCGCAACTATGCAGCAAATGTAGCAATCATGAGGATACAACAGTCTGCCAAGCTTTGATTGAGATATCAACGTCCAAACTGACAAAGCAGCCACAACCTTTGGTCACTTTTTTGATTGGTTTATGGTGACTTCCACTCCTGTTTTTGATCCCAGAACATATATATTTAACTTATTTGCATCCAGTCCATGGTCTCCACCATACAGAAAGGGAACCCAACCAGAGGTACATCTAAACCCAGGTGTGCCAAACAGCATGTTAGGGTTCTCTGCCTCTCCCCCATGCTTATCACTGATGGTTATGGGGACATCCTTTCCACAATCATAGAGTCCAATTGTCTATCAACATGTCTATTAGCTTGGGTACTCTCACAATAAGTCTGAGGCAAGTTATTCTGCAACCTAACCCAGGTAACCATCCTCCATCACCATCAAACTGCTAACAGTTACTTGGGCATTGAGAGGTTAAATCAGGTGCAACTCAAAGATGTCTTACAAATTGTGGTTAAGAAATCATTTAATCATTTACTTATGTCAGCCAGGTAGATGCAGTCCTTCAAGTTAAGTCTGGCACAACTTTATCCCTCATTGATGCATGGTCTGCACCCCTACTAATTGAGTTTCCCACACACCGACCTACCTGTTCACCTTCTTCTCCCCACAACTCCAAATCTTTTCCTGGATGCAATGGCAACAATGGACAATCCTCCCTCTCTAATCTCCACTGCAAGTAGTTTGGCCGGCTTCCTCAGACCCCATGTTTTCTGGAGGTCTTTCACAGGCGTAGACATCTTATGAGACCCTCATTACTTGTGCTTTGTTTAACTTTTTATCCTCTGTGTGACTGTTCCTGGCTGGTTAAATCTTGTTGAATATTAGGTAGTATATGTATTGAACCATCACCATATGTGGCATTAGATATTTTACCCTGCAGGCACTGAATGGACACCAAGGATGCCGCAGGGATCTCAGAGACACTACGTACTTGTTCTATGGGGGCAGGGCATGATGGTATGGGCTGTTTTCAGCTTCATGGGCACCTTTGGTTGCATTTCTTTATTTCTATGTTTCACATTGTAACATTTTGAGACATTGTCATTCATGTGCTATACTTTTTTGATGGGCTTTTTGACATCTTGGTCTGGCGATGTCAATTTTACAGTATGCTTATACTGTGACATATTTTACAAATGGAGTACATCCCTGCATTTGTAAAATATGTCACAGGCTGTAGACATTTTGGCAAAAAAAAAAAAAATCTATATTCACATTTCCACAGCTTTTCTAAAATAGCACTGCATGTGTATGGAATCGTTGTCTTATGTACCTTTATGTAATTGATTGCTTCTAATTGACTGGTTTTATGTTTGTTATTAAAGCTGCAGCGAAGTTGTACCACTGTCTCAGGTATCATATGTTTCTTGTGCAGGCCAGTGCCCTACGCCCACTGTAGGAGGTGCACAGGTTTGGTGAGGGGTCCGGGATGGTTATGGGGATGTGGTGAATGATAGCATAGCTGCCTATGTTACACAGTAGTGCCAGTTCCTGCCCACATTTTATAAAACAATGTTTCTCTGTCTTTTAAGTAACAAGTACTATGAACTTCTTTAAATGTGCAGAAGTACAACAGTAGGAAGACAAAAAAATGTTGCACATGCCAAGATAGGCCAAATGTTTTACCATAGTTTTGAGAAAGGAAGATGTGAGAAACAGAAAGTAAGAAGGCAAAGAGACAAAATAGGAGAATAAGAGATACAGGGAAGGAGGGCAAAATAGAGGAAAGATGGTAACCCTAATTGGGAGGAGGATTCTTAGAAGGAGGGGTGATTGTGGTTGGTCCTTTTCTAAGATGGCTATATGAAAATGACTGCTGTTGTTATAGAGGGCGAAGGGAATATTTAGACCTATAGCCCCTCTAGGATCTACTACCCTGCAGTTTGCTGCAGCTATAGTAAGTCCAGTCATTCCAAGCATTTAACTTCAGGGACACAACACAAATACAAGGATGGGGCACCCACATTTCTTGTGAGAATACTGCCAACTTTGATGCTTTCCTCCCCCCTGCCAAATCATTAACTGAATAAGAAAAGTGGAAAAGTCAGATGCACTCCCCTTCCCCCCCCCCCCCCCCCCCCCCCGAGAATCTTCCATTACATAGTTTGGTGTATCCAGTTCCTGCTGTATCTACAGATGGCAAGATAAGTGTTTCTGAGTGTGTTTTGTGTATGTGTATGTGTGTGTGTGGGGTCTCTTTGATATTGGATATTATGCTCCGAACACATGCTGAGAATCAGGTTGGAAGAAGTCCAGCAAGTTAAGTGGACATTATGCAGACTGTTTAACTGTTAATGAAGCACGTTTGAGTCATTTAGTGGAACTGTTCTTGTTGAATGTATACATATTCATTGCCAACAACTGGTATAAATTGAAATGACTTTGGAGTGGGTTTTTTTCTGACTAGTGTTGGCAAATGATCAGCTCTGGAAGGCGAGCCTTTGAGCTACACACAAGTGATCTGATGCCTTTTTTCTCCACAAACGTGGTTTGTTTCTAGTAATTGGCATCATTTGTATTCTATGAGGTTCATTTTCAAAACAAAAAAAAGTCCAAAAAAATGGCATAACCGGCAGGTAAGTATTTCTCACAGAAAAATGTCTAAAGCACATAATCAAACAACAACAACAACAAAAAATGTACAAGTCCTATAGTTGCTGAAAAGAAACTTTCCTGGAGGGGGCATTATGTTGATGTGACATGGGCAGTGTTACTTGATGAACATTTTTTGGCAATAAGGGATAACAAAACATTTATATTTCTTTTTTTTAACTGATGACTGATGTATTCTTATGTTTTAATTGATAACTGATGTAATTCCTCATGTTATCTCCTTAAACCACCTCAAAACTCTTGTTGGGACTTGTGCGGTCTACACATCTTGGATTTGATTGGAAAATGACTTCCTGAGATGAAAGAAAAACATCCTGAATTAGACCTGCTTTAAAAGAATTTAGGATAAGGCTAAACCTGTCTTTGAACCCCTGTGTGATTTTGCTGAGTTGAAGTGTGGTCATTTCTGAGAAATAGTGGAAAGTTGCTGAGTGCTTTGTTACTTTTATGTGTTTGCTCCAGTCTGAACCTTTTGACCCTTACATTTCCTGCCTTTCCTCCTCTGTGTCTCACCTCAACTCCTTGCCCATACCTGCTAATCCCCCTGCAAACCCATCCCTTCCTGTGTATTTCAACCCCTTCTCTCACCAAACCCTCACTGTCCCCAAATCCCCACACCTTCCATTTTACCTCCCTACCCACTTGACCTCTCTCTCTCATTGTTCCTCTGTTTGTCCACTCCCAGTTTATCGCTGTGCTCTGTGCTACAGCTCTGTGTGTGTGTGTGACCACTGATTGCTGGTGGTGGAAGAATAAGTGCTTAGTTCTGCAGCCATGTATGTTAGGACTGTGTGTTGATGGTGGGAGAGTGAGTGTTTTAGGCAGCTGGTGTTTGTCTCATGACTGTGTGCTGGTGCTGGGTTTCAAGAGATGTAGTACATGGAGGTGTGCACAGTGATGTTTCTGGGGTCAGTAGGTTGCACCTGTGTTGGTGGGACATCTGCACATCAATCACTGATGCGCTGAATGCTTTGGTGGGTCACACCTTCCTGGAGGTGGATGAGAGTTTGGAAGGGAGACCCTGGAGGAGATATCACTATCAGAGAGTCTTCAGACCCTGTACCAACATCCTGGACCTCAATGACCAGGAATGCTTTACTAGATTCATTCAGACCAATTTTCAGTAAAGGTAAGTGTACTATTTATTTGTGTGTAGCATCTCTGAAACTTTCCCCCCACCACCACCCTCTCTCCCAAAGCACACCCCATCCCTCCCCATCACACAAACCCCTCCCTCCACCCATCCCTTCCCCTGCACACAACCCCCTCTCCCACCCCCATCCCCACCCCACCCACACACCGATTACCTTTCCCCAGCATATAAACCCTTCCCCCTGCACACACATACACCCTACCTTCGCTTCTCAGCAAACATCACCACAGTATGGCAATTAGGCGGCTCACGGCCATACCTCATCCTCCCGCCTCCCCATCCCTTCTGGGAGCCATCTCTCCCACCCCATCCCCAAGCTGCTGATGATAGCCTGGTCCTTGCAGGAGCAGAATTTGTGTTAGAGTCCTCCCCTATGGGAGTCTCACTGTCTTCACAGTTATCAGTACATTCTGCTGCTCCCTGGAAATCTGGTCACCTGATTGTCTGGGTGGATGACTGCTGCTGGGCCCAGCACCTAGCAAAAGAGTATGTGCTGCCTCTGATGCACCTGACCTCACAGTTGTGCTGTGGATCCCATCCTTGGACGTTTGGATGGTGGTTGCAGCTCTGAAGCTGATGAAGATCTGTGAAACTTGGCTGTGTGGTGAGGCCACTGGTGCCACTTGCGGCTGGTGTGGAAGGTGTTCCTGCAGGACTAGTGGCTTCATTGGTTCCAGTTTGAAGCTCAAGCACTTGTTTTGTGGGCAGTGTGCTCACCAAGGCTGCCATGTAGTCCTGGAGATCACACCAAATCCTCAGAAGCTGCTGCCAGAAAATCTGGACTGCCTCCCAGCTCTCCTACTGTATGGTGTACTACGGCTGCCTGCATTCCTGTTGGATGTGGAGCCCTCATACAGCAGCTGTAGCTTCTGCTGCTGGTATTCCACCAACTGCAAATTCTGCACCAGCAGTTTGTTGCCAGTTTGTGGCAGTAGGGTCTCCTATGGCCAGCTGTGACCCCTCATCAATCTTCTCTGCCTCTATTGGACCATCTGCAAATGACGCAAGGGGGATGGTAGGTTCCACCACTAATTGCTCCTGCTCATCCTCTGCAGGCAGCTCCTAGCTAGTGTCCTCAGTGTGATCTTCCTCTCCCACTGTACCCTCCTGTGAGCCCTCAGCTGCCACCGATTCACCATCCTCCTCCTGATGTGAATTCAGAATCTTCTCAGTTGGAGTGTGGGGTCCATCAAAGCTCTGCCCTTTCTCCTATTTTATTTAATTTATATTTTTGAGTCCTTTAATTTCTTTGACACAATCTTATGATTTAAGTCCTAACTGCTATGCAGATGATATTTTGATGATTGTGCAGGTATGTCCATCCACTTTGGATTTGAGTAGTTTGCTAAAGGGCTTAGAAACGGTTTCCCAGTGCTTAGGGGTGCATCATTTATTATTATTATTATTATTATTATTATTATTTGTAGCATTTGTATCCCACATTTTCCCACCTATTTGCAGGCCCAATGTGGCTTACATTATGCCGTGATAGCGATTGCCATTCCGGGTACAGAATTTCAAATAGTAATACATTTAGGTGCATACATTCATGTTACGAGAGAGTACATTTTGGTATTGCATACAAATGATTTTGCATTAAAGTGCATACATACATGGTACAGAGGAATGCATTCTGGCATTGCATAGAGGTTTCTAAGTGATAAAGTGAGTTGTAGCATATGTTAGGTCATTGACTATAAAGATGTCGTTATCAATTTAGGAAAAAGATTGGTAGTGCATATTGTGTAGCTTTCTTTAATAGCAGTGGGGTTAATCAGTCAAGCGGTAAGAGTTCGGTTTTGTCTAGTTCGTGTAAAGTCTGTTTATTTTGTATTTAGGATGGAATGTTATGGTAAGCCTTCTTGAATAGGTTTGTTTTCAGTAGTTTGCGGAAGATTGTTAGGTCATGTATTGATTTTATGGCCTTCGGTAATGCATTCCATAGTTGTGTGCATATGTAGGAGAAGCTGGATGCATATGTGGATTTATATTTTAGTCCTTTACAACTGGGGTAGTGGAGATTGAGGAATGTTCTTGATGATCTTTTTGCGTTCCTAGTAGGCAAGTCTATGAGGTCTGACATATATGTCGGAGCTTCCCCGTGAATGATTTTGTGGACCAGGGTGCAAACTTTGAACGCAATTCATTCTTTTAAAGGAAGCCGTGTAGTTTTTCTCTTAGGGGTGTAGCGCTTTCGTATTTCATTTTCCCAAATATGAGTCTGGCTGCTGTGTTTTGAGCTGTCTGAAGCTTCTTAATGACTTGTTCTTTGCATCCGACGTAGATGGCATTGCAGTAATCTAAATGACTTAGCATCATCGATTGTACTAGGCTGCGGAATATTTCCCTTGGGAAGAAAGGTTTGATCTTTTTGGTCGATTGTGGCTCCCAGAATTTTCAGACTATCTGAGACCAGGAGGGTGTAGTCTGGGGTGTTATGGTACTTGGTTTATTTGTGTTATATTGTGAGGACAAGATAAGACATTGTGTTTTTTCTGCATTTAGCTTTAGTTGGAATGCATCCACCCATGAATTCATTATTTGAAGGCTGTGTTTGATTTAATTTGTGATTTCAGTTAGATCGTGTTTGTACTGGATATATATTGTGACATCGTCTGCATATATGTACAGGTTGAGTCCTTGGTTGGATAGGATTTGGCTAATGGTGTCATCATTAAGTTAAAAAGAGTTGGTGAAAGCGGCGATCCTTGTGGTACTCCACATTCAGGTTTCCATGGTGTTGATGTTTTTGAGTTTGATATCACTTGGTAGGTTCTCGCTGTTAGGAAGCCTTCGAACCATCTAAGTACGTTTCCTCCAATCCAGAAGTAGTCTAGGATGTTCGAGAGTATTTGGTGGCTCACCATGTCGAACGCACTGGACATGTCAAATTGTAGTGCTGAATATTTAGAAAACAAGAGTTTGTTGGTTAACAGGGAAAAGTGAGACACCAGCTATTGCACCAGTGTTGTTTGGTATGCCTGTGACACTAGTAGGATCCTTTAAATATTTAGGATTGTTTATTGATTCCATGCTGACCTTTGAAGAGAAGATTAATAAAGTTGTCAAGGGTGGGTTCATGGTATTTAAAAGGTTGTGTTCTTTGAAATATCTCTTTAATGAGGCAGCTCTGCACACATTGTTATATGCCCTTCTTATTGCACGGTTAGACTATGCAAATATTGTCTATTCAGGTTTACCCAGTTATAGATTGACAAGATTACAAGCATTGCAAAATGCTGCAATATGTCTTCTGGGCAGTAGCCGTAAGTATGAACATGGTTCCCCATTATTTAAGCTTTACCATTTATTGCCTATTGTTGGAGGGCAGGCCTGTCATAGCTGTTATGCTCCCATCACAACCCACAATGTTCCAGGCTGCCCTGAAGGTAGAAGATGCTGGAATAACTCTCTGGGAAAGCCCATGATTTTCCTGAGGCCTCCTTTGAGACTGAAAAGTTGTTGGGAGTGGGTGTGACTATGTGATGCGTGGTGACATCATGAGTGACATCATGCATGCATGTGCAAATGGAAGAGAGGCCCGAAGTTCCAGGGGTTCCCCAGACTGGTTTTAAGCCCTGAGCCACCACTGAATGTTTTTTTTTAATATATATTTAAAATAATTGGGGGGGAGCAGTCCAGAGAAGGTCCTAATTTGAAGGGATTGCACAGTTGTGAGTAGAAAAGCCCACAGTTTATGTAAATTTAAGCCCCAATGGCTGCTGGGAGCAGCAGGGGAGCTATCAGGTGCCCAATATTGGGACCTTGCCTGAGAATGCTCAGTTGGTGCAGGAGAGAGCTGCACTGACACTGAGACAAAGTCCTTCCAAGTTTAAAAATAAATGAACAGTGGTGCTATGGTTCAGATAAAGCACACGATAGCCTTAATTTGTCTGTTTTTTATGCAAAATGTTGTGTTTTAATGGTTGCCCATTTGGGGTAGTTTGGGGTCTAAAAAGTTCAAATTTTCACTTGATTCTGATAGTTTTAAAGCAAAAATTAGGGGTTTAACTAGTCATTTTAATTAAAAATAGAGTATGGAATTCTAATGAGGTTTGAACTGTATGTAAGCTTGTTGCCAATTGGCTGCACAAATCCAGAAAGGGACTTAGAACAAAAACAGCCATTGGAGGAGAACAATAGAATACATCTAAGAGTGATAAAGTGCTGCTCAACTGAGTATCTGTGTGAAAGGATGTTCTTGTGAAGAATGTGAGTATTGATTGAATGAGAGGTATATGATAAACACTGCGATTTTTGAGTAGGATTGGAATTATTATTTTGAAGGGAAGTGTATTTTTACTGCTTCTCTGAAAAGAGAACTAGCAGTGGATCTGTTTGCTTAACAAAAATATTTAAAGAAATAAAGCTGGGAGAAGAATTTAGCCCAAATTTTGGGTGTTTAAAGAAAATAATCCTAACAGATAAAACTGTTCCTGGGACCTGCAAGCGCTGTGATGGACCTGAGTATGACATCTGAGGCTGGCACGACATATTTTTAAAAATGTTTTTTAGGGTGGGAGGGGGTTATTGATCACTGGGGGAGTAATGGAAGGACATCCTCGATTCGCTCCGGTGGTCATCTGGTCATTCCGGGCACCTTTTTGTGCTTTATTCATAATAAAAACACGTCCGGGTGAAAACATCCAAGTGTTCATCAAGGATGTCCTTGTTTTTTTTCTATTATGGGTTAAAAACATCCAAGTGTTAAGCACGCCCAAGTCCCGCCTTCGCTACGCCTCCAACACACCCCCTTGGACATCCTTGCGACGGACTGCAGTTGGAGATGTCCAAAATCAGGTTTCGATTATACCGATTTGGACATCCCTGAGAAAAAAATATCCATCTTCCGATTTATGTCGAAAGATGGACGTCCTTTTCTTTCGAAAATGAGCCCATTGGTGTCTAAATGGCAGATGTTTAATGTGTGCAAGTGCAAAGTGATGCATGTGGGAAAGAGGAACCCGAATTATAGCTACGTCATGCAAGGTTCCACGTTAGGAGTCACAGACCAAGAAAGGGATCTAGGCGTCTTCGTTGATGATACATTGAAACCTTCTGCTCAGTGTGCTGCTGTGGCTAAGAAAGCAAATAGAATGTTAGGTATTATTAGGAAAGGAATGGAAAACAAAAATGAGGACGTTATAATGCCTTTGTATCGCTCTATGGTGCGTCTGCACCTTGAATATTGTGTTCAATTCTGGTCGCCGCATCTCAAAAAAGATATAGTGGAATTAGAAAAGGTGCAGAGAAGGGCGACGAAAATGATAAAGGGGATGGGACGACTTCCCTATGAGGAAAGGCTAAAGTGGCTAGGGCTTTTCAACTTGGGGAAAAAAGGCGGCTGAGGGGAGCTTTGATAGAGGTCTATAAAATAATGAGTGGAGTTGAACGGGTAGATGTGAACCGTCTGTTTACGCTTTCCAAAAATACTAGGACTAGGGGGCATGCGATGAAGCTACAATGTAGTAAAATTAAAACGAATCAGAGAAAATATTTCTTCACTCAACGTGTAATTAAACTCTGGAATTCATTGCCAGAGAATGTGGTAAAGGCGTTAACTTAGCGGAGTTTAAAAAAGGTTTGGACGGCTTCCTAAAGGAAAAGTCCATAGACCATTATTAAATGGACTTGGGGAAAATCCACTATTTCTGGGATAAGCAGTATAAAATGTTTTGTACTTTTTTGGGATCTTGCCAGGCATTTGTGACCTGGATTGGCCACTGTTGGATATAGGATGCTGGGCTTGATGGACCTTTGGTCTTTCCCAGTACGGCAATACTTATGTGCTTATGTACTTATGTAGCCATGATGAGGAGGAGGGATCAAGTGGGTAAGAGGAGGTAATCCTCATAGCTGACAATGTTTTTGTTAATGAAAGTAAGGTCTGTAACTGAAATTAAGACCAGGAAGATAAGCCCAAGGTTGGACAAGAATCTTGGGAGGGAGGAGAAGCATAAGGCACAGGGGGAAACAAATGCTGAAAGTGCAGATGTGTAGCAGACAAAAGAGAATTCTGGAGGTCTGAAATTTTTGTCAAAAAATAGAGAGAGCTTCTGCAGATGGGCTAGCAAGATACTCATCAGCATGAGCGTATGTTGTCAAGCTGTGAAAAATTGAGTAAAGCTCTATGGATGGATTTGGAACCTACTTTATTTGATTAGAGAAAAACAGCCCTTTGGCCTTCCCGAGATGAAAATTATTTAATTTCTCAATTTTGCTTTATAGAGTTCTAAGGTCAATTGCATCTTCAATTTTCTCCAGTGCTTTGCAAAAGTTGACATTTTAACAATCGGAGGCCATTGTGAAACCATGGTTTCCATTGGTATGTTAAAAAAAGAAATGACCAGTTTTAAAGGAGCAACCTCATTTAAGACTTTGGACAGTGTTGAATGTAGAGAGTGGATTTGTTTATCCAAAGTTTGAGAAGCAGGAAACCCATGAAAGATGTCTAGTCCACGTCAAAGAGTGTTGGGTAGCAGAAACCAGGCCAGAAATTTTCAGGGTAAAATGAACAGCTAGGGATCTGACCACAGAATCTGAGTGAACGAAACATTTCCTGGAAGAGGTGTTAGTGGAAGATAATAAGTATGGCCAACATGATGTGTCATAAAAGGGGCCCAATGCAATGGATCAAGATCAGATATGAGTAAAAGAAAATTCTTAGCATGGGAATGGATTGGGAGATCAACGTGAATATTAAAATCATCAAAAATAATAAAATTGAGGAAAGGGATGGTTGCATCAATGATAGCTTGGTGTCAAAAGTCCTGCTACACTTGGTTAATGAGGGAGGACAGTAAAAAAGAACTAAGTAAACAGAGTCAAAGGACAGATACAAACAGCCAAAGCCTCTGCATACAACAAGGAAGAAGGAAGTTCCACAACCTGAAGGCCAGTAGAATAAAAAATAGCAAGGCCACCACCAATGCTAGATGGTCTTGCTAACAAAATAACATCATAACCTTCTAGAAGAGATTCATTTAAATGGTGGTCTTCATTACTTTTAATCCAGGTAGGTCTCTGTACAGCCTAAAATATCTGACCCAGATGACTCGATAAGTTCACAAACTGCAGCAGGCTTGGAGTGTAAAGACCTACAATTTAAAAGACTGAATGAGAGATGCTTACCAGCAGGGGATACTGGTAAAATGCCACTGAATATCATGGTTAACGCTGAGCACAAAGCTGGCTATCTTGGAAGCGTTCCAGGTGCAGTCAGTACTTGGCTGCTTACGTGCTGATATTCAGCACTTAAGTCAGCAGGGTTAGTACATAAATGAGACCACATAAATGTCTGTCCTATCTTTGAGGTCCTTTTACCAAACTGCATTAAAAGGGCCCTGCACTAGCGGTGGGGGCTGTTTTTCCTGCGCACCAGGGCCCTTTTACCGCAGCGGGTAAAAAGCACCCAGACAAACATGGCCATGTGGTAAGATAACTCTTACCATATGGCCAAGTGGCAGGGAACCCTTACTGCCACCCATTAAGGTGGTGATAAGCGCTCCCGTGGTAACCCTGCGTTAACCAGACTATGCATGGCGATGCCAGATTACTGCTGGGTTAGCGCCGCAGAAGGAGTTTTCTTTTTCCCCCCAGGGGACAGAGACAGACACCTTAAAAGCCTGAGTGCATCCTTCAAACAGAAAGGCTACAACCCCAAAATAATCTCCAAGAATATTGCCTCCTCCCTCAAAACACCCAGGGAGAATCTGCTACAGTACAAGGAGAAAAAATCCACAGACAGAATTCCCCTTGTAGTGACATACAATCCAGAGCTGGAAAAACTGAGGAAAATCATAAGAGATCTACAACCTATACTCCAGGAGGATGAATTACTGAAAGAGATATTCCCATCCCCACCAGTACTGGCCTTCCGACAACCACCCAACTTAAAACACAAGCTAATCAGAAGTAAACTTCCATCACAGACTGAAAAGGAACAGAAGGGCACACGTCCCTGTAATTTATCCAGTTGCAAACTATGCCAAAATATTTCACAGGACCCCACAGTTACCCACAAAGGAAAGATATTCAACATAAAGGGATCTTTCACTTGCTCATCTTCCAATGTGCTATATATCATTCAGTGTAAAAAATGTAACGAAGGATGCTATATTGGAGAAACAGGCCAGATGCTTAAGACAAGATTCAATTTACATAGACATCACATGAACAATACAGCCAGTAGGGCCCCCACCACGGTGGGACAGCACTTCACAGAACCAGGACACTGTACCAGTGATTTCACAGTGAGAATACTGAAAGGTAACTTTAAAACCATACAAGAACGTAAGACCTTTGAAGTCAGAATGATTGAATATTTTAACACCCAACAGAAAGGACTTAACAAGGACCTGGGGTTCCTAGCCCATTATAAACCATAAAGCTGTATGTCTCTGTTGATCACCCCACCCCTCACCTATCCACACCCATCCTGTTAGAATATCAATGATATGCTTTGATGTCCCCATGCTTACCTCCGACCCACCCCCATCCTCCCACCCTGTCAGACTGTCATAGTAATGCTTGAATGTTTTCACTTATATACACTGTCAGCTAGCACATTTGCTTATTTCCGATCTGACGAAGAAGGGCAACCTTCGAAAGCTAATCAAGAAATGTGTTAAGTTATGTCCAATAAAAAAGGTATCTTATTTTCTTTTCCATGTTTTATTTTGTTTGATTTCTATTGATAACCTTTTCCCCCCGGAAATGGGTGAAAGTACTGCCGGCGGCCGCGTCGGGCCGGCAGTACTCTCGATTTAGTGTTGGGTTTACTGACACTTTGTAAATGACCCCTTTAATGTGGTAACCCATGGCTGCTTAAGTGATGAATATTGACTTAAGTGGCTATGTATTAGCTGGCTTTAAAATAAGCAGATATTCAAAACTGAAGCCTGCATAGGTCCCATCTTTGAACACCTGGGAATAATACCATTGGCAGGAAGCAAAATGCTAACTACTGATGGCTGAATATTGACCGCACTGTTTTAAAGACCATTTTTAGCACATTGTTTAAATCTTCAGTCAGTTAAGAGTCAGTACCTGCCGATGGATAATTACATTCCATTCCATTATATTACATCTTGGTTCTTATAGGCTGCATTAACCTTTATAGTTCTATCTGGATAACAAGGAAGACAACTGGGACAGTTCAGGAATTACATTAAAACATGGCTGATAATCTGTCCTGGCATAATCTGTTTTGTCAAAACAAAAAAGTAAATAAAAAATAAAACAAGACATAGCATATGTTCAATTTCTAGACAGCAAATATTTGTAAAACAGAAACATCTTTACTGCTCTTCTAAATAACAAATAGGGTTTTTTTTTTAGCTTTCTAATTTAAGAGGAGAGAGAGAGTTCCATATCATAGCCATCTGGTAAACAAAAGAAGATGTATATTTTTAATGTTCTCCTGTTTATCTTTGCGATTGTTAACATAAGAATATAAGTATTGTCATACTAGGACAGACTGAAGGTCCATCAAGCCTAGCATCCTTTTTCCAGCAGTGGCCAATCCAGGTTACAAGTACCTAGCAAGATCTCAAAACAGCGTTGATGTACAATTTGTTGCATATGTACGTATGTATGGATTATATTTTTCAAGAAAAATACATACCTGTAGACTTAAAAAAGAAAAGAAGATGTTAATAATCTTTAAAATGCTCTCTCCTGTTGTTATTGAGTCCGGTTCTTTGCAGCCATATATTTTTTCTTGTCTTGCTCATTTTCATCATCAAAGTATCTGAGAAATATCATTAGCTGTGCATAGCTGGATGTATCTGTGGATTCATTAATCTGTAAACCAAACTGCTTTATCTGAATGTTCTTTTATTCCCGAGATTTGTTTAATTATATCTTGTGCTATGCTTGTCATGGGGTCATTTGAATATGGGATGGTTTTAATTGCATCTACTTCTGTTTTGCCAAGCATAATTTCAGAGATTCTGATAGCAGCAGGGACGACAAGGCTCTCATCAGTGGCATGTGTTTTTTCCTCTTCACCACTCTTTGTAAGGTTTTAAAAGAAGTTTTATAGCAACATTTGATTTTTCAAATTTATTTTCCAATTTTTTTAACTCATTAATTTTGTAAATTGTAGCTGGGAAAGGGACAGTGCAATTAATATATGATGTCTGTGGAGTGGGAAGATTTAGAGGCACTGTGGGTGGGATTTGAATAAATGGATTATGTTACTTTAATTGTACAATACTTCCCCCTGTTTACAAAGTTGCACTTTTGGCTGTCAGTACTTTGAATGTGCTGTATCAGCATTGTTTTGTGGTAGATGCTATAGCAGCTTTGTAAACGAGGGTGGGGGGTTGTAAAATGTACTATCAAATCTTATTGTATTTTACACCCTGTAATCTGTCTATAGTCAAAGCTATGAAGGAATTAGCTGTTAGTGATAATTAATAAATCTTTTTCAGAAGGAAAGCTTCTCGATACCTTGAAGAAAGCTGCAGTTAACCCGCTAATCAAGAATCCTGCTTTAGACTGTAGGTTGGTAGATAATTGTAGATCTGTTTTATCATTAGCATTTCTTGCAAAAGTCAGTGGGAAAGTGGTTTATGAGCAGTTGTTGAAATTTCTGAATTGTAACAATGTTTTGGATAATAATCAATTTGGATTTAGGACTAATCCTGATACTGAAACACTGTTGATTTCCTTGGTAAATATTGTGAACTCAGGTATCAACAAAGACAGTCACTTTTTATTAAATACTTTAGACATTTCTGCAGCATTTGATACCATAGATCACAGCATTTTGATTAATCAACTCCAATCTATTGGTATTAGTGGGTTGGTTTTAGAATGGTTTAATTCATTTTTGGACAATAGAAAGTTTTGTGCAGTTCAGGATAAAGATAAATCTGCTGAATTTAACTGTTCCACAGGAGTCATACAGGAATCCACATTATCTACAATGTTATTTAACATCTTTAAGTTTCCTTTATGCAGATTATTAAACTGCTTGTATTTACAGTATGGATTATATGCTGATAACATACAATTTTTGCTCCAAACCGATTGATAAAAGATTCATTTCAGAAGTTACAGTCATGTTTGCATTCTATTCAGGATTGGATGAGAGAAAATCATTTAAGGCTTATGTCCAAAACCCGAATCCCTTTTCTATCAGTCACCTCTCCCCTCTCCAGTCGGTTCAAAACTCTGCTGCCCATCTCATCTTCCGCCAGGGTCGCTTTACTCATACTACCCCTCTCCTCAAAACCCTTCACTGGCTCCCTATCTGTTTTCGCATCCTGTTCAAACTTCTTCTACTAATCTAAAAAATGTACTCACTCTGCTGCTCCCCAGTATCTCTCCACACTCGTCCTTCCCTACACCCCTTCCTGTGCACTCCGCTCCATGGATAAATCCTTCTTATCTGTTCCCTTCTCCACTACTGCCAACTCCAGACTTCGCGCCTTCTGTCTCGCTGCACCCTACGCCTGGAATAAACTTCCTGAGCCCCTACGTCTAGCCCCATCCTTGGCCACCTTTAAATCTAGACTGAAAGCCCACCTCTTTAACATTGCTTTTGACTCGTAACTACTTGTAACAACTCGCCTCCACCTACCCTCCTCTCTTCTTTCCCATTCCCATTAATTGATTTGATTTGCTTACTTTATTTATTTTTTGTCTATTAGATTGTAAGCTCTTTGAGCAGGGACTGTCTTTCTTCTATGTTTGTGCAGCGCTGCGTATGCCTTGTAGCGCTATAGAAATGCTAAATAGTAGTAGTAGTATCAAGTTATGCATGTGATGATATCCCACTTTTTTTTTCTTTTTAGTGATAGATGATGTTAAAATCCCTATTCTAACTGACGTTCGTAATTTTGGTATAATGTTGGACTCAGTCTTGACACTGAAATCTCATGTGAAAAAAATTATTGCTAACAAGCAAAAAAAAAACATTTCAGAACAAATGAAACGAGCCCTAGGAAGGCTGTTGTGTAAGCATTTTCTCATCTCTCTCCCCTGCCCTCCCCTCCATGTCAAGCGATTCTCCTCTCCCCTCCCCTCCGTTCCCCTCCCGTCCCTGTCCAGCAATTCTCTCCTCCCCTCTTCTCCCCTCCCCTCCATATCAAGCGATTCTCCCCTACCCTGCCCTCTCCTCCCCTCCATGTCCAGTGATTCTCCCCTCCCCTCCTCTGCCCTCCCATCCCATCTCATCCATCTCCAGCGATCCTCCCCTCCCATTCCCTCCACTCCATACCTGAGGTCGCAGCAGCAGGCTCAGCTCGGCTCGTGTCACCTTCAGCCTTCCCTCTCTGTGTCCTACCCTCCTCTGACATCATTTAATCTTTCCGCGAGGGCGGGACACAGAGGGAAGGGAATGCTGGAGGCGAGCTGACGTAACCTCATTAGCATACGGTTATGCACCCAGCCAGCCAGCCATCCAGGGACGCAGATTGACCAATTGTTATATAGAGAGATGTGCTTTACAAATTAAGAATTAGAAGTTTGACAGATTTGCTGACTCCCTGTAACTTCAGGCTTGTGATGCAAAGTACTAGGATGCCCTGCTTTGATTACTGTAATGGTCTCTTAATAGGGATCTCGAATGGTCTCTTAACAGGGATCTCAATGAATTCACTTAGGGGCCCTTTTACTAAGCTGTGGTAAAAGGGGCCCTGCACTAATGGTGGCGGTGACCATTTTTGTTGTGCTTCATGGCTCCTTTTATCTCAGCAAGTGAATTAACCAAAAAATGAAATGGTCATGTGGTAAGTTCGCACTTGCCATGCGGCCATTTTGTGGTTGAGGAGCACTTACTGCCACCCATTGATGTGGCAGTAAGGGCTCCTGTGCTAACCTGGTGGTAACCCCCTGTGAAAATATGTTTTCAATATTTCCTCTAGTGCTGGGAATGGCACATGCTGGGGGTAGAACTACCACTGGCACCTGCATTGGGCGGGTGGTAGTTCCAGGTTGCCACATGGCAAGCACATTGCTACATGGCAACCCTTTAGTAAAAGGACCCCTTAAAGCATTACAGGTTACACAAAATACAGTTGTTAGAGTACTAACAGGTTGACCACATTACATCAATATTTCTCCAACCTTAAAAAAAACTACATTGGCATCCAGTAGAGCAGAGGATTATTTTAAAAACATTTCTGTTGGTTTTTAAAGTTCTGAATCACCTTGAGGGGCATAATCGAATGGGGTGCCCAAGTTTTCCTGGGGCCGTCCTCGTATTATCGAAACAAGATGGGTGTCCATCTGCACCCGGCTCCTCACTCTCTTCAGCGCGTATAGCGCCAACATCGTAACCGGCCGCTTTATTAACAATAAAAACCCTTTCCCCATCATCCCTGGTCCCATGCCGGTCCTCTCTTTCCTTTAGAACTGGCTCTATTCCTTAACAAGAGCCGATTCCCTTAAGAGCAGAGAATCCCCGGGCCCTGCGTCAAAAACATGCGTCTGACGTCATCACATTGACGTCAGACACCGACGCTGGGCCAATCAGAGCCCAGACTCCCCGAGCCTTCCTCCTCCTTCCTGCACCAGCTGATGCCGCCGAACCAGTCCCGGCCCCGCCAGAATCACCGACTGCCACAGGACATCCCTCCGTTCTGGACCTCAGCCACCCTCGAGCAGCGCTGCTCCCGCTGCTATTGCAGACCCCGACGCTGCCCAAACCGCTGATTCCCGACACTCTCATGCTTCTTCCCTGAATCGTCGCCTCGGCCCCGCACCAGCTCTGCTGGAGGAACCCCGCTTTCTCCCCAGCCAGGTACACTAAATTATTTAACCCCTTATGGGTTACATTTTTATATAAGAAACCTGATCCCAAAGTCTATTGAAGTGGTGTACTTTCAGATTCTGGTGGTGTGTGTGAGAAACATGTGAGCCACAGGTTATAGAAACTGCAAACATTCAGGTGCAGTCAGCATATTGGAAACCTGCAAGCATGAGGACCCTTGCAGAATTGTACCCTCTGCTAGTGAAGCAGTGTAGACCCAGGGGTAGGTGGTGTATGGAAACCTGCTTATCATTGGTTAGCTGTTCACATAAATAGTTGGGTCTAAGTTGGCGCACATATATATCAAGTCACACGCATTGGGCCCCCAACTCCAGCTCACAAACCAAAGTCCCCTACTCTCATGCATTGAAAGAAGATGACTTTGGCATCTGGCATAGGCAGGTGTCCGGTATCTACTATCTCTACCTTTCCTCCTCCCCCCTTCCCATTTCAAGCATCTGTTGACTAGCAGCTCCTGAGTTTCAATTAACACGTGTCTGGAATCCGTCTCTTTTCGGTTGATCGAGCAAACCTCGTGCAAAGCAAGGCTCTGAGGCGCACGCAAAATCAGGGTGCTGAAAAACAATGTCAAACGGTACGTCGACCTTTATTTAGCTCTTCTCCTGCCTCTATGGCATACTTGCAAGCCCAACATTCCCATCAACTTTATAACTTTGCACACAACTCCTTATGTAGCCGTAGTTACCCCAACACTTGTAACTGTTAGCTGTCAAGCTGCTATGTACCCATTGCTGTCTGTACGTAACCATTGTAGCCTAACGCCTCGCTGTAACAAACGCTGCTTCACCTGTGGATGGGCGGGAGGGTCAACGCTGCTCTTCTCCTGCCTCCTGATTTGAAATGCCTCTCTCGTGTCTCCCTCACTTCTCACTCCTCCTCTCTTCCTCCTCCCCTTTCCCCTCCCCCTCTGTCTTCGCTGGCCTTCAGCCCGGTTGTGGGCGGCCCCCCCTAAATGGGTGTGCCTTGTTCTCAACGCGGGCATTCGGCACACACTCAGACCTACCACCCCGTGTCCCCCAATACTACACTGTAGGCCATGTCTTCTTTCGATTTGGATTTATTTTGGCCGCAGCCAGGAACATTACAAATTAACGCAGTACATTACATCTTCAAAATTACAACTTAACGCAATATATTACATCTTCAAAATAAACATTGGCTACATTTCTACCTAACTTGCCAGTGCTTCTGCCCCCAAAACTACCCCTGTAACTGTACCACCCCATATATTGCCCCATCCTGGACTCCGCCCCCCAACTACTACACTTGCAAATGGTGTTATCTATAAAATACCCCCTGCAACTGCCCCACTATACCACATACTACCTACACACCCTAAAACAATCCCCAAAACTTGCACAATCCCATAAGCTGCCATATCTCAAAGCACTACCCCTACAACTGTCCCAAGGCCCAGCAAACTACCCCATCTCCTAAAACTACTTCCTGCAACTGCCACCACACCTTACTTACTTCAACAACTTCCAAACTTACCCCCTGTAACTGTAGCGCCATCCCTAAACTGCCACCACTCCTTAAAACTAGCTCCTGCCAACCACCCCTCTAAAAATTACTTACAACTGTCCCATCACCCTGCAAACTATACCTTCACCCTCAGATCTATACCCCCACAACTATCACACCATCCTGCAAACCACCTCAACCCCCCCCCCCCAAAAAAAAATAATACCCTACAAACTACTGTACCTGCAAATGACACAAATCCACACAAACTTCCCCACCCCCTCAGACTACTCCCAACAACTGCCCCAACATCACACAAATTGACCCACCTCCAAGAGAAGTCTCCCAGAACTATTTCTACATGGTCTATGCTATCCCTTCCCCTATAGGCACAACACATGCCCAGCCTACATACAATATAAAACAGAGATATATGCACCCACACACAAACACATACAGACCTTATAGATGGATATACAGGGAATGTTTATATTTTCCTGACCCTTTATTTTATTTTGTTTGTTGTTAATTCTACTCTTTAAACTACTTCTTGTTAGTTGCTATATGTATTGCCAAGTAGCATCTGTTGCCATAGACAGGACCAGATTAAGATATTAGAAACTCCCCCCTCCCCCACCGATATTCAAAGCTACTTCCGCTGACCAATTAAATAGCATATCAGCACCTAATCTCTAATATCCAGCAGAAGGTAACCAGTTATCTCCACTGAATATTGCCAGTTAGCGCCTAGTGTATATATCGCATGACTTATTTAGTGGTTAAAAAAAATCCCTGGATATTTAATGTCGGTCGCCAGAAATGGCCTAGCATTGAATATTCAGGTTTAACACCGGCGGCAGAGAGCAAAAGAGCTGCTTGAAACTGGCTGAAAGTTGATCCCTTTGTATATATTTTGTGTCCACATGTTTAGGGGGACCCTGTGAGATGTGCTTCGGTTTGGATAACCAGTCATCTGCTCCATTTCAGAAGTTAACAGAATTTTACTTTAATATCCAGAAAGTAGAATGATAAGTAATATGTCTGGACATCGTTCTGAGTTTAGAGCCTCTAGCTGCATTTCTTTGGTTCCCCCTGCCCCCTCCTCTCATTTGAGTGAGCCTGCCCTGCCTGTGTCCATTGCAACTAGCAGCAGTGACTATGGGGAGGATGGAGGGCTAAGTGGCTTGCTCAGGATCATAAGGAACTGTAGTGCGATTTGAAACGTCATCTCCTGGTTCTCAGCTTATTGCTCTAACCATCACATAAGCACTCTTTTATACAATTACTAAACTTTGCAAATAGCAAAATCTGCAAAGAAAATACTTTAAAAATGGGGATACTCTCCCTTCCCTCTCTCTAGACACCTCCATTCCTGTCCCCCATCCACAAATATATACTTTACTCAACTCCCCCCCCCCCCCCTTCTAACCACCACCAGCACACAGACACACATATTAGGGATGTGTGCAAATGTGGGTAATCAATTAATTTTTATCCAGTCTATGTTAGGAACTCATCTTTAAGTCTCATCAAGAAAATGATGTATAATTTCACAGTGTCATTCCTACTTGCTACCATATCAAGATATTATTATAGGTTGTGGGGTTTTGCTAGGGAACATTACATTTTTTTTTGCCATGTGCAGAGTTCTGCTTAATGAAGTTCAGCAAATGCAAATTATCTTTTGTTTTCAGCAACATTATATCAGTAAGAAGGGGTACATTTATTTCAAAAGGGGGGGGGGGACAAAAAACCTGCATATAAAAAAACCAGGAAACAGATAACTTACAGAAACAAAACAAATCTATGTTGTTACTGAAAATATGCACTTTTGAAGCAATACAGTGCAATGGAAAAATAAATCCACAATCAAACCAATGCAAATTCCATAGATGCTAAGCTCATTATCTTCAATAATACACACACGAGATGACAACAGTATTAAACAAATCAAAACCAACTGATGTATGACCTAAAACCGTACGACTATAGGCAGTGTTTATTGCCTTTTCACTTTTGCATTTATTTCAGTAAATTTCAGTCTGTAATACAAGTACTAAACACCTATTTTGATTGTGAACTCTTGTTTGCATGATACTCATAATTTTTAATTAAAAGCTTAAGGTTACAGCTAGTAGTTATACAAATATTTGCTCATTATGCAGACTTATGGAGAGAGAAGCCTATGAGAGATGCAAGCAATGATTTCATATCGGTATGAAGTAAGTGAATGTGTAGCTGCTCTATAAACTGTGAAAGAGGTTTAACATTTTATACAATAAGGATGTACTTCATACTTAATGTAATATGTGCTAAATATATGCACATCATTTTACTTGGTAAGTTGAATGCATATTCAGCAGTCATCTTCACTTAAGAGGAACATTTTTCTCATCCATCTTTTCCACATATTAATCCCTTGGTTTTCCCTCCAAGTCCTTGAAAGCAGCCAATGGGTCAGGTTTTTAGGATATACCCAATGAATATGAACATTTTACAGTTATGGCTTGCTAAATGGTGACTTTTCTACCTCCAGGGAATTGTGTTTTAAGAGTCAACTATATGAATAAACTACCAGGGCTTGGGGGGACTGCAGTGGGAGTCACTCTTGCAGACAGATTGCTTTAATGATCTTAGGTTATATTGTTTAGGTTGTTTTGTATGATGCCCGGTCAAAATAGCCCTGACAAAAAAGCTCCCAACATAATAGCCCCCAACATAAAAGCCACTGTCAAAATGGCCTGCCCACAATATAGCCCTTGACAAATTAGCCCCCCCCCCCCAACATAAGGGCCCGATCAGGCTGGCCAGAATATGGCACTGCATTTTATTTCTAATAATCTTACCTTGCCAAACAGGATAAGGTTGGTAAGACTATGGAAATGAAGACAATATTGAGGTTTTTTTTTTTGTTTTTTTTTTTATTAACATGTTGATGGAAGAATAGTTTCCTTAAACAGCAGAACAGATCATAATTACAAGGTTCGTAGCTATAGAATTTTGTTTATTTATATATGCTTTATACAATGCAATGCTGGTAGGAGCCTTCATCAGTGAAGATTTCACTTGTAGTTTATAATCTTGTTTTTGTGATATGTTATTTTTTTCTAGGGGTCTATTTTGTCTAGGGGCTATTTTATCAAGGTTTTTTTGTGGGAGGCCATTTTGTCAGGGTTTTTTTTTTGTTAGGGGCTGATTTATCAAGGGCTATTTTGTTACAAGGCTATTTTGTCAGGGCTGTTATGTTGAGGTATAGTTCTGTTTACTAAGCCGTGCTGTAGGTGCGCTAACTTTTTAGTGTGTGCTAAAAATTAGCGTGTGATAACAATAGAGACACCCATTATATTCCTATGAGTGTATCTAGCCTTAGCGTGCGCTAAAAGGTTTATGCGCCTACAGTGTGGCTTAGTAAACAGGGCCCTAAAGCTGTGTCTGCAGCAGAGTTGCTGGAAGTGATCTTCACTGTAGATCAGACCTCCCTGTCTGTTCACTCTCTCTCAAAGATGTACCTCTCAGGCTATTGCCTTTGATTCCAAACCGGCTCTTCCTGTTCTTGCTCCAGGCTAGGTTCCCCTGCATCCCACCTGGACCCCATGATTTGGCTGAAATCATGGGGTCATAGCCACAAAAAGATTAGGAAGCACTACTCTAGAAGAAAAAGTCAAAAGATGTGGAAAACACAGAGCCCTGTTTACTATGGTGCTCTAACAATTTTAGCACATGACAAAATTAGCATAAAGTAAATGCTAGGGACACCCATATATTCCTATGAGTGTCTCTAGCATTAGCGCAAGCTAATTTTTAGTGTGCACTAAAAATGTTACCGCACCTATAGCGCAGCTTATTAAGCAGGGTCCTTAATTTCTTGTACTTTCCTTTAATTTGGGGACTTTGGGAATTTTTCTTATGTAAAATCTTGTTGACAATTATTACTTTTTGAATTTTTGTAATTATGCTCCCCTTCACTGTACAAGTATATTGTTTGATTAGTAGTTATGAATTACACAAATAAAAAATATTTTTGTACTACTTTTCAATACTATATACAGTGGTGGAAATAAGTATTTGATCCCTTGCTGATTTTGTAAGTTTGCCCACTGACAAAGACATGAGCAGCCCATAATTGAAGGGTAGGTTATTGGTAACAGTGAGAGATAGCACATCACAAATTAAATCCGGAAAATCACATTGTGGAAAGTATATGAATTTATTTGCATTCTGCAGAGGGAAATAAGTATTTGATCCCCCACCAACCAGTAAGAGATCTGGCCCCTACAGACCAGGTAGATGCTCCAAATCAACTCGTTACCTGCATGACAGACAGCTGTCGGCAATGGTCACCTGTATGAAAGACACCTGTCCACAGACTCAGTGAATCAGTCAGACTCTAACCTCTACAAAATGGCCAAGAGCAAGGAGCTGTCTAAGGATGTCAGGGACAAGATCATACACCTGCACAAGGCTGGAATGGGCTACAAAACCATCAGTAAGACGCTGGGCGAGAAGGAGACAACTGTTGGTGCCATAGTAAGAAAATGGAAGAAGTACAAAATGACTGTCAATCGACAAAGATCTGGGGCTCCACACAAAATCTCACCTCGTGGGGTATCCTTGATCATGAGGAAGGTTAGAAATCAGCCTACAACTACAAGGGGGGAACTTGTCAATGATCTCAAGGCAGCTGGGACCACTGTCACCACGAAAACCATTGGTAACACATTACGACATAACGGATTGCAATCCTGCAGTGCCCGCAAGGTCCCCCTGCTCCGGAAGGCACATGTGACGGCCCGTCTGAAGTTTGCCAGTGAACACCTGGATGATGCCGAGAGTGATTGGGAGAAGGTGCTGTGGTCAGATGAGACAAAAATTGAGCTCTTTGGCATGAACTCAACTCGCCGTGTTTGGAGGAAGAGAAATGCTGCCTATGACCCAAAGAACACCGTCCCCACTGTCAAGCATGGAGGTGGAAATGTTATGTTTTGGGGGTGTTTCTCTGCTAAGGGCACAGGACTACTTCACCGCATCAATGGGAGAATGGATGGGGCCATGTACCGTACAATTCTGAGTGACAACCTCCTTCCCTCCGCCAGGGCCTTAAAAATGGGTCGTGGCTGGGTCTTCCAGCACGACAATGACCCAAAACATACAGCCAAGGCAACAAAGGAGTGGCTCAGGAAGAAGCACATTAGGGTCATGGAGTGGCCTAGCCAGTCACCAGACCTTAATCCCATTGAAAACTTATGGAGGGAGCTGAAGCTGCGAGTTGCCAAGCGACAGCCCAGAACTCTTAATGATTTAGAGATGATCTGCAAAGAGGAGTGGACCAAAATTCCTCCTGACATGTGTGCAAACCTCATCATCAACTACAGAAGACGTCTGATCGCTGTGCTTGCCAACAAGGATTTTGCCACCAAGTATTAGGTCTTGTTTGCCAGAGGGATTAAATACTTATTTCCCTCTGCAGAATGCAAATAAATTCATATACTTTCCACAATGTGATTTTCCGGATTTAATTTGTGATGTGCTATCTCTCACTGTTACCAATAACCTACCCTTCAATTATGGGCTGCTCATGTCTTTGTCAGTGGGCAAACTTACAAAATCAGCAAGGGATCAAATACTTATTTCTACCACTGTACATGCGTATATTTTTCAGTAGTGTCCATTATTCATAAATTGTGCACATTCATTTTAGAGACAGAAATGAAAATGGGAAAGAGTATGCTACAAGTGCTTGGAAGGTGAGAGACAAAGTGAGTGCCAGGAGGGGATGGAATATGCCAAGAGTATGAAGGAAAAGGAAAGCAAGAGAGTGTGTGCTGGGGAGAAGAGATATTAAGGGAAGGAATGAAGAGTGAGAAGGAAAGAGAAAAAGAAGGGAGAGAAGGTGGAGGGAAGAGAGGGAGAGTGAGGAAGGGAGCAAGGAAAGAGATGGAAAGGGAGGAAGAATTGCTGAGAGAAGGCTGAGGTGGAGAGATGAGTGGGAAGGAAATGAAGCGGAAAGAAGGAAGGAGGAAAATGATGATAAGAATCAAGGAGGGAGGGGTGGAGGAAGAGATGAGGGAAAGATGTGAAGAATAAAGGAATGTATATGGTTTTGTGGTATACCTACATAACTTATTTCATTGAAAACTTATGGGGGGGGGGGAACCTCAAAATGCTTGGATCAAAACCAACTCACAAGCAATAATCAATCCTGTTGACCAATCACTTGGTCTTAAGAGGATCTACTCTTTCTTGTAGGCAAACAAAAATGGATCAATGAGAGCTAAGTGCTTTATTATTTATCTTCTTGTTGAAATGTGTATGTGAAGGACTGATACACATGGAGCAGCAACCTACACTGTGTTATTGGACAGTAACGGGGAAGAGATTATTAGGGAGGTCCCCAGCAATTTTTCCCATTTGTATTTTTGCATTGAGGAACCTTGGGGAGGTTTTTTTTTTTTTTGCCTATGATAAAGAGCAGATCCTCTTAAGACCGAGTGATTGGTCAACAGGATCGATTATTGCTTGTGAGTTGGTTTTGATCCAAGCATTTTGAGGCTTTTTTCCCCTCCCATAAGTTTTCAATGAAATAAGTTATGTAGGTATACCACAAAACCATATACTTTCTCCTTCTTACAAGTAACAGTGGGAGTTATCAACATTATTATATATTATTTCGCTACTTCCACCCCCACCCTATAGGACATTTAAAGGATAAAGGAATTACAGAGAAGTGAGGAGGAAAATGTTTGTGGAGAGTGGGGATTGTGAGCAGAAGGAGGAAAGGAGAATGGAAAAAGTATAGGCTAAATAAAGGGAAACACAAGGAAACAGTGAAAACAAGAGAAATGGAACCTATAACATAAGCTAAAGAAAGAGGAAAAGAGAATGAGAAAATCTAAAGGAATGCTGAAAGAATAAAATAGGTAATGGAAGAAAAACCTTAGAAAGAGGGCAAAAGGACATGTGGAAAAAATAGATAATAAATAAATACAAAGGGTTGCTAATATGTCATTGTGTCACCCTGCTACAAGTGAAAAGGTTGAGGTAGGTGGTGGCAGGCTTAGTATGGAGGGGGAGGGGCTGAGAGAGAGAGAGAGAGAGAGAGAGAGAGAATATGTGTGAAATAAATATGTATGTCTACAGTGGGTGGAAGAAAGGTAATCAGTAAATTCATCTCCCTCTAATATGAGCTCCCTACCCTTCCCCCCCAAATTTAAGCAAACTATGCCTATACTACCAAACTGCTCCTCCAGATACATATAGCTTTGTGCTATGCTTTTATTATGCAAATAGTCAATCTCTTTGTAAATGACCTTGGAGGGGTGCAGAAACCTGCTTCAGTATACTTTTCATTTTTTGCACTTGTGTCCCACCTAAAATAATATCCCCCCCCCCCAAAAAAAATCCCAAACATTGGTAAATAATTTTCTGCCCTACATTTTTCAAGTATCAGAATGGGTGAAATCATTACTGCTAGCATCACTCCTTTTCTCTTGCATACTAAAACTGCATTCATTTGTACTTTTCTATAAAACTGAGTAAATTAAAAAGGACATTTCAGTGCATTATTATTGATGGTAAAGGGACAAGTCTAATTAAAACTTGACATTTTAATGCCTATAATTTTTGCTGTCAATGATGAGTAAAAGACCATACATTTTGTAAAATAAACCGCTAGTTAAACATACATTTAGGCCAATCAGAAATTAGCAGCATAACTGAAGGACGTAGCCTCTCTTTTGATCAAGTACAAAATAATTCAATTTCAACTTTCTTTTTTCAACTGCTCTGATCTGTCAGTCCATGAACAAAAAGTTAACAGTGCATGAAATTGAGAATGTACTATGTACTTAGTCACTCCTATCAACTTTTACTGAGTATGTTTTTTTTTCAATGTTAAGAAAATAGTTACATTATGCCAGATTTTTTTTTCACTTAGGGATCAATATTTAGCCAGTGGTGGTGACTGGTTTTTTTTTAGCCGCCTCTGGCGTTATTCCCAGATATTCAATGTCGGGCCATGTCCAGGCATTGGCATTGAATATCTAGGTTTATGTGGCCAGATATCTCATAAGGGTTAAGTGTGATATGCAGCATTTCACCGCATAAAGATAGGACTGACTTTTATATAGTTGGATTTAACTGCTAAACATAGGAAATTAAGGGGTCCTTTAACTAAGGAGTGCTAATAGATTTAGCGTGCTCTAATGATTAGCGCATGCTAAATGCTAAGATGCCCATTGTGGAGGAGATTCTATATATGGCACCTAAAAAATCTGTGCTGAAATCAGTGCTGACTAAGTGTATTTTATAAGCGGCACCTAGGTGTGGTATATAGAATACGTTTAGTTGATATCTCAGCACCTAAAACTATGTGCCTCCATTTATACCAACGAAAATATTGTGTAAGTTCCAGTGCATAGATTTAGGTGCACTGGGCCATATTCTATAACTATGCATGTACATTTGGGAATGCCCATGAAACACCCATTTCCCTGTGCATAACCAAGCCCCTTTATACCTGTCCACATTAGAAGTTAGGCGCAGTGCATCACAGAATGTGCTTAGTGAGTTGTACACGTAAATTTTAATTATTTCCAAATAGTGGTCATTATTGTTTGTTAAGAGCAGTCAACAATGCTGATTAGCTTGTTAAGCCAATTAAGTTATGCACGGTTATAGAATACGCTTGGATTTTGGCACAGATCTCTAGGTGCGCTATATAGAATCCGAGGGTGTATTCCTATCGGTGTCTTATTTAGCATGCACTAATCATTAGCATGCGCTAAATCTGTTCTGAATATCAACACTTAAACGCATAATTACCAAAGTGCTGACGACACCCTCAGACTGCCCACAAAATTACTAGCTTTGAGTTTAGCTGTCTGTGGTGAAATTCAGTAAAATGAACCAGTTAAGTGTTGCTGAATATCAAAGGATAACTCAGAACAAGTGATTTAACCAGTCAGAAGCTGTTTCTGGCTGGCTAAATTGCTTTGAATAGCAGACCCTATATTTTTATTTCTTTTTCACAAAACACTTTGATATATAACACATCTGGTAGGACAATTTAACATTAAAATTGCACAGTAGAAAAAGGATTTGTGTGTTTGATTATTCCTAGAATAGCTAATATCCCTTTCTTATTTGGATATTCATTAAAACAAGTGTGAGTTATTGTAAATCTTATTGCCAGTATGAGACAATGAACAGGGGTAGCCCAGTGGTTAGAGTACTAGGCTGGAAATGAGGGAAGCTGCAGTTCAAATCCTACTTCTCATAATGATGCTTCTTGTGACCTTGTACTAGTCATTTCATTTTACATTGCCTAAAGCACAACCTAAATGGTTATGTTCATTTGGACAGGGAAACAACTTTGTACCTGTTTGTAACTTGCCTTGAACACAGACGTAGAAAGGTAAATAATTACTTCTGTTTTTCCCCGTGGATATTTTATTTAAATGGTCACAACAGAAAAATGCACTGAGTGCAAAATGTCTACAAATGGCTATTTTCAAACAAAAAGACAGACCTTTTTTGAGGTTCAAAAATGGCCATGTTCACTACTTGATTTTTTGGACGTTTTCAGCAAAGCATCCAAAGTTGGATTAGGTGTCATACTAAAAAATGCTCCTCCACATATATAAACACATACATGGTGTCTGGAAAAAAAACCAGGAATCCTTACGTAGTTGTCAAATATGTTGTAACTGTTTAAACATTTAGGCCTATTTTACTAAACCAGACCAGAAATTCCCGGCACAGCAATACCAACAAAGCCTATTCACTTTTGAATGGGCTTCGTTGGCATTGCTGATTGGGAATCACTAGCATGATTTGGTTAAAGAGGCCCTTAGTATGACCTTTGAAAATAAATTAATTCAACCTTTGTTTAGAAACTCCCTTAGTAAATGCTTTACGCCCATACGCCTTATTTTGCTGCAAAAATCTAAGCACAACTTTATCTTCTTGGCTAAATGTCATTTTGCTAAATCGGATTTTAATGGTCCGTTGTTGAATGACATCATCTTGAAAACAGGGATCATCCAGTTTTTATAGCATCTTGTAGTAACACCTGTCAATAATAATTTTTTAAATAAAAATACATGTATTATTTTGTTGGAAAAATTTGCTGTGGTCCCATTTTTTCCAGACACCATGTGTGTGTGTGTGTGTGAATACAGATATAGCTATAGGGGCCTTTTTACAAAGCTGCAGTAAAAAAGTGGCCTGCTGTAGTGTGGGCGTGTCTTTTGGGTGCATACTGGGCCACTTTTTACCACGGCTAGGAAAAAGGCTATTTGGGATATGGGCTTGCACAAAAATTAAAACTAGTGCACACCTATTTACTGCATGAGCCCTTACCACCAGCCATTGACTTAGCGGTAAGGCCATACACGCTACCTGTGCGGTAACCATGCAGCATGTGACAACATGGCCACACTGCTGATTACCACCGGGAATGCCCCCTATGGTAGAAAAATATTTTCTACCATGGGATTCAGCACACTATGTTACTGTCCAGCTTATTTTCGAAAGAGAAAAATGCCTATAGTGCGACCTAAATTGGGAGATAGACGTTTGTCTCGCAAAGGCGCCCAAATCGGTATAATCGAAAGCTGATTTTGGGCGTTTCCAACTGCACTCCGTCGCGGGAACGAATAAAGTTGACGGGGGCGTGTCAGAGGCGTGGTGGAGGCGGAACTGGGCGTGGTTATCAGCCAAGGAGAGATGGGCGTCTTTAGCTGATAATAGAAAAAAAAGGCGTTTTTATCGCGATTTTGGGTCACTTTTTTTGGACCCTTTTTTTTCACGAACAAGTCCCAAAAAAGTACTCCAACTGCCCAGATGACCACTGGAGGGAATCAGGGATGACCTCCCCAGACTCCTCCAGTGGTCACTAACCCCCTCCCACCAAAAACCCCCCACTTTAAAAACTTTTTTTCCAGCCTGTATGCCAGCCTCAAATGCTGTACCCACCTCCATGACAGCAGAATGTGTTTGATCCTCTCACAGCCTTTCCCTGGGTCAGATGTGGCTCACGGGTGCACTACAGGGTCACATCAGCATTGCTTTGTGGTGGGTGTAGGGTATTGGGCTCGGTGATTTCATTAGCTTGTGTTACAGTCTCACGATGTTGGTAGTTGGTAGGCTCTTCTCCCATGGTGCTTTTCCCCCTGCCTACTGGGTCAGAGTGTGCCCTGTTGTGTTTCCTGTTGTAGTCCATGCGGTAGTGGCCATTTTTGTAAGCCAGTTTTAGTTCCCTTTCCTGTGTTAGCCACATTAGACAACTTAGCTCTTCCCTTGAATGTGGCTGAAAGAGGGCATTGTACAGCATTCTGCCAGCTCTGACCTACTGCTCAATTCAGTACCAGGAAGACTCGTTGCCAATGGGGCACAACCTCTGATCTGCAGTTAACTGTGAGTAAAGGCGGTTATTCCAATAAAGGACGTTTTCGGAGAGATTAGTCTTCAGGTGTCAACTGGTGTGCCAATGTTTTATAGCAGCAACCAGTCCTAGAGGCCTGCGTGTATGCAGGTCCCTGGAGCACTTTTAGTGGGTACCGCAGTGCACGTCAGCCAGGTGGCCCTAGGCCCATCCCCCCCCCCACCTGTAACACTTGTGCTGGTAAATGGGAGGCCTCCAAAACCCATTTTACCCACATGTAGGTGCCCCCTTCACCCCTAAGAGCTAAGGTACTGTTGTATATTTGTGGGTAGTGGGTTTTGGGGGAGGGGGGTTGGGAGCTCAGCACCCGTGGTAAGGGAGCTATGCATGTGGGAGCTTTTCCTGAAGTCCACCGCACTGACCTAGGGTGCCCAGTTGGTGTCCTGGCATATCAGGGGGGCCAGTGTACTACCAATCCTGGCCCCTCCCACGACCAAATGGCTCAGATTAGGACGTTTTTGAGCTGGGCGTTTTTAGTTTCCATTATCGCTAAAAAAAAACCAAATGCCCAGCTCAAAAACGTCCATTTTTTTGAAAATATGGTTTGGCCCGCCCCTTCACGGACCCGTTCTTGGAGATAAACGCCCATGGAGATAGGCGTTTCCATTCGATTATGCCCCTCCACGTATATCAAGTCCCATTTCCCTTCCCAATGGTAGTGCCAACTTGGTGCATGCTTTCCCCCCTGTTAGTCCTCCTGCAGCCTTTTAAACGTGCCCTATAGAGAGATAGATATAAGCCTAGATGAGTCCAGGTCCAAGAAGGATCATAAAAATTGTCATACTGTTGATAATACTTACAATATTGTGGACAAATTGTTCATGTCAAAAGGGCAAAATATGTTCACTTACAGTCATATTAGCGTTACAAAACTGCCTCATGCAAAGTCCAAAACAGTAATAATTTTTTTTAAAAAGAATATTGACCACATATTGAAGTGTACTCCACCATACAATTCCTAGGCAACATTGCAGTTTTCCCCAGTTAATGTCACAATGATGAGTCAGCTGGTCCCTCTTCCACTCTCCCGCCAGGGTCAACCCTGCTTAGCCTGCAGGATTCAATGTAGGCCCAGTCCTTTGAACTACATGCTGGTCCTTATTCCAAACTCCAGCTTCTGCAGCCTCTTCGGGTAACCGTTACTCAAGCCGTCCTTAAGGCAGTAGTTCAACAAACGTGCAGCCACACTGATACTTTTATAGGTTAAGAGTTTTTATTTACACAGGCTTAGTTACACAGACTTATTCCTGTTCCAACTTCCTTATTACAGAACAGTTCTTTATCTCAGGTTTCTCACATTTTACTCCACCTTGACAATATCATTCAAGTTCCTGTCTCAATACATTCTAATCACAGTCCAGTTTCTCTTGTCACTACCTTCCTTTTCCAGGTAGTTAACTGACTACTTTCTCATCTCACAAACAGTTCATTCTATCAACATAGCTTCAACCTCCTCTCCCACGGAGACTTTAATTACAGTCCAACCTTGGAAGGCACTCCCTTCTGTGCACAACTAATTGGCTGAGTTACTTTGCTCCACAGGTTCCTCCCCAACTGCCTCAGCTTTATTTTCCAATTTTAAACAGTTGGGGTAATACTGTTGCCAGGAAACCTCTCACCTTGCCATCTGTAGTCTGTGCTAATGCCGACACCTCCATGCGCTCCTCCTCCATCTCCTCCCCTGCCCCCTTTTTATCCCATTCCATATCCTCCTCCTCCCCACAGGGTTCTCCCAGCTGCTCCCCATTTCCCTGAGCAGAAACCATCTCCTAGTCCTGCCCCCCCCCCCTCTATTTCCTGTGAGTCCTGCACCGGGTCTTGGGGGTTGTGGGAATGGTAATCCTTATCCTTAGTATTCTGGTCGGCCTTTTGGCCACAAGGGGGCGAATTCCATGTCTATAAGGAACCTGTGAATGAAGTCTGCTCTTCCTCCCAAACACACTTCCCTCCTGTCTCTGCCTTTGCTCTCCTTGAAGCAGTCTTCTCTCAAACCCCTTACAGATGCCAGAATCAATGCTAGCAGTCTTACTTCAGAATGGTTGTGGGTTTGTAAGCACATTTTAAGGCAGCATGAAACTAACTGTTTTTTTTTTTACAAACTTTGGGAAGGAAGCATTACAACAGGCATAACATTTATTGCACAACATGCGTTAAATTAGGTATTAAAATGGAAAAAAAACTTCAGTTAAATTACTTTTAGAGCATTGCACAGCTGTGTTCAAATGTTTCTTGTATAAAAAAAATACAAATGATTTCTAAACATGCCACATTAATTGTGCATTCTATGCTTCTCTTTTAGGTTTTCATTAGTCTGTGAAACTACTTCAACTTTTGTTGAAGGTTTATTTCAGCAACAACTACAATTGTCAGATAAAGAATCAGTTGAATACACCTCAAGTTTTCCTTTTCTTGCTTTAAATGCATTAGTTGGATTCTTTCCTCAACATTTCCTGGCTAATATTCAAAGTGATTTTAGTGGGGAGGAGAGGCTCTTGCCCTATGAAATCACCTTTTGCAGCCTAACCCCACTAAAGTGGCCAGTTCCACTGAATATGGCATCTGACCACTTCAGAAATAAAGGCAGGTCAGGGGCAGTACAGGGGGTGGTGTTAGGGAGGAGCCCAGAGTTATGTGAATGCTATGCAGGTGCTGGCATTGAATATTGGTCAGCACTTGCATAAATTTCTTTGCTTTAACCCCCCCCCCCCCCCAGATCCTGCTCCTAGCCCCCTGACAAACCCCTCACCTTCCCTCCTTCCTCCCTTCAGCCTGCTGCCATGATAAAGGCATCCACCCCTCTGGAACGACACCTCCTTCACCCTCCCCCTCCATCTTGGTAGGCCCCACTGGGCCTACCTGATGTCCCTGGTTGTCTGTGGGGGTCATTGAGGGTAGGAACAAAGGCCACTTGCTCCTACCTCTTCCATCTTCCCTGAAAAAATGGCTGTTTCAACCTCCTGTCACTGCTGGTAGCCTTCCTATCCCAGTGGTTTCCATGACGTTGGCTCTCCACACCTCTCAGCCCTTCCACATCAACGGAAGCCATCCCTTAGAGGTCCTATACTAATCTCCAAACCTTGGCCACTCAGCACCAAGGACCCTCTCCAGGGTAGCCCCGGACAGCTATAGCTGTCTGCCTGCTACACTCCTGCCAACAGGTGAACCCTCTGCTTTTAACCACAGGTTACAGAAGCATAAGCCACTACTCTGTATATCCAATCAACTTAAGAACAAAGTAGCCATTATCAAATCATATCAACAATCTATTTCATGTTCAAACCCTGAGAAATAACTGTATTCGAATAAAAAAAATTCAACACTATTCTTTGTAATAGGTGCACATTAACATCTCCACCTTGAATAGATGGAGGCACCACCTCAAGAATATAAAACACCAGATCCTGAAAATTATGATTGTACTGAAGGCAATGTGTCACCAAAGAAGCAGAAAGATCTCAACAATGCAAATGACTTCTATGTTCTAGAAGCTTGGCTTTCAAAGATATGTGTCTTGCCTACATAAAACAATTATAATGTTCTAGTACAGTGTTGTCATTGCAAGTAGTATACCATGCCATACTTTGTTCGAATATTTTTACTGCTCTAATTGCCTACTACTCATGTTTGATCTATTCTTACTGTACACCGCCTTGAGTGAATTCCTTCAAAAAGGCGGTAAATAAATCCTAATAAATAAATAAAATAAATAAATAAACGGGCATGGGCACTAAATAAGATATACAACAGAGGAAGTTTTGCAATTATTTCAATGCTTTCAAGCGATCATTTAGGGCTCCTTTTACTAAATGATGGTAAGTCTAATGCAGGCCTACCGCTCACTATACAGGAAGTACAGCCGGGCTAACACAACATCCCAGCAGTACTTCCCACTCCTAGGGCACCATCATTTCTGGCACTGTATTGTGTGGGTGGCGGTAAGGGCTCCCTCCTGAAATGGCCAAGCGGTTAATGCTTTACTTGCTGCATGGCCATTTTCTGCAGGAAGGCAAGACTTCCCTCTTACCAGCTGTGGTAAAAGGGGGCCTCGGCACGCGTGTAAAACATGCACTGATGCCAGCATCAGCCCCCTTTTGCTGCAGCTTAGTAAAAGGGACTCTTACTGTTTTCACAGCATATAGGTGTCATTATTGTGACTGGGGACACAAATTGCACTCTCCATAAAGAAAATGTTGCAGTCTTACAGGTCTATCTGGTAACAATGGGGGTTTCTGGTAGCAAGAATGCATTACAGAATCTCTGATGTTCTTAGCTCGCTTGAAAGCAAAAAGAGGAGTTTGATGAAATACATTGTGTAGTTAAAATACATTCCAATATGTCAATACCATTCTTTGTACAGGATGAACTGCAGGGGTGAAAGCTAACACAGATACCACCTGAGAAGAAGGTGATCATGTTGCTGGAGTCCTATGATCTATCCATCAGGGGAGCAAATTCTATCAAAGGCCCGCAAAAATGGGCGCTAAAGTAGTTTGGTGCTAAATGCTATTTTATAAAGGGTGTGCATGCTTTATAGAATAGCACTTAGTGCTGGTTTCTATGCCCAACGCTGGGTGCCAGACATATGCCTGCTGAAATCTGGTATAAATCCTGGTGCCCAAGTTGGGCGCAGAAACTCATTATTCTGTAAAATTGCATGCAATGTTTTGGCACACCCATGTCTTGCCCATGCACCTTGCATGATCAGACCCCCGTTGGGTTTGCATGCTATAGGATTTAGGCTCCCAGCATTATAGAACAGTGCACAGCCAGGTGCCTGTCAAATCCAACTTGGTGCCAATTAACATTTACCACATTCTACATTTGGTGACCAGATTTGGATGTGTTGCCAAGATGTAAATGCAACATAATTGGCTAACGAGCTGTTAACCATCAACAACTGGATCCAGTTGTTGATGGTTAACATCTCTTTAACCAATTGTGCTGCATTTTCATCTCGGCAGCACATCCAAATCTGGTCACCATATGTAGAATCCAGGAGAAAACACCATAGGATATGTCATTGACTTTTCCTATGCTGTTTCTAAAGAATGCAATTTTAAAAAAATGGTATTCCATTCCAATACAAAATGCAAAAGTATCACTATTTACTAATATGCATGGAATAAATAGAGACTTTTAAATACTTTTTTTTATTATTTGGAGAAAAGACCTCGTACGGCCAGGTGCTTAAACTTCAAAAGCTATTGTTATTCTGAATGCATTATGCAAATGGGTAATAGAGCATAGATTTAGAAGTGTGGTAAATGATGTTTGTGCATGTTGTATAGTATAGGAGTTTCTCAGAACATATGATTATAAAGGGGCCTGAAAGCTGACTTATTGGAATCTTTTTGGCTATTGAAGTATAAAGTGCCTGGCCATAAGAGGTCCTTTTCTCCTAATAATATAAAATTTAAAAGTCTTGGTTTATTCCGTACATATTAGTGTGTAATTTATAAAGAATGTACATGGATAATGCTTATAGGCATTGCTCCTGAGTATATGTATAGCAGTACTGAACGTATTTGTTTTTTTAAACACAAAAGCTGACACTAAAATCAAAGAACCCCCCCCCCCTCCCGACCCTCAGTTTCAGTATTGGGCCATTTATTTATGTATTTCATTAGCTGAAATTGATACCCACAATTCTCATTGCAGCTTAGTATCACTATATATAATAGGACACAGTAAAATTAACTCACGCTGCCCCTTTCCACAGAATCAAAGTGAAGATAAGTAGCAATAGACATCCTCAACCTACCCCTTTGTAAATGCCATACTTAATCAATTAATTGAGTGGAGAAGTACCCTAGTAGTTAATGCATTGGACTTTGTTCCTGGGGAACTGGGCTTGATTCCCCCTGCAGCTCCTGGTGACTCTGGGCATGTCACTTAACCCTCTCCATTGCCCAGGTACAAATAAGTATCTGTGTATAATATGTTAACTGCTTTGAATGTGGTTGCAAAAAAGAAAAACACAGAAAGGTGGTATATCAAGTCCCCTTCCCCTCTCCCTTGCTCACCTGAGGCCTTAGCTAGCTTATGAAAACTTAAATTTCAACAGATTTCCTTTTCTAAATTCTAAAGAGAGTTAATCCCAAAATATAGGGCCAAACCAACTAAAAGTTGTGTGTTGTGTATCCCTCCCTAACTGCAGCAGCTGCCAAAGATTTTATTGTAACAAACACCGTTTACCTGAGATCATACCTCGACTATATATAGTGGGACTGCAGTGTAATAACACTGTACCTGGTACTTGCTTTACAAAAATACATATAAATCCACCACTTGCAAGTAAATCTCTCACTATGATATCATATGTACTACGAGGAAAAGACTTCAGATACTCGGTCCTCACAGTGGACTGCGTCGCTCAGCGTCTACTTTGGAAATTTGACTTTTCTTTTGTAAATCAGCTGGCGAGCATCCTCATAAGTAAAAAATACCCTCATTTTTTCACTCATTATTCAAAACTTTTTTATATAATTTTTACTTATTAGATTTCACATTTTGTAATGCTTACCAAACCTGAATTTGTTCAATTTTGGTGTTTTGTTATAGATCAAGTCAATGTGAATATCAAGGGGGGGGGGGGGGGGGGAGGAGAGAAGGAGCTAAACATCTCCTCCAGCTAAATGATGGATATTCAAGCTACATCCATTAGAACCTATAGGCTTAAATACGGCCATGAATGGGTAGTATTCTTTTAAGATTTTGCTGTAGTCATGTGAGAACTGACGTCAAGAATTAATTAACGTCCGTTTTAAAAGAAGGGTGCTGTGTTTGACATTAGCAGAATTGGATCACAGAAGAAAAGACTGCTGTGACCATGCAAGTAAGCAATTTTGGACAAATGGGTTTTTAGTATAGCTGTGTAATCACAGGAGCAAAGTCAGATTACATTATTATTAGACTTAGTTCTACTGGGTCACGACAGTGTCTTTCAAGATTGAAGTCCTTTAGGGAAAGCTATGTATTTATGATATAACAATCTCAGTCATCGGTGAACAGTTAAGTAAGCAAATAAACAAATAAAAATTTTGAGCAAAAAATTTGGCAGCTTTGAAACCCATCAGAATTTTCAGGATTATTGCTTTTTCTTAATGTGAACTTTTGATTGGTTGATTTCAGATAATGGCATAAGCACACTTCCTTGATAAAGCCTGAAAGTTTTGAACTGGCAAAATGGGACCCCGTTGGAGGACACAGAAGATATGGAAGATAAGTGCTATATTCTAAGATATTAAAAATGTAAAAATTAAAAAAGTGAAAATTAAAATAAACTCAAAAGATAGTATATAGACACACACACGGAAGTTTTGTCAGCTGATGAAGAATGTGTTCTGTGAGTCATGCAACTCTCTAAATTTTGACCGCAGACAGAGGCTTTTTCCTCTGTAAGAAAAAAAGAATGTTCAGCCGTCACCACAGTTTAAGTGACCACGTGTATGTTTAAGAAGTCTTCATAATGAACAGTGAAGCAGGAGATATGGCATAAAATTAAACAGTACAACCTGGAAGATTAAGTTGGTTCTGCGCTGAGGATGTTAGTTTTAAACTAAAGGTACTGGAGTTAAGCACACCTTCACCCAAGCAAAACGAAAGAGGGTCTTTTACTAATAAAGTGCACTCATGTTTTTGGCATGCGCTAAAATTGTGGGTGCTCTAAACGTTAGAGACGCCAATGCATTCCTATGGATGTCTCTAAAGTTTAGCGTGCCTACAATTTTAGTGTGCACTAAAAACTTGAGCATGCCTTAGTAAAAGACGCCCAAAGTGCTTCTAGTGGAATTAGAGATTAAGGAATAGGAGCAAATGTAGAGGGTTAAAATGCAGAGTGCCAACAACAAAACCAGGGTACACAAGATGAAGCTAGAATATGGTAGATTTAAAACAAATAGGAGAAAGGTTTTCTTTACTCAGCGTGTAGTTGAACTCTGGAACTTGTTGCCAGAAAATGTAGTGACAGCAGCTGGCCTTACGGAACTTAAAAGAGGTTTGGACAGATTCCTGAGGGAAAAGTCCATTGAACATTATTAAGAATTAAGGGTTTTTTTTTTTTTTTTTTTTTTTGGGGGGGGGGGGGTTGCTGGGTTCTTGAAGCCTGGATTGGCCACTGTTGGAGACAGGATGCTGAGCTTGATGGACCCTTGGTCTTTTCCCGGTATGGCGGTGCTTATGTACTTACTAGTAAAAAAGCCCCGTTTCTGATGCAAATGAAACGGGGGCTAGCAATGTTTTCTTCTGTGTGCATGTGGGAGTGTGTGTGTCCCTGCCCTCTGGCCTCTCTCCCCTCCCCCCTCTGAGTCCTTCACTGTTACAGAGCCAGCGATTTGATTTCGTGCTCTGCTGTTTTCCTTCACTGACTGTGTTACAGAGAGGGCGGGGCAGACACTCATAGGGAAACCGGATATCTCGCCCCCTTCACACTTCCGGCTGGAGGCTTCATAGAACGTTGGTGTTGCTTTTTATATAGAGAGATGTTAAATGTGACCATCATCTGCTTTCCTCTTCTCTGCCACTTCCTTATAATTCTCTCTATTCTCCTGCCCCACTTGTTTCTCTGTCTGCCTATCTTCCTGTTACCTACAAAGAGATTGAAAAAGAAAACTGATATTCTAGAATGCTTTCAAACTTTTGAAAACAAACTTTTATCTTTTCTCGGGTTTCTGCATTTTTTGTTTGGGCTGTCATTTCAATAACTGAGTTCTGCACTATATTGTCCAAATAATTTACTCTGAGGAATTAGAATTGCACAACTCAATGAAGGGAGCACCTTTTGGAAAATGGGCCCAGGCAAATTGGACTAGAAATGACATGTTGGATAAAACTTAAAAGCGGAGGTCAAAAGTTAAAACATGTGTGTGTTAAGAATTTTTCAGGAAGTTTACTTTTGCTTATCTACAATATAAGTTTGATATATATTCAGTAATCTATAGGTGTACATTAATGATCTAGACAGTGAATAGATGAAAGAAAAGTGTTTTTAGCTCTTATTAATAATAAGGCACAATTCAATTTCTGTCTTTAACAACTTACTTTTGAAACCAAGAAACAATGGAAGGCAGAATAGTATTAATAGCATTAACAGCATTGAACTTTACCATATTCAGGACCAAAAATGAGTCATCATTTAAAAGATATAAAATGTCACATTACAGAGGGACCAATGCAGCTTTTTTGTTCAGGCTGTTAGACACATCAGAAATTATAGTTAATTATGCTCATGTACTGTACTCTATCTTTGTCATTTTTTCTGGCTTTCAAAAATGATGTTTAATGCATAATCTTTGGAGAAACCAGTGCAGAATGCCACATTGCAGTTTTAGCAAATTGTTGTTTTTAAAATTTATGATAATCTATTCAACCAGAATGAAAGGCATGTTCTTAGTAAATGGTCTAATATCAGATGTTTTATATTTGTAAGTTAAATTTGATTGTTGTAGTTTATGTATTGTATAGCTCTGTTCTACATCTTTGAATATTGTGTGCAGATGGGTGGTATGGATTGTTTATTTGTCTTTTAGTCTTTTTTTTTTAATATACACCTGAAATCTATTAACGTGGTGTACATTGAGGTACAGTAGGCCATTTTCCACCATTTTAATAATTGAAATAGTTATAAATAATATTGCTACTGTCTGAACATCTGGCCTTCTAGATCCCCATGACCAACTTGTATTACTGCTCTAGTCAACATAAGAGGAATGTAACCTACTAGTCAAACATAGTTATAAGAGTGCCTATGATTCCACTATGACTAGTTAATATTGTAGTTGCCATCCACCAAACAGGTCTAACCTCCTAGGTTAGTTTCCCTTTTCTACATTAGCTTGATCTGTACTATCTCACCCAATCTCAATCCCACTCCTCCACCCAACTCATTCTGTCTTCTCAGTTCCTAATATGTTAAATCTGTAGTTCTCATGCTGCTACCTGGGTGATAATGTTGGTTCTTAGAACTTCAGATTCAGTTTCAAGATTCCATTGAACAGTAACACATTGTGTTATCATTGAACCACATGACATTCTTCATATTGCACAAATGGAACCATGTGGTGGAGGATAGTCAGCAAATTTAAAATGATACTTTTCTCCTCTTCCTAGAGGTTGTGACCAAGGAAAAAGAGAATGAGCTGGCTGGAAGAACTAGATAGTAAAGGGTATAGTTATACGAAGATTTGTTATTTTACCACTAACTCATGCTATTTTGACACAGGTCCCATTTAATGCAATGAGACCTAGTTACCAATAACTAGGGTTAGCACTAAAGTAGCATATCTTAATGACAGCTCATTTTGATAACTTCCCAACTAAGCTGGAAAACTGGGTGATATGGAGGGAAAGGTCAAGGTGATCTTGGGTTAAAAGGGGAGAAGAAGGAAGAAAGATGAGGAAGGAGTTAAAAATGTGGATGATAGGAAAATGGAGAATGTATGAAATGCAGTGGTGTAGAGGGGAACATGGAAGAATAGAAAGATTGGAAGGAGGAAGAGAGAGAGAGAGAGAGAGAGAGAGAAGTGAGAAAAGGGAAGCATGTGCATGAAGGCAAAGAGGGGAAGGAAAGTGTACATGAAGAATGGATCAGAAGAGAGAAAAAAAGATGCAAGAATGGAATGAATGGAAAACAAAAAGATAGAGAAGATAGTAAAAATTAAGAAAAGAAGACATAAGATTCCCTGGATATTTGTCAAAAATTGGCCCGATTCATGGACAGAAGGTGGTCCAGTGGTTAGTGCAATGGGCTAGAAACAAGAAAAGTTATAAGGCAACTTCCACTTTACTCACTGACATTCCTTGAGTCTTTGGGGAGCTCACGTACTGCTATTGTCTTAGGTGTGAATTTACCATATATACTTTTCAGGGCAGGAGCTTATCATGTCTGAAAAAAAATATTTCCTTGAGCTAAAATTGGAAAGACATCTAGAAATATACCCTCTAATTCTATAAAATTGGGCACCCAACTTTACGCACAGGACTAGATTCTGTAAATGGTGCTCAAATTTGGGCACTGAAAAAACTGAAAGCTGAACGTTATTCTTTAACTGGCACTCTGAGTTGGGTGCTGTCTATAGAATAGTGTGTAGCACCGACCTTTGTGTCCAGTGTTGCATGCAAGGATTTATACCAGCTGAAACCTGGTGTAAATCCTTAAATGTAAATCATGTGCGGATCCCCCAAATTCTAAAATAGTGCGCACATCATTAGTGAACACCTGACCCGCCCATGCTCCTTCCATGGTTACGCCTCCTTTTCAATTGTATGCTAAAAGATTAGTGTGTGCATCTTTATAGAATAGCACTTAGTAAGATGCATGTGTAAATCCAAATTGTTGCTGATTAATGCCAATAACTGATTGTTAGCACCAAATTATTGGTACTAATTGACTCATTACTCAAATGTGTATGTACAATATAGTGGCTTCTTTGCTGATTAAGGAAAGGAGCCTTATCTTGGCTGAGCCACAAGACCATAGGCAAGATTAGGGTTAAGTAAGATAAGGGGTGGAGGGGATAGAGGGGGGAAAGAAGATTGGATGGTATGGGAACAGGGATTTGGGGATTTTGATTGATGTAGACAATGATTGTCTATACTAATCAGAGTGCAGTGCGAGAATGTATTTGGCGGGCTCCTAATGGGGAAGGTTTTTTTTTTTGTTCTTTGTGAGGAGCACAGGCAGGGCAGAATTTTTTGACAGTGCTGTGTGAGTAAGGCCCTTACCTGGGTGGCTCTGTCTGTTTCTGCTGCGTTTTTCCTTTTCTCATTGTGCCCAGGCTCCTTCAGGGTCCCTTGGCATTTGGGGGCGATTCCTTGATGACCCAACACTTTTGGGGGTGTGGTAGTTCTTCCTCTCCCCCCAGTTTGGTGTTGTGGCTTCTGGGGAGTGTGTACAGCAAGCTCCAGCAATACAGAGGCTCAGCACAGCAGGGTTTGTGATTTTAGACATCTCTGAGGGCCTAGTGCCTGCTGTGTTTGATTTTTGAGCCAATTTCGAAGCTGTTTAAAAAACAAAACTGCATTCAATTAAGGGCACAGATATGGTTTAAGGGAGAGTGGGTGTATAATTTAAGGGAGAGTGGATTTTTGGTTAAGGGTGAGAGGGGTCAAATGAGAGGGGCTGGGCTGTGGGGTTTGCATTGAATATTTAATCAGGGATGTTTCCATGAAAAAGGGGGCATGGGGGTGAATGGGACACAAGCACTGGGTTCTCAGGGTGCTGGCAAGTGTCTGGTGTGGCATTTGGTCCACTTTGAGGATTCTGATGAGGGAATGTAGGGATGTGGACCAGGTGGGGGGTGTCAGTCAGGGTTTGGGGGTGCAGCATTCTCAACAGTCAACTCTGCCTTGTCCAAGTAGGGTGAAGGGAGGGCACTATGGCTCTGTGGGGCAGCAAGTCATTGGCCTTCATTCCTGCTTCAGTTGTTTCTTCGTTTCTGGTGGTACCATCATTAGCAGCTGCACATGGAGTGAATGACCTGTTGAGCAGTGAGTCTGACCTGGATGACATTGGGGAAGTTCTTGAAGGGGTGGTGGATGGGGGGGAGTGCAGGGATGTGAATCTGGGAAAGCACAGGGTAAGGATATGCAGTGGCAAAGAAAGTTGAGGGATAGGAAATTTTTATAGAATTTGTGCAAGGTAGTGAAGCGCTTAGATTGGGAGAATCATGTGCAGAGGAGTGGGGGTGTCATTGCATTGCACGTGTGGGAATCAGATTCCGAGTCCTCTGATTCTATTACTTCCTCAGACTCTAACTGGGAGGATCTGGGGTTAACGGGGTGGTCCTCGGAGCAGGCCAGTCTGCCTGAGATGGAGTAAGGGGCTCGAGTTTATTGGAGGGGTCATATTCTTTGAGCTTTTGCCCCATTGGTGGGTCAATTACCTCAGAAATTGAAGCATAAAATTCTTCAGGGGAAATATATAGATGGGCAAAATGAAACCTGCTCTTTATCTAGGTCTTTTGAAGTACTCTGACTTAATTTTGAGGATTTACAAAAAGTTAGGGGGATGGGCATGGCCCAATTATAACGAGTATTTCTGAAAGGTCCTAGCCTCTGATAAAGTAGATTGTTGGGGCTTTTGGGATTGTATTTTTTTTAGGGTCAATTTACCCTTCCCAATATGGTGGTTCACCCACCAATACTTAGGAGGAAATAAATCACCCAAGGTTGCATCAGTTAGGAAATTAGGTACCTTAGTTCTTATCAAGTAGCACAATTAGCAGATCAGTGATATCTCACTGGGAGTACAGAACATTCCTATACAAAAGTACTGCTATATCTGAGACTCCAAAGAATAAACAAGCAGTCAAATACTTTTATTTATTATTTATTTATTATTCTCGATGATACGCTGAAACCTTCTGCTCAGTGTGCTGCTGCGGCTAGGAAAGCGAATAGAATGTTGGGTGTTATTAGGAAGGGTATGGAGTCCAGGTGTGCGGATGTTATAATGCCGTTGTATCGCTCCATGGTGCGACCGCACCTGGAGTATTGTGTTCAGTACTGGTCTCCGTATCTCAAAAAAGATATAGTAGAATTGGAAAAGGTACAGCGAAGGGCGACGAAAATGATAGTGGGGATGGGACGACTTTCCTATGAAGAGAGGCTGAGAAGGCTAGGGCTTTTCAGCTTGGAGAAGAGACGGCTGAGGGGAGATATGATAGAAGTGTATAAAATAATGAGTGGAATGGATCGGGTGGATGTGAAGCGACTGTTCACGCTATCCAAAAATACTAGGACTAGAGGGCATGAGTTGAAGCTACAGTGTGGTAAATTTAAAACGAATCGGAGAAAAGTTTTCTTCACCCAATGTGTAATTAGACTCTGGAATTCGTTGCCGGAGAACGTGGTACGGGCGGTTAGCTTGACGGAGTTTAAAAAGGGGTTAGATAGATTCCTAAAGGACAAGTCCATAGACCGCTATTAAATGGACTTGGAAAAATTCCGCATTTTTAGGTATAACTTGTCTGGAATGTTTTTACGTTTGGGGAGCGTGCCAGGTGCCCTTGACCTGGATTGGCCACTGTTGGTGACAGGATGCTGGGCTAGATGGACCTTTGGTCTTTCCCAGTATGGCACTACTTATGTACTTATGTACTTATGTACAATCAATTGCTTATGGGAATACAGTACCACAGCTACATATAGGTGTTCTCTGGGTCTGAGTCTCTAATGTTTTATTTAGGGTCTTTTTCGCCCTCACCCCAAATTACCAGCTAAAGCCAATTTGCAGGTATAAAAGACTCAAGGCTACTTATGAGAAAACAATAGGATTACTTGCCAATACAGATACAATTGATTGGTTTCTCATGAGAGAGAGCAGCCCTGCTTGCAGAAAGGTACTGGCTATGACCGTCTCTCTCCATTGAAGTAGGAAGTACAATCACTTATATACACTCATTAATATAACAGGTCATACATAGGCAATCTGACAACAATCCCATCTATTGGATATATGCTAATGTCATAGTTAACAGTGATTGGCTATGGTAATGAGTTGGTTAGTATTGGATAGATCTCTTGCTTGCAGAGCTTTGGGGTTTCTGGTTACCCCTTCAATACTATCCCCCCTTCTGGCTTGCGAATTCTGAGGGAAGAAAGACAGAAATGTTATTACAGATTGTAAATTGTCCCAGTACAGTGGGGTTGGAGACCACAGGATAACATGAGGAAACCTAGTAGAAAGATAAGGAAGGCATGAGTAAAAGTAGAAAACTAAAGTCCATGTAACAGATGAATTAACAGCGGTCAGTGTTTGATTCTCAGCATCTTCTTTGTTCTGGTAAGATGCAGTTGGCACAAAGTTGCATTAGAGTATCCACAATCAGGGTTTCACATATGAAATGGCATGCAGTTTCTGGAAGGCATCAACATGGAGGTGATAAGAATAGGCTGAATCTGTAACATGACTCAAAGGAATAAAATAAGTAAACAGGGCAAAAAGTATCTCAATGTAGTCCTCAGGTCATACAAAAAAATATTTAATTTAATGTGTGTCCAATGTTGTTCTCAGATTTTATGACTTATACAATTCTAGTTATTGTTAATTCAGAATAGAATCAATTGTTATTCTAGCCTATAGCCAAATAGTATATAATAAGTCACATACATATCCCAATTCAAACACTTCCACATACACAAATCTTTTAACCTACTTACAGTGTACTGTCTAGACATGCTGCGTATTCTAGCATGTATTCCTGCCATGTGACTATTCTGAAGAGGTTCTGTTAAACAGCGTGCATGGGCAGATAATGACTTTACAAATCATCTATTTGAGCATCTCTGTAACCTTTCACATACAATTTCTCCCTGGCAATTCAAAACATAAATTTAACATCTTTATCATGGTAGTTTTCTCTTTTTTTGGGTAACTAGAGGTAAGCTTTTGCTTAAAATCATCAGATAGGCACATTACACTTATGGAAAAGCAAAGTAGAAAAATAAAATTACATCAGTATCCAATTGCTAACTGTAGAAATTAAGGAAAATAAAGTGCACCATGTAATCAGGGAGGTGCACCGTTTCCTCTTTTACACAAAACAAGGCTGTGAAGACACAGAAAGTAAGAGAAAAGTGTAACATTCTTACTGTTTACAATGAGTATGTAAATTGTAGATATGTGATTTAAAAGCATCCCTCTTGTGGCTGAAATAAGGAGGAAAACAATATCTATTTGTAAGGTAGGGGAAAAAGTGTTCAAATTCAGGAAATATAAAACAATAAATTGTGAAAATTTGCACTCAGATAATGGTCCCAAATAAGATGGCTAATAGCGTATCTCTTAGGGCAAACCTTTGGCTTGATGAAATGACTTCAGTTTGTCAAGGCTTGTTTAAAGGGACCTGGCCGGCTGGTGGGGCTGGATCGGGGAGTAGTGTGCCAGCAGCACCCATAGTTCAGATGGGAGTGGGGTCTTCTCTGTCCTTTGGGGCATTCTTTTCAGGAGGCATTACTTTTTCTAAAGGGTATAGTGGGGACTCTGCTTTCACTTCATTGCAGGGAGCTATGAGTGTCTGGCATGTTGTTTTCATCACTGATGTTCAGCCTGTAATGGATTGCACCCAGCATTTCAATGCAGTGCATATGCAGCGGACCTTCCTCGGTTGCAGCCCTCCCGCTCCAGCAATCCTAGAGCAAGGCCAGTTCTTCCATTAAGGTGGTGGCAATGAAACCTTGGTTGTCTCAGTATCCGGATGTGGTGTCTGCTTGATTTTTTGTGGGAAGGATTTTCATTTGGCTTTGTGATTCCTTTTAGTGGTCCACAGTTACAATATAAGTGTGGTAATGTGCAGCTTAGTAAAAGGATCCCTATGGTTGGTATTTAAAAGAACAACTGCCTATGATGTCTTGTTGGGCAGACCAGATGGACATAGTAGATGGATGCCGTCATCTACTATGTTATGTATGTATGATGTTCAATATTGACCTCTATAAATTTAGGTTAGTGATTCTTTGAAGGTAGAAATAATTTGTGTTATTGCTGTTTTCATGCCACTGGTACTATTTCCACTGGAATCAAATTTGAATGTTTGTGTCACACATCATCAGCTCAGCAAAGGCACAACTGAGTGGCGGATACAGTACAAGAATGGGGGAGGGGTGAGAGAGTACTAGGGAAAGTGAAGTATATCCCCATTGTGCATCGAATAAGCACAAATTATTTATGTATTTATTTACTCTTCTTTCTTTGAATGGGACATTTTATCAGTGTATATTGGTTAAGTCCTAAAATTAGAAGCTTTAATGATAAAATACTCATAGAAATACATGGTGAACATGCAGAAACATGCATAATTTTGTGTGAGAGTATTTGTGCATTGCTGAGGATAGTTATGGGACTCTTCTGCCCACTTAAACCATGCTATTATCGATCCCTATATTTCTAAGTCTCAAAATATTTTCAGTTTCTCTCTTTATTAACCTTTCTAGCTTACAGCTAACAGGCTACCCTATCTCTCTAAAATCCAGAACAGAAATGCTCATAAAATTGTGTTTTCAATTTCCTACTGACATCTTCCACTATGAGATTTGGAAGAAGTAAAGCTGGGGTAGGCTTGTTCAACATATTAGTGATGCAACTCCTGCTTCTTTTTGCCCCAACACATCAATGACCCTACATGGCCATGTTTTGGCATGTGAGCCTACTTCAGGGGTAAGAAGACCTGTTAAATATGTTTGTGTAATATGTTCCTGTTTGTATTTAAATATGCATATAATCAATCATGTTAAACAGCAGAAAAGGTAAGCCATTCAACATTGTAACTGCGGGAGAAACTGGCAATGTTCTACAAACAAAAGGAGGAGTGGCCTAGGGGTTAGGGTGGTGGACTCTGGTCCTGGGGAACTGAGTTCAATTCCCACTTCAGGCACAGGCAGCTCCTTGTGACTCTGGGCAAGCCACTTAACCCTCCATTGCCCCAGGTACAAATAAGTACCTGTATATGTAAGCCACATTGAGCCTGCCAAGAGTGGGAAAGCACAGGGTACAAATGTAACAAAACAAAATATGGTCTGTAGTTTGTCAAAAAATTTGAACATGTTAATCCTAGTTTTGAGAGAATCATAGGGGACTGAGAGTATAAAAGATAGCCCTTTTTATAAAACCTTTAACTGAATATCAGTGAGAGTCACATCCAAATGATTAAAATAGGTATTGCCCTCGTTGTGTACCTGTCTCTTGTCTCGTGTTGGGTATGGAGCCCATGGGGGATAATAACCCCTCCCCCAATAGTGTTGGGGATTTCCTCTTGGGTTGTGTTTCTCTCAGATGTTGTCTAAAAAGTGTCTGGGTTCTTCAGTGGGTTTGTGTACCAGATTGCTTGGAGGGGAGGTTAAGAGCTCATCTGACTCATTGCATACTTGCTTTTTACTTTGCTCTTCCATATTGGAAACTTGTTTATTTTGGGCTGGGCTCTGGGCCTTGGAAGTTGTGAATAAATGTGGAGGACATCTAGGGCTACGTGTACATGAAGTAGAATAAACATATCTGGTTGATTTCATTCTTTGGTCCTAATCCAAGGGTAAATAGGACCTTTACTATAATATATTTCCTCACATTTACATTTTTCTCTTTTTACTTTCTTAATATCAAATCTAAAGTCATCTATGCATTTGTTAAAATCATTATATGTATGTTCAAAATTGCTATCAGAATGTCTAACCAAATCAGCTGCTTCACTGAACTCAACCTTTAAAACATCTCTACATTTCTTAGAAGTTTCAGCTAATAAAATCATTAAGTCCAAAGAGCACTTATTTAAAATAGCACACCATTGATTTAAAAAAGTCTGATCATCAGTGAAAATGGTGGTTGCTTTTAAAAACCTCAGGCCATATCTGTTTAACTCAATAGTCAACCAAAGCCATATTGAGGGGCATAATCGAAAGGTCGGCTAAAATTGAATTTGGGCGCCCTCATGAAGCCGGTCAAAATCAGGCACGAATAATAGGAAAATAACATGGCCGGCCATAGACATTCCATTATCACGGTTGAACACGGCCAAATCAGGGGCAGCCAACGTATAGAAAAATGGCCAGGATATTACATTATCGCAGTTGAACACAGCCAAATCTGGGGCAACCAAAGTATAGGAAAAATACGGCAGTTATGTGAGAAACGTGTTACTGTATATGTGTATTTATGTAATGTTCCATATGTTTTCCCCGTACCTGGATGTCCGCAGCTACATGCACTGTACTTGCGGAACATACATCTATGGGAAATATAATGAACATATATATGATGTTCACACACTTGATAATGATCCATATAAGGAAAACTCCATATAAGGAAAACTCCGCACATAGGCCCTGCACGCGTGACGACAGCCCATGCACGTCTATGCATCACGGCCATCCATGTTTGGAGCCATTATAGATGCCAAGACGTGCACGTACTGACCTGTCCATATATGGAGTGGCTGTCCATATATGGCACTGTGCATGTCAGGATGTCCATCATGCATGGGCGTCCATATAAGGCGCTGCATGCTTTCCAACGAATATTTACTGAGAAACAGGGCTATGAGAAGAGAGCCGAACCTCTCCGTCGGAGAGAATCTCCTGTTGGTACACCTGTGCTTGAAGCACAGGCGTATTCTGTTCCCCCACCACCACCACCTGCCCCCCAGGACTCTCTGGATCCAAGCCTGGGGCGAGATAAGGGACAGGTTGGAGAGGGCCTCCTTGGCTATCAGGGCCCCCTCCTGTAGCTACATGTATAAGAGCTCCTTCAGCAGTGTAAGTACAAACTGTAGTATCCATTCAAGGGTAATCAGTGATATGTGCACATGCACATTCATTAATAGAATCTATGTACTAGAAAGCAAAAACATCCCCACATCCCTACAATATTGCACACAAACGGTACTCTGTGTCCTCATGTGCACCTAAATGACATCATCTCTACCAATGTAATGCCCCCCCCCCCCAATCAGTGTTCTGAGTCTCTCCTATTTGATTTCCAAATGAATTTGTGTGCTGAAGGCAAAAAGGGCCATCCCCTGACTCCTGGTGTACAAATTTATATCTTGCAGAAGATTTGGCATTCGGAGGAACCTCGAGTCCCTCCGGCAGAGGTTCCGCCGTGTGAGGAGGCACAACCCTGACATGATCAGGGCAGTGAGATGGCTCCTCAGGGCTCAGCGTAAGTATTATAAACAGGGCACCTGTACTCATTTGTAAATGTACTTAATAATACAAATGTTGTGTACAATATCAGTTTCCATGTGGCTAATAGGCAACTGGTAAGTCATAACACCTCTGTCCCAGATCAAGGCCTGAGGTTGCAGCTACCCTCCCATGAGTGTGGCTGCAACTTCCAACTAACCCAGTGGTGTGCTGGTAAATTTTTAACAACAGGCTCTGTCCCCGGTGCACCTCAGCGCCCCCCCCCATCCACCACTGTGCCCCCCCCCCCCCCGTTCACCTCTGCGCCCCCCAAAATTGCAGAGCTGGCTATAGCCAGTGGGTGGGGGGGCAATGCATTACTCTCTCCAGGAAAAAAAATTAAATGATCCCAGGTTCCAATCTAATGATGTCAGAAGAAGGCGGAACACAGCGAAGGGAAGGCTAGAGACGTCGGGAGTGCCGCCTCCTTCACTGACGCTGCGCTGCCACGGAGGTAAATTTAAAAAGAAAAAAAAAAGAAAAGGGATGTTGGGGGGGGGGAGAAGAGGGCGGGAAGTTGAACAATGGGAGCGGGAGGGCAGGGGATAGACGAGAGCATGGATGCGAAGGGGGAGGGGAGAAGAGGGCGGGCCAGGCCAGGCCAACTGGGACATGATGGGACATGGGAGCGAGAGGAGAGAGAGGAGCATGGATGCAAGGGGGGGTCATGGAAGGGAGAGAGAGGAATTGCTGGATAGGGATTAATGGAGGGTGACAGAGGAGCATGGATGGGAGGGGCAGGGCTCAGGGAGCAAGGGGAATTGCTGGAAAAGGATGAATGGAGGGGGCAGGGGACAGAGGAGCATGGATGGGCATGGATTGGGACGGCAGGGCTCAGGGAGAGAGGGGAATTGCTGGAAAAGGATGAATGGAGGGGGCAGGGGACAGAGGAGCATGGATGGGCATGGATTGGGAGGGCAGGGCTCAGGGAGAGAGGAGAATTGCTGGATAGGGATGAATGGAGGGGACAGATGGGCATGGATGGATATGGATTGCAGGGCAGGGCTCAGGGAGACAGGGGAATTGCTGGATAGGGATGAATGGAGGGGGCAGGGGACAGAGGAGCATGGATGGGAGGGCAGGGCTCAGGGAGAGAGGAGAAATTGCTGGACATAGATGGGAGGGAAGAGAGATGAAGGAGATGAAATGAGGGAAAAGGAAGAGAGGAGAAAAACTGCACATGGATGAAGAAAATAGGCAGAAGCTGAGGACCAGAAATGAAGAAGAAAGGAGGAAAGGAAAGAAATAAATGGAAAGGAAGCCCTGGAAATGGAGTTAAGAGGACAGATAGCAGCAGAATCAGATACTGGGCCAGCATGATCAGAAAAAGAAAGTCACCAGACAACAAAGGTAGAAAAAAAATCATTTTATTTTTATTTTAGTGTTTGGAATATGTCCACTTTGAGAATTTACATCTGCTATCTTATTTTGCAATGTATAGCAATTTGTTTCTAAGAATATTGCTGACAATTCCTGTTAGTGTGGCAAGTGGTGAGCAATCATTTTCACGGGGGTGGGGGCGCCGCCACCGCCGCCAACTGATAGTCTGCAGGGGGGGGGGGGGCGCCAACTGATAGTCTGCAGGGGGGCGCCAGAGACCCTAGGCACGGCCCTGCAGAACTCTGCTCTGGCTGTGAAGAACTAAGGCTGGTGCTGGGCAGACTTTGTAGGTCTGTGTCTGTAAATGGCAATCCAGTTTGGATAGGCTGGAAAGGGCTTCAATGGCTACTTCAGTAGCTAGAACCAAGGACAGTGCTGGACGTATTTTTACGGTTTAGATAGGATGGAATGGGCTTTGACCGCAACTCCAGTATGTAGAACATAAGGACAGAGCCAGGCAGACTTCTTTGGTCTATGTCCCAGAAATGCCAAAGAATGACTCATGATAAAGTATATAATATCACATCTATTGTTGATTTAATCATGAACTATATCTAATGTGGTACCTCTTGTGTTTCCCCACATGCATCAAAGCCCCGTGCTTTATGTATTTTTTTTTCAGTTGGTGACAGAATAAGAAAGCATTTACAATTTTTCATTTCATTGCCCCTATAAAGGAGATGACATTTAAAGTAAATAGATCTTTTCCCTGGTTCACTGCAGATTTGCATGCTATGAAATCTGAAAAATGGAAAAAATCCCTGTGTTCAACAATCAGTATATGGCAAATAACTAAGGCAAATAATAACTAAGGCAAATAATTCAACTAGATCATTATTTGTAGCTATAAATTATATTTTCATCCTTCCTTTATGGTAAGTGATCTACCTCTAAGGCAAATTCTACATGTTTACTGAGAAAGATTTAGAGCTAAGGAATCAAATAGGTCAATTAAGATCAGCTCCATTAGTTACTACAAGTATGAATGCTGTAGAAACTCTTACTGAATTTAGTTCACTGGCATGGAAAAATCTCACAGAATTCATGGTAAAACTAATTTTATTTCAGATGCATTAGACCATGACCATTACAGCTGATTAAGGACAGATAGGATATATGAATGGTTTTTTTCCTACTTTCTAAATATCTTTCTAATTGTCCTTTCATATTGATAGTAATTTTGTGTAGATTCGTGAAACAAATCTCTGCTTTAATGCAATTTGAATTACATTTTAAGACAGCAGAATGTAGAAAAATGTAAAAGGGTATGAAGATTTTTAGTAGGTGCCTATGGTTGTCCAAAATCAGCGTGTTCAGGATTTCTACAATGAATATGCATGTGCTCTATTTGCATAGAGTGGAGGCAGTGCATGCAAATAGGTCTCATGCAAATTAATTTATGAAATCCTGAAAACCCAACTGAATTGCAGCGTTCAATGACTGAGGTTAGGTTTAGGTTAGAGTGTGTTTGAGAAAGGATTTAAAGAAATGTAACACTATATCATTACCCTGAAAAGTGTGAGTCTATCCACATGGATTCTAATCTTTCTTCTCAGTAATTGTTCTAAAGTGTGATAGACGGTTAAGGAGCAATTCTATAACTGGTTATCTCCAATTAGGCACTCAGAATGCATGCGGTAGGAACATATTCTATAGAGGAATCTATCAACATGCTTAAAATGTAGAAGGTCACACTAAAGTCAGCCATAAAGCTAGTGTAAATTTATGCACCTAAGTGTACCGGGGTGTAATGGAAGATTTAAAGGATTGCTTTTCAATCCTGCTTTGATCGATAATGAACTCTGAAATCTTCTGTCTTTGACCAAAAGTAACTTTGCTTGTAAATACAAAAACAAGTTGGAAGATAAGAATTAATTTGGTATGCAAAGGGGAGGATGGTTCTTGTTTTCGGAAGTTCAGCCTGGCCACCTGGACTTGGAAAGCATGTGACCACGTTCCCACAGTATGGCTTGTTTACCTAAATAGAGAAGCATTCTGTAATTTCCCTTAGCTCTGAACATGAGTTCTGAGCCTAATAAAAAGGGGAGTTTCTTTCAGTGAAATTGGGAGCTCATCTGTAAGTAACGTACATACTGCACAGAGGACTTGTTCCTGGTCTAAAAAGCTCCTGCCTTTCGCTGTAACGGGCCCCCCAGCTGATGATAAGAGCCTGGATGATGTAAGGACCAGTGATGATTGTATGTATTGTGTATTATTGCTTCTTTTCCTGGTCTAAGAACTCTTAGCATTGCTTAGATGTAGAGACCAGTGATGTAATGATTGTTTATATAGCTAATCATTGTGTGTATATAGCTAACCATTGTATATATCTTAATCATTGTAGATTTAGCACCTCTAATAAAGGTTTCATTTATCTAATACGAATCCAAAAGAATCCACGGTAATCCAGAGCAGTACACGGGGGTGCACTTATCTTACAGTATTCTTTAAGTTATGCATAAGTGGGAGCTTCACTCATGTCCCACCAATGCTCTGCTCCAATTTTCCCCCATTGCAAAGAACCAAAACATAGGTATTATCACACAGAGCATAATGAATTTGAATTAAAGATTTTTTTTCCATATTTGCCACAGAGTGGAGGTTAACTGAATTTCAGTTTCAGGCATGATGCTGAAACTGGCCTAAAATCCTTTTTCTATCTATGTTTGGTTTCAACCAAAAGTTTATTTTAATTTTCAGCCTAGTTTTTGTTTTTGGCTGAAAATTACCATGTGTTTTCAGTGGAAGCCAAAGTTGACTCCCTCCCCCACAAACAGGAGTTGCCCCTGTTTCCTGGACCCCCTGTGTGCCTTCACCCCCCCCCCCCCCATTTCTGTCTGAAGCCCCCCCAAAAACACAATAGTGTCCAGCAAGGTGTTTTTTTTTTGCTTCATCAGGCTTCCTGTGCTCCCTGCTTCCTGTCCTGTAAACAGGCAGCTGAGCTCTCCCTCCCTTCCTTCGGGTCCAGCTGGCTCTCTCTCCTCCCTGTTTCCAGCAGTGAGCTATGGCGCAGGCAGCACTTAAGACAGTTGTTTCCGGCTGCCCTGGTCCTGTCGCTGCTTCATCCCGCCTTTCAACTTCCTCTGGGTGGGATGAAGCAGCGAGACAGACCAGGGTAGCTGGAAGCAGCTGTCTTCAGCACTGCCCGTGCTGCGGCTCACTGCTGGAACCAGGAGAGATAGGAAGGGAGTTCAGATACCTGACTGAGGGGATAGGGATAGGCTTAGAGCTCTCTCTGGCCAGGGGGCAGATGTCCTAGTTGCACCCCCCCCCCCCCCACCAACACCATCTCTGTCATGTGTGGTCTTTATATTTTTCACCGTATAGGAAGAAATGCATATCTTTCTATTTCTGTGGTATGGCTTCTTGTGGTTTTAGGTTAATATATGTTTATCATTTTTGGCCAGCTATTATGTATTTGGCATTTGTGTTCTGTGTGTGTGTGTGTGTGTGTGTGTGTGTGTGTGTGACCGAGGTATTCTGTTAGCATGAGTTTTCTATGTAGCATTCTGTAGTAATTTGGCTTGTTCAGTTTTCCTGAAAACAACAGTTGTACAGAATATTGTTTCTTTTTATACTTTAATAAAATGATTTAAATATAAAATCAGAATGAGGCTTCTGCAGATGGGATCCAACAGAGCTCGTGGGGATGGGGACAGAGTTCACAGGGATGGGGGTGGGGATGAGGACAGAGCTTGCGGGATGGGGCGGGGACAAGGGCAGAGCTTGTGGGGATGGGGCGGGGACACATTTTGTTGCTGCGTCATTCTCCACATAGCACATCCCTCTGCCATACGCACATTTTTGAGTTTTAGAAGTGCATATCTCAGCTTTGTAAAATCTAGATTTAGGTGCAGGGCTTTTTTTGAGGGGGTACTTGGGAGTACTGAGTACTGGCACCTTTTCAATTGTCTGCTAAAATTGACCCATGGTCCCCGAGGTTTAATGAAAAAGCTCAGGCTCTACACACAAATTCTGCCTTATCTTAGATTCTGTGACTGGTTGCAGGGTGCATGGCTATTGTGGGGTGGGTCCCTCAGTGATCACCCCACCCATGAAGGGTGGCCCGACATTTGAGTACCAACACCTTTTTCAGTAGAAAAAACGCTCTGTTTAGGTGAGTATGTGATTTACATGTTTAAAAGCTGTGTTATGCATATCTAAACTACAAACAAGTGGGTAGATATTCAAAGCAATTAAAATAACCAGGAAAGGCTAGTTTAGGGGCAGGCCATGAGCGGAGTGGCAACTTAGTCGGCTAGCAATGATATTCAGTCCAATAAGGGAGAGTTTCTATACATGACACCTAAAAAAAATCGGCGCTCAAATCAGTGCCGACTAAGTGCATGCTATAATTGACTCCTAAGTCTACATGTATCCATTTATAACAAGGAAAATGTGGCATAAATCCCAGTGAGTAAATTTAGGTGCACTGATACATATTCTAAAACTAGGTGTGGAAATTTGAGAATGCCCATGAAATGCCACTTTTCTAAACCTCATTGGTTAGGTCTGAATATGAGGACCTAACCTGACTCCACTCCCGGAATGCCCTCGACATAACCAGCTTTAAGGGCCCTGTTTACTAAGATACGTTAATGTTTTTAGTGCGCCTACACTTAGTATGCACGCTAACCATGTAGGCGCCTATAGGGATATTATAGGCACATACATGGTTAATGCACGTACATGTTTAACACATGTTAAAAATGTTAACATGCCTATAACGCTGCCTAGTGAACAGGCCCCTAAATTTGACACTAACCAATCATTTTCAGAGTTTGACCGGTTAAGTGCCACTAAAAATGAACAGATAGCCAAGTGAGTTAACCAGTCGGCAACCATTTCTGGCAGGTTAACTTGCTTTAAATATCGGTCGGATGGATGTTTGTTCTGTGTTTATTTTTGAATAATATTTTTATTATTTGAATTATGGTATATTTATTTATTTATGTTTTTATAATCATTTATTTATAATTTTTTCATTTTACAAGGGTCACTTGCAAACAGTAATACAAAGATGAATGTACATTAATACAATATTAGAGGAAAACAATCTCAACTAGATAAATGGATTATATACAATCTTTCTCTTTCTTAGACCACAAAATAAATAGGGAGATTGAAACAAGACAAGGAGATCAATTAAACAACAGTAAACAAAGAAAATGTGGTATTAACCTGATTATCCCCAGTTATTATTTATCTGAATCATTATTCCACATTGATCATCTGGTTGGCTTCTTCAAACCCAAGACGGTGTATAGTCAATTAATTTCATTGGAAACATACTTATTGGCCAATATTAGTGGATATAATACATCTGATTTCATTTTTTTCTCTTTTAAAACCAGAAATTGTTTAACAATACAAACACTTGAATCTCTAATCCAATTCCCACTGATTAAAGTAATCCCAGTTTCACTTATGTTTTTAACTATTGAGTTTCAGTTATGTTTATTTAACATCTTCCCTGGTGAAGCATGTTGGGTTTTATGATAATAAATATTTTTAGACACAGAACTCTGCTTGATTTTTTTAATGTGCAGTCCTTGTCTTATATTTTTGTGGTTTACTTGCCTCTTTTTTGTTTATTATACATGTATGAAAGCCAAAGATCAATGGATGGACAATTCTATGTAACAGGGCACCCTCTTTTAAATGTCTCAATGTGTAGGAATGCCTATTCTATAATAGTATCTGAGTGCCAAGATGCCATTATAGCATAGTGGCATAAACTCTTACTGACTCGTCTATATTAAGGTGCAACCATGCAAACCAGACCAATGGTGGTGTAAATGGCCACACCTAAGTATGCCATGAATCATACATTAACTAATAATACTGTATAAGTTGAGCATTGAATTTCAGTGCTGTTATATATGTGTATATTTTTGATCCTGTTTCATGGTAGTTCTATTATTAGGTCTCAATTTGCTGCTTTCAAGTTTTCCTCTTTCGTTCTGTCATTGTCCTTATTTGTTCATTTTACTGTTATGCTGTTAACAAAATTGTAAGTTTGATGTTAACTGTACCTACTGTACACCACCTTGGGTGAATCTCTTCATAAAGATGGTTAATAACTCCCAATAAATACATGAATAAAAATAAATAAAATATAAGTGGGGGAATTGCCCATTTCCCTCCCATGCTCAACCAACGTATATACGCACTTGCAAATATGCACCATGTGGTGAATTCTGTATATGATGCAAAAAAAAGCACTATTCTATAAGCTGCACTTAAAGTTAGATATGGTTTATAGAATAACACTTATGCCCGTGAATTGCGCCTAACTTTAGGCATGGCCATTTCCACTAGCTGAAATGTGGTGCAAATGTACATGCCTAAGCTAGGTGTGTATCCCCCCTCTTATTCTATAACAATGTGACTGAATGCCAGGAATGCCCCCGTTCCACCCATGACTCTCCCATTTCTGCACTCCCTATTTTTTTTCCTCACATGCAAAATTCTAATTAAATCTAATTAGCACCAGTAATTGCTTGTTAAAAAGCCAATTACTGATGCTAATTAGCTTGTTATTTAATTAAATTGTATATGCAAGTTAGGCATACACCCAGATTTGTGCACACAATTGTGGTGATTTTTATAGAATAGGGGGGCATAACACTTATGTGCTATGTTATATAATGTAGTGTATTGAGGCACATAAGTAGAACCTTTTTGTGCACTTAACTTCACAAGATGAACTTAACTGCATGCATTCACTTACAGAACTTCCCTTTTGATATCTGTGAAAATATATCTGGAATGATATGGGGTGGAACAGATGAACCTTAAAGTCATTCTCTGCCATCATATTATGTTATGTTTTTATTTGGCAAGAACAGGCCCTACAGGATGGCATCAGTTAATGCCAGTGTTGTCAACTAGTTCATATAACCAAAGAATACAAGCAAAACTTTCCAAACTACCAGTAAGATTAAATCAACAAAATGGCATAACATTTATTTATATAGAATTATAAGCTTTTCTACATTTTATCATAATAGACATCTTTTGTTGTTATTATTGTTAGTAATGTATGCAAGTCACCCCTGCTTCTACATATCTGTCAACAGAATTATGCATCTTATGTGTGGCAGTCAGGGCAGATGGTGCTCTGTTTCTGCAAATACACAAAGGAATGGTCTTGCATGTTGATTTTAATTAGCAGTCTCTACTAGGACTGAGCTGAAAATGTCTTTTTTTAATGTGTTAAGTTGTAAAGCTGAATGAATGCATTTTATGCCAAGGACCAAGGGGTCAATATCCAGACCACGGGAGGCAATCTGGCTAACTCCCACGGTCATCAACAAGGCTGGATATTCAATGCCAGACCATTTCTGGTGACTGGATTGAAAATCAAATTTATTTTTGGCTGGCATAAACTTAACCGGCCACTGGCCGAATAAGTTTATAGGTCCTTATTCTATAAAGGTTATGCTCCTAAATTTATGCTCCTAAAAGTTATGCTCCTAATTTATGAGTATAATTTATGCTCTTAAATTTATGCACCTAAATTAGAACCATAAGCTATTTTGGTGTAAAGAGTATGCTTATAATTTAGGAGCATAAATTTAGGAGCATAACCTTTATAGAATAAGGACCATAGCAGCTAAAGATAGGCCTGATATTTGGGCAGCCCAATTTGGCCATCAAACGTAGCTGGTGATGCACTGAATATTCACAGCCGGCTATATCGTGCTATATAGCTGGTTAGCTGCTGTATGTTGGCTGTTAATATTCAGAGGGAGATAGCCGGCTATCTCCCACTGAATAGATGCAGAGAGCCAGTTAAGAGCTATTTAACTGGTCTGGAGCCATTCCTGGCCAAATAGCTCTGAATATTGGGTGGGTGGGGGGGGGGGGGGGGGGTAAGTGTTTTGCTGTGGAAAAGACTGCCTCGTATAATAAATAACCTAGTGTGAGGAAGTAGACTGTTGCGGCTGATACACAAGAACAGCATTTCCAGCAAAATTAGATGAAACCTAAGGAAACAAAATCCTTAATTCAAGACGGTTTTTTAAATTGTTTTTTTTCTTTTGTTGTTTGTTTTTCAGGTAATGTAACGGGGGTTAGGAATTTAAAAATATATATATGTTTGTCTGCTTACTTGAGGTCCGTTCTGGGGCTTCGGAGGTGCTGCGGGGTTTGAGTTTCGCCAGCGATGTTCTGGGGCCTGGTGCGGGCTGAGGGCGCTGCTGGAGGTGGCGATTTTGTTTTTTTTCTTCTTCCCGGGACGTTTCGGGGCCAGTGCGGGGGCTGAGAATGCTGCCAGAGGCAGCGTTGAAGTTTTTTTTCTCCCGTCCCCGGGAGTGAAAAGCAGTGGGTGGACCGGAGGAAGGAGAGCGCTGGAGGAACAGCGCGGCAATTTTCGGACTCCCGGGGGATGGGGGCATGTCCCGGGAGTGAAGAGACGTCGGAGCTCCTGAGGCACGAGTTGCCGGCAAGGAGGACGTCGGGGAGGAGCTGTACTGATGTGCATGAGGCAGCGCGCCTCATGCACGAATCGGCGGCGTGCGGTTTAGCGAGTAGGCCGAAGCCGGGGCCTAGATTTTGGGCCGGCTTCGGAGCTTTTTTTGTTTTGGCTCCGTTTTCGCGTCGGGTAGTCGTGGACCGGAACGGAGGGAAGGGGAAACGTCAGGAGAAAATCCCGGATCAGGTAAGGGGTCACTTGACCAAAAATGTTAATCGGGTGATTTTAAATTTGCATAAATAGCGTTTTTTATTTTTAAAAATTCGGGGTTTCAAGTTATTTAAATTTAGTTTTCAGATTTGGGTTCTGGGAATTTTTTAGGATTTTTGTGGTGATTTAGTTTTTCAATTTTTAATTTTTAAATAGGGGTTTTGGGCGAGCGTGGATTTAACCGGGTTAGGAAAGGGTTAAATTGATAAATTTGATAGGGCAGGTTAAGGAAGTATTTATTGAATCTTTGGAATGGTTTTTATTGAGTTTGGGATTTTTGGAAGGGGTTTAGGTGGAATAATGGCGGGCGGACGTTAAATTGTGGGATATTTAAATTCTAAAAATACAGTTTAGTAGGGAATGGGAAGTTTAGTGGGCATAGTAAATTTGGGGTGATTTAACATAAATTTATTGTGGTTTTTAAATAATTTAGGAATTTCCCATAGATTTCTATGGGGATTTCTTATGTAAAATGGAGATTTAGTTGTGCTGCTCAGCATTCCATTTGTCAGCAGGCAGCTGCGGAATGTTGAGCAGGACTTAGGATTGGCTGCTAGGGTTTGGAACCCCAAGCTGAAGGGTCCGTTTCCTAGGAAACGGCTTGGTGGACAGTTGGTCAGAGTGGTTTTGACCTTCAGAGAGTGAGGAAGCGCTGTGGTGTTGTGGGTGTGGAAAAGTGATTTTGAATGAAAAGAGGGGAACAAATAATTTTAGGGTAATAGAATTATTAAGGGTAGTTAGGAAGTATGCATGTGTGAGTAAAATTTAGAGTGGAAAGTGTTCTATTAAGGTTATTTTGAGTTTGAATGTCCTGGGTGAGTAAAAGGTGATTGAGAGTGAAAGTTAGGTTAGATAAGGTGAGGGGGGAGGTTAAGTGGTTGAGTTAAGTATTTGTTAGGTTGGGTTTTGGGGTTTTAGGTGAGGGTAAAGGAAAGAATCTTGAAAGGCTGTATGAGTGCAGGGAAGGTGAAGGAGCGGAATGTTGGGAAGTAAGGCTGGCATGGAATGTTGAGCTGCACTGCTCTGCTGCAAGTGATCAGACACTCTGTGTAGCCTAGGGCATATATAAAAGAAAGCCTAGAATTGACATAGAAGGGTGTTTAAGTTAATTTTTGTTTAATTTTAGCTAGTGTGCCCAGTTTAATATTATAAATTCCCAGAAATAGAATATTCTAAAAGATTTAAAATAAGAAGGTAGGGTTTTGCTCCAATTTTATTTATTAAGAGAGAGGTGTAGCACACAGACGTCACAGAGGAAAGAGTGGATATCCGAAGTTGGGCCCCACCGCAAGAAAGATCCTATGTACAAGTTTGGCGACAGCTAAGTACAATTGAATAACAAAGAGAGTTAAAGAATACAGATAACAGAAATAGACAAAAGTTATTACTTACCTTAAGTCTCCCGGGAGTGAAGATCCTTGACACCTGTAAAGAAAAGAATAACAAAGAATCAAATTCTAAAAAGGGGTGGGTCACTGATTATCGGGGTTTTTCTTAAACATATACATTTCCAAATTCTAAAAAGGGGTAGTGTGAATATTATAGTACTTATCTGATTTGTTCTTGTCTGCAATGGTAAAGTTGAGAAACCTGTAAAGAAAGGAAAAGTTAAAAGGTAAATGTTGTGTAAATGTATTGATTCCATTAAGGAAACTGATAATAGAAATTATAGTTCATTTATTCCAAACTGTTTACCATTTTTATGCACTGAAACTGTTGAGGTTATTGAATAAATATCAAATTATTACATTTTACAAACTAGTCTGTTTTTCCTCAGAATCAGGAGTAATCCAAATTTTAGTTTTTTTCCCCCTTTAATTCTAGGAAGTAAAGGGCGGGGTTAGTGACCTGTGCAGCTTTCTGACGCTCAGTGGTGGGAAAGTTGGGAGTTGGCCACGACTAATACCATCAGACTTCCAGCCTAACACAGTTAACTGAGTGTGAGCAAAGCTGATTACAGATTTGGCGTAGTCGGCAGGATTTTCCTGAATTTGGGGGCGCTTAATCTGCAGAATTTGGAGAGTGGGTATAGCCACTCCGGAAGAAATTCTTTAAAGGGAGGTAACTATCAATAAAGATAATTAATTAAAAAAATAAAAGTGTGATTTATTTAGGGTAAGGTTAAGTGTTCTGGTTAGGTGTTCTTGAGTTTGCCTGGAGTCTCTGTTTCAGTGGTAACGCCCGTTCCTGGAGCAAGAAGAACATGGAAGGGGAAGCATCTGGAGCTCACGCTGTTCCCGTGCCTCAAGTCGTAGCGCATACGGTGATCATCCCGCAGGACAGGTCTGTTCCTGACTTTAGTGGATTTCCTAAAGGACCAGAGGATTTAAAGGTCAGTGAGTGGATTGAAAAAATGAGGACCCGGATGAGACTTATGAGGATTCCAGCAGAAGACCAGGTTGACATGGTGCGTGACCATCTGAAGGGGATAGCCTTGGACACAGTAAAGTACTCTCTTCCCAGGGATTGTACAGTTGAGGAGATCTTTGAACTGTTGAAGCAGGTGTATGGCGACAAGGTGGCGTTGGGTTTACGAATCCAAGAATTCTACAATCTTCGCCAAGGGGATAGGGATTCTATAAGAGTATATGCATATAAATTGCAGGAGAAGCTGGAGGCCATCATCGCCCGAGATCGAAGACGTGTTGGAGACCCTGACGAGACGTTGAAGGAGCAGTTTATTTTGGGCTTGAGAGATGAGTCATTGAAGCGAGAAGTGGCTAAGCGAAGCGAGGACAACCCAAGATTATCTTTCGCTGAGCTGATGCAAGCAGCTATCAGGTGGGCTGGAGAGGAAAGAGGTCTGGCAACCTGGGAGTCAGGGCCTAAACGTATTCTACAAAGACCGAGAGAAGATGCCGGAGATTATTATCGTCCTGAGGAGTCTGCAACGGTTTCCATGATGCAGCAGTTGACTAACATGGTTGCTAAATTATGTGAAAAGCAAGATGAAGAATGGAGACGTCAAAGGATGGAGAGAGAGCAAATGAGATACTCCAATATTAGAAGAGAGTACCCTAGGAATTCCTATGGAGAGAGACCCTCAAGAACTGCCATGGGTGAGCTGATTTGTTATCGATGCCAGGAGCCGGGGCACATAGCTAGGAATTGCCAGTCTGAGAGAGGTAACCTTCCAAGAAGTGAGCAAGGAGGCAAAAATCCGGTTGTTAGGGACAACAGGAATAACCCAGAACAACCCAGTACAAGTGGTACTTTTAAAACAAATAATGCTCGGGAGGATACTTTGGCTCCTGTGAAGGGGGGTGATGGAAAGCCATCGGTCCGGATGCAGAAGTCCGTGAACAGAGAAGAGAATCCGGAAGAAAGTTATTTTGGGGAGCGAGCGATTGGAAACAGCCCGATACTAAAAGTTTTAATAAATGGAGTGGAAACGCTCTGCACAGTAGATACTGGCTCCAGTGTCTCAACCATCTTGGCGAGCTTTTTCTATAAAAACTTCCCGGATACCGCTTGCCTGCAAGATGCCAGTCAACTGAAGTTGGTAGCAGTGAATGGGACTGACCTGCCTGTGCTTGGATATATAGATGCCGATGTCCAGTGCTTGGGGCAAGTAGTGCCGGAGCGATGTATTTTCGTTGTTAAAGATAATTTCAATAATGGACAAGTAGAGAGTCAGACAGTACACGGCATAGTGGGCATGAATGTCCTTCGGTACCTGGAGGGATTATTCAGAGACCTGTTTTCTTTGATGGGCGAGCCCGTGAAGATGGCGAGTATTCGGTCCAGCATTTCCCAGAAGCGTTGCAACAAAAGTAGGGAATCTATTGGTGTGATAAAGATGCAGGGAAATGTGAGCAAAATCATACCGGTAATGCCAGAAAAGTTCTTAATTGGTCAACAAACAAGGAAGAGTACAGCAGCGGTACTGGTTTCTGCTACCAAAAAGATGAACTTACCCGAGAGGAGCTTAGTAGCTGATACCCTGGTTACACAGAAGCACAGGGAAAAACAAACCAGAACAGACAGTGATCAATCGTTAAGAGGTAACTTTTGTGGGAAGAGTAAAAAAGAAGTGATCGTGACTGGCTTGGAAACGAGCGAGAAGGAAATGCTGATTTTTGGACAGAAGAAAGAAGAAAAGCTAACCAGTTGCCCGGACACTGAATATGAAGAGAAAGAGATACAGAAAGTGCTGGGTAACTTTGAGTTGTTGGAAATAGCAGAGTTGGTGGTACCACGTGAAGCGGATCCTGATCCTTCCAACATCATGGTCATGACCAAAGAATTTGAAGAGAGCAAAGAGAACGAGAGGCCTGCAAATTTCCAGAGTGAGATGGTCTGGCTGCAGCAGTATGGTCTGGAACGTGAGAGGGAGAGACGGGATCGGAAGCAAACACTGACACAGAGTACCCTGAAACTGGAGGCTCAAAAATGGAAAGAAGACTTGCACATTAAACAAGCCATGGGACTAAGTCTTCAAGAGTTGAACCGCCCATTTCTGGACGATACAGGTTCTGAAGAATATCCTGAAAGAGTGGATGTTTTAGACAAGAAGTATGCAGAGGCTGAGGCGGTAGAACTGAAAAGGAAGGCTGGGACAGTTACCCATTCTGGTCGTCTTGTCAGTGGAGCCAGACAGGGTCCAGCAGCTGAATCGTCCTTGAGCAAAGAGAAATTCAACCAGAGTTTATGTATCTCCTCCAGACACAAGAAAGGATGTTGGTCCAGGTTCCTCACAGATGTCTTGAGTGCTGCAGGTGGGGGATCGGGTCTTGTTGCGGAGACAGAGATTTCCAGGCAGACACAAGATACAGGACACCTGGGAACCTTTTCCTTATAGCGTGGTGGAAATGTTTGGGGAGAATTTCAATGTTATAAAAATCAGAAATGAAAAGTTTGGGGATAAAACAGTTCACAGGGATTTGTTAAGAAAATTTGTGTTAGAGGAAATCAATATTGAAGGGGAACAAACTCAAGAAAAATTGATCTTTCCAAAGGAAAAGAAAGGTATTCCGGTAGTATTACCAAAAGAGAAACAAAAGGGTTATACTGTTATTACCGAATTTGTGTTTAATCCTGGGGTTTTGACAAGTGAATGTATAACTGATGGGAAGGTGAGAACTTCACATAGAAGTAATAAAGGGGTGTGTTCAACATTTCTAACGGAAAATTATTTATTAAAATAAGTTAGATATTGGTTGTTTTGATAAAAATGAAGTTGGTTACTTCGTATCTCCAGATTTGGGGAGAGCTAAGCTGGTGGAGGAGGGATGGTCATTGTAAAGGATTTTGATAGGTCACAGATCAAAATTCTATTTTCCCTCATCCATACGCATTCTAGATTATTTGAATGCTGACTGAAAAAATGTATTACTGTTTGAGTTTTGATGTGAAATGTTGTTTGCTGAATAGAAAAGTTAGCAGTGATATTTTGGAAAATTTTATGTTTTTTTTTTCAATAATTAAGTTAGGAATGTTTATGTGAAGATGTTGGGCTAATTGTGAAAGGTTGATTGGTGGGATGAAGTGTGTTTAGTTTGTTACATGCTTAAAATGTGCATCCAAAGTTGGTTTTAGGTGAGATGGCTGAGCTGGGGCTTGAGAGGATTGAAAGGAGGGATGGGAGAATGGAAATGATGAACGAGATAAATAGTTTGCTAATGGAGGAGGTTTGTGTTGAGTAAGTCTGATACTTCGGGCCTGTATATTTGTTGGAATGTTTGAAATGGTGGGTTGTGAATATTGGGGACAATATTTATTTTAAGGCCGGCCGAATGTAACGGGGGTTAGGAATTTAAAAATATATATATGTTTGTCTGCTTACTTGAGGTCCGTTCTGGGGCTTCGGAGGTGCTGCGGGGTTTGAGTTTCGCCAGCGATGTTCTGGGGCCTGGTGCGGGCTGAGGGCGCTGCTGGAGGTGGCGATTTTGTTTTTTTTCTTCTTCCCGGGACGTTTCGGGGCCAGTGCGGGGGCTGAGAATGCTGCCAGAGGCAGCGTTGAAGTTTTTTTTCTCCCGTCCCCGGGAGTGAAAAGCAGTGGGTGGACCGGAGGAAGGAGAGCGCTGGAGGAACAGCGCGGCAATTTTCGGACTCCCGGGGGATGGGGGCATGTCCCGGGAGTGAAGAGACGTCGGAGCTCCTGAGGCACGAGTTGCCGGCAAGGAGGACGTCGGGGAGGAGCTGTACTGATGTGCATGAGGCAGCGCGCCTCATGCACGAATCGGCTGCGCGCGGTTTAGCGAGTAGGCCGAAGCCGGGGCCTAGATTTTGGGCCGGCTTCGGAGCTTTTTTTGTTTTGGCTCCGTTTTCGCGTCGGGTAGTCGTGGACCGGAACGGAGGGAAGGGGAAACGTCAGGAGAAAATCCCGGATCAGGTAAGGGGTCACTTGACCAAAAATGTTAATCGGGTGATTTTAAATTTGCATAAATAGCGTTTTTTATTTTTAAAAATTCGGGGTTTCAAGTTATTTAAATTTAGTTTTCAGATTTGGGTTCTGGGAATTTTTTAGGATTTTTGTGGTGATTTAGTTTTTCAATTTTTAATTTTTAAATAGGGGTTTTGGGCGAGCGTGGATTTAACCGGGTTAGGAAAGGGTTAAATTGATAAATTTGATAGGGCAGGTTAAGGAAGTATTTATTGAATCTTTGGAATGGTTTTTATTGAGTTTGGGATTTTTGGAAGGGGTTTAGGTGGAATAATGGCGGGCGGACGTTAAATTGTGGGATATTTAAATTCTAAAAATACAGTTTAGTAGGGAATGGGAAGTTTAGTGGGCATAGTAAATTTGGGGTGATTTAACATAAATTTATTGTGGTTTTTAAATAATTTAGGAATTTCCCATAGATTTCTATGGGGATTTCTTATGTAAAATGGAGATTTAGTTGTGCTGCTCAGCATTCCATTTGTCAGCAGGCAGCTGCGGAATGTTGAGCAGGACTTAGGATTGGCTGCTAGGGTTTGGAACCCCAAGCTGAAGGGTCCGTTTCCTAGGAAACGGCTTGGTGGACAGTTGGTCAGAGTGGTTTTGACCTTCAGAGAGTGAGGAAGCGCTGTGGTGTTGTGGGTGTGGAAAAGTGATTTTGAATGAAAAGAGGGGAACAAATAATTTTAGGGTAATAGAATTATTAAGGGTAGTTAGGAAGTATGCATGTGTGAGTAAAATTTAGAGTGGAAAGTGTTCTATTAAGGTTATTTTGAGTTTGAATGTCCTGGGTGAGTAAAAGGTGATTGAGAGTGAAAGTTAGGTTAGATAAGGTGAGGGGGGAGGTTAAGTGGTTGAGTTAAGTATTTGTTAGGTTAGGTTTTGGGGTTTTAGGTGAGGGTAAAGGAAAGAATCTTGAAAGGCTGTATGAGTGCAGGGAAGGTGAAGGAGCGGAATGTTGGGAAGTAAGGCTGGCATGGAATGTTGAGCTGCACTGCTCTGCTGCAAGTGATCAGACACTCTGTGTAGCCTAGGGCATATATAAAAGAAAGCCTAGAATTGACATAGAAGGGTGTTTAAGTTAATTTTTGTTTAATTTTAGCTAGTGTGCCCAGTTTAATATTATAAATTCCCAGAAATAGAATATTCTAAAAGATTTAAAATAAGAAGGTAGGGTTTTGCTCCAATTTTATTTATTAAGAGAGAGGTGTAGCACACAGACGTCACAGAGGAAAGAGTGGATATCCGAAGTTGGGCCCCACCGCAAGAAAGATCCTATGTACAAGTTTGGCGACAGCTAAGTACAATTGAATAACAAAGAGAGTTAAAGAATACAGATAACAGAAATAGACAAAAGTTATTACTTACCTTAAGTCTCCCGGGAGTGAAGATCCTTGACACCTGTAAAGAAAAGAATAACAAAGAATCAAATTCTAAAAAGGGGTGGGTCACTGATTATCGGGGTTTTTCTTAAACATATACATTTCCAAATTCTAAAAAGGGGTAGTGTGAATATTATAGTACTTATCTGATTTGTTCTTGTCTGCAATGGTAAAGTTGAGAAACCTGTAAAGAAAGGAAAAGTTAAAAGGTTAATGTTGTGTAAATGTATTGATTCCATTAAGGAAACTGATAATAGAAATTATAGTTCATTTATTCCAAACTGTTTACCATTTTTATGCACTGAAACTGTTGAGGTTATTGAATAAATATCAAATTATTACATTTTACAAACTAGTCTGTTTTTCCTCAGAATCAGGAGTAATCCAAATTTTAGTTTTTTCCCCCCTTTAATTCTAGGAAGTAAAGGGCGGGGTTAGTGACCTGTGCAGCTTTCTGACGCTCAGTGGTGGGAAAGTTGGGAGTTGGCCACGACTAATACCATCAGACTTCCAGCCTAACACAGTTAACTGAGTGTGAGCAAAGCTGATTACAGTAACACGATAGATTCCTAGTGGCAAGTTATTCTTGGTTGGTCTGTTACACATGTAGCATGTTTGATGAAAGAGACGCTAGTCAGAATTAGACATGGGCTCTTATTTGCAATGATAGAGGAAATAGCAACTATATCCTATGTTGTTTTGTGTCAAAGTCAACTGAAATGAGCAGAAAAAATATGACATTTTGGGGTTCTTTTTACTAAGGTGCGCTAACAACTTTAGTGTGCACTAGATGCCATGCTGCCCATTATATTCCCGTATAAACCAACTTAAGGAGGACCTGCAGAACATCCAAGGAGAAAAACAATACATCGCTATCCGAAAAAAAGAAATAAAGCTGTCTTCTCTCCTACAGAATCACAGAGAGAAAAAACAGCTTATTGTGGAGCAGAAACAGCATTGCAGAACCAACATTCCCAGACAACTTGGATACACATCTGAGGTATATGAAAATCAGAGCCTAAACAAACCAAGAAATCAAGGAAGTCTGCAGAGACCCTGCAGACAAACCACTGATCACACTTTTGGAGATACAGATCAAATGGGGATAATAAACCTCTCGAACCATCAATTATCACAGCAAGAAGTCTCTGCACTCTCCAAAGGACATTCATTTTGCCCATCCAGCAAGCTGGATGAAATTCAATTATGCTCAGACCTGGAAGAATTCTTTAGAAAACTGCGCCTGAAGGCACATTTTCACAACAAAGGAAATCCCAACAGACCGGAATACTGTTTCAAACAAAAGAACACTTCCTTCACCCCACAGAATGACCAAAACAACAAGCTAGACAATTACATAGAAAGCTTCAGACATAGGGTAAAATCACAACTTTCCAGCAAACAAAAAAAAATTCTGTACAATCTTACTCCACCAGAAAGAGCGGCCATAAGAACTCTATAAACTAACCCACACATTATCATCAAATCCGCAGACAAAGGAGGCTCAGTGGTGATTATGGACACAAAAAATACGTTGAAGGGCACAGACAGCTCTCAGACAATACATACTACAGGAAACTAAATGAGGATCCCACAAAGGATTATACAAAGCAGCTGAAAGACCTGATCAGAACATTTCCTAAACAAGTACAGTGTCACGTTTACTAAACAGGAACTGGGCTTGTGAGCCCTTGGACCACTGCCGAGGAGCGGCAGTAGCAGGTAAAACCACCCCACACCAGAAGCAAGGCAGAACTGACGTACCGGCAAATCCAGGCTAGGTCTCTAGGCAGTCAGCCAGCAAGCAGAAGACATGTCCAGGCAAAGGTTCAAAAGGCAGGCGGCAAGCAAAGCAAAGTCCAGGTCCAGACAAAGGGTCAAAAGGCAGGCGGCAAGCAAAGTCCAGGATCAGGCAAGGTTCAAAAGGCAGGAAACCAGCAAACGCAGAATCAGGTCCAGACAAAGTCTCTCAGGCAGAAGTGCACAAGCACCCACGTACCAGGGCCTAAGATGATGCAAAGGCAAGGGCTGAGAGTAACAAAATGGCTAATAAGCCCAGCAGCACCTGGAACTCAGCTGCTGCAATCACCAGGCAGCTACGGGTGCTGTGCAGGCTCAAACAACACAAGCAAACCTGGCAGCCTGGAAGATCCAGACCGGACTAAGCCGAAATCTGGAACAGGTGATGGTCCATAGCAGCCACCCGTTCTGGCAACCAGAGGGCGAGGAAAGCACAGACATAACAGTACCCCCTCCTCAAGGCCCCCCCTACCTCCACGGGGAATTCAGGTCTCCACGGGTAGCAATGATGGAATCTACAGAGGAGCCTCAAAACATGACCAGGGGTAGCTTGGCTGGAGCTTGAACCAGAGTCAAGACTGGCATTCGGACAGGCATCAGCGCCAGCCCTCGGACCGCTCTCAGGACTAGACCTCGAAGCAGACTCAGGCACAGGTTGGCTGGAACTCGAACTCAGAGCGGACTCAGCATCCTCTGGCCTGGAACTCAAAACAGACTCAGGCACCGGGCAGGAACTCAGAGCAGGCTCAGGCACTTGGCTGGAACTCAGAGCAGGCTCAGGCACATGGCTGGAACTCAGTGCAGACTCAGGAACATCTTGGCTGGAACTCAGGACAGGCTCAGAAGCTTGACTGGAACTCAGAGCAGACTCCGGCGCTTGGCAGGATCTCAGAGCAGACTCAGGCTCATCTGGGCTGAAACTGAAAAACAGACTCAGGCTCTGGGCAGGGACTCAGAGCAGACTCAAGCACTGGCTGGAATACAATGCAGACTCTGGAACATCTTGGCTGGAACTCAGGGCAGTCTCAGGAACATCTTAGCTGGAACCCAGGACAGGATCAGTCTCATCTTGGCTGGAACTTGCACCCAGAGTGAACTCAGCATCATCTGGGCTGGAACTCGAACTCAGCAAAGGCTCGGCTAGGAGTGCCACTTGAACGAGAATCAAAGGCTCAGTTAGAAGCGCCACTCGAACTGGACTCATAGGCTTGACTGGAAGCATCACGTGGACTGGCATCGGAGGCTCGGTTCGAAGTGCGACTCGGACTGGACTCCGAGGCTTGAGTGGGAGTGTCACTTCATCGAGGATGGAAGGCTCAGTTCGAAGCGCCACCCACACTGGAATTGGAGGTTCGGTTAGCAGCGTCACTCGGGCTGGACTCCAAGCTTGGCTGGAACTGACATCAGAATCCAGAACTGGACCGGAACCAGGCAGCCACCTTCTTTCAGCATGGGCTTCAGGAGTATCCCGCAGGCCTGGATCTGAGAGAAGTCTGAAGCGGTACAAGAAGAACTTGGTAGAAGGATCGATAGAAGAGACTGGGTTTCCAGAGACAACAGGACCCCAGAAACGCTTTCTCTCTACTGCAGCTTCAGGAGTTTTCTCCAGGGCTGGGTCAGACAAAAGTTTAATACGGTAATCCCGGAGCGTCAAAAAAGGATCAAGATCAAAAATTGGGTTGGAGCTGGGGTCCGAGCCGGAATCAGGAGCTGCACCGGGGCTGGAACCCGGATTGCCAACAGGAAAGAAAGTCTTAGGCTGGAAACCCAGCTGGTAGGGTGATCTGGCCGAGCTCATGGCCTTTGCATTCTGTCACATTTATTAAACAGTAACTGGGTTTGTGAGCCCTTGGACCACTGCCGAGGAGCGGCAGTAGCAGGCAAAACCACCCCACACCAGAAGCAAGGCAGAACAGACGTACCGGCAAATCCAAGCTAGGTCTCTAGGCAGTCAGCCAGCAAGCAGAAGACAGGTCCAGGCAAAGGTTCAAAAGGCAGGAAACCAGCAAACGCAGAATCAGGTCCAGACAAAGTCTCTCAGGCAGAAGTGCACAAGCACCCACGTACCAGGGCCTAAGACGATGCAAAGGCAAGGGCTAAGAGTAACAAAATGGCTAATAAGCCCAGCAGCACCTGGAACTCACTGCTGCAATCACCAGGCAGCTACGGGTGCTGTGCAGGCTCAAACAACGCAAGCAAACCTGGCAGCCTGGAAGATCCAGACCGGACTGAGCTTAAATCTGGAACGGGTGATGGTCAATAGCAGCCACCCGTTCTGGCCACCAGAGAGCGAGGAAAGCACAGACGTAACATACAGCCACATCTGAAGAAACTCATACCCAACCAGCCTTCTGTGGGCACATTCTACATACTACCCAAAATCCACAAACCTGGAAACCCTGGCAGACCAATCATATCGGGTATTGGCACACTCACGGAGGAAATATCTTGACTCATAGAGGAAATTCTGAAACCTCTCATGCACAAAACAAACAGCTTCATACAAGACACCACAGACTTCCTGAATAAATTGAAAATTATCAAGCAATTACCACCAAGTACCTTCCTGGTCACGATGGATGTAGAATCACTATACAGCAACATTCCCCATGCGGATGGCATAGCTGCATGTGAGAAACCCCTAAAAGCATCCACACTGGACCATCAATACTCACCAGAAACCATTACAAAACTAATCAAATTTATTTTAACTCACAACTATTTCCGCTTTAACAATGATATCTATCTACAAATAATGGGCACTATGATGGGCACCAGGACAGCACCCCAATATGCGAACCTCTTTATGGCAGAGATGGAAGAGACATTTCTGAATACATACCAGACCAAACCCCTAAAATACTACCGGTACATCTATGACATTTTTATGATTTGGACTGAGGGGGAAGAAACTCTGAAACAATTTTACAATTCCTTCAATACATACCATCCTACAATCAGATTCAAAATTGACTACTCCCCCCAAAAAGTCAATTTTTTGGACACCACAGTCTCAATCAGCAATGGATATATATAAACATCCATATACAAGAAACCTACAGACAAATGCAGCTACCTCCACAACTCCAGCTTCCACCATTCACGTACAAAAAGATCCATTACTTACAGCCAAACCACAAGATACCACCCTATCTGTTCTGACCCAGGGGACAGAGGTAGACATCTTGAAATCCTGACTGCATCCTTCGAACAGAAAGGCTACAACCCCAAAATAATCTCCAATAATATTGCCTCCTCCCTCAAAACACCCAGGGAAAATCTGCTAGAGTACAAAGAAAAAAAAGCCACAGACAGAATCCCCCTTATAGTGACATACAACCCAAAGCTGGAAAAATTAAGAAAAATCATAAAAGATCTGCAGCCTCTACTCCAGGAGGATGAATTACTGAAAGAGATATTCCCATCCCCACCAGTGCTGGCCTTCCGACAGCCACCCAACTTAAAACACAAGCTAATTAGAAGTAAGCTCCCAACACAGACTCAAAAAGAAAAGAATGGCACACATCTTTGCAATATATCCAGCTGCGAACTATGCCAAAACATTTCACAGGACCCCACGGTCATTCACAAAGGAAACATTTTCAACATTAAGGAATCTTTCACGTGCTCATCTTCCAATGTGGTATATATCATTCAGTGTATAAAATGCAAGGAAGGCTGCTACATTGGAGAAACAAGTCAGATGCTAAAGAAGAGATTTAATTTACATAGACATCATATGAAAAATGCTAGTACCAATAAAGATGTCATGCCTGTGGAGCAGCACTTTACAAAACTAGAACATTGTACCAGTGATTTAATGGTAAGAATCCTAAAAGGGAACTTTAAAACAATACAGGAACGTAAGACCTTTGAAGTCAGAATGATTAAATATTTTGACACTCACCAGACAGGATTTAACAAAGATCTGGGTTTTCTAGCCCATTAAACCATAAAATTGTACGGCTTTATCACCCTCTTTTCTCCATACATATCTCCCTGTCCCTCATCCACCCGACTCTTCCTGTCTCTCACCTATCCACCCCCATCCTGTTAGATTGTCACTGGACTGCTTTGATGTTTCACTTATATATACTGTCATCTACCAACATTTGCTTATTTCCGATCTGACGAAGAAGGGCAACCTTTGAAAGCTAATCAAGAAATGTATTGTTATGTCCAATAAAAAGGTATCATCTTATTTTCTTTTCCATGTTTTATTTTGTTTTATTTCTATTGATTACCTTTAAAATAATTCCTGAAAGATTAATTAGTCCTACAAATATATAAAAGAAATGTAAAAAAAATGCTCAAGGTTTAAAAAAAAAAAAAGAAGAGATGGAACTGCCCAAACCAGAACAATAAATCAGTCTTGGACATACAGGAGACTCAAACTACCAGAGGGCAGACAGCCCAGTCACCTGGCATAGAAAAGAGCTCACCTGAGATGTAATAATCCTGCTACAGAGCAGACAACCCAGCCTCAGTGCACTCAGCAGGGCACAGAGTAAAGCCCACCCATTACTCAGTCATCAAGCCCTGTGACAGTTCATTTACAAGGCACAGAGGAGAGCTGACTTGAGGCCTAGCAAGTCTGTGCTGCAAAAGAACAGGTAACCCAGTCTCCAAGTACACATCAAAGCTCACAAGACTCCATCAGGGAGCAGCAGATAAAACCAATGGTTCAAATAGCAAATATGTGGATGAGAAGCGCCTGTACCCAAGAAAGAAAGTGCTGAAAATTAGATGCACAAAATCTAAAAAGAGCAAGTTGTGCTTAGGTTCAGCAACCCCAAAAACATCATTACCCATACAGGAATTAAGCCATCCTGAAATATGCCAGAAAAGAATAAAAGTCTTGCTATTGCTGACAGCAAATAGATTCCCATCTGCAAAAATAATCTTCCCCCCAATCTGTAAACAAAACAGAAAGAAAGAACTTTATTGTTCAATATATTAACTCTCAAATGCAGGTGTGCTCTCAGGCACTCACCACCTAACATTTAAACTCCTGCCCAGTTAAATCCAGTCTAGTTGTCTATGTGTTGATATTCAGCAGCAGTTAACCAGACAGTGCTGCTATCACTACAGACCACCCTTGCACTGTGCAGTTAGTGCCAGTGTGGTCTGTGGGTGGAGCTTGGATGGGGCCTGGGAGAAGTCAGGTCTTAACCAGTCAGCAGCCATATTCAGACCATTATCCAGTTAAGCAAGCAGCTAAATAGGACAGCAAAAAAAGGTGTCTTAACTTTAGCCACTGAGCTAACTGGTCACTGGTCTGAACATTGGCCAATGGCCACTTAACTAGCTGGAGCGGCATTGGTGCCCCTCCCCCAGTCCCAATTCCCCCTCCTTCATCTGCGAGAAAAAAATTCCTACCCTGAGTTCCCACACCCACCCATCCCCCACCTCTCAGGTCCTCTTGTAGGCTATGGTGGTCCAGTAGGGGTCCTATGGGTGGGGTGATGCCCATTCACTCCTGCCAATTGCGGCTCCATAACCAAACTGTTTGCGATAAACTCTAGCAGCAATTTCGTGGTACTAAAAAATGTGACAGACACTGGTGGATTAAAATATCAAAAGATTTACTCCAGATGCAATAAGACATTTATTTCTGTGCCCTCTAAACCACCTTTAATTTCCCCCTACTTAACAACCATCCAGTCTGAAACTATCACCTTCCAAGCATAAGGCAAGGTCATTGTAATGGGTGAGCTGAATTCCCACACAGGAAAAAATCAATAATTCACACTAGGGAACAAACACATATTTGAAGAGAAAATACTTTATTTAGGGCCCGTATACTAAAACACGCTAAAATATGGGCTTAGCGCCTTTTAATGTGGGACTTTCCCCCATTCTAAACCCCTCTTACTTCCGTTCTTCTGGTGCTAATCTTTTGGTGATACCCTCTCCCAGATTTCCCTTTGTCTATCTCTCGTGAAGCCTCCTTTCGTTTTTTGGGCCCTTTGCTGTGCACAGTATAGGAGTGCTGATTTTGTACTACACAGTTGCTGGCATTGTATAAATTGTATTCTCTGTTGACAATAAAAACATTAAAAAAAAAAAGAAAAGAATGTAATCACCTCCCCCCCCCCCCCCCCCCCCCCCCCCCCATCATCTTTTCCAAAATGTAAATCCCTGCTTAAAACTCAACTTTTCTCTGAAGCTTTTGGATTATACTGCACTTAGTACTCCCCCCCCCCCCTCTTTTTGTGTCCTTCCCCGTGATCTTGCTTTTACTGTTGTGAACCGCACAGTAGCCACTTTGAACCTCGTGTGGTATAATCATAAGTATATAAGTATTGCCATACTGGGAAAGACCAAAGGTCCATCGAGACCAGCATCCTGTTTCCAACAGTGGCCAATCCAGGTCACAAATACCCAGCAAGATCCCAAAAATGTACAAAACAATCAACAAAACAACTATCTTTCGCAAATCTCTGAAGACATATCTCTTCAACAAGGCCTACAATGAGAACCCACTCAGTTAAGAAAGCTCACCTGAGATGGCCGCGACTCACTAAGCAGTAGCGGGTCTCGATCTCTCTACTAAAAAAAAAAAATGCCTAAACGGAGAGGGAGATTAGCGGTCAGAGCTTCCCCGCTAACTCCCTCCTTACCTGGTCCTTTGGATTGTTATTTGAGACCCCAGGGAGTTATTCAAGAAGGCGGAATGCCGCCAGTGGGAGACGCCGGCGAATTGGAGATTTCGGCGCTCCCTGGCTTCGATGTTACCCTGAGTCCCGCCGAGCGCACCCCTCCTCCTCAACCGCTCGGCGCCAGTTCGTTCCTCGAGGAATCGACAGGGTCCACCCCGGAAGAGGGTAGGGGCCCAGAAGAACGCCGAATGGAAGCTGATATCACATCTGGGGCGGACTGGAGGGCAGTTTGCCCATGGAAACGCCGCGAATTGAAGAGAGAAGTTCTGGGGAACAGAGTGCCACATCTGAGCAAACTGTAAGGTTTGAAATTCCTACAGAATTCCTGGTTAAACCCCAGGAGGTTACATTAGAAGCTTTGTGGGATTTAGTCTCTAACCTTGGGCAGTTATTCCTAAAACAGTCTAATGAGGTATTACCTAAATTAAAAACCTTGGAAAAAGACTTACAAAAGAAAGAAGAGCTGATAAAAGACTTGAATGATAAAGTTGTTAAAATGGATCAAAGAATTATGAAATTTGAAACAGTACAACCTACTATGATTAAAGATTTGACGAGCCTAAGGGTTAAAATGGAAATCTTTGACAATTATACTAAAAACTGTAACCTTAGATTCGTCAATTTTCCTAAACTTCAAAATGTTGCTCCCTTGGAAATGTTGAAGCGCTATATGCGCGAAATATTATTAATTCCTGAACAAAATTTACCACCAATGACTTTGGCTTATTATATCCCTGGGAAAGATCTAAATCAACCTGAAGCTCCATTAGATGTTTCACTTTTGTTGGAGACTTCGGACACTGACCTAGCGACTGCAGCCACATTAGTGGCAACAGTCGCATTGTTACCAGATAAAAGTTGGATTTTTCGTCTGTTTTTTCGTAACAAGGATAAACCTTTTTTAGGTTTTAAGGTACTATTATTTCCGGATGTCTCTAAGGAGACAAGAAGACGGAGGAAACAATTTCTGCTCCTTAAGCCTGAAGTTCTGCACTTGGGGGGTACCTTTTTTTTAAGATACCCCTGCAAGTGCATAATAAAGTTTAGGGACAAAAAATATATATTTACAGAACCTGCTCATGTGTCGGCACTTATAGCCTCAGTAAAAGTGGAAAAGCGCTAAAATATAATAATAACTCTGCTTAGTGGAATTTGCATATCCTGTGTTCTTTTTCCTTTGTAATGTTTTTCTCCCTTTGTTTTCCGAAATCTTGGATCTGAATTTATGGACTTGAGTATTGCTCCTTTATTGAAAATGTGAGGAATTTCCTTTTTTTTCTTTCACTTTTTCTTTTTTTTTTTTTTTATATTATGTTTGAGTATGTTACTGTTAAACGGATACTTTCCTGCACAAGATTTTTGCTTGTAATAAATTTAATAATATGAATAAATAATAAATTACAAAAAAAAAAAAAAAAAAAAAGAAAGCTCACCTTCTATAATTACCCTAATCACTCCCTTCCTTCTTCTTTCTTCCCTTACTTAATCTCTGCACAATACTAAATGTATCTGTTATCCTGTAATGACAATGTTAACAAAACTATGTAAGCCACATTGAGCCTGCAAATAGGTGGGAAATGTGGGATACAAATGCAATAAATAAATAAATAAATAAATAAATAAATAATGCTTATCCCAGAAATAGTGAATTTCCCCCAAGTCCATTTAATAACGGTCTATGGACTTTTCCTTTAGGAAGCCATCCAAACCTTTTTTAAACTCCGCTAAGCTAACCACCTTTACCACATTCTCTAGCAATGAATTCCAGAGTTTAATTACACGTTGAGGGAAGGAAACATTTCTCCGATTCATTTTAAATTTACCTAATAATACCTAATCTAGCCTTTAAAAATAAATAAATAATCGTAAAATAAATATTTAAGGCACCAGTATTTTAAGGGTTTTTGATTGTTTTTTCAGGCCCCATGCAAATTTTCCATTAGCATGTGGGACTTTCAAAAGAAATTAATGCAGGAGCCCATACTGCCTCTTATTTAGGAAGTGCTAAGTGGCCCTGCGTTGTCTGTAAGTATGTTCTACAGCAAATGCAATAACACTTCCACATCCATTACTGATCTATGACATGTCTCCTCCCAAAAAATAATAATGCATGATTACCCATGCAAATTAGCACATTACCTAAACTGTTTTTTTTTCATATGCTAAATGTGTATTAGGGCTTAATCCTCTTTAGTAAGAGCCTTAAATGCAATAGAGAAACCCTTGGACAAATACAATTGTCCAATATAAACTACAATTGAATTTATTTGATAGCATTATCCAATCTATTATACTATATGGAGCTGAGGTCTGGGGTCTAACAGTAGCCTAAAACTACACAAAATGGGACAAAACTCCATTAGAAAGCCTATACCTCCAGTTCTGCAAATAGAGATACTCCATGTATAGAGAAACACCACCAATTAATGCAGAGCAGATTTAGGATGCTTCTCTTCAATACTCACAATACTAAAGAGTACATAAGTACATAAGTACTGCCAAACTGGGACAGACCATCAAGCCTAGCATCCTGTTTTCAACAATGGCCAATCCAGGTCACAATACCTGGTAAAATACCAAAAATGTTTAATACATTTTATGCTGCTAATCCCAGAAATAAGCAGTGGATTTTCCCCAAGTCATTTTAGTAATGGTCTATGGACTTTTCCTTTAGGAAGCCGTCCAAACCTTTTAAAAACCCCGCTCAGCTAACTACCTTTACCACATTCTCTGGCAATGAATTCCAGAGTTTAATTACATGATGAGTGAAGAAACGTTTTCTCCGATTCAGTTTAAATTTACTATTTTGTAGCTTCATTGCATGCCCTTAGTCCTAGTATTTTTGGAAAGAGTAAACAAATTATTCATGTCTACCCATTCTACTCCATTCATTATTTTATAGACCTTTATCATATCTCCCCTCAGCCGTCTTTTCTCCAAGATGAAGAGCCCTAGCTGCTTTAGCCTTTCCTCATAGGGAAATCGTCCCATCCCCTTTATCATTTTCGTCGCCCTTCTCTGTACCTTTTCTAATTCCACTAGCCAGCTGATTTTCGAAAGAGATCGCCGGCCATCTTCTGACACAAATCGGGAGATGGCCGGCGATCTCCTGAATCCGGCCAAATCGGCATAATCGAAAGCTGATTTTGGCCGACTTCAACTGCGTTCCATTGCGGGGCCAGCGAAAGTTCAAGGGGGCCTGTCAGCATAGTAGCGAAGGCGGGACAGGGGCGGAACTAGGGCGTGCGTTGAGATGGCTGGCTTCACCCGATAATGGAAAAAAGAAAGCCGGCCTTCACGAGAATTTGGTCCACTTTATTTGGACCCTTTTTTTTTTCAGGTCCAAGTCCCAAAAAACTGCCCAAACTGACCAGATGACCACTGGAGGGAATTGGGGATGACCTCCCCTGACTCCCCCAGTGGTCACTAACCCCCTCCCACACATAAAAAAAAATTTAAAACATTTTTTGACAGCCTGTATGCCAGCCTCAAATGTCATACCCAGCTCCCTAACAGCAGTATGCAGGTCCCTGGAGCAGTTTGTAGTGGGTGCAGTGCACTTCAGGCAGGTGGACCCAGTGGTATACCAAGGGAGGGTGGTGGGGGCGGTCCGCCTTGGGTGCACACTGCTGGGGGTGCCGCAGCGCGCGCCTGTCGGCTCCGAGTTCGTTAACTTCGCTCGTTCGCTGCAGCTCCCTCTGCCCCGGAACAGTTACTTCCTGTTCCGGGGCAGAGGGAGCTGCAGCGAACGAGCAAAGTTAGCGAACTTGGAGCCGACAGGCGCGTGCCGCGGCACCCCCCCAGCGGCGTGCACCCGGGGGGGGTGTCATTTCGCCGGGGGGGGGAGGAGTCATTTTGCAGGGGGGGGGGCGCATTGGCGATCTGCCCCGGGTGTCATCCAGGCTAGGAACGCCACTGGGTGGACCCAGGCCCATCCCACCCTACCTGTTACACTTGTGGTAGTAAATGTGAGCCCTCCAAACCCCACTGTACCCACATGTAGGTGCCCCCCTTCAGCCCTTAGGACTATGGTAATGCTGTAGAGTTGTGGCCAGTGGGTTTTGGGGGGATTTCGGGGGCTCAGCACCCAAGGGTAGGGTGATATGCACCTGGAAGCTAATAGTTTTCTTTTTTACATTTTTTACAAGTGCCCCCTAGGGTGCCAGGTTGGTGTTGTGGCATGTCAGGGGGACCAGTGCACTACGAATGCTGGTTCCCCCCACGACCAAATGAGTTGGATTTGGTCATTTTTGAGATGGGTGTCCTCGGTTTCCATTATCGCCGAAAACCGGGGATGACCATCTCTAAGGTCGACCTAAATGTTGAGATTTGGGCATCCTCGACCGTATTATCGAAACGAAAGATGGTTGCCCATCTTGTTTCGATAATACGGGTTTACCCGCCCCTTCACCGGGACGTCCTTAGAGATGGGCGCCCTTAGAGATAGTCATCCCCATTCAATTATGCCCCTCTATATCTTTTTTGAGATGCGGTGACCAGAATTGAACACAGTATTCGAGGTGCAGTCGCACCATAGTCTGATACAAAGGCATTATAAGGTCCACATTTTTGTTTTCCATTCCTTTCCTAATAATACCTAACATTCTATTTGCTTTCTTAGTGGCCACCGCACACTGAGCAGAGGGTTTCAATGTATCATCAACAACAACGCCTAGATCCCTTTCTAGATTTTGGAGTATTCTCAATAACTGCAACATAACATTTTCCTCTACCAGACACTCAGTGAGATAGCACAAACTCCTAGAAAAATACACTTCTGTAACAAACCTTCCCTATCAAACCAACATTACCACCCAGAACCCAAACAGCTACATCCCTGCATGTGAATAACAGGTAATCCAAACAATGCAATGCACTCTAGAGCACTGATATACCTTCTTTTGGGAAGCACATATTCAAAAACAATAGAAGCTGGACTGCTACAGATTAATGCACAGAAACTATACTCCAGAATACCTGACTTTGGTCACACATGCAAAAAACACACTGATTCTCACCAAATGCAGAGTAAGTGACCACAAACTAGAAATTGAAAGACAAAAAAAACTGAACTGAAAACCTCAAGAAGCCAGACTCTGTATGCAGTGCAATAATAGGAACATAGGAAGAAAAATGCATTTCCTCTTGTACTGTGCAAACTACAAAGACATCAGAGACATGTATTTCTCAGCACTAACAGAGGAAAACAACTTCCTCAAAAAAAGAACAAGCAGGAAAAACTCTGCATTATCATGGGAAAAGAGGAGAAACAGCAACTATAGCAGCAACATATGTTGTATCCTGCCACCAAGAATAAAATATGACCTGATCAGGGATAATGAGAACCAGTACTAGAACCGGGGAATTGCTCTTGTTAATGACCTCTCTGTACATAACTTTATTTTACTGTTGCTACTATTACTTTGAAAATTGTCTCCTTTTATCTTGTTTTCTCTTTATCTGCCAGTAAATGTATTACTTTGGCAACACATGTAAAACTGGCATGTCAATAAATCTATCTGAATCTGACTGATTATCTGGGACACAGAAACATAAACCATAGAAACAAAGAAAATGAAGGCAGATAAAGACCATGTTGTCTACCCAGTCTGCTCATCCATGCCATCTTAGAAATTCTACATAGAAGGAAAGTAAAAACCAGTATGGTTTCTAAAGAAGTGGTTAAGAAATAGAGGTAAAAAGGTTAGCTTTCAAAATGTACAAACAAGTAAAACAAAAATAGCAAAAAGGGTATATAGGAAAAATGAAAGGGACAGAGAAGTTAGAATGACAAAACAGTGAATTCAGTACAAAATAACTCGGTAAAACAATGTGACAAGACTTTTTTGGGTAAATCAGAGGGGAAAAAAAGACCAGAAATAATAATAAGAAAGGACTGAGAAGAACCAAAAATGTGCAGAAGGGGATAAGGAAAAAGCAGAAATGCTAAACATAAATACACTAGTAAAAAAGGCCCGTTTCTGACACAAATGAAATGGGCGCTAGCAAGGTTTTACTCGGAGTGTGTATGTTTGGCAGAGTTTATGTGAGAGTGACTGTGTGAGAGTCAGAGTGAAAGTGTGAGTGTGTGTGTGTGAGAGAGAGAGTGAGTCTGGGTGTGAGTGTGTTTGTGAGAGTGTGTGTGTGAGAATGAGAGTGTGTGCAAGTGTGTATGTGAGACACAGTGTGAGAGTGTGTGTGTGTGTGCGAGAGAGAGAGTGTGTGTGAGACACAGATTCTCTGTGAGAGTGAGTGTATGAGACCAAGCGAGTGTGTGAGTGACTGTGTGGCACATAGAGAGTGAATGTGATACATTGTGAGACAGAGTGTGTGAGAGTGAGAGTCAGAAAGACATTGTATATGAGAGAGAGAGTGTGAGCCTTGCCCTCCCAATCCATGCCCATCTGTCCCCTGCCCCCTCCATTCATCCTTTTCCAGCAATTCCCCTCTCTCCCTGAGCCCTGCCATCTCAATCCATGCCCATCCATGCTTCTCTGTCCCCTGCCCCCTCCATTCATCATTTTCCAGCAATTCCCCTCTCTCCCTGCCATCTCAATCCATGCCCATCCATGCTTCTCTGTCCCCTGCCCCCTCCATTCATCCTTTTTACAGCAATTCCCCTCTCACCCTGAGCCCTGCCATCTCAATCCATGCCCATCCATGCTTCTCTGTCCCCTGCCCCCTCCATTCATCCTTTTTACAGCAATTCCCCTCTCACCCTGAGCCCTGCCATCTCAATCCATGCCCATCCATGCTTCTCTGTCCCCTGCCCCCTCCATTCATCCTTTTACAGCAATTCCCCTCTCTCCCTTCCATGACCCCCCCTCGCATCCATGCTCTTCTGTCTCCCATGTCCCAGCATGTCCCGCCCCCTTCTTCCCCCCCCCCTCGCATCCTTGCTGTCGTTTCTCCTCTGCTCTCCCGCTCCCATTGTTCAACTGCCCACCCTCTTCTCTTCCCCCTACATCCCTTTTTTTTTTTTTAAATTTACCTCCGTGGCGGCGGTTACGGCAGCGCAGCGTCAGGGAAGGAGGCGGCGCTCCCGACGTCTAGCCTTCCCTTCGTTGTGTTCCGCCTTCTTCTGACGTCATCCTTGACGTCAGAAGAAGGCGGAACACAGCGAAGGGAAGGCTAGAGACGTCGGGAGCACCGCCTCCTTCCCTGACGTTGTGGTTTTTTTTTTTTTGCGCCATCGACGTCATGACGTTTGCCCTGGACGTCATGACGTTTGACGCGAGGGCGGGGCAGAGACGGCTGGCAGCCTGGCTGGCTTCACACCACGAACGCCACGAACCCTTCAGGGAGTGTTTTAGTGACTTCAGAACGTTGTCCTCATTAGAACGTTCACGGTGCGTTTTATTATATTAGATAAGCCTAGCCCCAGCCAGCGGATGTTGTGAGTCTATTTCCAAAACAACCACAACAACGAATCATTGGCATAACAGTGAGACCCTGTCATCCCCCTCCAAACTTAGGAGCCTGAGAAATCCCAGAATTGCCCCAAATCCTACTAGTAGAGACTATCGATCTATACAAGACTGACCCTCAGTGGGATGTATTGAGGGAACCGCTCAATGAATGACATGAGACCCTAAGATCTGCAGAGAGAAACAAATTGAAATCACCTGAAAGGGAAGCACAAGGGACACACACACACAGGAACCAATACTCAAGACAAATAAGCAGTTCATCGAGACACCATCCATCACAGGTTCCCAGAACAAAGACAACTTGGATAGTGAAAAACTAAACACACAAACTAAAACCTACAGAATCAAAATGACATCAGCTAAAGTTCACCTAACTTATATTGCTCTCAGTAGAACTTGTGAAGAGGGACAACCCAAGTATTAATAGCTGATCAAACTACTCACACTCATAATATCAATACTTAACACGTCTGCATTAACCTACATGAGCAAATGCAAAATACCTGTAATCATGCACCATCACCACGACCCTCACAATGAGCATAATCCCTGATGCCAATCAATTCAGCTACAATCTATGAAAGATGGTCCTGACAACCGTCCAACCAACACCTCAATTAAATCCAAAAACCAAAACCAAACACCACACTTCCAAGAAAAGAATCCATTGCCACCCAAAAAAAACTTATACTTACAACAATGAACGATAACTACCAACCTGTCAGCATTGGATATATCAATGCAAGATCTGTGGTTAACAAAACAGAGTCACTAAAAAAACTGGACTGAAGAGGAGTATGTAGAATTAGTATTTATCACTGAATCCTGGCTTTACTCCAAAGAAGACCCAATCATCAATGAGCTATGCACACTTGGATAAAAAATCATGTACTGGACCAGAGAAAAGAAAAAAGGAGGGGGAATAGCATTGATATGTAGGTCCTTCTTCCAGGCAGAAGCCACAGCAGAATTGATAACTCCCCAATTGGAAATAGCTGCACTCAGACTCTATGATGATACCCGGCATGGCCAACTTTGCTGCATCCTCTATTACTGACCACCAGGAAAATGGACAGATACCCAGACAGAATTAATTGATTTCATCTCAACCCTTTGTTTTACCTATAACATTGTTATACTGCTTGGGGATATCAACCTTCACCTGGAAAAAAAGGAAGACACTCATACTAGAGAATTAAAAGAATTCCTCCAGCTCTGTGACCTCCAACCACTACCACCCACCCCAACCCACACAAAAGAGCATGCCATGCCCTAGACCTAGTAGCATTCAGATTCTCCCCAAACCAAGATTTCAAATTAGGGAATCACAAATGGGAAGAATCCCTCTTGTCCAACCACTTTAAAGTATACCTAACCCTCTATGGGAAAGTAGGCAAAGGACCAAAGAAAAGAACACATTCCCTTCGCAAAACACGTGGAAGGATAAACCAAGAAATATTCTGGGAAAAACTGTATACCAACCAATGGAAACCAACACCTGAATCCACCATTTTTCTACTAGACTGGGATGATAGATGCAGAATTGCACTAGAGAAAACAGCCCTACTGAAAATGAGGAAAAGTCCCAAACAAAAATCAGCTCCCTGGCACCTGAATAGATCCATGGAAAAGGAGCACCAGTGGTTGACAAAGAAGGGCACTTTTGATATAACATCTAAATCTGATTTTGGACATTTTGCAAAAAAAGTCCAAAAATCCAGTAGCAAACATGGCCATTTTCAAACCAGAAAAACATCCAACTTTTTGCTTCAAAAATGGCCATTTGCTAGACATTTTTGTCCTCAGTGTGTATTTTAGGATCATTAAAAAGTACAAGAGAAAAATGCACAAAAACAACATTCTTAGTAGACTTGCAACACAGACATCCCAGCAGAGCAGTGGGACAGCTTAGGGGGCACTGCAGTGTAACAGGTAGGGGGGATGGGCCTGGGTACACCTGGGTGAAGTACACTGCACCCACTAACAACTGCTTCAGGGACCTGCATACTGCTGTGATGGAGCTGGGTATGGCATTTGAGGCTGACATACAGGCTGGTAAAAAAGTTGGTAAAGTTGTTTTTTTTTATGCTGGGAGGGGGTTAGTGACCACTGGGGGAGTCAGGGGTGATCATCCCCGATTCCCTCCGGTGGTCATCCGGTCATTTAGGGCACTTTTTTTGGGACTTGTTCATGAAAAAAAAGGGTCCAATAAAAATGACCCAAATTCGCGCTAAAAACGCCTTTGTTTTTTTGATTATTGGCCGAAGGCGCCCATCTCTCCTCGGCCCAGTCACGCTCCAGTCCCGCCGTCACCACACCTCTGACATGCCCCCGTCAACTTTGCCGGTTTCCATGACAGATTGCAGTTGAAGACGCCCAAAATCGGCTTTTGATTATACCGATTTGGGCGCCTTTGCGAGATGGGCACCCATCTCCTGATTTGGGTCAAAATATGGGCGCCCATCACTTTTGAAAATAAGGCTGATTGTGTCCTTCTCAAATTGCATCAGTGTTACAGCAATTGCACTCAGCATTCATCCTGCCCATTTCATGACCACTCTCAGCCTGTTTACAAAAGAGCTTGTTGCTATGTGCAGAGTGCTTCTTGCTATTTTGCACTTGCCCTAGATTTTCATCCCTAGTTTGGTTCCTTTATAGTTGTGCATTAACGTATGTATATATATGGCAGTTTGAGGGGTTTTACAAAGACTCGCTGAAAAATGGTAGGTGTGTGTTTTGGGCGCATGCCAATCCATTATTTAGCATGCCTGTAAAAAAGGCCTCTTTTTGGTCAAAAACGGACGTGCAGCAAAATCAAAATTGCAGAGCGCCAATTTTGAGTCTGAGACCTTACCGCCAGCCATAGACCTAGCGGTAAATAATCTGGGCGGTAATGACCTACATGTGTCAAATGCTACTTGTCACATGTCTGTTATGCGTGCCATAAAATAAAAAATATTTTTTAGACGCATGTAGCAGACACGCTCCAAAACTGAAATTACCGCAAGGGTCATGTGGTAACTGGGCAGCAACTCCAATTTGGCACGCATTTGGTGTGCGTAGGTGCCTACGCGGCTTAGTAAAATGGGCCCTTAGTTTTTCAGCACTGAAACGGGCACACATGTTTGGGATCCACATGGCTAATCTACTCATGTATAACACATGGAGTCACAGCTATACAACTGTGGGGGCCACAGTGTTGAGAGAGCAGCCATTGACAGGTGGCATGTTGGTTCCATACCTCACACCCATCACGCCTCATCCAACCTGGGGAACATATTCTATCACTACCATTTTGTGGCCTACATATATACCAGGGTAAAAGGTTATGGGAATTTATCTTACATTTCTAGCCTGCTCTGGAACCTTCTCCACAAATTCAAGGAGGTATGTAGGCTGACCCTCTCGATTTTCTGGGTAGAGCTTTGCCTCATGCTGGAAGACCAGTCTGTAAAGCTCCAATGCTGTCCTCTTGCTGAAATTTGGCAGCCTTTTACAAGGATGCATCGTGATGTATGTCTCGAAGTCACAACGGGTGCTAGCATAAGGCAGCAGAGCTCCACAGAATACAGCATGTATCCAGATACAAGACGTCATTTATCCAGGCATGTGGGCATATACCCCGTTACTAAGCAACCTGCATCTGAGTACAGGCATCTGGATCTACCTGGTTACATTTGTGCTAGCACCTGGGTACATGGTGACACATACCCAATCACAATGCCATTTGCAACACTTACATGGCTACGGGAATCCTCGGCCACTTCAGTATTTATCTCAATTTGGGCCTGTCAGCTATGTGTTATGACTTTTAGCTTCCTGACATATCTAGCATGGTTCAATTGATGTCCCAAGTGTTTTTGATACTGAACAGGCAACACTACCATGTTATTTTCAGTTCTACCCAGGTTGTACGACACTGAGGCTGATAGATAAATACAGTTATGCAACATTTATACGCTTTTATATCTGGATAGCTAACTAGGAATATTGAGAAAAAATAACTGGATAATTCCAGGCTTTGGAAATATGGGTATAGATATATTCAGTAATTTTTCTGTGGTTTTACCGGTGCTCTCTGTGTTTCTGAATGTTGACCGGTACGTTTTTACCTGAAGTAATAGAGGGTTAAATGACTTGCCCAAGTAACAGCTGCAAGATTTGAACTGGGTTTCAGTGGTTGTCAGTACAGTGCTCTAATTACTAGATTATGACAACTGTATCAGATATCATGTTTACACATTTGCTCCTTATTCATCAACAAAACAGCCATGCTAAAAAGTCAGATTTCAGTAGAAATAAAACATGCTTTGGGTGAGAAAAAAAGCAATAGTCTTCTTTATAATCAGTAGTTGGCTAGCACATTGAATTCTGCTTTGAGAGTTTTGGTGGGTAAAACTGGATACTACTGATTAAAATAAGTTTGGACGTTCACAAATCAATTTACCAAAGACTTTAGAGAAAAGTGCTAGGCATGCAAAGCACAGAGTATGAGCCAAATATCCGTGAAGGAAAACATTTTTATTTTATTCTCTTTTACTAATGTTTTCCATCTTTCAGCATGCTTAACTCAAGAATTCTGGAGCACATCTGTTTTAATAGCAATTTTTTAAAGTATGCTATAGCATTTCAACATATACTAAGGGGCTCTTTTACTAAACCGCTTTAAGCACTAACACACACTTAGGGTTAGATTCTATATAAGGCACCTAAAAAATCAGTGCAGAAAAATACCCGTGTAAACTTTTTTCTATAAACTGGGCCTAAAGTTTGGCATAATTTATAGAATGTGTGCTTAAGTGGAGAGTCGCGTGTAAGTTTAGGAACAGCCATTTGCATCAATGAAAATGTGGTGCAAATGCCCATGCCTAAATTTACGCATGAAGCACCATTATTCTGTAATTACACACATAACTCAAAGCCATGCCTCTGTCCCCTCTTGAAACACCCATAACCCTCTCATTTCCATGCCCCCTTTTTTGGACCACACATAAATTTAAGGCACAGATCCCACACTTAACTTTACCCATGTTGGTCCCAATTAAATCTAATTAATGCCAATAGTTGCTTGTTAAAAAGCCAATTATTGGCACTAATTGGCTTGTTATTCAATTAAATATTGCACAGAAATTGGAAACACTTCTAAATTTGGATGCACAATTTTTGGTGACTTTTATAGAATAAAGGGGTTAATGTTAGAGAAAAGACTGACCACAAAACATGCTAAAATGCTTTGAAGTAATTTGTCTGTTCGTGCATGCTATCAAGCACTATTTAAATTTTTCTTTTTTTCAGGAGAGGGCGTATCAAGGGTGGATAACAGGCAAAGAAGGGTTATCCAGCTTGTGTGTTCACATTAGCAAGCACGAACTAGATAATGTTGACTTAATGTGAGAGTGCTTACTGCGTCCTACATAGGAGGCAGTAAGTTCTCCCACATTAACATTTTTTCCAGGTCTTGTGCTTTAATTGAAAAATTGGCACAGAACCTTCAAAAAGAAAAAGGAAAAATGCCGTATTTTAGGGACACACTAGAAATGGGCAGAGCATACAGGAAAGTCCCACATTAAAGTGCACTAAGCCCATTTCTTATCGTATGTTAGCAAAAGGGTTCCTAATTAACTTAACACACAGTTTGTAGGTTAATGCATGTTAAATCATTTCAGTGAATTCCCATTGTGTTCCCTAAGATAAGCAAGAGTACAGATTTCTGCATAGAATGGGGTAAACCCAGGACTGGATCAACTCTATCGTGTGAACCTGGATCCAGTTGTCAACCCTAAGGTCACTTATTTTTACATACACCACACTGTAGATAGAATGTATTTGGATACAGGCAGCAGATGATGTTTTGTATATTCCTGAGAATCTAGCATGTGATGTTTTTGTTCTTTCCTGAGAAAGTAGCAGAATAGCAGGTGATGTTTGTACATTCCTGAGCAGGTTCACGAGCTGTTCATGTAGAGTTGTTCTTGTAAGCAATGCATGATCATGGTTGTGTAAGCAAAATGTAACCAATAGTAATGATAATACATGTAATATCCATGAATATTCATAGAGTATATAAGAAGGGGATTGACTCCCAAATAAAGAGTTTTTTGCCCAGACACACGAGAGGAGAGTTATTTTGCAACATCTGGTGATCCCCGACGTGATCGGTGAAAACGTGACGTACTTACTACGACTGGAACAGTCAGCGCGCCATTCCTTCTACGGAACACTGTAAGTATGGGGGGAAATTTAACATCATCACATAAACAACATGCACAGGAGCTATATACTATAACGCAAAGATATGGTTCCTCCCGAAATCCAATAACTCTTAAAGATATAGAGCGTTTAATTGAGGAAATAGTTTGTCAATGTCCCTGGTATCCAGAGAAGGGATCATTCGATCCTCAAACATGGGAAAAGATAGGGCAGCAGTTTCGTTTAGAGCCTAGAGTTTCGACTCCTATATTATTGACTTGGAGAGAGATATATTCTACTATAGTAATTCTCTCTTCTGGATTGACAGGCATTACTAACGAAAATATATCCAACAAATTGCCAGGCAAGACCTGGTCTCTTTTACCTCCCGCGACTCTTGGACCTACACCTTCTCCTCCTTCTTGTCGGCTGGCCACCGATATGGGAAGGGAAGAGCAAAACAAAACTCCTGACTTTACTACTACTACCCCTAATAAACCAATTGAAAATATCCAAAACAACAACGCTAATGATAGCGTTATTATTACCAAAACACCAAAGAGCGTAGAACGACCTAGTTTAATTCAATTAGGTATACAGCAAGCACGAAAAAATGGTGAATTCATTTGGAACGATGATCTATGGGATAATTCGGAACCTAATCCTAATTTATACCCAGTTACTAGAACTACAACAATAGAGGCAGGGAACGAAACACATCATGCAGAATGGACTGCTCTACCTTATCAAGTTTTGAGAGAATTACGTAGAGCTATCGTAGAATCAGGTTTAAAAAGTTCATTTGTTCAAGGCATGATAGAAGGGATTAGTAACGGTTACTTAATGACTCCAAAAGATTGGAAAGACCTTTTCCGTATGCTGTTAACTCCTGCGCAATATGTAGTGTGGGATAATGAATATAAGCAAGCAGCACAACTTATCACTGGGACTAATTTGGTGCCTGATCAAATTTATGGATCGGGACCATTTTCAACCCTTGATATGCAAATTCAACAAAACGATACCTGTTTTCAAGCCATAGGCACTTGTATCTTGCGAGCATTTAAAAGAACACCAGAAGGGAATAAACCAACAAAATCTTTTGCATCAATTAAACAGGGTGCAACCGAATCTTACCTTCAATTTGTTAATCGATTGCAGGAAGCTGTAACTAGGCAAATTGATAATCTTGATGCGCAAACAGAGTTATTGATTAAATTAGCCCAAGAAAATGCAAATTCAGATTGCAAAAAGGCATTGCAGACTGTAGCTCATCGCCCAGGAATTACTTTAGCAGATTTATTGAGCGCATGTGCAGATGTGGGGACTCATGGTTATTCTATGAATTTGTTAGCAGGAGCTATACAAAAAGGTAATAAGCCACAGGGGACGTGTTTTAATTGTAAGAAACCAGGACATTTTCGAGCTCAGTGTAGAGCCCCAGGAGGGGGTGCCAACTTTGCAAAAGGACCTTCTCGACCTTCTCGAAAATGTCCTCGATGTCAAAAAGGATATCATTGGGCCAATCAATGTCGCTCTAATCCAATTAATTCCACACCGCCACCCCCAAAAACTTTGCTCCGGGTTAACTCCTAACCTCGGTCCAAAGGGAGTGCAAGGGTCTTTTGCTCATAGTACTACTGCTACACAAGGTAGTGCAGGAATTGACCTTATTGCAGCGGAATGTAAAACTGCCATCTTACCTCATGAAGTTTTGGTATATAATACTACCTTTAAAGGACCCATTCCAGCGGCTACTGTAGGTTTAGTATTACCTCGCTCCTCTGCATCGAAGGCAGGTATTCATGTTATCCCTGGAGTTATTGATGCTGATTACACAGGCATTGTTAAAATTCAAGTATGGTCCTCATCACCTTTAACAATTTCTCCCGGGGACTCGTGGGCACAATTAATTATTTTACCATATTTTACAGCACCTATTCCTTCTACTGTCTCTCGTACAGGGGGCTTTGGATCTACGCGACAGGTAAGTGCAGTTTTAAAACCGGTTTCTAATGCACGACCCACTGCTCAATTTTTATTGCAACAAAAGCCCTTTGTTGGTATATTAGATACCGGGGCGGATGTTTCTGTCATAGCTTATAAACAATGGCCTGTGGAATGGCCCATTGAAGATACTTCACATGTGACAGGAATAGGGGGAACTCAGTCAGCCTCCCAAAGTTCTCAATGGTTATCTATTACATATCCTAACGATACCAAGGTTCTAGGACATATTAAGCCCTGTATTTTACAAGTACCCTTTAATTTATGGGGTCGTGACCTTTTGGAACAATTAGATGCATCATTGATCCTACCTGATTAACAGTTCATAAATATGTCTTTTTCTCTTCCTTTGGAATGGAAAACTGACAAACCTGTTTGGGTAGAGCAGTGGCCGATTACCAGAGAAAAACTGTTGATTTTACATCAATTGGTGGAAGAACAATTACAATTAAATCACATTGAGCCTACCAATTCTCCATATAATACTCCGGTATTTGTGATCAAGAAAAAATCCGGAAAATGGAGATTTTTACATGACCTACGAGCTATTAATGCGATTTTAGAACCAATGGGCCCGTTACAATGTGGTATTCCAAATCCTAATTTGATTCCTTATGATTATCAATTAGCTATTATAGATCTGAAGGATTGTTTTTTTTCAATTCCTCTCCAGGAAAAAGATTATAAATACTTTGCTTTTACTGTACCTGTTTACAATAATGCACACCCTACTACTAGGTATTGTTGGAAAGTTTTGCCCCAGGGAATGTTAAATTCACCCACTAACAAATGGCACGTCAAATTTACCTCTCCACAAACCTCTGCTCAACGTTCAGAGCTTGCTGCCATCATCCTGGCTCTTTCTTTATTTTCAGATCAACCACTGAATCTTATTGTTGACAGTCAATATTGTGCTAATCTTGTCCGTCGCATGCCCGACAGTTATGTATCATTCAAAATGGATGCCTCTTTTTATGCTTTACTGTTAACCCTCCAAGGTTACTTGGAGAATCGCCTTTCTTCTCTCTTTATAGGTCATATCCGCAGTCATCAACCTTTTCCTGGTGGTCTGTCTGAAGGGAATGCTCGAGCGGATCGCCATCTTCATTTTTTCTCCACAGCACACTGCAGTCATGAACTTCATCATCAAAATGCACCTAGCCTAGCTCGCCAGTTTCAAATTTCTTTAGAAGAAGCTAGAGCTATTATCAAAAATTGTCCACAATGTTCCTTTTCAGCTCCTACTACCTTTTTTCCTGGAGTTAATCCTCGTGGTCTGGAAGTTAATAGCCTCTGGCAAATGGACGTTACTCACTTTCCCCCTTTTGGTCAATGGTCTAAGCTTCATGTGGTTGTTGATACTCATTCTGGATTTTTGTGGGTCACTGCACAAAAAGGGGAAACTACATCTCATGTCCGCTCTCATCTTCTCCAAGCTTTTGCGGTCATGGGTGTTCCTAAAACTCTCAAGACAGACAACGCCCCTGCTTATACTTCCACCTCCTTACAGGAGTTCCTGACCCTCTGGCATATTGAGCACCTTTTTGGTATCCCCTATAACTCCACTGGTCAAGCTATTGTTGAACGTGCTAATCGCACACTGAAAACTGCTTTAAGTAATCTGACTACAAAAAAAGACGGTATTCTCCGTCATAGAGTAAGCATTGATGAATGCTTAGCACAAATCCTTTACACACTGAATCATCTCAATCTCATCAATAATCCTGCTACAAAAACTTTTTCTTCCAGATTTGAACAACATTTTCGTACTCCTGCCCCACCTTTATCTCGTCCTTTGGTCATATACCGACAACTACCTTCTGATCAGTGGAGTTCCCCTGTGCCTCTCCTTACCTGGGGTCGTGGTTACGCTGCTGTTCAAACAGATTCTGGCCCGGTGTGGATTCCAGCAAAGTGGGTGAAACCTCATGTCGTGGCATCAAGGTCTTCACAACCCAATTCCCAATTTCACACTCACCCTTCAAGGACCGCAGATGCAAACACGCAAACGGTCAGTGACTCGTCAACCTAATGCTCCTGTTACTTGGGGACAAATTAAAGCCTTGAGTCAACAAGCTACAGAGACTTTAGAAAAAGCTCATATTGAAAAGACTGATGATAACTTCGTAGTGGCTATTATTGCAGCGCTTAATGCTAATTCCATTACATTGCTTCTACTGTGTTGTTGTTTGTACATACCTTGTGGACAGTCACAATTACTTCCCACAAAAAATATTTGGGAAGCGTTTGCAATTTCACTGAACCAAACTGATTTCTGTCTTTCTCATCAAAAGGCAGTTGGAGAAGTTTTGGCAACTTGCCTGATTCCAGTATGTCATGATCCTAAAGATATGCAAAATGATACTTGGTTTTATTCACAGCTTCCTGTTAATTCATCCTATCGAAATGCTTCTTATGAATACCATAATTGGGGAACACAAACCCTGTTGCCGCCTACTTTGGCAATGCATGTGAGAACCAATCAAATAGCTAGTATCAATATGACATGTGCTCGTATGGTTAATTGTACCCGATCAAATTGTGTTAATTTTGGACCAACTTTGTTAAATTGTAGCTCCTACGAAAATGTTTCATATATTTATAAATTTACTCATTTACCCCCTGGTTGGTTTTGGTCATGTGGAATGTATACCTTTAATTATATTCCAGCTAATATATCTGATGGTACTACATGCTGTCTAAGTCGACTCACTATGGTACTTCCCAGTAAACATATTTTATTTTCTAACTCCTCACATATGCGATCCAAGCGTATGACCCTTGCTGCCAATTGCAATGATAATGTTAAATTTCTGAGTCAAACTGAATATCTGGCACTTGCATTTTCATTAATAGGTGTCCCTGCATTGGCAGCGGCAAATGCAAAAAATATTCGTGAATTAGCCTGTTGGGCAATTAAATCAATCAATGCAACCTCCACTGCTATTAGTTTACTTAATGCTGAGCAACAGCAATTACGTCATGGAGTTTTACAAAATCGAGCAGCCATTGATTATCTTTTATTACTTAACCATCATGGTTGCGAAGAGTTTCAGGACATGTGCTGTTTTAATTTATCTGACAATTCAAAGGCCATTGACAAACAATTAGCTTTCCTACGGAATTTAACTACTCATATTACTATTCATAATAACCTACTCTCTGATGTATGGGATCAATTGTGGCAATGGATCCCTTGGACCTGGCTCCGCCCTATTATCCAGTATTTAGTCATTGGTATTTTTGTTTTCACTATTTTTTGCTGTTGTATACAATGCATTCCTAACCTTTTTTCTTTATGTTTTCCTCGTCCATTCGCTCCAACACGTCACTCTGCTCAATATGTTTATAAGCTATTACAAACATCTCCACCTCCATCTCCAGCTGGCACACCACGGAGATTTCATTAAAAAAAAAAAAAAAAAGGTGGAGATGTAGATAGAATGTATTTGGATACAGGCAGCAGATGATGTTTTGTATATTCCTGAGAATCTAGCATGTGATGTTTTTGTTCTTTCCTGAGAAAGTAGCAGAATAGCAGGTGATGTTTGTACATTCCTGAGCAGGTTCACGAGCTGTTCATGTAGAGTTGTTCTTGTAAGCAATGCATGATCATGGTTGTGTAAGCAAAATGTAACCAATAGTAATGATAATACATGTAATATCCATGAATATTCATAGAGTATATAAGAAGGGGATTGACTCCCAAATAAAGAGTTTTTTGCCCAGACACACGAGAGGAGAGTTATTTTGCAACACCACACCATGGTAAATACTAGTGTCCTCAGTTAGGAGAGACGCCAATCAGGAAATTGGATGAGTAGATATCATTGCAAATGTGATGGGACAATTCCAGGGGGATAGTAACAAGACATAGGGAATAAGGAAATATTATCGGATTCTAGGGCTCTGAGGACAGGATCCATAGAGACACAGGGGCATTCCCTGAGTGCTTATGTGGAAAGGAAGATAGAATAAAGACTGGGAAGGACAGAACTGGAACTCTGCCAGAAATAACCAGCAATAACAAAATAGTGTTTGGAGGAAAGCCTCAGCAAAGTAATAGTTCAATGACTGCTTTATGAAGCAGATCAATGTAAACCACCTATAAATGCTATCTTAAGATTCAATGTTTGGAAAAAAAGTGGCAACACAATAAGGGCCCCTTTTACAAAGCTGTGGTAAGCCCAATAAATGCGTACCGCTTGCTAAAATGGAAGTACCACCGGGCTACCACAGCAGACCGGTGGTACTTCCCATCCCCAGTGTGCCGTCATATCTGGAACTACAAAAATATATTTATTTTTATAGTGCTGGTGTTTACCCGGCATTAATCGAGCAGTGTGGCGCTGCCCGGTTACTGCAAGGCTAGCGTGGGAGCCTTTACCACCATCTCAATGTGTGGTGGTAACAGCTTCCCCCCGAAATGGCTGTGCAATGAGTGCTTCACTTGCCATGGCCATTTGTTAAAAAAAAAAGAAAGACCTACCTTTTACTTACTGTGCTAAAAGGGGGCCTTGGCATACTTCAAAAATGCATCGACACCAGTGCAGGCCCCCTTTTGCCACAGTTTGGTAAAAGGGGCCCTAATTGCTCAAAGGTTGCTACAAAACAGGTCAGAACACTCTTTCTCAAGCTCTTCCTGGCCTGTCTGCTCTTCAAGATGTTCACAATGAATATGCATGAGAGACATTTCCATGCACCTCCTCTTCGAACCTTCAAAGTGTGAGCAGAATATAAGCACCTGGTAAAGTAAAGTAATGTGTATATTTCAAGTGCTCTTCCTGTTGAAGAGTTCTGACTGGTGCATTCCCCAGGTTAAGAAAGGAAGAAGCACGTAGAGAGTGAAGTTATGGAGGTGTGAGGAGGGAAGGAAGGGTAGGCAGCTGAACATTCTGTCCTACATTTCTAGTCCTACTCTCGCAAGCTGGGACGGATACTAGAGTGTTGCAGAACAGAAAGGGCAGAACCAAAAAGCAAAAGAAGGAGAGTTTAGTTGCCCTTATAATTGTGGAGAGGCCAGGGGTGCAGAATCATTTAATCACTGGAGGACCGAGGGAGGAAAATGGGGTCCCCAGGCGAGTTCCCATTAAATTTATTGGTTAAATCTATTGGTGGGAAGAAACCAAAAGGAGTACTTTGTAGATCTAGGAGCAACAAAAAGATTATTTTAGGATCTCATATGAGGTTAGTAAATCCCAACTCTAATCCTTAGGTATGGTTTTTCCCTCAGAGAAAAGAAGGGAAAATCCTTAAGCAGTTGGGGGAAAGTCCTGGATTTATTCTAGAGCCTGAATTGAAAAGGTTGCACAAGTTTGTGTTTAATGCTGCAAGTTAAAGAAGATAATTATAAACAGTGTTGGAGGTAATGAAGGATGAACTGCTGATTGTGGTTGAATAAACTTCTACAATAAATTCAGTTCTACCAATGTGAATACGCGCAACTCCTCCAAATCTATTCAGAACTGTCTTACAATTTCTGCTTGTTATACTATTATCATGTTTTATCACTATCATGTTGCCCAAAATCCTCCTGTAACACTAAAAGTCTACTCTCTATTATATGTTCACCATTCATGATGTATTGTAAGCCACATTGAGCCTTCAAAGAGGTGGGAAAATGTGGGATACAAATGCAATAAATAAATAAATAAATAAATAAATAAATAAAAAACACTTATAAGTCTAAAGAATTTTTTTTTGTAGAAGCCTGTCTGTGCCTAGGGCTTTGAAATGTGTAATTCTTCCCTGTAGGTGTAGTTTGCTTCTTTGTTTGGAGATGCAAGGAGTAGATGGCAAGGAGAGGGGATTGATAACTTCCCAATTCCCCCTTCGCCCTTCCTTCACAATGAGAACTATTAGCCTCCCCCCCTCACATGCACACACTTACCTTCTCTTCCATACACACACATTCCCCCATATCACACCCCATCCCTCCTCCAAGGTCTGCTGCCACCAGATTCAAATTTCCTACCTGTTCAGTCCTAACTGCAGCAGGATGGTATAGTAACATTTTCAAAACATTTTGTTTCTTAATATTTTATGTTATCTCCTTATTTTTCTTTTTAATTATTTCATTTAGATTTATATTTTAATTCTCTAGCCTTTGTATATTTTCCAATGTTTCCTCTCCCCTCTGATTTCAAAGTTTTTTTCCTTGTTATTATTTTATTCTCTCAGCATTTCCTCTGGATTTTTCTCTTTTAGTCATCTTTCTTTTGATTATCTTATACGGTAGGTTTCATTTCCTTTGTCTTTCTTTTTATATTTTTCTTTATTCTATCTATACTCTTCCATTCTTCTCTTACTCTCTTGCTGGTATTTCATACTTACCCCCTCCCCCGCTCCTCACCTCTTCACTCACTTATCTTGAACCTTCTCCAACCCTCCCTCTTTCCTTCTATTTCTGCTTTTGATCCTTCACTCATGTCTCCTCCTCATCCTTCTCTCGGCTCTTCTTCCTGTCCTCTCATATCTCCTTTTTGCCATTCTTCTCCCTCTCTTCCTCTTGTCATGCCTTTACCATCTCTTATCCCTCCTTTATTTCCTCTTCCTCAATCCCTCGCTTATCCTTTTTCATCCACCTGTCACCTTCCTTCCCTCCTCCCATACCTTCTCTCTTTCCCTTATTCCACTGGCTTACTCGCTCTCTCCTACTCCATTCCTCCCAGCACTTATTCACACCCTCCCTGGCACACTATCTCCCCCTTCTTGGTGCAATCTTTCCCTCTTTACACGTTTTCCTTTCCCTTTTACTTCCCAGGTACAACATCTCTCCTCTCTCTTCTTTACCCTCTTCCACCAACAAGATCCTGCATTTCTCCCTCTTCCTCCTTACTTCTGTGCTTACTTTTCTTACCCCATATAATTGCATAACTTCAAATGCCTCCTCTCAGTGTGGCATAGAGTTAATGTTTTGTACCACAATACATAGATTTTTAGACACATCAGGGTGGGAAAATTTCAAATAGACAGGGTGTAATTCTTCAACAGGGCATATTCTTTAAGCAGTATGCACCCACTTTGGGGTATTTTAATTATTTATGTATAGATGAGGCAACATCCCAGTGTATCAGCACATATCTGTGAGATTCACATACAGACATGACTTAATGCCTTTTCAGAAGGGCCAGATTTTGTAAATGGCATCTACAAAATAGGTGTGTCCAAAATTAGTGCTTAGCACTATTCTATAAACCACACCTAAAGTTAGACACAGTTTATAGAATAGTGTATAAGGCCAGGGAACGTGCCTACATTTAGGTGAGACCATTTATGCCACTGAAAACATGGTATAAATACCCATATCTAAATTATGCGCAGTTCCCCCAAATTCTATAACAAAGTGTGTAAATTTGAGGAACACCCCCAACATGGCACACTCCTCCCATGGCCACTCCCCTTTTCAGTTACACACGTTAGAATTTACATGTGCCTCTTTTTAGACTATGCCTTAGAAGAAGCATGAGTAAATTCCAATTATTGCCAATTAGTGCTGAATATTGGCGCTGATTGTCTCATTACTGAGCACACGTCCAGTTTAATAGGTGCAACTCACCATGCCTTATGTAGAATCCTGGGGGTAAGCCCATTACTTTTCCTAGAAAACCCCTGGGAAATTTTTACATTGCAGCCATAAAGGTGCTATTCCATTTGGATTTTTATTGTAAATTGTCAAACTGGTCTAGCTTCATAAAATATACCTACTTGAAGACCTGAATTTCTCAAACTAAGTTGCTTCCCATGAAACACAGTAATTCTTCATATTTCCCTCAGGTACAGACTTTTCATAGTTAGTGCAGTTGCATTCAGTAATCTTACTTTAATCCAAGCCCATTATATGCTTTTGTTTGTGATTATAGCAGTGCAAATAAAGAATCGACATGTAGTCTCTTAGTCAGAAAGACAGTACATACAATTTAATATGTCACTCTGCTATTTCCTTTCTGCAGAGATGAATCACAGAGTTTTCATTTTGTTTTCTGAAGGCTAATCAATATAACCTTGTTGTTTTTCAGTATTCTCAAGTGTTTTGGTCTTATAATTCACAGTTATTTACATCCTTGCTGGATAAAATAGTCTGAACCTTGTTTTTGTATTTCATAGCTGCTCTTTCATTGCCCTCAACTTTTACCTTTTCTCTACATGTGTCAATATCTTGACTTGTTTTGATATTTACAATAGTAGTTAAGGTTATCTCAAAATATGAATCACCATTGATCTTAGTATTTTTGGTTGCTGATACAGGAGAACATTCTAAGAGGGTAATTCTGTAAGGAGATTTCTATATTTAGGTGGCAACAACATTTTACTGGTTACACTCTATTCTGAAAGTATGAGTCAATCTTCTATTGCACAAGCACATAGGGGTTGATAGATCATGGGAGGTAGCCGGGCTGCCTCCCGAGGTTCATGCTGAGCCAGGAAATTCAATGCCAGGCCATTTCTGGTGACCAGCATTGAACATCCAATTTACTTTTGGTCGGTTCGAACTTAACTGACCAAGCCGATATTCAGTGGTAACCGGTTAATTTTGCACTGGCCAAAGATATTACCGGTATTGATGCAGCCAGATTTGACCACCAAACGTAGCTGGCAGTGCTCTGAAAATCGGCAGATATAACTGGATATCTGTTAAGTGCTAACTGGCGATATTTAGTGGGAGACAGCCAGAAATCTCCCGCTGAATATCACTGGATAGCTGGCTAAGTACCATTTAATCGGCCAGGTGCCGTACTTGGCCAGCTAAATGGTTTTGAATATTGGGCAGATACTTTACAGAAGGGTGCCAACATCGGTGGATTTTGGGTGGAGTGCGGATGATGTATTCAATTGCACATATAAATTTTAGCCTACTGTGATTTACATGCTTGTTTTCACAATTTAACTATGAGAATTTATTCCAGTTCTGTGGTTGGTGTAAGTGGCCCAGCCTAAAATACAGGCACATATTAGACCTGTTACACTGGTATTCTATAATGAAGGCACCTAGTTTCTTTTATAAAATAGGCTCTGAATAGTGGCCTGCTTGTCATGTAAAAATAAGTGCCTAATAATAGAATTATCCTCCATGTGTTCTTTTAGTCCATACATTTCTTGGGAAAACCAAAAACTTCAGACTACTTAAAATCATTCAAGTATCACAACATACAGCCCAACATGGCCACAATGCTAGACCAGTTTCACAATTTACAATAAAAATTTTGGTGGAGCTTGCTTCAAGGTATGAACAGCTGGTAAAACAAAACAAAAACAATACAATCATGTGTAAATAAAACAAATAAATAAATATAGACACGTGGAATCATAATGGCAGATAAGGGCCAAATGACCCATCCAGTCTACCCTTCCTCAATAGATACTAGCTCCTTCTTTTCCTAAGGGATCCCATGTGCCTGTCCCACGCTTTCTTAAATTCCAACACAGTCCTCGTCTCCACGACCTCCACCGGGAGGCCATTCCACACATACACCACCCTTTCCATAACATAGTATTTTCTTTCATTCTTCTTAAACCTGTTTCCTCTTAACTTCATCCTATGCCCTCTCATCCCACAGTTTTCCTTCATTTGAAAAAGGTTAATCTCCTGATGTCTCTATCATATCTCCTCTCTCCCAACTCTCTTCCAGCGTATACATGTTGAGATCCATGAGCCTGTCCCAATATGTTTTATGACAGAAACTGTTTATCAATTTGGTAGCCGCCCTCTGGACCAACACCATCCTGTTTATATCTTTCCATAGGTGCAGTCTCCAGAACTGCATTCAGTACTGCAAATGGGGCCTCACCAGAGACTTATACAAGGGCACTGTGTCAGACCTATACCACGATATGTGAGCCCCTGTGCCAAACAACGTCTGGCAGCCAGACAGTTCTGATCTTACCTGGGGAGTCAGGACAGGAACTTCCAAAGGAAGGCAGGACGGTACACAGGATGGCCAGCAGACAGATGGCCAAAGACAAGGTCCAGGTCCAAACAAAAGTTCAAGGCAGGCAAAGGCAAAAGCAAGGTCCAGGTCCAAACAGAGGTTCAGGACAGGCGGCAGGCAAAAGCAGAGTCCGGGTCCAAACAGAGGTTCAAGGCAGGCGGCAGGCAAAAGCAAAGTCCAGGTCCAAACAGAGGTTCAAGGCAGGCGGCAGGCAAAAGCAAAGTCCAGGTCCAAACAGAGGTTCAGGGCAGGTGGCAGGCAAAAGCAAAGTCCAGGTCCAAACAAAGGTTCAGGGCAGGCGGCAGGCAAAAGCAAAGTCCAGGTCCAAACAGAGGTTCAGGGCAGGCGGCAGGCAAAAGCAAGTCCAGGTCCAAACAGGGTTCAGGGCAGGCGGCAGGCAAAAGCAAAGTCCAGGTCCAAACAGAGGTTCAGGGCAGGCGGCAGGCAAAAGCAAGTCCAGGTCCAAACAGGGTTCAGGGCAGGCGGCAGGCAAAAGCAAAGTCCAGGTCCAAACAGAGGTTCAGGGCAGGCGGCAGGCAAAAGCAAAGTCCAGGTCCAAACAAAGGTTCAAAGCAGGAAAACAATCCAAACACTCAGAACTCAGGTATCCACACAAGCAGAAGCCGAAGCAAAGTGTTCTGCCAGCGTCTGCACTTAAATAGCCCCCTCCATCAGGAAGACAACCATCAGCTGTCCGGGAGGTGGAGCCAACAACCAGCCCCAGGGCTCTGGATAGGCTGGTCACAGAGAGAAGGCGGAGTCCAGCCGCGACCAGCCAATCCGGGCCCAGAAGGGGCGTTCTCTATGCTCCCGGGTCCCGCACCCGGAAGAGACTCTCCAGCTTGTGAGCGCCGGCCATTTTGGCAGCGCCGGCGCTCTCCGGCCACCACAGCGCTATAGCGGCGAACCGGCACCGTCCAGGAGGCAGGCAAGACTCCCCGAACACGCCGCCCGTAGCCCGCGATACCCCGCTCTCTCCTGCTCGCGGAGCGAGGCATCACTGCGGGCAGGGCGGCGCAGGTAAGGGACGTGACAGTACCCCCCCCTCGTAAGCCCCCCTCCTCCGTCTCGGTCCTGGTTTGTTAGGGTAGCGAGAGTGGAACTCGTGCAACAAATCAGGAGCAAGGATATTATCAACTGGCTCCCAGGAGTTATCTTCAGGACCAAAGTTCTTCCACGAGATCAAGTAAAATAATCGACCTCGTTGAATTTTAGAGTCAAGAATCTCCTTTACCTCAAACTCAGGATCAGGGTCAGAGTCTGGAACCAGAATCTTCTCTGGTGCAGAATGCCAGTGGGAAGTCCTAAAAGGCTTAAGCAGAGACACATGGAAAGCATTGTGAATGCGAAGATTACCAGGTAAGTGAAGACGATAGACCACCGTCCCCACTCTAGATTTCACAGAAAATGGACCGATGAAGCGAGGAGCAAACTTAAGGGAGGGAAGACGAAGTTTGAGGTACTTGGTGCTGAGCCATACTCGCTGTCCTGGCTGGAATACGGGAGCGGCACATCGAAGCCGGTCAGCAAACTGCTTGTACCGTGCGGCCGCCCTCCCCAACTGCTGACGAACCGTCCTCCAAGTGGCATGAATGGTGGTGAGGGTAGACCGGATCAGTGGAGAGGCCTCAGTCAAAGGAATCGGAGGTGGAAGACGAGGATGACGTCCAAAAACAGTAAAGAAGGGTGATGTCCGAGAAGCAGAATGGAAACTATTGTTGTAGGCAAATTCAGCCCAGGACAGGAGATCAGTCCAATTATCTTGACGAGCATTAGTGAAGGCCCGAAGAAAAGCTTTAAGGGTCTGGTTAGTACGCTCTGCCATGCCGTTGGTCTGAGGATGGTAAGCTGAAGAGAAATGCGTGGTAACCCCAAAGGCTGAGCATAAAGATCTCCAAAATTTAGAGGTGAATTGAGACCCTCTATCACTGATGATACGTTGCGGCAGTCCATGCAACCGAAAAATGTGCTGGATAAAATGGGAAGCAAGAGCCGTCGCGGATGGCAGGGACCGCATGGGTACGAAGTGTGCCATGCGAGAAAAACGATCCACCACCACCCAGATGATCGTGTTGCCCTTGGAACAAGGAAGATCAGTTATAAAGTCCATCGAGACCTCCTGCCACGGTAGGTGGGGTACTGGCAATGGTTGAAGAAGCCCCCACGGCTTGCCTGGCAAAGACTTGGTACGGGCACAAGTAGGACATGTAGAGACAAACTGCCGAATCTCCTGAGCCATGTGAGGCCACCAAAAATAACGGGAAATAAGATGATAGGTTTTACGAAACCCAAAATATCCCGAAAAAGCAGCAGAATGACCCCACTGAAGGACCTTGCGACGAGACCGGGCAGGAACAGAAGTCTTAAGGCAGGCGGGTGCCCCCACAGTAGGGGAAAGGCAAGCAGGACTGAGCATATGAAAGAGCTCCTCAGGTTCCTCAGGTACATCAAAAGCTCGGGAGAGAGCATCCGCCTGTATATTCCTCTCCGCGGGACGGAACACCAAGTGAAAGGTAAAACGAGCAAAAAACAGTGACCATCGGGCTTGCCGCGGATTCAAGCGTTTGGCATCTTGCAAATAAAGCAGGTTCTTGTGATCAGTAATGACTGTAATAGGGTGAGCAGCCCCCTCCAGCAGGTATCACCACTCCTGAAAGGCGAGCTTCAGAGCCAGCAGCTCTCTGTCACCGATGGTATAATTACGTTCTGCTGGAGAAAACTTCTTAGAAAAAAAAAAACAAGGGTGTCTTTTACCAGAAGAAGTCGTCTGGGACAGCACAGCCCCAACCCCCAAAGCAGAGGCATCCACCTCCACAATGAAAGGCTTCGTGACATCAGGACTACGGAGCACAGATGCAGACAAGAAAGCCGACTTCAAGGCAGAAAAGGCCTCCAGAGCAGCTGGAGACCAATGCCGAACATCCGCCCCCTTCCGAGTAAGGGCTGTCAAAGGAGCCGTGAGGAGCGAATAATGGGGAATGAATTGTCTGTAGTAGTTAGCAAAGCCAAGGAAACGCTGCAGAGCCCGGAGACCTTGGGGAAGAGGCCAGTCACGGATAGCCTGCAGTTTAGCAGGATCCATTTGTAATCCAACAGCAGAGATAATATGTCCCAAAAAAGGAATAGTGGATTGATGAAACGCACATTTTTCCAATTTGGCAAACAGTCAATGATCCCGGAGCCGTTGAAGCACAGTGCGCACATGCCTGGGATGATCCTGAGGGGAAGCAGAGAAGATCAGAATATCGTCCAAGTAAACAATGACTGAAGAATAAAGGAGGTCCCGGAAAATGAAGTTGATGAAATCTTGAAACACAGCCGGGGCATTACAAAGACCAAAAGGCATGACACGATACTCAAAATGGCCTTCGTGAGTATTAAACGCAGTCTTCCACTCGTCCCCCTGGCGGATACGAATCAAGTTGTAGGCCCCTCGGAGATCCAACTTAGTAAAAATAACCGCCCCCTGGAGTCGATCAAAAAGCTCCGGGATAAGCGGAAGGGGATAACGGTTCTTGACTGTGATGTTGTTAAGCCCTCGATAGTCAATGCAGGGCCACAAGGACCCATCCTTTTTGGAGACAAAAAAGAACCCCGCCCCGGCAGGAGAAGAAGACGGTCGAATGAATCCTTTACGAAGATTCTCCTGAATGTAGTCCCGCATGGCAGCAGATTCATCCCGGGACAAGGCATATAATCTTCCTCTAGGAGGCATCGTGCCGGGCAACAAATCAATGGGACAATCAAAAGGGCGATGGGGTGGGAGGGAATCCGCCTCCCGGGCATCAAAGACATCAGAAAACTCATCATATTCCTTCGGAAGACAGGCCTCACAGGGATGGAGGACTCCAGGTAGAGCTGGCACCTTAGTAGGAGGAGGGTGCATTGGTGTCAGACAGGTCTCAAAACAACGAACACTCCATTGACTGATCTCTCCCGAAGGCCAGTCTATGCAGGGCGCGTGCAGCCGCAGCCAGGGCATACCTAGAATTACAGGATGAATGGCTTGAGGTAAAATAAGAAACTGTATCTCCTCATGATGAAGAAGGCCCACCTGCATCCGAAGCGGAAGGGTGAGATGAGTAATCGGCTGGGGAAGAGTAGAGCCATGAATGGACGTCACTTGAAGAGCTGGTTTACAGGGAATAACCGGCCTTCCTAGGCCCTGAAGTAGGCTAGCATCAATAAAGTTGCCTCCTGCTCCTGAATCCAGCAAGGCTAGGGTGTTTATTCTGTATTCTTGCCAAAGTAAGATAATCGGTACTGTCATTAAATTATCCGGAAGGGTTCCTGATTGACCCAAAACCACCCCCTCCACAAGGCTAGGGTCTAAGCATTTCCCGGCTTGTTGGGACACCCCTTCACAAAATGACCAGGTTTCCCACAGTACATACATAATTTATTATCCCTCCGGTGGGCCCGCTCAACAGCTGACAGTCGGTGCCTGCCAATCACCATAGGCTCTTCCGATCCCTCCGCAGCCGGGCCCGCAGCTTCCTGAGGAGAGACTGTACGTTGTCTTTGAGGGGAGATCCTTCGAGACGGACGAGAGGCACTCTGTTCTCGTGCCCGTTTCTGGAAGCGGACATCAATCCGGATACATAGGGAGATTAGAGCGTCCAGAGTACTAGGAATCTCACGGCCGGCTAACTCGTCCTTAATGCGCCCACTCAAGCCTTGCCAGAAAATGGCCGTAAGAGCCTCTTGGTTCCATTTAAGTTCCGCAGCCAGGGTGCGGAATCGAATAGCATAGGCTCCAACCGAACTGTTCCCTTGCTGAATCCGTAGTAGCTCACCTGCAGCAGAAGAGGGGCGCCCTGGAACATCAAATACCATGCGGAACCGACGCAGGAATTCTCCTAGTTCTGAGAGGAGAGGATCCTGTTGTTCCCAGAGGGGTAAAGCCCATGCCAGGGCCGGACCGGAGAGTAACGAAATGATGTAGGTAATCTTTAATTTGTCCATAGGAAAAGAAGCAGGTTGCATGTCAAAGAGCATTTGACATTGGTTCAAGAATCCGCGGCATGCGGAGGGTGTGCCGTCAAACCGGGGAGGTTCAGGCAGACGAAAGGCAGGTTGAGATGGAGATGTCCTACTTGCTCCGGGAGACGGTCCTCGCTGCGCTGACATCTGTGAGCACACATCTTGCAGCACTCCAGACAATCTGTTAAGCTGGGCCTGTTGTTGTTGAAGAGCTTGGGCCAAGTCGGTCAGATCAGGCTTATCTGGCGAGCTCATGGCTTCGGCTTTCTGTCAGGCCTATACCACGATATGTGAGCCCCTGTGCCAAACAACGTCTGGCAGCCAGACAGTTCTGATCTTACCTGGGGAGTCAGGACAGGAACTTCCAAAGGAAGGCAGGACGGTACACAGGATGGACAGCAGACAGATGGCCAAAGACAAGGTCCAGGTCCAAACAAAGGTTCAAGGCAGGCAAAGGCAAAAGCAAGGTCCAGGTCCAAACAGAGGTTCAGGACAGGCGGCAGGCAAAAGCAGAGTCCGGGTCCAAACAGAGGTTCAAGGCAGGCGGCAGGCAAAAGCAAAGTCCAGGTCCAAACAGAGGTTCAAGGCAGGCGGCAGGCAAAAGCAAAGTCCAGGTCCAAACAGAGGTTCAGGGCAGGCGGCAGGCAAAAGCAAAGTCCAGGTCCAAACAGAGGTTCAGGGCAGGCGGCAGGCAAAAGCAAAGTCCAGGTCCAAACAGAGGTTCAGGGCAGGCGGCAGGCAAAAGCAAAGTCCAGGTCCAAACAGAGGTTCAGGGCAGGCGGCAGGCAAAAGCAAGTCCAGGTCCAAACAGGGTTCAGGGCAGGCAAAAGCAAAGTCCAGGTCCAAACAGAGGTTCAGGGCAGGCGGCAGGCAAAAGCAAAGTCCAGGTCCAAACAAAGGTTCAAAGCAGGAAAACAATCCAAACACACAGAACTCAGGTATCCACACAAGCAGAAGCCGAAGCAAAGTGTTCTGCCAGCGTCTGCACTTAAATAGCCCCCTCCATCAGGAAAACAACCATCAGCTGTCCGGGAGGTGGAGCCAACAACCAGCCCCAGGGCTCTGGATAGGCTGGTCACAGAGAGAAGGCGGAGTCCAGCCGCGACCAGCCAATCCGGGCCCAGAAGGGGCGTTCTCTATGCTCCCGGGTCCCGCACCCGGAAGAGACTCTCCAGCTTGTGAGCGCCGGCCATTTTGGCAGCGCCGGCGCTCTCCGGCCGTCACAGCGCTATAGCGGCGAACCGGCACCGTCCAGGAGGCAGGCAAGACTCCCCGAACACGCCGCCCGTAGCCCGCGATACCCCGCTCTCTCCTGCTCGCGGAACGAGGCATCACTGCGGGCAGGGCGGCGCAGGTAAGGGACGTGACACACTGTCACCTCTTTTTTCCTGCTGGTCATCCCTCTCCTTATGCACCCAAGCATCCTTCTGGCTTTGACCGTCACCTTTTCTACCTGTTTGGCCACCTTAACGTCTTCAGGCACAATCACCCAAAAGTTCTGCTCTTTTTCCGCACATATTAGCACTTCATCCCCTATACTGTACCGCTCCCTTCTCAATGAAAATTACATACCAAGAGGAGTCTGACATCTGACTCCAAATATAAGCAATGACCTCTCAGCCTTCCTTTTGACCGCCCCTGCATTCCCCCCCCCCCCCCCACACACATCTTAATTACAGGAATGATTTTCAAATGGTGAAAATATGAAGGAGAAAAACCATGTTGGATACAGCAAATTGATTGAAAAAGACTATAGAGGAGAGGTAGAGGAGAAAAAGAGGTGGATACCGAAGACCCCTGTTCAATCCTTTATTTATTTATTTATTTTATTCATTGGCTTTATTAGCCACCTTTATTCAGTGTTACACCCAAGGCAGTATACAGCAGGTACAGTTTAAATCAACAGCAAATCTTTCAAAAAGAAAACTTGATTAAAAAAAGTTTGGCAATACTTTGTCTTCTGTACCCACCTCAAAAAATAATACTGTGAGGGAGTCTACAGGACATTGATATTTCCTGTTAAAGATACTCCCTCACACTGTCAAGGCCACAATAAAAACCCCTAGTTCTGGCGAAGGGGAAAGCGATACAGGAGGGTGGAGCCAGGAGGGCACGAGCCAGGAATTATAAATAGCTATGCCAGAGCCAGGCTATGGAGGCCTAGAGGGAAGCAGCTATGCTCAGTACAGATGCCTTCACCTTGAGGTTGAGAAACTGCAATAACTATGTTCAGATAGGTCAAGTTCAGCTTAGAACCTTGAAAATATTATGTTTTGACCTGGCTGGCTGCAAGCCACCGTTGTATGCATTCTAGGGACTGTGGTGATAACTCTGGATCTAGGGATCAAGCCAGAGACCAGTAAGAATTGCTTCTGAAAGAAAGACATTCATGTATGCTGTGATCTTGCAGGAGCAGACCACCTGAGGACTCTGTTATATTTACAGAGCTAGTATTTAGTATTGATTCTTCTTTTCCTGTGAAGTGAACAGGAGCCCTTACCTGACACTGTTAATAAATATTTGTTTTCACTGTAACTTGCTGAGTGTGTGTGGCTTCTCTTACTTGGCCCCACAGCCCATGTTCACTCATGTTATCACATATTGTGGCAGCAGTGGGATATGAATGCCAGAAGACACCAAAACCCTTATCCTCCAGGGCTGTAGACCATGTAGGACTACAAACAGGACCAAGGGGCTAAAGAGCTTAACTTTGCCCTGAGAGAGAGGGAACAGGCAGGTTTTTATTTTGTTTTGCCATGTGCTGTGGGTGTACAGAAAACATGGAGAAACATATCCATGCCCAGTAGAAAGGCAACAGCAACAGCTATGACGGAAGCTGCAGTTCATGAAAGCTGAGTGTGAGCAACAGCATCAACAGTAACAATTCCTGCAATCTTAAAATTTGGATAGTGACAGGTGCAGCAACAAATGTTGCAGAAATGAGTAGAGCTGCAATAAGGCTATCTGGGCCAGGTTGCCCTGGCCCTCCAGGCACCTAGGTTAAAAGCAAGTCCTCCTTTTCCAGTGCTAAAATAGATGGTACCAGAAGTTGACTGGGACTATTTTTTTATCAAACTTTGAGAGGACTGCTTGATTATTGGGTTGGCCAGAAGCATCATGGACTGCCTATTTGGGGAACCTCCTAATCAATAACAGTCAGATCACCTTTCAGGATGTCAACTCCGCTGAGATGGTCACCTATGCAGAAGTGAAGGTCACTATTCTGGAGAGAACAGGCTGTATAACCAAAGCCTATCAGCAATGATTTCAAAATACCCCTGGCTCACATCTAAGCAAGTCACCATGGAAGAGAGGGGGTGGTGTTTGGCAGCACCATCCCGAGGCAAGCAGCATGTAGCATCGAAGGTGGTAATACCATGCATCCGGGAAATGGTTGCCCTGGATGACCAGTCACTGCATGTGTTTGAGAATGGGGATTTAAGAAAATGCTACATTTCTTAGCTCCCAGTTACTAAGCCTTTATCATCAAAGCCACAAACAATTGCTGAACTCAAGGAAGGACTGCAGATGATCTGGACAGCCTGCCACAGGGACTGATCAATGAGGTTGTTAAGAAACTCTGAAAGAGACTGAAGACCTGTGTTAAAGTTGGGGGGTGGACATTTTGAGCATTCATAGTGACTATGGAATTATAGCACATTGTTAATTGTATTGTTGAATTACATTATTTTATTGTGTTTTATCTGAAACATTTTTAAAGTACAAAAATTGCTAGGTAGTAATGCTGAAATGTCATTAAAATCAACATACTTAAAATTTCTCATTGAAATTCAAAATGGTTACTGAGAAAATAGCAAAAAACTCTGGGGGATTACTTTTTTTGCTTCACCCTGTACATGATATGCCCCTGACCTACCCATGCCCCTACCAGGTCCATGTGCCCCTTGAAGTTTTGCATTCTGGAATTTGAGCATGCAACTTATAGAATACTGACTAAGGGCAGTTATGCATGTAACTGCCAATTAATGCCAATTTTAGCACCAATTAACACCATTTAAAGGCAATAATTGGTTGTTAAGGTCAATTAGCATCTAATTAATCTATTAAGTTACATATACAACTGACCTCATTCTATAAGTTGCATGCACTAAGTTGCATTGTAATTGGAAATTTGGGTATGCAACTTTCTAAAATTGGTGGTAAGTGCAGTTGTACTAATTGTGACTAAGTTCTATACTTGCTAATGCATATATTAATTGCAGAGGACATGTTAGGCAGACTCCCAACAATTAGTGTGCAGTCTTTCCATCTAATGCATGCTGACTTTTACTTTTAAGCAGTGCATTTATTATAGCGAAAAAGGTGCCGGTACTCAAATGACAGGCCACCTTTCAGGAGTGGGGTGATCACTGAGGGACCCATCCCACAATAGCTAAGGCCCCTGCAATCAGTCACAGAATCTATGACAAAGCAGAATTTGTGTGTAAAGCATGAGCTCTTTCAATAAAACTTGGGGACCTTGGGCCAATTTTAGCAGACAATGGAAAAGGTGCTGGTACTCAGTACCCCCAAGTACCCCCCTCAAATAAAGCTCTGCTTTTAGGGTATCTTAAGTACAAAAACTTAACATGTTTTAGTAGAAGCCCCACAAGGGAATAATGAATAATTTTTGTAGGCTCCATGACAAAATGTCTTCAAACAAAATGTCATGGACAAAAATTAATGATGACAAAATGTCATTGAAGAAATTGGCTGGGACAAAAAGGGCTTCAATGATCCTCACATATGTCTTCTTCCCTGGCTGAACCCCAAGTTCAAGCTGGCAATGCAGGAGCTCTGTACTGTGTTGTTCCTGCTGTAGCTTGTGTGCAAGTTTGGTTGCAGTGAGATGGGCAACTCCAGCAATGCTACTGAAGGCATTATGCCATTCTTTAATGACATTGGTGCTTTGAGGCAACTTGTGAAGTATTCATGTGTATTGCATATCTGGGCTGTCCTCTTCTACCACTTCTTGGTTGGCTGATGAGATTTATTTCAGATAGGCAAGAATACATTCTGGATCAAGATACATGGGTTCATCTGTTAGTCTTTAAAAATGCTGATGACACCAACAGCTGGGACAAAAGAAAGTGTTAAGTGCTTATGCTAATTTTAAGTTAAAATAATACACAATTAAATATAAATATTGTCAGTTATCATCAATTATCAATTGTTTTAATATTGCTACTTAACATTTTGTCTATGCCAAGTTGTCTGTGTCAGTTTCTCCCATGACATTTTGTCATCATGGCCTTTTGTCCTGCCATTTTGTTTGTGACATTTTGTCTGAGGACATTTTATCAGGCAATTGTTTTGCCTCTCAATGCAAGCTAAACAACAAAACTGTGCATTATTTTGCTGTAATAATCATCAAGTTAAGGTACCATATGCTACATAATAATTTATATAGCATATGGTACCTTAACTTGATGAGTTAATCTAATAATTAGATTACACCATGCAAATACATGTAGATCACCTCATTATTTAAATTAAAGGATGTCTTAATATGTACATTTTAAAGGTGATTCTATGCGCTGGCACCTAAATTTGGACTCTGATAGTGCATGAATGTTACAGAGTTCTAGTACTTATACATGTCATTAGAGCCAATAATGGAAATTAAATGTATAGTGCTAGACGCTGTTCTGTATTGGTATGCATAAGTCACTTAGGGCGTCTTTTACTAAGGCACACTCACGTTTTTATTGAGCGCTAAAATTCTGGGCGCACTAAACGTTAGAGACGCCCATAGGAATGCATTGGCGTCTCTAACGCTTAGCACACCTACAATTTTATCGCACACCAAAAACATGAGCGCACCTTAGGAAAAGACCCCCTTATCATGCAATGCCAGAGGGTGTGCATGTGGGCAAAGCATGGCAGGGTCATAGACAACATGCACAACTTGTAAAATACTATCAGTTACATGCATTGCACGGCAGATATGGATAGCCAACTTACACCAGCCACTAACACAACATAAGTTAGTGTACCAAACTTTCAGCATGCCACAACACCATTATGCTAGCATTTTATAACAGCTTAGGCATAAGCCATTATAGAACTGGCACTATGCATACCCCATTGTCCCACCTACATCTTGGCATCAATTTATAGAATTACCCCTGTATTTTATTCATTGATTGGGTTCCTTTATTGGGCATTTATTTGACATATTCATCTTAAATATTAAGACATCCTTTAATTTAAATAATGAACTGATCTACATGTTGTAATGTGTTGTGAGTTTTTGCACTTACTTTGCTTTAAAAACAAAAACTTAATGCACGATAACTGCAAAAGCTGTGCAGTAATTGTTGACGTGTGCTCAACAAGTCCTTTGCATTTATCCCACTGAAATATTCTTTGCTGTTTGCTAAGACTGCTTGCAATTAGCATTGATGCAAAGTTACATAAGAATATAAGAGCATAAGAGTAGCCTTACTGGGTCAGACCAATAGTCCATCTAGCCCAGTATCCTGTTTTCCAAACAATGACCAAGATAGGTCACAAGTACCTGCCAGAAACCCAAATCGTGGTAACACTATATACTACAAATCCCAGGGCAAGTAGTTGCTTCCCATGTCTGTCTCAATAGCAGATTATGGACTTTTCCTCCAGGAATTTATCCAAAACTTTTTAAAACCCAGATATACTAAATGCTGTTACCTCATCCTCTGGCAAAGAATTCCAGAGCTTAACTATTCATTGAGTGAAAACAATATTTCCTCCTATTTGTTTTAAAAAGTATTTCCATGTAACTTCCTTAAGTGTCCCCTAGTCTTTGTATGTTTGGATTGAGTAAAAAATCAATTTACTTCTACTTGTTCTATACCACTCAGGATTTTGTAGACCTCAATCATAGCTCCCCTCACCCTTCTCTTTTCCAAGCTGAAGAGCACTAACCTTTTTAGGCTTTCCTCATATGAGAGGAGTTCCATCCCCTTTATCATTTTGGTTGTTCGTTGAGGAACCTTTTCTAATTCTACTATATCTTTTTTTGAGATACAGCGATCAGAACTGAATGCAATATTCAAGGTGCGGACGCACCATGGAACGATACAAAGGCATTATAGTATTTTTGGTCTTATTCACCATCCCTTTCCTAATAATTCCTAGCATCCTGCTTGTTTTTGGTCGCCGCAGCACACTGAGCAGAAGATTTCAGCGTATTATCTACAACAACACAGATCTTTTTCTTGAGCGCTGACCCCCAAGGTGGACCCTAGCATCAGATTTGGATTATTGTTTCCAATGTGCATCATCTTGCATTTGTCCATATTAAATTTCATCTGTCATTTGGATGCTCAGTCTTCCAATTTCCTAAGGTCTTCCTGCAATACTTCACAGTCCACATGTGTTTTAACAACTTTGAATAGTTTTAAATCATCTGAAAATTTGATCACCTCACTCGTCATTCTGATTTCAATATCATTTATAAATATGTTAAATAGTATCGGTCCTAGTACAGATCCCTTTGGCACTTCACTATTTTGCACTTCACTGTTCACCCTCCTCCATTGAGAGAAATGACCATTTAACCCTACCCTCTGTTTTCTGTCCAATAACCTTTCCTCCTATCCCATGACTCTTTAATTTTCTCAGGAGTCTCTCATGAGGAACATTATCAAAAGCTATCTGAAAATCTAGATACACTACATCAACTGGCTCACCTTTATCCACATGTTTATTCACATCTTCAAAGAAATGAAGCAAATTGGTGAGGCAAGACTTCCCTCGGCTGAACCATGCTGACTCTGTCCCATTAAACCATACTTGTCTACGGGTTCCGTAATTTTATTCTTTATAATAGTTTCCACTCTTTTGCCTGGCACCGATGTCAGGCTTACCAGTCTATAATTTCCCGGATCACCCCTAGAACTCTTTTTAAAAATCAGCATCACATTGGCTATCCTCCAATCTTCAGGTACTAAGGATGATTTTAATGGCAGATTACATATTATTACCAGCAGATCAGCAATTTCATGCTTGAGTTCTTTGTTTACCCTTGGATGTATGCCATCCAGTCCAGGTGATTTGTCAATTTGGCTCAGTACATCTTCCAGATTCATCGAGACTTCTTTCAGTTCCTACCCATCATCTCCCTTGAAAATTATTTCCGGTACAGGCAGATCTCTTACATCTTCTTCCATAAAGATAGAAGCAAAGAATTCATTCAGTTTCTCCGCTATGGCATTGTCCTCCCTGAGCATCCCTTTTCCTTGTTATGATCCTACTGGGACAGGCAGGGTAGTGACTGGGTCTCGCTTCTGATTGGCCACATCAGGGATTGGGCTGATGTCTGAGGCAGCTGACATCAGATGACATACCCTATTTAAACATACCTCTGCCTGCATAGGATGCTGTAGTGTTATCGCCTTCAGCTGCGAGCTTACCTTGTTTCCGCTTAGTCTGTGCATGTGGCACAGGGTGAATTCTCTGTTTGGTTGCCATTATTTCATTTGTCTGTGTTTGTTTTGTGAGTCTATAGAAGCCAGCTTCTTCTCTGATTAACTAGCTTCTGTGTAGCTGTGTTCAATTTTTCTGTGTCTGTTGCTTCACTGTGTGCCTTGGCTTTTCCATTCCCTGCTGGGTGTGCTGGCTGAGTCTGTGGTAAGAGCTTACTTCCTTTGTTGAGATTTCCCTATTAACCCTTTACCTGTAACGGTTGCTTGGTTCTTGTTAGCACTGCTGCTCATCTGAACTGTGTACCTAGAAGCAGTCTATCTCCGTAGTCTGCTTTGACCCTTTACCTGCTGCATTTGTTGCTTGGTTCTTGTTAGCACTGCTCCTCATCTGAGCTGTATAACTAGAAGTAGTCTCTCCCTGTAGTCTGCCTTATCATTTACCTGATGCTTGTGGATTGTTCCTTATTTAGCTGTGTTGCTTTTGTTTTTTGTGTGGTTTCCTTTTTCCCCTATTCTTGCTGTAGCTTTTGTTTGGATCCTGTGCAGATCACTCCTTTGTTTAGTTGTGTGGCACAGCCTCTCTGTGTGAGTTCCCCTATTCTGGTTATTGTCTGTATCTGTGTGTTTGGTCTGGTGACCTTTCGTTGGTATCTGTGTGTGGTGCTGTGTGTATGGCCCGAGTGCCAGTCCCTTCCAGGACTTCTCTCTGTTCTTTTCCCTTCCCTTGTGTGTGATTGGGTTCCAGTTCAGCCTTGCGGCCCATACGCTTAGACTCTGTATGTGTGGATTCTAGTTTGGCCTTGCAGCCTGTACGAGTGGTCTATTTCCCTTTCTGTTGGTGCTCGCTGGTCTCCCTGAATGTGCTGGGCTTCGTAGCCTGTTGTTGCTGTGTAGAATGAGCTTGGTCTGCCCTAAGCCTCGCCCTAGGTCTGTCCTAGGTTTTAACCTAGGTCCAAGGGCTCAGATCAACCTAACATTTCTCCTTCATGATTTAATGTCCCACAGATTCCCTCACAGGCTTTATGCTTCTGACGTACCTGAAAAAGTTGTTACTTTGAGTATTAGCTTCTGCAGCAGTTTCTCTTCATATTCTCTTTTAGTCTTCTTTTTAATGCTTTGCATCTGACTTGCCAGTGCTTATGTTGCTTCTTATTTTCTTCATTTGGGTCCCTTTACACATTCCTTGAAGAACAATCTTTTGGCTGTAATGGCCACTTTTACTTCATCTTTTAACCATGGTTGCTGACGTTTTCTCTTCTTTCAACCTTTGCAAATATGTGGAATGCATCTGGACTGGGCTTCCAAGATGATATTTTTGAATAATTTCCACACCTGATTTGGTGTTCTAATCTTTGCAGCCCATCTTTTTAGTTTCTTTTTAACCATTTTCCTCATTTTATTATTATTTGTTACATTTGTATCCCAATTTTCCCACCTTTTGCAGGCTCAATGTGGCTTACATATAACCGTTAACGGCATTACTGATTACGGTCTGAACAAATACATGGTATGAATGAATACAAAGTGATATTGCAGTAGAATGAGGTACATGTATAGTAGGTACTGTTGGGGGAACTTAGAGAGGAAAAGGGGGAAGAAGAAGAGTCAGGTAATGTTCATTACGGTCTTTGGTTGCATTGTGTCACAGGTAAACAGGCATTTTTATGTTGGGTCGGTGGGGTATGTTCTTCTGAACAGGTCTGTCTTTAGTGCTTTCTGAAAATTTAGGTGGTCGAGCATAGTTTTTATTGCTTTTGGCAATGTGTTCCATAGTTGTGCGCTTAGGTAGGAAAAGCTGGTTGCATAGGTGGATTTATATTTGAGTACTTTGCTGCTTGGGTAGTGGAGGTTTAGGTATGATCGTACAGATTTTGTGGTGTTTCTGGTTGGCAGGTCGATGAGGTCTGTCATGTATCTTGGTGACTTACCATAAATAATTTTATGAACAGTCGTGCAGATTTTGAAAGTGATACATTCTTTGATTGGTAGCCAGTGTAGTTTTTCTCTGAGTGGTTTATTATAGTTGCCCTTTCAAAAATTAAATGCTGCGTGTTCATCCCAGGTAGTAGCTCAAACTTCATCATGTTATGATCACTGTTTCCCAGGGGACCCAACACCGCCACCTCTCTTACTATGCTCTGCATGCCACCAACGACCAGATCCAAAATGGCTCCCCCTCTTGGTTTGTGGACCAGCTGCTCCAAGAAACAGTTGTTTATTACATCTAGAAATTTTATCTCTCTGGCACTCCCTGATGTAATATTTATATATTGAGGTATTTTATTTATTTAGTTAGTCACATTTGTACCCCGCACTTTCCCACTCATGGCAGGCTCAATGCAGCTTACATGGGGCAATGGAGGGTTAAGTGACTTGCCCAGAGTCACAAGGAGCTGCCTGTGCCGGGAATCAAACTCAGTTCCTCAGTTCCCCAGGACCAAAGTCCACCACCCTAACCACTAGGCCACTCCTCCACCCATTATTATAGTGTTGCCCAAATTGCCAGCTTTCCTAATCTCAGTAAATATTTCTTCATCCGTCTGTTTGTTCTGTTCCGGTGGAAGGTAGTACAGCCCTACAAGAATACTCCTTCCCTTCACACATGGAATTTCTATCCATAATGATTCCATGCTGCTATTTGTGTCATGTGGAATGTTTATTTTAAATCCCCTCTTTAGCATATAGCACAACCCAACCTCCAATTTGATCTTCTCTATCATTGTCATACAATTTGAACCCTGTTAACACAGGGTCCCATTGATTGTGCTCTTTCCAACAAGTCTCTGAGATGCCTATTATATCTACCTCATCATTTAGTGTTATGTATTCTAACTCTCCTATTTTATTTTTTAGGCTTCCAGAATTTGTATACATGCACTTCAAATTGTGTTTTTTCCTTTGATCTACAAGCTGCTTAGAAGTTGAAGGGGATAATGTGCATCCTTTATCCTGCTCTCTCATTAAGCACATCTGGCATACTTTCAGCATTGTTGTAACCTCTCTACTGGGATTCCTTAAATGTCCTGTTTCAATAGTATCCCTCATGGAAACTCCACACTGAATTGAACGTTTGTTTTTCTCTTTGGTCCAACTTGCCCAGTTAGTTATGAGGGCACTGACAGTGAATATCATAAGTACCCATATAACTTTTGGGACCACCCTGACTCTCTGCCTGAACTTCCCCAGCAGTGTTGTGGCTAGTCAGAGCCAATATTCAGCAGCACTGCATGGTTAAGCGCAGCTTAATATCGACAGTTGGACAGCTCAGCATGATTTCAGCAGGCAGGACCTTCTCCTGCTTGCTTGGACCATGCCAAATATCTACCCCAAAGTTATTTTTTCTCTTGTTCCATCACTTAAGAGGTAAGGTGGACGAGTGAATAATAGACCAGTTTTCTGTCTTTCCAGTCCATCTTTCAAATCCTGCTATCCCTCTATGCAGCTAAAAGTTTCCTGTGTTTATGTTTAGTGGGCAGATGCAGGAATATAGGGAATTATTCCTGGATTTCATGCTTTTACTTTTTGCTGGAGTTTTTCTTGCTATATAGTATACTTTTAAGGACAAAGCTAATAAAATGCTTTATTATATGCTGTGCTGCCACCTAGTGTATGACAGTTTTCTTTGGGCTTTCTCATTTAGTATATGTGACTGCTGTGAAAGTATATGCCTTTTGGGGAATCATATGAGGCTTTGATGGAGTTAGATATATGTTGAGCATGTTCATGTGTCTCTTGCAACTTCTTTTTTAAATGTATTTATATTATTCAGAAATATTAAAAGTTAACCATTTGTTACAGCAAAATGAAAAAGAAATATCTTACAAAAATAATAATAATAAAAAAAGAAACATTATCGATCCCTTCTTAGACGCAAAAACCGAGGGGGTGCAGCTACAACAAGACAAGGAGGTCAAGTCAGGACATGAACTCAAAAGCAAGGCCTCACTCATGAATTCTCCCATTACATTCAGCAATTCCATGCCCAATTAAACTGCTCCTCTCATGATCTTCTTTAAGTCCAAGAAGGACTTCAACTGCTCAGGTTGGAAAAAAGATATACTTTACACCTAGATATTGTATCAAATATTTGTAATGATAAGCCAAAAGAAATTACGCTCCCAGTGACAAAACTTCCTGTCTCAAAGGCAAAAAGGCTTTCCTTCGCACTTGAGTGTGCTTGGTATATCAGGATATACTCAAACTTTTTTCCCATGAAATAAAGACTGAGAATTCAAAAAGTTGGACCTCATAACTGCTTGTGAATCTTGTCAAAATACAAATGAGGCAATCGTATGCGTCTCTTGTTTCCAACCCAGAGGGATTTTTCCCATCTTATGAGTACTCGCTGGGACCCCGTGAAGGACAGTATTGAAGTTTATGTGTCCCAGTTTATTGACAACTGGAAGTCTGACACAGAACTTGATTATTTGGACCCGAATGTTTCTTTATCAAACCTTGCAAGACACTCTTCCTCCTCCTGTTAAATATAAACTTGATTCCATCCTTGCTCTGGAACTCAAGCCATGGTCAGGTATGAAAGAGCAACTCCATTGTATGTTGAATTGCCTTGGCTCCCCATTGAAGCAAGGGGGATCTTTAAAATATGTACTAGGGATGCATTTTAATTAATTTTTTAAAATCATGATTAATCATGCACTTAAAAATGTTAATTGTGCAGTTAAAGTTGAGACATAACCAGCTGTTTGTGAGGGGAGGGGGCATGCATTTCCTCTCCCTTCCCCCTCCCACATTAGATATGATACCTTGGCTAGTGGGTATGCCGAAGCCAGTCGAAGAAATCCACTGCCAAAGCATCCCCGTTCCTTCTTGTGCTGCCTCAGGAGCGAGGAAGTCAGTGGGGTGCAACTGGCTGTTGATGCTGGCACACACCAAGCATGCTCGGTTCATGCATGAACTGAGCATGCTTGGGGAGTGCAAGCATTGGTGATTGGAGGCACCCTGTTGACTTTGCTGCTGGGACAGAATGAGGAGGAAGGAGATGACTCAGGCAGTGGATCTCTTCAGCTGGCGGGGCTTCAGCTACCCCAGGTACTGCAACTTTGGAGTGGGCCTTCACACATTCTCTCTCTTATGTGCCTCCCCGTGCCTTCACCCATTCTCTCTCTCCCCCCCCCCCCCCCCGTTCCTTCACATATTCTCTCTCCCATATGCCCCCCGTGCCTCCATCCATTCTCTCTCTCCCATGTGCTTGCCCTGTGCCTTCACCCATTCTCTCTCTCTCTCCCATCATGTGTCCCCCTGTGCCTTCACCCATTCTCTCTCTCCCATGTGCCCCTCTGTGCCTTCTTCTTCTTAACTGTATCAGAAGAAACCCAATCAAAATTCTCCCAAATTCTGTCAACAGGTATATACACTTGTAAATTACAAAGCAGTACTTCTAAGGCATCCGGATTGCACAGTATAAAAGATTGTCAGATTTTGTTGATTCATGTCCTGGAAAAATTGTACTAGTTCTTCTACCTTAGGTTGAATAGATTTGGGAACCATTAACACAGTATCACTATTCATCAGATTTTCAAATGCTTAATAAAAAGCTTTTGAAGAGTTTTCTGAGTTAGTAATTTCTCATCTAAAAAAGCTTTTTTTACTAGAGCAACTTGAAACTTATAAACCTTTATCTTCTCTCTGCCAATTAACGTAAGCTGAACTATTCTTAAATTTTCTCCATAGATGCTCCAGTCTCCTACAAAATCTCTTTATAATTGCAAGGGATTCACAAAGCTAAGGATTATTCACTTTCATAATCTTTTTTACTTTAAAGGAGCCTTAACTGTAAGAGCATCATTAACAACACTATCCTATACTCTGAGTTCATAATTATGAAGATTTCCCTTCAGTTCAGGCAAAACTAAATCCCAAAACTGGAACGGCTCTACCCAGGACTAAATATTAGTAGCTCAAGATGAGTTAAATTCAGGTACAGTAGTATTTCCCTTTCCCTGGGGATTGAGGCAATGAAGAAAGTGATTTGCCCAAGACCACAAGGGAATGTCAGTGGTATTTCAACCCTGGTCTAACCATTAGGCTATTTCCACACATCATAAAATATGAACTTAAGAACATATGAAAATAACAAACATTTCAATTGTTTATAGAATTTCACATGGAAACTCATTTCATAATAAGGTTGGGCTGTTGTTTGCAAGGGCATAGAAAATGTTAAAAACATATCCCATGTAATTGCATGTCACTAACAAACATAAATAAGCAAAAATGTACATTACATTTTGTATTTTTTTTACAATAATAGTGCACACTGTTTGGAAAGAGGGCACACTTTTCTGAGTTTATATTTATTTATTTACTGTATTTTTAATACAAACCCCCAAGCAAAGTCAAAAATGGAAAACTGAGCAGTAACAATAACACCAAATGTCCGGATGCCACTCACCAAAGCAAGGAGTAATACTCCTTATTCAAAAAAACAAAATGTAGCCTCAAGTAGGCATCCTGCAATGCTCTCTCAATGGAGCCCGAATGTTCTCATCTATATAAATAATTCTCACCTCCAACATTCTGAAGCTCAGTCTGTGGCAGGGAAACAGTGAAGCCCTACACTGTTAGTAGGCTAGGCTGTCAGAGCCACTCACTTTCACTCATGCACCACTCACTCTCACTCATAATTCGCAACCCCAACGTTCTAAATGAAGCTGCAACTTCCTCTTGCCTGGTGGTGTAGATCAGAATTTCTCTTTTTCCACAATGACTTTTGCCCCGCCCTCGCGTCAAAATGTCATGACGTCGAGGGCGGCGCAATGACATTCAACAAATACCATCGCTCACCCGCCCTGCCCTTGCCTGTAAACCTCATCCCCTCCCACCGACTTGCACACTCCGCCCTCCCTCCGAATTCAACAACCCCCCTCCGCGTTAAGACCCCCTGGACCCCCCTTCCGTGACCCTGTTGACCCCCCCCTTACCGCCGAAAACCGACCACCGCCGCTGTTCAGTACCTGTGCTGATGGGGGACCCCAACCCCAGACAGCCGAAGTCCTTTTTCAGCCTTCCCCGTTGCTTCTTGAATGCTCTTCTGCATTCTGACTGTGCACTCTTCTGTGCGTTCTGACGTCAGACGCACGCACAGAAACTTGAAGAGAACTTCATTCAGGAAGCACGTGGAGGGGGGGGGGGGGTCAATTGAACTCCGTGGGTGGGAGGGAGAAAAACCTTTCTTGCGCCCGTTTCATTTGCCTCTGAAACGGGCATTATTTACTAGTGTTTAAATAAGAAATTAGCTTTTCTGCAGCAACATTATGACCTCACTAGGGTGCACTGACTGCAAGGAATCAGCTCATTTGTTGTTGTTGCAAGTGACCCCATGCATGTTTTCCACCTCATGTGTCTCAGTGTGAAATATGTACGTAAAAGTGACAAGGTGTATGATGGGCAACCATGATCCAAAGCCTTTCTTTGCCCTGTGTTTGACTTTGCTACCACTTCCATTCCCTATTCCTTCCCTCTTCCATGGTTGCACATTTGGGGAGATGGCTACAGGCACATGCTGTACTACAGAGGCTACTGAGAAATTGAGGTCTGCCCTGGAGTGGCAGGTCCACATTGCCCTACTCTGAAAGCCCATTTGACCTCCCAATGGAAGATGGGGGAAAGCAAGAATTCACGAGTGTCTACAACATTTATCTTTGAATGTGATCCATCCTCTCCATTCTCTCTTCTATGCGTCCTAGCCTCTGGAGCAGAACCTCCAGTTGCTGGGCATCTGCTGCACCACAACAGCTATTACCTCAACTCCTGCAGCACCTGAGATGTCAAATTACACTCCCAGATACCACAGGGGCAGGTGTATTGTCTGCCTGTGGGGCAGGCAATGATGGCAAAAGGATGTCCTGGACCTTCTCGGTATCTATCACCACCTCCTGAACGTCACCCTATTATTCTAGGTAAGGCAAGGGGAACAGCCAAGGAAGATTGGTTGGAAGTACAGTGCACTTCTTTTAAGTGCACGTCGGATAAGCGCATGCTCTGCATGCCGTATTTCGGTCCCGTTTTTGGAACCATCAATTTCTATGGGGACAAACTTTGGTTTAGCGCACCACTGATAAGTGCGAGATTTGCTTATATGCATGGTTCAAGACCGCTCCTCTGCAGGAAAGACTCCGCATAAGCGCACGCATGGAATATGGAAGCCGATTGGCGCGTGACAACCAACAAGATTTCAAATTTACTGCCTCTTTAAGTGCCACAGGCAGAATAAGTGAAAGAATGTTGTTAGAGCGTACACCGGGGTTGTCGTCGTCATCGCGTCGGAACTGTAAGACTTTAACACTGCCTGAACGAATAGAAGTTCTTTAAAAATTAGAAAACAAAGTCATGCATCTATTGCTAAAGAATATGGTGTTAACTCCAGTCAAATTTCATATATCTTGAAGCAGAAAGACCAGCTTCTGGAAGACTGGCAAAACAATACAAATCCACAACGGGAACAAAAACGGGCAGGAAAAGCTGAGGAGGTAGAAGATGCTCTTCTTCGGTGGTTTTCTCGAGTCAGGAGCAGACAGTTTCCTGTCAGCGGTCCACTGCTTATGGAGAAAGCTAACCAGCTAGCTGAAAGTCTTAGACTAACTGAATTCAAAGCCACTGTTGGATGGTTGGAAAGATGGAAGGAGAGGAACAGCATAAAATTCAAGAAACAGCATGGTGAGAAACAAGACGCTGATGACTTTGGTGCTGAAAATTGGGTTGTTTCAGTTCTTCCTACCATCTTGAATGAGTTTGCACCTCGTGACATTTCCATTGTTGACGAAAACGGTCTCTACTGGTGAGCGATTCCTGATGGAACACTTGCATTCAAACATGCCGAGACTACTGGAGGTAAAACGTCGAAGGACCGACTGACGATCCTCCTTTGCTGCAATATGGATGGGAGTGAGAAGTTGGAACCCCTCGTCACTGGAAAGAGCAAACAGCCCCATTGCTTCAAGAAAGTTAAGCGACTTCCTGTGTCATACGAGGCTAACGCAAATTCATGGATGACTGGGGAAATTTGGAAGCAGTGGCTACAGGCACAAAAGCGTCAGATTTTGCTGCTTTGTGATAATTGTGCTGCACAAAGGGATGATGTCAGGCTGTCTAACATCAAGGTAGTCTTCCTGCCACCAAACACTACCGCTCTGATCCAACCTATGGATCAGGGCATAATAGCCAATTTCAAACAACATTATCGAGCTCTTGTGCTATGTCGTCTGATGAGCGTTAAGGATGACCAGACTGGCAAGGATAAACGTGCTGTTGAACTGGCTCGTAATCTATCACTGTTGGATTTCCTACATATGCATAAAGAAGCCTGGAATCATGTTACACAGGCAACCATTGTGAACTGCTACAAGCAGGCAAGCTTTGTTAAGGATGTGGAGAGGGACGAAACAGATGCAGCTGTTGCAAATGTGTTAGATGAAGAGGTTATTGACATCCCAGCCGGTGTTACTGAAGAGGAGTTCCATTGCTACGTAGCTGTTGATTATGATCTACAAACAGCTGAAGACAGCACTGATGTCATGATATGCAACTACACGCAGGCAACAATGGCTGATGATGGAACAGATGAAGAAATGAGCAGCGAGGCACATGCTGACGAAATTCAACAAGCTCTTCCTGTCACTTTTTCAAGAGCGCTGGAGAGTCTCAACACCGTGCAGGACTATCTGGAGGCCACTGGATGTCAGTGCTATGACAGTTTGTACTGTCTGGCAGACGTAGTCTATGGAACTCACAGACCCAAGATTGTACAGAGCACTATAACTGATTACTTCAAGTAAGCCTAATGTCAGTTAACGGAGACTGTATACTGTATGTATAATAATAAACAGTACTGTACATATGTTTATCAGATGTCAAGCTTCTTTGGGTCATAAAGGTTAAGTGCACGCTCCGGTTAACTGCATGCATTTCTTTGGTCCCAGACCCTTGCACTTAAGCGGATTGCACTGTATTAGGTGATATTTACTTTGTATTTTATGTATCATTGTGAAGATCTTATATGGAATCAGCAAAGCATTTGCAAATCAGCATTCACTTTTGAGAAGGGGAGTAACATGATCTCTTTATTCTAGCAATTAATTTTACCATGTTTTTCTATATTAATTGTAATCTTGTCAGTCAGTTTGTCAAAGACCTTGGAATAGAGATATAGTCCTGATGTCCTGGTATTATTGCATAAAGCAAGATGTGTAGGTATTTTTGATTTGAAGAATGAATGGACAGAGCTAATTTTCATCACTTTAATGAAGCATTTCTGAATAAGACATGGTATGTAATTGAAACATAAGTTTGTTATCAAGATTTATGCCTAGGATCTTCAAAGAATTGGCAACCAGAATGTTGAATCCTTCAATAATGACTCTGAGACAACTGGACAATGAGACTTCACTTTCACAATCTACTTAATGTTAAACCTTCTTATTGAAATTGAAATTACTTGCATTACTGACATCAAACTCTGTCTCATGTTAGATGCAATGTAAAATGACTGAAACTCAAAAATAACATTTCAATGTGCTTCCTTGTCTACTTCAATTCTCACAGGAATTTTTTTTGGACATTCATGCTGTGCTAATGCATGCACAACATCTGCTGTTTAATGCAGAATTACCCTCATGTTGATTGCTTATTCCCATCTGCTGAGGTATTTCATCATTTTGCAAACTGTTCATCCTCTTACTTAAGTAAAATAATGAAATGACCAGTCTTATGCTCCCATCTTCATCTTTATAGTTACCTGCATGCTAAACTCTTGACCAAAAGAGTACCATTTGACACCTTCAAAATTAGCATAAACTAAATGCAACTAAAACTGAAGCTGAATAGATTAATAAGAAACCATCCTGGCCTAGGATTCAGGGTCCATTGTCAAGGTTCTTATCAGATAATACATGGGGGCACTGCTGAACACTGATGGTACGGCAGCATATGTGCTGAACTCCAGATGACTCCTGCAATTACATCAATATCATAAGTACATAAGTAATGCCACACTGGGAAAAGACCAAGGGTCCATCGAGCCCAGCATCCTGTCTACGACAGCGGCCAATCCAGGCCAAGGGCACCTGGTAAGCTTCCCAAACGTACAAACATTCTATACATGTTATTCCTGGAATTGTGGATTTTTCCCAAGTCCATTTAGTAGCGGTTTATGGACTTGTCCTTTAGGAAACCATCTAACCCCTTTTTAAACTCTGCCAACTTCGTGCTATTTTTTATTATCAACCAAATTCCTTTTCATCATATCCACTGAAAAAATGGGCAAAAGGCACTAAATAAAGCCTCATTTTCCACAAAAAGAGCAACAACCAAAGACTGATGATCAGGCCTCAACCACCATATTGACGAACTGAGGGCACTGAAAGTCTTGCTGTCTGATACTAAAGAGAATATGGAGGGGCATAATCGAACAGCGCCGGCCAAATAGATGGCCGGCCAACTATGTGGCCGGTGCCATAAAGGGGAGGAGCCAACTGTATTATCGAAAAAGATGGCTGGCCTAGAAGACAGGCCCTTTCTCCTATGGTGGAGAAGTGAACTTTTGTTCTACATGACAGACACGTTTCCCTATGCTGGGGAAGTAAACTTTTGTTCTAGATTACAGGCTGTTTTCCCTATGCTGGGGAAGTGTTCCCATAGAAAAGATTGAGAGACAAGCACGTTTCCCTATGCTTGGGAATTGTTCCCACAGAAACGAGAGGGAGATAGGTACTTTTCCCTGTGCTGGGGAAGTGAACTTTTGTTTTAGAAGACAGGTATTTTTCCCATGGTGGTGTAGTGCAATTTTGTTCCAGAAGACAGACACTTTTTCCATGCTATTGAACTGAAATGCTGTTGAAGTAAAATTTTGTCAAGAAGCAGTCACTTTTCCCATGCTGTTGATCTGAAATTTTGACTCGAAGCATGCATTTTTCCCATGCTGTTTAAGAAAAATTCTGTTGAAGTGAAATTTTGTCTATATGCGTGTTATGATTGGGGTCTGAACCCCTCTCAAACTTACCTCTTTCCTGGGAGTCAGCTTCTTAGCTGGCTTCTGTTTCTTTCTCTGTCCTTTCTGAGCTGGCTCTGTCTCTCTGTGCTGGCAGCTTCCAGCAGCATGGGGTTAATTGTCTCACTATACTGCACCTGTGTAGGTAGTCTGAGTTGCTCTAACTCTCTTTGGGTGTACTGGCTTCAAGTGTTTCACGGTGTTGCATTGATGTGGGTTGGGCCTCTCTGGGTCAGTGTGCTTTTGCCTAGGTCTAGGGAGTGTGACATCATCAGGGAGGGCCTTGATAAGGAAGTGGTGGTGTTTCCTTCAGGGCCTTTGCAACAGTGGTGTTTGCTTTAGGTAGGGTGGTGCAGTGTGCACTTCTGACTTTATGTCTAGTTTCCCTGCTTGCTTTTGCTAAGGGCCAGGTTAGTGTTAGTGCAGTGTGCACTGGTGACTGTGTGTTTAGCTTTCCTGCTTTTCCCTTATGGTTCCCCTGCTTTTCCCTCTTGGTGTTGGAAGCATTGCTATGTGTAGGGCTTTGGAAGCTCTGTTGCTGATAGAAGTACTTCAGGGTTTGGTGTTAGGAACACTGCAGAGTTTGCTGTTAGAAGTACTTCTGGTGTTTGTGCTATTGGGAGCATTGCAGTCTTTGCTGTTGGTGTTTGGTGATTTAGAAGCACTTTTGGCTTATGTGTTAGCTTCACTGCTTTTTCCTTGTGGCTCCCCTGTCTTCCCTTTTAGTGCTAGGAGCTCTTCTGGTTGCTTGCCAGAGTAGTGCTTAGGAAGCACCTTGTTAGTTGTATCTAGCTTGCTAGAGCAGTGCTTAGGTAGCTGGTTAGTTCTGTGTTTAGCTTATTAGTGTAAAGCTCTGCTTGTAGCTTGGTGCTTAGTAGCACCTGTGTTAGCTTTGTGTTTAGTTCCCTGCTCTGTTAGTTTAGGGCTTAGGAAGTCCCTTTCTTGAGCAGGGCTTAGGAGCTCCTGTTTAGTATAGGGCTTAGGAAGTCCTTTTTGTCAGTTTACTGTTAGGAACACTCCTGCTGGTTTAGGGCTTGGGAGCACGTAGATCAATTTAGGTTTAGGAGCACTTCTGTTTCCAGTCCTGGTCCCTATGTCATCCGGTATCCAGTAAGTCCTGTCGGCTACTCGAACCCAGGAGCTCAACTTCTGGGGGGCTTAGTAGCTAAGTGCAGGTGAAGCTGTGTGGACCAGTCCAGTGTGCTCCAGTCCCGTGTTCCAGTCCTGTGTCCTCCAGTCCGGGGGACCAGTCCAGTGTGTTCCGGTCCGGTGTGTGTTCCAGTCTGGTGTGCTCCAGTCCAGTGTGTTCCGGTCCGGTGTGTGTTCCAGTCCGGGGGATTGCAGTCCAGTGTTCCAGTCCTGTGTCCTCCAGTCCTGTGTCCTCCAGTCCATGTGTTCTGGTTCGCTGGGCAGTGCCTGCAGTCCCTGCCGGTGTGTTTACCCAGTGTTGGTTGGTGGGTTTTGCCTGCTGCTGTCGCTCCTCGTCAGCAGCCCAAGGGCTCACGTTTGCTCCAGAGCCCGGCCCCGTGGGCTCTGAACCTGAGAACCTGACAATGCGTACACTTTTTCCCTGCCATTGAAGTAAAATTTTGTCTAGAAGCATTCACTTTTCCCATGCTGTTGAAGTGAAATTTTTGCCTGGAAACAGGAACTTTTCCCATGCTGTTGAAGTGAAATGTTAAAGAGAAATTTTGTCTAGAAGCAGTCACTTTTCCCATGTTGTTCAAATTAAATTTTGCTAGAATCATCACTTTCCCCATGGTATTAAAGTGAAATGATGTTGAAGAGATCTAGAAGCAGTCACCTTTCCCATTCTGTTGAAGTGAAATTTTTTCTAGAAGCAGGAACTTTTCCCATGCTAGTGAAGTAAAATTTTGTCTAGAAGCAGGCACTTTTCCAATGCTGTTGAAGTGAAATGTAGTTGAATTGAAGTTTTGTCTAGAAGCAGTCTCTTTTCCTATGCTGTAGAAGTGAAACTTTTGCCTAGAAGCTGGCACTGTTCGCATTCTGTTTAAGTGAAATTTTGTCTAGAATCAGGCACTGTTCCCATGCTGTTGATTTGAAATTTAGGTAGGCCGGCGAGGGGCATGCCGAGCAGCCGCACATAACATGGCGGCTGCTGCCCGGCAGCTCCTGCGTCAGAGCGACCCTTCCTTTCTGGCTTCCCCATCGGCGATTGAGATGACGCGGCAGGAGACCCCCTTGCCGTTGGTTGGGAAGCCGGAAGGGGCAGGGCTACAGCGGAAAGCATAAAAGCTGCCAACGAGGGCTAGGGAGCCTCTTGTTGGCAGCGAGCGGCACGGGAGTTTCCCTCCCCCCTTCCCTTTCCCACGCCGCACCGGGGGAGCTAGACATGTGTACTAATGGGGGTCATGCTTCGCAAGCATGCTGATTTGCCCGTACCGATGTTTCCCCCCCCTCCCCAGCAGCCAAGGCTGCCCTTACTTTGTGATCCTTCCCGTTAAGCTCACTGATTATGGTTTCTGTTTAGCTGCCTGACTATTCAACCATGGCACTGTGTTTCCATTTCAACTTGTTATTGTGCCTTGCTTAGCTATTTTATGTACTATTCTTTCGTTTTGCTGCACTGTAATACCAATAGTTACTGATTCTGTCATATGTTTTCTTTCAGTGCCCAACTATGTACCAGTGCATGACACTACATTATGCATTTTGTCATAGCTGGCGGAGGCACCCGAGCCTGGGAACTCTGGGATGTGTTGGAACAACAGCCGAAAGGAAGATCGCCCGATTCAGGCAAAGGGCGGCCTCGCACTGCTCGCAGACCAATCATCTTGCTGGTTCAGGCATGGCAGGTGGGGCTCTGGTCTATGGGGGGGCTGCCCCAGGCAGATGGAGGCTGGGCCACGCTGGGGGCGGAGTAAGGCTGGCCGCAGCATGGGCTGGGATGCTTGCTCTCTAGCTGGATAAGCTATGGCGGAGAGCGCGGCAAACCTAAGGCTCGGGTGCTTCCTAGGGATTGTTTAATGTCTTTTCAATAAAAGCTGTGGCCATTTATTCCCCCCCCCCCCCCAAAAAAAAAAAAAAAAACTGTTCCCATGCTGTTGATTTTAAATTTTGTCTACAGGCAGGCACTTTTCCCATGCTGTTGAATAGAAATTTTTGTCTAGAAGCAGGCACTTTTCCATGCTGTTGTAGTGAAATTTTGTGTAGAAGCAGGCACTGTTCCCATGCCGTTGAAGTGAAATGCTGTTGAAGTGAAGTTTTGTCTATAAGCAGTTACTTTTTCCATGCTGTTGAAGTGAAATTTTGTCTAGAAGCAGTCTCTTTTCCCATGCTTTTGAATAAACATTTTTGTCTACAAGCAGGCACTGTTCCCATGTTGTTTAAGTGAAATTTTATCTAGAATTAGGCACTGTTCCCATGCTGTTGGATTGAAAATTTTTCTAGAATCAGGCATTGTTCCCATACTGTTTAATTGAAATTTTTGACTAGAAGCAGGCACTTTTCCCTTGCTATTGAATTGAAATTTTGTCTAGAAGCAGGCTCTGTTCCCATGCTTTTGAAGTGAAATTTTTGCATAGAATTGAAATTATTTAAAGGCCAGAAAGGAAAAAAAATGATATTTCAGCTATCATGGAGAAAGAAAAAAATATCTTAACTGATTAAATAGAAATAGCTGATAGATTTAAGAAATTGTATTCTTCTTTATATGAATCTGAGTTAACACAATCTGAATTAGACTTCTACTGGGATAAACTAAATCACCCCACCATATCTCAAGAGGATAATGAGCCCTAAAATTCATGGTGCAAAATAAAGCCCCAAGTCCTGATGAATTGACACAAATTTTGTTATGCATTTCAATCAAACATGTGGATATAGGTGAGCCGGTTGATACTGTGTATCTGGATTTTCAAAAGGTGTTTGACAAAGTACCTCATGAAAGACCCCAATGGAAATTGGAAAGTCATAGGAAAGGAGATAATGTCCTATTGTGGATTAAAAACTGGTTAAAATATAGAAAACAGAGAGTAGGGTTAAATGGTCATTATTCTCATTGGAAAAGAGTAGATAGTGGGGTTCCCTAGGGATCTGTGCTGGGACCACTGCTTTTTAATATATTTATAAATGATCTAGAGATGGGAGTAACTAGTGAGGTAATTAAATTTGCTGACAACACGAAGTTTTTCCAAAGTTGTTCAATCGCAAGGGGATTGTGAAAAATTACAAGAGGACCTTAACAGACTGAGCGTCTAAATGGCAAATGACGTTTAATGTGAGCAAGTGCAAAGTAATGCATGTGGAAAGAGGAACCCGAATTATAGCTATGTAATGCAAGGTTCCACGTTAGGAGTCACCAACCAAGAAACGGATCTAGGCGTCATCATCAATGATACGTTGAAACCTTCTGCTCAGTGTACTGTGACGGCTTAGAAAGCAAATAGAATGTTAGCTTTTATTAGGAAAGGAATGGAAAACATAAATGAAGATGTTATAATGCCTTTGTATCGCTCCATTGTGTGACCACACCTCAAATATTATGTTCAATTCTGGTTGCCACATCTGAAAAAAGATATAGTGGAATTAGAAAAGGTACAGAGAAAGGTGATGAAAATGATAAAGGGGGTGAAACGACTTCCCTATGAGGAAAGGCTGAAGCAGCTAGGGCTCTTCAGCTTGGAGAAACAATGGCTGAGGGGAGATATGATAGAGGTCTATAAAATAATGTGTGGAGTGGAATAGGTAGACGTGAACCATTTGTTTACTCTTTCCAAAAATACTAGGATTAGGGGGCATCCAATGAAGCTACCAAGTAGTAAATATGAAATGCATCTGAGAAGAACTTTCTTCACTCAATGTGTAATTAAGCTCTGGAATTTGTTGCCAGAGAATGTGGTAAAGTCAGTTAGTTTAGCAGGGTTTAAAAAAGGTTTGAACATTATTAAAATGGACTTGGGGAAAATCCACTGCTTATTTCCAGGATAAGCAACATAAAATGTATTGAATTTTTTTGGGATCTTACCAGGTATTTGTTACCTAGATTGGCCACTGTTGGAAACAGGATGCTAGGCTTGATGGACCTTTGGTCTGTCCCAGTATGATAATACTTATGAAAATGATACATGGGATGGTATGACTTCCCTATGAGAAAAGGCTAAAGTGTCTAGGGCTCTTCAACTTGGAGAAGAGATGGCTGAGGGGAGTTGTGGTAGAGGTCTATAACATGAGTGGAATGGAATGGATGGATGTGAATTTATTGTTTATTCTTTCCAAAAATACTAGGATTAAGAGGGCACACAATGAAGCTACAATGTAGTAAATTTAAAACAAATTGGAGAAAATATTTCACTCAATATGTAACTAAACTCTGGAATTCATTGCCAGAGAATGTGGTAAAAGCAGTTAGCTTAGCAGGATACAAAAAAGGTTTAGATATCCCCCCCCCCCCCCCCCAATAAAGTCCATAAGCCATTATTAAGATGGACTTGGGGAAAATCCACTGCTTTTTCTATGATATGCAACATAAAATCTATTTTACTGTTCTTGGATATTGCCAGATACAACTGATCTGGATTGGCAACTGTTGGAAACAGGATACTGGGCTTGATGGACATTTGGTTTGACTCAGTTTGGCAACTCTTATGTTCTTGTTCCTTGACCCCCTCCCCATTTTTTATAAATATCTATATTGAAATAAACTAAACAGCATACACCTGAAAAAGAAAAAAAAAACATACACAGTGAGTTTCCACTAAAAATATGAATTGCTTCTCATAAGACATAAACATAAACTGACCCATTTGCTAACAGATCTGTTTTAAATGTAAATTTAAAACAGACTGTCAGAATGGGCTATGAGGCATAAAATTAATGCCAACTTCTGCACATTGGCCAGTCCCCAATCTTCAGGAACAATTTTAATGACAGATTACAGATCATGAATAGTATATAATAAATTTCATGTTTGAGTTCTTTTAGTACCCTGGGGTGTATGCCATCTGGTCTAGGTGAATTATTACTCTTTAACTTGTCGGTTTGGCTCATCTTACAGTTGAAAACTATTTCTGGCACAGGTAGACCTCTTGAATCCCTTTCAGTAAAGACTGGAGCAAAGAATTTATTCAGTCTCTCCACTATGGCCTTGTTCTTCCGGAGTGTACTCGATGATCTAATGGTCCCACTGATTCCCTCACAGAGTTTCTGCTTCTGATATACCTGAAAAAATATTATCTTTACTTTTTACCTCAATGCAATTATACCTTCAAATTCTCTTCTAACCTTCTTTATCAATGCTTTGTATCTAACGCTTGCCAGTGCTTCATGCTGTGTCTTGTTTTCTTCATTTAGATCTTTTTTCCCATTTTTTGAATGATGTTCTTTTGGATCTAATAGCTTCTTTCACTTCGCCTTTTAACCATTACTAGTTGTCATTTGTTCTTCTTTCCCCCTTTTTTATCACATGGAATACATTTGCTCTGGGATTCCAAGATGGTATTTTTCAGCAATGTCTATACTTGATTAAAGCTCATAATATTGGCACTCGCATTGCATCCTTTCCTCACACACCCATGAAGAAAAAATACTATGACAACTTTATAAATTGGAAAATTAATTTTGGCTGCAGCTTTATTAACCAATCACAAATTCATAACCAACACAAATAAAAATGTTATAATCAATATTTCAATGCAACCTTCACTTTTCATATTACCTTTTATAAAGCTAGTCGGTGCCGACCTAGCTGCACGTATTTATTCCATCAAATGTATTAATACTCCATGAACCACCTTGTAAAGTGAGACCTGCAGTGACGTCAAGGTTTCACTTCCGCTTCTGGCGGTTTCGCACATAAGCAGAATACACTGTAAAATCCATATAGTCAGTAAATTCATTGCCCTTAAATGAAGACTGCTTGAAAAATTCTTATTTAAATCACCGCAGCTGCGACTTAAACTACCCCTTTTAACATCCCTAAACATTGCTATCCCAACTACAAAATTACCCAAGATCCTTGCTGCCTATCAATTCTCGTCAGCCCGGAGCCCGCCAATTTTCCTGACATTCTTGTGCTCTTTTGCTCCGCCCTCAACCTTAAAAAAAATAAAAATAAAAATGTACATACCCTTTGAAGTCACCATTCTTTCTGCTCTAATTTGGATGCATTACTAAACCTCAACATCTCTTCCCAGTAATCCCTTCTTATTTTTGTTTACCCCTTTTTTCTAATTAATGTGTTAATTAATTAATTAAATTACATCAAAATATCATTAATTTTAATTTACAGTCCTAAGTCTTTTTAAGACTCCCATTGCAAAATAATTAAATTATCTTCTTATTGAGTATATATCTCCCCCCGCAGACCACCCATTTTTCTTTTATCTCTTCACCATAACAAAATATGTATAGGCACTACTGCAGCAATGCCAATATTATCCACACATAATTGATCTTATGAGTTTTCTTAACATTTGCAGCTGTTCTTTTTAGTTTTTCTTAAACAATTTCCTCATTTTGTTATAGTTGCCCTTTCAAAGGTTAAAATACTGCTACAGTAGACTTCCTTAGTGTCTTCTCTCCAGTTATTAACTCAAATTCAATCATGTTATGATTAATGTTTTCCAGTGGACCTAACACTAAGGCGCCCTTTTATCACCCCATGGTAGGGATACTGCCGGGGTTCCTTGCCACAAATCAGCTCTGCTGCTGGGCTTTCCAGGAGCTCGGAAGTAGTTTTGGGTCTGCTGCATGCCATTTCAGTCACTGGAAAATATTTTTTATTTTCTAGCTCCAGTGGGTGGAGAGTGGGAGTGCTCAGTGGTAATCAAGTATCAGCATGCACTGCCCGATTACCGCCAGTTACTGCAGTAAATGTCTAGGCAGCAATTTTTTAAATTAGTGCATAGCCATTTACTTCCACCTTAAAAAAACAAACAAGCAATTTTGCAGTACGCTGTTACTTGTTTCCATACTAGTAAAGTGGCCCCTGAGATCATATAATCAGATAACCTGGAAAGTGAATGACTTATTTATTTATTGGGATTTATTAACCTTTATGAACAGATTCATACAAGGTAGTGCACAGCAGGCCCAGTGTAGTATAAAACTTACAATTTTGTTAACAGCATAATAATAGTATAATGACCTAATATAAACAGAAATACAATAAACAATGTAAACTTGGAAATATGTCAGTACAATGCAAGCAATACCATAAAAGAGCATGGAATAATATTCAAATAGCATAGATATAATATGATGTCAGCATAATACCAATGAAACACCTAATAAGCAATGCAATAGAACATTTAAATAAAATAGGTATGATACTAATGCTTTCCTATGTAGCTGAGGGGCGAAGTGTAGATATTGAAGGCTACAAGATGGGTAGTACAGAGTCAATTGGAATAAATAGATAGGTGGCTAAAGTGAAGGCAAAATCTTTGTACAGTTAAACAAGATGTGAGGAACTGGTCTAAGTTACAGGGAGTGCAGCAAGCTAGAGCATGTATGAAGTGATTGTTTTATCAGTCACCACATGTGTTAAAGGCTTGTGAGAAGAGCCAGGCTTTCACCTGCTTCCTGAAGTAGAGGAAACCTTAAGTTTTTTTGCCAGAGAATGTGGTAAAATTAGTTAGCATAGCAGTGTTTAAGAAGGGTTTCAATAATTTCCTAAAGCCCGTAAGACATTATTAAGATGGACTTGAGAAAATCCACTACGTATTTCTAGGAGAAGCAGCATAAAATCTTTTTTATTATTTTGGGATCTTACCATGTATTTGTGACCTGGATTGGCCACTGTTGGAAACAGGATATTGGGCTTGATAGACCTTCATTCTGTCCCAGTGTAGCAATGCTTATGTTCATATGAGCCCTATTCATAAGTTACAAATATAAATACTCTATCTGCATTTGCTTTTGCATATCATATACTCCCTAATCTCTTATTTGTCCTGTTTGTCTGTCATGCATAAATTGTAGGCCCTGTGGAGCAGAAACTGTCTCTTACATGTTTATGTACAGCACTGTGTAAGTCTAATAGCTCTATAGTAATAAGTAGTAAATACATGTGTAAAACCTGATTTTAGAAAGTCATGTACATGTGTATATCTACATTATGTGTAGATTGCAAGGGAACAGGACTTTGGTGGGACTAAAAACTATATATGTATTCCCTATTTCACAAAGGGGGTCTTTTATTAGGATGCACTAGTGTTTTGCACCAGATAATTTTTAGTGTGAGCTAGAAATGCTAGAACACCTTAGTAAAACACTCCCAAAGAGAATACTTGTGTATGTGGTACATTCGCATATCAGGATTTACTCCTGCTTTTCCACAAACAAACATGTCAAAACTGCATATTTAGGTCAGTCCTTTCTAGGATGGATTAAGGAAAGTATCCTCCTTAATACCCATTGTTTATTTTTCCCTTCCAATTTGGAATTAAAATTATGAATGATGCCTCTTTGTATAATAATGACATTCACACATATAGGTTTGTAAAATGGCTGACATACACATGTGAAATACTATCCAGCTCATTTTCGAAAGAGATCCCCGGCCATCTTCCGACACGCTTCGCCCGATAATGGAAAAACAAGCACCAGGCTTGACAAGCATTTCGCTGGCTTTACTTGGTCCTTTTTTTTTCACGACCAAACTGCAAAAAGGAGCCCCAACTGACCAAATGACAACTGGAGGGAATCGGGGATCACCTCCCCTTACTCCCCCAGTGGTCACCAACCCCCTCCCACCCAAAAAAAACATTTTTGCCAGCCTCTATGCCAGCCTGAAATGTCTTACCCAGCTCCCTGACAGCATTATGCAGGTCCCTGGACCAGTATTTAGTGGGTGCAGTGCACTTCAGGCAGGTGGACCCAGGCCCATCCCCCCCCCCACCTGTTACACTTGTGGTGGTAAATAGGAGCCCTCCAAACCCCCCCAAAACCCACTGTACCCACACGTAGGTGCCCCCCTTCATCCCTAAGGGCTATGGTAGTGGTGTACAGTTGTGGGAGTAAGTTTTGGGGGGATTTGTGGGACTCAGTACCCAAGGTAAGGGAACTATACACCTGGGAGCTACTTTTATTTTATTTTTATATTTGTAGAAATGCTCCCTAGGGTGCCTGGTTGTTGTCCTGGCATGTGAGGGGGGCCAGTGCACTACAAATGCTGGCTCCTCCCACGACCAAATGCCTTGCATTTCACCGGGTTTGAGATGGCTGGGCCCGGTTTCCATTATGGTTGAAAAACGAAGCCGGCCATCTCCTCTACACCCGGCGATCGATTTAGCCGGCCCCAACCGTATTTCGAAAATACGGTTGGCTCTGCCCCCTTGCGGAGGCGGCCCCGAAGATGGCCGACCATCTATTTGGCCGGCGCCGTTCGATTATGCCTCTCCCCGTAACAACTTACACATGTAAATTCAGCACATACACATGCAAATAACTGCATTCCTTCTGCTGATTTTTTTTCCACATTTAAGCCATATCTGTAACAACACACACATACACACACCCACACATTTCTGCGTGTATTTTAGGAAACAAGCTCTACATCTGCAGTTCCTGTTCTAAAATACTACTTGAATTGTATACACCCAACCTGGATGTATCAATTCCAATTTCTATGTTCTATCTAAAATCTGGCTGCACATAAGTGGAAGGGATTAAACTTAGTGCACCTATCCTAAGAAGACTGTTCTTCAAGGTACTGTTGTTTCTCAGTAAAGATTTTTATCTTCTATCATTTTGCTTATAATATCTGCCGTATCATCAAATCTTTAATATTGTTAGCTCAGCACATTTATCCTCTAGAAATTGCTATGCATAAATCTTTAATTCATTTAGTTACATATAAGTGCATTATTTAAACCTTGTAACGCTAAGGCTAAGAGAAAAAAAAGTAAGATTATGCACAGATATATCAGCTTTGACAGACTATTCATTTTAATTACATTCACTCTTCCAGAAAGAGCCAAAAGAATTACCTGCCATGAACATATAATTTTTATTATAGGCACGATTTACTACGCGTTATTCCCATTGACCCAGAATGACAAAGGTCTTAGTAAATCATTTCCAATGTTATGATAGGAAAAAAGTCAGTAATTTTTTAACAGGCTGCCTTTATGATATGTAAAATAAAGACACTTATTTTATAAAATCAACATAAGTCATTCTAAAAGGACTTATAATATTACTCCAGGAATAAGCTTATAACATTACTCACAGTGAAAAATGCATGTATTTTTCTGCCACCCATGTCTAGGTGTATTTGGGGTATAGTATCAAAAGATCAGGACGTACGCTTGTGCATTATACATTGCACGTCTATGTGCAGACTTTACCTGCACACATTTACATCTGCTTCTGAAACCTGGTGTAAAGTCTCGCACCTAATTAGGCACAGATTTGTGGTGTTCTGTATCACTGAGCACAAATTGTTGGAATGCTCATGATCCACCCATACCCATTCCATAGCCCCACCCCCTTTTTGGATCTGCGCACAAGAATTTATATGTGCATCTTTATAGAATAGCACCTAACAGCTGATGAGAGGGTGACAAAGCAGTATAATTTATAATTTCTACTTGAATAGAAAACCCTGATCTTTATTTAATCCTGTCTGGTTGGTGTCAACATATTTCATCATTTTGACTTCAAAGGTCTTACATTCCTGGACTGTCTTATAATTTATTTTTAGTATTCTCACCATAATATCATTAATGCAGTGTTACTACTACTACTTAACATTTATAAAGCGCTACCAGGGTTACGTAGCGCTGTATAATTTAACACAGAGGACAGTCCCTGCTCGAAGGAGCTTACAATCTAAAGGACAAAAAAGTGCAGTCATTCAAATTGGGGCAGTCTAGATTTCCTGAATAGATGAATAATGGTTAGGTGTCGAAAGCGACATTGAAGAGGTGGGCTTTCAGCAAGGATTTGAAGATGGGCAGGGAGGGGGCTTGGCGTATGGGCTCAGGGAGTTTATTCCAAGCATAGGGTGAGGTGAGGCAGAACGGGCAGAGCCTGGAGTTGGCGGTGGAGGAGAAGGGTACTGAGAAGAGGGATTTATCATGTGAGCGGAGGTTACGGGTAGGAGCGTAAGGGGAGATGAGGGTAGAGAGGTAATGAGGGGCTGCAGATTGAGTGCATTTGTAGGTTAATAAGAGAAGCTTGAATTGTATGCGGTACTTGATCGGAAGCCAGTGAAGTGACTTGAGGAGAGGGGTGATATGAGCATATCGGTCTAGGCGGAAGATAAGACGCGCAGCAGAGTTCTGAACAGATTGAAGGGGGGATAGATGGTTAAGTGGGAGGCCAGTGAGGAGTAGGTGTTCTGGTTTTGTAAAGTGCAGTCCCTCAGAGGTGACATCCTGGTTGACACCGAGGCGTATTTTCAAAGCACTTAGACTTACAAAGGTTTTGACAGGGAACAACCAAAATTAATAGACAGATGTTACATTAATAGACAGATGTTACAGTTTTTTTCTAGTACTTACTCCAGAGAGATGCAGATCCAAGAAGGCTGCTGCCGGTGTGGATGCGTAGGCTGCTCAGTAGCTATGAAAAGGAACATTTTATGAGTTTTTCAATATTATTTTTCTTCTTCTTGTTCTTGTTGTTTGATTCTGAGGAAACTGGTCTTGTTAGCTGTGTCTCTGGGCACAGCCCTGAGCCTTGCATGTGTGGTTCTGGTTTGAACCTGTATGTATTAATTTCTTGTTGCTTTGACTATACAAAGCCCTGTTTTGTTTCTCTCTGTGTGTGGTTCTGGTTTGAACCTGTTTGCATTGCATGCCTGTTAGGTTTGCTCCCAAGCAAAGCCCTGTTCTGTTTTTTTGAGTGTGTGGTTCTGGTTTGAACCTGAATGGATTACTTCCTTGTTAACTAGGCTCTCCAGCATAGCCTGTTCTGTTTCCCTGTGTGGTTTTCCTTGTTACCTTTCACTGTTCAGAGAGCCAGTTGTTGCCTAGATGAATGCGCCAAGCAGGCAGGGTTTCTTGCTCAGCACCACTGCGGTTGATTTCTGTTCCAGTTTTGATTGTTTTTTAAGCTTATGCTTGGTGCATTCATCTATCATTAGCCTTTCTAAAGTCTTGATTTGGCTGCCTTGCCTATGGTATTCCATTTATTGGCTCACATAACAAACAGAGTCTGTTCCAATGAATGGAACAGAATCCTGAAGCAGACATTTTTTCACCGAAACACAGCTCCGTGTCGAGTGTTTTTAATTTTCATTTAACAAAGCATTTTGATTACTCGCCTCCATGGTGTCTTGGAAGTGTCATGTTGATCTCGCTACTTTTTTGCTGTTCTTTTATAAATTTCTCCATTGAAAATACTGACCATTTAGCCCTACTCCCTGTTTTCTATCCTTTAGCCAGTTTTTAATCCACAATAGGATACTACCTCCTGTCCCATGACTCTCCAATTTCTTCTGGAGTGTTTCATGAGGTACTTTGTCAAACGCGTTTTGAAAATCCAGATACACAATATGGACTGGTTCACTTTTATCCACATGTTTGTTCACCACTTCAAAGAAATGTAATAGATCGGTGAAGTAACATTTCCCTTCACTAAATCCATGTTGGCTTTGTCTCATTAATCCATGCTTTTGAATATGCTCTGTAAATTTGTTCTTTATAATAGTCTCTATCATTTTGCCCAGCACAAACGTGAGGCTCACTGGTCTATAATTTCACAGATCACCCCTGTAACCTTTTTTAAAAAAGCATTGTTACATTGGCTACCCTCCAATCTTCCGGTCCCATGCATAATTTTAAAGATAAATTACTTATTACTAACAGTGGTTCTGCACATTTATTTTTCAATTCTTTAAGTACTCTGGGATGAATACCATCTGGTCCAGGCAAGTTGCTACTCTTCAATTTGTCAAATTGCGCCATTACATTTTCCAGATTTATAGAGATTTCTTATGAGCAACTGCCAGGCAAGCCATTTCTCTGGCAACATAGCCTCATCTGTAAGCAGCTGACCCTACCTAGTCAATAATATGTAAGAGTGTTATTGGAATGCTTTTGTGTTTCATTTATATATATTTTGATATTTGTCAATATTTGCTCATTTCTGATCTGAGGAAGAATGGTTACCTTTGAAATCTAATCAATTTATTTTTAGTCCAATAAAAAAGGTATCACCTTATTTTTGTTTCCAAGTTTTGTTTTGGTTCTATTTATCACCTTTAAAAGTTGACTATCATGGATACCACAGCACTCTATTCTATAGATAAATAGAGATGTTTTAGTTTCCAATACTGTTAATCTGGTATCTTTCATAGCACTAAGGTGTCCTTTTACAAGGCATGATAGCATTTGTAGCGCACTAAAAATAATTGTGCGCTAAACACTAGAGATGCCCATATATGCCTAGGGGTGTCTAAAGTGTTTAGTGAGCACTAATCATTAGTGTGCACTAAAAACGCTACCACACCTTTATAAAAGACACCTAAATTCACTAATACCCCCCCCCTTTCTATCATATAACATTGGATTAGAATATCGATATCAAAGATGTGCAGGACAGCAAAAGTGTGAGCAAGGAGAAGGTCAACAACTACAAACCCATCAGTCGAACTTTCCTAGTAGCCAAAGCTATAAAAACACTACTGAAAAAAGGCAGGGCAGTGTCATGAAAATAAATAGATTAGAAAACGTCAAACATTTTGATTTCACAAGGGATATGGTTTGTCAAATAAACTTGATAGAGTTATTTTACAAGATGGTATAACATGTGGCTCCATGAACTGCATTGGATGTTATCATTTTGGAACTCAATAAAAACTTACATACTATTCCAGAGACAACACTAGTCAATATGGGAACAGGACAGACAGTCGATAATTATATAGGGAATTGATTAAGCAACAAATGTCAGAGAGGGTTAATCAATGGAGAACTGCAAAACTTCTGGTAGAATTAATTTATGTCAATATCTTTAATAATGGCATTGCAGGAGAACTTAAGAAAGAAAATCTAGTCAGTATGTAGATGACAGAAACATCTGTAACAAGGAAACTCAGAGAAGGGATAATACAAGTGAAAGGGAATAACGGTTAGGAAGTTATATTTTCATGTAATAAAAATGTTAAATTCTGTTTCTGAGTTAAAAAGCTAAGGGCCCTGTTTAATAAGGACATTTTCAATATGATGTCCAAATATGATTTTGGACTTTTTGCAAAAAACGTCCAAAAATCCAGTGCCAAATATGGTTATTTTCGAACCAGAAAAAAAGTTTATTTTTTTGTTTGAAAATCACCCCATTTTAGATGTTTATCTGCTCAGTGCATCTTTTTTTAAGGGCCATTTTCAAACAAAAAAATGTAAGCGCTGATAAGAAAGGCTAAGAGGGACTACGAAAAAAAGATTGTGTTGGAGGCTAAAACACATAGTAAAAAATTTGGAGGGGAAAATGAAAAGCAGGAAGCCTGCAAAAGAATCGGTTGGACTGCTAGATGACCGAGGAGTAAAAGGGGTGATCAGGGAAGACAAAGCCATAGCAGAGAGATTAAATGAATTCTTTGCTTCAGTTTTCACCTAGAAAGATTTGGGTGCGATACCGGTGCCAGAAATGGTATTCGAAGCTGACGAGTTGGAGAAACTTAATGAATACTCTGTAAACCTGGAGGATGTAATGGGGCAGTTCTACAAACTGGAGAGTAGCAAATCTCCTGGACCAGATGCTATTCATCCCAGAGTACTGAAAGAACTGAAAAATGAACTTGCGGAGTTATGGTTAGTAATATGTAATTTATACTTAAAATCAAGCATGGTACCGGAAAAATGGAGGGCTGTAACGCCGATTTTTAAAAAAGGTTCCAGAGGAAATACAGGAAATTATAGACCGGTGAGTCTGACGTCAGTGCCGGGCAAAATGGTAGAGACTATTATAAAAACAAAATTACAAAGTATATTCAAAAGCATGGATTAATGGGACAAAGTCAACATGGATTTAGTGAAGGGAAATCTTGTCTCACCAATCTACTACATTTCTTTGAAGGGGTGAACAAACATGTGGATAAATGTGAGTCGGTTGATATTGTGTATCTGGATTTTCAAAATGCGTTTGACAAAGTACCTCATGAAAGACTCCAGAGGAAATTGGAGAGTCATGAGATAGCAGGCAGTGTTGTATTGTGGATTAAAAACTGGTTAAAACAGGAAAACCATCCAAGATGGCGGTCGGGAAGGACGTGTGAGCAGCAGCTCCCGACCAGCTATTGATCTCTGCGAGTGAGAAACTTCTCCATTTTTAGTATGGGGAAGCGAAAAGGGAAGCCTAATTTGCCTACCTCCACAGGCAAGGTTAATCCCTCTTCCACCCGACAGTTGACCTTAGTAGAGTCGGGTATGCTGCCTCCGGGGATTCGAGTCGACGCTTCGAGGGGTCCTCTGGAAACATCAGACCTCAGCGTAGAGGGGGTGACATTGAGTCCCTCTTCGATGATAACACCTCCAAGACCGGGAGGAGATACGATGGCTCGGTGGGAACAGCCGGCTGTGAAACCCGGAAGTGGAGCTCCAGCGGCTGTGCGTGGAGACCCCGTAGCTACATCGTCGCCTACAGAAACATCAAACCGGGCAAGTACGGTGATACCATCCCCCATACCTGGGAGAAGTCGGGGTGAACCTTCTGTGAGTCTTGGAGAAATTTTAAGACCACCAGTTATCACTATGGAAAGTATTTGGGACGCGATTCAGGGTTTAAATGCCACATTACAACAAGTTGCAGGCTCTTTGCGTGGAGAAGTGGTCGAGCTAACACAGGCCCATAACGCTCTATCGGGAAAAGTGACGGAGCAGATTACCAGGATGGACTCCATAGAACATGAGGTATTATCAGTTAAAACTTCCACGGTTGCTGTTATTAAGGATAATAACTTCCAAAAAAGGAAAATGGAGTATATGGAGAATCAAATAAGAAGGTGTAACTTACGTTTTTTGAACTTTCCCAAATCTCCCCTTGTCTCAGCCAGAGAAATGTTAAAGAAATATTTTGTTGAGATTTTGGGTTTATCCTCAGATAATTTTCCTCCATTAACTAAAGTGTTATATATTACAAGAGCAGGAGTGGGAAGAACAATTCAAACAATTCAACCTGATTTAAATCTAACACAATTCCTTGAGAGTTCACTGGAAGCTATTACCGAAAGGACAACATTGCTGGTATCTTTTGCTCTCGAGCTGGACAGAAACAATATATTTAGACTTTTTTTCCGCCATATTGATACCCCTTTCCTTGGATCTAAAATACAAGTTTTTCCCGATCTCTCTAGAGATACTCAGAAACGAAGAAAAGAGTTCTTAGTTTTGAAAGGAAGGCTCCTCCATTTGGGAGGGACCTTTATACTTAAGTTCCCCTGTAAATGTTATATTTCTTTGGAATCTAATAATTATTTATTTTTTGATCCAGGAAAGTTGCTTGAACTTATTGTTAGTAAAGAGTATTTGGGCATTAACCCGGGTCTATACACTATATCGGCTGTGTCAACCCTAATTCCTTCCATCCCTTAGCATAATTTTGTTCTTTTACACAAAGTAATTGTGTTATAAATACTTTAAATTCCTAGCTCTTGGATCTCTCATAATGTGGACTAATTGAAATTATATAAATTGCCTAGTTAAATACATTGTTCTCATTATATTTTTTTTCTGTAAATTCTAGGATTTATGTATTTTGCATAAATGTAAATTTAAAATTTATAAATAAAGAAAATAAAAACTGGTTAAAAGACAGAAAACAGAGAGTAGAGTTAAATGGTCAGTATTCTCAATGCAGAAGGGTAGTTAGTGGGGTTCCCCAGGGCTCTGTGCTGGGACCACTGCTTTTTAACATATTTATAAATGACCTAGAGATGGGAGTAACTAGTGAGGAAATTAAATTTGCTGATGACACAACGTTATTCAAAGTCGTTAAATCGCAGGAGGACCTTACGAGACTGAGAGTCTGGGAGTCTAAATGGCAGATGATGTTTAATGTGAGCAAGTGCAAAGTGATGCATGTGGGAAAGAGGAACCCGAATTATAGCTACGTAATGCAAGGTTCCATGTTAGGAGTCACGGACCAAGAAAGGAATCTAGGTGTTGTCATTGATGGTACGTTGAAACCTTCTGCTCAGTGTGCTTCTGCGGCTAAGAAAGCAAATAGAATGTTAGGTATTATTAGGAAAGGAATGGAAAACAAAAATGAGAATGTTATAATGCCTTTGTATCGCACCTTGGTGCCACCACACCTCGAATATTGTGTTCAATTCTGGTTGCCGTATCTCAAAAAAGATATAGTGGAATTAGAAAAGGTGCAAAGAAGGGCGACGAAAATGATAAAGGGGATGGGATGACTTCCCTATGAGGAAAGGCTAAAGCGGCTAGGGCTATTCAGCTTGGAGAAAAGGCAGCTGAGGGGAGATATGATAGAGGCCTATAAAATAATGAGTGGAGTGGAACGGGTAGCTGTGAAGCGTCTGTTTACGCTTTCCAAAAATACTAGGACTAGGGGGCATGTGATAAAGCTACAATGTAGTAAATTTAAAACGAATTGAGAAAATATTTCTTCACTCAACGTGTAATTAAACTCTGGAATTCGTTGCCGGAGAATTTGGTAAAGGTGGTTAGCTTAGTGGAGTTTTAAAAAGGTTTGGACGACTTCCTAAACAAAAAATCCATAGACCATTATTAAATGGACTAGGGGAGAATTCACTATTTTTGGGATTAGAAGTATAGAATGTTTTGTACTTTGTTGGGATCTTGTCAGGTATTTGTCACCTGGATTGGCCACTGTTGGTAACAGGATGCTGGGCTTGATGGACCTTTGGTCTTTCCCAGTATGGCAATACTTATGTACTTATGTAAGAACAAGCTTACATGAAATAATAAGATTGCCATACATGTGTCCAGGTCTTAAGTGTCAATAGAAAAATATCTGTGTGGGGGCATATTTTTAAAGCACTTTAAAGTTCCATAGTAACCTATGGAATTTTGTAAGTCTAAGGAATTTGAAAATGAGCCCCATTATAAATGTAAAAACTACCTGAGATAACTGGTAAAAAGCCAAGACTTCAGGATTGTTCTGAATCACAAGTAATAATTTTTTGCATTTAATATTTAAAGGCTGTGATTTCCACAATATAAGGACTACTGTATTTAAAAGTTCTTTACATACTGAACGTCCCCAATAGATGTACTTTCACAGCCATTTTTAAACTGGAACATCCAAATTATGAAAGGTGGAAAACAAGAGACATGGAGGTCTATCTGGCAGCATAACTTACAAAATGGCCTCACAAACATCCATGTAAAGCAGAGGAGAATTCTAATGGTTAGTGTAGTGGATTGTAAACCAAAGGGCCCAGGTTCAAATTCAATTTTAACTGTGTTTGTTGATTTTGTTGTTGTAATTGTGAGCCCTTAGGGAATATACCCCCCCTACTATTTGTGAATGCAAACCACTTCAATAGCCTTCAGGCTTGGGGGTGGCTCATACATTTAGGTACAGTAAGTAGTTTTCTGTTCCTGGAAAGCACACAATAAAAATAAATAAATAAATAAATAAATAAAAGCGTTAGTGGGATTTCAACCTGGGTTTGCAGTCCACTGTTACTCCTCAGATTTGTTTCCTACTTTGCTAAGAATGCCCATAATACCTAACACTGTCATGGAGCCTAGTATCCCCTTACAGTTTCACTTTCAGGAAGAGGGAGGGGGACAGCAACCACTGGGGAATTAAAGAGGTGTCATGCCTTAAAGCCTCCAGTGGACAGGTGCTCATTAATAGCAACTTTTTGTACCCAGGATGTTCCTGAAACAGGTCTAAATAAGGATGCCCTTCTTTTTAGACTTGGCCATAAGAACATAAGAATAGCCAAACTATGTCAGACAAAGTGGTCCATCTAGCCCAATATCCTGCTTTCAGCAGTGGACAATCTAGGTCACAAGTACCTAGCTGAAACCTAATTAGTAGAAAAATTCCATGCTACCAATCCCAGGACAAGTAGTTGCTTCCCCCATGTCCATCTCAATAACAGACTATGGACATTTCCTCCAGGAACTTGCCAAAACCTTTTTAAAACCCAGATATGCTAACTGCTGTTACCACATCCTCTGACAATGAGTTCCAGATATTAACAATATTTTGAGTAAAAAAAGAAATATTTCTTCCACTTTGTTTTAAAAGTATTTCCATGTAATTTCATTGAGTGTCCCCTGGTCTTTGTACTTTTTGAAAGAGTGCTAAAGAGCAAACATTTTAAGCTAGAACCTGGCTTTATTTAGGTAAACCTATTGAATCTTAACTCTCATATACTTATCAGTGAAGACTTCCTACTGTCATCTTTGCTACCACACGTGCAACAAACGAGCACTATATTAGCAATGAAAGAACACGGCTTATGCAAGTGTCTAGAGAAATCTACTTTGATATAAATATAGGTAGTCATTCCACTATCATCGGAGACACTCTGTTAAAGAAGCAGAAAATGAATATTCATTTGGTGTCAGTGAAGTAAACAAGGGAATACTGAAGACTAGAAATTAATGAAGTGGTTACAAAGGTGCACCAAAATAACACAAAAAATGCATATTATTTAGGCAATTAGTAAGAAAGTTATTAGGTTGCAGTGAGATAAAACAAATACACACCATCTGCTGTACATTTCTCAGAAATAAATCACGTAATGTCCAAGTCCATCGGACTTCATGTTATTTCAACACATGATGGAATTTTTTTTTCTGTAACCCTATATGGGTAGTTTGAAAGGATCTTTGTTCAGTAAGCCTTTTTCAAAATAGATTGAAAATTTTGAAAGTCATGACTTCATCCATTTTCTGAACTAGACACATTCTAGACAAATTTAAGGTCAGTTACTAATATGTACTACCATGTTAGTGATGGCAACATTTAACATGCTTTGTTAGTAACTAAAGTATATTCCATTACATACGGTGAGACTTGTGCTAAAACAACACAGGATAATGTATTAGCTCATGCTAACATTATAGTGCATGTTAGTATTCTATCTATTGGAATCCTATTTAATAAGCATTTTTCTCATAAACATAATGTAGATTCCCAGGTGGTAAGGTTTTAAAGGTGGTAAGATGGAATAAGGAATTTACAAAGAAAATGTTAAGGAAACAATAGATTGTGAATGTTATATTTTGTGGAATTTAAGATTGTCAATGTGTTTCCTCAGATGTTTAAGGGGTCCTTTTACAAAAGCGCGATGAAAAATGGCTTGCGGTAGTGTAGGCGTGGGTTTTCGGTGTGAGCTGATCCACTTTTAACATGCCTGTAAAAAAGGCCTCTTTTTTTGCCAAAAATGGACATGTGGCAAAATCAAAACTGTTGCGCATCCATTCTGGGTTGGAGACTTTACTGCCAGCCATTGAACTAGTGGTAAACAATCTGGGCGGTAATGACCTACAGCATCAAATTCCACTTGGCGTGTGTCCGTTATGTGCACCAGAAAATAAAAAAATATTTTTCAGATGCGCGTAGCAGACACACGCCAAAATTGAAATTACCGCAAGGGCTAAGCGGTAACAGGGTGGTAACTCCAATTTGGCACACGTTCGGAGTGCGTAGGCACCTACGTGGCTTAGTTAAAGGGCCCCTAAATACTTTAAAAGTAATAAAGTTATTTCAGACTCAAGCTTCAAATTTAGATGGTTTATTGAACAAAGAGGGGCTTAATCGAAAGGGGAAACCCGTATTATCGAAACAAGATGGGCGTCAATTTTTTGTTTCGATAATATGGTCAAGGACGCCCAAATTGCAAAATTTAGCTCAACCTTACAGATGGTCATTCTTAGAGATGGTCGTCCCCTATTTTTGGCCATAATGGAAACCGAGGACGCCCATCTCAGACACGACCAAATCCAAGCCATTTGGTTGTGGGAGGAGCTAGCATTCATAGAGGGGCATAATCGAACAAAAACGTCTATCTCCATGGGCGTTTATCTCCGAGAACGGGTCCGTGAAGGGGCGGACCGAACCGTATTTTCGCAAAAAATAGACGTCCATGTTTTATTCGACAATTTGTGAGCTGGGCATTTTTGTTTTTCTGTGATAATGGAAAATGAAAGCGCCCAGCTCAAAAACGAATAAATCCAAGGCATTTGTTCATGGGAGGGGCCAGAATTCGTAGTGCACTGGTCCCCCTCACATGCCAGGACACCAACCGGGCACCCTAGGGGGCACTTTTACAAAAACAAAAAAAAAGGTAAAAGAGCTCCCTTCCCTTGTGTGTTGAGCCCCCCCAAATCCCCCTCAAAACCCACTGCCCACAAGCCTACACCATTACTATAGCCCTAAGGGGTGAAGGGGGGCACCTACATGTGGGTACAGTGGGTTTGGGGGGTTGGGCGACTAAGCATTAAGCAGCACAATTGTAACAGGTAGGGGGGGATGGGCCTGGGTCCACCTGCCTGAAGTCCACTGCACCCCCTAACAAATGCTCCAGGGACCTGCATACTGCTGCCAGGGAGGTGGGTATGACATTTGAGGGTGAAAATAAAAAGTTGTGAAACATCATTTTTTGTGGTGGGAGGGGGTTAGTGACCACTGGGGGAGTCAGGGGAGGTCATTCCCCAATTCCCTCTGGGGGTAATCTGGTCATTTAGGGCACTTTTTGGGGCCTTATTCGTGAAAAAAACAGGGTCCAGGAAAAGTGCCCTAAATTCTAGCTACAAAAGCATACTTTTTTCCATTATTGGCGAAAGGCGCCCATCTCTGTTCGGGTGATAACCATGCCCCAGTCCCACCTTCACCACGCCTCTGACACACCCCCGTCAACTTTGTACGCTTCTGCGATGGAGTGCAGTTGAAAACATCCAAGTTCGGCTTTCGATTATACCGCATTATTCGTTTTTGTGAGATAAACGTCCATCTCCCGATTTAGGTCGGAACTTGGGCGTTTTTCTCATTCGATTATAAGCAGGATAGTGCACTGGGCATCCTAGGGGGCCCTGCAGGTGACTTCACGAATTGTTTCCAGGCACATAGATCCCTTACATTGTGTGCTGAGCCCCCTAAAACCCACTACCCACATCTGTACAACCATAGCCCTAAAGGGTGAAGGGGGCACCTACATGTGGGTACAGTGGGTTTCTGGTGGGTTTTGAAGGGCTCATATTTACCACCACAAGTGCAACAGGTAGGGGGGGATGGGCCTGGGTCCGCCTGCCTGGTGGGCACTGCACCCACTAAAAGTGCTCCAGGGACCTGCATACTGCTGTGATGGAGCTGGGTATGACATTTGAGGCTGGCATAGAGGCTGGCCAAAAATATTTAAATAGTTTTTTTTAGGGTGGGAGGGGGTTGGTGACCACTGGTGGAGTAAGGGGAGGTCATCCCCGTTTCCCTCCGGTGGTCATCTGGTCAGTTCAAACACCTTTTTGAGGCTTGGTCGTAAAAAGAAAATGGACCAAGTAAAGTTGCCCAAGTGTTCGTCAGGGACGCCCTTCTTTTTTCCATTATCGGTCAAGGACGCCCATGTGTTAGGCACGCCCCAGTCCCGCCTTTGCTAAGCTTCCGACACACTCCCATGAACTTTGGTCATTCCTGCGACGGAAAGTAGTTGAGGACGCCCAAAATTGGCTTTCGATTATGCCGATTTGGGCAACCCTGGGTGAAGGACGCCCATCTCCCGATTTGTGTCGAAAGATGGGCGCCCTTCTCTTTTGAAAATAAGCCTGAAAATGTGTTAAAAAGTTTAAAACTTGTTAATACATACAGTTAAAATTTGTTAAAACCATTAAAACAATAAATATATATATATATTTAAAACTCAGGTTTAAAAAACAGCTGTATTAAAACAGCAAAATGCAAAGGGTGTAAATATTACACCATAAGTGTAAAGTGCAAAAGATGTTTACATTGCTCCATATGTATGTAAATTGCTATTCAAAATGGAATATTCTTGTAATATCAACTTTGTTTCCTAGAGTAACCACTTCAAACAAGTTTTACATCTCCAGAAACTCCAGATTACCAAAAATATCAGATAAGTATTTTTTTTTTTACTTTGCTTCTCCCTTTGGGGCCCTTTTACAGAGTGGCAGTAAGCCCAACGCGGGCTTACCCATTGCTCTTCCAGGACTACCACCGGCCCAATGCAGCCACCTGCGGTACTCCCACCTTGAGTGTGCCCCATTTCCATGGAAAAAGAAAACCCCCAGAAATGGCTTGCATGGCGATAACCTGGCAGTAATCGGGCATTGCCTTGCGCTGCCTGGTTACTGTGAGTTAGCGCGGGAGCCCTTATGGGTTGCAGTAAGGGCTCCCCACTACATGGCCACAGGTAAGAATTTTCTCTCCGCATGGTCATTTTTGCTTCAAATTTAGATTATGCTCCTAATTTAGGAGCATATTTTAAGGAGCATAAATTATGCTCATAAATTAGGGTCATAAATTTTAGGAGCATAAATTTAGGAGCATAACCTTTATAGAATAAGAACCTATGGGCCTTATTCTATAAAGGTTATGCTTCTAAATATATGCTCCTAAAATTTATGCTACTGCATTTATGAGCATAATTTATGCTCATAAATTATGAACATAATCTATGTTCCTACATACATTTAGGAGCATAAATTGTGCTTGTGTAACGTGAAATGAAATGACGACAGATAAAGACCTGGTACATGATACTTTATACCCGAGTTTGATTTGTCCTTGCTATTTTCAGGGCACAGACCGTAGAAGTCTGCTCAGCACTGGTCTTGTACTAAGTTCTGAAGCTAACGTCGAAACCCCTTAAAATTTACTCTCCAGTCCATCCATCAGGGACCAGCACTGGTTTTGCTTCCTAATTACCGGTGTCAACACCTAAAAGAATAAACTTAGGACCATAAACTTTGTAGAATAAAAAGCCCTATTAGCTAATTGTGAGTAATCAGCAGACATAACTGGCTATCTCCTGCTGAATATTAGCGGTTAGCCGGCTAAATGCTTAGCCGGCTAAATGCTATTTGACCAACCAGGAGCTGTTCCTGGCCAGTTTAATATTGCTGAATACAGTATCTGGGGGGAATATAAGTAACTTGTAATTAAAGTTTGCATATTTCAATAGAAGGCTTGCTGAACTAGGAGGGCCTTCACTTTGCTTCTGGAATTGCAGATAGTTCTTCAAATGGTGCAGATTTTCCAAGAATGCATTCCACAATATAGCTCATTCAACATTTAAAAAAAATTAATGATCTTTATTTTTCTAATCAAATGTATTTAATTGAGGGAACATCCAATAGCAACTTTTTTTGCTGTCCATAGTGGGTGAGGTGCACAGTAAATTCTTAGACTTGTTGCCAATGATAATGGGACTTTGTGAGGCTGTGTCATGAAATTAAGAGTCAGAATCTAAAGGGTACTTTTACTAAGGTGCGCCAAAAAATGGCCTGCACTGTTGTAGGTGCATGTATTGGACGTGCACAGCTCCATTTTTCAGTGCGTCTGCCAATTGTTGCGCGTCCATTTTGGGCCTGAGGCTTTACCGTCACCCATTGACTTAGCGGTAAGGTCTCACGCATTAACTGGGTGGTAATTGTCAGCGCAGATACACTGCCGATTACTGTCCGATTTGTGCCAAGTGGTAGAAAATAAAAAAATATTTTCTACCACGCATATTGGACGTGCATAAAAAATGGAATCCCTCCCCCCCCCCCCCCCCCCCGAGGCACAAGGTAGCTGGACAGTAGTTCCAATTTGATGTGCGTTGGATGTGTGTAGGCACCTATACGCCTTAATAAAAGGGCCCCTAAAATTGTATGTGCCATTTGATCGATAGAAATTCAATCCCAATAACACTGGAGATATATGATCAGATCTTGTTTTATTAGATAAAAGTCAGACTGCTGTATTCTGTGTAAGTTGCAATGATTTTAACATATTTTTTTGAATACCAAGAGTTGCATTAATGAAATAGTGGCATTATCAAAGCCTGTACAATCTTTAAAAAACATTCTCATCAAAGATAATTTCAGAATCATCTTAATACTGTTAGCCCTCTGTTTACTAAGCTGTGCTAGCAGCTGCCGCACAGCAGTGCCGACACAGCCCTATCTCACTTATATCTAAACCCAAATGGTTTAAGAGTAAGTTATTATGTACTGTATCAAATGCAGCAGTTATATCTAACACGGCCATTAAAAAAAGCAGTGCCTCTGTCAAATCCTACTTTCACAATATCAGATACTGAAATTAATAAAGTTTCAATTCAGAACTTGGGATGGACGCAAAATTGAAAATACTCTAAAATGTGATAATTCTGATAAGTCCTGAAGTTTAAATAGAATTGCCTTTTCAAAAAATGTTGCCAAAAAAAGAATAGAAGAAATTGGGCAATGAGTTCCATTTTCTAAAGTATTCAATTGTTCATTTTTAAAGAGTGGTTTCAATATAGTCTTTTTGAATAAATGAGGATAAGAACCTTTCATTAATGATTTGTTGATTAGTACTTGACAGGTCCTTTTTCATAGCGTTTATTAAAGCTGGAGAACATATATCCAGCAAGTTAGTCATTGAATTCAAACAACCAATAGTAATATTTGTGATGCTGCTACTGTTCTAAATTCACTCTATCAGACATCTCCAAATCTGGAGCAGTTGTAATAGAAGGCAAAACACACAGTGGATCCAAAAAAGTCCTCTCACAATGAGTGTCTTCCTGAACAAGGTCTTTATTGACAGTAGCAGAAATGACCCGACACGTGACGTGTTTCGGCCGTGAGGCCTGCGTCAGGGGTCTATAAAATAATATAATATACAAAGACATGCATAAAAATACAATTATAATTAAAAACATGAATAAAAACTTGAACATCCATATACAATTTCTTGTACAAATTTAGACAAATAAAACATCAGAATGAAAGATGCAAAGTATATATAATAAAAAATATATGATAAAAATATAAGAGTATATGACTTTAAAAGAATAAAGAATATTGAATTATGTAAAGATATGAAATTATACCACATAGAGATAATGAGGACAAGGCATGGAATAAAATACACAACATAATAAAGTATAAATATAGAGGACATACCTAGTATTATCTGTAGAAAAAAGTACCTTGTAGATCAGATGAAAAAAAGCACTAAAGCTGCTAACAACGATATCTATAATAAATATGTAAGCGAAGGCATAAATCACTACATACTCTCCATACATACATATACAACAAAATGAAATGATACTGAAAAAAGTGAAACATAGAATATATGGACAGGGATCCCAAAAAATTGTTTTGATGATGGAGAATAATGAAGAAGACCACACGGGTATGAAAATAAAAATAAAAAAATGAAAATGAAAACAAGGCACGGATGCCAAATGAATCAGCAAATGTCAAAGGTGATGAACCATAAAATGATAAGGATGGGAGAAACAGAAAAAAGAATTGCCTGATATTACTGTGAAAAATAGCATATATTAAAAAAGAAGACTATAAACTACTAAGAAAAATGGACCATAACATAGGGGAACCACCTAACTGAAAAATAATATTACCTTTGCAAAAGTGCATAAAGAACCACATAACATGCTGGCAGAGTACACCTGAAGGCCATGTTTAGACGATACTGTCACCATAAAGAATATAAAATAAGAGTCAGCAAAAGTATATTGGCATGTAAAGATAAATAAAGCTGTGCCCACAGGAATGATGACATAAATATCCTCAGTGTAAATCAAAAAGGGGGCAAAATTACAAATAAAAGGTAAATGCCAATCGAAATGAGAAAAAATAAATAAGAAAAAATAATGGGTGTGGGGCATGCTATAAGCTATTACAGCAGCCAGCATAGCTATCAGCGATACAACGCGATCGAACCATGAAAACGCCAAAGTTAATACTGAGTACTGAAAAGTACGCTAGTTTATGTAAGGCACCATGCTAAACTCAATAACTGCACTAAATCAGCACTAATTTAAGTGAAGACTTAATGAAAGTTGGAAAGGCAGAGGAGAAATCGATAAAAATGCTTATCATACACAAGAACCCGTTAATACATATGAGAGCATATGAAGACAATATGAAACAATACTATCAACACGGAATATTAAAAAAAAATGAGTCTAAAAATGTATATTAACATCTAAAAATATCTAAAACTGTGCCCAAGGGAATATTGACGTAGCTCCCCTAGGTGTGAATCAAAAAAGGGGGGGATTATTGCAGATAAAATATATAACAATGAAAATGAATGGAATAGTCGGTGTGGGGCATGCTATAAACTACTAAAACAGACTACATAGCTATCGGCATTGCACAAGATCAGGCCATAAAAGCGCCTAAATGACTGCTGAGTACTGGGAAGCAAATTCGTTTGTGTGAGGCACAATGCAAACCGCTATAACTGCATTGAATTAGCACTGGTTAAATAAAAGCTAACAGGACTAAGGAAAAACCAATGAAAATGCTTACCGTACACAAGAAAACGCTGTGCTGCTTTGTGAAACGAAATGTATGGCAAAACATGAAACCACCTTCAAGGGAAGGATTTATACCGGAAGTAAAGATGACATCACTTCCCCTGTGATTGGAACGAACCATTACTAAGGAGATATAGCACATGCGAGTGGTGGGGTCGATACTTAATGGTATGATCGATATAAGAGACTCCACTGCTAAAAAGGGGTTAGTGAAGACAATGGGGCGCACATAAAGCTATAGGTGGAATTTAACAACAATAAAACAAGAGATTGGACTATATAAACCATGTGATCCCATATGTAGTTCCAGCTAACTACAGAATACAAATGAAAAATAAAAGGTAAAAAATAAAAATAGCGATTCAATTGTTCGACATGGACAAATAATTTTGTAAAAAATTTTTTTAAACATATATATAGGTCCTCGTATACAATGTATATGCTATAAAAATAAAAATAAAAATGGTAATAATCCTGAATGATGGAACAAAATAATAATAATGGAAATGAAAAAAATGAATATGAAAAACCAAAAAATATGTAATAGAAAAGACAGGCGACTGGGAACACTGAACAAAAATAAAAATAAAAGCAAAAATGAAAATAACAAGGATGATCATAAAAAAGGACTGAAATCCATGTCCATATTGAGTCCATGCGGTGTTGCTGTACCTAATGTATATATAGTTCTCTGTTCTTCCCTTAGCAGTTTCTCATCCATATTACCACCTCTCCAGGACATAGATATTTTTTTGAATACAAAAAATTTTAAATGTTCAATTGTATGATTTTTTTCAACCCAATGAGTCACCAGGGGGGCGCTATGTATCTGCCTTGTGAGGCAACTCCTATGTTCTATAATTCTTGTTTTTATGGCTCTCTTAGTTTTTCCTACATAGAGTAAGTCACAAGGACATATTATGATGTAAATAACTCCAGTAGTATTACAATCTGAAAAATGTCTGAGTGTAGTTTTTGTTATTATGTTTACTGTGAAATGAAGTGATAGTAAGTGAGTGTTTGCACACTGAACATCTCCCACATGGTATATGGCCAAAGGAATCTCCTCTTGTGGAATGGGGCTCTGGAAGGGTAGAGGGAACCAAAAACTCTCTAATGTTGCGGTTGCGGGCGTGTGCAATGACTGGAACTTGATTTGTAAAGCAGGTATGTGTCTCCAAAATATGCCAATGCTTTTTAATGATGTTTCTAATGCCTCCTGATAAATGTGAATATTTTAATGTGCAAACCAAATCTGGGCTTAGTTTGTCTGGCTTGGCAATCAGGAGATCATTCCTGTTCTTATTAATGGCCCTCTTTAGACTATTATTAACACATGCACGGGGATATCCTCTGGAGCTGAACCTGTTGGACATATCAACAGATTTAGTTTGAAAATCGTCAAAATCTGTACAAAGCCTACGCAACCTCAAGAACTGTGAATAAGGTAAGTTTTCTTTTAATGATCTATTGTGAAAACTAGTGAAATGTAAATAGTTATTCTTATCTGTAGGTTTCCTATATATAGTAGTTTTGAACCCATATGTAGTTTTTTGTATCAAAATGTCCAAAAAAGGAATCTCACTATGGTGATGGTGCATCTGAAAACGTAGGTTGGGGTCCCTGGTGTTCAACCAAGACATGAACGAGGATAAACTATCTATGTTGCCTTTCCATAGCAGGAAGATATCATCTATATAGCGTTTGTACATTCTGATCTCTTTTTTATATGGGTGTATTCTGAGAAATCTCTCTTCAAACTGGGCAACATATAGATTAGCAATATCAGGGGCCATGGCTGACCCCATAGCTGTGCCTTTAATTTGTTGGAAAAAACTGCCATCAAAACCAAAATAGTTCTTAGTAAGGGCAATAGTAGCCAAGGCAAGAATGAAATGATTAGGAATACGTCGCTCATGGGTCCTTCTCTTAAGTGTATTCTCTATTACTATCAGGGCTTCCAACTGAGGAATATTGGTATAGAGAGCTTCTATGTCCAGGGTCACCATAGTAACATCTTCAAGATCTCCATCAAACATTTCTAAAATGTTGATCATATGGGATGAGTCTCTAACGTATGAGTCAATCTCTGGGACAAAGGGTCGTAAAAAATAGTCTACAAACTGAGAGAGAGGCTCTAAAACTGAACCGTTTCCTGAGATGATAGGACGACCAGGTGGGTTATCTAACCTTTTATGTATCTTAGGAAGAGTATATATGGTGGGGATAGAAGGACACTTAACTGTAAGGTAATTTTTTTCTTTAAGAGTGATATACCCAGCATCGAAAGCAAAAGACACTAATTCTAATATGTCTTTCTGAAGTTGGTCAGTAGGATCTTTTTCCAGTTGGATATAATATTCTAAATCAAAAATCTGTCGGTGTATTTCCATGATATATTCTTGTCTGTTTTGTATAACAATAGCTCCACCCTTATCTGCTGGTTTTATGACAATATCTCGATTCTGAGAAAGTGTTAATAAGGCATTGTGCTAATCTTTTGTAAGGTTGTGATGAGCCTTACGATTCTTCCTTTCAAGGCGTTCTATGTCTGAAAGAACACACTTGTAAAAAGTGAAAACCACAGGATCTGGAGGTCCAGGCGGTATCCATTTGGATTTACCTTTGATCACTGAGAAGTCTTGATAACCCTCTGTATTATTAGAAAAAAAGTTTTTAATCAGTAATTTCCTATAAAACCTAAACATGTCGACCCTTGTCTGGAAAGAATCATATCTTGCCGTAGGGACAAATGAAAGGCCTTTCTTTAAAATGTTTAATTGATGCTCTGAAAGAATGGAATTTGAAAGATTGACTATGGGAGTATCATCATTTTCCTCTCTCATATTCAATATTGTTGGTTGTATCGGTTGTGATAAGGATGGCTGCTGCCTCTGGGTCTTCCTCTTGCCCTTCCTCGATTGTAGCCCCGGCCTCTTAGTGGTGGCCCTCTGTATTGTCGTGATTGTTCTAGAAACGGGGTCCTCGTGGGCCAAATTTGATCTAAAAAAGTAGTAGAGGGACCAGCTGTTGGAACATTGGTGGGGCTGGATAAAGGGGAAGTAAAACATTCATCAGAGTCACTCCTAATGCGTTTATTATTTCTCCTACTGGGTGACTCTATATTTTCTGCTGGTCTCCTAGGTCTTTGATGAATGTCACTAATCATTTGTTTAGAATCATATTCACTTTGAAAACGTGGCCTAGATTTATATTGAATATTTCTAGTATTCCTTTTAGGTTTAGACCAGGGATAAATAGGACCCCTCCTATAGTCTTCAGAATCTCTATGTAGTTTATTGATTTTACTCTTTTTTATTTCATTTCTAAAACTATCCATCCGTTTATTAACATCTATTATAATCTCATCAAACTTTGGATCAGTATTTTTTAATACTTCTAATTTTTCATTAACAAATGGTCTTAAAATATCATTCCTTTTTTTTGACGTTTCTATAATAAGAATCATCAGATCAAGTGAACACTTGTTCAGAATAGAACACCACTGAGAGAGGAAGTCCTCATCATCAGTAAACAAGCGAGGTTCCTTCATAATTCTGAGGCCCCTAGGTATCTTTTTATTCCTACAATATTGTAATAAAGTAGCATAATGTAACTCATTTTGTATTATAGATTTATTATTCTTAATCATATCTGTCCATAAATCTACAAGAGATACACCGGGACATTCTTCTGCCTCTAATGGTGTAAAATCTTGCATTAATCTTTGTAACCTCTCGCCACTGAAGCTGAGGACGTCATCCCATGGCTCGAAGGCCATGGTGTACCTCCAAGTCCAACGAAGCAAACACCCACAGAAGGTGAACTCTCCACAGGAAAACCAATGAAAGGCAAAACACACAGTGGATCCAAAAAAGTCCTCTCACAATGAGTGTCTTCCTGAACAAGGTCTTTATTGACAGTAGCAGAAATGACCCGACAGAATTATGAAGGAACCTCGCTTGTTTACTGATGATGAGGACTTCCTCTCTCAGTGGTGTTCTATTCTGAACAAGTGTTCACTTGATCTGATGATTCTTATTATAGAAACGTCAAAAAAAAGGAATGATATTTTAAAACCATTTGTTAATGAAAAATTAGAAGTATTAAAAAATACTGATCCAAAGTTTGATGAGATTATAATAGATGTTAATAAACGGATGGATAGTTTTAGAAATGAAATAAAAAAGAGTAAAATCAATAAACTACATAGAGATTCTGAAGACTATAGGAGGGGTCCTATTTATCCCTAGTCTAAACCTAAAAGGAATACTAGAAATATTCAATATAAATCTAGGCCACGTTTTCAAAGTGAATATGATTCTAAACAAATGATTAGTGACATTCATCAAAGACCTAGGAGACCAGCAGAAAATATAGAGTCACCCAGTAGGAGAAATAATAAACGCATTAGGAGTGACTCTGATGAATGTTTTACTTCCCCTTTATCCAGCCCCACCAATGTTCCAACAGCTGGTCCCTCTACTACTTTTTTAGATCAAATTTGGCCCACGAGGACCCCGTTTCTAGAACAATCACGACAATACAGAGGGCCACCACTAAGAGGCCGTGGCTACAATCGAGGAAGGGCAAGAGGAAGACCCAGAGGCAGCAGCCATCCTTATCACAACCGATACAACCAACAATATTGAATATGAGAGAGGAAAATGATGATACTCCCATAGTCAATCTTTCAAATTCCATTCTTTCAGAGCATCAATTAAACATTTTAAAGAAAGGCCTTTCATTTGTCCCTACGGCAAGATATGATTCTTTCCAGACAAGGGTCGACATGTTTAGGTTTTATAGGAAATTACTGATTAAAAACTTTTTTTCTAATAATACAGAGGGTTATCAAGACTTCTCAGTGATCAAAGGTAAATCCAAATGGATACCGCCTGGACCTCCAGATCCTGTGGTTTTCACTTTTTACAAGTGTGTTCTTTCAGACATAGAACGCCTTGAAAGGAAGAATCGTAAGGCTCATCACAACCTTACAAAAGATGAGCACAATGCCTTATTAACACTTTCTCAGAATCGAGATATTGTCATAAAACCAGCAGATAAGGGTGGAGCTATTGTTATACAAAACAGACAAGAATATATCATGGAAATACACCGACAGATTTTTGATTTAGAATATTATATCCAACTGGAAAAAGATCCTACTGACCAACTTCAGAAAGACATATTAGAATTGGTGTCTTTTGCTTTCGATGCTGGGTATATCACTCTTAAAGAAAAAAATTACCTTACAGTTAAGTGTCCTTCTATCCCCACCATATATACTCTTCCTAAGATACATAAAAGGTTAGATAACCCACCTGGTCGTCCTATCATCTCAGGAAACGGTTCAGTTTTAGAGCCTCTCTCTCAGTTTGTAGACTATTTTTACGACCCTTTGTCCCAGAGATTGACTCATACGTTAGAGACTCATCCCATATGATCAACATTTTAGAAATGTTTGATGGAGATCTTGAAGATGTTACTATGGTGACCCTGGACATAGAAGCTCTCTATACCAATATTCCTCAGTTGGAAGCCCTGATAGTAATAGAGAATACACTTAAGAGAAGGACCCATGAGCGACGTATTCCTAATCATTTCATTCTTGCCTTGGCTACTATTGCCCTTACTAAGAACTATTTTGGTTTTGATGGCAGTTTTTTCCAACAAATTAAAGGCACAGCTATGGGGTCAGCCATGGCCCCTGATATTGCTAATCTATATGTTGCCCAGTTGGGCACAGCTTTATTTATCTTTACATGCCAATATACTTTTGCTGACTCTTATTTTATATTCTTTATGGTGACAGTATCGTCTAAACATGGCCTTCAGGTGTACTCTGCCAGCATGTTATGTGGTTCTTTATGCACTTTTGCAAAGGTAATATTATTTTTCAGTTAGGTGGTTCCCCTATGTTATGGTCCATTTTTCTTAGTAGTTTATGGTCTTCTTTTTTAATATATGCTATTTTTCACAGTAATATCAGGCAATTCTTTTTTCTGTTTCTCCCATCCTTATCATTTTATGGTTCATCACCTTTGACATTTGCTGATTCATTTGGCATCCGTGCCTTGTTTTCATTTTCATTTTTTATTTTTATTTTCATACCCGTGTGGTCTTCTTCATTATTCTCCATCATCAAAACAATTTTTTGGGATCCCTGTCCATATATTCTATGTTTCACTTTTTTCAGTATCATTTCATTTTGTTGTATATGTATGTATGGAGAGTATGTAGTGATTTATGCCTTCGCTTACATATTTATTATAGATATCGTTGTTAGCAGCTTTAGTGCTTTTTTTCATCTGATCTACAAGGTACTTTTTTCTACAGATAATACTAGGTATGTCCTCTATATTTATACTTTATTATGTTGTGTATTTTATTCCATGCCTTGTCCTCATTATCTCTATGTGGTATAATTTCATATCTTACATAATTCAATATTCTTTATTCTTTTAAAGTCATATACTCTTATATTTTTATCATATATTTTTTATTATATATACTTTGCATCTTTCATTCTGATGTTTTATTTGTCTAAATTTGTACAAGAAATTGTATATGGATGTTCAAGTTTTATTCATGTTTTTAATTATAATTGTATTTTTATGCATGTCTTTGTATATTATATTATTTTATAGACCCCTGACGCAGGCCTCACGGCCGAAACACGTCACGTGTCGGGTCATTTCTGCTACTGTCAATAAAGACCTTGTTCAGGAAGACACTCATTGTGAGAGGACTTTTTTGGATCCACTGTGTGTTTTGCCTTTCATTGGTTTTCCTGTGGAGAGTTCACCTTCTGTGGGTGTTTGCAGTTGTAATAGACAAATCTGTCTGATCAAAAGAGTGAAGAATATTTTCTACCTTTTGACTAAATGCAATAGCAAAAGTTTGAATAGGAAGGCTCTTAGTTGTCAAATCGTTTTCATCAGGAATTGATAGTTTTCTAACTATAGCAAATAGATCTTCCTTTTGAAGATGACTGTGCTTTTTTATTTCTTGATTGAAATAATCTCTCTTTGGTTTCATAGTTGCTATTCTATATAATTCTAAACATTCATTGTACTTCAACAGAGTGTAATAATCTGGATATTTCCTCCTTTCCCTTTCTTTATGTTCAATCCATTGAAGTATAAACCAGGAGGCTGCATACATTCATCTCAAGGTTATAGTTTGAAAAGGTGCAAGCAAATTCAAAGAATCAGATAAAGATGAAAACCATTTTTCTACAGCTGAATTCAAGGATAATAAAGGAATCCAAATGGATTTTACCCTATTTTGATCTATTGGACATTACATCTGTATTTTTTGGACAGCTTTTTCTTTATAACATTCCATCCTACAAGTAAAATTGCAACTAATAATAGAATGGTCAGTCCAGGGAACTCAAACTACCAATGTCTTAAACTGATTATCTTGCAAGATAAAGTCATTTACAAATAACAAATCTTAAAATATGACCTGCATTATGTGTGGGTTCAGAAATAACTTGTTTCCAGCTCAAAGAAAAGAATATATCTAAGAATGGCATATAAATCCACATGTACATCAAAATTATCTAACATTATACTCTGATTCCGTCTCAAATCTTGTGCAATTAAATAAAAGTGGGAATATGGAGGGGCATAATCGAAAGGGGAGCCCACGTATTCCTGAGGATGACCTCAAAGGACGTCCTGGCAAAGGGGCAGGAAAACCCATATTATCGAAACAAAATGGGCGTCCATCTTTCGTTTCGATAATATGGTCGGAGGCGCCCAAATCTTGACATTTAGGTCATCCCTAGAGATGGTTATCCTTAGACTTGGTCGTTTCTGGTTTTCTGCGATAATGAAAAATAAGGATGCCCATCTCAGAAACGACCAAATGCAAGCCATTTGGTCGTGGGAGGAGACAGCATTCGTAGTGCACTGGTCCCCCTGACATGCCAGGACACCAACCGGGCACCCTAGGGGGCACTGCAGTGGACTTCAGAAAAAGCTCCCAGGCACACAGCTCCCTTACCTTGTGTGCTGAGCCCCCTAAAACCCACTACCCACAACTGTATACCACTACCATAGCCCTTACGGGGGAAGGGGGCACCTAGATGTGGGTACAGTGGGTTTCTGGTGGGTTTTGGAGGGCTTACATTTACCACCACAAGTGTAACAGGTAGGGAGGGTATGGGCCTGGGTCCACCTGCCTGAAGTGCACTGCACCCACTAAAACTACTCCAGGGACCTGCATTCTGCTGCGATGGACCTAAGTATGACATTTGAGGTTGGCATAGAGGCTGGCACAAAATATTTTTAAACTTCTTTTTTGAGGGTGGGAGGGGCTTAGTGACCACTGGAGGAGTAAGGGGAGGTCATCCCCGATTCCCTATGGTGATCATCTGGTCAGTTCGGGCACCTTTTTGTGCCTTGGTCCTAAGAAAAACTGGACCAGGTAAAGTTGTCCAAATGCTCGTCAGGGACGCCCTTTTTTTCCATTATGGGGTGAGGACGCCCATGTGTTAGGCACGCCCAAGTCCCGCCTCTGACACGCCCCCAGGAACTTTGGTCGTCCTCATGACAGAAAGCAGTTGGGGATGCCCAAAATCGGCTTTTGATTATGCCGATTTAGGTGACCCTGTGAGAAGGACGCCCATCTTCCGATTTGTGTCGAAAGATGGGTGTCCTCCTCTTTCAAAAATAAGCCTGATAGTAACATAGTTAGTGATGGCAGATAAAGATCTGAATGATCCATCCAGTCTGCCCAACAGTCACATTCATTCTCAATTCTAGATTAAATAAAAAATGAATATCATATTATATATTTGATCATGGTCTTTCTTTATTGGTTCTGGGACATAGACCGTAGAAGTCCACCCAGCTCTGTCCTTATGTTCCAACTACTAGAGTTGCCGTCAAATCCTATCTGAATCCATTTTGTCATTTATGGATTTCTACTCCTTAAGTGCATCACTCTGAACTTCTTTGAATTGAATTATAATTACCAAACATTAGACCATTCTTCTAACTTTTGCAGATCGTTTTCATGTTTTCAATTCCCTCTGGGGTATCTACACTGTTACAAATCTTGGTATCATCTGCAAAATGGCAAACTTTACCTTATAACCCTTCGGCAATGTCACTCATAGATGCAGGAATTGAAAGTCAGAGGAATCTACAAATAACTGGACATTCCCCATTGTGTTAGTTTCTAATCTTGATGCGAGTATTCAGTTCTATATAAAATTCCAGCGTACATGACGCTGAGGGTGGATGAGCTGATAAAAAGACTGGGAGGAGCCTAGGTCTTTTTATCAGGATATTGGTAGATACCCTCACCACAACTGCCAATAGAGGACACCTTCTCAATGTCCCAAGGCCTTTACCAATTTACAGTACTAGCCTTTGGCCTATATGGGCCCCCAGCTACATTTTAGCATCTGCTTGACCAACTGCTGAGGCCACATTATAATTATGTGACTGCTTACTTGGACAATATTATCATTTACAGCAAAGACTGGAGGTCCCATCTAATGCAGATGGATGTAGTCCTGGACAGCCTAAGAACAGATGGACTAATAACAAACCTGAAGAAATGCTTTCCTGGGAGGACAGGAATTCCAATATCTAGAGTGTTCTGTTGGACAAGGACATGTGATACCTCAGATCCAGAAAGTAAAGGCAATCATTCAGGTACCAGTACCCCAGTCTAAAAAGAAAGTTCAAGCATTCCTGGGGCTAGTCTAATACTACTGAAGATTCATTCCGGGATTCACTGAGTAAGCAGAGCCACTGACACACCTCCTCCAGAAGAAGGCTCCAGGTAAGATGCACTGGACTTTGGAGCTGGATACTGCCTTTCAAAGTTTGCCCTCTGTTCTGAGTCAGTTCTAGTGAATCCTGACTTTAACCAACAGATGCATTCAATGTAGGTCTTGGGGAAGTCCTGGTCTACATGGTGGACAAAGATGGAAAGCCAGTGACCTTCATTATCCAAAAGGTACATCCACAGCAGGAATTATGCAGTCATTGAGAAGGAGACTCTAGATGTCAAATATATGCTAGAAATATTCCAGTACTATGTGCTGGGGTGGCTTCTTATACTGATCACAACCCATGAACCCCTCCAATGGATCACATACTATAAGAGGTCTAATGCATGAATTATGCAGTGGTTTTTAAGCCTCAAGCCCTTCCAATCTGAGTTACAGCTTCGGGTACGGTTGAACTGAGGGGGAGGGTATATAAAGGCGTCTATAGGAAGTAACTGCTCCCTCTTAATGGCAACCTCACAAATCCACAGAGCCACCTTAAAGAACACACTACGGAGCAGGGAGGAGATGACTTAGCAAAGGCAGAGCAGGGAGGGCAGGGTCCAGGTAGGATAAAAACCCTTAGTACAACTTAGTCAGAGAGGCCAAGAGGAGTGAAGACCTCCAGCATATACCTTCACCACATACATGTAAGCAGCAGAAGCTCCAATTAGGTAGGTCAAATTTATCTTGCAATCCTGTAGAACATTGATATGTTTTATTTCTGGGATATGATTCAATTTTACTTAATTTCCATTAAATGACTTTTAAGTCATTTATCCCTTTTCTACATTAAGAAGTGGCACTGTTTTGAATGGCATCAGAATAAATGCATTATGAAGAGAATTTGCATGTGAAATTTTAGCTACTGTTTAGTTGTAGGGTAAGGCAAAACGTTTTCAAGGGGTATTGTCTGATAGAATAAAAGAAGAACTTTGTTCCCAGTTCAGTTTTAGAAGTGTCAAATTCACTCCCACACAATGTAATGACAGTTGCAGATCTGAAACTTAGCTTATGCCAACATCTAGCAGGAGTCTGGAGGCTAATGGAGGTGAATAAATGACACATAGATTGAGAGAATGGTTTTTGTAGGGAAGTTGATAGGCTGACTGGGGGGGGGGGGGGGGGGGGGGAGGGGATTTAAGTAACATCCATGAAAGGAGCTATTTTAAAGGCAACAAACCTTTATGTTAGAAAAGTATATAAAAGTAAGAGAAAAAGAGGCCACTTACAAACCTTTATGTTAGAAAAGTACATAAAGTAAGATAAAAAGAAGGCCGCTTCGGTTCTCAAATGTAATAGCTGAGGGAAAAATAGCCTTCATAATTTACAAGGCATTACAGAAAGAGGAATACAAACAAAAATACCCAGAAAAGCTAAGAGAAACTGGGAAAGCTGCCAGGAAAGCAAAGAAGCAAACAAATGAAAAGATAGTCAATACAGTAAAATTGGGGACAAGACATTTTTTAGATATGTAATTGATAGGAGGAAATGCCAAGTTGGTATTATGAGGCTGAAAAGAAGAAATATGGAGAAGATGATACGGATAAAGCTGAACTACTTAACAATTACTTCTGTTCCATTTTCATGAATGAATGATCAGGGGTAGGACCACAGAACGCAAATGCAAATGGGAATGGATATGTGATAGATCAGGATCAATTCTTAGAAGACTGTGTTCATGAGAGTTAGTTAAACTAAAAATAGGCAAAGTGACGGAATCCTGATAGCATACATCCAAGGGTACTCAAGGAACTCAGAGAAGTTCTGGGAGATCTGTTGACTGATCTTTGCAGTGCTTCTTTAGAGTCTGGAGTGGTACTGGAGGACTGGAGAAGGGTGGACATGGTCCCTCTGCACAAGAGTGGAAGTAAGGAGGAGGTTAAGAATTACAGGCCTATTAATATGACCTCAGTAGTGATTAAACTTCTAAAGCAGAGGATTGTGAAGTTTCTAGAATCGAATGGACTGCAGAATCCAAGGCAGCATGATTTTACTAGAGGTAGGTCTTATCAGCCAAATTTTATTGATTTCTTTGTCTGGGTGACCAAACAGTTGGATGTGGGAAGAGCACTAGATGTGGTGTACTTGGATTTTAGCAAAGCCTTTGGCATGGTTTTGCATAGGCAACTGATAACCTGATTATCCTCAGTATAGGCCCTAAAGTGGCTGACTGGGTTAAAACCTGATTGAGTGGAAGGACACAGAACATAGTGGTAAATGGAGTTCACTCCACGGAAAAGGATGCTATCAATGGTGTGCCGCAGGGACCTGTCTTTAGGCTGACTATTTTTAACATCTTTGTGAGTGATATTGCAGAAGTAATGTCTGGTAAGATTTGTCTCTTTGCAAATGATACCAAATTATCTAATAGGATAGATAACCCAGAGGGTGTGGATAGCATGAGGAGGAAACTAGTGATGCTTGAAGAATGGCCCATAAATTGGCAACTAAGATTCAACGCTAAAAAATGCAGGGTCATGCACTTGGGCTGCAAAACTCCAAAGGAGTGGTGTAGTATAGCAGGTGAAGTACTTCTGTGTGCAGATGAAGAGCAGGACTTGAAGGGGGGCGATTGTATATGATGATGGCCAAACAGGTTAAAAAGAGACTGACTGCCAAATCATTGGAGCTTAAGAAGAAAAGTGTTTAGCATCCACCATTTTTTGAATCAAAGAAGATTTTATTACTACCCTTACACATCAAGCAGAGTCTAATTAAGAACTATGTCAAGGCCATGAACAAGACAAAAATAGCTTTCAAGTATCTCCATGGAAAATTTGAAGGTTAAGAGAAGATAAGGAACGTGTTTATATGGGTTCTCAAATTTGTCAACCTCTTCAAGATGATGCATTTGATCAGTCACTGTGGGTCAAGGAAAAGACTGCTTCGAAAGCAGTCCATTTAGTTGCAACAAATTTTCTTGTTAACAGGGCATACTACTACAGGTAGTTGGTAGAAACCTCTCGTGGCATAGAAAAGGCTTGACTACAGCACGTCACTAATGATATCTTTTTTGCATTCTCATCAATATTTATTTCTACCCAATTGCAGAACAGTGAGGGATGAGCCACGGTGAGTGATTTCACCAGGACAATACAAGAATAGAGCAATGCTATCAGGGCAAATGTAGCCCATTAATGCTTGCAGACTGTTGTTGGACATTGACAAAAAGATGCTCCATTTCATGAATACAAGAGATAACCCAAGAAGTGCTGAGTAGACACTGAAAAAGGACTAAATTATAATGTACATAATATATTTTATTTTGTAATAAATGTTGTTTGTATAACCAGTTTGCTGATTTTTAAAATTTTACATAAAGGGGACAGGTGAAATATTATTATGTAAAGCAACCATGCTCAGAGAAAAAAACCTGTATATATATATATATATATATATATATATATATATATATATGTCCAGTATACCTATACATAGAACCATTTTAGAAAAGTTGTGGATATCAGCATATAGACATTTTAATCAAAATGTCTAGAGCTTTGATGTGGTTTTTTTACAAATGCAACACTAAATGTAGAAGCCTAATATGAAATCAACATATCTTCACCCCATCACCAAGGTGTGCTAAAGAGAAAGACAATAGAGGCAGAAGATCTGTGATGCAAGCACAGCAGAACAACATACATTGGAAGTTGTAGGAAGAACTTTGGGGCCCTTTTACAAAGGCGCACTAAAATAATAGCTTGCGGTAGTGTAGGCACGGGTTTTGGGTGTATGACGATCCATTTTAGCACACCTGTAAAAAAGGCCTTTGTAAAATTTTTGCTGAAAATGAACGTGCGGCAAAATGAAAATTGCCGCGTGTCCATTTTGGGTCTGAGACCTTACCACCAGTCATTGACCTAGCGGTAAAGTCTCATGTGGTAACCAGGTGGTAATGGCCTTTGCATGCCAATGCCACTTGATGAGTATCTGTTACGCATGCCCGAAAATAAAAAATATTTTTCAGACGCGCGTATTGGACACGCGCCAAAAATTAAATTACTGCAAGAGCCATGCGGTAGTCAGACAGTAACTCCATTTTGGCGCATGTTGGGCACACATAGACACTTGCACGGCTTATTAAAAGGGCTCCTTTAATTCAATCCAAAATACTAATGCCTGAGGTGACCACATTTCTCTAAAGGCTGTTTCAAAGGCAAAACTAAAAATAAAACATAATTATGAACACATTATAACAAACAATAAATTATAATGTGATCTTGACATGCATTAAAACAATTAAAATCATTACAAAATAAATGATATCAAAATCAAATTCAACTCATACAGAACCATGCATAGCTAATAAACATAAAAATTGTCAACATGACAAAAGAGTGGACTTCCAAGCAGAGCTTGTGTGGAAACATTATAGATCAAAATTGGTGAAGTGGTTGGCACAATATTATTACAGTAATGGTGTAGCAATGAGACAAGCTGGGGCAGGAAGCAGTGTCATAAAATAAATGAAATAAAAGCAATTCAGTGAAATGGAGGACAAGCATGAAAATGCACGGTACATACAACAGGGACCCCTTCAGTCTCCAGCTTCAAGTGATCATGGGCCAGTATATGCAAATCAATCTCATTCATATTCCTTGTAGATATCCTGAAACTCTGACTGGCAAGGGGGTACTCCAGAACTTTCTTGGGAAACACTGGCCTATCAGACTACTCCAGTGAACTATAACCGCAGCCAGACTCATATTCGGGAAAACAAAATATGAAAGTGCAAAGCCACTAAGAAAGAAACTTCACTGGCTCCCAATCAAAGAACATATCACATTCAAAATCTGCACGACTGTTCATAAGATCATTCACAGTGAGGCCCCGACCTACATGATGGACCTCATTGACCTGCCACCAAGAAATGCTAAGAGATCTTCCCGCACCTTTCTTAACCTACACTACCCCAGTTGTAAAGGTCTAAAATATAAAGCAACACATGCGGCCAGCTTTTCCTACTTGAGCACACAATTTTGGAACTCAATTCCAATTCACCTGAGAATGATCAATGATCTAACTAACTTCCGCAAATCCCCAAAGACCTACCTCTTTAACAAAGCCTACCACGAGATCCCTTAACTAACTATAACACATCACCTACCCGACTCTACTCAGAATGTATCTTTTACTGCTTGACCAAACCACTTGTTTTTCCTGACTTCTTTGTAACACAAATTGTTTTCTCTAACCTGGATATGTAGATGCCATAACAGGTCTCTGTAAGCCACATTGAACCTGCAAATAGGTGGGAAAATGTGGGATACAAGTGCAATAAATAAATAACCAGCTCCAAGGCAGTTATAATGTGGCCCATCACAGTTGCCAAACACATTTCTCTGAATATAACAATTTCCTTGTGTCAATATATGCAGCATATCTGCTGCAGAAGGTCAAAATGAGCTTAAAGTGGCAGCAGAGGGAAATGCCCTTGAAGCGTCAGGAACACCCGCTACCAGTGCTGTGCCAATGATTCTTCCAGTTTCCTCTCCAGAGGTTCACGCAGGTAACTTTAATGTTATTACCAAGACAGTGGCACAGATTGTTAACAGCCAGTCTGCAAAGATAAGCAAGAATTGCACTGTGCCAGATGATACTAAAAGTCATAATGTTTGTTACCTAGGAGGGTTGTCAGTGGGGCACAGGTTACACAAACAGGTGACACGACTGCCAAACTTAATAGGGCACCGTATAGCGGTATAACGCATGCAACACTGATTAGTGACACTCGGGCACCATGCAACAGTCCTAATCAGGCAGGTGACATTGCAGATAAGGACAAATGGAAGAAGAAGGGGAAGAAAAAGAAGAGCAAATCGAGTGCCACCAGTTGTGAAAGTAATTCCGATTCTTCTTCCTCTTCCTCTTCTTCAGATGAGAAGGAAGATCAATTGGGGGCCAGAAAAAATTTGAACCCAGAGAGATGCAATCTCCCTGGGCCCTAGCTGCCCTTCCTTGTCTTTGGGAAATGGTTCCATGATCAACTAGTAAAAAAGATTAAAAAAGAGAAAGTTTATTGATATATTTCAATTGTTAGAATGGAGGGAGAGAGATTAAAAGAAGAACATGGATAAGAAGAATGATGAGAACATAGGCAGAATTATCAGTAATCCCAGATCAGTCCTAAACTGGATAGCAGCATTTCTACACTACTAGAAACAGTAGGTCAGACTGATCCATCTCAGTTTAGTCCCATGTTAGCTTACACACACAACATTTTATTAATGTAACCTTAAGGGTTAACATATTTTTGTTATTTAAACTATTATTTATTTAATTAAAATACCTGGTAGAGGTCTCAGGGCAGGCGCAGGTTGAGCAGCTGTTGGTCAGTGGCTGCAGCAGTGCTGGTGGTTTTGAGTGGGAGGAATTGCTGCAGTGATGGGCAGCATAGAGAAGGCTGCAGAGTTTGGGAAGCTGCATTTTTGGTGGTCAGTGGTGGCAGAGGATCCTGGAGCAGCACTGGGGAAGTCTGTGGTGGGGTTGAGTGCTGGCAGGAGCGGTGCTGGGAGGGATGGGGGATTAGCGGGAGAGTTGCGGTGCTAGTAAGACAATGTTTGATGTTGCTGCATTTTACATGGTAGTGGTGACATCAGTAGTCGCACATGCGTGGGGAGGACATGTAGACCTGTAGCTTCACCAGAAGCTCTGGAGATGTTTTGGAGTGTTGGAGAAAGAGTGAATTGCTGGGCCAGTTGTAAAGAGGCCAGAATCCCTGAAGGGGAAGATTTTTTGGGCAGGTGAGAAGCGGAGTCACTGTGTATGTGCACACGTGCACTGGAGCAGTAACATTGTGAGCTGACACAAGACACCTGGAAGTCAGCTCAAGGGCAGAACATTGCAGTGGTTGTGTTCATAGGAGCCAACTCTGTGGGTGCTGTGGGTGCTTGAGCAGCCCCAATATTGAGAAAATACCTTGTAAGTGTCCAGAGAGGGGTTATTTCCATTGGGCTTAGCACCCCCAATAATTTTGAACAGTTGGCACCTATGGTTGTGTTCAGGTAAATAGAAAAATATAATGTATTTAATTAGGAAATATGAGAGAAAAGTAAATTAAAATATACATGTTATTTAGGTTAAATATGCTAGATTTGGGATACTGTAGAGCAGCATTTTTATGGTCTGCTGGTCTCGTGGGGCAGCCTCATGTCAGGCTCATGTTGGAGATTCAAAAAAGTTCTAAATTGTTGGTGTGGCAGTTGGGTAAGAAGCTTAATAAAGCATAGATGTGTGTTGCACTGTTTGATTAAAGTGAAAAAAATTAAGTACTTTTTGAGAAAATTAGTACTGAAAAGTGTGGTCTGTTGGCATTTCTGTAGGGTGACCTATAGCCTGTGAGAATGCAAATACTGACACATCTGTTCCACATGCAACCACCATGTTATAATTCTGCCGGTCTGGCAGGGGAGGGGTGTGGACTCCATTCCTGTTTGGCTGTCAGGGTTTGAGCTGACGTCAGTGGGTAGTACTTAAGCCCACATGTTCCTGCTTTCCCTGCTTTGGCGTTACATTTCTTGGCAGCCTAAAGCCTTTACAGTTCTCTGTCAGAATGTTACTCTGGTTGTGTATCTATGTTCCCTGTTCAGTGATTTCAATTACTTTCCCTTTGTTTGGGATATCTCGGGGCAGCGTGTGTGTGTCTGTATGTGTACTCAGCCTGCTGTTTAGTTTGGTTTGTCTGGGCTCGTTTCTGTCAGCGTGCGGGTGTGGGTAATCAGTTCACTTGCCTCCAGCTGGGCTCTACCCCGCTGCTTTCAGTTCTCTGCAGGAGGCCAGCTGCTTTGTTTGTTCAGTGGGGGCTTTACTCCTGTTCGGCCGCAGACTCGGCAGGCTGCCAGTCTGCGAGCCTTCCCTCAGGTTGTTTGTTTACTTAGTGATCTCTCCCCTCCGTGCTCCTGCCTCTGACTTCTGGCTCAGTAAGTTTAACCCCTTGTGTACTGTGTCTCTGCCTCTGTCCCCTGTGTAGTTAGACAGGGGATTTTCTTCATCCCTTTTGTGTCTTTCCTCTGGCCTCTGGCCTCTGGTTTGAGGGCTAGTCTACCTTTGTTTCCTGTCCCGGTGTCTGGCTGCTGTGGAGGTTCTAGTATGTTCATTTTCCCTTCTGTCCTTGGGGGGGGGGGGGGGGGTTTCCTGGCTGCGATGTTCATGTGGCAGGGCAGTCTTCTTGCTGTTTTCTCCGTATCCCCCTGCGGTTACGGGGTGCTTCCTGTGTTAGTTTTCCCTTCCTGCGCTAGTCCCCTGGGAGGGTGTGGCACCCCGCTCTGGTTCCTTTGGTGTCTCTCCTTATTAGTCGGTGGAGGAGGTTCTGTCCTAGGTCTGTGGAGCCTCCGTGGTTGGTTTTTCAGTGCATGGCTGGCACCTTGGGTCCCGTGGGGACTCTCGTGTTCCTTTCTCCCCTCCTTGTGTGTGTATCGGTTCTGGTTTGGCTGTGAGGCCCGTATGAGTGGCTCCGAGTGTATCGGTTCTGGTTCGGCCGTGAGGCACGCTTGAATGCCTATTTCCCTTTCTTCCTGAGGTGCTGCGTGTCGGTAGGCTAAGGGTGTTGGATAGTTGGGGTGTGTAGTGGCGGGTCGGTCTCCCCTAGGCCTTGGTCCCTGCTATCAGCGGGCCTCAGCCTGGGCTCAAGGGATCACAACCAACCCAGCAGATTACACCACAGCAGTCATGACATCCAAAAAGTCCTTTCACCTGTGCCATTTGATACCACCGAAAAAGGGATACTCAGGTTCTTTTGGAGGGTTTTTCAGCGGGTTTCAGAATCCCCATATGCAGGAGATTTAGACAGGGGTTATGCCAGGAAATCAGCATCTGTTTCGTACTTATCCATCATTGTGCAGGCAAAAATAGACAAGGAAATTTAGTTAGGTAGGGTTGTAGGACCTTTTGAACACAAACCATTGGGTAAGAAGAGTGTATCTCCCTTGGCAGTGGTACCTAAGAAAGAACCAGGAAAATTTAGACTGATTCACAATTTGTCACACCCAAAGGGTGGTTCAATGAATGACTTTATGCCCCCTGAGGCATGCTCAGTTCAGTATGCTTCATTTGATAAAGCAGTTTGATTGGTGAAATGCTGTGGACAAGGAGAGCTGATGGCTAAGGCTGACATTGAGGCTGCTTTTAGAATATTAGCAGTGCGCCCCGACAATTTCTCTATACTGGGACAGGGGAAGGCAGAACCACAGGGAGCAGAGCAGAAGCTCAGCATAACAAAGGGAACACCGAGGGAGAGAAAGTTAAACAAACTGAAACGACTTAAGGCACAAGCTTACCCAGACAGTACTACATTAGAGCAGCAGAAAGCAAACTAGGTGTGGGGAGTGAGGCAATCAGGCTCATTCTGGGAATACCCAGCACACACACACACACACACACAGACAGAATAAGCAAGCATGAGGAGAAAAGAGTGGAGGAGTGGCCTAGTGGTGGACTTTGGTCCTGGGGAACTGAGGAACTGAGTTTGATTCCCACTTTAGGCACAGGCAGCTCCTTGTGACTCTGGGCAAGTCACTTAACCCTCCATTGCCCTCCATTGCCCCAGGTACAAATAAGTACCTGTATACAAATATGTAAGGAATAAACTTCCTGAGCCCTTACACCAAGCCCCCTCCCTACCCATCTTCAAATCCTTGCTCAAAGTCCACCTCTTCAATGTTGCTTTCGGCACCTAACCTTTATACCTTTCAGGAAATCTAGACTGCCCCTATTTGACTGACTGTACATTTGTCCTTTAGATTGTAAGCTCCTTTGAGCAGGGACTGTCCTTCTATGTTAAATTGTACAGCGCTGCGTAACCCTAGTAGCGCTTTAGAAATGTCAAGTAGTGGTAGTAGTAAGCCGCATTGAGCCTGCCATGAGTGGGAAAGCGCGGGGTACAAATGTAACAAAAAAAAACCCTCCAACGTGAACGTAAGCATAGGCTGGCTTCAAGAAAGCAATCAGAGAATCAACGCCAAAGCAATGATTGCAAGGGAAAGGCAGGCTTAAATGGATCAGGCTTCTGACATTTGCTGGCTCAGCCCCTGGCAAGCCAAGCCAATCAGGAGTGAGTCCCATACATTCCCCCGCCTATCCAGCAGAATCATAACAGCATAACTATCAGTGCCGCTGCAGAGGGATTCCCCTCTGTCACTATCAAAAGAATCAGTAGATGGAAATCTAAGTCATATAAGACTTGTTAGAACCAATCCTCCCAGACTTCTCAGACCTAGATCTAACACAACACTATTTTATATTCTATTTCAGAATCTGCTGTCAAGAATGGAATGATGTGGATTGTCACATTGCATTGTAAAATTGACTGCCCAAGTGATGAAGCAAGACCCTATGGATGTCATCAGGGTCTGGCTCTCAGGGGCATCCATGTGCACTGGATAAGCGTTGGGGGAATGAAGTGGGCCATACTCATTCCATTACTTCAGCTAAAAGGAGTCAAATCCCTCCCCACCCCCAAGAGTAATTGTCATATATTTGGGTAGCAACAATTTGGGAGCTTGGTCTTGTATCAAATTGGTTCACACAGCAAGACAAGATCTGTCCATCATTTCACAGAGTTTTCCACAGTCCTTGATTGTAGAGTTGGATATTATTTTGCTATAAGCAACTGAGAATCTGGAGAAAGGGGAGAAAAATTATTAATAGACAAATTTCATCCTGGGTTTTGCAGTTTGGAGGCTTGCAAATCTTGCATCCATAGGTAGAGGAATTATGTGAGGGTTTCTACTGGACAGATGGTGTTCACCTGTCAAACAAAAGCAATGACCTATTTAATAATGATCTGCAGGACGTTAGAAGATGTGATTTTAGCTACAACTGACTGCAGCTAGTTTAGGGGTTTGATAGCCTGGGGCAAGTTGCTGGTGGGTGTATTCGAGCCTGGTTTGTTAATGTAGCTATAATTTTAGGAAGTTTATTTAAGTGCAACTGAGTTAGCTGTACCTTGAGTTGAATACCCCTTGCTGCATGGCAGGGGACTTATGAGATTATGCCTTGAAGGTTGCAAAGTATTGCTTATGGCAGTGAACTGGAGTATGAACTGCGTTAGCTGTTTAGAGCTTAAATTTGGCCCAGGAGCCCTGAGATTACTGAACATAGGTGTTGACATTGTGATTATACAATAATAAATCTGCAGCCAAGTTGTTGACATCAATAAATATTTAAATAAGTAATAAATGCAAATAGTACATACCCCAGTGGTACAGTCTAAATAACACCACCCACTGGACTTAAAACAGTTGAAATCAGAAAACATATTTATTGAGTATATGCTAAAACTTACAGCACAATTAGATTACAAAGGCATAAAAGTTCTTCACTAACATAAATACTTATATCTCCTCCTTAAACATAGATAATAAAAACCTCATAAATAAGAACAATTATAACAAACATTACTTTATATTTTACTTGGAAGAACAAAATTAGGGAGATACTCATAGAGCACATACTTTCTCTCCTGAAAAGCAGCAGCAACATTTTTACCCCGTGCTTTCCCACTCATAGCAGGCTCAATGTGGCTTACATGGGGCAATGGAGGGTTAAGTGACTTGCCCAGAGTCACAAGGAGATACCTGTGCTTGAAGTGGGACTTGAACTCAGTTCCCCAGGACCAAAGCCCACCACCCTAACCACTAGGCCACTCCTCCACTAGAGCTGCTCAGAAACATAGGAAAAGCATATGAAGATTATTAAAATTGACTGAGTACCTCATGGGACCTCTTAAAAAGTTTAAAAACTACAAAAATGTAATGCATTTCAAAATGTGCATTCCAGTGATTCACAGAATTGGAGTATGTACCCCCCAAAATGCATACCAGTCCATGCAACTTTTAAAAAATGATGGAAACATGCATAAAAACAACTTTAAAACTTATAAATCCTTTTAAAAATGAATAAATGTGGCTTAAAACTTAACAGAGACTCTTAAAAAGCCTAAAAATGCAACCAAGCTTGTGCATTTCAATGATGCCATAAACTGGAAGTCATGTCATAGGTCCACTAAACAACATGAATCAGTCAATTTTGCTCTTAAAAATGATCAAAAACAACTAAAAATATTAATAAAATGGGCAACCAAAACATAGAAATATTAAAAATATATCTAATAAAATAATATAAATACAAGCAAAATATACATATGAATCCTTCAAAATAAAAACACCTTAGAAACCAAAAATATGAGAAAATAAAATCACAGATATAGTTACTCACATATTGTAGAAAATCACAGAAAAACTGACAAGTCCATCTCTTGTTCAATTCATATGGTCAAAGAGTCTGGAATCTAAAAATAAGTCTCTGTTCAGTCCTTAATAAAATCTTATTGAGAACACCTTCTCTCCATGAAGTACTCGGTCTTGTCAATACTAAAAAGCAGTAGTCCTCAAATACATGGCCAGACTATACAGAGTATTCCACTAATGGTATATCCTTGATTCTTTTGATGGCACTTCTATGTTCAATGATCCTTGTGTTTAACCTCCACTTAGCCTTACAGATAGAAATCAGCTTGCATGGACATATAGCCGCATATACAACTTCAACAGTCTTGCAATTCAAGAACTGATATAGCATCAATGTATCTCCATTTGTAGGATTTTTAAATTCCTTGATTTCCAAATTAACTGAACATACTGAAGAAGAACTGCATTTAGGCGCCATTATCACGCGATAATGCAGAGTCTCTCGCTGATGAAATTAAGGCGCTACACATTATTATGCAACAAAATCTCAGTGCTACCTCTGAAATCAAGTCAGAGTTAACCACAATTTCTTCTCAACTTACTCAGTTTAATGCGCGAATCGAATTCCTCGAAGATCGTATGTCAGCTCATAATGCACTTCATTTGGAGATGAATCGTAAGTTAAACAAAGTTGATCTCCTGCAGTGATAAATAGAGGATCGTTCTAATCATATGAGAAGGAACAATATTCGAATACTTGGGCTTCCCGAATAAACAGAGGGTAAAGATATGATTCAATTTCTGAAAGCATTCGTCATAAAAATTGCTGCTTTTCCAACTGACTCAATTATAGATATAGAACGTGCTCACCTTATTGCGTCGCGGCCTACTCCAGGGAAAAGCTACCCACACCTTATAATTGCTAAATTTCTGCGACATGATCAGCTAACATAAATTTTAAACATTATTCAATCTAAATCTCCTGTGATGTACGATGGAACAAAAATCCTTCTGGTACCTTCTCCAAACCCACTGCTAAAAAGAGAAAGATGTTTCTAGCAATGCACCCCAAGCTGAAAGCCATAGGAGCTCAATATAGTCTTCTATATCCTGCAACCGTGTGAGTAACTTTTCAAAATGCTACTAAGCACTATAATGATCCTACTGACTTGCAAAGATTTTTTGATACAGACTCTTTTGGTGCAAACTGATATCTTGACTGCTGAATATGTATGTAAGTGCTTTATTACAATTCTCTTTCGCATTTTTTTTTTTTTTTTGAGATGCTGAATTCGCATTGCTGCTATGTGAATCTTTTTTGTCTACATCATATTATCTCATGCTGACTTAAGCTCTTACCTCATGTCTGTACTGGACTCATGTGCCCCATAATGGGTTATCCTTTTCCTTTTCTTCTTCTCCTTTTTGGAGTGTACATTTTTTTCCTCAAGTGTCTTCACTTCACAAAATTTTCATCTCACTATATTCATCAACCCTCTTCTCCTTTTTTGAGGATTATAAGTTTATTAATTACCTCCAATTCTGTTTTCATGCATATGTTGTTTGGTATGGCATGACACTACTGGGTACATATTTTAAGACTATCAGTGATGAAACTGCGAATGCTCTCCCTTAACATTAAGGGAATCTCCAATCCCATTAAACAGAAGAATCTTATATTATATCTGAAAAAAATGCAGATATATATTTCTTACAAGAAACTCATTTGGATACACAAGAAGGCTCCAAACGTTTGGGCAAATGGTTTGATCAATGTTTTATCAGCCCTGCAAAAGGTCACAAAAATGGTGTTATTACACTTATTAGAAAATCTCTGCCCTTCCAGCTAATCTCTCAAATCAATGATAATGAAGTTAGATGGTCTAGATTGGAAGGCTTCCTCGAAGGTAATCCCATAATATTAATTAATGTTTATGCTCCAAATATTGATGACCCTAATTTTTTTCACAAAGTTAATACCTCTGGTCTGAGTGCTCTCACTTGCTATACTATAATTGGAGGAGATTTAAACTTTTCAATAAATCCTTATCTGGACAGATCTTCAAACTTCAGACCTGCCAAGCTCTAAATCCGAAATACATTAAATATTCTCATGCAATCTAACGGTTGGTCTGATCTATGGAGACTACTTCTTCCAACATCTAGAGATTATTCCTTCTTTTCTGTCCCTCACCACACTTACTCAAGAATAGATTACTTTTTTGGGCACCAAAGACTTGATCCCTGTGCTGTCTACTGCAAAGATACATGAAATATTGATCTCTGATCATGTAGCAATATCATGTGGCATTAATTGGTCTCCTAATAAAGCAAAATCTTCTCTTTGGAGACTTAATACCACTTTACTCTCAGATACACTATTTCTGCAACATATTTCTCAGAAGTCTGCTGAATTTTGTTGATAATAACAAAGACTCTGTATCTTCTTTTATAACAATATGGGAAGTATTTAAAATCTGGCTAAGAGGTAAAATAATTAGCTATACATCTTATCTCCGCAAAACTAACAATACTATAATTACCAATCTTGAGAAGGAAATCCGTCGACTTGAAGTGACTTTCCGCCTCATAATCAAAAGTCAAAGGTGTCCAAAAAGCGACCCAAATCGGGAGATGGGCATCTTTTTCGCATGGGTGCCCAAATCGGTATAATCGAAAGCTGATTTTGGGCATCTTCAACTGCACTCCGTCGCGGAAACAGCCAAAGTTGACAGGGGCGTGTCGGAGGTGTGGTGAAGGTGGGACTGGGGTGTGTTTATCGGCCGAGGAGAGATGAGCATCCTCAGCTGATAATCGAAAAAAGAAAGGCATTTTTAGCGCAAATTTGGGTCACTTTTTGGACTCTTTTTTTTTCACGAACAAGTCCCAAAAAAGTGCCCTAAATGACCAGCTGACCACCGGAGGGAATCAGGGATGACCACCCCTGACTCCCCCAGTGGTCACTAACTCCCTCCCACCAAAAAAAAACAACTTTAAAAACTTTTTTTCCAGCCTGTATGCCAGCCTCAAATGTCATACCCAGCTCCATCACAGCAGTATGCAGGTCCCTGGAGCAGTTGTTAGTGGGTGCAGTGGACTTCAGCCAGGTGGACCAAGGCCCATCTTCCCTACCTGTTACACTTGTGCTGGTAAATGGAAGCGCTCCAAACCACCCCCAAAACCCACTGTACCCACATCTAGGTGCCCCCCTTCAGCCATAAGTGCTATGGTAATGGTGTAGAGTTGTGGGGAGTGGGTTTGGGGGGGGATTTGGGGGGGTGGGCTCAGCACCAAGGGAAGGGAGCTATGGACTTCAGAGGTAGTTTGCTTTGTTTTTTTAATTGTTACAAGTGCCCCCTACGGTGCCCAGTTGGTGTCCTGGCATGTCTGGGGAACCAGTGCACTACGAATCCTGGCCCCTCCCATAACTCAATGCCTTGGATTTGGTCATTTTTGAGTTGAGCACCTTTGGTTTCCATTATCACTGAAAAACAAAACCACCCAGCTCAAATCCGCACAAATCCAATGCATTTGGCTGGCACAAACCGTATTATCGGTAAAAAGATGGACACCCATTTTTTTCCAAAAATACGGTTTGTCCCTTCACGTACCCATTCTTGGAGATAGACGCCCATGGATATGGGCGTTTGTGTTCAATTATGCACCTCTTTATATACATCATCATCCAAATCTACTCTTCAAAAACTTAGGTCTCTTAAAATGCAATATAGTTCTCTTTTGTAAAGCATCTCTAATATAATTACTTTTAAGCAAAATGCTGTTTATTATACAGAATCTAATAAAGCTGGTAAATTGCTGGCATCTTATCTTAAAGGCAAAAGAACAAAACAATGTATAACTACTATTCAATCATCTGCAGGATCCTCTTTGACTTCCTCTTCTCAAATACTTGAGGCTTTTGAATTTTTGTACATGTCACTCTATTCTTCAGAAAGCACAGCTCAAGATTCTGAGATATCCAAATTTCTCAAATCATTACCTCTTCCTCACCTCTCGGAGTAACAAATTAATCAACTTAATCAACCCATTTCTCAAGATGAGATTATCTCTACAATCAAAAAACTACCTTTAACTAAAGCACCAGGTCCAGATGGTCTACCAGTGGAATTTTATGTCATTCTCAACTTCTATCTCAACTCATCTAATGGCCTATTATCAAGCTCTACTTGAATCATCCTCTTCAGGCCATTTTCTGGATGCTAACATTGTAGTAATACCAAAACCCAATAGAGACTGTACTCTTGTGCAAAACTATAGGCCAAACTTGTTATTAAATACAGACTATAACATTTATACAACTCATTTGTGTTGCAGAATGGAGAATATTATTCAAACACTCATACATAGAGAACAGGCTGGTTTCATAAAATCTAGACATGGTGCAGATAATACCAGGTTATTGTGCCATCTCATTCACTTTGCCCAGTCGAAGGATCACCCTATATTATCTGTCTCTCTTGATTTTATTTATTTATTTATTTTTTATTTATTTACGTCAATTTATATACCGTATCTTATTGCTACTGCAAGACAGAACGGTTTACAATTTATAAAAAGAAGCAATACAATATGTACAGGTTGGACAAACATTAGAACTCCAGTCATTACAGGAAAGCACATCAAACTCACAAACTAGCTACCTAAGATGAAAAACAGTATAACTCATGATTTAGTATACAGGAGAACACCGCAAATACAAAATTAAATACATAATATAATCTACACAGACAAACAATACAGTTTTGATTTAATATATGTTACAGATGCCGAAAAAGCCTTTGAACAGGTAGAGTGGAAGTATTTGTTTAGCATTCTTAGACAATTTGGTTTTCCTAAGCTCTTCCTACTCATGCTTCATTTATTATACTTGTCACCTTCTGCACGAATTGCAGCTAATGGGGAACTTTCTAATCCATTTGTACTACAGAGAGGCACCAGACAAGGCTGCCCTATTTCTCCATTATTATTTAATCTGGCTCTCGAACCCCTCTTAGCGGCTATCCGTACATCCAAATATATTACTGGAGTTTTCTTAGGTAAGGAAGAGTTCAAACTTTCAGCATATGCTGATGATCCATTGTTATATCTTACTAATCCGCAGACATCTATGAAAGCTCTCATTCAATTAATATCTCACTTTTCAAAATTATCAGGTTATAGAATTAATTGGGACAAAACCGAATTGATGCCTTTGAATGATGTCTGCGTTCCCTTCACTATTCAAGGTTTTCCTATTAAATGGGTAGTCTCCTCTATTAAATATCTAGGTGTCTTCTTTGATAGAGATCTCTTTACTACTATCAAAATTAACTCTGACAAAATGTTTGCAAAAGTTGAGAACTCCTTATCATCATGATCTCCATTACATTTAACATGGTGGTGCAGACTGGATACTATCAAAATGATGATAGTACCTAAAATCACATATACTTTGAGCATGATCCCTCTTTTCTTTCCTTGTTCTTTCTATAAAAAATTGGAAAAATTACTCTCTAACTTTCTATGGAATTTTAAAACACCCAGAATTTCCTTAGGCAAATTAAAACTGCCTAAATTACAAGGTGGAGTTAGATTCCTTGACCTCTTAACATATCATAAAGCTTTCATTATATGTCAGGGCTTGGAATGGATTATTCCCCTGAATGTTGCCTCTTTGCCTAGGTGGTTAATATTTGAACAATCTATTATAGACCTATTAATACATTCTCATTTAATTGGCATGTGCCTTCCTACAAATATTATCTCTAATCCCATCATTAATGCCACTCATAAATTATTATAATCTTTTAATAAATTAACAGGTATTCCTTGGTCCATTACTACATTCATGCCTATATGGAACAACTCCAAATTTAAAATTGATAAAAAAAACAAATTTCCTGGTCACAATGGCAAAGCATAGGAATATGGGCCCTTAATGATTTTATTGATTTAAAAAATCATACCTGGGAATCTTTTTCAGATATGAAAGCTACATTTTCTTTATTAGAGTCTCAATTCTATCAATGGCTACCGCTTAGCTCTATGTTGAAAAAACGTAATTTACAAATTCAACAAATGTTTCAAACCCCAGAGCTCATTGATATACTGTAAATATGCGACTCCAACACACAAGTCATGTTGCATCCCACATATACAAATATATCTTAAGCAAATCTCCTATTAAATATATAGGTTTAGGTAAATGCTGGGAGGAAGATATTCAACAATCTATTTCAGATAAATTGTGGGAACAGATATGGAGTTCCTTATTTAAATGCTCCAAATCTTCATCAATATTTCAATCCATATATTTCTTCACACATAGATCCATGTGGACACCCCTTAAATTACATATGATTGACCCCTCTAATTCCAATTTATGTTGGTCCCGCCAATCTCAACAAGGAAAATATTAAACATCTTATATTTGATTGTATATGTATTCAAAAAGTTTGGAAAGATATATGGTTATTGTTGGTAGATATATTCCATCTTCCTGATCAAATACTATATAAATATGTGATACTTAAAGACCAATGTTTTAAAAACATTCTAAAGACTAATGAATGTATTCTTGTTAATACCATGTTGATCTTAGCCCTGAAAGTAATTTTTTCACATTGGAAGGCCTTACATCAAGCTACCTACCAAGAATGGTGGAATTTATTATTTCAGACTTATAAGTATGAAACATACTTTGCTAAAAAATCATTTTGCTTTGCTTTGCATAAGAAAAATGGTCTCCATTTGTATCTTATTTTAAAGATGTCTAATGTAAAATGTTGCATGTATTTATCTCTTTTATCTCATGATTATATGTAACTTATGACATTTGCATGAACCATACTTTATTATATATCCTCGTGTTTTTTTTTCTAATCTCTCTCTCTCTCTCTCCCTCTCTCTTTATTTTGGATCCTTACAGAACATTTCATGTTTCATACTTCATGATTGTTGATCCTTGTTTCACTCTTTGTAACAAAAATTAATAAAAACACTAAGACATAGAACTGCATTTAAAGTGTCCAAGTGGCAATTTTCTTGCAGATGATTCAGCACATGGTAAAGCAGAAGGTACTAAAATGTTTCTTAAATTATTTTCTCTTTTGAATGCAACCATTAAATCACTATCAGAAAAAAGCATAATGCCTTTAATAATATGCCAATGTTTTCTTAATATACCTAGCAAACTATTTGGCATATGGTTAAATGTAAGTAGATAAATAATCTTTTCTGTAACAGCTTTCTTTTTGCCTTTTAAAAGCTGTTTCCTATTTGTGTAGCATGCTGTAAGTATTAATACAGACATCTGGGTATCCTTTTTCTTTAAAACTATTAATCATTTATCCAGTTCTTACTGTATAGGTGACCTGGTCTGTACAGATAATCTCTTGTCAAAGGAATTGGCTGTAAGACAGATTTGTTTTTAGTGACCTTCTGTGGCAACTACTATAATTCAAAAGCTCATTCATATCTGTGGGCTTTCTATAAATATCTGTAATGAATTTACCTCCAGAGCAAGAAATATTAATATCTAGAAAAGATACACATTCTTTATTGTATTGCATCTGAAATCTGATGTTGGACTCTAATTTATTTAACCACATATAAAACTGCTCCAACAGGTCTTGGGTACCTGCCACATGATGAAAATATTATCAATGTACCTTTTCCATGAGAAGATGTTCTTACTATACATATATGTTTAAAAAAAAAAATCTCTTCAAAATTTCCCTTATAAAGGTTGGCAATCAAAAGGGGCCATTGTTGGCCCCATTGCTGTGCCTTTTATTTGATAATAAAAGAGGGGCATAATCGAACGACGCCGACCATCTTCGGGGCCAGCTCCGCAAAGGGGCAGTGCCAACCGTATTATTGAAAAAGATGGCCGGCCATCTTTTCTTTTGATAATACGGCCAGCTAAATCTCAACATTTAGATCAAATGTTGAGATCGCCGGGTTTACAGATGGCCGGCTTCAAAAAAAGTGGAATAAAATCCAAGTGCTTGTCAGATACAGCTTTTTCAGTAGCACCGGTGGGATTTGAACCCACCAGGGCTCTAACCACTTGGACACAGCTCCACTTACTTGGATGTCCCTCCCTGTTGATTATGACCCTTCAGGTCTCTCGCAGCCAATCACAGACACGGGTCTCTCTCAGCCACTCACAGACAACTAAATGCACTGTGATTGGCTGAGAGAGACCCCTGTCTGTGATTGGCTGAGTGAGACCTGAAGGGGCATAATCAAAAGGGAGGGACATCCAAGTAAGTGGAGCTGTGGCAAAGTGGTTAGAGCTCTGGTCTTTTAATCCAGAGGTGGCTGGTTCAAATCCCACTGGAACTACTGAAAGAGCCAAGCAAAAATGCTTTTGATTTAGGACATCCCTGACAAGCACTTTGGGTTTTTTTTGGGTGGGAGGAAATTGGTGACCACTAGGGGAGTAAGGGGAGGTCATCCCCGATTCCCTCCGGTGGTCATTTGGTTAGTTGGGGCTCCTTTTTGAAGTTTGGTCATGAAAAAAAAGGGACCAAGTAAAGCTGGCAAAATGCTTGTCAAGCCTGGCTTTTTTTTTCCATTATCGGGCGAAGCCAGCCATCTCGTGAGCCCGCCCCCTGTCCCACTCCGTCCCACCTTCACTACCCTACTGACACGGCCCCTTGAAATTTTGCCGGCTCCGCAACGGAAAGCAGTTGAAGCCAACCAAAATCGGCTTTCGATTATACCGATTTGGCTGGTTTCAGGAGATCGCTGGCCATCTTCCGATTTGTATCAGAAGATGGCCAGCAGTCTCTTTCGAAAATGAGCTGGATAGTCTCCATTGAAAACAAACAAAAAAAATCTTTGTAAGAGCAATGCTTGCTGTTTCAACTATGAATTCTATAGGTGCGTTCTGAAAGAACTCTGTTTTTCATGGTGTCATGAATGTCTATAGCATCCATCTGTGGTATGTTTATATGCAAGGACTCCACATCCAATGTCTCAAGGATAATGTCATCTGTACATTATATTACTGAAAATATTAAAACTATTTGTGGAGTCCCTTGTGTAGGATGGTATATTAAATACAAATGGTTGCAAAAGTTTATCAGTGAACATAGAAAGTGGTTCAAGTAGTGAGCCAATCACTGAAATAATAGTTCTACCTGGTGGTGCTATAAGAGATTTGAGATGGAGTAGAAATAGAAAATTACATTAAATGGAATTAAATTTGGAGGGAAAATCCCAGCTATGGTCCATCATATTCATAAATACTAAAACTTTCTTTAAAAAATTAAGCTTTAAAATCTTCATTATAAAAGGATGTAGGAAAAATACACAGGAAAAGAATAGATGGATTAAGATCAGTGATGTTAAATATATTGCACTATTTTTTGTTTATATTTTAATGCTTTTTGAAACCAATGTGGAAACGATAGCAAAATGAAGTAGCTTTAAAGGCGTGTCAATTTAGCACTTACCAAGATACTTTACATTAAAGCACGGAAAATCAAGATTCTTTCAAGGATGCATATCTAAATGTCAAAGGTCTCACTTGGATCTTATTTCCTCTAATGCATATCTTCAGTTGTCACTACATACTATATACCAGAAATCAAGGACTATATTCAGTAAATCATGCTGAAAAATCAGTGTGGAAAAATTATACGGTCAGCGCTATCCATACTTTTTAGAATAGCATGTAAGTGCCTCATCTGTGCCTAAATTAAGCTGCCTGCAATTATGCCTGCTGAAACCAGGTGCAAATGCCAGTACCTAAATTAAGTAAAGATCAGGCATATTGTATTACAATGCACATAACTCATAGGAATGCCCCCTACACATGCCCTTTGAAACTACATAATATGGGAGTTATAGGCACATCATTAGAGAATACAATATGCGTGTTCTTTGATTGGGTGACAGGGGAATTGAATCAGGGACGAGCTATGGACGTAATCTACTTAGATTTCAGCAAAGCTTTTGACACGGTTCCCCACAGAAGGCTTTTAAATAAACTGGATGGGCTGAAGATAGGACCCGAAGTGGTGAACTGGATTAGGAACTGGTTGGTGGTGGTGAATGGAGTTAGCTCGGAGGAGGGAAAGGTGAGTAGTGGAGTGCCTTAAGGATCAGTGCTGGGGCCGATTCTGTTCAATATATTTGTGAGTGACCTTGCCGAAGGGTTAGAAGGTAAAGTTTGCCTATTTGCGGATGATACTAAGATCTGTAACAGAGTGGACACCCCGGAGGGAGTGGAAAACATGAAAAAGGATCTGAAGAAGCTAGAAGAATGGTCTAAGGTTTGGCAATTAAAATTCAGTGATGCACATAGGGAATAGAAATCCACGGGAGACGTATGTGTTAGGCGGCGAGAGTCTGATAGGTACGGACGGGGAGAGGGATCTTGGGGTGATACTATCTGAGGATTTGAAGGCGACGAAACAGTGTGACAAGGCGGTGGCTGTATCTAGAAGGTTGTTGGGCTTTATAGAGAGAGGTGTGACCAGCAGAAGAAAGGGAGTGTTGATGCCCCTGTATAAGTCATTGGTGAGGCCCCATCTGGAGTATTGTGTTCAGTTTTGGAGGCCGTATCTTGCTAAGAATGTAAAAAGAATCGAAACGGTGCAAAGAAAAGCTACGAGAATGGTATGAGATTTGCGTTACAAGACGTATGAGGAGAGACTTGCTGACCTGAACATGTATACCCTGGAGGAAAGGAGAAACAGGGATGATATGATACAGACGTTCAAATATTTAAAAGGTATTAATCTGCAATCAAACCTTTTCCGGAGATACGAGGGCGGTAGAACGAGAGGACATGAAATGAGATTGAAGGGGGCAGACTCAAGAAAAATGTCAGGAAGTATTTCTTCACGGAGAGAGTGGTGGATGCTTGGAATGCCCTCCCCCGGGAGGTGGTGGAGATGAAAATGGTAATGGAATTCAAACATGCGTGGGATAAACATAAAGGAATCCTGTTCAGAAGGAATGGATCCTCAGGAGCTTAACCGAGATTGGATAGCAGAGTCGGTAGTGGGAGGCGGGGCTGGAGGTTGGGAGGCGGGGATAGTGCTGGGCAGACTTATACGGTCTGTGCCTTGAAGAGCACAGGTACAAATCAAAGTAGGGTATACACAAAAAGTAGCACACATGAGTTGTCTTGTTGGGCAGACTGGATGGACCGTGCAGGTCATCTACTATGTTACTATGTTACAATATGCGTGTAACTCTCAGTTAAGGTCAGTTAATGCCAATAATTGGTTGTTAGAAACCAATTATTGGCACTGATTGGCTCATTAATCAATTAAGTTGCATGCACAAATTGGCTATGCCAGATGATTTACGTGCACAACTTTAGTTGCCACATATAGAACCCAAAAGTGGATACATCATTTTATTTCCTTGGATGCTATAGTGGCACTATTCAGAAACTTAGGTAGCAATTATGCAGATAAAATAGGCATTTATCTGACTATAGACTGTCCAATATTTTAAACCATTTAAGCAGCCAGGAACGGCTCTTGGCCAGTTAAGTGGCGCTTATGGCCCTTTTTACCAAGCAGCGGGTAAAAGACAAAAAAAACCACTTGCCACATGGCCATTTCTGGGGGAGAGGGGGAGCCCTTACCATCACCTAGTTAGGAGGCAGTAAGGGCTCCTGCGCTAACCCAGCATTAATTATGCAGCACATGACACTGTCTGATTACTACCAGGAAAGCCCATGGTACCAAAAAATTATCTGTCATGCCAGATATGGCGCACGATAGGGGCAGCACTATGCCATCTCCCGGGATGGGCCAGTGGTACTGCTGAAATGACACTTGGTAAAGTGAAAGTACAGGTACCGTTGCTTTGTAAAAGGGTCCCTACATCAGGTATCTTGCAATATTCAGCGGGAGAAAGCCGGTTATCTCCCGTTTAATTTTGCCAGTTAGCAGTTAGCGGATAATCAGTTATATTGCGCTGTATAACCAGCTATCCGCTGATTTTCAACATGTTGCTGGCTAAGTTTGGCACTGGCAGCCAGATTAGCAGAAAAATTCTAAGGTATACATTGGTGAATTAGTGGGAAAAAACGGGAAATATACAAAACCTTATCAAAAATAAGGAGGAAAAGACTTCATAAAGATCGTTGTCAACGATACCAAGGCTCAAGTTTAAATATAGCCACTCAACATTGTCAGAACATAATCATAGGTCTAAAAACCTCCAAAAATTGTTTGATAGCTTCAAAAATATCAAAACTTTATTTTTCATCCATGTCATCTACCAAACAAATGACAAAAATGAAAATCGTGCTTAACTTAGGATGCACAACAGTGTGTCTTCACTGTGTATGAGGTTAACAGCACCATCCAATCTTCGGGGAATAATGTTAATTGTGCTCAATGTGCAGTGCTTTGATTCTTTGATTCTTTCATTAGAGTTGGCTAAGGTTTTGTATATTTCCTGTATTTTTCCACTAATTCACCAATGTGTACCTTAGAATTTTTCAGATTTTTATTGGTGTAATTGATCTTATTTTGTTGTTGCCAAAATAGTAGGCCTATGTTTGGTCGGTTTCAACATAACCTGCCAGTGCTGAATATTGGCTTGACCGGTTAAGTTGAAACTAGCCAAAAATCTTCCAGATATTCAGTGCTGGTCCCCTGACACAGCCTGGCATAGGATATCAACACTGACCGCAGAAGTCAGTCCAGCTAACTCCCAAGGTCTGCATATCGGGCCCAATATTACTCTGTGCCAGATATCTGAATATTAGCACTGACTGCCACTATGGGGTATATTGTAATGTACTGGGGGAATGGCCACACAATTGGTAGACAATATTCAGTGCTGCCACAGCTGACATGTGATACCAAATAATTGGTTATTTATTTATTTGGTGCATTTCTACCCCACATTTTCCCACAAGTGCAGGTTATATACTGTATCTAGAACTTCATTTCCGGTAGTTATCTCACTGTGCTTTGAATACTGGGGATAAGTTTGGCATTCTGAAGCACAGCTCCCACCATAATGCTGGCTAGACTTGTATCTGCTCTTCAAAATGTCACAACTCAGGGTAAGCCCTTGGGCTGCAGCTGAGTTGATGCTACAGGAATCCATAGAAATACAGATAAAGACACACATATAAACATCTTGAGTACACATCAGAACATAAACAAGGGTAGACATATTCAGTATACATAGGAAAATGTCTGCCACAATCTCTCAAGGCAGCCATCATCATCAGAAGATGATGTAAAGGAAGAATCAGCTGAAGAATCCCAAGACTCAGACAACCCCCAGACTATCATCACATTCTCCACCTGCCCTCTATGATTACGCTGTTCAACATCCAAATGTTTTAGCACATATTGAAACTGTTTCAGAACTTCTTATTCTGCAAACACTGGCCCAGCGTCTGATGCTCACGCCTATGACCCAATGCAACCACAGAAGACCCTACAGTCCCACCCAACTCCGAACATCCCTGAACATGCAATAAAGAACCTAAAGCATGAACCAACTCATCATAGCCCCCAGCAACATCCATAGGAATTGCATGCAATCTACTCATTCCAGCTAATTCTTAACTTCCTCCTCCTGGTGATTATGAAAAAAAAATATTTTTTTAAAATTATAATACCTTTCCATTTCCCTGTACTCCACTATCTTCCTGACTTTCATTCACCCTCGTTGTTACTTTGCCACTGTTATGCACCCTCATATCAAGACTAAGGGGCACCCTTTTATCCAGTTAAATAGACATTTACTCAGATAAATGACTTATGTATGTTGTCTTTACAAAGCATTATATACCAGACGGTCTTAGTATTTCTATACTAAACTTTGGTGCTTAAGGCCCTTATATGTGTTTGCCTTCTTTTGAAAGTAAATAAATCAGAAATAAACAAAATTGATTTTCTATATTTAACCACAGATGTATTAGTATATGTATCTGTGAACTATAAATCTACATAAGGTTTAATTTAAAGAAGCAAATATAAGTATATTAAAAGCTGAGAGTAAAACTGAGTACAAATTCAGGGGGTCTTTTACTAGAGCTTAACTCGAGTTATCTACAGCAAGGTTCATTTTATTCCTATGGGCCCTTGCTGGGGATAACTTGAGCTAAGCTTTAATAAAAGACCACCTCAGGATGTTTAAATGTCAAAAGCAGCCAATCTATGTCCAATTACTGGGGATCTAGTGCCATCTGCTGGCAAATTAAACTATGACTGGCATAAGGCAGTCTTAAATATGGCTTTTCTGTACATGCTCCTTCATTGTTATATAGTTTAAGATTGTTTCTTTTTTTTGTTGCTGTTGTTACATTTCTACCCTGTGTTTTCCCACTCATGGCAGGCTCAATGTGGCTTACATGAGGCAATGGAGGGTTAAGTGACTTGCCCAGAGTCACAATGAGCTGCCTATGCTTGAGGTGAGAATTGAACTCAGTTCATCAGGACCAATGTCCACCACCCTAACCACTAGGCCACTCCTCCACTCCACTTATTTTCTACAGTATTGTAGTTGAATGTTGTATTGTGGAACATAATATCTGAAATCAGTGAACATGCAAAGTGAAGGCAGTAATCAATTACAGTAACTCGAGACAGGAATTAATCTCTTCAGAGTTGTATAAAAATGAACGGTAACAATTATCTAAGTCTATTCACTTTACCCATTCTGACCTGAAGACCCCAAATAGCAACTATTGCAAAAAAAAAAAAAAAAAGGTGAATGAAGGAAAAGAAGCTTCTGAATATTGTCCATTAACACTTTATGTTCTGCCACAGATGTGCTCACAAAACCATATTCCACCAAGTATAGACCTGTTTATTTTCTCTTATTTATTTAAATATTGCTATCTCATCTTTTTCAAGGCAGATTACAAGAAAACAAGCATAAAATAATACACATATCAGCAGCACAACATTTATCAAGGTCAGGAAAATAATGCTTGAATAAATAAATGGGGTTTCAACTGCTTCCTAAAAGAAGGTAATTCAGAAACATTTCTCAAGTGTCAGACAAGATGGTCCATAACAATGTACCCCTAACTGAGAATGCAGCATTCTTTGTAATTACATAATGTATTTCTGAGCTACCAAGTAAACAAAGCAAATGTATTTAATGTATTCAGGGGTCCTTTTACTAAGATGCGCTGAAAAATGGCTTGTGATAGTGTAGGTGCGAGTTTTGGGCGTGCGCCAATACATTTTTCAGAGTGCCTGTAAAAAAAGCACTTTTTTAAATTTTTGCTGAAAATGGACGTGCAACAAAATCAAAATTGCTGCACATCCATTTTGGGTCTATGACCTTACCACCAGCCATTGACCTAGCAGTAAAGTCTCACACGGTAACTGGGCGGTAATGACCTATGTGCGCGCATCCGATATGCATGCCCAAAAATAAAACCCAGCCATACGTATCGGACGAGTGCCAAAAATGAAATTACTGCAAGAGCCATGTGGTAGCCGGGCGATAACTCCATTTTGACATGTGTTGGCATATGTAGAGCTTACGCAGCTTAGTAAAAGGACCCTTCAGTTTAGTTTATTGAGTGCTTGATGTGCCACACTTCACAGGGCATCAGAGCACCGGTTTACAATAAATATTTAGAGAGGAAAGGAACTCCATCCTCTAACATCCCTCAGATTCCAAATATACAGAATAAGCTTTGCTCTCCAAGGTTTATTCTTGGTTTATAATGTAAATTCAATAAATATTTTTTAAAAATTCAAATATATTTCTATCCACTCAGGACTGGTATAACCTTGGCATTTGCACAACACTTGCCACTTTAACAAATAAATAAAATTTAAAAATAAATCATTTATGCAACAAGCAAATGGCACAGATTGGCTGCAGCTCTTTTATTTAATTTATGTAAACAACCACAATAAATAACTACCAACCCCTTTCACCCTTAATAATGAGACTTTTCGGTAATGACCTAACACAGAAGATCAAATACTAAATTTATATTCAAGTGAGCCTTGTGATGTCACCAAGACCTCGCCTCATCTTGATGCGGTATTGCCTTCAAACCTATCACCATTCTCCATAACTTCCAATGCAAATACTCCCACTTTCCCAACCAAAATGGCCACCTGGCTTCTAACCACTACCTCCCCTCCCCCACAAAAGACGTAATAGCTTTACTTATCACCACAGTCACGGCCAATCATCATGCAACCAAAGCTTACGTGGAGGGGCATTTTTGAAAGGTTGTCCAAATCGTACGCCTTGTAGCGCTATAGAAATGCTAAATAGTAGTAGTAGTAGTAAATCTGAATTTGGACGTCCTCACGAAGTTGGCCAAAATCAGGTAGGTATAATCAAAAAATAGTATGGACGTCCTTAGACATTAGACAATGTGGAAATTGAAAAGAGTGAGACCTTTCTTCCCAAGGACCATCTTCCGTAATCTGGTACAATCAATGGTACTCAGTCATCTAGACTATTGTAACGCACTGTATGCTGGCTGTAAAGAACAAATAATCAAGAAACTTCAGACAGCCCAAAACACTGCAGCTAGACTCATATTCAGCAAAACAAAATATGAAAGTGCTAAGCCTCTACGAGCAAAGCTATGTTGGCTCCCACTTAAAGAATGCATCACGTTCAAAATTTGTACCCTAGTTCACAAAATTATTCACGGAGATGCCCCAGCCTACATGTCAGACCTGATAGACTTACCACCCAGGAACGCTAAAAAATCATCCTGCACATTCCTCAAGCTTCACTTCCCCAACTGTAAAGGTCTAAAATGCAAACTAACACATGCGTCAACCTTCTCCTACTTGAGCACACAATTCTGGAACGCGCTGCCGCGCAACTTAAAATCGATCTATGAACTAACTAACTTCCGCAAACTATTGAAGACCTATCTCTTTAACAAGGCATACCACAAAGATCAACAAATGTGAACTCCTACACAGATATCCAGTATTGCCTTACGATAATATAAGGAACATACATATTTTATTGTGTATGTATGAAGAGGTTTGCACACTTGATAATGATTCAAATAAGAAAGACTCCACACATGTGAACACGTACTCATACAAATAAGGCCCCACATGCATGACAACGGTCCATGCACATCATGGATGTCCATATGACATGGTCGTCCAGGTGCTGACTCATCATTCATATATGGGATGGTCATCCATATATGGAAATGTGCATGCAAGGATGTCCACCACGCATGGGCGTCCATATAAGTCGATGCACGCTTTCCAACGGTTATTCACTGAGAAACATGGCGCTGCAAAAAGAGCCAAATTTCAGCGAAGCTGAAACTTTGTGCTTGGTGCAGCTGTGATTCAAGCACAGACAAATCCTGTTTAGGTACCACCACTACCACCTGCCCCCCAGGACTTTCTCCATCCAAGCCTGAGGTGAAATAAGGGACAGGTTGGAAAGGTAAGTGTTTGCTCCCCCCCACCCTTCCTGGGCTATCAGGGCCCCCTCCTGTAGCTACACATATAACAGCTCCCTCATCAATGTAAGCACAAACTGTAGTCTGCATTCAAGGGTAATCAATGATATGTGCACATGCACATTCATTAAAAGAATCTATGTACTAGAAAGGAAAAACATTCCCACATCCCTACAATACTGCACACAAACGGTATTCTCTGTCCTCATGTCCACTTCAATGACATCACCAATATAATGCCCCCCCCCCCCCCCCCCCAATCAGTGTTGTGAGTCTCTCCTATTTGATTTCCAAATGAATTTGTGTGCTGAAGGCAAGAATGGCCACCTTCTGACTCCTGGTGTACAAACATATCTTGCAGAAGATTTGGCATTCAGAGGGACCTTGAGTCCCTCCGGCGGAGGTTCCGCAGAATCAACCGGGAGAGCCCTGACATGATCAGAGCAATGAGACGGCGCCTCAGAGCTCGACGTAAGTATTATAAACAGGGCACCTGTACCCATTTGTAAATGTATTTATTTAATAATACAAATGTCGTGTACAATATCAGTTTCCATGTGGCTAATAGGCAACTAGTAAGTCATAACACCTCTGTCCCAGATCAAGGCCTGAGGTTGCAGCTACCCTCCTATGAGTGTGGCTGTAACTTCCAACTAAACTCCTCTGAGATGCATGAGATGACATGCCTCACTTCTGTATCCCCCTTTCTGGGGTGGATATGGTTTCATGGTATTCTTGCCTGATGTCCTGCTCTTAGTGGACGTCATAGCATGATTTGAAAGTAATGTAAAGAAATAGTGCTTCCACCCCCCCCTCCTCCTCCCCCCCCCAAAAAATAAAAGTGGTCATCCTACCATAGTCACAACTCAAAATGCTAACATGCTGCTGAGGAATGAGTGTTCCCTGCCAACACATCTTATAGTGTATTCCTTTTTCAGACCAGTTTCCAGGGGTCCCTGTCATGTCATCTCATCTCATGCATCTCACACCCCATGTGTCTAGCCCAGGGCTCACCACTGACCCCACCTTTCCCCATTCCTGCCTTATGCCAGCCAGCCAGCTCCTGCATTATGCAAGCCATGTTTAATGTACTGATCTCAAGGACAATCCTTTTACATACACAGGGTGCCAGCAGCAGCAGGATGAGGAAAAAGAGGAAGCTGAGGCACTACCAGAGAAGGAGGAGGAGGCAGAGGCAACAACAATCCGAACGCCAGACCCCTGGCATGACATGCCTCCCCTTGAGGGGGATGAGGGCCCAACACCGCCCACCCTCTCCACCCCATCCCCAGTAGCAGCCCCATCCCCAGCCCCAGCACTGCGCCTCCTGCAGCAACTGGTGAATAGCCAAAACCAGTTGCTGCAGGAGGTGTCAGCAATAAGACTGGAGATGGTGGCTATGCGGCAGGCTAACGAGCAGCACTTCAGTGTGCAGAGGCTACTCCTCATGCTGTTAGTTAGCCTACTGCAGAGGGCCATGCAGGGAGGAGGACAACAATGCCTCCCTTGAGACACTGGTTCCCAAAAAATATATATATGGTGCATAGTTCTATTTTTGGTTTTGTTAAATATAAGTTTCATATTTTTTATATAACAGGGTGTGTGTCTCTACTTTGTGCACTACATATTATCAAATGCTGGGGTTGATTTGAGAGGAGGCAGCAATCTGGGTTGCATGACAGGTGAACTGTGACAGAGAAACTTTGGTACATATGTGTGATAAGTGTGGTCATATAGAAGACCACCTGTTCCTTCCAAACTGCATGGCTGTATGGTAAGAGGGGGGAGGCTGGGTGGGCATTTCTGTTGAGGATCACAAATGCCTAGGGTTATCATATGGCTCCAGAAAAAGGAGGACAGATTGAGCCAGTCTGGGTTTCACATCCATTGCTTTCAATGGAAGCAAAACCCAGACTGGTTCAATGTGTCCTCCTTTTTCTGGAGTCATACGGTAACTCTACAAATGCCCATCCAGCCTCTCCCGCCTTACCATAGAGCCCCACAGCACAGAGTTGTGTAAATAATAGGTATGTTGTCTAGCACTAGTGATCTGCCAAGTAGATACTTGGAGATAACCATAGGTAGCGCATAGACGATGTTTGCTCTCTGATCCAGTGGCGTTCCTAGTGGGGCTGACACCTGGGGCGGATCGCCAGTGCACCCCGCCCCCCAGGTGCAGCGCCCCCCCCCCCCCCCCGGCGAAAGGATACTTCCTGTTCCGGGGCAGAGGGAGCATGGAAACGAACGAAGCTGACGGCGCACGGCACCCCCCCCAGCAGCGTGCACCCGGGGCGGACTGCCCCCACCGCCCCCCCCCTTGGTACGCCACTGCTCTGATCACCAGACACCCTTCTTCTTAAGGTAAGACCTTAGCACATTCATTTTATCCTGTTCTTGAGAAAAGGTAAATAAGAAGGAAAGTTCTCAACATGGGCTATTCTTAAATCGAGTTACATTACCAAAAATCAGGTTATGTTATCACAGGGTCTCATGACATAAAGGAGGGAAGTTATCAAGCTATGTTAGGACTTTTAAGTTGAGTTATTTGCTTCTTAATGTAACTTAAAGGGTCCTAATGTAGCTTTTTTTTATTTTTTATTTTTTTTTATCATGGCGATGTTTAGTTGCTACAGGTTATATAGTAATGAGATGCAAAGCATGCAAATGCATGTAAAGCAGCTCATTATTATGTAAAAACCATAATGTGACTTGTGCTCTGCACCAAGTACATACTGCAAGTTGTGTTATGGTCAGAAAATAAAAGTAAAATAATCCCAGCAGGGGTGGGGGATCTAGGCCTACCTTGCTTTATCTTTGGGGGTGAGTGGGAGGAGGATTGGAATGGTGGGGCAGCTGGAGCCACTATCCAGAAGTCAACCAGACACCAGCCGATATTCAGACTGGTTCCTGGTTACCTTCCCTGCATAAAGTTAGGATAGGCTTTTTTTCTGTCCTAACTGTGTGTGGATTCCTAGCCGGTTAGCGAGCTGAATGTCACCGTTAACTGCCTAGGTGGCCACTCCACCAAAACTCTGCCCTCAGCCCACCCTTAACCTCATTGGTTAGGGATTGGCCAGGTCATTAAGAGGCAATATTCAGTGGCACTGTCTAGCTCAGTGCCACTGAATATTGCTACAATGCCCTGGACAAGTGATTTAAATGGCTAGGGGCCTCTACTTCTGTGTTATGGTGCTGCCTCCAGGCATTTTAGCATGTTTCTATTTCTCCTGTCACTTCTTTTCTTTCATCTTCCTCATTTTAGGAGCCAAAATCTCATTTTTCAAGCATGTTTTCATGTTTCTTTTCAACTCATCTGATCCTTTTGTTGGTGTCTGTTGCTCTAAATAAGACTAAATATTTTTATTTCTCAATCCAACTTCTTTCTTTTTCTTGTTTACTATTCAGTCTTGAATTCTTTTCTTTGTGTTCTTTGTAAACACTAAAGAGAAGTTCACAAGAGAGAGAGACAGAGAGGAGGGAACAAAGAATCACCAAAAATGTCATGCAAGAAAAGTTGCAGGGGAGAAGGAGGGGGATTTATATCGACATGCAAATTAAAATCTGAAAGGGGCTTAATTTGAAAAGTGCTTTGCTATGGGTTCAGAATGGAAAGAATACTTCTGAAGAGGTTCAACCTTTTTTTTCCCTTCTAAATGTTTAAACCCCCCCAAAGTTCAAGAGGTTTATGTCTTTTTCAGTGAGCTGATTTCGTCATTAACTAGTCCAGAAAAAAAGAGTAAGAGTTGAGGGATGGAGAAAGGGAAAAAAGGAATGAAACAAAGAGGGTCTGATCTAAGATTTAAAAAAAAAAAACAGCCTGTATATAGCAAATTACAGATCCCATAGCTATCAAAATTAACATATAAACTGCTATAAACTTAGCTCCCTCATGTGCAGTGATGATATTTTTTCCACTCTTTCATTAACAGGGAAAACGAATGGTTAACTATAGATTTGGTTTCTTTAGGGGACTGATGAGACAAATTAGATCCGAATCAAACATTTTCAGAATAAAGAGTAATGAATTTTTGCAGTTGAGATCACACAGGCAACATGAATTTGAACGAACACATTTTAGATGTGCGGCATCATCATTTTAGAAAAGTTGTTGAAATGGTAAGCCAGACTTCTTTTTTTTTTTTTTTGCCAAAGTGTCTACAGCCTGTGAGATATGGAGGGGCATTGGATAGGAAGAAAAGTTCTATTGTGGATTAAAAACTGGTTGAAGGATAGGAAACAGAGAGTGGGGTTAAATGGGCAGTATTCACAATGGAGAAGGGTAGTTAGTGGGGTTCCTCAGAGGGTCAGTGCTAGAACCGCTGCTTTTTAATATATTTATCAATAGAAATCAAAAAAATAAAACATGGAAAAGAAAATAAGATGATACCTTTTTTATTGGATATAACTAAATACATTTCTTGATTAGCTTTCAAAGGTTGCCCTTCTTCGTCAGAATTTTATTTCCGATCTGACGAAGAAGGGCAACCTTCGAAAGCTAATCAAGAAATGTATTAAGTTATGTCCAATAAAAAAGGTATCATCTTATTTTCTTTTCCATTTTTTATTTTGTTTGATTTCTATTGATAACCTTAAGAGTGGACTAACACGGCTACCACACTCCTCTACTTAATATATTTATAAATGATTTAGAGAGGGGAGTAACTAGCGAGGTTATTAAATTTGCTGATGAGACAAAGTTATTCAAAGTCGTTAACTCACGACAGGATTGTGAAAAATTACAGAAGGACCTTACGAGACTGGGAGACTAGGCGGCTAAATGGCAGATGACGTTTAATGTGAGCAAGTGCAAGGTGATGAATGTGGGAAAAAAGAACCCGAATTATAGCTATGTCATGCAAGTTTCCATGTTAGGAGTTACGGACCAAGAAAGGGATCTGGGTGTCGTCGTCGATAATACACTGAAACCTTCTGCTCAGTGTGCTGCTGCAGCTCAGAAAGTGAATAGAATGTTGGGTATTATTAGGAACGGTATGGAAAACAGGTGTGAGGATGTTATAATGCCATTATATCGCTCCATGGTGCGACCGCACCTTGAGTATTGTGTTCAATTCTGGTCACCGCATCTCAAGAAAGATATAGTGGAATTGGAAAAGGTGCAGCGAAGGGCGACTAAAATGATAGCGGGGATGGGACGACTTACCTATGAAGAAAGATTAAGGAGGCTAGGGCTATTCAGCTTGGAGAAGAGACGGCTGAGGGGAGACATGATAGAGGTATATAAAATAATGAGTGGAGTGGAACAGGCGGATGTGAAGCGTCTGTTCACGCTTTCCAAAAATACTAGGACTAGGGGGCATGCGATGAAACTACAGTGTAGTAAATTTAAAACAAATCGGAGAAAAGTTTTCTTCACCCAACGCATAATTAAACTCTGGAATTCATTGCCGGAGAACGTGGCGAAGGCGGTTAGCTTGGTAGAGTTTAAAAAGGTGTTAGACGGTTTCCTAAAGGACAAGTCCATAAACCGCTACTTAATGGACCTGGGAAAAATCCACAATTCCGGGAATAACATGTATAGAATGTTTGTACATTTGGGAAGCTTGCCAGGTGCCCTTGGCCTGGATTGGCCGCTGTCGTGGACAGGATGCTGGGTTCGATGGACCCTTGGTCTTTTCCCAGTGTGGCATTACTTATGTACTTATGTACGTATAATCGAACGGGGACGACTATCTCTAAGGGCACCCATCTCTAAGGACGTCCCAATGAAGGGACGGGGAAACCTGTATTATCGAAACAAGATGGGCGGCCATCTTTCGTTTCGTTTCGATAATATGGTCGAGGATGCCCAAATCTCAACATTTAGGTCGACCTTAGAGATGGTCATCCCCGGTTTTCGGCAATAATGGAAACCGAGGATGCCCATCTCAAAAATGACCAAATCCAAGTCATTTGGTTGTGGGAGGAGCCAGCATTCGTAGCGTTGGAAGCAAAAATACATAGTAAAATTTTTTTTAGATACATTAAAAGCAGGAAACCGGCCAAAGAGTCGGTTGGGCCGCTGGACGAAAATGGTGTTAAAGGGGCGATCAAGGAGGACAAAGCCGTAGCGGAGAAATTAAATGAATTCTTTGCTTCGGTCTTCACCGAGGAGGATTTGGGGGGGACACCGGTGCCGGAAAGAATATTTGAAGCGGGGGAGTCGGAGAAACTAAACAAATTCTCTGTAACCTTGGAGGATGTAATGGGTCAGTTCAGCAAGCTGAAGAGTAGTAAATCACCGGGACCTGATGGTATTCATCCCAGAGTATTAATAGAACTAAAAAATGAACTTGCGGAGCTACTGTTAGAAATATGCAATCTGTCCCTAAAATCGAGTGTAGTACCGGAAGACTGGAGGGTAGCCAATGTTACTCCGATTTTTAAGAAGGGTTCCAGAGGAGATCCGGGAAATTATAGACCGGTGAGTCTGACGTCGGTGCCGGGCAAGATGGTGGAGGCTATTATTAAGAATAAAATTGCAGAGCATATACAAAAACATGGACTGATGAGACAAAGTCAGCACGGATTTAGTGAAGGGAAGTCTTGCCTCACCAATCTAATGCATTTTTTTGAGGGGGTAAGCAAACATGTGGACAATGGGGAGCCGGTTGATATTGTATATCTGGATTTTCAGAAGGCGTTTGACAAAGTGCCGCACGAAAGACTCCTGAAGAAATTGCAGAGTCATGGAATCGGAGGTAGGGTATTATTATGGATTAAGAACTGGTTGAAAGATAGGAAGCAGAGAGTAGGATTGCGTGGCCAGTATTCTCAGTGGAGGAGGGTAGTTAGTGGAGTCCCGCAGGGGTCTGTGCTGGGTCCATTGCTCTTTAATGTATTTATAAATGACCTAGAGAAGGGAATAACTAGTGAGGTAATTAAATTCGCCGATGACACAAAATTATTCAGGGTCGTCAAGTCGCAGGAGGAATGTGAACGATTACAGGAGGACCTTGCGAGACTGGGAGAATGGGCGTGCAAGTGGCAGATGAAGTTCAATGTTGACAAGTGCAAAGTGATGCATGTGGGTAAGAGGAACCCGAATTATAGCTACGTCTTGCAAGGTTCCGCGTTAGGAGTTACGGATCAAGAAAGGGATCTGGGTGTCGTCGTCGATGATGCTCAGTGTGCTGCTGCGGCTAGGAAAGCGAATAGAATGTTGGGTGTTATTAGGAAGGGTATGGAGTCCAGGTGTGCGGATGTTATAATGCCGTTGTATCGCTCCATGGTGCGACCGCACCTGGAGTATTGTGTTCAGTACTGGTCTCCGTATCTCAAAAAAGATATAGTAGAATTGGAAAAGGTACAGCGAAGGGCGACGAAAATGATAGTGGGGATGGGACAACTTTCCTATGAAGAGAGGCTGAGAAGGCTAGGGCTTTTCAGCTTGGAGAAGAGACGGCTGAGGGGAGATATGATAGAAGTGTATAAAATAATGAGTGGAATGGATCGGGTGGATGTGAAGCGACTGTTCACGCTATCCAAAAATACTAGGACTAGAGGGCATGAGTTGAAGCTACAGTGTGGTAAATTTAAAACGAATCGGAGAAAATTTTTCTTCACCCAACGTGTAATTAGACTCTGGAATTCGTTGCCGGAGAACGTGGTACGGGCGGTTAGCTTGACGGAGTTTAAAAAGGGGTTAGATAGATTCCTAAAGGACAAGTCCATAGACCGCTATTAAATGGACTTGGAAAAATTCCGCATTTTTAGGTATAACTTGTCTGGAATGTTTTTACGTTTGGGGAGCGTGCCAGGTGCCCTTGACCTGGATTGGCCACTGTCGGTGACAGGATGCTGGGCTAGATGGACCTTTGGTCTTTCCCAGTATGGCACTACTTATGTACTTATGTACTTATGTAGTGCACTGGTTCCCCTGACATGCCACGACACCAACTGGGCACCCTAGGGGGCACTTGTAAAAAATTAAAATATAGCGTCCAGGTGCATAGCACCCTTCCCTTGAGTGCTGAGCCCCCCAATCCCCCCCAAAACCCACTGGCCACAACTCTACAGCATTACCATAGCCCTAAGGGCTGAAGGGGGGCACCTACATGTGGGTACAGTGGGTTTTGGGGGGGGGGGGTTGGAGGGCTCACATTTACTACCACAAGTGTAACAGGTAGGGGGGGAATGGGCCTGGGTTCACCTGCCTGAAGTGCAGTGCACCCACTACAAACTGCTCCAGGGACCTGCATACTACTGTCAGGGAGCTGGGTATGACATTTGAGGCTGGCATGCAGGCTGGCAAAAAAATGTTTTTAATTTTTTTGTGTGTGTGTGTGTGAGGGGGTTAGTGACCACTGGGGGGAGTCAGGGGAGGTGATCCCCGATTCCCTCCGGTGGTCATCTGGTCAGTTCGGGCAGTTTTTTGGGACTTGGACCTGAAAAATAAGGGTCCAAATAAAGCGAACCAAAGTCTCGTGAAGGCTGGCTTTCTTTTTTCCATTATCGGGCGAAGCCGGCCATCTCAACGTATGACCCCATTCCGTCCCCATCCTGCCTTCGTTACCATGCCGACACACCCCGTTGAATGTTCGCCAGCCCCACGACGGAATGCAGTTGAAGCCGGCCAAAATCAGCTTTCGATTATACCGATTTGGCTGGATTCAGGAGATCACCGGCCATCTCCCGATTTGTGTCAGAAGATGGCTGGCGATCTCTTTCGAAAATCAGCTGGATAGGGGCTCATTTTCAAAATAGAAAAATGTCTAAAAATAACATAGCAGGTAGATATACGTTTTTCTTACAGAAAAATATCAAAAGTATATAATCAAACAAGAAAAAAAACAACCACTCAAGACTGCAAGTCTCTTAAAAAAAAAAAAAAACATTCCTAGAGGGAGCATTTCATGGGCATGACATTGGTGGTGTTATGTGATGAACATTTTCTGCCCATAATGGATACAAAAATTACATCCTAGGTGCAGGAAGAAAAACATCTAGAATTAAACCTGCTTTAAAAGCCTCTAGCGTAAGGCCAAACCTGTCTTTAGACCCATTTGTGATTTTGCTGAGTTGGAGAGAGAAGAAGTGGAAGTGGTAGTTTGTGAGAAAGATTGGAGAGTTTCTGAGTACTTTGTTACTTTTTGTCTGTTTGCCCCAGTCTGAACCTGTCAACTCTTACATTTCCTGACTTGTCTCTTCTGTGTCTCTCCTCCTCAAGTCCTTGCCCATACCCGCTAGCCCCAGCCTACAACTATCCCTTCCTCCGAATCTTGCTCCCTTCCCCCACTAAACCGTCACTGTCCTCAAAACCCCACACCTCCCATTCTACATTCCTATTTGCTTCTCTCCTGTCTCATTGTTCCTCTGTTTGTCCACTCCCAGTTTGTCACTGTGCTCTGTGTTGCTGCTGCTTGTGTGAGGGCTGTGTGCTGTTCCTGGTAGAGTGAGTGCTTTGTGCTGCTGTTGTCTGTGTGATCTGTTTGCTGGTGCTGGGAGAGTGAGTATGTAGTGCTGCAGCTGTTTGTGTCTGGATTATTTGGTGGTAGAAACAATGCTGGAATCCAGTGTGACAGTGTGAGTTGAGTTTCTTCTTATAGGAGCCTGTAGTACTGTTCTGTGCTGTAAGCATAGTTCTGAATTGCAGTGCAAAGTACCTGTCTGCGTCTGTGTTTTGTTAAAACCCCTGCTGTTCAGCAGCATGCACTTTCCACATATAGGTCTAATCTCTGCCCCTCTGAACTATACCAGCTCTGTCTGTTGCTTTCAGCAGTGGCGACATGGGGGGTGGTGGAGAGGGGGGAATGGTGGCGATCCTGGGGTGGGGGAGGGGCGGGACATGGCACGAGGGGCGGGAGGGCAGAACAGGGCGTGAGGAACTTAGCCAGCTGGCTGTTCTGATCAGCTGGGCTCCAAGGGCGGGGCTATGAGAGCGAGTGTGATTCCTGTGGTTTGTTTCCTTCTCTTGACATCGCGTTAGCTGTTTTTCCGAGGGCGGGAGGGCTCCGATAGCGGGGCTATGAGAGCGATTGCGATTCCTGTGGATCGTGTTGCTTTCTTGTGGTTGGTTACTGTCGCTGGTGATGTACCAGGAAGTGCCAACGTCATTTCATCACACGGAGAGCACGAATGGCTCAAGGTTTAAGTGCCACGGAGTCAGCTTCAGAACGTTGGAGGTGCTTTTTATTATATAGGATAAGCCACAAAAAGTGCCTGAAATGACCACTGGAGAGAATTGGGGATGACCTACCCTTACTCCCTCTGTGGTAATTAACTCCCTTCCACACCCCAAAAATGTGTTTAAAAACATTACCAGCCTCTATGCCAGCCTCAGACATTATACTCAAGTCCATTAGAGCAGCATGCAAGTCCCTGGAGTAGTCTAGTGGTAAGTGCAGTGCACTGCAGACAGGTGGACCCAGGCTCATAACCCCCCCCCCCCCCCCACACACACACACACACACACACACACACACCACCACCCCCATGTGTTACATTTGTGGTGGAAACTGTGAGCCCTGCAAAATTCACCAGAAACCTGCAGTAGAGCAATAAATCAATGATGGGTCCTTCCTGGCAACAGGAAGGAAGACTGAACTCTGTGTTCCCTTATATGCTTTTTATAGATTATCCTTAATTAGAAACTCATAGTCAAATCATCAGGATCAAATATGTTACATTAGCTTAATTGGATGTGCTTCTCACTCCTACTTACTAAATATTGTACAAGTGCAGACCTTTGGGTAGACGCCAAGAGTAAGAAAAGTGTAACAATATGTTCATCTTGGCATTCCCACAGATGTGATCCCTGTACATTGCAGAATGCAAGGTTCCAAGAATCCCTTCACTTTCTGATTTTTTCTAGATCTTTCTCTTCTTTTTCCTGAATTATCTCAATACCATAATATTATACTTCAACAATCCCTTTAAAAAATATAAAAAATTATTTTTGTGCGGATTGTAGTAATTAACGGGTTGATATTCAAAGTGATTTAACTGGACAGGAGAGGCTCATATCTTGTTAGATTGCGCTGGGCAATCCAGGAGCATAATATATTCAGTGACATTTAACTGGTGAGCATAGAAACCGACTCCATGGGTGCTGTGGGTGCTCAAGCACCCCCAATATTTCATCCGTTGGAACCAGAAGTTCCCTTCGCCAGCCCAGTGCCTGCCCTCGCCTTCCTGCATGCCACCCAGAATTTTAAAAGTCATCGTACCTCGGGGTCTTGGTGGCAGCAGTGAAAGGTGAGCAGGCTCAGTGCTTCAGCCTTCCCCTCTCTCTCTCTCTCTCAGCTCTGGTCCTGCCCTTGTTTCCTGTTTCCGAAAGGGTGGGACCAGAGCAGAGAGAGAGAGAGAGAAGGGAAGGCTGAAGCGCGGAGCCTGCGTGCCTTTCACTGTCTGCTGCCACTGGGACCCCGAGGTAAGATGACTTTTAAAATTCGGAACTCGGAGGGAGGGAGAGAGGGATGGAGGGCCTGGAACTTGGAGGGAGGGAGGGCGGGCCTGGAACTGGGAGGGAGGGGGACCTGGAACTCAGAGGGAGGGAGGCCTGGGAGCGAGGGAGGGGGGCCTGGAACTCAGAGGGAGGGGGAGCAGAGAGAGGGGGAGGGGGGATGGGGGAGAGGGAGGGGAAAAAAATTTCAGCACCCCCAATCATTTTGAAAAGTTGGCTTCTATGCTGGTGAGTGCTGATGAATATCTGCTCTGATCATTGAAGCACTCTCCTATTAGTTCTGGGCGTGGGAGTTGGGGCTGACCCGGAAGTTAACCAAACATGTTTGACCACACAAACAGAAGCCTTTACTATGCCCAGTCAGCTATGCGGGTTATAGACTGCCTAATATCCGGGTGCCACCGGAGACCTATATATTTAGTGCCATTGCCTGGATAAGTGAATATTCAGTCTAATTCTGCCTACCAAGGTCAGCACTGTGCATACTTATAATATGGCATTATGGTACATTTTCTCTTCCTTGGTTTGCAAACTCTTGCATGCCTGTTCAGGTACATTTTGTGAAAAGACATGATAAAATGTATCTCATTAGGATAGCAGAGGTTGTATTTTATATCTTTATCTGAATCTATCTATATCTATCTATCTATATCTAGATAGATAGATAGATAGATAGAACAGACGTGATAAAATGTATCTTATTAGGATGGCAGGAGTTGTATTTTATCTATCTATCTATCTATCTATCTATCTATCTATCTATCTATCTATCTATCTATCATGTTTGTTTTGTTCGTTTATGGCTTTCTGTGTGTGTGTGCCTCACCAAAGCAGTGAAACTAGATGAATCTATCTTATAGTGTTTTTTTTTCTCAGTGTGAAACAGCTATGGAGGTGGATGATAGTAAGATTTGTTTGCTGCTTTTTACTATCCTAGGGGAGGAGCTATTAAAGGCTGGGCTGCAACCCCTTGGAATACAGTCAGTCTTTTCTCATATACTGAGAGACTGCTGAAACCTGAACAGATACTTAGATGAACTGTTTCTGGGGAAAGGAGAATTATCCTTGATTGCCTGAAGGTGAGTTGCTAGAGACTGAAGTTGGAAAAGACTGCTTTGGAGGGTTTGGTGTAGAAGTCACCAGTGGAGCTTTGAGGTTCATTTGGATAGAATGTCTAAACTACTTTACTTGACTTTTTCTGTGCTTTAAACCCTGGAAGAAGTAATCCAACAATCTTATATGTTAGAAGGGGTGAACAGGTAGTTCTGGATATTTTTGTGTTTATGTCAAGCCTGGTGGATTGGACTTATACTAGTGTTCACCTTAACTTAAACAGAGACATGAAATAAAGACTCCAGAGAAGGGGGATAGCCTATTGGGTGTGGATGCCTCTGCTTATCATAGCCAGCAGGCCTTTGCCTGCTATATTAAATCTTTGCTTGAGGAGATATTCATAATAGCACACATAAATATGCATGAATATATACATATATGAAAATATACATGTGCACAAATGTGCAAAAAAAGACACACACAAGCATGCAGACATACCAAGAAAAACACATATGCATAGTCATACCCCCCCCCCAAAAAAAAAAAGACACACACAAGCATACAGACATACCAAGAAAAACACATATGCATAGCCATACCCCCCCCCCCCCCACCTCACATCTCCTGGGTCTAAAGAATGAAAGAAAACCAATAGACCTGGAGAGCTGGTTCTGGTGAGAAAGGCTATACCTACCTTCATCTACCTTTCCCTAGTGGGAGGTTACAGGAGCTCTTGGGAAACACAGGCTCCCCCCACCCTTTTTTTTGCCTTGATTGGAGTATTATCAGTCCCTGGATGGAATGTTTAACCCAGATTCTTAAAGTTTAATGAACATTCTGGTGTGATCCTGTCCCCCAGCTCTTTAAGGGGAAAAAGTCCTTTCAACTTCCAAAACTCCTCCTTTTCCCTTGGGTTTAGTATGAATTTTATCTCCTATCCTTAGATGCATTCCACTACCCCTCCCATACACACAAACAATGATTCTGACATTTGCTTTTGGTTAGGGAAGAAACCTTTCTCTGCAGTATGGGGTTTCATTCCTGGCTGCTAGTAGGGCTGTTCCTTCAACTGTCCTATGCTCTAACACCTCATTATCACAGTGCAACAGGTATTTTTGTGCAGGGGGGGAGGTATATGTGTGACTTTGTGACTTTATGTCATGTACACACTGATAAACAGATGGATGGAGCTTCCCCAATAGATACACTAAGGGCCATGTTTAGTAAGCCACTCTAGAGGCACATTAGTGCTTTTAGCACACACTAAAATTAGCGCATGCCAAGTGCTAATTTTGTGCATGCACTAAAAACGCTAGCGCACCTTAGTAAAGAGAGCCCTAAGAAAACTATTCATACACACACACACACACACACACACATGTTTACAAAAGCGCCTGCGTCAGTTTGTCTCTGCTTATTCTCAGCTATATTTTTTTCAGACAAAAAGTAGAGGTAGGATTTGCTAAGAGAAAAAGTAATGTGCCTTTACTCTCTATTTTGGGATGTCCAGTTGAATGCTCCTCCAGTCAGTAGGCTTAACACCCAATATTCAGGGGTGTGCACAGGCACTATTTATAGAATAGCACATAGCATTGGGATCTGCACCCATTCTTTGGTGTGAGGGTTTACACCAACTGAAACTTGATGTAAATCCTTGTGTGAAAGTTAGGCGTGGAACTCCTGAATATTACAATACCGCTTGCATCTTTAGTGAATGCCCCTGACCCGACCATGCCCCTCCCATGGCCACACCCCCTTTACAGTTGTACACAAAAGATTTATGTGTGCATCTTTATAAAATAATGTTTACTAAGATGCACACACAAATCCAAATTGGAACCATTTAATTGCAATAATTGGTTTTAAGTGCTCAATTATTGCTACTTATTGGCTTGTTACTCAATTAAATAATGTGCACAAATTGGGCATGACATTGTGGGCACCATTTATAGAATCCCGGATTTTATGACAGACCACTAGCCATTTTAGTAGCTGCCCTCTGGACTTTCTCCATTCTGTTTCTATATTTCTGAAGGGGCAGCCTCAAGAATTATACATCTTACTCTAAATAAGATCTCACCAGAGATGAGTAGCTTAGTGGTTAGAGCACCAGTCTTGACATACAGAGGTGCTAGGCTTAAATCCCACTGCTGCTCCTTGTGATCTTGGACAAGTCACTTATCCCTCTATTACCTCAAGTACAAAACTAGATTGTGAGCCTTTGAGGGACAGAGAAATACCCAGGGTACCTGAATGTAACTTACCTTTCACTACTACTGAAAAACATGTGAGCAAAATCCAAATTAATGTAACCCCTAAGGGGTTAAAGATTTTACCTGGGGTGCACGGGAGCATTGGATCCCAGCTGCTCGTCGGGTCTGCAGATGCAGGGGCAAATTATTTTTGGCGCGCCGGCGCTATAGCGCGATCGCGATCGCGTCGGGGAACGAAGGTGGAGGAAGCTTGGGAGGTGTTTTGGGGTCTGATTGGCCCTGCGTTGGCGTCTGACGTCGACGTAGTGACGTCAGACGCTCGTTTCAGACGCAGGGCCTAAGGATTCCCTTTTCTTAAAGGAACCGGCTCTTTTAAAAGTATAGAGCCGGTTCTGAAGAAAATAACGGACCGGCGTGGGCAGAGGAAGTTGGGGAAAGTGCTCCGGTGCACTTTCTCAGCGTTTTTTTTGTTTTTAATTAAGCGGCTAGCGACGATGTTAGCGCTGCACGCGCTGGGAAGAGAAGGAGAGGAACCGGGTGCAGAGGGAGATTCACGTGAAGGCTGGCTCGTGACAGCACGGGATAGAAGGCTCGTGCCAGGTAAAAATAAAGGAGGATTTTCAGGTGGAGGCTTAAGGTACTAATATTTATATAGATTTATCATTTTGCTTAATTATATATGTTTTAAATCTGTTTAATTTTATTTAAAGGTGCTGTTTTTATGTTGTGGGGACTTTTGGAATGTGGGAGCTCGTGGCTAGCTCGAGCTCTGTGGGGAAGGTAAGAAAGATTCTAAACTGCCTTCAGTGGTCAGTTGGGTGGGTATTCAGCTTCTGGACGGTTGTAAATGAGAGAGTCCGTCCAGAAAAGCCTTTAAAGTGTTTTAAAGTTGTGAAAATTGGTTAAATGTAACTTAAAATAGTTTGCCTGAGTAAAGTCTGGTTAAAGTTAACTTAAAAGAGCCCCGCGGTCGTTTGGCTCTAAGTTGTGTGAGTGGGAGACTGGGCTTCTGGTAGGCACTGAGTACATATTGTTATTGAGTTACTAAGACTCAGTGTTTGAGAGCTCAGGCTGAGAAATATATTTATGGGAGTTTTGTGTGTGAGTCTAGTTATAAACTTCATTCAGAAAATAACTAGAGCACAGTACAGTTTCACTTTAAATATTTACTTTAAAGTAAGGGAGTCTAAATGGTAAAAAGCCATTTAGAATCTGTGAGCTGCATGTTTAGTTGAGCCGGGTATTCAATAAAAATATATACATATGTAATTTTAAAATAATTACTGAACAAAAAGTTGATATTTCCTATTTCTTTAATTTTTGTATCAACTTTGAGGTTTCCTTAATTCATTTTGGGAGAATTAATTGAGGGTGGGATCTAGCATAGGGATTCATGATTATATTTTTATTTAATTGGGTAGCTAGAAAAATAACAATTTTAGCATTTGCATAGGGAATAGGTTTTTTTCCTTTGAGTTTGTTAAGGTAGAGTAGTAGGTGTGTGGAGCGAAGGAGCTGATCTTCTATCAAGCACATCCTAAACCAACCCAACATCAAGTTTATGCTGGCCAGCCAACAAAAGAGCAAGGAGAAGAAAGGAAAAGAACAGTGTTAAAGAGAGTATCCTTTAATTTACATCTAAGTAAAAGACTTATCAAAGACCCAGGTACTTGGGATACATAGACATTATACTTACCTGCATGCGTCCTGAAGAACCTGAAGAAAAAAAAACAACACTATGAGGCATATTTTCAAAGCACTTTGGGAGGCTAAGTTCCATAGGTTTCTATGGAACTTTGGGAGGCTAAGTGCTTTGAAAATATGCCTCAAAGTATCATTCCTTAGAAGATAGCGTCATCACAACATAGTTAAATAAATCTCTTATTTGTTTAAGTAAAAGCTGATAATATACAAGATGATACTTATCTGACAGTTCTGGGTAGCTGATAACCTGTTAGAGAAAGGAGAGATAAAAAAAAGTTTAGCATGTTGAAATGTTATGTTAGAAGAAATATATATAAATTCTGTGGTAAAATAAATTTTGTTTAATTTTACTTATAAACTCATTTACTTGTTTGAATTTCTTAATTTTTTTAGATTACATTCCCCTTCCCAATTCAGAATTAGGAAGGAGTGGTTAGTGTTTAATATTTTAACCTTACTCCCTCGTTTTGATAAGATATATCTGAGGTAGCTGCAGAGGTATGGTAGGATATATCTTTATCCTGGAGGGCGGGGTTACAATTTATTTACATTAATAATATACAGAGGCATTATCAGCACTTTTTTTCTGGTGGCCATTCCTCTTCCTACATTTACGAGCATCCTCCTAGCTTTTTGTGCTAATTCTTCTTCTTATTTGGCCACCTTAAGATCATCACATGTAATCACATCTAAATCTCGCTCCTCTTTTGAGCACAGAAGTACTTCACCTCTAAACTGTACTGCTCCCTTGGGTTCTTGTCTCCAAAAAACATGATCCTGTATTTTGTTTTAGCATTAATTCTTAGCTGACAAATTCTGGACCATTCCTTAAGCTTCATTAGGTCCATTCCCATGTTATCCATGCCATCAGGGGTGTCTACCCTATTGAAGATTTTGGTATCCACAAAGAGACAGACCTTACCAGACAGCCCTTCAGCAACATTACTTACAAAAATATTTAGAAGAATTGAACCAAGATCATGTGATGTTGTGAGTATAGGAGCATGTGAGCTTGACCTGGCTTCAGGGTCCCTGGCTACATCCACCTCCATCATGCTGAATATTGTAGTTTTCTTTGCAGCTAAACCTATGGCACAGTTTTGTGGGTGCATGGCCAAGTTTTTAACTAAATCAGATGTACCAATGACAGCAAAATCTACAAAGAAAGACCACGAGAGTGCCAAGCCCTTGGATGGCAAAATGTCAGACGTAATGCTCAGGGCCATGTCCGAGTTCACACATCACTAGCTGAACTGACAAGTGCACTGGTTCAAGTTCTGAGACCTCATTTGGAACAACTATCAGGCAAGATTGTCAGTGGTCTTTATCATAAAGTATATGGGGACAGACTTATAGATCTCACTATGCATACTTTGGAAGAAAGGCAGGAGAGGTAGAGATATGATAGAGATATTGAAATATTTTCATGGCATAAATGCACAGTAGGTGAGTCTCTTTCAATTGAAAGTAAGCTATGGAATGAGGGTGAATAGAATGAAGTTGAAAGGGGACTGACGTAGGATTAACCTGAGGAAATATTTCTTCATGGAAAGGGTGGTGAATTGGTGCAAGAACCTCCTGCAAGAGGTGGTAGAGATGAAGATTGAACCAGAATTCATAGCTACAGAGTGCTGAGAAGAGATTAGATGTGAACAACACTGGTTAACAGCAATAAAAGCTTCATGTTGCTAGAGAAAATTATATCCCTGATGCAGATATAAATCAAAACATGATATCATATTGGATGACTGTTTCTGAAAACTAGATTTAAATATCTATGTAGCAAAATTATTGATATTTTGGGATATGGGATATAAAATTGAGGATGTTTTTACTCATTGATTTCATTTTGAATTCTGGTGATACTAGATATATCTTGAATGGAAGATTCTGAAAAAATGGACCAGTTATGAATTTCATGGAGGTATCATTACGAGTGGGTTGTGTCCATCAATCAGCAGGGGGAGATAGAGAACACTGAAAAATCATAGTGCCTCTTGGCCAGCTAGCTCCATCTGCTTCTTCAGTATTCTCTATCTCCCCAGCAGGGTGGTTGCAAAAAGGCTTGGCCTATAATTCCCTGCGGGTGCAAGTGGCAGCATTGGCCTCCCTGCGTGACAGGGTTGAAGGTGTGTCTTTAGCTGCTCATCCGGATGTGGCACGGTTTCTTAGAAGGGTGCTTCGGCTCCGTCCTCCCGTGCGTGCGCCTAGTCCAGCTTGGCTCCTCGAGTCCTGTCATCGGAGGACGTCTTTCCCTCTTTGCCGAGGAGTGGGCCAACATTTCCTCAGATCAGTGGGTCTTGATCAAGAAGGTTGTTTATATTTTCAGAGTAGAGATTTTCAACATTGGGTTTATGTTTCTCTCTTTTATTAGGATATTTCTTTAGATATCAAGAACGAGCCCCAGTAGTGCATACATTCTCATGCAAAGGCCTACACCAGCTCCAAAGAAGATGTAAATTTATGAATGTGTTTTTATGTACAGATGCACATATTTTACAAAATACAAATCTTCAGTGCAACTCTGCCCCTGTTATACTTGGTCTATGCTCCGATAGAGTGCGAACCCAATCATATTAAAGTGAACCCCCTCCTCCTCCTAGGGTTGTTGAGGAGATTAATGTGACCCCCTCCTCCTCCTCTTAGGGTTGTTGAGGAGATTAATGTGACCCCACCTCCATGGGTTTACTGTCTGCCTTACTTTACCTGAAACAGACTTTTACCTCAGGCAGAGATAGAACCAGGAGTTAAGACATATAAATAAAAGATTAACCTCACCCAACTATCTCTGAAGATGGCAGGGGGAAATGGTATCTAAATGTATTATCTCAGAAACAAATCTAGCATTAACACCAAATTAAAAGTTTTATTATTATAAAAGCTTTTCTCAACAGCAGACTAAAATGCTTTCTGACAACATGTGTGGTCTCATTTCTGGTTATAGAACATTTCATCAGCCTCACTTCAAAAAGCAATATTCAATTAAACAAAGTGTTAGATAAGTATTATTCTTTTAACAGTTTCTAATTAACTTCTAATGTTAGTTAAGTATTAAATAAACTCTGAATTTGATACTTTGTGTTCAATGTTATATTTTGCAGTTTTCTACTGTACGCTGGATTCTGTAACCAGGTAAAAAATTAATCTCACCCAACTATCTCTGAAGATGGCAGGGGGAAATGTATCTAAATTTAAAAGGGGCCCTTTTAGTAAGCCGTATAAGCGCCTACGCACAGGGGTGTGCTGGTAAAGTTTTAACAACAGGCTCTTTCTCCAGACGTAGCCAGTTCTGCAGTTGGAAGGGCCAGGGGTGGCCGGGGGGGGGGGGGGGGGAGCAACACTTGCCTCTCTCTCCTCCCTCCCTTCCTGTGGGCACGCTAGGCATACCTTTGCTGGCAGCCAATAAATGGACTGCCACCACCACTCCCAACGTCTTGCTCTGAGCAGCATGCTGGAAGTTCTCTCACATGATCGAGAAGTCCCAGCCTGCTGCCCAGTGCTGGAAACAAGGAGCGGGGAGCAGCAGTAGTCTATTTACTTGACTGACAGGGCTCAGCATCCCCACCAGCAAAGTAAAAGATAATTCAGCAGGCGGCCCAAGCCCACATTTTGGAAGCCAGTTGTTAAAGCCTACTTTAACAACCGGCTCCCAAAAATTCTTAAAAACTTAACAACCGGCTCTTGTGAGCCTGTGAGAGTCTGCTCCAGCACACCACTGCCTACGCATGCCCAATGCACATCAATTCTGAGTTACCGCCAGGCTACCGTGTGGCCTGGGCGGGCGGTAATTTCATCTTTTAAGCCCATCCACTATGTGCATCAGAAAATATTTGAACACGCGTTGACCATTACCACCTGGTTAATGTGTGAGACCTTACCACTAAGTCAGTGGCTGGTGATAAGGTCTCAGATCCAAAATGGAGGACGGTGCCAATTTTCATTTTGCTGCACATCCATTTTTAGTCAAAAAAGGGTATTTTTTACAGGTGCACTGAAAAAATGATTCTGCACGTGGCCAAAATATGCGCCTACGCTACCGCAGGCCATTTTTCAGCGCACCTTAGTAGAAGGACCCCTTTAAGTCTAGCATTAACATCAAATTAAAAATTGTATCATTATAAAAGCTTTTTTCAACTGCAGACTAAAATGCTTTTTGACAACATATGTGGTCTGATTTTCAGATTGTAGAACATTTCATCAGCCTCACTTCAACAGCAATATACTCAATTCAACACAGTATCAGATAAGTATTATTCTTTTAACAGTATCTAAATAACTTCTAATGTTAGTTAAGTACTAAATACAATGTTATATTTTGCAGTTTTCAACTCTATGCTGGATTCTGTAATCAGGTATGTTTTTTAATTTTTTAAAATCTTTTTATTGTCCTCTCTCTCACTATCACAGTTCAGAGTCACTGTCAGTGTTCCGTTGTCACTTAGCTTCAGTTCAGGCTCGCTTGTATTTTTTTTTCTTTCTTCTCCTTTCTTTTGTTGGGTACCAGCACTATTCTTTAAAGCCCTCAGCAAAGACCAGGAATCTTGAAGAAAACCTGCTGACCTTTCTGAAACAAACCAAAAATACAAAATCTATTCCCTAGCTTTTGAGGTTATTTTTAGTAGTACAAGGTGGAAAACTTAGACCAACTTGTATTTTACTAGTTACCCAAAAAGAATGGATAATTTAGGAACCCTATGTTAACCCTCCCACTTTTATAAAGAGGAATTTGCAAAATCGCACACTTGTGCTAAATTTTCCCCCCCAATTTATCACAATAGCTCTTCCATTTCTAGTATCTTAACTAAAAAAAAATATTTTATAGCACTGGCTGTGATTATTCTGCACTTAAGTGATACACTCTGCCTCAATCACTTCTTTCTGCAGACCAAGTAAGGCCAGAGCCGAAATTTGCCATTCTACATCATGCAGTTTTTCTGTGGGTATGAGGAGCAGCTATATCCCCCAAACGGCTCAACAGTGCTCCACAGATATATCATAACACACTGGTCACAATACTTCTTTCCCCTATGGGTCACCACTATTCATTCCTCTTTCTTAATCTCATTTCATTATCACAAGAATGCACTATTGGGACACACCTTGCACATATTTACACTTATGCCCATCATTCATAAAAAATACCACCATAAAATGTAGATTGTGAATCACTTTGCTTTGTTTAATAAAGGCAGTATATCACATAAAAGTAACCATAATCATAACCATAACCAAAATACAATTTTCAAAAGTACTCACCACCTCTTTGGCTGGTTAATTCAGTGAGCCAAGCATACCTTTAGGGGCGGTACCGCAATCCTCATCAATCCAGTTTTTTAAATATTTTAATGTTAGTCCTTATTTAGTTCGCAAAGAAAATTTTTATATTTTTTATTTTTTCAAAAACATCCTTGTCTTTCTTTATATTTTGCATTTGTAAAGAAATGACATACTATTCAATATTCAAATGAGCACTTAGCTTTTTAGCCACAGTCAATGATACATGATGGAGGCGGGTACGCTGATCTGAAAAGGACAGGTACAAATCAAGGTAAGGTATACACAAAAAGTAGCACATATGAGTTTATCTTGTTGGGCAGACTGGATGGACCTTTTTCTGCCGTCATCTACTATGTTACCATGTTATGTTACTATGATGGATCCTGTTATGACTCCCCGAGTCTATTGACCTTTGTAATATAAGGTAGAGAACTATTGTAGAAGTAGAGCATATTGAGGTTTAGATAACTGCGAGCTCCCTTCATTGAAGCCTAGTGGTTAGTGCAGTGGACTTTGATCCTGGGGAACTGAGTTTGGTTCCCACTGCAGCTCCTTGTGATTCTGGGCAAGTCATTTAACCCTCCATTGCCCCTGGTACAAAATAAGTACCTGAATTATGTAATCCGCTTTGAATGTAGTTGCAAAAACCTCAGAAAGGCGGTATATCAAGTCCCATTTCCCTTTATAGTGCCTTGGTTATCGTTGTGATAGTATAAATAGGCACTGCCATGGACTTTGCGGGATTTTCTGAGGAGCAGTTCTCCCGCATTTGACAGAGACCAGCGCTATTAGATGAAAACGCCGAGAGCGCCTCTCTTAATTCGTGGACTGAACTCTTGAATCATCATAAAAGACTTGTTAGGGCTGAGTTACACGAGGGCACACTGGTGCAGTATTAAAAAAAAATCTATAATACCTAGAGGACTCCGTGTCCTGAAGGAACTGAAATTATTTACATATGATAAAAACTTTACAGATAAATGGATTGCTATCTTGATTAGATGTAGTCGCGACCTGATGTTATTAATTGTAGAAAAACACTTCCACTGAGGTGGAAATCAAGATACAGATTAATGAAATGGAAACACAATTGAAGGAAAAGAATACCTTTGATGATTATAATAAGCAACATGCAGAATTATTACAGACAATTAATGCATTTAGGGAAGCTACGCGCCAGACAAAGATTAAGAAATATAAACGCGATGAGCGTGATTATCATCAGGATATGGTCTATTCCTGGAGACATACTAAAACCACTAGGGAGAGTAAGCAACAGCAGGCACTAACTAAAGTCTGCAATGACCTGTTCCTTGCCAAATCCAAAGGTCACTATTCCATCCTCATCCTCCTTGACCTATCCGCCACTTTTGACACTGTCAATCACAATTTACTTCTTGCCACACTGTCCTCACTTGTATTCCAGGGCTCTGTCCTCTCCTGGGTCTCCTCTTATCTCTCCCACCATACCTTCAGAGTACATTCTCATGGCTCTTCCTCCACCCCCATCCTGCTCTCTGTTGGAGTTCCTCAGGGATCTGTCCTTGGACCCCTTCTTTTTTCAATCTACACCTCTTCCCTGGGCTCCCTGATCTCATCTCATGGCTTCCAATATCATCTTTATGCCGATGACACCCAGCTTTATCTCTCCACACCAGACATCACTGCGGAAATCCAGGCCAAAGTATTGGCCTGCTTATCCGACATTGCTGCCTGGATGTCCAACCGCCACCTGAAACTGAACATGGCCAAGACCGAGCTTATTGTCTTCCCACCCAAACCCACTTCTCCTCTCCCTCCACTCTCTATCTCAGTTGATAACACCCTAATCGCCCCGTCTCATCTGCCCGCAACCTAGAAGTCATCTTCGACTCCTCCCTCTCCTTCTCTGCGCATATCCAGCAGATAGCCAAGACCTGTCGATTCTTCCTCTATAACATTAGCAAAATTTGCCCTTTCCTCTCTGAACACACCACCCGAACTCTCATTCACTCTCTCATTACCTCTCGCCTTGACTACTGCAACCTATTCATCACTGTCCTCCCTCTTTGCCATCTATCCCCCCTTCAGTCCGTTCAGAACTCTGCCACATGCCTTATCTTTCGCCTGGACCGATATACTCATATCACCCCTCTCCTCAAGTTACTTCACTGGCTTCCGATCAGGTACCGCATACAGTTCAAGCTTCTCCTACTTATCTACAAATGCACTCGATCTGCAGCCCCCCCTTACCTCTCTACCCTCAAATCCCCTTACGTTCCTACCCGTAACCTCCGCTCTCAAGACAAATCCCTCCTTTCAGTACCCTTCTCCACCATCGCCAACTCCAGGCTCCGCCCTTTCTGCCTCGCCTCACCCCATGCTTGGAATAATGTCCTTGAGCCCATACGTCAGGCCCCCTCCCTGCCCATCTTCAAATCCTTGCTCAAAGCCCACCTCTTCAATGTCGCCTTCGACACCTAACCACTATACCTCTAGTCAAGAAATCTAGACTGCACCAACTTGACATTTCGTCCTTTAGATTGTAACCTCCTTTGAGCAGGGACTGTCCTTTTTGTTAAATTGTACAGCGCTGCGTAACCCTAGTAGCGCTCTAGAAATGTTAAGTAGTAATAGTAGTAGTAGTAGGATCATCTGGAGACTCGGACAGCAGTAGTGATGATGGAGGAAACCCCTGAAGAGTCCAAATTAATCAAGTAAACAAATCAGCTGGATACCCTTTAGAGAGAGGACGCAATTGGGGATACTGCAAAGGATGAATCTGACAGCAAGGGGATCGTGACCCTTCTACCAGATCATATCAAGGAGTGAATCGATAGTAGTGAATATCACTCAACTACATTGACTAAGACTCAACATGGTATATTGAAATTGGGCCTGTCGTTCGTTCCAGCTTCTCCTTATGACCCATTTAAACCTGTATAGTGCTCTACTGTTTCAATAGACTGTTACAAATCAAAATTTTTTTCTCTGAACATGCGTCTATAGTTGATACTTCCATATGTAAACCTAAGTCCACATGGAGGGGCATAATCGAACGGCGCCGGTGAAATAGATTGCTGGCAATATATTTTGGCGGTACCACAAACAGCTGGCCGGAACCGTATTATCGAAAAAGATGGCCAGCCATCTTTTCTTTCGATAGTACGGTTTGGACCGGCCAAATGCCAGAATTTGCCGGGTTTGAGATGGCCACTTTTGCTTTTCAGCAATAACGGAAACTAAAAGCGGCCATCTCAACCCCGGCTAAATCCAAGGCATTTGGTCATGGGAGGAGCCAGTATTTGTAGTGCACTGGTCCCCCTGATGTGCCAGGACACCAACCGGGCACCCTAGGGGGCATTTCTAAAAATTAAAAAATATATATACAAATAGCTCCCAGGTGCATAGCTCCCTTACCTTGGGTGCTGAGCCCCCCAAACCTCCCAAAACACACTCCCCACAACTCTACACTATTACCATAGCCCTTATGAGTGAAGGGGGGCACCTACATGTGGGTAGAGTAGGTTTGGGGGGGGGGGGTTGGAGGGCTCAACACTTACCACCACAAGTGTAACAGGTAGGGGGATGGGCCTGGGTCCGCCTGCCTGAAGTCCACTGCAACCAACAAAAACTGTTCCAGGGACCTGCATACTGCTGTCAGGGAGCTGGGTATGACATTTGAGGCTGGTATACAGGCTGGCAAAAAAAGGTTTTTATTTTTATTTTTTTAGTGTGGGAGGGGGGTTGGTGACCACTGGGGTAGTATGGGGAGGTCATCCCCCATTCCCTCCGGTGGTCATCTGGTGAGTTGAGGCACCTTTTTGAGGCTTGGTTGTGAAAATAAAAGGACCAAGTAAAACCGGCGAAATATTCATTAACACCGCTTTTGTTTTTTCCATTATGTGCTGAAGCTGGCTATCTGTTAGCCACGCCCATCCCCCTCATGTCCCACCTTCACTATGCCACCGACAAGCCCTCTTGAACTTTCGCCGGCTCGGCAACGGGAAAGCAGCGATGGGTCAAAAAAGGGGGTTTCGATTATACTGATTTGGCCGCTTTTGAGAGATCGCTGCCATCTGCCGATTTGTGTCAGAAGATCGCCGGCGATCCTTTTCAAAAATAAGCCTGTTAATAAGCTAATCACCATTGATAACAGTACTTAACAAACAATAATGAGCACTAATTGGCAATAATTAGAATTTACATGCACAACTCACTAAGCGTATTCTGTAATAAACTGTGCCTAAATTCTAATGAGCGCAGTTCAAAAGGGTCATGGCTATAGGCAGGAAAATGGGTGTTCCATGGACATTGCCAAATTTACACACATTGTTATAAAATTTGGCACAGTGTGTGTAAATTTACACACAGGGATTTAAGCCATGGTTTCACTGGTGTAAGTGGAGGTACGTAGTTTTAGGCGCTGGGATATCAGTTAAGTGTATTCTATATACTGTACCTAAATTTAGGCACCACTTATAGAATACACTTAGGTAGAAATGTTTACCACATGGATTTTTTAGACACCTTATATAGAATCTGATAGGGGAATAGTCATCAACATGGACTACTGTTAAAATGAGTTACTTTACTTCTAATTTGTACTATTTTAGCATAGGTCCCTTTTTATGCAGTGACACACACACTAATAACTCAGGTTAACAGTAATATAACACATCTTAACGGTAGCCCATGTTGATTGCTTCCCCCTTAGGGATTCATTGAAACATGTAGTTTGACCAAGGGTGTCTATATTTTGGTATATAACTGTAGGCCAGTGAAAAGAGGAAGGGCAGGGTGGTATTGTAACATTAAAAGGAGACAAGGACAAATTTGAGGAGAAGAAAAATATAATTTTTTAGACACATGCATTTTTTGGGTATATGTTGAAAATATGTAATGATTGGAGAAGAACTGGCTGTTTTCTTAAACGGTATGCATTTCATTTACAGAGAAGACAATGTGTAGAACTGAAGAAAGCATAAGCAGGAAAAGCAATGGTAAACTGAATTCAGCACTTAACTCTATAAGTTAAACTGAACAAAGATAGGACTGTGTTTTATTGGGTCCTATTTGTCCTGAATAATGGCAATTAACCACATAAGTGCTGACTGCGCTTCTGGACCTCCCATAAAATCACCAGCTATGAGTTTGGCAGTTAATGTTGATATGGGACTATCTGGTCAGCAGGTAGCCCCACACATGTGTTTTAAATGGGCAAGAGCCTCTCCTGCCCAGTTAAATCACTTTGAATATTGATCCCTACATATATTTAGGGCTTCTGATTCTAGAAGATGAATTATAAAAACCCAGCTGAGATGAATATTCAGCTAATGATATGGTCTAGAGTTATGATCCAGTCAAGGAGCCTAATTGTACTTATCCACAATGCATAAAGGGGTTCTGTTATTAAGCTGCTTTAGCGACCAGCGTACACCTAACGCAGCTAAAAATAGAGTACCATGGGACATGCTCAGGCATCCTACAGTAACTCTGAAATATGCACATTCTAACTGTATTCTAATTTTTTTTGAGGGGATGTGTCATCAGCAGAGTTGGTTGCTATTGTGCTAATCAGTTAGTGCATCTACATTACCATGCAATAAGGGGGAGATTATGTTTAAGGCGCCTAAAAAATTGGCGCTGAAATCAATGCTGACTAAGCGTAGTCTATAAGTTGTGCTTAGATTTAGGCTCAGTACATAGAACAAGCTTAGTTGATATCTCAGCACCTAAAACTATGTGCTTCCATTTACACCAACAAAAGCATGGCATAAATCATGGCATGTAGATTTAGGTGCACTGGGCCATGTTCCCATAACTATCCACATACATTTTGGAACACCCAAGAAATGCCCACTTCTCTGCCCATAACTAAACCCCTTTTTGCCTGTCTGCATTAGAAATTAGGAACAATGCATTACAGAATGCACTTAGTGAGTTGTGAATGTAAATTCTAATTATTGCCAATTAGTGCTCGTTATTGCTTGTTAAGAGCTGTTGTCAATGCTTGTTAAGCCAATTAAGTTATGCGCATTGTTATAGAATATGCTTGGATTTTGGCATGGATTTCCAGGCACACTATATAGAATCTGGGGGTAACTGGTTAGTGCAGGGTTATCACATGAGCCCTTACCAACTACAAAATGGATGGCAGTAAGGCTCATGCGATAATTTTTAAGAATGGCTACACAATAATGGCAACATTAGTGCATGCAATATACACAGATAAATAGTAAGAGTTCTCTTGTAGTCTGACTCTCAAAATCCAGTGATAGTGGCAGGAGGAAAAAGCCTCAAGAAGCTCACAAATGCAATAAGCAACAAGAGCAGGGCTGCTTCATCATTGGCACAAACAAACCTCCTTGTAAGCATACACATCAACTGCAGAAACTGCAAAGCTGTATTCCAAAAATGTAGATGAGTACTTAGCTCAAACAGGTCTTCCTTGCACTCCTCTTCTCAAAATAAAGGACCGTGACCAGGAGTGCAATACGAGCACCTGGAGATTTAAGCTAAGTACAGACTTAACACTGTTTATAAGTGCAGCCTAGCCATAAATGCTCAGCATGAGAGTTCACAATGAGTATGCTGGGATGTTGAAATGATTAAGTTGACACCTCCATAATAATACAGTATATAGAAAACAAAGAATAAAAGAAACTAAAATATCTAAAACAAAATTGAGGTTGGAGGAAGGGGCTGTCGATGATTATACTTGTCGCAAAAAAATAAGGGGGTTACCGAGAGAGGTGATACAAACAACCCTGGCGACTGTATGAGACTTTCCCTACAACACAGCAGCTGTACGCATGGTTTGTCTACTAGTCCTTCTATTGAATAATCAAAACTAAGCAACATTATGCTGCAACAGGACCTGCTGCTGCAGGGAGGAAAACTATGCCATGAGTATTTACTTGTTGGGAAAACCTAGCCTGAGGTTAAATAGGCAATCTCACTGTTGTTGTTGTTTTTTTTTTTCTTTTTTAATTGCTCTGTTTATTTAACAAAGGCAGTTTACACTCTAGCATTGAAAGAGGCATATTTTTAAACCTTTGGAACTTTGTAAGTCTAAGTGCTTTGAACATGAGCCCGAAAGTCTGTTTAGAACACACCTTAGCAGTTAAAATACATCTCTTTTAGAGTTTGATATAAAAATAGTTTAAAACACAATGGAGTAAATTCTAGGAAGAATGACAAAATATAGGCACTGGGATGAATTTTATAACAGCACGAATTCTATAACAGCAGTTCAGTGCAGAACTGCCATTATAAAATACTAGCATAAGTCTGCAGTTCCATGCCTAACTTTAGGCACGAAAATTTAAACCAGCCAAAACGCTAGCATAAATGTTTGCACCTAACTGTAGGCAGTTAGGCATGTAACAGATAGCATTCTATAATCCACAAATATATCTCCTTGGCATATACCTGACCCACCTATGCTCCTCCCATGTCCACACCCCTTTGTGGTTGCATACTAGATTCTCGGGCCCTTGCTGATTTCTTACACTTTAAGTTCATGCTGACCTCCTTCCAATCTGCTCTTTTACGTGCCAAACAGGATTATTATATCCAACTGACCAACTCTCTTGGCTCTAATCCTCGACTTCTCTTCACCACATTGAACTCTCTCCTCAAGGTGCCCCCTCCCCCAACTCCCCCTTCAGACCCTTGCTGAATTCTTTCACAACAATGTTCAAAAGATAAACCTTGCTTTCTCTACCTCACCACCTCTCCCTCCACTAGTTCGTTCCCCTCTCTCTCCTTCCCCTCATTCCCTTTCCTCCTTTCCTGAAGTTACTATTGAGGAAACTACACTTCTTTTTTCCTCAAAATGTACCACCTGTTCTTCTGATCCCATTCCCACTCACCTTCTTAATGCCATCTCTCCTGCTCTTATTCCTTTTATCTGTCACATTCTCAACCTCTCACTTTCCACTGCGACTGTCCCTGCTGCCTTTAAACATGCTGTGGTCACACCTCTCCTTAAGAAGCCTTCACTCGATCCTACTTGTCCCTCTAATTACGACCCATCTCCCTCCTTCCTTTTCTCTCCAAATTATTTGAGCGTGCTGTTCACCGCCGCTGCCTTGATTTTCTCTCCTCACATGCTATTCTTGACCCACTACAATCTGGTTTTCGCCCTCTCCACTCAACCGAAACTGCGCTTACTAAAGTCTCCAATGACCTATTACTGGCTAAATCCAGAGGTCAATATTCCATCCTCATTCTTCTTGATCTTTCCGCTGCTTTTGACACTGTTGATCACAGCATACTTCTCGATACCCTGTCCTCACTTGGATTCCAGGGCTCTGTCCTTTCCTGGTTCTCTTCCTACCTCTCCCTCCGCACCTTTAGTGTTCACTCTGGTGGATCCTCTTCTACTTCTATCCCTCTGCCTGTCGGCGTACCTCAGGGTTCTGTTCTTGGTCCCCTCCTCTTTTCTATCTACACTTCTTCCCTTGGTTCATTAATCTCATCCCATGGCTTTTCCTACCATCTCTATGCTGATGACTCCCAAATCTACCTTTCTACCCCTGATATCTCACCTTGCATCCAAACCAAAGTTTCAGCGTGCTTGTCTGACATTGCCGTCTGGATGTCTCAACGCCACCTGAAATGAAATATGACCAAAACCGAGCTTCTCATTTTCCCCCCCAAACCCACCTCCCTGCTCCCCCTGTTTTCTATTTCTGTTGATGGCTCTCTCATTCTCCCTGTCTCCTCAGCTCGAAACCTTGGGGTCATCTTTGACTCTTCTCTCTCCTTCTCTGCTCATATCCAGCAGATTGCCAAGACCTGTTGTTTCTTTCTTTACAACATCCGTAAAATCCGCCCCTTTCTTTCCGAGCACTCTACCAAAACCCTCATCCACACCCTTGTCACCTCTCGTTTAGACTACTGCAATCTGCTTCTTGCTGGCCTCCCACTTAGTCACCTCTCCCCTCTCCAGTCAGTTCAAAACTCTGCTGCCCGTCTCATCTTCCGCCAGGGTCGCTTTACTCATACTACCCCTCTCCTCAAGACCCTTCACTGGCTCCCTATCCGTTTTCGCATCCTGTTCAAACTTCTTCTACTAACCTATAAATGTACTCACTCTGCTGCTCCCCAGTATCTCTCCACACTCATACTTCCCTACACCCCTTCCCGTGCACTCCGCTCCATGGATAAATCCTTCTTATCTGTTCCCTTCTCCACTACTGCCAACTCCAGACTTCGCGCCTTCTGTCTCGCTGCACCCTACACCTGGAATAAACTTCCTGAGCCCCTACGTCTTGCCCCATCCTTGGCCACCTTTAAATCTAGACTGAAAGCCCACCTCTTTAAGATTGCTTTTGACTCGTAACCACTTGTAACCACTCGCCTCCACCTACCCTCCTCTCTTCCTTCCCGTTCACATTAATTGATTTGATTTGCTTACTTTATTTTTTTTTGTCTATTAGATTGTAAGCTCTTTTAGCAGGGACTGTCTTTCTTCTATGTTTGTGCAGTGCTGCGTACGCCTTGTAGCACTATAGAAATGCTGAATAGTAGTAGTAGTAGTAGTAGTGTTTGCATACTATGGAAATAGCATTCACAGTTTATAAAATAATGACTAAAGTCTGTTATGTGCCTAGCTGCCAATTAGCACCAATTAACACCCATAATTAGCAATTATTGGTTGTTAAAACCAATTAGCATCTTATCAAACCACTGATTTAGATGTGTAATTCTACAAATTTTGCACACAGCTTTGAGCATTAAGCATAAAATTGGGCACGCAACTTTACAGAATCAGGGGGAATGAGTCTCTGTTCTGAGTTTGATACAAAAGCAGTTCAGAACATAGCATAAGGTACTCTACTTCCTAATCCCTTACTCCTTAGCAACTTCAATTAGCATAACCAATACTAAGATGAAGGCATCAGTCTAGCAGTGAGATGGGGAGCTATCCAGTTTTTTTGCATTTGGTTTCACATGTTTATTTCCCAGCTACTGAGAGATCATACATGTATATTTGATGCATAGAGCTCCCAACACTCGGGGAATAAGTCCAATCCCTGGAAACTAGAATAGGAGATGGACTAGCTAAGGCACACAGAAAGGTAAATGGAGGATACCTTTAGGGACACAGTAGAGAAGTCCTACCACCACTCTGATAGCCTCTGTGTTGCCATGTAGAGGAAAAGTCACCTACAAGGAGAACATCACCTCGGAGTGACAAGAAGTGATCCAATAGCCAAGACAGATGTGAAGTGATTGTTTACACTTTCAAACAACAACAAAATCAGGGGACACAAGATGAAGCTAGAATATGGTAGATTTAAAACAAATAGGAGAAAGTTTTTCTTTACTCAGCGTGTAGTTAGACTCTGGAACTCGTTGCCAGAGAATGTAGTGACAGCAGCTGGCCTTACGGAATTTAAAGGGGGTTTGGACAGATTCTTGAGGGAAAAGTCCATTGAACATTATTATTATTATTTTTTGGTGGGGCAGGGTTGCCGGGTTTTTTAAAGACAGGATGCAGGGCTTGATGGACCCTTGGTCTTTCCCAGTATGGCGGTGCTTATGTACTTATGCTTATGTACCTGTCCTTCAAGTAACTAATATCCTCACATACTGAGGATAAGTCTCCTAAGTCATACTCCCAGGTAGGAAGGGCTATAATACCCATTGCAGTAGGCAATTCATTCATTAGGCATGTAAATAGCTGGATGGCTGGTGAACATGAGGTTCAATCGGTAACTTGCTTGGTGCAAAAGTGGAGGACCTCACACATTACCCAAACAAAGGGATACAGAAGGGAGACACTGGACAAGACAAATAGGCACAGAGATGTAAGATGCTAGATAGGATGGATAGGGACACACAGAAAAGATGAGTGCTGTACAGAGAGAGAGAGAGAGAGAGAGAGAGAGAGAGAGAGAGAGAGAAGAAATGTCAAAAGAACAAGAGACCATGGAGAGTTAAGAAAAAAAAAAAAAAAGAGAAAAGCAGAAAAGAGACAGTAGAAGCAAAGCAATGCTTAGACAAAATTAGAAAAAAAATATTTTTTCTGAATTTATTAATGGTAATGTATCAATTTTAAGAAATGTGGAAAATACCTCCCCCCCCAGTCCCCAGTTCTTATAACACCATGAGACTTGTTATGCACATGGTAGTATGCAAACCCCAGTTTTTAGACTGCTGAAGTTTCTGGACTTCCACTTAAAACATTTGAATAGCCCTATCTTAATAGTAGCTCATGTGGATAATTGTTTCCCTTAATTGTCAGCCAACGTAAATAGAATAAAAAGGTAGTAATTACACAAATTGACTAACTCCACTCAGTATTTATGGAGTCACATTTTTGTACAAATTGTAAGCAGGCAGCAGAAGAGAGGGTCCAAAAGTACACAAATTCAATAGAAGCAAAACAAAGCACAAAAGGGCCTCTAAGGTTATAACAATGGCACAATCTTGGAGGCCCTTTTGTGCATTATTCAACTTGTACAAGTTGTAAAGCATGTGAAGAAGAATAAGGAAGACCCAATAAAGGTCATTACAATATTCTAGTTGAGGAAGTATCAAGATCTGGTCCACAATCCAGAAGTTATCTGCTGACAAAAAAACTTTTTGAATAAGCTCACATTTGAAAATGGCTTTTCTCAAAACAGACTGTATTTGGGCTTTCTATGTTAATTGGAAATCAATAACTACACCCAAGTCCTTCAACTTTGTTAAAATTGGTATAATCCTTATCGATACATAAGAAAGCAAATAAATGTAGAGGTCTTATGTTTTGTGACATGTGAGAGGAATTAATCGTATGAATAGTGAAAATGCCAAAACAAACACTATAAGTGAACTAAATAATTCTTGAAGACTAGAAAGTCATCCAAATAAGTTTCATAGCTTATTATGAAGATCACAATTAATAAAACCCAATTAGATTAAAAGATATATTTGTGCAAAAATGTAGATGTTTGCATTCACTGGACTGCATGATGAACATGTGGCAGCAAGGCTGTGATAATTTTTTTTTTTGCTAGTCTTTCTTACAGGTAGTCGTCAGCTGCTTTACGTGGATTATAGTGGATGGCTGAGAATTCACATATTCTTGCTTCATCATACGCTGGTGTGTTAGCAACTCCACAACTCCATTTATTCCATTTAATTTCTTGTACTTTTCAGCAGCAAATTTCTGTCAAATATACTGTATATGATTTGGAAAGAACCTCTATAAGTTTCCACTCAGGATTTGCTGTTTCCCTTGTCCCTTACTTCACTCCTTTCCCCACACTCTGCTTTCTTTCCTCAGTCCATACTCCTCACCCCACTTCATTCTTCCTTCCCCTCATCTCCCCTGTTCTCTTCCATTTACCCCACCCAAATCTTCTACTAATTCCTCCATACTCCTTTCCTCCTCAACTCCCCTTTATCCTCTTCTTTTTTGAGTTCACAATTTTATTTCAGTTTTATGATGACAAGACAAACAGTATAAACTACAGCAAACAATGGAAAAATGACATTAGAATCCAGAAGACATTCTTATCAAAACTATCTCTCCTTCTCATTCCCTTTTCCCTGGTGTCAGACCAAACAATGGGGCCTTTTTACAACACTGTGATGGAGCTACCATGGCGTAGTCATGTGCCAATCTGGCACTACTGATGGCATACCACGGTAAGGGATCCCCCTGGAAATGGCCACACATTTTTTCTTTTGCCTTTTACCCACTGCAGTAAAAGGGGCCTCAGCGCTTGGCAAATCCACATGCCTATGCTACCGCAGGGCTTCTTTTACTGCAGCTTGGTAAAAGGGGCCCAATATGTCCATGTGTACATAGTAGAGTGAGTTATCCATGACTATCCAAATAGTGTTTAGATAGTCATGGATAACTCACTCTACTATGTACACAAGCACTGAAGCCCATATGCTCAAGAAATGAGAAGTACACCTCCGATGTAATGCTATATTCCCCTCATACAAGTTCCACCAAAAATATATGTTCAATGGATGTTCCACATTCTTCCAAGATCACACGATTGCTTGTATATCAGTTACAGTCTTTATAGGTAATAGTTTCTGTTGTTCATCAGTGAATATATAATCTATATTATGGTAATTCAATATCACCCCTTTGTAAATAAGTGGAAGCTGAATGTCCATAACAGCTTAACTTATGCTCCATACTTGGCACCAGGAAGTGTATACCAAGATATAATGAGAGTTGATGATTCAAGGCCCTCTTTTCAAAATGGCAGGACCAGTAGGTTGTTGGCAATGACTTATTTATTTTATGTAGCTTGATCGGATTCTATGTGCCATAAAATACGAATGTTTAAGGAATGCTGAAGTGCAACACCATTAAAGAGTGTCCCAAAACATTTTATTTATTTATTTATTTATTTATTTGTTACTTATATCCCACATTTTCCCACTCATGCAGGCGCAATGTGGCTCACAGAGAATTAAATAATAGTACAATCTTAATAGCTTAGTCAAACATAAAGAAGTAGGTTGGAGGGAAGAAACTAACAACGTGAACTAGGTAGGGTAAGGGACAAGGGATGTTTTAATCAACATGGCAAGTTGAGTGGTAAGTCTTGGCAAAGAGGAATGTCTTTAACAACTTCTTAAAAAGGGCATGATCCTCTTGAGTTTTAAGGTGACGAGGTAGTGCGTTCCAGTATTTGGGACTCCAATAACAGAAAGACGAGGCGAAGATTTTCTTATACTTGACTCCCTTACAATTCGGAAAATGGAGGTGGAGATAGGACCGAGCAGCAGGGTTGGCATTTCTAGGCGGAAGGTCGATCAAGGGGAGCATGTAATCCGGGGAGGTCCCATAAATGATTTTATGTGTTAGGGAGCAGATCTTAAAAGCGATGCGCTCCTGTACAGGCAGCCAATGAAGTTTAAAGCGCAGGGGTTCAGCATGTGCAAAACGCCTTTCTTTAAGGATGAGCCTCGCCGCAGTGTTCTGAGCCGTTTGGAACATTTTCAATAAGGAGGCCTGGCAACCCACATAAATACCACTACAATAATCCAGGTGGGATAGGACAAGCCAGTGGACAAGGGTACGGAACAAGTCTCTGGGAAGGAGATATCTGATTCGCCGAAGTCTCCACATGGCCTGGAACATTTTTTTGGAGACTGATTGTACGTGATCAGCCAGCTGGAGATGTGAATCCAGATGCACTCCTAAAAGTCTCAGGCTTTTAGTAATCGGGAGGGTAGAGCCCAGAACTGGAAGCATTGAGTCAGATATATTAGAGTGCGTGGACGAGAGGATGAGACAATGAGTTTTTTCCCTATTTAGCCTGAAGCGGAACACCCTGGCCCAATGTTCTAAAGTGGAGAAACAGAAATTTTCCAACATTGATCATCAGTTTCAGCTTTGGTCCAGATTGATCTCAGTCTCAGTAGTTTATATGGTTTTTGCAGTTTGATAATTTTATACCAGCAAGAGGTCTTAACTCTAATACTTGCCATTTGGGGAAAAGGATCCATTATGTCGGGAGTTTCTTTTAATAGAGTGGGTGACTTGATCGTGGTGACTATAAAATGCTGAAGTTAAAGTCACTTGAAGCCCAACCCAAATGCTATAGCATAGTACATCTTAAGCAATTGAAAGGACATATATTTCCCTCTGGTGACCATCCTGCTTATTTTCGAAAGAGAAGGCCGGCCATCTTCCGAAACAAATCGGGAGATGGCCGGCCTTCTCCTAAAGCCGTCCAAATCGGTATAATCGAAAGCCAATTTTGGCCAGCTTCAACTGCTTTCCGTCGCAGAGCCGGCGGACGTTCAAGGGGGCATGTCGGCATTGTACTGAAGGTGGGACAGGGGTGTGGTTAAGAGATGGCCAGCTTCGGCCAATAATGGAAAAAAGAAAGCCGGCCCTGACAAGCATTCGGCCAACTTTACTTGGTCCCTTTTTGTTCACGACCAAGCCTCAAAAAATTGCCCAACTGACTAGATGATCACCGGAGGGAATGGGGGATGACCTCCCCGTACTCCCCCAGTAGTCACTAACCCCCTCCCACATTAAAAAAATAAAAACCTTTTTTGCCAGCCTGTATGCCAGCCTCAAATGTCATACCCAGCTCCATGACAGCAGTTTGCAGGTCCCTGGAACAGTTTTTGTGGGTTGCAGTGGACTTCAGGCAGGCAGACCCAGGCCCATCCCCCCCTACCTGTTACACTTGTGGTGGTAAATGTGAGCCCTCCAAACCCCCCTCCCCCAAACCCAACTGCCCCCCTTCATCCCTAAGGGCTATGGTAGTGGTGTACAGTTGTTGGTAGTGGGTTTTGTGGGAGATTTGGGGGGGGGCTCAGCACCCAAGGTAAGGGAGCTATGCACCTTTGAGCAATTTGTAAAGTCCACTGCAGTGGCCCCTAGGGTGCCCAGTTGGTGTCCTGGCATGTGAGGGGGACCAGTGCCCTACAAATGCAGGCTCCTCCCACGACCAAAGGGTTTGCATTTGGCCGGGTTTGAGATGCCCACCATTAGTTTCCGTTATCGGCGAAACACAATGGCAGCCATCTATAACGCCAGCCATCTCTAAGGGTGGCCTAAATGTTGAGATTTGGCCGGCCCCGACCGTATTATCGAAACAAAAGATGGTCGGCCATCTTGTTTCGATAATACGGTCGGGTACGCCAGTTTATGGGGCCGTCATTAGACATGGCAACCCTTATAGGTGGCCAGCCCCGTTCAATTATGGCCCTCCATATCTCCTACAATTCGACATGTCTAGTGCATTCGACATGGTAAACCACAATATATTAGTAAGCATCCTAGAATACTTCAGGATTGGTGGAAGTGTACTTAGCTAGATCAAGGGTTTCCTAACAACTAGAACATATCAAGTGAAGTCAAACTCGAATATATCATCACCATGGAAAACAGACTATGGAGTACCTCAAGGATCACCACTCTCTCCACTCCTTTTCAACATAATGATGATCCCATTAGCCAAATCCTTATCCAATCAAGGTCTTAACCCTTTCATATATGCAGATGATGTCACATTATACATCCCTTACAGACATGACCTAACAGAAATCACCAAAGAAATCATACTCAGCTTGAACATCATGAACTCATGGGCGAACGCATTTTAACTAAAACTAAACACCGAAAAAACACACTGTCTAATCCTCTCATCCCAATATAACACGAACAAACCCTCCAACATAATCACCCCAGACTACTCCCTCCTTATCTCAGAAAGCCTGAAAATACTCGGAGTTACAATCGATCAAAATCTTACACTTGAAAGCCAAGCGAAAGCTACAACAAAGAAAATGTTCCACTCTATGTGGAAACTCAAACGAAGTGAAACCATTCTTCTTAAGGGAAATATTTCGCAAATTGGTACAATCAATGGTACTAAGCCACCTAGACTACTGCAATGGAATTTAAGTGAGATGCAAAGAACAAATCATAAAGAAACTCCAAACTGCCCAAAACACACCAGCGAGACTCATATATGGAAAAACAAGATTCGAAAGTGCAAAACCCCTATGAGAAAAACTACACTGGCTCCCAATCAAAGAACATATTGCGTTCAAAATCTGCACCCTCGTTCACAAAATCATCAACGCTGAAGCCCGGGGATGCATGTCAGACCTCATAGACTTCCCACTCAGAAACACATCAAGATCAACAAGAACTTACCTAAATCTCCACTACCCAAGTTGCAAAGGACTCAAATACAAATCAACCTACGCATCCGGCTTCTCCTATATAAGCACACAACTATGGAACACACTACCAAATGCTGTGAAAACAACCTATGACCACTTAAACTTCCGGCAACTACTAAAAACTTACCTGTTCAAAAAGGCATACCTGAACAACCCAACTTAAATGCCTCAACTCTGCAGCAAAATAAAATCAAAACTCATTTGGACATAATTAACTCTTCCTCCTTATGATTCCTAAATCTGACTGTCACACACAAACTTTACTGTACCACAACTTCACTTTGTATTTGTTCATACTGATATTGGCGATCGCCTCAATGGTACTATGTAAGCCACATTAAGCCTGCAAATAGGTGGGAAAATGAGGTATACAAGTGTTACAAATAAATAAATCAATAAATAAATATCTTGTAGAATATGTATATCCCAGCATACATTCTTGGTGTAGATAACTATTCCAGGATTATGCAAGAGTGACCATCATAGTAAGTCTGAAGTTTTAATAGGAAAGGCAGGATCCAGCACCACAAATGTGGAGGTAGTCAATTCAATACTGGATGGTCTCTCAGACTCTTGGGCAACATCATACCAACAACATCCTATACCCTCAATGGCACAAACAGGTCCTTTTCCAACCACCTCCATCCTGGTGCTGAGTGAAGAGTAGCCAAGTGGTTAGTGCAGCAGAGTGTGCTTATGGGGAACTGGGTTCAATTCCCAGTGCAACTTCTTATGACTCTGGGTAAGTCACATAACCATCCATTGCCCCCCCCCCCCCAGGTACAAATAAGTACCTGTATATACTATGTAAACTGCTTTGAATGTAGTTGCAGAAACCACAGAAAGATAGTATATTAAGTCCCATTTCCTTCTCCCTGATTGGTATCACCATATATCCAATACATGATTTGTCACATAATATAGGCTCTGTGATGATTGTAAAAATTAGAGAAGTTGACTTTCTCTGGTTCCTTTGGCAGGCACAACCTGGCCATGGCATCATTGGTTGCTTGTCTTTCTAAACAAATCTCTTGATTATTCTTTCAACCTCAACATAGGTTATCAATAGAAATCAAACAAAATAAAACATGGAAAAGAAAATAAGATGATACCTTTTTTATTGGACATAACTTAATACATTTCTTGATTAGCTTTATTAAGTTATGTCCAATAAAAAAAGGTATCATCTTATTTTCTTTTCCATGTTTTATTTTGTTTGATTTCTATTGATAACCTTAAGAGTGGACTAACACGGCTACCACACTCCTCTAACCTCAACATAGAACTCCGGTTTGAAATAAGTGGGTATTATACTGAGAGGATACATTATCAGTGGCACAATGGGTATTTTAACTGTCTCCATCCTCCCCCACCATGATAGAAATTGAGGTGTGCAATGATGACACAGATCTTTAATCTTAGAAAGAATCATCTTAGCATGGATTAATGAGACAAAGCCAACATGGATCTAGTGAAGGGAAATATTGCCTTACCAATGCACTACATTTCTTTAAAGGGGTGAACAAACATGTGGATAAAGGTGAGCCAGTCGATATTGTGTACCTGGATTTTCAAAAAGCATTTGACAAAGTACCTCATGAAAGACTGCAGAGGATATTGGAAAGTCATGGGATAAGAGGTAGTGTTCCATTGTGGATTAAAAACTGGTTAAAGGATAGGAGAGTAAGGTTCAATGGTCAATATTCTCAATGGAGAAGGGTAGATAGTGGGCTCTGCAGGGGTCTGTCTTGGGAATGCTGCTTATTAACATATTTGTAAATTATCTAGATTTGGGAATAACTAGTGAGGTAATTACATTTTCAAATGACACAAAGTTATTTAAAGCTGTTAAATCGCAAGAGGATTGTGAAAAATTGTAAGATGACCTTACGAGATTGGGAGACTGGGCATCCAAATGGCAGATGATGTTTAATGTGAGCAAGTGCAAAGTGATGCATGTGGGAAAGAGGAACCCAAATTATAGATATATAATGCAAGGTTCCATGTTAGGTGTCACCGACTAGGAAAAGGATATAGGAGTCATTGCTGACGGTACTGTAAGAGGATCCACGTTCAGAAAAGGAAACCTTACTAACCAATTACCAATTTAAAAACTCAAGATGTCACAGAGTCTTTTTACTTCAGGTTTCAGTTCTCTGAGATAGTTGTGGTTTTTTTTAAGTGTAAAGACTTATCTCCCTGACAATGTGTTTGAATTAACTTTATGTTTCCTGACAGGGTCTGGATTCCTAAACTGTATCAAATCTTACTTTCAAAAATAAAATAAATGTTAATCCCTTAATTTTTTTTCCTAAACTGTCTTTTACTTACAATCCCTTTCTTAATGTCTTCATCTTCTGTTGGACTTGAATTCTTTAGAGGATTTCTTCTTTTCAGTCGGCTTTCTCTCTCACCTCATTCACTTCTCACCAAACTCACCCAAAAGGAAAAGATTTTTCTTATATGTATTATAATCCTAGTTTTATGAGAGAGACTATCAATAAAATATTAATTACATTTCTCTGTCACATCAATAATTTTCCCAGAAGTTCTTTACAGTTTCTCAGAAATAATAGGTTTTCAATCACTCTTCATCCTCTGAGAAAACCATGAGCATTCTACATTAAATTCTCGATAGTTTATACAAAAGTTTCCTCTCAATAACTGAGAGTAATGTTAAAATTTCAAGAATTTTATTAAATGTATCCACTACTCGCTTTCCTTAAACACACACCCCAATATCCTTAACTCTTGCTATAATTTTCAAATTCACTTTTACTAAATATCCTCACAGACAACAATCACTCAACAACTTTCTTCTTTCCAGGCCAACTGTCATCTCCCAGAAGTTCTAAACTTCCCTTTAAAACAGGCTCTGGCTGTCAGCAGGGCAGCCAATCAGATTCATGCCATAAAATTCTATGAAGATAGCCTGCATGCACAGATCCCTGCACAGCTCTTAACCTTTCATAAACATTATAATTTCACTATTTAAAACCCTCATTTTTAAACTTTAAACCCTTAGAATACCTTACAGCTATGCTTTAAGCAGTATTATGTAAAAAATCTGCATCTTTATACACCCAAGGAACATCCCAAAAGAACTCAACACAGTTACATTTATTAATATTCAAATGGAGATCGAATAACACACATTTATAAGGTCCCCACACCTTAACTTCTTATTTAAAAACTTTGTAGACACTTCAGAAAATTTTTAAATATTAATTTAAGTGAGAAGGTGTCCTTGCAGGTCTCCTTTAAGCTTACAGTGCATGCCCCCGAAATCGCACCATTTCTCTGACATTTATGGACCTACTGTACTACTACTACTACTTATCATTAGCCCCCACTTCCCAGCAGCCTTAGTGATACAAATCTGTAAAATGCACCGGTCATGCATAAAGTACTGAGTGGAGTAGAATGGGTAGACATGAATCACTTATTTACGCTTTCCAAAAATACTAAGAGTAGGGGGCATGCAATGAAGAAAGTAGTAAATTTAAAATGAATAACAGAAAATATTTCTTCACTCAATGTGTAATTAAACTCTGGAATTCATTGCCAGAGAATGTGATAAAAGCAGAGCAGGTGGGGGAAGAGAGGTTGGTGGTTGGGAGGTGAGGATAGTGGAGGGCAGACTTATACGGTCCGTGCCAGAGCCGGTGATGGGAGGCGGGACTGGTGGTTGGGAGGCGGGAAATACTGCTGGGCAGACTTGTACGGTCTGTGCCCTGAAAAAGGCAGGTACAAATCAAGGTAAGGTATACACATATGAGTTTATCTTGTTGGGCAGACTGGATGGACCATGCAGGTCTTTTTCTGCCATCATCTACTATGTTACTATGTTTAAAAGAGGATTGGCTAGCTTCCTAAAATAAAAGTCCATAAGCCATTATTAAAATGGGCTTGGGGAAAATCCACTGCTTATTTCTGGGAGAAGCAGCATAAAATGTAATGTACTGTTTTGGGATCTTGCCAGGCACTTGTGAACTGGATTGGCCACTGTTGGAAACAGGATACTGGGCTTGATGGACCTTTGGTCTGTCCTAATATGACAATACTTATGTACTTATATTTTCAGCATCACCTCTATGTCTGTTTTAATATGAATCCCCAAATATTTGATTCCTTGTGGTTCCCACCGAAAAAGATACTCTTGCAGTGCAAATTAAGTGGCAAGAGTTCTGAATTTGACCACTTAATCTTACATCCAGAGAAACCCCTAATGCAGTCAGTAAGATGCAGGAAAACCCTAACTATTATTTCAGGCTTTGTTAAATATAATAATACATTGGCTACATATGCTGAAAAATAATATTCAAAATTACCATAAGTAATGCAACATAGGGACTTATTCTGCCAGATAGCTAGTAGCAGAGGCTCCAGAACAAGATAGTGGGGACAGGGAATAATCCCTCTCTGAAGCCAGAAGGTCTCTGAAAGCTCATTATTAATGTAAAGATGCACTGCTGGATTACTATACTGCATCTCAACCATATGATTTGGGGACCATCCTGAACCATGTCAGCACCCAAAAAATATATGACTACTCTACTCTATTGAAAGTCTTCACGGCATCTAGAGATACCAAGAAGGCAGGTTCTTGTATAGTTTTGACAAGTTGTAGGATCTACAAATATAACCTAGTATTATTGGCTAGGTATCTACTGGCCACAAAGCCTGTTTGGTCTGTATGAATTAATCTAGGTAAAAATTCTCAGCCTAAGGGCAAAACATTTAGCATAGAGTTTCCCATCTACATGAGATTAGGGTCCTGTAGTTGGACACTTCAGTGAGATCTCTGCATGGTTTAGACAGCACAATCTTCAGGATCTCAAGACACTGTCCCCTGCAACACTCCCTCTTGTAAGGCAAATGTATAAGTCTGTAATACTAATCATTTCTATGATGCTACTAGATTTACACAGCACTGTACACATTATCCCCTAGATTCTATATAGTGCAATTGGAGTTGCACACACAAATCAGGTTATATTCTGATTTGCGTGTGCAACTTAATTATGTTATCAAGCCAATCAGCGCTGATAATTGCCACTTCATAGGCAACTATTGACAATATTACTGTACACCGCCTTGAGTGAATTCCTTCAAAAAGGTGGTAAATAAATCCTAATAAATAAATAAAATAAATAAATATTGCCATTAATTAGAATTTACAAGCAGAAGTTGCTAAGAATAATCTCTAAAATTCTGCGCATAAATATTAAGGCACAGAACCAAAATGAGGGTGTAGCCATGGACATGGAATGGGTGGATCATGGGCGTTTCTAAAATCTATGTTAATCTGATATCCAGAGAATACACTTGCTCCATACCTAACTTAGACACTGGCATTTACACCAAGTTTTACTTGGCGTAAATACGTGTGACAAAATTTAGCCATGTGGCTGGGCATTAGGAACATTCTATAAACTATGCCTAACTTTCAGTGCAGTTTATAGAATATGCCTCGGCGTATTTCTTTTTGCTACCAATTTTCACAGAGCCATATATAAAATGTGGATCTATACACAGGTACTTCCTTTGTCCCTAGTGGGCTCATGATCTATGGTGGTTTTTTGTACATGGGGCACTGAAGGGTTATGTGATTTGCTCAAGGTCACAAGGATCTTCAGTAGGAATTGAACCCAGTCCCCCAGACTCTCAGGTTACTGCACTAACCATTGGGCTACTCCTCCACTTCACAGATGTTGAAGCAGCTGCTTCTGGAATGCCTTATAAAATTCAACAGGGTAACAATCCATACAGGGCTTCTTACCATGTTGTAAAGTACTTAAAGCCTCTCTAAGATCTATTAACGTAATGCCAAGTTCCAACAGATCACTTTCAGCTTCAGTCACTTTATGCACAACAAGAACACTCAGAAAATTTTCACAGTCATTCTGAGTGTTCTCACATTCTGTAGTGTACAATTTCTTATTTTAGGAAACACCTTTAATTGTTCCATGATTTCTTTTTGTGAGGTGAATAATTGCCCCTTTGGTCTTTAATTCCCATTACCTATCTCTATTTTTCCTACTTTTCAAGTAAGCAGCTAGTACTTCCCCAGCTTTCTCAGTATCTTCATTGTAAAAGTTTGTTGTACAGATATTTCCCCCCAGTCATCTGACTTCGGAGCCCTTTTATTAAACTGTACTAAAAGTGGCCTGCGGTATCAGTAGCAAGGTACTATCCTACATATTGAGGCCACTTTTAGTGTGGCTATAAAATGGCTGTATTTTCCATTTCTTCAATTAATGGCCATGCACTAATTTCCCAAGTAGCATGTGGCCTTTGGTGTAGGAGCTCTTACCGAAACCTATTTACTAGGCGATAAGGGCTCCCATGGTAACCATGCACTAATTGGTTAGCATGTGGTGATGCATCTGTGCTAACTGATTAGCGCTGGGAATGTCTAATCTCTGCCTGTCTTTAGAGACTACTGCTAGGAGGCAGAGACATCATGTTGAAGGATGGTACCAATCTGGGCAACAGCTGAGAGGTACACTCAGTTGCTGTGAATCATCATTGAGAAATGCACAAGTGAGTCCTGGGGAGTTGGGGGGGAGGGTAGGGATCAGGGATAGGTTTTGATGTGGGGGGGGGGTAGAGCTTGGACATTGAGGGGAAGAGCGTTGGCATTGAGGCATTGAGAGGGAGAATTTTGATGCCAGGGGAGATTATGATGTCTAAGCACTGAGAATCAAACATGGAGAGAGGGACAGGAGGGGATCGGATATGGGGGTGTATTAAAGCAACAGGAGGCAACATGTGGAGAGAATGGAAGAAGAAGTCAGGGGATGTGTTCCACCACATCTGTGCCCTTATTTATTTATTTATTACATTGGTATTCTTCCCCCATTCACATTACATGCATGGCAAATGCTGGGTATGCCTCCTGCATTTTCTGCACGGGTTTTACACTTCCTGAACTATAATTTGGACTCCTTGGGTAGAATTCTATAAATAGTGTTCAAAAATGGGCATCAGAAAAAGTCAGCACTAAGCCCTATTCTGTACAGAGCGTTTGCCAATTCCACACCTAATTTTGGGTGACAGACTTATCCCTGTTGAAACCTGGTGTAAATGCTGGCTTCCAAGTTAGGCACGCTAAGACAGTATTATATAACCATGCACAGAACTTTTCAGAATGTTCGTGACATGCCTATTCTCTACCCATAGCCATGCCCCCTTTGGAGATTCACACTTTAGGAGCTAGGTGCCCTGCCTTATAAAATAGCATACAGCCAGATGCGCATGAAAATTTTAAATCAGTGCCAATTAGTACTGATAATTGGTTGTTAGTACCCAATGATTGACAGTTAAGAGCTCATTAACCAATTAATTTGCAAGCACATCTTGGCAGCCTGTCCAAAATTGGGCACTATATATAAAATCCAGTGGCTATTGTGCAGCAAGTGCAAAACTGTACCACAGTTTAGTAAAATAGTGCCATTGCCAAGTAAAGATCTCCAAGAATAATAATGTGAAGAAAAGCTCTTGTGCTACAGCCTCTGAGTTCTTTTGCTTTAATACACCCCCACATCCAATCCACTCTTTTCTCTCTCCCCATGTTTGATTCTCAGTCCTTAGACATCATAATCTCCCCCCATACACATGTCTAATAAACTATAGCAAGCAAATGAATTGTTGCAAATTTTGCTTTTCTGTGTAAAGTAAGAGTATTTTTTTTTTAATTTTACCATGCTGCACCTCATAGATGTACATACTGAGGAACACTGGACACTCAGTGGCATTTTTAAAGCTAAGATTCAACTTTGTTGCAAACTGTGCTACTGGTAGGTTATTTTATTTCCAACACTAGTAAGTTCACTGGAATTTAGAGTTGCTGCCAGTTAGAGCTCTATAGAGCCCTCTTATATGAATGAGCCTCCATTGTTTACCACACTCAAGAGCAGAAAGCTCAGTTATAAAGAGAAGAGAAATGGAGAATTGCTTAATTAGAAGAAACTTGTCTATATTATTACAGCCATACGATTTACATTTCTAGCATATATTGACAGAAAGTTTGCCTGGCCAAAAGATACTTAAATAAAATACAAATGCTTTCTTGCAACTAAATGAAAACACATATTAACATCTTATTTTAACAATTCTGTGTCTGATTTACTATGACTACTTGTTCCATAACTCAACACACTGTACAAAATTTTATTCCTAGTTGAATACTAGTAGCAATGCACACTTTGAATCTAATAAATGGCAAATGATCAACTGATGTTGTGGATTGTGCTGAAGAAATGCATTTAGATATTCAATTAAAATAGTCCCACCCCTAGCCCACTCACTGACATCCTTCAGAAAATCTTAGCCAATGATGAGTACATCATGTTGTCTGAAGAGCATCTTTCACTGATATGTCTAGTATAAAATTGATTGCAGGATAGGTATCGTTTCACATTTTGGAGACCTGGCTAACATTTAATTTAATAAAACCTATTTTGATTTTCTTGCTCCTTAATCAACCCTTCAATGCAAGAATATTGAAGATATTTGCAATGTATAAGCTACAGAAAACAGTTTTTAGCTGGAAGACCTGCTTATTGCCTGATAGTATTAGCTATAAATGTTTTTCTTTTGGTAAAGAAAACAAATTTACTTTTCTAGCAATCAAAGCCTCTAAAGAAGAACCATCTGGTTTCCACTTTCCAAATATCCCTCAACAATTTAAAAGTTCATCTTCTTCTGAATCTGAAGTTGCACCTTCCAGTTTGCCTCTTTCTTCTCTCCCAGGTCCAGTTAACTGGCCATGCATTGGGAGTCTTTTCAATATCATTTTACATGGAGGATTAAAAAATCAGCATGAAATCATGGTAAGTTTCTAGAGAATTGAAAATCATTTGTTTAGTGTACAGTTCCATATAATTCTTATTTTCCATTATTTTACAATTGCAGTGAAATAAAATAGCACATATATAGATATATATGTTAAGACATGCACATTTTTTACTTTGTAATAAATAAATGTATTTGATTTAAAATATATTACTACAGACTTTCTATAGCGTCAATAATTTTTTCATGCAGCATCAGTATCATCAGAAATTTGGAAAAATCTTTAAAATGAATTTGGGAACATTTAAGTCTGTTCAAATTGGAGACCCCACTCTGCTAGAATCAATTTTTAGGAAAGAAAGTAATTATCCAAGAAGACTAGAGATCAAGCCTTGGAAAATGTACCGGGACTACAGGAATGAAGCATATGGTCTACTCACACAGTAAGTGCTCTGGTATTTCATAGTTACCATAAAATAGTAGGATTAAAATTAGCTTGAGGTATGATAACACATAAATAGTTAAAACTATGTTTTGGATGTTAAATTTGTCAAGCATTCTACCTACTACTTCTTATGTTACAAATTTTGAATGAACATGTTGAATTATCCAGTACCTAGTCACAGAATCAAAAATTGTATTACTTTGCAATGAGTATGATTAAAACATTAAAATTTAATCAAATCGTATATATCTTCTGTTTCAAATATATGTAGAATTTAATTAAATTCTAATGTTTTAATCATACTCATTGCAAAGTAATACAATGATTCTATGACTAGGTACTGGATACCTAGGATACATGTTTTTAGTGAAATTCATCAGTTTTATCAGAGTAGGTACTTTAAACAAATCAATTGCTATAACCACTGGAAATAATTTGGATAACTACATGAATAAATAATAGACATTTTCTTATTGGAAGATCCATTCATTCTCCCCATGTATTGTATGCAATATGAATGCAGATATATTTTTTGTTGTTCTTAACTTTAATAATGAGCAATATGTATGATTCCCATGAGTTAGAATGAACACAAAATGATTACCTAATATTAAAATGATTTTTCATATATATTATTCATATATGACAAGTCAAATACCCCCTCCGTAGATAACTATGAGCTTGAAATCTCATTTTTACATCTGCTCCAAAATATATTCTTGCATGTTTATATACACATAGATACTATTTCAGATGTGTACACAAGTATATAGAGATGCATGCATATATATCATAGTATGCACATTTATACAATCTATTATTATTCATAATTACAATAATATATTAGTAGAAGTAGTTGCATCAACAGTAGTCATACAGAACTACCAGGAATGTGCTATATATATATATAGGTACATGTGGGGATAATTTCATAATAAGGTACCTAAGTAAAGTACAAAATAAGTGCTTACTTTATAGACAACATGAGCACTTAGTTGCCTCTATAAAATAGGTTCCTATATTATCCATAAAAGTGCAAATTCTCTTGAACAAATGTACACCTGCCCCAAAGGTGTAAATGGGTATATATACTCTGCATATCTATATGCACACTTAATAAAATATGCATGTACATTAGAATTCTACCTCACCTATCCCCAAAGGAACACCTATGCAGAGTCCCCTGGATTCTATATATGGCACCCAAATTTGCTTGCCCAAATTTAGGCACACTCCCCAGACACATGCATAGATTAATTGATCAATGAGCTCATATCCATCAACAATTAGGTGTCAACAACCAATTATTGATGTTAATTATCACAGATTAGAATTTTCACAGGCACCTGGCTGCACAGTATTCTATAAAGCAGTGTGCCTAACTCCCATAGCTTGTAACTCAAAATGCGGCATGGCCATGGGAGGGGAATGGATGTGTCAGGGGTGTTCCAAAAATTTATATGCTTTGTTACACAATACTGCCTCAGGGCACCTAACTTGGACACCAGCACTTACACCAGGATTCAGCAGGTGTAAATATGGCACTGAAAATTTGGGTACGGGAATCGATGCTAAACTTTTTGCTGGGTTTAGTTACCATCTGGGAGATTCAGGCCACAAAGTTGTGGCCAAATACTCCCATGCCACTAGCTCAGGGTCCCCCCAGACTTCAACCTCCCACTCGAGGGTCCCTTACTCAAACACCCCCACTCAAGCATTCCCCAGAATTGAAGTCCCCTACCTGAAAGGTTGCATTGGTGGTCTAGGGTAGGGGTCCTCCAAGGGCCCAGGGGGGATTTGGGCAGGAGCAATGTCTAGTCGATCCTGCCTTGTCCTGTGCCACCTTCAAAATGGCTCTCCTAGAGGTAGTCTCGTGCGTCTTAAATAGTGGTAGTCACCAGGCACAGGGCAGGGTAGTAGCAACTAGGTATTGCTTCTGACCAAAGAGAACCTGGACCTTGGAAGACCCCCTGGACCCCCAGAGGACTCCTGGACCCTGGATCCCAGAAGACCTCCCATACCCCCCTGAGGACCCTTGGACACTGGACTACCGCCCTGGATCTCCAGAAGACCTCAGTGCTCTGGAAGACCCCTGGACCCCAGAAGATCTCCTGAATCCCTAGAGGACCCCAAAACCCCCAGAGAACCTCCACCCTAGACCACCAATGCAACCTTTCATGTTGGGAGGGGGAGTAGGGGCTTCAACTTTGGAGGAATGCTTGAGTGTGGGGGGGGGGGGTCAAGAATATGGAGGGACCCTGAGCCAGTGGCCAAGGAGCATAAGGCAGCTGTTTTGTGGTTCTATGCTCCCGGGCCACAGGAATAACGCTGCTTGCAAGGTGACTCACAAGCAGTGTTATTCTCTAAGGCAGTATTCAGCAACCTATAGTACCAAGATCCCTCAAATTGCTAAATCACACGGGGAATTAAGGTGCGGTAAAGTGTGATCTTTCACTGCACCTTGATGAATCCCCCCATAAGTGCATCTAAATGTGGCAAGGGCACATATAGGGCCAGAATCAATAAATGGTGCCCAAAGTTAGCTGCTGTTAAAATCAGTGCAAAGAGCCATTTCTATAAAGGTCACTAAGCACTAAGCATCTTTTATAGAATAGCGCTTATCACAGATTCCTGTGTCCATCTTTGGGTGTGAAGACTTATGCCTGTCAAAAGCTATTGTAAATACCCGCACCCAACTGCCAAAAGATTGGCACATAACCTCTGTATTCTATAACACTGCACCTAAAGCTTTGGAACACCCCTGACCTGCCCATGCCCCTCTCCCTCCCTTTGAGCTGCATGTGAGACAATTTAGGCACCCAGTGTTATAGAATACTGCATAGGCAGATCCATGAATAAGTCCTAATTAGTGACAATTAACAACAATAATTGATTGTTAACAGCTCTTTAATTAATTAGTTTGTGTGTAGATCTGGGATCTGTACCCAAATTTGGGTGACCTTTATAGAATCCATGGGGAAAACTTACTGTATAAGCTACTTCTTTAAATGAGAGGCATATCTATGTCCCACCCAAGATCCATCCACATATATGCCCACCTTGCATTTGCATGCTATAAAACTTATGTGTGGGCCAATATAGAATAGAGCTTAGGGCACTTATTCATATAAGTGCAGCTTTTTTTGTCCATTTATACTTTGCAAAGGGGTATATACCTTTGAGCACCTTATTATAATATTGTCCTTCACATGCCATAAAACAGAAAGGCTTCTACTGCAGGGGTAACTCATGTAGAATCCCAGCATATATTTATTCAAAACAGCTTATTTAGGGAGTCTTTTACTAAGCTGCGGTAGCATTTTTAGCTCGAGGTAAAAAAAAATCAGCTGACAGTAAATGCCAATATTTTCACTATATTCCTATGGGTGTCTCAGCTTGTAACTCCTGTTGATTTCTTTCACGAGCTAATAATGCTACTGTGGGTTAGTAAAAGCCCCCCTAAGTCTTTTCTATATTACTAACTTCCCAGTTAGTGACAAATAATTTTGGGGGGGACCTTCAGAAAAATGTCAGTGGTCTGGTTGTGCAGCAGCTGAGGAGCTGAACAACTGATACAGCTATATAGCTAAACAAACATTAAGAGGATCAATAGTTAATTTATGATTTTCTTAAGTTGTTTGATGAAGGCAGGCATACATTGCACTAGTAAGAAAGTGCTTGAATTTTGCCATTTTTCTGAAGGTCCCCCCCCCCCCCACACACACACACAATTATTTGTCACTGACAGGGGAGTTAATAATAAGAAAAAGATTTAGGGCCTTTTTTTCCAAACCATGCTAGTGATTCCCGGCGCAGCAATGATGACAAAGCACATTCACTTTCAATGGTCTTCACTGGCATTGCCACGCGGGAATCGCTAGCATGTTTTAGTAAAAGAGGCCTTTAATGAGCTGTTTTGAATATGTATATGCTAGGATTTGAATTTCCGTGGTCAAATATCCCACTCTCACTTCCAGGATTTGAATTTCCATGATCAAACATCCCACTCTCACTTACACTTATGCTAGGATAAAACATACAATAGCAATGAAAATTTGGGTGTTATGTTCTTTTCCCTATGTACCCATATTTGTTATAAATTTACATTTGTAGCTTAATATAGACATTTTTTAAAATTCATTAGTACTATAAAAAAACATATAAAGAAGCATACTATATTCATTTCTTGAAAACTGGCATGAAAAAAAGTTGTCCATAGATCAATTTCTAAACAAATAATTATTCTTATAACTCTATGAAGTGTATTTATTTTTTTTATAATGAATTTCTAAGGGGTCCTTTTTCAAAGGCACGCTAGCTTTTTTAGTGCGTGCTAAAAATAAGCACACGCTAAAAGCTAGAAACACCGATAGGAATACATGGGTGTCTCTAGCATTTATCACACACTAAAAACATTAGAATGCCTTTGTAAAAGGCACCCTAAGTGAATCTACATGGTACAAATTTAAACATGATTTTGTTCTGGAAGTGTTATGCAAAATTATTATCTGTTGATTTTTTAACAGATTGCAAATAATAATAAAGTGAATATGGCATGTCCAAAAGATTAGATGCCACTCCAGTTGTGATTCATTACTAGTTTTTAAAGTTGTTAATAAAGCTAAAAAATGGTTGACTCATTAACCTTCAATTAGGTGAATAAAATTTCAGTGTCTAATAAATGCTCATCCTTCTAGCCTCTCATGTTGTATTAGTTGCTGGTCTGTAAAATGTCAACAACTAATGTCTCCTGTAAGCAGCTGTGTGTGCATTTGTTAAAGGAGATAATTCAGTCTTGTAATGCTGGGAAAGGATATGCAGTAATCTCTAAAATATTTTAAACCAGTAATTTCAACTATCAAGAACTTTATGAAGAAATTGAAGTTACATGGGACTGTTGAAAATAAAACAAAAATGAAAGAAATTTTGTTTAGATTTTTTTTCATTCCACTGTCTGTTGAACTGTTCAGTATATAATTGCAGTAATCTGTGGGTTCTTAATCTTCTAGATCTTACCTTGATTTCAACAATGTCATGTAATCTTCTTGCTTCGCTTCCTACAGGGAAAAATGGCTGCCACTGGTATCTTATTTTGCTTCGGTATAGAGATAAGCACTAAGTTTGATGTATTTTGTGGCCTATGCATGCTCTATGTCTGGATTTGTATCCTCCAGCCCTCCCCCTTCCCTTTTTTTCCCCTTTCTTCTTCTCCACCTCCTCTTTCTTCCCCTTTTTCTTAATGTGATTCTAGTTGTGGATAGTTGCTTCTTGAATGTGAGCTCCAGTTTTGCCATGATTTGTAAATGTTGCTTGTTGTACTGTGGTGAGCTCCTGCTTCTATTGTATTGTATTGAAATCCAATAAAAGATATTAAAGTTCGAAAATAAAACAAAACAAAAATGAAAGAAATTTTGTTCAGATTTTTTTCATTCCACTGTCTGTTGAACTGTTTAGTATATAATTGCAGTAATCTGTGGGTTCTGTTTTTCAAATCTGACCTGTTTTCAGGCAGTTGACTCAGATCTTTCTTAATCTTCTAGATCTTACCTTGATTTCAACAATGTCATGTAATTTTCTTTTTAAACAATATTTTTTGCAGTTGAAAAATTGACTGAAAGTGATTAAAATATTTTTAAAATCTTTCTGTCTTTTATAAGAGTGTATGATCTTCATTTATAAATGTTTATAGATGCTTAGATGTGTCAATAGTTGTTGAAAGTAGACAGCTTGAAAGGTTTAAGTATTTTAGGGATAGGCTTGTGTTGGTGTACATGGTTTAAAGCACCTTAAAAATCAAAATTGATTTTATATATATCAATAAGCATTATCCTTTGAATCAATACATGTACAATTTCTACTAAAAAAATACAAGATTTAAATATTTTTATTAACATAAATTTGTGAAAGAAACCAAAAATAATTAACTACAATTTGGGAAAAAAGCCACATTTTTTAAAAAGCAAAGTGAATATTAATGTCTTTGTACAACCCCTAGCATACTTATAAATTGACTAATTGAAAGATTATTGAATGAATAAGCATGCTGGACCTTACTAAGAAATAAAGATAGCATTAATGAATCCACTGGAGAGGGTTTCTATAATTTTTCTATTTTAAAAATTGCAGAAAATGTCACATTTAAACTTTGTACTATGATATATCTTTTACAGAAACTATTCTTTCTTTTCTTAGATTTATTCATTCATTCTATCGGTTAGCATCATATATGATTAATTGGTCCAAATCTGGTTATGCACCTTTACTCCTAAATCTATAAACATCATTTAGGCAATTTTCACTTCCTTTGTTTGGCAACAAAAATATCTTGATGTGTGAGAACTTTAGACTAAAAATAAGCATAAATGTTGAGGCCATTACATCACTGGTGCAAGACCTACCAAATGGTTTCTTCCATATTTACCCTAGTTCAGAAGGTTAGATGCTATTAGAATGGTCATTATTCCAAAACTAAAGTGCCTGTGAATTATGCTTCCAATGCCATTTGTTCTATTCCAAATATACAAAATTTTAAATTTCTACTAGTTAGCCATCTGAGCACAATATTATGATTCCCCTTTTTCCCCATTTTTCCCTTTCTTAATTTTCCCCTCTGTCCCTAGTCTTTCCTTTTAAGTTATCATTTCTTTTTATACAACTTCCATTTTTAAATACCTGTTGTATACTTCAAATTTTTGAACTTTGACAGTAATCTAGTTATATGTTTGTTCTCATATGGTTCTTCTAATGGAATGGAAGTTTATTATATTCTGTACTGTATTTGGATGGATGTTATATTTAAAATTAATAAAAAATAATGGAACTAAAAAATAAATAAATAAATAAATAAATTTTTATATTTGATGAAGGAGAAAGTTGCCATTGACTCTTATTATTGTAATGATAAGGTTGATTCTATGTCAATGATGCATTTTTGTGACCCATTATAATGTTCTTATTGTACCCTGCCTTGAGCTATGATAATGATTAAGCAGATTATAAATGTAAAATTACATTAAAATTAAATGAAATTAAGATCTCATAAATACAAATAGCAGCCACAAAATTAAAATTAAGTAAAGACCTAACTAGAATAAGCTTCCCTGAATTTAACATAGGTCACTATGCTTTTTTTTAATGGAAAAAGCTGATTATTGGTTCAATAATTCAACAACAAATACAGACCCTAGGTGGCCTTCATTAGAAAATGACTTGCCTAGTCTTGCCCTTTCTCTTTTCTTCCATCTATGAATAAACCTTTAATTTCTTTGAAAGTTAAAATAGTAGAAGATGCAAGTCAAGCACTGAACACAAATTCATCTTGTCTAACCCCTTGATCAATGTTCAGAACTCAATAGACATTTCAGCAGAAGAAAGTATATGGACTGGGGAACAACTGATCATAGATGTTTCTCTATTTTATTTTTGATTTGCCAAACAAATATAGAGGACCTTTTTCTATGAAGATTTTAACATTTTAAGCAAGCATAAGAAGGATTAAGAAATGAAATTAGCTTAAAGTGACTGTTGCAGAATTGATCAGAAACTTTGAAGCAGGATATCAGAGTTCTTTTTGTTGCATCTGTCACATCTCTGTGCTAATTACCTTGAAGGTGCTCTGAGGTTCCCCTCCCTTCTTCCTCCAGCCAAGGCCAGAAATCTGAGCCCTGATGATCCTCTGGGCAAGGAGGGTGGGAAGTAATGAGTTGCTAAGAGACTGATTGAGAGAGGACCCTGACTCAGAGCTACTCTCCTCCCTCCCATCTCCTCTGCTCAATATCTTATCAAAGCCAGAAATCTGAGCCTGAAGATCCTCTGGGCAAAGAGGGTGGGAAGCAATTAGTTGCTAAGTGACTGATTGAGGGAGGACCCCTACTCAGAGCTACTCTTCCCCCTCCCATCTCCTCTGCTCATTATCTTATCACTGAAACCTGATCCAGTACTGATCTCAACAGCTTGAAAGGCAGACCCTCTTCCTAAGTCAGTGAAGAGAGGGAAACAACTATTAGTAGCCCACAGAGAAAAGAAACCAAAATGAATACCTTCAAACTACTCCTAATTTATAACAGACATAACGAAACACTTGAATTATATGTTACAAAATGGACTTTTCCAGAGGGAGAAAGGAAACATTCTACTCACCCCCATACCCAAAGACGCAAAGAAAAGTGCCAGTGAATTAACCAACTACAGACCAGTAGCATCCATTCCCTTAATAACCAAATTAACGAAAGGATTGGTGACCAAACAACTTACAGACTACTTAAATAAATTCTCAATACTCCACAACTCTCAGTCAGGATTTCGGTCTAACCACAGAACTGAAACAGTACTAGTTACTCTCATGACCAAATTCAAACAAATGATTGCAAGCGCTTTTGACATGGTTGATCATGGAATACTACTACATATCCTTGACTACTTTGGAATTGGAGGTAACGTTCTCAACTGGTTTAAGGGATTCCTAAGTGCATGATCATACCAAGTGACATCTAACTCGACTACCTCAGCCCCATGGATACCAGAATGCGGAGTACCACAGGGTTCCTCCCTCTCTATTCAACTTAATGATGATACCCTTGGCGAAGTTATTATCAAACCAAAACGTCAACCCATACATATAAGCAGATGACGTAACGATCTACATCCCATTCAAACAAGATCTTAAGGAAATTTCCAATGACATCAACCAAAGTCTCCAGAATATGCATTCACGGGCAGATGCATTTCGGCTGAAACGTAATGTAGAAAAAACTCAATGCCTAATACTCACCTCTCAACATAACAAGAACAAATTCACCGCCATCAATACACCAAAATTGAACCTTCCAATTAGGATACCCTAAAAATTCTTGGAGTCACCATTGATCGACACCTAACTCTTGAGAGTCATGCGAAAAACACAACCAAGAAGATGTTCCACACAATGTGGAAACTAAAAAGAGTAAGACCTTTCTTCCTAAGGACCGTGTTCCGCAACCTGGTACAATCAATGGTACTCAGTCATCTAGACTACTGCAACGCATTATACGCCGGCTGCAAAGAGCAAATAATCAAGAAACTTCAGACAGCTGCAAACACAGCAGCTTGACTCATATTCGGAAAAACAAAATATGAAAGTGCGAAACCCCTATGAGAAAAGCTACACTGGTTCCCACTTAAAGAACGCATCACATTCAAAATATGCACCCTAGTTCACAAAATCATTCACGGAGATGCCCTAGCCTACATGTCAGACCTGATAGACCTACCACCCAGGAATGCTAAAAAATCATCCCGCACATTCCTCAATCTCCACTTCCCCAACTATAAAGGTCTAAAATACAATCACACGCATCAGCCTTTTCCTACTTGAGGACACAATTCTGGAACGCGCTGCCGCACAGCCTGAAAACAATCTATGAATTAACTAACTTCCGTAAACTACTGTAGACCCATCTCTTTAACAAGGCATACCACAATGATCAACAAATGTGAACTCCTACACATTTATCCAGAATTGTCTTGTAGTGTTTGCTTGTTATACTACTGTCATGTTTCGTCAATGTTATGTTACCCAAGATCCTATGTAATACTAAATCTATTTACTCTTTTTTTGTTTCCACCATTCATGATGTATTGTAAGCCACATTGAGCCAGCAAATAGGTGGGAAAATGTGGAATACAAATGCAATAAATAAATAAATAAATAAAATAAATAATAATATACTCCTTAACACTGATGCACTTAACACTAACCACCCCTCTTCCAGAAAGTAACATTATACGCATACTAAACAATCATCAAAGATTGATCAGATACACCACATCTCATCAAACTGACAACAACTTAAGCAAAGGAAGAACACCAACATGCGGACTACCACCACAGAATGCAAAGAAGGGTCCAAACAAAATTACCTCAACAAAGAAACAACAACTAATAAACGTCTACACAACACCAGAGCAGAAGACCCATTCCAAACAATCCAAGTGGGCTACATCAATGCCAGATCTGCAGTAAAAAAAACAGCAATACTAACAGACTGGATCATGGCAGAAAACCTGGACATACTCTTCATCAATGAAACCTGGATCCACGACCAAAAGGACCCCATAATCCTAGACCTGTGCCCTCCAAGATACAAAATCACACACTGGACCAGAAAGGAAAAGAGAGGCGGAGACATAGCACTAATCTATCGATCCTGCTTTACCACCGAAACCACTGCCGAGTCCATGACACCTCAACTTGAAATTGCCTCAATCAGAATCCACAACAAAACCCTACTCAATCATTTAAATTGTGTCTTGTTTTACAGACCTCCAGGTAATTGGAACGAAGGCCAGACTAACTTCATGGACTTCATTTCAAACACATGTGTAACCAACTCCAATGTACTAGTATTAGGAGACATTAACCTTCACTTAGAAGGCCCAAACTCAATCAACCAGCGAGAATGTAAAGAATTCCTCCACCTATGGGATCTCAAATGGCCACAAATGCAAGCAACCAACGTCAAAGGGCACACACTTGATCTTATCTCACACAAACTTTCAACAGACCAGAACCTAATAATAACAGATATTATTAAATGGACAGGAATACCCTGGACTGATCACTACAAACTAAACTTATCCCTACACTGGCAGAAGAAGGGACTACACCAAATACAAGAACACACATCCTACAGCACAAGAGGTCAATTAGACATGAAAACATTCTGGCAACTGATATACAACAATGAATGGACAGCACAAACAGACTCCATATATTACCTCATGAAATGGGATAAAAGATGCAAATGCATACTAGATGAAATAGCACCCTTACGAATAAGAACTTCACGTAAGCATAACTCGATACCATGGTTCAATGATAAACTTATAAAGCAAAAACACAATGCAGGAAACTCGAACGAACATGGAGAAAATCAAAAGACGAACACACACTCAACACATGGAAACAATCACAAAGAAAATATACATACGCAATAAGACAGACCAAAAGATCACACTATAAAACTAAAATAGGGACAGATTACAAAGGCACGAAGAAATTATACAAACTCATGAACAAACTCCTAGACACCAACTTGGTCACTACATTGAATACAGACATCCCATCTGCAGACAAACTTGTTAAATATTTCAATGAAAAAATTGCAAAGCTATGCAACAAGCTACCTCAGGACAACACTGACATCGAAATCTTCCTTAATGAATTGGACCCAACCACGGGAGAATACCCGTCAATGCAGTTGCACAGGCAATCAGCAGGTTCTCCAACACTCACTGTAAACTAGATACCTGTCCCAACTACTTAATGAAATCCACACCTGACTGTTTCATAGCAGACCTCACATCCCACCTAAACTACATGCTTCAGTAAGGTCTCTTCCCTAAGGAAAATGGCAATATCCTACTCACTCCGATACCAAAAGACACCAAGAAACAAACAAATTAAATCACTAACTACCGTCCAGTAGCATCCATTCTATTGTCAGTCAAGCTGATGGAAAGCATGGTAGCCAAACAATTTACAGATTATATAAACAAATTCTCAATATTACACGAATCACAGTAAGGTTTTTGCCCCCTCCATAGCACAGAAACAGTATTACTCACCCTCCTAGCCAAATTCAAGCAGGAAATAGCAAAAGGCAAAAACATCCTCCTCCTCCAATTCGATGTGTCTAGTGCATTCGAGATGGTTAGCTTAGCAGAGTTTAAAAAGGGGTTGGACGGTTTCCTAAAGGACAAGTCCATAAACCGCTACTAAACGGACTTGGAAAAATCCAAAATTCCAAGAATAACATGTATAACATATTAATAAGATTACTAGATAAGTTCGGGATTGGTGGAAACATACTTAGCTGGATCAAGGGTTTCCTAACCATAAGAACATATCAAGTAAAATCAAACTCAAACATATCATCACCGTGGAAAGCAGACTGTGGAGTACCACAAGGATCACCACTATCACCGATCCTCTTCAATCTAATGATGACCTCACTAGCCAAGTCCTTATCCAACCAAGGCCTTATCCCTTTCATCTATGCAGAAGATGTCACAATATTCATTCCTTACAAATCTAAACTGACTGAAATCACCAACGATATCAAGATCAGCTTGAACATCATGGACTCTTGGGCAAATGCATTTCAACTAAAACTCAACAAAGACAAAAAAAACTGTCTCATCCTCTCATCCCTACACAACGCGGACAACCCCACTATTATCAACACCCCAGATTACACCCTCCATATCTCAGACAGCCTGAGTAGAGGAGTGTGGTAGCCATGTTAGTCCACTCTTAAGGTTATCAATAGAAATCAAACAAAATAAAACATGGAAAAGAAAATAAGATGATACCTTTTTTATTGGACATAACTTAATACATTTCTTGATTAGCTTTCGAAGGTTGCCCTTCTTCGTCAGATCGGAAATAAGCAAATGTGCTAGCTGACAGTGTATATAAGTGAAAACATTCAAGCATTACTATGGCAGTCTGACAGGGTGGGAGGATGGGGGTGGGTAGGAGGTATGCATGGGGACATCAAAGCATATCATTGATATTCTAACAGGATGGGTGTGGATAGGTGAGGGGTGGGGTGATCAACAGAGACATACAGCTTTATGGTTTATAATGGGCTAGGAATCCCAGAAGAGAACCAACTGAAAGTAACAGGATAGATCATAAGGAATGCCAAGCCAAATGCAAAGCGGAGATAAGGAGGGCAAAAAAGGACTTTGAGAAGAAATTAGCGTTGGAAGCAAAAATACATAGTAAAAACTTTTTTAGATACATTAAAAGCAGGAAACCGGCCAAAGAGTCGGTTGGGCCGCTGGACGAAAATGGTGTTAAAGGGGCGATCAAGGAGGACAAAGCCGTAGCGGAGAAATTAAATGAATTCTTTGCTTCGGTCTTCACCGAGGAGGATTTGGGGGGGACACCGGTGCCGGAAAGAATATTTGAAGCGGGGGAGTTGGAGAAACTAAACAAATTCTCTGTAACCTTGGAGGATGTAATGGGTCAGTTCAGCAAGCTGAAGAGTAGTAAATCACCGGGACCTGATGGTATTCATCCCAGAGTATTAATAGAACTAAAAAATGAACTTGCGGAGCTACTGTTAGAAATATGCAATCTGTCCCTAAAATCGAGTGTAATACCGGAAGACTGGAGGGTAGCCAATGTTACTCCGATTTTTAAGAAAGGTTCCAGAGGAGATCCGGGAAATTATAGACCGGTGAGTCTGACGTCGGTGCCGGGCAAGATGGTGGAGGCTATTATTAAGAATAAAATTGCAGAGCATATACAAAAACATGGACTGATGAGACAAAGTCAGCACGGATTTAGTGAAGGGAAGTCTTGCCTCACCAATCTAATGCATTTTTTTGAGGGGGTAAGCAAACATGTGGACAATGGGGAGCCGGTTGATATTGTATATCTGGATTTTCAGAAGGCGTTTGACAAAGTGCCGCACGAAAGACTCCTGAAGAAATTGCAGAGTCATGGAATCGGAGGTAGGGTATTATTATGGATTAAGAACTGGTTGAAAGATAGGAAGCAGAGAGTAGGATTGCGTGGCCAGTATTCTCAGTGGAGGAGGGTAGTTAGTGGGGTCCCGCAGGGGTCTGTGCTGGGTCCGTTGCTTTTTAATGTATTTATAAATGACCTAGAGATGGGAATAACTAGTGAGGTAATTAAATTCGCCGATGACACAAAATTATTCAGGGTCGTCAAGTCGCAGGAGGAATGTGAACGATTACAGGAGGACCTTGCGAGACTGGGAGAATGGGCGTGCAAGTGGCAGATGAAGTTCAATGTTGACAAGTGCAAAGTGATGCATGTGGGTAAGAGGAACCCGAATTATAGCTACGTCTTGCAAGGTTCCGCGTTAGGAGTTACGGATCAAGAAAGGGATCTGGGTGTCGTCGTCGATGATACGCTGAAACCTTCTGCTCAGTGTGCTGCTGCGGCTAGGAAAGCGAATAGAATGTTGGGTGTTATTAGGAAGGGTATGGAGTCCAGGTGTGCGGATGTTATAATGCCGTTGTATCGCTCCATGGTGCGACCGCACCTGGAGTATTGTGTTCAGTACTGGTCTCCGTATCTCAAAAAAGATATAGTAGAATTGGAAAAGGTACAGCGAAGGGCGACGAAAATGATAGTGGGGATGGGACGACTTTCCTATGAAGAGAGGCTGAGAAGGCTAGGGCTTTTCAGCTTGGAGAAGAGACGGCTGAGGGGAGATATGATAGAAGTGTATAAAATAATGAGTGGAATGGATCGGGTGGATGTGAAGCGACTGTTCACGCTATCCAAAAATACTAGGACTAGAGGGCATGAGTTGAAGCTACAGTGTGGTAAATTTAAAACGAATCGGAGAAAATTTTTCTTCACCCAACGTGTAATTAGATTCTGGAATTCATTGCCGGAGAACGTGGTACGGGCGGTTAGCTTGACGGAGTTTAAAAAGGGGTTAGATAGATTCCTAAAGGACAAGTCCATAGACCGCTATTAAATGGACTGGAAAAATTCCTCATTTTTAGGTATAACTTGTCTGGAATGTTTTTACGTTTGGGGAGCGTGCCAGGTGCCCTTGACCTGGATTGGCCACTGTCGGTGACAGGATGCTGGGCTAGATGGACCTTTGGTCTTTCCCAGTATGGCACTACTTATGTACTTATGTACTTATGTACTTATGTACTTATGTACTTGTTAAGTCCTTTCTGTTGGATGTTAAAATATTCAATCATTCTGACTTCAAAGGTCTTACGTTCTTGTATGGTTTTAAAGTTACCTTTCAGGATTCTCACTGTGAAGTCACTGGTACAGTGTCCTGGTCCTGAAAATCCTCGGCGTTACAATGAACCACAACTTAACACTAGAGAGCCAAGTGACATCCACAACAAAGAAAATGTTCCACTCAATGTGGAAACTCAAACACGTGAGACAATTCTTCCCGAGGGGAACATTTCGCAACCTGATACAATCAGTGGTACTAAGCCATATAGACTACTGCAATGGAATTTATGCGGGATGCAAAGAACAAACCTTAAATAAACTTCAGACCGCTCAAAACACGGCAGCTAGGCTTATCTTCGGAAAAACACGATTTGAAAGTGCAAAACCCCGTCACGAAAAACTACACTGGCGCCCAATCAAAGAACGCATTGCTTTCAAAATCTGCACTCTGGTTCACAAAATTATCTACGGTGAAGCTCCGGGATACACGACAGACTTGATCGACCTACCAACTAGAAACACATCCGAATCAACACGAACGTACCTAAATCTGCACTACCCAAGCTGCAAAGGACTCAAATACAAATCAACTTACGCGCCCAGTTTTTGCTACCTAAGCACACAACTGTGGAATGCATTACCAAAAGCCTTGAAAACTACGAATGACCACCTAAACTTCCGGAAAACACAAAAAACTAACTTGTTTATAAAGGCATACCCTACCGATCCAACATAAATGCCTGATCTTTGCAACACAACAAAACTAAAGAACGTAATGAACATAACACAACTCTTCCACTGTATGATTCCTTAGTGTGGCTGTGCCACATGAACTTTATCTTACCACATCACTTTGTATTTGTTTACACTGGAGTCTGTAACGCTTCACCGGTACTATGTAAGCCACATTGAGCCTACAAATATATGGGAAATGTGGGATATAAATGTAATACAACAATGCTGTGAAGGTGAATCTAATCATACACAATGTTCAGGGTAACAAAATTTGGCAGAAGATGGGAAAGCAGCAGTTGTGCTTCGAGTCAACAATTAGGCCGACAACTTGAACAACTTAATGACAATCCACTGGAGCAGTGATCCTCGGCTCGGCGTCCTTATCCCCTGAAGAAGCCCATCGGTGAAACGGGTACGTTGGGTGGGGATCCCGTTCAAGATGCTGCTACTTGCTAAGTGGTTTTTGTCTTTTGCAGTTGGTTACACACAAAATAATTTCTACTAAAACTCTTTTCAAAAAAAATATTTTCACATAAAGGGAGGAGGTGGGGGATAAGACCAATGATTAAAGAAAGTATGGTGACTCCTTTGGGAATAGTTTCAGCAGTCTTGCTGTCTGTCACCTTTCTGAGGTCTTTCCCCTCTTCTGCCAAATTTTGTTATCCTGCACATTGTGTATGATTAGATTCGCCTTCACAGCATTGTTGTATTACACAAGTTAAAGCGAAGATGCTTTTTAAATGTATGTCTGTCTATACATACATTATTTATATATATTTAGCTATATGCAAAGAGTGTGTGTGTGTGTGTGTGTGTGTGTGTGTGTGTGTGTGAGAGAGAGAGAGAGATCCATATATAGCTTTCGATAGATAGATAGATATTATAGAAGACCTTCTTATTTCTTAATTTTTATTAACTGCAAGTAATTATGGCCTATGACTGCCACAATTTATGATATCATTTCTACAATCCCTCCATGCTCACTTTGTCTCACTTAACTTGGCTCCAGAGAGGTGAGGACATGCTTCTGTCCTGGTGCCTCCCTGTGAATTTTGTTGCTTTTTTTACTTGCAGAACTTCAAAAAGATTGTCATGTCCCCTACCTCAACGCAAGCGGCATCCTCGGGCTGCGTGGGGTCCCATTGACACGCATACTTGACTGGCACAGCCCTGAGCTATGTGTGTGTAGTTCTTCTCTGGGTTGGTTGAGAGATACAGTGGTTGCAGGCTCCTTGATTACTTTGCTTCTGTGCACCTGTGTCTGCTCTCTCTCTCTCTGCTGGCTTCCCTTTCCCTATCACTATGTGTGCTGACTGAGTTCTGGTAGGAACATTCTTTGTCTTCCCTTGCTTCTCTCCTATTGGTCTCCCAGTTTCCTCCTCCTCCTGCTCTTATCCTGTGGCTTTGCTCCTTCTCCCTGCTGTTTCCTGCTGATATCAGACAACAGTACTTTATTAGCTGAGCTCTTCCTGTACTCCATGCTTCGGCTTCTACTTTGGTAAGTGTCACTTACTCTGCAGTTTGCTTCTTATCTTCTTGTCCCTCGTTGCTGACTTTGCCTGTACCTGGATTACTCTCTTGCCTGCTGCTTGCCTATTGACTTTGCCTGTATTTGGATTACTCGCTTGCCTGCTGCCTGCCTATTGACATTGCCTGTACCTGGATTACTTCCCTGCTTGCCTATTGAAATTGCCTGTATCTGGATTACTTTCTTGCCTGCTGCTTACCTAGTGATGCTGCCTGCTTCAGGATTATTCTCCTTTCTGCTGACCTCCTGGCCGAATCCCTTGACGCCCTTTTCTCATGTCTCCACGTAAGTCCTGCCAGCTGCCTGCACCTGAGGTCCCAACCTCCGGGGAATGGTGGTCACTGCAGGTGAACCTTGGGGTTGCCCGGCCGCCAAGCAGAACCCAGATTCGCTACATCGGATTCGGCAGCGCTCTACTTGGTAGAAGAACTCACGTGCAGGACAAAGAGTGTGTGGTATATTTTTACTATCCCCTTCTTCCCTTTCTTTCCCTTCCCTTTACTGAGTTTAATGCTGACATTTTGTCCTATCCTGAATCTCTTCTTCTCTGCTTTGACTCCTCCCCCTCTCTCTTCATATTCTCAGTCTACTTTTCCCAGTGGCGTAGCAAGGGCGGGGCGGTGGAGGTGGTCCGCCCCGGGTGTCAGCAGGTGGGGGGGGGGGGGGTGCTCTGCTCCCACTGCTCCCACCCTGTCCTGCCTTAAAAACAATTTTTTCGAAGCGCCGGAGTGGCAGGCAGTGCCTCTTGTCTGCCCTGCTAGTAAAAATCTCCTCCATGTCATTGTCGTCGGGTCTTCTCACATTGAGTCCTGCCCTCCTCTGAGGTAATTTCCTATTACCGCGAGGGCGGGCGGGACTGAATGTGGGAAGGCCCGACGACGACGTCAAGGAGATTTTTACTAGCAGGGCAGACGCGAGGCGCTGCCTGCCACTCCGGCGCTTTGAAAAAAATTTTTTAAGGTAGGACAGGGTGGGAGTAGGATAACGGAGCTGGTAGGTGTGTCGGGTCGGGTGGGAGGGGGGACTCAAATGGGAGAAGGGGATTGGGGAGGGGTGGGGGAGCTCAGAGGGGTGCCCAGAGGGGAGAAGGGGATTGGGGAGGGTGGGGGAGGGAGCCCAGATAGGTGCCCAGAGGGAAGAAGGGGATTGGGGAGGGTGGGGGAGCCCAGATGGGTGCCCAGAGCGGAGAAGGGGATTGGGGAGGGTGGGGGAGCCCAGATGGGTGCCCAGAGGGAAGAAGGGGATTGGGGAGGGTGGGGAGCCCAGATGGGTGCCCAGAGGGGAGAAGGGGATTAGGGAGGGTGGGGGAGCCCAGATGGGTGCCCAGAGGGGAGAAGGGGATTGAGGAGGGTGGGGGAGCCCAGATGGGCACTCAGAGGGGAGAAGGGGATTGGGGAGGGTGGGGGAGCCCAGATGGGCGCCTAGAGGGGAGAAGGGGATTGGGGAGCGTGGGGACAGACCCTGGATGGATGGGAGAGGGAGGGCAGACGGATTGAAGGGGCAGAGAGAAAGGGCAGATGGTGGGTGGAAGGGGGAAAGAGAAAGAGGGCAGACTGGGGCAGATGGTGGATGGAAGGGGCAGAAATAGAGGGCAGAGTGGATGGAAGGGAGAGAGAGGGCAGATAGTGGATGTAAGGGGCAGAGAGAGAGGGCAGACAGTGGGTGGAAGGGACATTAGAGAGCGCAGACACTGGATGGCAGAGAGAGAGAGTGAAGACAGATGCTGGCTGGAAGGAAGAAAGTGAAAAGAAGATGAGGAAAGCAGAAACCAGAGACAACAAACTGTAAATATATATTTTTATTATTTTGCTTTAGGATATAGTATTGTAGCTGTGTTAATAAATGTTTATAAATAGAACATGTAAATAAGGTAATCTTTTTATTGGACTAATTTTAATACATTTTGACTTAACTTTCAGAGAACAAAACCCCCTTCCTCAGGTCAGGATAGGATACTGTAACAGCACTATACTGTATTGACCTGAGGAAGGAGATTTTGGCCTCTGGAAGCTAAATGTATTAGTCCAATAAAAAGGTATTATTTTATTTTCTGTATTTGTTTTATTTCTATTTGTTAATTTGTAAAGTGGTGATTGGTATTTGTTAGTTTTTTCAAATTTACATCTGCTGTCTTTATATTTTGCACAGTACACCAGGGGACATTTTCTGTTTCTGTGGTGTTGCATTGTATGCAGAGTCTGGCATCTTGGGGGTTCAGTTTAATTTTTGTCTAAATAGAAAGTTTATGATTACTTATTCTATAGTGGATTAGGGTGTATCTGTGTTTGTGAAAAAGACATGGCTTTCAATTGGCATTGACTGTGCAGGATCGACAATCTGTACTATTCTGTCTGGTTTAGTTTTACACTAGGTGAATTGATGTTCTAGTGCTTTCCTTTTCCTTGTGTGACTCGTAGAAATGACTGCTTATGGTTTGGTAGAATTGCTCTATAGGTCCTGAGTGTTTTGTATTCTTGGTATGCCTAGTACTGGATTTGGGGGGGGGGGTTAAAAAATGACTGGCCCCGGGTGTCAACTACCCTAGCTACGCCACTGACTTCTCCCTTCCCCTAGTTCCTTCCTCCTGGAATCACTGTCTCAGTCCCTCTCAGATGCTTTTATTGATTTCTCCAGTGTACTTATTTTGGGAGACTTTAACTACCACCTTGATTTTCCTATTAGACCCCAGGACAAATGTTTTCTTTCACTCCTCTCTGATCTCAGTCTCTTCCAGCACATCCCCTCTCCCACTCATGTAGCAGACCATACTCTAGACTCTGTCCTGATACATCTTCTGATGCTATTTCCTTCTCTAATATTTCTTTTTTACACTTCCCTTGGTCAAACCATTACCTTATTTCCTTTTCCCTTTCATTACCTTCTCCTTTGTTCTGCTTCCTATTCTTTCACTACACACATTATTAACCCTTTCTGATCTCCCACCTTTCTATTCTTTATTCCCTTCCAATTTTACCTCCCTCCTGCTATTAGATCAGGTGACTCTTTGGAACTATATTCTTCATTCCTCTGTAGAAAAGATAAACCCCCTTTATAAATCCAAATCCTTATGTTCCAGGCAACCCTGGTATCAGAGTGATTCATGTCTTCTCAAACAACAGATTTAGCATGTGGAACATAATTGACAGAGGACTGGATTCTAAAACTGTCTCTATAAAAGGAACAATAGTGTTCTTATCACACACAACTCAATAACCTCCACCACATATATTATACTAAGCTAATTAATAAGTCATCTGATTGTCCAAAAAGGTTATTCTCTATTCTATCACATTTCTCTTTTGCTGGACCCCAAAATGTGATTCCCATTCCCTCAAGGCCTCTGATTTTCAAATTATTTTGCCTCAAAAACCTCAAGCCTTCAGTCTTCCTTTCCTGCTTGCTTACAGACTTAGTACCTCCTTCCCTGTCCTCAGTTTCTCTGTCCCCCAAATATATACATGCGTTTCCTCTATTCTTGTTATGTTTCTAGGCCTAGTTCAAAGTTCCTTAATCTCCTCTGCTAGGCACCCACCTGCTCCTTTGATCCAATTCTATCTTTGCGGATAAAGATTCCTGCCTATGGCCTCATGTTGGAGTGGTCCCTTCTGCTTGGAAGTCTGTTGTTATCTGTCTAGTTTTAATTCCATATTCCCCACAGTCATTCACAAAGGAAAAATATTCAACATAAAGGACTATTTTACATGCTCATCTTCCAATGTGGTATATATCATTCAGTGTAAAAAATGTAACGAAGGATGCTATATTGGAGAAACAGGCCAGATGCTTAAGACAAGATTCAATCTGCACATACATCACATGAAAATAGCCAGTGCCAGTCAAGCCCCCACCCCTGTGGGCCAACACTTCACAAGACCAGAACACTGCACCAGTGATTTCACAGTAAGAATACTGAAAGGTAATTTTAAAACAATACAGGAATGTAAGACCTTTGAAATAAGAATTATTGAATATTTTGACACCCAACAAACAGGACTTAATAAGGATCTGAGTTTTCTAACCCATTATAAACCATAAAGCTGTATTTCTCTGTTTATTTCTCTGTTTATTACCCTCCTCTCACCTACCAACAACTATCATGTTAGAATATCAATGAAATGCTTTGATGTCCCCATGCATACCCCCACCCTCCCACTCTGTCAGACTGACAAAGTAATGCTTTGATGTTTCTCTTATATATACTATCTGCTAACACATTTGCTTATTTCTGATCTGGTGCAAGTATAGAAACAAAATGCCTGTAAAACTCAACAGAGAGGCCAGCCATACCAGGAGTCTTATTCAAACGCAATGATTTAATAGCCATCTCCACTTCATTCAACAAGACTTATTTCTCCAAAGTCGCAACTTCAGCCAAATTTACGACATTCCTAGGTAGATTTTGAAGAACCCTATCAATGAGATCCTATGAGCAATCAATTTCAGATGAATATAGATGGGAGTGAAAATCAGCATAGATAGAACACATATCATAATTTTTAGTGACAGTATCACCTGTAGTAGATCTAAGATCTGCAATCCATTAGTTTTCCTCTGCTTAGCCTTCAAATAGGAAGCTAATAGGTGACTAGTCCAATTGTGTTCAGCATAATAATTGGCAGAGGTTTTAAATAACCTCTTTTAAATGAGATTTTAAGTGACTTTGATTTTATTTCAAATATCTGTGTCAACCACCCTAATATCCTTCTATTAGGGGATATTAACCTGAATTTAGATAACCTAGCAAACTCCAACACAAAGGATTTTTTGAATTTCTTATCCTCCTGGAATTTCTTACACCCATACACCCCTGTCTCTCATTCAAAAGGTCACCTTCTTGATCTTTTTGCATATAGATTTACCAACTCATTAGCCTTTTCCATGTCTGATAAGGCTTCATGGGAACCAACCCTATAGTCAGATTATTACAAATTAGCATTCACCTTAAATTGGCTAGAATCATTGAAAGACACTCACCTCAAAGCCCACCCTCCCTCTTAGAGTAAAGATTGAAATTGATGACTTCTAGTCAAACATAGAAGATACTGAACTCATGTCCATGTCTAATTCATCAACATTTATACAAGAGTGGGACGTATTAAGTAAATCAATACTAGACTCCGTGGCAACAGTAAAAATTAAATCTAAATTTAAAAAAAAAGAGCCAATCCATCTGGTTCAATAAAGACATCCTATGCATCAAACAAAAATGTAGGCAGCTTGAAAAGAAATGGCAAAAATCCCAAACTGAAGAAAATAAATTACATTGGAAATCAGCTCTAAGAGTCTATGGGCCCTGTTTACTAAGCCACGCTATAGACGCGCTAACTTTTTACTGTAAGCTAATGCTAGAGACAACCATAGGAATATATGGGTGTCGCTAGTGTTAGCGCATGCTAATTTTTAGTGCATGCTAAAAATTCATGTGCCTACAGTGTGGCTTAGTAAACAGGGCCCTATAAATATATAATAAAAAAAGGCTAAAATAAACTACTATGGAAATCTAATATCAACTGATCCTTTCAATACCAAACATATTTTCATTATAGTCAACACCCTCTTAGATACCCAGGCTGCTGTACCTGTTTCACTGTTGGCACCTCTAAAAATGGCCTTTCACAGGCATAACTGGTGACTAGGAGCATAATGAATTAGTTTACTGGACAAGTCTGTTAGCATTTTCCCAGTGCTTGAAATGTCAAGTAAAAAAGTCTGAAGTTCTTTGGAGCCAGATTGAACAAACAATGTAGAACTTTTTTAAAGGGCTGAGCTGACTGCTACTTAGATATCTAAAAGATCAGCTGTACAGCCACATTCTGTGTCACATGCAGGCAGCACAGAGACCTACCTGGAAGTCCAATATAAAAGGTGCTACAGCAGTTCAAGATAGGGAGCATTGACAAATGGACCACCAACTGAAACAAATCAACCAGTAATAAAGACCTTAGCTTACGTGGTATCTGTACTTTGGTGAACATCACACTTGCTGTTAAGGGTGGAGGTCTGAATTTAACCCCATAGAGGCACAAGAACTTTTTTGATATGTCAATTCTGAGGAATGTGGTTACCTGTTGATTCTTGTTATCAAGACTTTGCCTGGAACTTTTGAAGCTACTGTTCCCTCTGCCTTGAACCCCTACTTCTGATTACTCCTTCTTGTTACTTGCTTGGCCTTGCAGACTCCTCTTTGACTCCTCTCTGATAGGCATGCCGTCAAATGGATGTCATCAGTTCTAACAATGATACAGTAAAATATATCTTAGATCAGTGCACATAGGTAAATGATTCAGAAACTAGGAGTAGTACAGTGGAAACCTAGGAAATGGCGAAATGTCAGCATAAGTATAGCACAGAGCAGGGGAAGGCAGCATAAACTAAACTTCATTGATGGAAGCCATATACTTGTCTTTCAGTTTTAGCCTAGAAGATACTGCAGTCAGAATCTGATGATGTACCAAAAAAAAGTCAGCTTATCAACTCCTTTCTGCAGATCATTTGATGAGTATATCAAAAAGGCATCCAAGCTAGAGATGCTGCAGGGATCTGGAGGGATCTGGAGTATTCTGGCTGTTTAAGACCTGGTAGCCAGGGAGCCTACATGACATTTGACGATGAAGCAGGACAGACAATATGTATTAGGAAAATAATCTCTCATAAATAATAAATACTGAAATAAGGCTGATCAAGTACTGAACATTTCAGAATGGAACTGTTCAAAATTTTATAATGAAAAGATGCATTTTATTTATTTAAAAAAATTATAGACTACCTGTCTCATAATTCTAAGCAGTTAACATAAAAACATACATATTAAAATAAAACAAAGTTCACAAAATAATTCATAACAAATATCTAAAATAAAATAGTACAGTAATACCATTGCAATAGACAAAACAAAATAGCAAATATAGAATACAAAATCACTTACTACTACTACTACTACTACTACTATTTAGCATTTCTATAGCGCTACAAAGCATACGCAGCGCTGCACAAGCATAGAAGAAAGACAGTCCCTGCTCAAAGAGCTTACAATCTAATAGACAAAAAATAAATAAAGTAAGCAAATCAAATCAATTAATGTGAACTGGAAGAGAGGAGGGTAGGTGGAGGCGAGTGGTTACAAGTGGTTACGAGTCAAAAGCAATGTTAAAGAGGTGGGCTTTCAGTCTAGATTTAAAGGTGGCCAAGGATGGGGCAAGACGTAGGGGCTCAGGAAGTTTATTCCAGGCGTAGGGTGCAGCGAGACAAAAGGCGCGAAGTCTGGAGTTGGCAGTAGTTGAGAAGGGAACAGATAAGAAGGATTTATCCATGGAGCGGAGTGCACAGGAAGGGGTGTAGGGATGGACGAGTGTGGAGAGATACTGGGGAGCAGAAATAAATTAATAAAGGCCAAAACAAAAGTAGCGACACAATCGCAAAAGCAAAAGTAAATAGAAGAGCCTTCAGATTTTTTCCAAATTGAATTATAGATGTAATCTTACAGCATTCCAAAGAGTTACAGTAGTCTACTAATGGAGTAATAAGCATTGCATCACCATTCTAAAATTCACAGAGCTCAAAAGACCGATTAATCTTCTAATATGTATGTATGTACATATATATATATATATATATATACAGATATACACTTTTACAAAAACCCCCAAAACTCTGGGGTCCTTTTACTAAGCTGTGTAAGCGTCTACACGTGCCCAACGCGCGCCAGATTGGAGTTAGCGCTCAACTACTGCGTGGCTCTTGCGGTAATTTCATTTTTGGTGCACGTCCAATATGTGCGTTTGAAAAATGTTTTTTATTTTCGGGAGCACGTAACAGATGTACGCCAAGTGACATTTGGCGTGTATAGGTCATTACTGCTCGATTACTGTTGAGCCTTTACTGCTAGGTCAATGGTTGGCGGTAAGGTCTCACACCCAAAATGGACGCGCTACAATAATCATTTTACCCTATGTCCATTTTTGGCAAAAATTTAAAAAAAGGCCTTTTGTACAGGAGCGCTAAAAAATGGATCAGCGCATGCCCAAAACCCACAACTACATTACCGCAAGCCATTTTTCAGCATGCCTTTGTAAAAGGACCCTTATACAAAGCTTGTTTTATGCATAACTCTATCAAAATTTTACCATTTAATAAAAATTTGGAATATATCATCCTGAATAAATTTGCAATAAGGAAGTACAGTAAACAGGAAGGGAACCTCTATGGAGAAGAAAGCCAAAACAGGGACAGGACCCAATACATGGTGGTTGCTTGAATACTCTGAGTTTTACAGGCATCTTTTATCCTGCTGATTTGCACAGCATATTTTCACCAGCTATACAACCAGTTGCTCTAGCTCACAGAGAATATTGGTATGACCCCTGATGAAGGTGGCTCCATTCGCCGAAACATGGCCCATGTTGGATTCTTGCCCTGTGCTTTGAATAAAGGATTTGAAAGCAACACCTCTTGAGTTGGCTTGTCATTTGGTCAACATCTACTTCACCCTGTTTTGTTTTAAATTTGCAATAAGCTTACACTCATGCCAGCCACCTCACTGAAACGACATCGCCACCGTCTAGTGATTATCTTCATGATATGCACAGACACCATTTTGCTTTAAACAAAATTACTATGGTTTTCAGTCAGAACAATCTGATCCTTATTAAAAATTTGTATATAGTCCAGTGCAAGAGTTTTCAGAAAAGAGGTGGAAGAGGGTAAGTGTAAAGTATGTTTTGAGGAAATTGTGAGAAACGGGCTCAAATGATCACAGATCAGGAAGCAGCAATGCCTGATCAGTTTGCACTGAAGAAAACATTGTGACAGTTGAAGAACCAGGTAGTGAAGTGACTTTATTTAAGTGAGGTGGTCAAAATGAGTGTAAACTTATTGGCAGATTTATTCAGGATGACGTGGAGGTGCATAATTGAACGGGGTGCCCAAGTTGTCATGAGGGTGTCCTCACAGGATGGTCCCGTAAAGGGGCAGGGCAACCTGTATTATCGAAACAAGATGGGCGACCATCTTTCGTTTCGATAATACGGTCGGGGTCGCCCAAATCATGAAATTTAGGTCGACCTTAGAGATGGTCGTCCATAGGTCGTTTTTGAGATGGTCGTCCCCGGTTTTCGGCAATAATGGAAACCGAGACATCTGAAAAACAACAAATCCAAGCTCCCTTACCGTCGGTGCTGAGCCCCCACCCCCCCCCCCCCCCAAACCCACTCCCCACAACTGTACACCATTACCATAGCCCTAAGGGGTGAAGGGGGGCACCTACATGTGGGTACAGTGAGTTTTGGGGGTTTTGGAGGGCTCAACATTTACCACCACAAGTGTAATAGGTAGGGGGGGATAGGCCTGGGTCCGCCTGCCTGAAGTGCACTTCACCCACTAAAAACTGCTCCAGGGACATGCATACTGCTGTGATGGAACTGGGAATGACATTTGAGGCTGGCATAGAAGCTAGCAAAAAATGTTTTTAAATTTGTTTTTTTTTTTGGGTGGGAGGGGCTTGGTGACCACTTGGGGAGTAAGGGGAGGTCATCCCCGATTCCTTCCGGTGGTCATCTGGTCAGTTCGGGCACCTATTCGAGGCTTGGTTGTGAAATAAAATGGACAAAGTAAAGTTGTCCAAATGCTCATCAGGGATGCCTTTCTTTTTTCCATTATCAGCCGAGGACTCCTATCTCTAAATCACGCCACAGTCCCGCCTTCGGTACGGTGCTGACACGTCCCTGTGAATTTTGGTTGTCCCCGTGACGGAAAGCAGTTGAAGATGCCCAAAATCGACTTTCCATTATGCTGATTTGGGCGACCCTGAGAGAAGGACGCCCATCTCCCGATTTGTGTCAGAAGATGGGCGTCCTTCTCTTTCGAAAATTTACCTGACAGTCCAAATTTGAATTGAAATTAGTCGTTTTGACAGTTATGCAGAAAACAAGTTTTGAATAAATGTATTTTTTAAACAATGAATATATAAACATAGATATAGATAGATAGATAGATAGATAGATAGATAGATAGATAGATAGATAGATAGATAGATATTGACTGCAAATTTGGTTCACTAGAGCTCTTTTACAAGGCTACCGTAGTGATTCCCAGTACAGCAAATGTGATGAAATCTATTCAGTTCCTATGGGCTTTGTTGCATCTGCAGCATGGGAATCACTACCATGGCTTTGTAAAAAGATCTCTAAATGAGAAATGTATGTATTTGTAACCATGATAAGATTAATATAAGCATAATCATAGAGGCATGGTTATTTTTATACATAATAGTTTTTGTTTTTTTGCTTTTTTTACAAATTTTATTGACAGAGAAGGACAAGCATGGCAAACTATGAGAAAAGCAGTGCAAAGAAATCTTATGGATCCCAAAGAAGTAGCCAAATTGGATTTGAAAATGAATGAGGTATCATATCACTTCTGTGTCATGTATTCATTTGCAGTACAGACACATATATGTGTATGTAATTTTCTAATGATTTATTTATTTATTTAACACTTTTATACCCCACATTTTCCCACTTAGTTGCAGGCTCAATGTGGCCTACACAATACCATAGAGGTAGGCTCCGGTTCAGTAAAATACAAATACACAATATAGTAGTAGGCATATAAGAAACATAAATAAAAGCAACAAAGAAATAAAGAGGGGTGGTGATAAAAGTCCAATACGGTCCATAGTTTTGCTGTGTCACAGGAAGTAGAAAGTTAATTTGGGTCAAGGGGTAGGCCTTCTTAAACAAGTTGGTTTTCAGTGACTTCCTGAAGTTAAGATGGCTGTGGATAGATTTCACGGTTTTGGGCAAAGCATTCCACAGTTGTGTACTTATGTAAGAAAAGCTGGATGCATAAATTAATTTGTATCTAAGTCCATTGCAGTCTGGATAATGCAAATTTAAGTTCGGGATAGACTGGTGCTGTTTCTGGGTGGTAGATTTATAAGGTTCAACATGTATCCAAGAACTTCGCCGTAAATAATCCTGTGGACCAGGGTGCAAACCTTGAAGGCAATATGTTCCTTGGTGGGAAGCCAATGCAATTTTTCACGAAGGGGTTTGACACTTTCATATTTTAATTTTCCGAAGATCAGTCTGGCTGCTGTATTCTGTGTGGTCTGAAGTTCCTTAGTTAGTTGTTCTTTACAACTTGTGTAAATTTCGTGGCAGTAATCTAAATGGCTTAATACCATTGATTGTATTAAGTTGCGAAATACATCTCTACTACTACTACTACTACTACTACTACTACTACTACTACTTAACACTTCTAAAGCGCTACTAGGGTTAAGCAGCGCTGTACAGATTAACAAAGAAGGACAGTCCCTGCTCAAAGGAGCTTACAATCTAATGGACAAAATGTGCAGACAATCAAATTGGGGCAGTCTAGAGTTTTCCTGAATAGGGGTAGGATGGTTAGGTGCCGAAGGCGACATTGAAGAGGTGGGCTTTGAGCAAGGATTTGAAGACAGGCAGGGAGGGTGCTTGGTGTATGGGCTCAGGAAGTTTATTCCAAACATAGGGAGAGGCGAGGCAGAAAGGGCGGAGCCTGGAATTGGCGGTGGTGGAGAAGGGTACAGAGAGGAGGGATTTGTCCTGTGAGCGGAGGTTTCGGGTAGGAGTATAAGGGGAGATAAGGGTAGAGAGGTAATGAGGGGCTGCAGATTGAGTGCATTTGTAGGTTAGTAGGAGAAGCTTGAACTGAATGCGGTACCTGATCGGAAGTCAGTGAAGTGACTTGAGGAGAGGGGTAATATGAGCATATCGGTCTAGGCGGAAAATAAGACGTGCAGCAGAGTTCTGAACGGAATGAAGGGAGCATAGATGGCTAAGTGGGAGGCCAGTGAGGAGTAGGTTGCAGTAGTCAAGGCAAGAGGTGATGAGAGAGTGGACGAGAGTTCGGGTGGTGTGCTCAGAGAGGAAAGGGCGAATTTTGCTGATGTTATAGAGAAAGAAGCAACAGGTCTTGGCTATCTGCTGAATATGCGCAGAGAAGGAGAGGGAGGAGTCGAAGATGACTCTGAGGTTGTGGGCAGATGAGACGGGGAGGATGAGGGTGCCATTGACTGAGATAGAGAGTGGAGGGAGAGGAGAAGTGGGTTTGGGTGGAAAGACAATAAGCTCTGTCTTGGTCATGTTCAGTTTCAGGTGGCAGTTGGACATCCAAGCAGTAATGTCGGACAAGCAGGCCGATACTTTGGCCTGGGTTTCCACAGTAATATCTGGTGTGGAGAGATAAAGCTGAGTGTTGTCAGCATAGAGATGATATTGGAAACCATGAGATGAGATCAGCGAGCCCAGGGAAGAGGTGTAGATTGAAAAAAGAAGGGGTCCAAGGACAGATCCCTGAGGAACTCCAACAGAGAGCGGCATGGGGGTGGAGGAAGAACCATGAGAATGTACTCTGAAGGTACGGTGGGAGAGATAAGAGGAGAACCAGGAGAGGACAGAGCCCTGGAAACCAAATGAGGACAGTGCAGCAAGAAGTAAATTATAATTGACAGTGTCAAAAGCGGCGGATAGGTCAAGGAGGATGAGGATGGAGTAGTGACCTTTGGATTTGGCAATGAACAGGTCATTAAAGACTTTAGTGAGTGCTGTTTCTGTCGAGTTTAGAGGGTGAAAACCGGATTGAAGCAGGTCGTGGGAAGAAAGGTTTTATGTGTTTAAGTTTCCACATTGAGTGGAACATTTTCTTTGTAGTGGAATTTACTTGGCTTTCAAGTGTCAGGTTGCTGTCAATTATGACGTCGAGTAGTTTTAGGCTATCCGAGATAGGGAGGGGGTGGTTTGGGATGTTTAAGGTTGTAGGTTTAAACTTATTGTGTTGAGATGATAGGATAAGACAATGAGTCTTTTCGGTGTTTAGTTTCAGTTGGAATGCATTTGCCCCTGCGTCCATTGTGTTCAAACCGATCTTGATTGTATTGGTGATTTCTGTCAGGTTGTGTCTGAAAGGTATATAAATTGTAACATCATCAGCATATATAAATGGGTTAAGGCCTAAATTGGATACGGATTTGGCCAGTGGAATCATCATTATATATAATTTTTATTAAGTTTTTAATACTTATACAGATATTATCAATACTGCAAAATATAATACAGCCATTAAACAATAAGCTTTTAAGTCAGGAAATCAAGAAAATATTTTCTTTATATAACATGACTTCCGTAGACCTCAATATGGAAGATAAGGGGGGGTAGGAATATAGTGAAGTTTAAACATAATATATACATAAATCATTATAATTTTAATTATGGTTCCGTTTTCCTTTCTTCTTTATTACTCTACAGATTTCTTGCTGTCTAGGAAGGTCTGAAGTTGGTTAGGCAAATAATAGACATATTTTATCTGATTTAGTCTAATAATACATTTACAAGGGTAAGCCAGGAGAAATGAAGCCCCCAATTCCAAAACTTTTGGTCTCATAGAAAGGAATATTTTTCGTCTTTCTTGAGTAGACTTAGTCACGTCCGGGTAAAGCCAAATTTTTTGACCAGCAAACAAACAGTCAGTAGATTTAAAATATAAACGCATTATTGCATTTAAATCCTGCTGAAATACAAATGAAACAATTAATGTCCCTCTTTCTGTTACATCTTCAATTGATTGTTCCAAAATATCTGTGACGTTTTGCAGGTCTATTGACTTCTCTGAATCTATTTTTTTCATTGTAGATGGTATATAATAAATTTTATTTAACGGTGGAAACACTTCAGTGGAATCATCATTATGTTGAAGACTGTTGGTGATAGTGGTGAACCCTGTGGGACTCCGCAAACTGATCTCTCAACCCACTGAGCAACATTAAAAATACATACACATACAGCAACACATAACTCGTTATGTACTCCAATTTCTTCTTATATTGTTGATTGTTTTATATTCAAAGTAGATAAAACACAGGAGATACCAATTAAAAATGTGTGAACAAAAAAGCAGTGTTGCAATACTTTCTCTTATATAAATTAATCTGTTTGTGATCAACCTTGCAAGCAGCATTATTCTTCTGTTTTAGAAGCATCAGTCTGCAAAGCTGCGGCCTGATGCTCCTAGGCCACTTCTGAAAGAGGCTTGGCTAAAATATACCCTCCCCACACACACACACAAAAACCCTTTTGCTACTCCTGATGGTCTCCCAAATCAGAACCCCCTCAAATGTCCCAACTTTGATTCCTCCCACTCTACCTCATTTCTCCAATTCCCTCCAGCCTTCCTGGCAAATATCAGAGGAATATTGGGGTTGGGGCAGGAATGATCTCCAGTTGCTCCAGCTTCTTTCAGGTCTGGGTACAAAATGGCACTCACAACCCCTAGCAGTAGTCTTGCAGCTTTATCACAAGTTCTAGCTACCATATAAGGGTTTTTTGCCCTTATATGACAGCTTGACCCCTAGCAGTAATACCATGAGTCTACCACTAAGGATCACTGGATCCATTTTGAATCTAGTATCAGGAGAGGTAGGAACAACTGTGGATCACTCCTACACGAACTCCAACCCCAATATATCCCACTGTTTACCAGGTAGGCCTGGGGGAGAGGCTGCGTGTGGTGGTAGAGAACTGGAGGAAGAAGGGTGGCTTTGGGGTAATTAAGAATTGGTGGGTCATTGAGGGAGTCTGAGTTGGGGGCTATTGTGGGATTTACAAAAGTGGGGCTTCAGGAAGAAAATATTTCAGCCCAGTCCTTTTAAGAAGCAGTCTGTCAAAGAAAATAAGCCCTAAAGTCCAAACTAATTAATTTATTAAAAATACGTAAAACCTGACATGGATATATTTCAGCACAATCCTGCTTCTGGGGTTGTATATAATGTTGGTAGTGTCTACTAAACAATAAAACATATACACATTAAATTAAAATAATGAGACACACACACACACATCCACTCAGAAACATACTACATGAAAATACTGGAAGGCGAATATATTCACTCATATTCATAAATCAAACAATACATATTAATAAAATGAGCTTCAGAAACATGTCTTATAAAAATGTCACATGCTCACTCAATGCACATATACACCAAACATCCATCAGATATTCATATAAAAATTCTGTAGTACATAAAATATTGCATTACCTTTTTCAATGAAAATATATAATGGGACCAACTTCAAAATGATATAGGTCTTAACCTGCTTTCAATCCACAATCTCTAAAAGAGATTGCTAAATAAAACCAAACATAATGAATAATAGATCACCTCTACATTCTATAAAAAAAAACATTTTAAAACTTTTTTAACCATTTTTTTTATTCCTAATCTCAAAAACATGTAAAATACAGCCTTTTCCCTAGAAGGCCCAGTGAGGTCAAAAATGACACAATGCAGTATTTATGTTGGTGTATGATGTTGTGTACATTTTGAAAATCTTGCTTTTTGTAGCTTTTTTATGACTTTGTGCCAATTACTCTGAGAAATTCCGTATTTCATAATTATTTGCTAGATGGCACCTGTTGCTTGCTTCACCACTGAATCCCACTGGGGTCAAAAGTGACCCAAATTAAATAATTAGATTTTTTTTTTTTTGCATAGCATTGCAGGGGGAATGCTACACAGAAAAAAAAATGAAAATAAAGCATGTGTGTGTGTTGGAGGTTTGGAAAAAGGTGGCTGGTGTGTATATATGCAGGGAGGGGGGATGGAATAAAGATGGATGAGTGAGTGGGGGGCTAAAAAAGATGGATGTAATAAGGGAGGATTGGAAAAGATGGATGGGAGTGAGTTGGAGGAGGGGCTGGAAAAGATGGAGTAAGGGAAGGCTGGTAAAGGTTGATGAGGTGTGTGTGTGTGTGTGTGTGTGTGTCCCGTGGGAATGGGTGGAGGTCTGCAGAAAGGTACATGGGAAACTGCGGCTGTGGTGGCACTCTGATCTCATTCCATGGTTTCTAGTATCACCTTTACGCAGATGGCTCCAGATCTACCTCTCCACAACAGAAATTTCAGCAGGAATCCAGGTGGAAAATATCAGCCTGTCTGTGTAACATTTCTGCCTGGATGTCTCACCACCATCTAAAACTAAACATGACCAAGATTGAGCTTCTTATCTTTCCCCCTAAACCCACATCTCCTCTTCCCCCATTCTCTATCTCTGTGGATAACACACTCATCCTCCCTGTCTCATCAGCTCGCAACCTTGGGGTCATCTTTGACTCTTCTCTCTCCTTCTCTGCACATATTCAACAGATTGGTAAAACCTGTCATTTCTTTCTCTATAATATTACCAAAAGTTGTCCTTTCGTTTCTGAGCACACTACCAGGACCCTTCTCCACACTCTTATCATCTCTCACTTAGCCTATTGCAACTTGCTTCTCACAGGTCTCCCACTAAATCATCTCTCTCCCCTTCAATCTGTTCAAAATTCTGCTGTTTGACTTATATTCCGCCACTGTCACTATGCTCATATTAGCCCTCTCCTCAAGTCACTTCATTGGCTCCTTATCCGTTTCTGCATACAGTTCAAACTCCTCTTATTGACTTACAAGTGCATTTACTTTGCAGCTTCTCAGTACCTCTCCACTCTTATTTCTCCCTACACTACTCTCTGGGAACTCCGTTCACTGGGTAAATAGTAACACAGTAGATGACGGCAGAAAAAGACCTGCACGGTCCATCTAGTCTGCCCAACAAGACAACTCATGTGTGCTACTTTTGTGTATACCCTACTTTGATTTGTACCTGTGCTCTTCAGGGCACAGACCATATAAGTCTGCCCAGCACTATCCCCGCCTCCCACCACCGGCTCTGGCACAGACCGTATAAGTCTGCCCAGTGCTATCCCTGCCTCCCAACCTCCAGTCCTGCCTCCCACCACTGGCTCTGGCACAGACCGTATAAGTCTGTCCCGCACTATCCCCGCCTCCCAACCTCCAGCCCCGCCTCCCATTACCGGCTCTGCTATCCAATCTCGGTTAAGCTCTTATCTGTACCCTTCTCTTTCACTGCTAACTCCAGACTCCGTCCCTTTTATCTTGCTGCACCATATGCTTGAAATAGATTTCCTGAGCTGGTGTGTCAAGCTCCATCTCTAGCCATCTTAAAATCTAGGCTAAAAGTCCACCTTTTTGATGCTGTTGTTAACTCCTACCCTTACTCACTTCTTCAGTACCCAAGCTTTATCATTCCCACCTTAGTAATTCCCTTATCCCTTATTTGTCCTAGTTAGATTGTAAGCTCTGTTGAGCAGGTACTGTTTCTTTATGTCCACTGTACAGCGCTGCATATGTCTAGTAGCGCTATAGAAAGGATAAGTAGTAGTTGTGGTGATGGTGGTGGTGTTGGTCGTGGAGGTAGAGGTAGAGGGGGAAATGCTAGCCTTTATAATGGGGGAATTCTGCATGCAGAGATCACTTGTTGCAAAGGCATGTATGTACCAGCTGTATCCAGTGACTAATCAGTATTAAAAATGTTAGACAATAATTTTTATTTTAGTGGTATGGATGCAGTTTTTACAGAGTTCTAATGTAGTAAGCCCAGCTAATGGACAATTTTACAATAATACATGTTAAATTAAATAGTTAAGTATTTACAAATTTTTAATAAATTAGGTCCCTCTTTACTAAGCCACACTATGGATGCTCTAGCATTTTTAGCGCATGCTAAAAATTATCACATGCTAACAGTGTGGAGGGGCATAATCGAACGGGGGTGCCCATCTATAAGAGCGCCCACCTCTAAGGACGGCCCCGGAAAGAAGCGTACATGACCCTATTATTGAAACAAGATGGGCAGCCATCTTTCGTTTCGATAATACGGTAGGGACGGCTAAATCTCAACATTTGGGTCGACTTTAGAAATGGCCTCCCTTAGAGATGGCCGACCTCAATTTTCACATATAATGGAAACTAAGGGCACCCATCTCAAAACCGGCCAAATCCAAGCCATTTGGACATGGGAGGAGCCAGCATTTGTAGTGCACTGCTCCCCTCTCACATGCCAGGACACCAACCGGGCACCCTAGGGGGCACTGCAGTGGACTTCACAAATTGCTCCCAGGTACATAGCTCCCTTACATTGGGTGCTGAGCCCCCCCAAAAAAAACCCCACTACCCACAACTGTACAACACTACCATAGCCCTTAAAGGGTAACGGGGTCACCTAGATGTGGGTACAGTGGGTTTCAGGTGGATTTTGGAGGGTTCCCATTTACCACCACAAGTGTAACAGGTACAGGGGGATGGGCCTGGGTCCGCCTGCCTGAAGTGCACTGCAGTACCCACTAAAAACTGCTCCAGGGACCTGCATACTGCTGTGATGGAGCTGGGTATGACATTTGAGGCTGGCATAGAGGCTGGAAAAAATGTTTTTTAATTTGCTTTTTTGGGCGGGAGGGGGTTGGTGACCACTGGGGGAGTAAGGGGAGGTGATCCCCGATTCCCTCCGGTGGTCATCTGGTCAGTTCAGGCACCTTTTCGAGGCTTGGTCGTGAACAAAAAGGGACCAGGTAAAGTTGGCCACATGCTCATCAGGGACGCCCTTCTTTTTTCCATTATTGGCAGAGGATGCCCATCTCTTAACCACACCCCCACCTCACCTTCAGTACACTGCCAACACGCCCCCTTGAACTTTGGTCATCCCTGCAATGGAAAGCAGTTGAGGATGCCCAAAATCGGCTTTCGATTATGCTGATTTGGGTGCCCTTAGGAGAAGGATGCCCATCACCCGATTTGTGTCGGAAGATGGGCACCCTTCTCCTTCGAAAATAAGCAGGATAAACTAAATAATTGAACAGGATACTCATGCTCAAATTTATGTCACTGTAGTAAAGTAATTGGTGTTAAAGGACAGAAAAAGTTAATTTTAATGGCAAATATATGACAATTGAAGCATTAACAAAAGCAATTCTAAAAGGTCGAATAAGCTGTACAGTAGTCTAACATAAGATTTTCCTTAGATGTCTCTTGTTTTTGACCACCATGACAAAAAATAGCATTTTACAACATAGATTTTAGTGATTGACTAAAAATGTTAAGAATCACTGTAATATAGTAACACTTTTGTATTTGTGATTTGTTTAGGTCATGCAAGATTTTGTCACACGCATCAATAATATCTGTCATGAGAAAGGCTGTGTCGATGACTTATACTTTGAATTAAATAAATGGTCATATGAAAGTAAGTTTACTAGAATGAAATCTTTGCTGCTTTATTCAATATTGGTTGATATTCAGATGTACTTATCAGGAAGGTATGACTCCTACCTGGATAAGTGCTGCTCACGAGGGCCAGATAATACTGTTGAAAACCTTTACTGACCACCCTGTCACCATACGATAGTGTAGCAATGATCCAAAGGCAAAGCCAAGGAAGAGCAAAAAGTTTTATAGGTACTACCAATACTCAGAACTGATACTTGGATAGCTATCTGGGGTGTCTTTTACTAAGCTGCAGTAAAAGGGGGCATGCGTTAGCATCAGCATGTGTTTTTGATATGCGCTGAGGCCCCCTTTTACTGCAGTGGGTAAAGGGTTGCCTTTTTTCTGGTAAGGAAATGGCCATAGTGAACAACTTGTCATGCGGCCATTTCGGGGGTGGGGGAGCACTTACGTCCACCCTTTGAGGTGGCGGTAAGGGCTCCTGCGCTAACCTGGCAGTAAATCGGTCAAGGCACAACGCTGCCTGATTACCGCCGGGTAAGCACCAGCACTACAAAAATAGAATTTTTCCATAGTGTCAGAACTGGCACACGCTGGGGGTGGGAACTACTGCTGGACTCCTGTAGTTCTGGATTGGCACTCGGAAAGCCTGTTGCCACACACCAACCATGTAGTAAAAGGGCCCCTGGATTAATTTAGACAACAAAGTAGTTGTCCTGGTTTATTCAAATAGTTATCTGGGTAATGGTGCTGAATATCAGTGGTACCTGCGGAGATTTCACCAGTAGTAGTAGTAGTAGTCGCCTTATACATGATATTCAGTACAATGCCACGTATAAATTTAAATGCCACGGCCAACATTTTAAGTCAATGTTTGAAAATTGGGGGGGGGGGGGGGTATAACTTTAGATCAGTTTAATAGCCCACTGCACCAAAATAAGCATGAGTAGATTTTAATTCCTCATTAATTTGTTCTCATTTTTTATGTTTACTAGCAATATGCTTCATTCTTTATAATAGAAGATGTGGTTTGTTGCAAGAAGCCTGTGGAGAAGATGATCTGAAGTTTATAAAGTCTGTCAAGGAGGTATAAAACTCATTTTAATACTAGTAACCAGGGATAATATAACACGACTACACATATAAAATCCTGATAAAAGAATATGTCATTTGTTTATCAGAATAAAAGTTAGATAAGTACAGTAAGAAGGATTCCTAACACCATCTAATTACTGTATTTTTATCATCACAGACCAATGTTTATCTAATTTGTTCCTAACAATGACAGATTGCATCACCTCTCAAGATAAAACATGCCTTTAAAAAAAAACTAATGAAAAAAAAAAGTTAGAAGTATGTGCCCGGATAAATCATGCTGAAACCTCAAGAGGGGATATTCAGCAACACTTAACTGAGCAGTGCTGTTGAAAATCCCCTCTGACCACCACAGTACTGTCCAAGCAGAGCCAGGGTGTTCTGGGGCAGAGTTAGGGTAGTCCCAGAAGCTATTCACATATCTAACCAGGCAGGTAGGATCGCTTAAATAGCAGTCTTAACTTTGCCCAGTTAGCTATGCAGGTATGACACTGAATATCAGTCATACCCGCATAAATTCTGAATATTGCCAATGACCCAAATATTCAGTGCAGGTGCCTGAACATGGCTCGCATTGAATATCCAGGTCTAACTTAGCCGGCAGCCATCAGCATTTTAAAAAAAGCATTCATCACTGCAGGCTAAATATCGACCCCTATCCGCTGGATTCTATATATCGCGCCTACCATTCTGTTTTGAAATTCAATCATATTCTATAACAACTCACATAACTTAATTGGCTTAACAAGCCAATCAGTGTTTTTAACAGCACTTAACAAGCAATAATGAGCACTAATTGACAATAATTAGAATTTACGTGCATAACTTGTTAGGCATATTCTGTAACACACAGCACTAAATTCTAATGTGCGGAGCCAAAAAGGGGCATGGTTATGGGTGGGGAAATAGGCATAATTTACACAAAATTTACACACACTGTTATAGAATATGCTCCTCTGTGCTTAAATCTATGTGTCGGTATTTATGCCATGTTTCTCTTGGTGTAAATGGATGTGTGTCTAGGTGTTGGGATGTCAACTAAGTATATTCTATATACCACACCTCTAGGCACTGCTTATAGAGTACACATAGGCGGAAATTTATTCTGCACAGATTTTTCAGGTGCTATATATAGAATCTAGCCCTATATGCATGGACCAATATTAAAAACAAGCTACATGCTCACTGATTATCATAGGACTTTCTCATCTGTGGATTTCTGGCAGGTATATGGATAGCATCAAGCTGAAAAAGAATCTGGACATCTCAATAATATCCATAATGGAGGGTGGATCAAAACTAGGCTGCAAAATTATTTGCATAGCAGTGTTTAAGTTATGATTACCCTCACTGCTGAATAGAGACCCCATAAAGCTAATAAAAGAACCAACTGAATGTAAATGTTAAACAATATATACAGTAACATAAAAAAAACTTAACTAAAGTTTGAGAGCAATGGTCTTCTTATTCTCTATTCCTCCTACCCATTGTCTCATTGCTCTTTCTAGAGGAGCAGCATGTCGTGTTAGATTCCGAGAGGTAAAAACACATGGAGCATGGGAGCAGAAAAAGGCTATCCAGCTGATACAGTCTACCCATCCATATCAACTGTTCAACTCTATAATCCCTTCCCTTAACTCAAAAATGTCCTCATCACAAAAGTCAGACTGACTGTTTGCTCAGTTAGTTTCATGTAGTATGTGTTGTCTGAGAGCTGTCTGTGTCCATCTTCGATGTATTTTTGTGTGTCCATAATCACCATAGAGCCCCTTATGAGCCAACTGAAGGAAGACCTGCAAAATATTCAAGTAAAAAACAACACATTGTTATCCGTAAAAAAAATAAAGCTGTCTTCTCTCCTGCAGAACCACAGAAAGAAAAACATCTCAGAGCACAGGCAATGTTGCAAAACCAGCAACCCCAAACTTTCTAATCCATCTGAGGTATGTGAGGATCAGAGCCCAAACAAATCATGAGATCAGAAAATCCAGCAGATACCCTATAGGCAAATTCCCAGTGACCACACTATTGGAAATGCAAATCAAATGGGGATAGTAAACCTCTTGAACTATCAATTATCACAGCATGAGATCTCTGTACTCTGCAAAGGACTTTCATTTTGTCCATCCAGCAAGCTGGATGAAATTCAACTATACTCAGATCTGGAAGAATTTTTTTAGAAAACTCTGCTTGTAGATACATTTCCACAAAAAAGAGACTCCCAACAGACTTAAATGCAATTTTAAACAAAAGAACACATATTTCACCCCACATGATGGACAATAAATTAGACAACTACATAGAAAGTTTCAGGAATACGGTAAAATCACAACTTTCCAGCAAACAAAAGAAAATTCTATACAACCTTTATCCACCAGAAAGAGCAGCTATAAAAACCCTACAAAACAACCAACACATTGTCATCAAACCTGCACACAAAGGCGGCTCTGTGGTGATTACGGACACACAAAAATACATTGCAGAAGGACACAGACAGCTTTCAGACAACACAAACTACAGGAAATTAACCCACAAAACAGCTGAAAATTCTTAGCAAAACACTTCCAAAAGAAGTACAGCCATATCTAAAGAAACTCATACCAAACCATCCATCTGTGGGCACATTCTACATGCTACCCAAAATCCACAAACCTGGAAACCCTGGCAGACCAATTATATCTGGTATTGGCACACTTACAGAGGAAATACCTACACTTATAGAGAGGATTCTTAAACCTTTCGTGCACAAGACACAGAGCTTCATACGCTACAGACATTGTGAACAAATTTAAAAATATCAAGCAGTTACCACCAGGTGCCCTTCTGGTCACAATGGATGTAGAAATGCTATACAGTAACATTACCCATGCAGGCAGCATAGCTGCATTCAAGAAACTCCTAAAAACATCCACCCTAGACCACCAATACTCACCGGAAACCATTACAAAATTAATCAAATGTACTTTAACTCACAACTATTTCCGCTTTAACAATGATATCTATCTGTAAATCATGGATACTGAGATGGGCATCAGGACAGCATCCCAATATGCTAACCTTTGAATACGTCAGACTAAACCCATAAAATACTATTAATATATTGATGAAATTGTTATAATTTGGAAGAAACTCAAAAAAAATTGTACTGTCCCTTCAATACATACAATCCTACAATCAAATTCAAAATTGACTATTTCCCATATATAATCATTTTTTTGGACACCACAGTTTCCATCAGCAATGGCTATATAGAAACATCTATACACAGGAAACCTACAGACAAATGCAGTTACCTCCAAAACTACTTTCACCCACATACAAAAAAATCCATTATACATAGCCAAGCCACAAGATGTCACCGTATCTGCTCTGACCCAGGGAACAGAGATAAACACCTCAAAATCTTGACTAAATCTTTCAAACAAAAAGGCTACAAACACCAAAATAATCTCCAAGAATGTTGCCTCCTCTCTTTAAATACCCAGGGAAAATCTATTACAGTACAAGGAAAAGAAAGCCACAGACAGAATTCCCCTTGTAGTGACATACAACCTAGAAAAATTGAGAAAAATCATAAAAGATCTACAGCCACAAGTCCAGGAGGATGAACTACTGAAAGAGATATTCCCTTCCCCACCAGTGCTAGCCTTCTGACAGCCACCCAACTTAAAACACAAATTAATGAAAAGCAAGTTCCCAATAGAAACTCAAAAAGAAGAAAATGACACACATCCTTGCAATATAGCCCGTTGCAGACTGTGCCATCACATTTCACAGAAGCCCACAGTCATTCACAAAGGACAATATTTAACATAAAAGAATCCTTCACATGCTCATCTTCTAATGTGGTATATATCATTCAATGTAAAACGTGTGAAGAAGGGTGCTATATTGGTGAAACAAGCCAGATGCTAAAGATGAGATTTAATTTACATAGATATCATATAAAAAATGCCAGTGCCAACCAGGATGTCACCTCTGTGGGACAACACTTTACAAAACCAGAACACTATATCAATGCCTTTATGCTGACAATACTAAAATGAAACTTTAAGACAATCCAGGAACATAAGACCTTTTTAAGTCAGAATGATTAAATATTTTGACACCCACCATACAGGACTTAACAAAGATCTGGGTTTTCTAGCCCATAAAATTCTACTGCTTTGTCATCCTCTCTTCCTGTCTCTCATCCACCCAGCTCCCATGTTTCACACCTTACCCACCCACCCTCTTCCTGTGAAGACTGTCATTTGAATGCTTTGATGTATCATCTGTATATATTGCTATTTATCAACATTTGCTTATTTCTGATCTGAAGAAGAAGGATTACCTTCAAAAGCTAATCAAATGTGTATTATGTTAGTCCACTAAAAAGGGTATCATCTTATTTTCTTTTCTATGTTTTGTTTTATTTCTATTTAAAACACAGAAAAAAGAGTGAGATAAAGTAAATCAAAAGTTCTATATAATTAAGCCTCATAAGAACATAAGAGTAGCCATACTGGGTCAGACCAATGGTTCATCTAGCCCAATATCCTGTTTCCAACAGTGGCCAAGCCTGGTCACAAGTACCTGGCAGAAGTCCAAATCATGGCAACATTCCATGCTAGAAATCCCAAGGTAAGCAGTTGCTTCCCCAATGTCTGTCTCAATAGCAGACTATGAACCTTTCCTCCAGGAACTTGTCCAAACCTTTTTTAAACCCAGATATGCAAACCACTGTTATCATATCCTCCAGCAAAAAGTTACAGAGCTTAACTGTTCATTGAGTGGAAAAATATCCCCTCCTATTTGTTTTAAAAGTATTTCCATGTAACTTCCTTGGGTGTCCCCCCTAGTCTTTGTATTTTGTAATGAGTAAAATATTGACTTACTTCTACTCATTGTACACCACTCAGGATTTTGTACACCTCAATTATATCTCCCCTCATCCATGTCTTTTCCAAGCTGAAGAGCCCTAACTTCTTTAGTCTTTCCTCATCCAAGAGGAGGTCCATCCCATTTATCATTTTTGTCGCTTTTCTTTGAACCTATTCTAATTCTGCTATATCTTTTTGAGATACGGCGACCAGAACTGAATGCAATACTCAAGGTGCTGTCACAACATGGAGCAATACAGGGGCATTATAGTATTTTTTGGTGTTATTCACCATCCCTTTGCTAATAAATCCTAGCATCCTTTTTGCTTTTTTGTCCACCGCCACACACTGAACAGATTTCAGTGTATTATCTACAACAACACCTAGATCTTTTTCTTGAGCTCTGACCCCCAAGGTGGACCCTAGCATCACATAACTATGATTTGGATTTTCTTTCCTTGCATTTTTCCATATTAAATTTGGATGCCCAGCCTTCCAATTTCCTAAGGTCTTCCTGCAATGTTTCACAGTCCAAACCAAAACCCTCAGGAATATTCTTTCTCATCTACAGTCCTTAGGAAGCTTACCTTCATGCAATTAAGGATAATTTTCCTTTTCCTATGAGAAATTTATCTGAATATCTGTTCAGGTTTTGACAGTCCCTCAGTGTATGAGAAAAAACTGGCTGGATTGCAAATGGTTCTATCCTAGCCTTTAGTTGCCTCTCCCCTAAAATAGCATAAAACCCTCAGAAAACAAATGTTACTATCTTCCACCTCCATGGCTGTTTCACACAGAAAAAAAATAAAAATAAAAAGATAGATTCATCTGATTTCACTTCATTGGGTAAGAGTGTTTATTTAGCATTGTGCCATTGTCCCAATTCCTTCCCATTTCTCCTTTCCTTGTGCTGTACATCTTTTTAGTGATGTTCAAGGTATTTTGGAGGCTTGTTTCAGTGGCAGACCAGCCGTGGCTTTGGGTGGAGGAGAGTGACATATAAAGGCTGTCAGTGCTTGTGGCAGAAGAAGGTTTAGTTTAAATAGGATGTGGCAGCAGAAAATGGTGGGGAATGAAGGTTCAGGAGAGACTTGATATATGTTTTGTGCACTTGTGTACGGCACTGCCATGAGTTTAGACATGAACCTATAACACCATGGGTTGGGCATGCGTTCTGATGTTATGGGAAGGTCTCAGATTGGCTCATGAATAACTAGTTTGCTACTGACTAGTTGGAGAGGAGTGGGAGAAGAGACTTTACTGTTGGGGTAATTTAATTACATTGTTCTTGTTACTTGTGGTGCTATTTAATAAAGTTTCAGCCAATGTCTTGCCAATAAAAATTTTTAGTTCGCAGTATTTTATTGAGGGTGTTTGGAGGCTGATCTGGTGAGGTGGTGGTGCGAGTGCAAATGCTATGTTTGTTTTCTTCGTAACACATTTTCGTATTTTGCTTTGAAAAGCTTTAAAAAATATATAAATTGGTATACAAAAGAGATGAATCAAGTACTGCATGTTTTATCAAGCATCATTGACAATGGAAACGTATCCTTTTTTTAATCAGATGATGAAATATTTAGGCCCCTTGATGGTGACCTCTGTCAATCTCCACAGAAAATTGAATACACCACAATGGCAGAAACATACTCAAGCATGGGATGACATATTCACTACAGGTACTATAAAATGTATATACTGGTATTAGGGCCCGCTGAAGTTGAGGTTTCTCAGAATTGACGCAGACCATGTGACCCTGAGGCAGGCAACGAAACGCTGGCCACCGTTGGTCATGGTCATATACAGCGTCCTGGGAATCCAGTTGGAATTAAAGCTAAGTGCTATGTATAATAAATTTTCTAAGTAGAGAAAAATAATAAGATAAGAATTTGTAGAGGTGGTTGCCGATGATGAAGCAGCCCAGCCCCTGTGAGCTTTCAAATTGTGTAGCCGGGGGCTTCGTGAGGCGTCACCTCTTATACTTATAAATTGAAATACGGTCAGTTGAAACGTCAGTTGATTTTTGACTGTTCCTTTCCATCAATTTATGTTGTTGTTATACTGGTATTAGTTCTTGGACAAATACTTTTTAAATAGGGAAGGGTAAATAGAAAACAATATTTTTATAACAGGTGGTTAAGCTGTAAAGAATGAAAAGTAACTTTTCTAAAGTCATATATTGCTTCAGTAGTAGATTTGGGATTAAGACATAAAATATATAACTCTTAGAAGGTTATTTTGGAAATTATTCATAATTTCCATGTTAAAATTCCAGCATTTACATATGGAAATGACATCCACATGTAAATGGCGATTTTAAAAGGGCTCAATTTATACATGGATTTCTATAACATATAAGAAATTACAAGGGGATGTAGTTTATTTGTGGCCTGGGTGGGTCAGAAATCTACTCATATATTTCCTATTACATTAGGCACTTGTTTAACCTAATATTTTCATATGGTGATTTACTGCTGCTCTCTGGTAGGTACCGTTTTTTTTTAAAAAGTACCTCTTTCATCCAGTCCTTTACAGGCGGGATTAAGGGAGTTATCCTGTTTGACCCCCCCATTGTTCATTCTTCCCCCCTCCAAATTGACAATGAATAGAGTGTGGCCTCTATGTTTAATTAGCAGCATTCATATATGTACATTTTCAAAATAGTCAACACACATGCACATGCCGAAATGTGTACATGTAAATTACAAAATATGTAATTTACATGTGTATGCTGCCAGTTTTATCCATTGATTTTTCCCATTTGTACTTATGTAAAATGTCTGCCCCGTTCCCCTGGATTCTATAAAGGTCACTCAAATTTGGGTGCAGATCCCAGATCCACATGCAAATTTAATTAATTAGCCAAGACACCTGAGCACATCCTGTGGTATTCCATTTTTAGCTGTATTAGGCACTTGTTTATTTAATTATTTATTTATTGATTATTACATTTGTACCCCGCACTTTCCCACTCAAAGAAGGTTCAATACGGCTTACATAATAATAAGGATTACAGAGTCTTGATAGAGAAAATATAGGTTAATCATATTAGAATAATAGAAGAGATAGGTAGGTAGAGATGGGGAAGGGTGACGGGATTAGGAGAGGTATGAGCAAGGGGTAGATGAGCATTGGAGGAGGGGTAGAGGAGGCGGGAGGGGGAATGGGACATGGGAAAGGCATAGGGAAGTTTGGTGGCAGATGTAGTCTGAGTCATTGTCGTTGTCTTCTGGATATGTGTTGGGTAGATGGGCTCAAAGGATTAGATTGGGTCATTTGGGTAGGCTTGCTTGTTAGCACCTAATGCAGCTTATTAAAAGGGTCCCTTTGAGAGTTAGGAATTAAAACACAAAATTGTCTCTGTTTTTACCAGACACTTAAATTATTGTGCTTAAAATCTGAGAGGTTATAGGGGATGGAGTTAGTAGCGAAAATTTAAACTTTTAGGGCAAGATGCACAAAAGTCCTCATTAGAGCCGTTCCATACCAAATTCCATAACGAATCGGTATGGAACGGCTATGCACGAAGGAAAGGGAATGCAAATGAGCTGCTCGTTGCAGCTCACTTGCATTCTCTAACCCTTCATTATAACCGTCGATAATCGGCCCGTAAAGCATGCACAGAGCAGCCAAGCGTTATGCTGGCTGCTCTGCGCATGCCAAAAACGTAAAAAAAACCAACAAAACACAAAAACAACCTCTCATTAGCTTTCCCGGAGTTTTCCAGCGTTAGGGCAAGCAGAAAACCTTAGTGCATCTCATTTCAATAGGGTTTCTACACAATTTGCTCATCTGCATTCTGTTTTCGTTTGCTGCTACCATCATCGGAAATTGGGCTTTAGTACATGCCAGGGTTAAAAACTTGTTTGTTAAAGGCTGGTTAAATGTTTGTTTTGTTTAGTGCATCTTGCCCTTAGTACTGATCTTCTGCCCTAAGAGCTTTACATAAGTAATTGAAAACAAGGTGCTCATTGTAAACATTCACGCATACTTTAGTACTTAAAAGCAATCTTTGCTCTTAAATATACTGACACTTGTCCTACGTATCCCTTATTTGTATTTCTTATTTTCTTTTAGTCAATCACCATTGTAATTAGTTTCCTTTTGTCACCAAGTATTGTTTTGTTTTTTCTCCCCCTTTTCTTTCTGATGTTCCTACCCTTTTCGTCGTCTTCTTCTTCTTTTTTTTTTCCTGAAAAAACTTAGGGATCCTTTTGCTACACTACTTACCACAGCAAGAAATAGCTTACTGTGTGGTACGCTGAGGCATCCAGTGGTAATTTTTAGATGTGCACATGCTATTCACAAGCTAAAAAATAATATATTTTTTTAGCACTGGGGGCTGTTCTGGGAGCACAGACTAGGCACATGCTGTCCTAGTTGGTTAGCGTAGCTACACTGTTGCATGCTAGCTGATTGGCACATGCTTAGCACGTGAGCCTTTACTACCTACATAATAGGATGGTGGATGGGGTTTACACACTAATAAACATGTGCTAATGGGAAAATTAGTGCATGGCCATGGCCATTAATACAGAAAATAGAAAAATCAACCATTTAAAAAATGGCCTTAGCATGCTTCAATGACCCATGTAAGGATGTGCTATGGCCAATTTTTACCGCAGTTTGGTAAAAGGGTCCCTAGGATTTTTACTAGATTTTCAAATGTATCAAATAAAATTGAACTTTTAATCTATGTTTTAAAGTGTTGTCTGAAATCCTATAGTTACAGTTATAGCTAGTTCACTTATAGACCGCCGTTTCCCATAAATATAGTTCACAGCAGATTATAGCAAGATTCTAGAACACAATAGTCACTTCACTGGCTCCCTATCCATTTCCGCATACAGTTCAAACTCCTCTTATTGACTTACAAGTGCATTCCCTCTGCAGCTCCTCAGTACCTCTCCACTCTCATCTTTTCCTACACTGCTCCCTGGGAACTCTGTTCACTGGGTAAATCTCTCTTATCTGCACCCTTCTCCTCCATTGCTAACTCCAGACTCTGTTCCTTTTACCTTGCTGCACCATATGCCTGGAACAGACTTCCTGAGCCTATACATCAAGCTCCATCTCTGGCCGTCTTCAAATCTAGGCTAAAAGCCCACCTTTTAGATACTGCTTTTTAACTCCTAACCCTTACTCACTTGTTCAGTACCCTTATTTTATCACCCCCCTCCCCACCTTAGTAATTCCCTTATCTCTTATTTGTCCTGTTTGTCTGTCCTAATTAGATTGTAAGCTCTGTCAAGCAGGGACTGTCTCCATGTTCAAGTGTACAGTACTGTGTACGTCTAGTAGCGCTATAGAAATGATAAGTAGTAGTAGGAACAGTGGCACAGTAGTAGGAACTTACATAGTATAGATGTAAAATAATCCTTAAATCCTGAAGCAGTATAACATAATAATAATAATAATAATAATAATAATAAAGAAATACAGAAAGCAACTATATTTCAAATTATTTCTTTGTCACATAGATCTAAAACAATAGTGTCTTCAGATCTTTCTTAAATATGGTATAGTTGGTAATATTTTTAAGATTATCTGGTAAAAAGTTCTAAAATGTTGCAGCTTCAAAAGCAAACAATTAAAAAGCTTCTTTGAGGTAATGCCTTTTGGAGTCGGGAGATCAAATAATGATAATTTCTGCAAATTATATAGATAGTTTGTTAATGTATAATGTACAAGATTGATCATGTATAATGGAACTTGTCTAAATGTAATTTTCCATAACAAACAATCCAGCCAAACAAAATATCCTCGCCTCAACAGTCAACCAATGAACCCTAATAAAGTAAGAAGTAATTCTATCTGTTTTATGTAGAGAGAATGTTAGGCGTAAAGCAACATTTTGAACTGTTTGAATTTTTCTTATTAGATGTTTTGGTAAACCCAAGTAGTATTACAATAGTCGAGTTTACTAAATATTAGGGCCTGTACCACTAATTGATACAAATCTACTGTTAGGTATTTACAAATTGCTTTTAGTTTTCTCATTGTATAGAACACAGTCTCTTTACTATGGAATTTATTGGGTGCACCATGGATAATTTATTATCCAGTATAATACCCAACATTTTTAAGGGTTTATCAAGCACAAAATGATTCCCATCAATCAACAGATTTGATCTTAGCTCTTTGTTCTGTTGTGCCCCTACTAATAGGAATTTAGTTTATTTCTTTATTCAGTTTCAGATGATGAGACAATATCCAACTAGCAATAATATGAAAACATGAGACAGTGGGGCTCATTTTCAAAGCACTTAGACTTACATAGTTCCATAGGTGTATAACCCTTGTTTTCCAGAATATGGCCTAAGGATGACATAAGAACATTGAACAAGACTAGTGTCAGTGTTGAACCCTGAGGCACTCCTGAGGGTGGAGACCAGTTTTCAGATATTTCTCCTTGAAATCTTAAACAATAAGACCAATGGGTTAAAAATTCCTGAAACCAAGATAAGACATTATTTGATACATCATATTTATCAAGAATTTCCAGTAATATCCTGTGATCCACCAGATCAAAAGCACCGGATAGATCCAGTTGCATAAGAAGGACATCTTGACCTTTTCATAGATATTTCCTCATGTGATCTAATAATGTGATTCAGAGGGTCTCAGTGCTGTAATCAGCATGAAAGCCTGTTTGTGAGGTGTGTAATAAATGAAACTTATCCAAGTGAGATGTCAACTGTTTTATTACCAAGGCTTCCATTATCTTTACAAAGTAGGGAATAGATGCCACTGGCCTATAATTAGCTTTATCTCCCTTTGAAACTGCTGAAACTAGTCACATTTTTGTCTAAATTTGATGCATAATTCACTGAAAGAAACACTCATTTGTCAGTGTTGTTTTGTCTGTCCTAATGATTTAAAACAATCTTTCTATGGTAATTGGTTCTCTCTCCATTTTATCGGGATCATCACACTCACAGAAGAGTGCCTGTTGCTCACATGTTACACTGTTTTCCAAGATGTTCTTTATTTTAAGCTTATGTAAAAACCTATTGGGCTCATTTTCGAAAGAGAAGGATGCCCATCTTTCAACATAAATCGGAAGATAGGCGTCCTTCTCACAGGGTCGTCCAAATCGGTATAATCGAAAGCCGATTTTGGATGTCCCCAACTGCACTCCATCGCAGGGATGGCCAAAGTTCAAGGGGGCGTATCAGAGGTATAGTGAAGGCGGGACTTGGGCGTGCCTAACACTATGATGTCTTAGACCCATAATCGAAAGAAATAAGGACATCCCTGATGAACACTTGGATGACTTTACCTGGTCCTGTTTTTCTTACGACCATGGCACAAAAAGGTGCCCAAACTGACCAGATGACCACCGAAGAGAATCGGGGATGACCTCCCCTTACTCCCCCAGTGGTCACTAACCCCCTCCCACCCTCAAAAAACATCTTTAAAAATAATGATTGCCAGCCTCTATGCCAGCCTCAGATGTCCATCACAGCAGTATGTATACAGGTACCTGGAACAGTTTTAGTGGGTGCAGTGCACTTCATGCAGGCAGACCCAGGCCCTTCTCCCCCTACCTGTTATGTTTGTGGAGGAAACAGCGAGCCCTCCAAAACCCACCACAAACCCACTGTACCCACATCTAGGTGCTCCCCTTCACCCATAAGGGCTATGGTAATGGTGTATAGTTGTGGGTAGAGGGTTTTGGGGGGGCTCAGCACACAAGGTAAGGGAGCTATGTACCTGGGAGCAATTTATGAAGTCCACTGCAATGCCCCCTAGGGTGCCCAGTTGGTGTCCTGGCATGTCAGGGGGACTAGTGCACTACAAATGCTGGCTCCTCCCACGACCAAATGGCTTGCATTTGGTCGTTTCTGAGATGGACATTTTTAGTTTCGATTATCGCCTAAAATCAGAAACGACCAAGTCTAGGGACGACCATCTCTAAGGATGACCACATTTCAGGACTTGGACGTCCCTGACCATATTATCAAAACGAAAGATGGACGTCCATCTTGTTTTGAAAATACGGGTTTCCCCACCCCTGGATGGGGACGTTTTGCGAGGACATCCTCATCAAAACTTGGATGTCCCTTTCGATGATGCCCCCTCCACATAAATGATCTTACTAGTGTATTTCCTCTATCAAGTAATGAATGAGTAAAGCAGATGTTGATAAACAATGATGCTAATTACACTAGCTAGGGTGATCATTTAGTATAATTTATTAGGGGAACTACCTACCTACAACTCCATCATTCTATGAGGTTATGAACTGATATCCTAAATAATTTTTCTCCCAGATATTGGGAACAGAGACTGGATTAAAAGAATTACAATGATGTGAAGCCTAAACTTTTTTGTTTGTTTAGTTTCATTTATTGTTTATGGGAATTTTTTATTTCTTTGTTTGTTTGTTTGTTTTATTTCAGGAGAATATCACTAGGGGACCCTTTTACTAAGGCGCGTAAGAGCCTACGTGCATGCAGCATTCGTCAAATCAGCATTACCGCCCGGCTAGCATGTGCGCTTGGCGGTAATTCCGAGTTTGATGCATGCCAAAAACCCACTGTAGAAAATAATTTTCTATTTTCTACCTTGGGGGCTTTCCCAGCAGTAATCGTCAGTTGGCTTGAGCTGGACGTTTATCGTATAGGTAACACATGAGACCTTACTGCTAAGTCTATGGGTCGTGTTAAGGGCTCAGGCAGTAAATCGATGCATGCAGGTTTTCATTTTGCCGCAGTACATTTCCCAGCCCCCTAAAAAAGCCTTTTTCCAGACACGATGGAGAAATGGTCCAGCGCACATCCAATACATGTGCCCACACCTGCGGTGTAGCCAGACCTCGGTGGGAGGGGGGTCCAGAGCCCGAGGTGGGGGGGGCACAGTTTAGCCTGCCTCTCCCAGTTGCTGACCCCCCAACCACTTTCGTACCCCCCTGCTGCCGACGACCCCCTGCCACTTTCGACCACCCCTCCCACCACCGACCCTCTCCCATCGCCGCCCATACTACCACAGGCCACTTTTTGGTGTGCCTTTGTAAAAGGGCTCCTGGTAGTGCACACTCTACCAGTGGCATAGACCATGTGGCCTTCATTCATGCCATCTATGTCTAAGGCTTATTATGGCCAAGATCTGTTAAATATATTAGGGAGTAGTAATGGGGTGGAGTGGGAGGATAAATAATTTTGAGTTTATTAGTTTGGCTACAGTATTGAAGATCTCTGTAGAAGAGTCCATTAGAATGGAAATCCTGGTGGCTTCTTCTGCACTGATCTTAGTTAAAGATATGATTTTGAGGTTTTTGTTTTGTTGTGTTTTTTTTTAGTGCTTAGTCTGCTTTGTTTCATGGCAGTGGTGTAGCCCACCCACTTCGGGTTCAGGCCCACCCACTAGCAGCCCATGTATGATGTGGCTGGCAGGGATCCCCAAACCTCACCAGTCAAAAACTCCCAACAACTGTCGCTCCTGCATACCATGTAAATAGCAGATCCTTACATGCAGCAAGCAGCGACTGATACATACTGCTCACACCAGTCCCATAGCCTTCCCTCATGTATTCCTGCCTATACAGAAACAGGAAGTTGCATCAGAGGGAAGGCTGTGGGGCCAGCATGAGCAGTGAGTATTAGTTGCTGCTTGCTGCCGGTGAAAATCTGCTATTTAAAAGGTATGTGTGTGTGTGGGGGGGGGGGGGGGGGGGGATGTTTGAGAGACCACATGGTATGCAGGCAAGAAAGAAAGGGAGAGACCAAATCACTTTTGGGACAAGGCAGAGTGTTTCTGCCCACCCATCTCGGGCCCAGGCACACCCAAAATTGGGTGTCTGGCTATACCCCTGTTTCATGGTCATAGAATTAAAGTTCCTTATATTTCCTTTAAAACACAAACAGCAAGAAGTAAATTTATACAATTGCACTTGAGGATGGGATTTTTCCTTAAATATTCTAGGAAGTGTTTCACTTTAAGGAATGTGAATGTACATATTATTGAATCAGCTCATCTCCTTGGTCTAATTCAGGTCCATAAAGATCACCTCTAGTTTATTCTTTCTTTTTTTGTATTAAAATGCTGTAGTTTGATCTCCTGAGACAATAGGGGATGCAGTTCTGAAATTAAAAATATTATGGGGAAATCTGATTTACAATCTTGGCCTTGTTTGATTTATTTGCTGTTTTCTGTCCTAACCTTTCATTTGGAGACTCTTGCAATTGTACTGGAGTTTTGCATTTTATTCTATCTTATAGTATATATGTATTAGGGATGGAGAGCTAGAATTTTTAAATTTTGTGTCATTTCTCATGTTATTTCTGTGAATGTTTACTTCAGTCATTGTTGTTTGGTCATTTTGTCGTCATGGAAGCAAAGTTATTGCGTGCATGCTCTTTGGAAAGATTGTGTGCTCTTTCTATTGACAGCACACCCTTTTGGAAAGAGTACATTCTCTTTTCCTGATGGTTTGTGCATTCAGAATGGTTTGAATGGGCAGACTATTGAGAAAAGAGTGTATACTCTTTCAAAAGAGTGCATGCTATTATTGGCAAAAGAAAAAACACAAAGTATGTGTTTTTTCTGTTCATTTTCATTCCCATGTCATTGCAAATGATAGCCAGGCCCTAATATGGCTTATTCATTTTTGTTATTATCCTGTTTTAAAACTTAAGCTCATAATAGAGAAAGATTAAATATATTTTCTTTTTTTCTAAAAAGTAATTTCTTCTCTCTGACAGCAAAACGATTTATCCATGAAAGACTTGAAAATATTTCAAAGAGCCAAAAAGGAGATATACTAAGTAAAATTTCAGAACAGGGCCAACTAAGCAAAAAAGAGCTAAGTGCCATTTTTTCTGAACTTCAAATTGGTGGCATTGAAACGGTAAGATCACCTGAATTTCAAAGATACATGATTACACAGCACATTCATTAATGGGAAGAATATATTTGTAACAGGATTTTCATAAGCTTTATTTTTCCATGTTGTAATGTGATTTTTTTTTATATAACAAGCAGTTGTAAGGATGATTCTTATCTTGGTATCAGCTATCAATCTCACTTCACCTTATTACAAAAACCAACAAACCAGCTGATATTGATAATCCAGAAGATAGGCAGCTCCTTAGAGAAAGCCTTGGAAAGGAAGTCTTTCTATCATAGAATAAAAATCCAATTGCAGTCAGACTGATAACGTCGTCAATCAACTATATCTCATGAAGGAATGGCATTTCAAGCACTCAAAATATACTCCTACCCTAGCTGAAATAATATTTAATCACCCGACCTCATGTGCAACTTTCTTTAAATTAGAACCCTCATTTTCTAACTCCTCTTACTCTCTTATCTATCTATATGTTCCATTTTTGCTCATAACCTACGCTGCCTATTAAAATGTTTTATATTATGTTGACATTATAAGTAGTATACTATTGCTTTGTATTGTTATCGAAATATTTTTACTGCTATAAATTGTCTATTGTTTATGTTTGATTTATTCTTACTGTACACTGCCTGTTAATCTTTTTATTAAAGTACAAAAAGGAACAATATGCTATGCAACTATTGTGTATAAATTACAAATAGAAAACAATAATAACGAGCAGCTGTAATAACCCTCCCACCATCATCACCCTCTGTCCTTCCAACCACAACAATAGCTGAGTTCTACCACCCCAAGGAATCATAATACACCCTGTTAAAATGCCCAGGGGTACATAATACTACCCGTTCTGTATGCCCTAGAGGGGAGAAATATGCCCTATGAAGCACTGTTATGATTTTTTAATCTGTGGATGAATAAGAAGTCATCAACAATCTCAGGCTAGCTCTCTGACTTCCACAGTCCCTCCTGCAATAAAAGATATCTTCTTAGAAGATTTGCTGGTAACAGGATATACAGGATCCCCCATGCACATTTTGCTAGCTGTGGCCAGCATGTTTACTTTATTTTCCAAAAAATAAAATTATTGTTGTCTTCATCAATCAAACATAAATAACAGTCCAGTTCATTAACAGGCTTCAAAGTAGAAAGTGACATGGGGACAGTTTGTCCCCATCCTCATGGGCTATGTCCCCATCTCTGCCCTGTCCCCATCCCAATCCTCATGGGCTCTGTCTCCATCCCCATCACCATGGTTAACGTGGGTCCCTGTCCCCGTATCATTCTCTAATAAGAACATAAGAATAGCCATACTGGGTCAGATCATTTTAACAATAAAATTGACATAGCCGGAAAGAGTGGGCATCTCTGTTGCAGCCACTAAAGGACCTGCTGCATCAGAGTAGATCACTCTGAGTAGATTTCTGATCTAAGAGGAATTTCACTCAAGTAGGACTTTTCTGTGTGTGTTTAAATCACATGTCCTGTGCTTACTGCAGCTGGGATACATTTTTGACAGTGTTAAGCAGTTTAGCAAGAGAGTAAGCCTGATGGCCAAAATGGTCTTTATCTGCTATCATTTATGAAATAAACAACATTTTTGAATGGAAATAATGTATAAAACATACATAGAGCTGGTGTAAGTGATCATGCTAAAATTCTGGAATACATATGTAATTTATGGTAGTCAATAAGTTATATGTATAAATGTGAATCCTGCCCAGACTCTGCCAATATGGATGTTGATCTGCAAAATATGCACAATGTAGATATATGTGTACTTACAGAATAGAACCTAGGAAGAATTTTGGTATTTATGTGTGTATGTTCACATATATATGCTTGAATGCCATTATAATAATCATTTACTTATATATTTGGTGTATAAATGTTAGTAGTCTTTTTATAGAAATGCCCCGTATACTCCATTTCTTTCTCTACGGTGACTTTTGTAACCCCTAACTTCCCAAACAAAACACAATAAATTATCTTGAAAATGAAAATTCTGAAAATTACTTTATTATAATCTAAAACAAAGCACACATAATTTAAATTGAACTTGTTGGCAGATGTGGTAACAGCAGTTAGCGTATCTGGGTTTAAAAAAGGTTTGGACAAGTTCTTGGAGGAAAAAGTCCATAGTCTGTTATTGAGACAGACAAGGGGGAAGCCACTGCTTGCTCTGGGATTGGTAGCATGGAATGTTGCTACTGTTTGGATTTCTGTCAGGCACTTGTGACCTTGATTAGGCAATGTTGGATACAGGATACTGGGCTGGGTGGACCATTGGTCTGACCCAGTATGGCTATTCTTATATTCTTATGACAAAGGGTAGTAGTAAATGGAGCTCATTGAAAAAAGGGATGTTACCAGTCATGTGCTGCAAGGTTTGGCTCTTGGGTCAGTTCTTTTAAACATTTTTGTAAGCAAAATTGTACAGTGCTACGTAAGTCTAGTAGCGCTATAGAAATGTTTAGTAGTAGTATTAGTACTAGTAGCAATATTGAAGAAGGGCTTTCTGGTAAGGCTTGCCTCTTTGTTGATGATACCAAAATCTGCAATAGGGAAGACACCCATGATGGTATGGATAACATGATGAAGGAACTAGCAAAGCTTGAAGAATAGTCTAGAATTTGGCAGCTAAGTTTTAATGCTAAGAAATTCAGAGTCATGCATTTCAGCTGCATAAAACCAAACAAACGGTAGAGTTTAGGGGGTGAAAAACTTTTATGCACTAAAGAGGGGTGTGATTGTATGTGATGATCTTAAGGTGGCCAAACAGGTAGAAAAGGTGATAGTGAAAGCTAAAAGGATACTTGGGTGCATAGGGAGAGGAATGGCCAGTAGGGGAAAGGAGGTTATGATGCCCCTGTACAATTCTGGAGATCACACAATCAAAAAGATATGAACAGGATAGGGTCAGTCCAGAAGTCGGCTATTAAAATGGTCAGTGGTCTTCATCATAAAGCATGTGAAGACAGACTTCAAGATCTCAATATGCCAGTTATCCACCCACAATAGGCCACTGCCTGCAGTTGAATGAGTTTTTAATTTTCTGAGGATTGTCTTATAGAGGGCTTTGTTAAATGTCTTCTGAAAATCAAATATATTATAATAATCAACTGTCTCAATTTGAACCACAACAAAATCCAATACATTGGTAAGGCAAGTCTTCCTTTTGTTAAACCCATGCAGACACATTCCCATTAAGCTGCATCTATGTATAGGATCAGGAATTTTGTTTTATATAATAGTTTCTACCATTTTATCCAGAACCTATATAAGGTTCACAGGACTAATTATTTAACATTTAACTTGTACATTTATAGAAATGCACTGCAAAATTGCCAATGAATATTAAAAGTTTTGAAGAAGAATTTTTAACTCTTGCCAGATAATCTACTTCTCAGTGACCAAAGAGAACCATAGCGGGGTTTAAAAATGGTTTGGATGGCTTCTTAAAGGAAAAGTCCATAGACCATTATTAAAATGGATTTGGGGAAAATCCACTGCTTATTTCTGGGATAAGCAGCATAAATTGTTTTATACTTTTTGGGGGGATCTTGCCAGGTATTTGTGACCTGGATTGGCCACTGTTGGAAACAGTATGCTGGGCTCGATGGACCTTTGGTCTTTCCCTGTATGGCAATACTTATGTACTTATATACTTATATGTACTAAATAGTTCTACTGCATTACCACACTTAACATACCTTAGCATGCGTTATTTACTACAGGTCCTGTTTTAGGCAGCGGAACCTATTTGGTATTAACACAACTATTGTCATTTCTGCTAACTAATATAGCATACTTTTTAGTAATTTTGGCCTATAGTTTATTGTGGAATCCTTTTACTAAGCTCCGATGTGGATACCGTGCGGGTAGTGTGCGCCAAATTGACCCTACCACTGGGGTAGCACGGGTACCCTTACTACCTTCTAAATAGGTAGTGGTAAGGGCTCCGGCAATAAATAACCATGCACTAATTTTAATATTAGCAAACCACCATTTACTGTCCCTGACATCTCCAGCTGGGTAGCACTTTTTTAGGGTGGTGGATACATGGAATGCCCTCCCGCGGAAGGTGGTGGAGATGAAAATGGCAATGGAATTCAAACATACATGGGACAGACACAAAGGAGGAGGAATGGATCCATGGAATCTTAGCGGACATTGGGTGGAAACACCGGTAATTGGGAAGCAAAACCAGTACTGGGCAGACTTCTACGGTCTGTGCCCTGATCATGACTGAATGGACATGGATCTGTTGGAGTGTAAATTTTAAAGGGCTCAATGTTAACTTCAGAACTTTTGGTACAAGAACAGTGCTGAGCAGACTTCTATGGTCTGTGCCCTGAAAATGGCAAGGAGAAATCAAACTTGGGTATACATATAAAGTATTGAATACCAAATATAATGAGTTTATCTTGTTGGGCAGACTGGATGGACCGTATAGGTCTTTATCTGCCATCATTTACTATGTTACTATGGGGCTCATTTTCAAAAGAGAAAAACGTCCAAAAAGTGACATGTCTGCATTTGGACGTTTATCTCACAAAAACGTCCAAATCAGTATTTTCGAAACCTCTTTTTAGATGCTTTTCTCTGAAGTCCATCAGAAGGATGTCTAAATCTCAAGGGGGCATTCCAGGGGCGTGTTCAAGGCGGGACTTGGGTGTTCCTAAAACTTAGACATCTTTCAGCCATAATGGAACAAAACAAAAACGTCCAGGACTAAAACTTAGACGTTTTGAGCTAGACCTGGTTTTATTATGAATAAGGCACAAAAAGGTGCCCCAAGTGACCACTGGAGGGAATCAGAGATGACCTCCCCTTACACTCCCTGTGGTCACTAACCCATTCCCATCCCAAAAAGTGTGATTACAGCCTCTATGCCAGCATCAGATGTCATACTCAGGTCCATTACAGCAGCATGCAGGTCCCTGGAGTAGTTTAGTAGTAGGTGCAGTGCACTTCAGACAGGTGGACCCAGGCTCCTACCTCCCCCTACCTTTTACACTTATGGAGGAAACTGTGAGCCCTCCAAAACTCACCAGAAACCCAGTGTACCCACATGTAGATGACCCCTTCACCTGTAAGGGCTATGGTAGTGGTGTACAGTTGGGGGTAGTGGGTTTGGGATGGGTTTTGGGGGGCTCAGCATACAAGATAAGGGAGCAATGGTCAGATGTGTACCTGGGAGCAGTTTATGAAGCCCACTGCAGTGCCCCCTAGGGTGCCCTATTGCTGTCCTGGGATGTCAGGGGGACCAGGCTACTAAAAATGCTGGCTCCTCCTACGTCCCAATGGCTTGATTTTGGACATTTTGCACTTGGATGTTTTTTGTTCGAAAATGCCCCCCCCCCAAAAAAAAAAACCCCATCCAAATCACAAAATGTCCATAGTATTTTCGAACACAAAAGATAGACATCTATCTTTTTCAAAAATGACCTTCTTTCCTGTTCCGAATTTGGACGTTTTGGTAAAATGTCCAAATTCTGATTTAGATGTTCTATCGAAAATGCCCCTCCATGTTACTATCATGTTATTTTAAAAAAGTTTTTTTTCCCACCACGTAAAAAATGACCCATCACATACCAATTTCACATGCCAAAACTAGCACAGGCCACTTTTTACCACAGCCTAGTAAAAGGGCCCCTATATGCTTACACAAAAAAAGTTTTTTTTCTGCTACTATTTTATATGTACAATTGTGAGCTCAATTTAATTTCATTTAAATATTAAGCTTAAATCATGATCATAAAGGTGCTTTACTATGTTTTCTTCGTCAGACTGCAAATGCATTAATGTGGGCCATCTTCAATCTTTCACAAAACTACAATGCACAAGAGAAGCTTTATGAAGAAATTCAGAACACTTTGCTACCAGGAGATCTTCCGACCTCACAGTCCTTGAAACAGATGCCATATCTCAGGTCATGTTTGAAGGAATCAATGAGGTAATTTTCATTCCGCTAGAAATGCATATTAGCCTCTTAAACTGTGAAATAAAGAGATGCTTGTTTAAATCAAATAATTCCATATTTCCCTAGGCTAACACCTACTGTTCCATTCACAAGTAGAACAATGGAAGAAGACACCAACGTGGGAGGATTTCTTCTTCCTCAGGGTGTAAGTCATATTGTCCTTTCCCAAAGTTATTCAGTTTATTGCTCCACAAAAGGCTCCTTTTACCAAGTGGCATTAAGCACTAGTGTGTGCTTACCGTAGCTTACCATGGGGCATGCTCAGGTTCCTGTGATAAGTTGCACGTTAGTAAGTGCACACTGAAATCATTTTTACCACATAGGCGGTGTGTCTGGGGGGGGAGGGGAGGAGAGTGGGCATTTCTGTGGTAATCAGTTAGTATAGCTACATTGCCACACGCTAACTGATTAGTGTCTGATTAGCTCATGAGTCCTTAGCACCTACAAAATAGGTAATGGTAAGGGCTAACACACTAATCTTTTTTGAAGGCCACATGTTAATAGCAACATTAGCATGTGGCCAGAAATACAAAAATGTGAAAATCAGCCATTTTACTGGCACTAAGGCCACTTTTTAGCGTTGCTATGTAAATGGGCCCCCAAAGGAAACTAATGTCCTGGGCTTTCTGAGTGGCAGGTCCGAAGTTATGGAATGCATTACCAGGGCATATTCATTTTTGTTCTGCACTGCAGTTATTTAGAAGAGTTTTGAAGATGCATTTGTATGTACAGGCTTTCGTTCATTCCTGAGACTTAATTAGGTAGTGTTCCAGCTCAGGTTTCTCTATATGATGTTTAAAATGTATTTTTGTTTGATCTGTTTTGTATGTTTTGAGCTATTATGTATGTTTTTATCATATAAGCTGCTTAGGTATAGGCAGGATATAATTTTTTAAATAAATAATATATGAAATAAATAAATTACTCCTACCTAAGCCACAAGGTGTGGACTCAAATAGGCACTTCTGACAATAACCGTTTTTCTTGACTATGTACTCAATGATTTTATTCAGTATTCTTTTGTGGTTTGCTTATCCAGAAGGACAATTTTTAAACTTGATCCATAAAAGAGCTTCAGATCTACTACTGATTAAGTGAGTGGCTTTTGCCCTTAAGATCCATGAACGCATAACAACTATAAACCAGGTTACTTAGTACAAATTGTTATGAGGGACATGTAAAATGGTTCCACAATCCTAATCAACTAGAAATAGTATATGTTTATATGTGGAGGTAAAAAAAAAAAAAAGACCCTAAATTGTCAAAAGAATATCAGGAGAAAATCTCAGAGTAGTAACTCACCCAAGCAGAGTGCTAACCCTAAGGTAAAAGCTACTCTTAGAGTTTTCTCAATCACTGAAATTTTTGTTTTTAATTTTTTTTTATTTTTATATAAGCACATTGTGCTCCAATATATCACGAATGTGCTCTCACATAAAACATACATTAGAAACAGTGAAAAAATTAGTAGAAAATTGGACAATGAAATTAACCTATCTCGACTTTTACAATATTTTCCCAGTTTTTACAATACTTACAGAACCTACAACATTTTTCATGTCCCCCACATCTATGAAGGGCACTCACTTACAAAGAATAAACTACTCAACATCACACAAAAATGTTTATATCAATAGAAAATCAATGGAATATCAATCAAAATAGATTAAATGCTTAAGAGCTTAATAACAAAATTGCACTTATCTTAAGGCTCTCGGGTGAACACACTACACCCAGCAGCCTTTGCAAAGTGATACTATTTCTCCTGGTTCTTCTTAGAAATAGCGTCACTTTATAATTCACTTTACAATGGCTGCCGAGTGTAGTGTTCACCTGACAGCCTTAAGATATGTGCAATTTTGTTGATACTAGATTTTTTTTATTGTGGAGTGGTGTGTTTGTGATTTTTTATGTTTGCACATGTTTGTTTGACAGTTGTTTGGACAATTGTTTTTGGTTTTAGGTGGGAATTGTCCTCCACGGTGTGGTGGGAATTGGCTCAGCAGGAATTTTCCTAGGTGGGAAATGTCCAGATGGGAATTGGGGGGGGGGAAACTGACCGGTGGGAACTGTCCAGTTGGGAACTGACCTAGAACCCTACTGTACATGAGTAATCAATGACGCGTTCCAAATTCCACTCAACTTATGCTCTCAAACACATCTACAAGTGGATCATATAAAGTGCAAGTCTTCTTAACATCACACATACATCTATGTTCATAATCCATAGGGTAATAGGGTAATTTTGAAAAAATAGAATTTATGCATGAAAAATAATTTATAAACTTAACCCTATAGTAACAATTTCACTGCTTCTATGATGCACTTAATATTTTTTGCCAATAATTACTTGTTTTGGTTTAATGTAGACAATTGTAATGATAAACTTTCATGCAATAACCTGGAATGAAGATTTTTATACTGATGCCAAGAAATTTAAACCTGAAAGATGGCTTCAGGATAAACACACATTAAACCCTTTTGCAAGCACTCCATTTGGCATTGGAAGACGAATGTGCGTTGGAAGGCGTCTAGCAGAACTTCAGCTGCAATTAGCCCTGTGTTGGGTAAGATGCATTGTGCTTTATTGGATGTTGATGTACTCAGTTGTTCTTGATTTTAAATTAATAAATAATGAAAAGTCAGTCTTCCATTGATTCCATTTTTAATATCACTTTTTTTGCTCCCATATTAAAACTATTAATCCTATATTAGATTATTTTCTTATTACAATGCATTACATATCAGGATTAGCTAGGTGTGACAGAATACTAATTGTGTCCTGTCCTAGGCTGCCACCGGTTAATCCCAACACTCAGAAAGCATAGACTGAAAGACTAACAGGCTTATTTTCGAAAGAGAAGGGCGCCCATATTTCGACACAAATCGGAAGATGGGCGTCCTTTTCACAGGGTCACCCAAATCGGCATAATCGAAAGCCGATTTTGGGCGTCCTCAACTGCTTTCCGTCGCGGGGATGACCAAAGTTCACGGGGACGTGTCGGAAGTATACGAAGGCGGGACTGGGGTGTGCTTAACACATGGGCGTCCTTGGCTGATAATGGAAAAAAGAAGGGCATCCCTGACGAACACTTGCAGGCATATTTTCAAAGCACTTAGCCTTCCAAAGTTCCCTAGGTTTCAATGGAACTTTGGAAGGCTAAGTGCTTTGAAAATATGCCTCCAGATGACCACCGTAGGGAATTGGGGATGACCTCCCCTTACTCCCCCAGTGGTCACTAACCCCCTCCCACCCTGAAAAATGTTTAAAAAAATGTTTTGCCAGCCTCTATGCCAGCCTCAAATGTCAAACCCAGCTCCATGACAGCAGTATGCAGGTCTCTGGAGCAGTTTTAGTGGGTACTGCAGTGCACTTCAGGCAGGCGGACCCAGGCCCATCCCCCCCTACCTGTTACACTTGTGGTGGTAAATGTGAGTCCTCCAAAACCCACTGTACCCACATCTAAGTGCACGCTTCACCCCTTAGGGCTATGGTAGTGGTGTACAGTTGTGGGTAGTGGGTTTTGGGGGGCTCAGCACCCAAGGTAAGGGAACTATGCACCTGGGAGCAATTTGTGAAGTCTACTGCAGTGCCCCCTAGGGTGCTCGGTTGGTGTCCTGGTATGTGAGGGGGACCAGTGCACTACAAATTCTGGCTCCTCCCATGACCAAAGGGCTTGGATTTGGTCGTTTTTGAGATGGGCGTCCTTGGTTTCCATTATGGCCGAAAACCGGGGACGACCATCTCTAAGGTCGACCATCTCAACATTTAGGTCGACCATCTCTAAGGTCAACCTAAATGTTGAGATTTGGGTGTCCCCAACCGTATTATCGAAACGAAAGATGGACGCCCATCTTGTTTCGATAATACGGGTTTCCCTGCCCCTTCATGGAGCTGTCCTGCTAGGACGGCCCCAGGAAATCTTGGGCGCCCCATTCGATTATGCCCCTCCATGTGACCAAAAGGCACCCTAAATGACCAAATGATCAATGGATCGATTATGGCATTACACCCCTTACTCCCCCACTGTAGGTTTTCCCCAGACAAATCTTTCTTTCCAGGAAGAGGAGGGGCAGTGAGATTAGACAGACTTGTTAGTGGCCAGACAGGACAATGAAGGGACTAAGGAATGGTTTTTAGGTGGACAGACGGGGGGGGGGGGGGGGAGGGAATGAGGATCCTGCAAAGAAGGGCCATTTACTTTACCAGTGCTGACTAAAGAAGGTGTTGTGAGACTTCAACTGTCCCTTCCCCACCGCCTCCTTTTACAGGCCACAGCGCTATCACCAATCATAAGCAACACTGCTCCAGAACCTGAGCTCGACCAATCACTGGTGCAGTGCAGTACAGCCCAGCCCATCTTCTGCCGGAAACTCGGACAACAAATCAGACTCTACAAAACCACCTGAATGCCTGACATTCACCTGAAAAAGAGGACATATCCAGGGAAACTTGGATGTATGGTAATCCTACCCTGTGCTTGCCTAGATAGCTGACTACTCATGCAGTTCACATTACATGAGCAGTCAGCTCTCTAGGCAGGCACAGGGGTGGTTGTGTGTGTGTGGGAGAACAGTCCAATATGTAGCCGTTCACTTTCTCCTTCAGGTTGATTTCAGTGGGGAAGAGAGAAAGAGAGTGAACAGCACAGTTGCTGCCTGCCTGTGGCTGTATAAAGCAGAAAGCTGGGCAAGGTGACTGCATCATGTGTGTGTGTGTTTATATGTGTGTGGAGGGGGGTTGGTGGGGGTGCAGGGAATCAGGGGTGGGGATCATTTTATTTTTGTGTCCCCTTTTTTTGTCTCCACAAATATGATAACCCTACCCCAGTGGTCACTGACTCCCCTCCCACCCCTCAAGGATGTGAAAGAAACAGTACATACCAATCTTTATAACAGCTTCAGATCTCATATCTAGTCTTATTAGAGCAGCAAGCAGGTCCCTGGAGTAACCTAGTGGTCGGTGCAATGGACTATAGAGAAGGGGATCCAGGCCCGTATCCCACTCTAAATGTTACACTTGTGGTGGAAAGTGTGAGTCCTCCAAAACTCACTAAAAACCTACTGTACCTACATATAGGTGGCACCTGCAAGCATAAGGGTTACTGTAGTGGTGTACAGTTGGTACAGTAGGGTTTTGATGGGTTTTGGAGGGCTCACCATACAATATAAAGAGGTTAAAGGTGAGATGTGTGTCTGGGAGCTTTTATGTGAAGTCCACTGCTGTGGCCCCTAGAGTGCCCCACAGCTCTGCTGGGATGTCTGTGTGGCTAGTCTACTAAGAATGCTGGGACCCACAATATATCCCAAAGGCTTGATTTTGTGCATTTTAGGAGCAAACACACTCCCCCCTGATATTCAGCTGGTAACAGGCAGCATTTTTTAAATGCTTACTTTCTCAGGCTAAATTAGCCCCCAGTATTCAGTGCCAGTGCCAGGACATGACCCAATCCTCAACCCTGGGGTCTAAATGTGGGTGGTCTGGGCTTATGTAGGCCCAGCCAATATTACGCCAGGGCCACATAAGAGAGTTATGTAGGTGCCGACACTGTATATATGACAAGCACCTATACAACTATTTTTGTTGCTAAAACCCTCCTGATCCCCCTCCTAGCCTCTCTAATACCTCTTCCCTCCTTCCTCTCAAGTCATGATGCATTTAGTCCCTGCCCTCCCCCCGAATGAAACCCCCCACCCCTGATGTTTAGGTAGGCCCTCTGGACCTACCTGTCTCACTGGAGGTCTAGTGAGAGTCCTTGGGGGCAGCAGTACAGCCCCTTGCTCCTACCCTGTCACTGGTTTTATTTCAAGAGGTCACGGTAGTTCGCTGTACTACATGAGCTACGCAAGCTGCCAGGAGAGGTCACAGCAGCCAATTGGACAGGCAGCCACAAGGGGACAGGAGCAAGGGAACTGTGCTCCTGCCCCCTATGATCCTCACTGGACCACAAGGGAGACAGGTAGGTCCAGGGGGGCCTACTTAGTTATCGTGGGGTGGGGGCAGGGGGTTTGTTGGGGGGAGAGGAGGGACTTACAGAGCATCACAGCCAGGGTGATAGGTGGGGGTATCAGAGAGGCTGGGAGGGGTACCAATAATGGAAACCGAGGATGCCCATCTCAGAAATGACCAAATCCAAGCCATTTGGTCGTGGGAGGAGCCAGCATTCATAGTGTACTGGTCCCCCTCACATGCCAGGACACCAACCGGGCACCCTAGGGGGCACTGCAGTGGACTTCAGAAAAAGCTCCCAGGTGCATAGCTCTCTTACCTTGTGTGCTTGAGCCCCCCAACCCCCCCCCCCCAAAACCCACTCCCCACAACTGTACACCACTACCATAGTGCACACTAAAAATTGCTACCGTGCCTATGTAAAACAAAAACCCTTAGTCATGATTGAAATAGGTCTAACCAAACATATCTTAATTTTGGCCCTGGATATTTTCATTTTATTCCATTATTGCTTTTGATGCCACCATTGTCCCACACCAAACATGCCCCTAACACACCGCCTTGAAATTTGGATGAACTGTGGAGCAAAACATCTAAAATTGTGGTGTTGAAAATTGCAACTTGGACTTTGTTTTGCGAGAAAAATGTACTTCTGCCACCTTATGATGTTTTTTGGACATTTTTGAAAATGAGTTCCATAGTATTTTAAAGCATCCCAACTTAAACACTGCACACCTTCTATAGGTACCCAAAGCAAACTTTGCAAAAAGTGGATAGCAGAATCAAATTTACTTGCTTGGTGCAACATTCTGCAGTGTTTGAAACTGAGTCATAAGGTGTTTTTGTTTTGTTTTTAGCAACTTTTAAAGAGCACATTACTGTAGGAGTGGCCTAGTGGTTAGAGCACTGGTCTTGATATCCAGAAGTGGCTGGTTCAAATTTCACTGTTACTCTTTGTGATATTGTGTAAGTCACTTAACTCTCCATTGCTTCAGGTACAAACTTAGATCGTGTGCCCTCTGGGGATAGAGAAATACTCAGTGTACCTGAATGTAACTCACCTTGAGCTACTACTGAAAAAGGTGTGAGCAAAATCCAAACAAAATACAGTGAAGTATGAAAAGAACATAAGACTAGACAATAATTCTGGACTGGTCAACCAGAAAAAAAAAAACTACAGAAGTGATTTAGTTGTTATAAAGGGGCATTTTCAATATAACACCCAAATGGGGAAATATACATCTATCGGAGAACAGCTAAAAACCAAAGTCCATAATGAAAGAACAAAATAAACATTTTCTGGTATTCAAAAATACCCAAAATAAATGTTTTGCAAAAAACACGTATTAAATTGTCATAGTGTTCGGTGATAGACATTTCCGGAAATTGAAAATACGCCACGCAAAACGTCCATCAGTGGTACTGGTCCCTACGTCAAAAAACATCCACGTCAATGGCAGAACATTCCTTCCAAATGCAAAATGTCCATATATAGCTCTGCACGTTCCTCAGTGTCCATAGACATGTCTCTGAGAAGAGAACCAAATTATACTGTTGAGGAAACAGAGCTCCTGGTGCTGTTGTGCCTGAGGCACAGGAGATACAGCTTTAAGCAGCAGCACCACCTGCCCCCACAGAATGTCTCCATGAGGGCATAGAGAACAATCAAAGCCATCCTGGGAAAGTGAGTATGCAGCATTGTTCCCCAGGATCACAGTACCACTCATGTGCAAGCACCATACATAGGCAGGGTCAAATGCACTGAGGGGACCTCAATCCATTTATTTAACATATTTATACCCCACATTTTCCCACAAGTTGCAAGCTCAATGTGGCTTACACAAGACCATAGGGTAGGCTACAGTTCAGTGAAATACAATTAAACAATGTACTAGTAAAACAGTAAATACATAGGTATCGTATAAGACAACAAAGATAATAAAAGTTAATAAAAGATGATAGGGTCCGTGAAATTTTGCTGTAACAAAAAGAAGTAGGTTAGTTGGAGTCTGGAGAGTAAGCCTTATTGAACAGGGTAGCCTTCAGTAATGTCCTAAAATTTAAATAGTTCTGAGTTGATTTTAAGATTTTGGGTAATGCATTCCATAGCTGTGTACCTATAAAGGAGAAGCTGGATGCGTAGGTAAACTTGTATTTGAGGCATTTGCAATCTGGATAATGTAAATTTAGGTAGGATCAGGAAAAACTGGAACTGTTTCTGGGTGGAAGGTCAATTAGATTTAGCATATATCCAGGAACTTCTCCATATATAATCCTGTGAATCAAAGTGCAAACCTTGAAGGCAATACACTCCTTAATAGGGAGCCAGTGTAATTTTTCACGAAGGGGCTTGGCAGATTCGAATTTTGATTTACCAAAGATCAGTCTCGCTGCTGTGTTCTGGGCGGTCTGAAGTTTCTTGATTATCTGTTCTTTGCATCCTGCATAAATTCCGTTGCAGTAATCTAAATGGCTTAATACCATTGATTGTATTAATTTGCGGAAAGCATCTCGAGGAAAAAAAGGTTTTAAACGTTTAAGTTTCCACATTGAGTAGAACATTTTCTTTACATGTTATTAATACATGTTATTGCTTTTTTCAGAAGAAAGAAAGAAACAAAAATTGCTGAAATCAGATTGTACAACTAATTAGGCCTCCACCTCCCTCCACTAACCATGCAAAGTTAAAATGAGGGGCTGTATATATCTGCACTCCTAACCCCCCCCCCCCCGCCCCCCTATCCTGGCCCACATCTACATACTGATGGGAACAATGGCAGCAGCTGACTAAAGTGCTTTGAGACACGCAAAGGCATACCAGCTTTACCCCACTGCCCATCACCAGGTCCCAGCAATGGTTGACACACTCCACAGAAAGGCCCCTATTGCCGACATATTCTAAAACTTCTAGCACAAGATGAGTATACTGATAACTAAAAAAGTTATGATATTAGAAGACTTAGGTCAATTATAATACATGTTAAGGCGGGTTGAAGTGGTTGAGCCAATAACCAGGCGAGCGCATAAGACTCTGCTATAAGTTTGCAAGCAGTGTGGCGCGACTGAGGCTTACCGTCTTTTACTCTAAAAATGTAAAGAGAATGCACAGTTCTTTGATTGGAGCTGAGTATGCTTGAAATTCAGATAAAGTTCTTTTGGATTTTGATATATGTGTTGAGAGGCACCAGCAGAGGTTATTTTTGCCACATATTTAAATTATTATCTGGTAGACATGGAGGGGCATTTTCAATATGACGTCTATGTCATACTTCACCCAACGCATAATTAAACTCTGGAATTTGTTACCGGAGAACGTGGTGAAGGTGGTTAGCAGAGTTTTAAAAGGGGTTAGACGGTTTCCTAAAGGACAAGTCCATAAACCACTAGTAAATGGACTTGGGAAAAATCCACAATTCCGGGAATAACATGTATAGAATGTTTGTACGTTTGGGAAGCTCGCCAGGTGCCCTTGGCCTGGATTGGCTGCTGTCGTGGACAGGATGCTGGGCTCAATGGACCCTTGGTCTTTACCCAGTGTGGAATTACTTATGTCTGACTTTGGACATTTTGCACAAAACGTCCAAAATCCAAATAGGAAAGAAGGTCATTTTCAAAAAAGAAAAACATCTGTCTTTTTTTTTTTTCAAAAATACTGTTTCAAACAAGGTTTGTGCTTTGGTCATTTTGTTTGTTGGTCCATTAAAAAAAAAAAGAATAAATGCAAAATGTAGAGATTCATGCCATTAGGATGTAGAAGGAGACAGAATTTTTTGTAGACTGGTCCCCCAGATATCCCAGGAGAGCAATGGGGCACCCTAGAGAGCACTTCTGCACTTCATGAAAATGCTCCCAGGTGCACATCTCACCATTGCTCCCTTATCTTGTCACCTGAGCCCTCCAAAACCCACCCAAAACACACTGTCCCCCACTACAATAACCCTTATGAGTGAAGGGGCACCTATATATGGGTACAATAGGGTTCTGGTGACTTTGGGAGGTGTCACAGTTTCCACCACAAGTGTGACAGGTAAAGGGAGATAGGGACCTGGGTTCCCCATGCCATAGTGCACTACACTGACTACTACACTACTCTAGGGACCTGCATGCTACTCTATTAGACCTGACTTTAACATCTGAGGCTGTCATAGAGGCTAAGTCATATATTTATTCATATGCTTGTGGGGGTGTGAGGGTGGGTCAGCGACCACTGGGGAGGCATTGGGGGTCACCCCGGATTCTTTTCTATGGTCATTTAGGGCACCTTTTGTGCCTTGTTTGTTCTGAAAACAGGTCTGACCAAAATGTCTTAGTTTTAGTCCTGGACATTCTTGTTTTGTCCCATTATGGCTGTAAAATGTCAAAATGTTAGGCACACCCTAATCCCGCCTTCAAAATGTCCCGACATGCCCCCTTGTGATTTGGATGCATTGCAGATGGATTGCATAGATAACATCTACAATATAGATTTTTAAAATATCGATTTGAATGTTTTGAGAAAAAAAATGTCCAAATAGTGCTTCATGACACTTTTTTAACTTTCTCTCTTTCGAAAATGAGCTCCTTACTATCATTTAAATTTACCTCTGGAAATTATTGTCTAATCTTATTGACTTTAGCCTGAAACAACTGCCCTAATTGTTCAGCACTGGGTTGAAATTGTTCTTGGATCATAAGTAGCTTATCTGTATTGATCATACTGTCAAAGATTTTAAATAACATTTTACCAGAATTATCAGAATGTTCTTTTTCATGACTGTAAAATTCTTGTTTAGCCAAATTAATCTTTAAATTGTATTCTTCTCCCCCCTCCACCTAGACCCATCACCAACCTGTCTCAATTTTTGCTTTCCACACCACTGTATTCCTCTTACTGTGCCCTCCACACCCCTTCCACATTCCTTCTTTCTGTACCCACCAGACTATGTGGTTATCTGGAACCTTGGCATCTGAGGTTCACAGTGTACAATACCCCTTGGCACCTGCAGTGTTGGATGTAGAGCTAAATCTTTGGGTTTCCTGACAATGCCATTCCTCATCAGCTGTGGCCTGGAAGAGCACATAGAAGGGTATGTTCAGGAAGGCTGCAGCAGGCTGTCAAGTTAAGTACTGCAACAGACAAATTTCCTCTACTTTCCCTATACAGTTGATCACAGACTTGATGCTGAGGCAGGAACCAGCAGCCAACAGACTCTTCCTCTACAAGCTGGATGTGATGATTGAACACACTACATATTCCTGTTGTGCCTCCCCTTCATCCTATCTTATATTGTAGTTCTACCCTTTTCTCCTCACTGTCATAATTGTATACACACCCCACACTCTCTCTTTCTGTTAGAATGTAAGCCCCTCAGACATCCTTTTGATGAGCAGGGTAGAAAATTCTTAAATAAACTTGGAAACTACAGGCTGATCTGGAGGAGGAGGAGGGTAAAGTGGTGGCAGATGATGGCTCACAGGCAGCCACTGTGGGAGATCCAGAGCCTCTGAAGACACCAGCCAGAAGCTACCTGAAGGGGAAGAGGAGCATAAGGAATTAGTGGCCCCCCATGGCATTTGCAGATAGAGCCAGAGAGGCAGAGGAGGTTGAGGAGGAGTCACAGCTGAGACAGAGGGGGCCCTACCACCACAGACGCAAGTGGCTGCAGTTGGCTAATAAACAGATGAAGCAGAATCTAAAGCTTGCAGATTACCACCAGCAGAAGCTCCAGTTGCTTTATGAAGGGGAGGAAGTGCAGCGGGAATGTGCCCAGCTGCTGTGGAGCATGCGGGAGGAGATGCGAGAAGCAGCCAGGAATAATTGGCAGCAGCTCCTGGGGATCCACAGGGATTTCCAGGAATACATGGCTGCATTGTCAAGCACCCTGACAAACACGGGAGCCACCAGAGTCTCCAGCTGTGCCTAGTGAGGCCACCAGTCCTGCCCCACCATCCTCCACATCAGCAGCGAGTGCCACGCAACCATCTGCAAAATGTCCCGGGATAGGACCCAGAGCACCCCATACAGTGAGACAAATGATAGGCCAGGTGACTCACAGACAGCACAGGTTCCCTTGCTGGATCCTGTACTGAGGACCAGAGCAGACACCCAGTCAACCAGATGTCCCGATTTTCAGGGGGAAGCAGAGGCAGTAGGATTGAGTGACCATGAAGAGAGTGGGAGCCCCACAGGGGAGGACTCTGATTCTGCTCCAGCTAGGCCCAGGTCATTGACAGCAGCTGGGGGATGGGAGGGAGAGGACGATCCCATAGAGGTTGGGGAGGGGATGGGGTGAGAGAACTAAGGCTGTAAGCCAACTGATAGCCATGCTGTGGTGGCGTGTGCTATGGGGAGGGAGAGGGTGTGTGTGATGGGTGGAGGAGATGAGGGGTGTGCTGGGGGTAGGGAAGGGGTGTGTGTCTGCTAGGAGGATTCAAAGTGTGTGCGTGCAGAGGGAGGGGTAGGATGTGTGTGCAAGGGGAGGGAATGTGTGATAGGGGAAGGGTTGGTGAGGATATGCATGGGGAGGGGGTAGTGGTGGTGATGGAGGATGTTAGAGGTGTTGTACACAAATAAATGATACAATTACACTTATTTTAAATTGGTCTATATGAGTCTTTCTCTGGCACAGACCCCCAGCTGGTATGCTCCATGGTCAGCTCAATGGGTGGGAGGCAGAGGAGGGGGGAACTCCTCATCCTCTGGGTCTGGTGGCTGCTTCTGTGGTTTCTGACCCTCTTCTGGCAGGACCTGTCTTGTTCAGAGAGTCAGGATGTGCAGCCTGCAGCAGGCCATGAAAATTTTGGCTACTTTTTCAGGGCTGTAAAGGAGCTCCCCTCTGGAATAGTTGAGACATCTAAATCTATTTTTGAGCTATCCAAAGATGCATTCAGTGATGGTGTGGATGGTCTTATGCCTCTTGTTGTATACCTCCTCTGCATCATTTTGGGGGTGGATGATGGGAATAATGAATCAGGTTCTATGGGAGTAGCCTCTGTCACCTGTGGGGGGGAAGCAGAATCACAGACTTGTGTGTGTATTGGCTGATATTGTGACATTGTTGAGGTGGGTTAATGGTTGTGGGTTCTAGGGGCATCTTGAGGGACGTAGAATGTGGAATGTTAGGGGGAGGGGTATGGTATTTACCTAGGAGCCAGCCGCTGGTGATATCCCCTCAGTAAAACCTGTTGTACATTCCTGAATGCTGGAGGATGTAGGCGATGTGGGTGGAGAATGGGTAGTGGGCACACCCACCCACAATTTTCCTCTGTGCAACACACACTACTTGCATATTCATAGACTGAAATTATTTTCTATTTCTATAGGCCTCCTGGTGTGCTCAGAGAGGTCCAAGTGCAATGTGTGTGTTGTCGATAATGCCTATGACTGAGAAGAGGCGATCTATGGCGCAGAACTGAGCCATGTTGTTCTGCAGTGCTTGGGCAGTAGTGTGGAAGGTAATATAGTCAGAGGTGTGGGTGAGGAAGGGATCAAGGAACAGGACAAGGCAGTTGGACATTGACTGCTAGCATTGACTGGAAGGTACTGGTGGCTAGAAAGGTGATGACCTTCAGGTGGACAGGTACAGGATTATTCCTGTGTGTCCTGGCTGGAGAAGGGGTTGTAGCTGGTAACAGAGGTGCTGTATGGCACCCTTTTGAAGCATAACCTAGTCAGGCATTCCTGGTCAGTGAGGTTTAGGAAGTGGATACGGGGTCTGAAGATTCAGAGATAGGGATATATCTTCCAAGTCCTCCCCTCCAAACTCTCCTCCACCTCCAGCAAGCTGTGAGCCACCAAATCATTCAGTACATCCACGGTTAGAGTGCAAATGTCCTCGCACCACAGGTGCAACTCATTGACCCCAGAAACACCACTGTGCACACCTCCACCTACTGCACTGCATGAAACCCTGCACCAGCACACAGTCGTGAGACACACATACTAGCTCCCCAAAACATTCACTCTCCCACCATCGACAAACAATGCAGCCACACATAGCTGCAGCACAAAGCACTCACTCTCTCAGTAACAGCATACACACAGCCCTCACACAAACAGCAGCAGCACGGAGCATGATGATAAACTAGGACTGGACAAACAAAGGAATATTGACAGACAGAAGACAAGCAAGTAGGGATGTAGAATGGGGGTTTGGGAACAGTGAGTGGTGGGGGATGGGGTGACATAAAGAGGAAGGGATGGGTGTGGCTAGGGAGCTAGCACATGTGGGCAAGGACCTAAGGAGGTGAGACACAGAGGAGGCAAAGGAGGAAATGTAACGGTGAAAAGGTTCAGACTGGGGCAAACAGACAAAGGTAACAAAGCACTCAGCAACTCTCCACTCTTTCTCACAATTGACCCCTTCCAGCTTGCCAACTCTCCAACTCAGCAAAATCACAAATGGATCTAAAGACAAGTTTGGCTTTACCCAGAACACTTTTAAAGCTGGTCTAATGCTGAACGTTTTTCTTCCTGCCTCTTTCCATTATGGGCTGAAGATATTTATCATGTAAGGTCGCCCATGTCACAGCCACAAAACAGCCCCTCTGGGAACATTTTCTTGTAAACGACTAATGGCTTTGGACTCTTTTATTCCCCCTTTGGTTCGATTATATAGTATAAACATTTTTCTGCTAGAAAAATGTCCATCTGCCTGTTATGCCATTTTTTGGACATTTTTCTGTTTTGAAAATGAGTTCCATAGGCTCCAAAATGTTCTTTTAACAAATGGATTGACTTGAATGTCCCTTGTCAGCAACAGATCTAATACAAAACCTGAAACTTTAAGGAGGCTTCTAAGTACTCAGGTGGCTTAAATCATAATGCCAGCCAGATAGGTTGTTGTTTTTCCTTGTTTAATTTCAGTCACAATAATTATTGTTTGCTCTATGCCCCTATTTAGTTAGTGCAGAATTTCAAGATTTATGCCATGGAGAAGAAACCAGTCAAGGCAATCTTCTCTACTGTAATGTTACCAGACAGAAACATGCCAATGACATTCATTCAACGTTAGGTGAGTACTCTGTAACTATGTATCTCAATCTCTATTTAAAAAAAAAAATCCAATTTTTGTTTTATCAATAAGATGCAATTTAAATTTGAATTTTCTTCCCGTATCTTAGGAATTGAAGTAGATAGTAAATTGACAATGGTTAATCAAATTAATAAGGTGGTAAAACATTCTTTCTTATTATTAAGAAAACTAAGATCAATTTGTAAAAACTTTGAACAAAAATCTTTCAGATTTATAGTACAATCTCTATTAAATTTATTTATTTATTTATTTATTTATGCATTCTTGTATACCACTGTTATACAAAAACAAGTTTTGGTTCAAAGTGGCTTACAAATTACATTCTGGTGAACAGTTACAATATTGGTTTACATTTTACATTTTGGTTGAGATTTGTAGAGGTGGTTTACCGTTATGGTTTACATTTTGGTTGGGTCTTATATTCAATGGTTTATGATTAATAATCAGAGTGGACAGTGATAGTTCTTTCATGTGTTCCTTCATGGCCTATATTTTAAAAGCCCTATTTGTGATAGGCACATGAACTTAGGACTGAAAGTGGTGAACTGGATAGGAAACTGGTTGACCGACAGGTGGCAGAGAGTGACGGTAAATGGAATCCACTTGGAGGAAAGGAAAGTGAGCAGTGGAGTTCCTTAGGGGTCGGTGCTGGGGCCGATTCTGTGTTAATATATTTGTGAGAGATACTGCTGAAGGGTTGGAAGGAAAGGTTTGCCTTTTTGCAGATGACATGAAAATAGCCAATAGAGTGGATACTCTGGAGGGAGTAGAAACAATGAGAAGGGATCTCCAAAAGTTAGAAGAATGGTTGAGGGTCTGGCAGTTAAAATTTAATCTGTCACCTAAGGCTTAACATAACCATGCACTAAACAGTGGAGAAAAAAGTCTCAGTAACGCCACCCAGCCAGCCCAGAATTACAAACTATAAGGCGTGGGCCCAGCGCATCATCATCTGGCTCAAAAAACTCCACGTAATGTTCCTGGGTGGCAGAAACCCAAAAGAGAGATACCAAATAGGGGAGAGATTAGTAAGCTCGACTCAGGAGAGAGACCTTGGGGTGTTGGTGTCAGAGGATATGAAGGTGAAGAAACAATGTGACAAGGTGATGGCTGTGGCCAGAAGGATGCTAGGCTGCATAGAGAGAAAGAACGGAAGTGTTGATGCCCCTCTACAAGTTGTTGGTGAGGCCCAACTTGGAGTATTGTGTTCAGTTTTGGAGGCCATATCTTGCTAAAGATGTAAAAACACTGGAAGCGGTGCAAAGAAAAGGTACAAAAATGGTATGGGATTTGCACTGCAAACCGTATGAGGAGAGACTTGCTGACCTGAACACGTATATCTTGGCAGGAAGGAGAAACAGGGGTGACATGATACAGACGTTCAAATATTTGAAAGGTATTAATCCGCAAATAACCCTTTTCCGGAGACAGGAATGTGGTAGAACTAGAGGATATGAATTGAGGTTGAAGGGGGGGGGGGGGGCAGACTCAGGAGTAATGCCAGGAAGTATTTTTTCACAAAAAGAGTGGTAGATACGTGGAATGCCCTCCTGCGGGATAAACACAAAGGAATCTATGGAATCTTAGCAGAGATTGGGTGGCAATGCCGGTAATTGGAGAGTAAAACTAGTGCTGGGTGGACTTCTACGGTCTATGCCCTGATCATGACTGAATAGGTGGGGATGGGCTAAAGTGTAAATTTTAAGGGGCTTCGATGTTAGCTTCAGAACTTTTAGTACAGGAACAGTGCTACACAGACTTTTACAGTCTGTGCCCTGAGAAAGGCAGGGACAAATCAAACTCGGTTATACATATAAAGTATCACATACCATGTAAATTTAGTTTATCTTATTGGGCAGATTGGATGGACCATTCAGGTCTATATCTGCCATCATTTAATATGTTACTATAAATACAGTTTTTAGTCATGTATATGAGAAGTTCATCTATCTTGGATGAGGTGTGATACTGTGAGTGAGGGCTGAGGGTGGGCTTTCATAATAACACAGCTAGATAAGGTTGTAAACAAGAATTAAATGCTTTATTAACTTCAATATGAGGTCTATTACTTCACAGAACTAGAAACAAAGGTAAAGTATCTTATCTTCAGAGGTGGAAAAGAAACAAAGGTAAAGTCTCTTATCTTCAGAGGGGGGAAAGTCTTAGCATGGACCTGTGGCCAACAGGGCCCAAAACACAGTCTATGAACTGTGACTGCCATGCCCCAAACACAGTTTATAGTCTCTCTCTTTCGACTTCCAGGTCTGACTGCAGCCAGACCTCAGAACAAGGCTCATAACGGTTCAAATAAAAGATTGTCTTACCTCAACCAGGTCACAGCACCTACAAGTATTTATTAAAGGTGTATTCTGGGGCTACAGCTCTTCCTTCCCTGGGCCTTCTTACCTCACTCTGGCCCTGCCTTTTATACTTCCAGGTTCCTGTCCTTTTAGATCCACCCCTCCCATCTCACTTCCTCCCTAGGTGGGACTAGTGGTTTTAAAGTGGCTCAGATTACCTGAGGGATTATCCTTAAGGGGAAGGGCAGTGTTCTATAAATCCCCTCAAAGAGGACATTTTGTGGGCAGGGCTAGGTGTAATTGAAATCCAGATGTGTAGTCCCTATTTCATTTAGGGAATACAAGTCTATGCCCACCATAATGTTACTCGAGAGTTAGACCTGATCTATGGCACAAACAAGTGCAGGCTGGATATCAGTAAGGTGCTATAAGAGCTGCCCTTTTACAACACCTTACTGATTACCTTCCAATCACATCTTCCCCCTCCCCCTCCTCCTTCAGAGATAACCATCACAACTGCAACCCTCCCCCTTGAAGACAACCTCTCTCCTGATCAGCACTCCCCCAGTGGTAATCTTGCAGTACTACCATTGGAGTCACATACTTCTGTGTGAAATTTATTGAATGTTGTAAGTTGCAGAATTAAGTGCCAACATTTAGGACTTGTGTAAGGGACAACACTTACATTTTGGCATGTTCTGTTGTATAATAGATTCTGGACACCCAGATGACGTTATTGAATACTATATTGACACACAGATTTTTGGCTCTTTACAGAATTGTTCATATATTTTAAACTCTTATTGGGGAATGACATTTATTTGAAACAACTGCCTGTCTCTATTGAAAATTTTAGAACATCACATATTCTTAATTATGATGTAGAACCTTGCTTCCATTACAGTGTATATTGAGTGTGCTGCATATTGAAGTGCAAAAATTAAAAATCAACTTTTAAAAGGTGTGGTGTGCCCAGATCAAGCTATCAAAATACAATCCAGTGAACATTAACACCTTTGATTATGTCTAAACTAATAACTTTGTTTTTTCTTCCCAACAGGGTTATATGAATACAATTAAGAATACTTGTAAGCTCAAAGTGCATCTGCATAAAGACACATTATCACAGCTTCATAAAAATGTTTTGATTGTATTTTTTGATGCGTTCTTAGACACTGACAGACAGGGCCCTTTGTTATTTGTTGAAAGGTGAAATAAAATAATTGTGCTAAATAAATAAATCTCCTTTATATATTAGCAAATTATAACATTGTATTTTGGTAAAATTTCTATCACATGTGCAAAGAAATAGCTGCAATCACTTTTATTAAATACTTTTATGTATTATTTTAATATTTACTTGGTTGATAAATTAAAGCTGCCCTTTGACCTATGAAATGCTGATATAACATTGAAAACTGTAATGCAAAAATGATAAATAAAATCTAATTTAAAAAACAATTATTATTATTATTATTTATTGCATTTGTACCCCACATTTTCCCACCTTTTTGCAGGCTCAATGTGGCTTACAGACTGTTATTATGATGTAGTCATTACATGATCTTGAATACAATCGATAGTAGGCTGGAGGTAGAAGGGGATTTAGATGGGAAGGTGTTGGGTAAGGTCATGTGAGAGGTGTTTTTTGATAAACCTGAGAGGTTTAGGAATGGTTTGTTTCATTAAGGATTTTTTTTGTAGGCTTTGTTGAAGAGATGTGTCTTCAACGATTTGCGAAAGCTGGTTAGATTGTCCGTGGTTTTCAGGGTCATGAAACATTGAAAACTGTAATGCAAAAATGATAAATAAAATCTAATTTTTAAAAAATGAAACCTCTGCCTTTATTTAATTTTTTTTAAATCAATGCTAACTGTGATAATATATAAACATAGCAGACATTTACACTTCCCCCTTCACTCGATTCCAAAAACAAAAATCAGACAAACTCTTATGTGGCACAACAACCGGACCAGCATTATTAGCATCTCAATTACATTAACAAATACTCAGTTTTGTACATTTATGTCTCCCATCACATTACTCTCTGCCATTATCCACAGCCACTCTTAACTACTTATGGGGACTCATATCAAGCTGCGCTAGCGGTTCCCTGTGCAGCAATGCCGACAAAGCCCATTCACTTTGAATGGTCTCCGTTGACATTGCTGCACAGGAACCACTAGCAAGATGATAAAAGAAGCCCTTGGTTATTCAGCTGCAATCTAATCATAATGTGGTACCCTAAAGAAAGGCTTCCCACCCACAGAGCCTGCAGTACTGCCAGACTATGTTACTAATACTACGCTGGCAAAACCCCATGGTGAAAAATTTTAAGCTAAATTAAAACTCAACATGCCCCCAATTTTCCACATGAAGCTCAAATTTGGGAGATGTTGCCTCTTAACCAGTGGCATAGCTATGTGGGGCCGCGGGGGCCTGGGCCCCCGTAGATTTGGCCCTGGACCCCCCTGCCGACGATCCTCTCAACCCCTCCTCCCGCCGCCAAACCTCCCCCGCCGCCATCCGCTACCTTTGCTGGCGGAGGACCCCAACCCCCACCAGCCGAGGTCCTCTTCTTCCAGCGCAAGGCTTCATTCTGTTTCTGTGAGTCTGACATCCTTTGGTTTTTCATTGGGTGGAGATAAAAACACACAATTCAGGCTATTAAATGGAGAGTATAAGATCAGGTAAATGAAGGGTGAGAGGGAGGTCTTTACAAAAGTATACTTAACTACAAGGAACAGCATTGGACATTTCTATTACAAACAGTGATCCCTAAAGGTCTCAATGGAGAATTGGAATGAGCGGCTCTTCTGTGATTGAGTTTTGTGATTGGTGGGATAGATTAGTAAGGGAAGTTAAAAAAAAGCTAGCAGTAGACGTCAGCACCATCTTGATAGAAAACTGGTTGTTGGCAAGTTGTGTCTGGCTAATGATTAGGTAAGGGCACCGTGAAATTTATGGAGGTGTTGTTTTATATATTTCAATAAACTCTTGAAACACAGGGGGTTAATATTTACCTTGTTTTTTTAGTGGGTATGTCCTTGAGAAAGCAACCAGTGAAACATGGATTATGTTGGACAATTTTGACCCCTGAGCCGACAAAGATAAGTGCTTAAAATTTCACATTGAAGAATGTCTTTAATACTGAAAAATTAACTGTATTAAGAGTAGTTTATAATTTAAATATAAAGACAAATGAAGAAGGTGGTGCATAAGACTTGATCAGAGAGACCTGTGTGTATTGAGCAACATGGCTGAGGTCTTTGAAATTCTCAAAGTAGGTTTTAAAATTCCAGCAATTTATAGAACATATGTTATACTAGCACTGGAATTAGATACATATATTGCTATTTATAGTAAACTTAGATGTTACAGAGTATGCATAACTTTATCAGTAGTTAAGTAGTGCAAATCCCAAAAACCTGTTTAACACAAGCAAATATGTTTTTATAATGCATAATGTTTGGAAAATTCACCTGTCAATAACTGCATCACATAAATGGGGTAATTTTATAAGAGAATTGAGCATGCAAAACAGTGTTTGCACTCTTATATAGGCTCTTATAATATTGGAGGGCCATGGGATAGGAGGAAATGTCCTATGGTTGAAGGATAGGAAACAGAGAGTGGGGTTAAATGGGCAGTATTCACAATGGAGAAGGGTAGTTAGTGGGGTTCCTCAGGGGTCTGTGTTAGGACCGTTGCTTTTTAATATATTTATAAATGATTTAGAGATGGGAGTAACTAGCGAGATAATTAAATTTGCTGATGACACAAAGTTACTCAAAGTCGTTAACTCGCGACAAGATTGTGAAAAATTACAGAAGGACCTTAAGAGACTGGGAGACTGGCTAAATGGCAGATGACGTTTAATGTGAGCAAGTGCAAGGTGATGCATGTGGGAAAAAAGAACCCGAATTATAGCTACGTAATGCAAGGTTCCACGTTAGGAGTTACAGACCAAGAAAGGGATCTGGGTGTCGTCGTTGATAATACACTGAAACCTTCAGCTCAGTGTGCTGCTGCGGCTAGGAAAGCGAATAGAATGTTGGGTATTATTAGGAAAGGTATGGAAAACGGGTGTGAGGATGTTATAATGCCATTGTATCGCTCCATGGTGCGACTGCACCTTGAGTATTGTGTTCAATTCTGGTCGCCGCATCTCAAGAAAGATATAGCAGAATTGGAAAAGGTGCAGCGAAGGGCGACTAAAATGATAGCGGGGATGGGGCAACTTTCCTATGAAGAAAGACTAAGGAGGCTAGGGCTTTTCAGCTTGGAGAAGAGATGGCTGAAGGGAGACATGATAGAGGTATATAAAATAATGAGTGGAGTGGATCAGGTGGATGTGAAGCGTCTGTTCACGCTTTCCAAAAATACTAGGACTAGGAGACATGCGATGAAACTACAGTGTAGTAAATTTAAAACAAATCAGAGAAAATTGTTCTTCACCCAACGCATAATTAAACTCTGGAATTCGTTGCCGGAGAACGTGGTGAAGGCAATTAGCTTAGCAGAGTTTAAAAAGGGGTTAGACGGTTTCCTAACGAACAAGTCCATAAACCGCTACTAAATGGACTTGGGAAAAATCCACAATTCCAGGAATAAGATTTATAGAATGTTTGTACGTTTAGGAAGCTTGCCAGGTGCCCTTGGCCTGGATTGGCCGCTGTCGTGGACAGGATGCTGGGCTTGATGGACCCTTGGTCTTTTCCCAGTGTGGCATTACTTATGTACTTATGTGTGCATAAAAACTGGCTTAGCCAAGTCAAAGCATCTACTTTTATATGATATACCTGTAGGTATTCCAGGGGTTGGGAGTAGACAGAGTAGCATTTATGCATGCATTTTAGAAAATACCCCCCAAGATATTCAGCCCACAGTAATCAGTGTTTATTTTTTTAATGGTGGCAGTAGTATCACAAGTCTATCACCAGAGGTCACAGCTGCCATTTTGCACCTGGAGCCAGCAGAGACAGTAACAATTGGGGATTGATCCTGCCAGTGCAACCCTAGACCACCAGGGAACCCCCCCCCCCCCCCCCGGGGTAAGCTGAGGAGGGCCCATAGGGGTTGGGTGAGTCATTGTGAGGGGAGAAAGCACTCGGGAGGCCCTTCTAGGGGGAAAGCTCTTAAGGGGTGCTGCTAGAAGGAGGAATGCTCATGTGAGGAGAAAAAAAAATATATATATATATATTCAGCCCACTATCTAATTAGCTAACAGGGTAAAGTTTGAGCAGCCCTTTTCCTGCCCTAACTTTACCCAGTTAACTAACTGGGTAGCAGTCCGAATATCTGTACTACCCAGTTAACTTCCGAGTCCTTCCCATCTCCACTCTTAACTGCCCTGGCACTAACTAGATAGTACCAAGGCAGTCATAGGCAATATTCAGTGGCACTACCCACTTAAGTGCTGCTGGATATTGGTAGATAGCCTGATCAGAGGTTTAAACCCTGAAAAGTACGTACCCTTTTGTGCCTATACACACACACGGGTATCCCTGCCTTGGCTTAGGAGTAAACTTGTACACCTACCTGCTCTATAAAGACAAATAAGTGCACATATTACTTTTATAAAATTGGTTCCTTGAGAGCCTATGACCCTGTTATAAAATTATCCTTATAAAAAATTTAGTTAGCATCCATGACTATGCAACCATTATCACCTTTTAACACAAATGTTCTTATCAGTCTAATATCTATCCTTCTCCACCATCTCCTTTTCTACCTAATGAAATTTGACAATTTGTACCAAGACAGAAAAGAAATTCATTATATTTAGTAATAGAAAACCCATTTCTCATTTTTCAAAAGCCAAGCAGCTGCAATGAAATTGCCTGAACCACTACATCACAATTCCCCACCTTTGTGGTTCTTAAGGTCACTTTCAAGGGTCTTCAATTTCCTCATGTTCACAGCTTGACATCTAGTAATTTTCAGAATCGGGAAATATAAGGATGCTATATATTTTTATTCAGGAAATGAATTATTCTGATTTGAGCAAAAATAAATCTGTCAAGGAAGAAAGTATTAGAAATAAAAAAAAAAAAAAGAACAGCACTGTAGTCATCACATTTATGTCTCTGGCAATATTGTATCACAAACTTCAAAATAAAAAAAAAGAACATTTTCAACCTGACAATACAACCTTTCCTCCACTAAAGTGAACTAAAGTAGCAGGCCATACTACTTTCCTTCCCTAAGAAATTATTATTATACTTAGTGAGGTTTGCATAGAATCTGTTCTATGTTACAATTTCAGACTATGGATGGACCAGTTTGAATTAATTTCATGCCCCTTCCAAAAAAGGGAGAATTCAGCATTCCAAACAAATTGAGAGGGCTCTCACTCAAACCAGACATGAATTTTAACCTGCAAAATCTCAGATTGGAAGATACAATCATGACCCATGAACTATTTTGCATATTCATTTGACATCTGGTATGCAGTTGCTGGCAACAATCATTGTTTAAATTAGAGAGATGCTTAAATTCCAACAAATATTCATGTTTACTCTGAGGTTGCACACTGAGCAAGCATGGGTCAGATTATGCAGGGCTGCCGAGAGATTAGGCTTGGCCCCGGGGGCAAGGCCGTCCCGCCTCCGCCCCCTGCTGCTGCCGCCCCCCCTTCACTCCCCCCGCCGCTGCAGTCCGCAGTCTCATCTGCCTGCCTCCACAGCTCCGGGCCCCCTGCATTCAAGGCGGCAGTTGCAGATTGCCTCTCTTCTGGCCTTCTCTCCCTGTGTCCCACCCTCATTTGATGTAACTTCCGGTTTCCGCGAGGGCGGGACACAGGGAGGGAAGGCCCGAAGGGAGGCGATTTGTGACTGCTGCTTTGGATGCAGGGGGCCTGGAGCTGAGGAGGCAGGCAGGTGAGACCAGGAACTGCAGCGCTGGTGGCCTGACCCCAGCGCCGGGCCCCCCTTGGAGGCCCGGGGAATTTTGTCCCCCCTGCGCCCCCCCTCTCGGTGGCCCTGAGATTATGTTAGTAAACCCATACTGAAAACAGCTCATATTTCATATTTAGCAGGTATAGAAACAATTCTGAATTCAGCCAAATTAATCCAGGTCTAATTACAACATATTGTATGTTTGTTGTCTTTGTAAATGTTATTCTTAATTTGTTTATTTTATTGTGGGGTCATTTATTAATAGCACACATTAATGGCATTGGTGCACACTATCAGACATAGGACCATAGGAATAAAAAGTACTTTGTAATATGTAGTGAGTGCTAACATTGTTAGGGGCCTTTTACTAAACTGTGTTAAAATTTGCAGTTACCTTGGCTTAACACAGGACTTTACTGTGTGGTAGCTACTAATGTAACATGCCACCTATTACGTGCGTTCCCAGTATTTTGCATTGCAGATTGTGCATTAACATCCACATTAACGCTTGGTACCTGCTCCCAGTTAATGTGGAAGCACTTATGCCCCAATGCTCAGAAGCAAATGCGGGTACTAGAGGCCATTAGCGCCGGACTATAGCCCGTGTTTGACAACCCTTGGGTTGAATATGTTTAGAAGGCCCTTAATGCAGCAAAAAAAAAAAAAAAAAAAACTTAATAAATAGCAAAAATAGGAGGAAACAAACTGAGACTCTAAACTTATAATAATCCAAAACTATAATGAAGAGTCCAGTAAAGGTCTATGACAAATACACACTCTACTTTTTGTTATTTTTTAATATTTTTTAAATACTGGAATTTTGCTATAAAAACGAGGAAAAGACCTCAAAACTCCCGATCGCTTACTTATTGAGTTTCGATGGCTTTAAATGGGGGCGTGGCGTTCATCACAGGTCATAAAAAACTTGTAATTTATTTTTTTGACTCATTGAGCTTTATTTAATTTATCCTTTAATTATTGTTCTAAAAAATCTTTAATGCTTTATTTTAAAGAAAAAGGTCTGTTTTGTTTGACCACTTCTCTGAAAAAGGTCAGTTTGACCACATGTACATTCTGTCTCTGCACTGTAGACAATATTGTGTTTGAAGCAAAAAGAGGTCAATATCAGACGGGATATCAGGGGAAGGGCGAGCCTTGGCATTGTCAGGGCTGAGCACTCTTAAGGGAAGAGTGCCTAGAGTACCTTTGCAACAACCCTGTCTTGTTCCTGGTTCCAGGCAAGCTTGCCTTGTTCCTAGTTCCTGCTGTCTGCCTTGTTCCTGGTTTCTGCCAAGTCTGCCTTGTTTCTGTTTCCTGTCAAGCCTGCCTTGTTCCTGTCCCCTGTCAAGCATGCATTGTTCCTAGCTCCTGGTAAGCCCACCTTATTCCTGGTCCATGTCAAGCCTACCTTGTTCCTGGTTTGTGTCAAGTCTGCCTTGTTCTTGGTTCCACCTTGCTCATGGGTCCTGCGAAGTCTGCATTCTTCCTGGCTCCTGTCAGACTCACCTTGATCCTTGTTCATGGCAAGTCTGCCTTGTTCCTGGCTCTTGTCAAGTCTGCCTTGCTCCTGGTTCCTGTCAAGCCTGCCTGGTTCCTAGTTCCTGTAAAACCAGCCTTGTTCCTGATTCCTGGCAAGCCTGCCTTGTTCCTGGCTTCTGTCAAGCCTGCCAAGTTTTCCTCATTCCTGGTTCCTACCATATGCCTTGTGCTTGGTTCTTGCTGTCTGCCTTGTTCATGGATCTTGTCAAGCCTGCTTTGTTCCTGATTCTTGGCAAGCCTGCCTTATTCTTGGTTCCCGTCAAGCCCGCTTTGTTCCTGCCGTCTGCCATGTTCTTGGTTCCTGTAAAGTCTGCCTTGCTTCTGTTTCCTGTAAAGCCCGACTTGTTCTTGGCTCCTGTCAAGCCTGCCTTGTTCCTGGTTCCTGGCATGCCTACTTGTTCCTAGTTCCTGGCAAGCCTGCCTTTTTGCTGGTCCATATCAAGCCCACCTTGTTACTGGTTCCTGTCAACTCTGCCTTGTTCCTGGTTCCTGAAGTCTGCCTCGTTCCAGGTTCATGTCAAGCCTACCTTATTCCTGGTTCCTGTCAAGCCTACCTTGTTCCTAGTTTCTGGCAAGCCCATCTCATTCCTGGCTATCTGCCTTGTTCCTGGTTCCTGTCAAGCCTGCTTTGTTCCTGCTTCCTGGCAAGCCTGTTTTGTTCCTTGTTCCTGGGAAGTCTGCTTTGTTTCTGGTTCCTGTCAAGCCCGCCTTGTTCCTGGCTCTTGCCAAGTCTGCCTCATTCCTGATTCCTGCCAAGTCTGCCTTTTTTCTGGTTCCTTTCAAGCCCACCTTATTCCTGGTTCTTGGCAAGCTCAGCTTGTTCCTGGTTCCTGTCAAACTCACTTTGTTCCTAGATCCTGTCAAACCTGCCTTGTTCATGGTTCCTGTTAAACCTTCCTTGTTCCTGATTCCTGACAAGCATGCCTTGCTCCTGGCTCCTGTCAAGCTTGCATCGTTCCTGGTACCTGCCAATTCTGCCATGTTCCTGGTTCCTGCCAAGTCTGCCTTGTTACTGTCAGTATATGAGTTTTAATATGTTAGTGATATTGGGGTTTAAGAAGTCTTGAAAGATATATATGTAGGGGAGAGATTGTTTTCTTATTTTGTAACTTTCACTTCAAGAGAAGAGTTTTAATGTTTTAAGTTGTGCACTGCCAAGAAGTCCATTTTGGCTAATAGTGCAGTGTATATAATACACATATACCATAGCATACCATAGTATTATGAAAACTTTAACTCAAAATGAGACACAACTCAACACGGGACTGTTTTCGGCCTCCTGGCATGCTTCAGGAGTCTAATGCCACTGGTGATACTAGACACATGATACTATAAAACTACTGCTGATCAGTAAAATATGATGAGACAGCTACACTCACTCTCACATTCACACTCACTCATCAAGCTCAAACAGGTGGCCAAACACAGGCCCATGTCAAGTTGTACCTTGTCTTGAATTAAAGTTTCATAACACCATTACTGACTGTGTGCTGTTTCATTGTTATTTTCATTATGTTTTGTTTGCTATATCATTTCCCTCCTTACTAATTCTACACTTGCATAGGCCTCCCCTATCTGGGAGAGAAATGACCCCATACTGAATAACCTGGAAGAGTTTCTGAGCCACTTCCATAGGATTTTCGAGGAGCCTGCTACAGCCTAGCCACAGAGCTACTGAACCTATGACAGGGATCCGGGACCATCAGAGGCCTGACAAGCTTGATGGTCCCTAATTTTTTCATGTTTTGCCTTTCAACTACATTTTTGTCCAACACAGTGGAATACTAAAGCAGACACCTTGTCATGCTCTATGAAAATGGGCGAGGAGCAGCCTAAGCTTCAATATATCAGTGACCTGGCCCACATCCTAGCTGATACCATTATGCCGGTGCCACTAGGCAAGACTTTAGTCCCTAGATGACTGTGGGAAGATGTTCTCAAGTGGTGGCACAATTTGAAGACTGCTTGAATATGAGGTACAATGGAGCAAGTCTCCTGCTCTTATTGGTGGGCCTCTCTCAAGGAAGATGTAAAGGATTTTGTTTTGGCTTGTCCTATGTGTGCTCGCCAGCAATCCTTATATGCCCAACCTTGGGATTTTTTGCAACCACTTCTTGTTCTCCAAAAACCTTGGACATACACTGCCATGGACTTTATTACAGATCTTCCCCCTCTAAGGGTCCCCCTCTAAGGGTCAAACAATTTGGGTGGTAGTGGACCGATTCTCAAAAATGGCCCACTTCATGCCTGTCATGGTCATGCCCTGGTTTCAGGCTCTCAGGCATCTCGCCCCCTGGTGGCCAGGCCTGGTGGCTGCATTGGATTGTCTGTGTGCTGTTTCTCATTCCAGACTTCAGCCCAGTCCAGTCCGGATCTTCCAGCCTGCCAGACTTGCTTGTCTTGTTTGAGCCTGCACAGCACCCGTAGCTGCCTGGTGATTGCTGCAGTGAATCTCAGCTGCTGCTGGGCTTATTAGCCATTTGGAGACTCTCTGCTTTGCCTTTGCATCGCTTAAGGCCCTGGTTTGTTGGTTTTTGTTGCACTTCTGCCTAGCTTGGTTTTTATTCTAGTTCCTTGTCTGATGCTAGTTAGTCTGTGTGTAGTTTAGCTTAGGGTTATTGTTTGTTTCATAGACTTGTTCCTTGTCTGTCTTTTGTGTTTAGTTTCTGTTTGTCTATGTTTCTTGTTCAGTGGCTGCTTGGCAGCTTTCAGTTCTGTCTCGTGTTTGTCAGTGTTTGTTCCCTGTTTTAGTGGCTGCTTGCATCTTCCAGTTCCTACCCTGTCCTGTAAGTCCTGTCGGCCGCCTGCAGCCAGGGGCTCAACTCCTGGGGAAGGGCGGCTACTGCAGGTGAAGTCTTGCTGTTCCTATCTAAGTTCTGTCTTGTTCCTGGTGTGGGGTGGTTTTGCCTGTCACTGCCGCTCCTCGGCAGTGGCCCAAGGGCTCACTAACCTAGTTCCTGCTTTTTGAAAACGTGACAGTGCCTCTTGCCGGATTATCAACTGTGCCCATGTTAGCTCAATTCTTTCTCAAAGATATATTCAAGCTGCACAGCTTGCCCAAATTCATCATATCAGACCAAGGGGTGCAATTCACCTCCAAATTTTGACAAAATTTTAATCTCTCCCTTCAAGTGAAACTAGATTTCTCTTTGGGCTATCATCCTTAGACTAACAGGCAAACGGAACGAACCAATCAAAGTCTGAAGGCCTTCCTGTAAGCCTAAGTTTCTGGTCTTCAAGACTACTGGGCTCACCTACTACCATGGGTAGAGTTTTGCCATAATTACCATGTAAGTGCGACCACCAGTGCTCTTACTCCATGTAACCCAGTGAACCAAGTAAGAAGTTGATATGAAAAGATGCCCGGCACCCCGCTTCCAGACAGGAGACCTAGTATGGCTCTCTATACAAAACATACATCTTAAGACACCCTCAACTCAGTTTGCTCCTCGCTTCATTGGGCCATATCCAGTGACCTGCCAGATTGGTCCTGTTACATATCAAATAGAACTTCCAGTTAACTTGCAAATTCAAAACACTTTCATGTATCATTGCTGAAATCATTAATATTGAGAAAGATGGCTACAACTTGTCACGCTTCAATACTGGTTGAGATGGATCCCAAGAAGGAATATGAGGTTCAGGATATATTGGATTCCCCAAGAGTCCAAGGCAAGCTGCAATACCTAGTTGCATGGAATGGTTTTGGCCCTAAGGACAATTCTTGGGAACCTGCAATCTTATCCATGCCTCTGAAGGTTCCACCACCTGTTTCCTCAGAAACCCAAGCCCAGGTCCGAGCGCAAAAAGGGCCGTAGAAGTTGAGGTACTGTCACGGTCTTACTGTGACTTCCTCCTGATGGCTTCCTTCCATACCTGTACTCACCTTCCTTCTAGGGCGTGCTTGTTCCCTGCAACTCACTAGATTGGGGCTAGCAGTGGGGCATCAGGGGAGGGGCATGCCTGAGCAAAATTGGGGCTGAGCACTCTTAAGGAAAGCTCAGTTTCTCCTAGAGTGCCTTCACAAGCCCGACTTGTTCCTGGCTTCTTGCAAGCCCACCTTGTTCCTGTTTCTTGTCAAGTACATCCTGTTTCTGGTTCCTGGCAAGCCTGCCTTGTTCCTGGTTCTTGTCAAGATTGCTTTGTTTCTAGCTCCTGTCAATCCTACCGTGCTCCTGCTACCTGTCAGGTCTGCCTGGTTCCTGCCTCACTTGCCTTGTTCTTGATTCCTGACAAGTCCGAGTTCCAGCTTTGCTAGTTCCAGCATTCCAGCCTTGCAAGCTCCTGTTTTCCCCCCTTTCTAGGTCTAGGGTTCCAGTCCCACCTATCTTTTGTACTTTGCTTTGTCTTCCCATCCTGGGTCTGGAAGGTGATCTGTCTACCACAGTTGGGTCTGCGATTGAGGTCCAGTAGCTCACTACTATGAAATTTAACACTTTATAATGATTATCAGCAGCAATACAAAGCAGAGGTAGTTCAGAGAAGGAGCAGACTCAAGGTTCTCCACAGACAAATTTATTGTTCATTGACCCAACTTGGCAAAATTTCGGTACTTGTGCCTTCATCAGAGGTCTGTAAATACACATAAAATAACAAATAATAAATAAAAAAAAATGAATAAAAAATGCAAAGTGAAAAATAATAAAAATCATCACCCATACTTTAACAACAAATAATCCTCCATTGTAAAAAAAATACAAGTAAAACAAAGTGTCATGCATCCTACAGATAAAAATAAAAATAATTATAAGAAAACAATCATCAAAAAAGGTCACATAAAACAACAAAGCATAACAAAATATGTATTGAAACCAAAACATAAATATGAATAAAACAATCCTAGTCCTAACATACAAATAAAATGATTATACCACTTAGAGGGGCATAATCGAACGTCGCCGGCAAAATAGATCGCCGGCGATCTATGTTGGCGGCGGCGCTACAGCTGGCCGGAACCGTATTATCAAAAAAGATGGTCAGCCATCTTTTTTTCCGATAATACGGTTTAGCCCGGCCAAATGCCACAGTTCGCCGGGTTTGAGATGGCCGGTTTTGGCATTTGGTCATGGGAGGAGCCAGCATTTGTAGTGCACTGGTCCCCCTCACATGCCAGGACACCAACTGGGCACCCTAGGGGTCAGTGTGGTGGACTTCAGAAAAACCTCCCACATGCATAGCTCCCTTACTTTGGGTGCTGAGCCCCCAAAACCCACTATCCACAAATGTACAACACTACCATAGCTCTTAGGGGTGAAGGGGGCAACTACATGTGGGTACAGTGGGTTTTGGAGGGCTCCCATTACCAGCACAAGTGTTACAGGTAGGGGGGATGGGCCTGGGTCCGCCTTCCTTAAGTGCACTGCGGTACCCACTAAAAGTGCTCCAGGGACCTGCATACACGCAGGCCTCTAGGACTTGTTGCTGCTGTATGACCTTGGCACACCAGTTGACACCTGAAGACTAATCTCTTTGAAAAAGTCCTTTATTTAAATAAGCATGTTTATTCACGGTTAACTGCAGATCAGAGGTTGTGCCCCACTGGCAAAGAGTCTCCCTGGTACTGAGATTAGCAGTAGGTCAGAGCTGGCAGAATGGTGTACAATGCCCTCTTTCAGCCATATTCAAGGTAATAACTAAGTTCTCTAACGTGGGTAACACATGAAAGGGATCTAAAACTGGCTTACAAAAATGGCCACTACCTCATGGACTACCGGAAACAAAACAGGGCACACTCTGACCCAGTTAGCAGGGGGAAAAGCACCATGGGATTACAGCCCACTACCCTACACCCACCACAATGCATTGCTGATGTGACTCTGCAGTGCACCTAACAGAAAAGGTGTCACACTCACCCGAGAGCCACATCACAACCAGGGAAAGGCTGTCAGAGGATACAACACATTCTGCTGTCATGGAGGTGGGTACGGCATTTGAGGCTGGCATACAGGCTGGCAAAAAAGGTTTTTAGTTTTATTTTTTTAGTATGGGAAGGGGTTGGTGACCACTGGGGGAGTATGGGGAGGTCATCCCCCATTCCCTCCAGTGGTCATCTGGTGAGTTGGGGCACCTTTTTGAGGCTTGGTCGTGAAAATAAAAGGAACAAGTAAACCCGGCGAAATACTGCTTAACGCCGGTTTTTTTTCCATTATCAATAAAAGCCGGCCATCTGGTAGCCATGCCCATATCCGCTCATGTCCCGCCTTTGCTTCGCCGTCAACACGCCCCTTTGAACATTCGCCGGCGAGGCGATGGGAAAGCGGCGATGTTGTAAAAAAAGCAGCTTTCGATTATACCGGTTTCGCCGCTTTTCCGAGATCGCTGGCCATCTCCCGATTTATGTAGGGAAATGGCCGGCGATCACTTTCAAAAATAAGCCTGTCAGCTGTCAATAGTAGCTCTGTCTCCTTAGTGACCACTCTGAAAATCCTTCCTCCAAACCTTTAATCATGGGCCTTTCAGGGGAGGTCACATGTATTATAGTTCCTCTATAAATGTGTTCCTTCTACCTTCAAACTTTCCTTAACTTCATCTGGGGAAGAAAGGAAGCTTTATCCACAAACAGTGCAGAAGCTGATTAATAATCTGGCAGGGTCTAATTCTATTAAACACATGGAGAAAGATAAAAGGCAGAACTACATTTCCCATGAACACTTGGTTAGAGAATTGCTAGGCAGGTTAAGAGAGGCTCCAGGGTAGATGATCACTGTTGAGCAGGGATCCTGAAGTGAAAGCAGGCAGCCTAGTGGCTCAAACTATAGCTAGACACTGAACACTCCCATCAAGCTTATTCCAGGCAAGCAGAAACACTGAGAAGGAGGAATGAACCCTGGTCTCAGAAGATGAACGTTTGGGGAAAGTATCCCCATGGCCAGAATCTTGAAAGGAGCCCTAGGATAAATGCTGGAAGTGGAGAAAGGAACCCCAGGACCAGAAACCAAACCAGCTTGTGAGAGTAGAGACAATGGAAGTCAAAGGAAAATAAGCTTTAGTTTATTCATGCCAGATTTCTGATTCCAGGAAATGTAAGGAGCCAGATCAGTTAAAACCTTTATTGTACCTGCAGAAGTACAGGCTACAAAAAAGCACAATCTATGCCACTAGATAATATTACAATTGATTCTTCTTAGGTTTCCAAATGAATAATTTACCAATGCATATATAAGTCCACTAGATGTCCTCATTCCCTAAGGTTCTACGAGTTTTGCTGTACATTTTATAACACTGACACATTTTTCATTAGAAAGAAATCAAGATGTTCCTTGAATACATGGTCACAGATCCAAAATCTTAGCAATCATAAGGCAAAACATTTAAACAAAAAAGGATATATGGTATCTGATAAAGCAGTAATATTGTAGCTATATTTTATATATATACAGTGAGCTAACTGCACGTACACAAGATGTAGCACATTTCACTTTGAGGTTATCAGTGACAATTCAGGGATAGAATATGCCAGTTTTAACTTTTGTTTCTGTTGGACTGCTGCATGCAAAGCTTACTGTTCCTGATGGTATATAATATTCAAGAATATTAATGGAAATATGGGTGGTATGCAATTATAAGCCAAAAGCTTCAATTCCTCTTTTTATTAAAATGATGGAAAATTTTATTATTAGGCAATTAGAGAACTATCTGGAAAGATTCAATATTTTACATGGTTCCCAGTCTGGATTCAGGAAACATTATAGTACTGAAACCATTGTAGGTTCTATTGTTGCTTTTGGGAAAACATTATTGAGTCAAGGTAAGTGTGCTGTTCTTATTCAATTTGATCTCTCGAGTGCATTTGATTTAGTGGACTATGAGATTTTGTTGTCCGTCTTGAGCGGCTTTGGTTTTCATGGCACTGTTTTACAGTGGTTTCAAGGTTTCTCACTAATCGGTCTTACCAAGTTAAAGGAAGTTGTTCAGTGACAGAATCCTAGAGAACATCTTGTGGTGTCCCCCAGGGTTGTTCCCTTGTCTGTTGTCCCCCAGGACTCTCCATTGTCTCCTACACTGTTTAATTTCTTGTTACAATTTTTGGGGGTAGTTTTTGAACAAGCTAAGCTGCAATATTTTCATTTATGTAGATAAATTATTGGTTCTTTATCCTATATCGGATGATTGGCCTACTACTTTTAAAGGTATTTTAGATTGTTTCAGCTTAATAGAAAATAGGATTGTATCCCATAAACTTAAGCTGGACAGGAATAAAACCAAGGGTTTATGGCTTGGTACGCTAGATTATCCTTCGAAACATCAGCATTTTCTCATTGGTAAGCATAATTTTTCTTTTGAGAATTCTTCAAGAGTTCTAGGAGTAGAGGTTGACAATACTCTCACAATGAAAACTCATATAAATGTGGTAATTAAGGCATCTTTTTATCTGCTTCAAAAACATTGCATTTTTTAAAAAATATTTTGATAAATCAGCATCTAGGCCTATTGTACAATATCTTATTCTGTCCAGAATTGACTATTGTAATATAGTTTTCTCTGGTTGTACAAAAGCTTCTTTGAAATGTTTATAAATTGTGCAGAATACTGCAATCAGATTGATAATCTTGTTGGGTAAATTTGATCCTTTATCCCCATCTATGTGTGAATTGCACTGGTTGCCAGCAGAGGCTACGGTCCAGTTTAAATTAGTTTTTGTTTTCATTTTATATGGAGAAGCCCCACCTTATATGATAAACTTGGACAGATGTATGTCCCTTCAACAGATTAACCATTTGGAGATCAAGTTTTATTATGTTACCCTACTGTGAAGAAAGTTAAGTCTGTAAAATTAGTGTCGTCGTCTTTTTCATATCAGACTGTCTCTTTATAGAATTCTTTAAAACTTGAATTCAGAAAAATCAGAGAGTACTCAGTCATTAGAAAGTTGCTTAAGACTTTCCTAATTTTGTAAACATGTTGTACCTGGAGCTAAATTAGATTATTGTTTTGATTTTTTTCTAGTATTTAGCACTTTTGTTAGCTTACTTGAACAAATGGTATGTAACTGTGTGTTCAAAGAAGAAATGAGAAGACACCCTATAACAGGACTGTCAGTTTATTGGAACATAGTCTAGACACACCTTGTAGCTTTGTTTTTTTTCTTTATATTGCCCTGAAAAATAAGGAAAAGACACAATAACACAGACAAACAATATCATGCTACAGGACACATTTCAATTCTGTTTAATTTAACCAGAGAGTTAAATATTTGTTACCTGGCTATGGAGATTTTGGGGCAATTGCCTGATGTTGGGCCTTTTGGGGCTGCATTGGTGGCCAGTGATGTATCATGTGGTGGGTCTAGAGGCAGATAAGGGGCTTCCAGGAAGAAGTCATGTCAGTCACTGTAGAACTGTAAAAAAATAATAATATTGGTCTGAACTCAAAATTAACAACTGCTTTATTAATATATTGATATATGAGGACATACAAGTCTTAATGACAGATAAAGTATGTTCTATGTTTTGGAAAAAAAGACCAGCTCCTTATATAGGGGATTTGACATCTTGAACACAAAAGGATTAAAGGAATACATACAAGATTCATCATAACAGGAGCATAGGTTAGTTTACTAATGACTACATATACACATAATTTATATCCTCTGTGATAGACTCCTTCACCCCTTGACCATCATATTCCACATTATATATTGGAATCATAAATTGCTCCCTAAGTAAAGATACAAATGACTTACAATGTTTTTCCATTCCTATAGGTCCCAGGGTCACTTAACAGCATACTCTGTTCTTCATAGTTAAACAATGAGGTAATATACATTCAGAAAGTGGTCATACTTACTAAATTCTAAGCTGCAATTAAAATATATTTCTAGGGTAGAAATTCTTCCACACTGCAACCTTCCCCGATGCTGCTGTCAGCTAAACAAGTCTCCCTGGGCCAGGTGAAAACAAGAAAATGGCCGGCTTTGACCTGTGAGGGGAGCTCTGAGCACGTGCGGCTTTTTGTGCATGCGTATTAGTGCTCCCAAGTCAGAACTATGTCTAAAATGAAGCTGGGGCCTAGGTTTGAGAGGCATCCCGGCAAGGATCCATGGTTAATCAGGGTATTTTCCCACAATCGCAGAGGAACCTCCGGGCCCTGGACTGGTGGTAGAAGTCAAATGAGGACCCTTCAGGGGACCAGATAAGGGATATGGTCACCCAAGAATTTATTTAGTTTATTTTTAAAATGTATTTTTTGGTCCTGTTGGGCCAAGGTTTAAGGGGTTATTTTTTTTTTATTGAAACTAGTGGTAGTTATGGGTTCCTGAGAACCTCTTCAGGTGGGCTAATATTTTGAAGTTTTTGGCAAAAATCATTTTTGTGGTCAATTGAGAAGGTTTGGTTTGGGCCAGTTCTGAGCTTAAAATTATTTTTTGAGTGGGTATTGCTCGGGGTGTGCATGGGGCAGTGCAGAATTTTATTTGAGTGGATGTCCCTGGTTTTATGAGGGTTTTGAGAGTAATTTATGACAAAAATATGGAAACATCTTTAAATATGTGTTGAAATGTATGAACAAAAAGTATGGGACTAAGGGCTACAGGGCCTTTTGATATATTTCATGTAATTTTTAAAATACTTTTATTAAAAATTCCATTATTCTCTAAGAAGACATTCGCTTTCAAAATGGAGATTGTGGAAAGTTCAGTTAGGTTCCATGCTTTCAAACATTCTGTGATCTGAGACCTGATTGGCTAGCAGAGGCTGCTGATGCAATCATAGTCACTATCGCTCTTGGCAACAGCTTCCCTAGCAGTTAAGAGAGGGGCTGAAGACACCAAAGAGTGAGGACATATGTGAGAGCTCTGTGTGATAGATTGCTGGGCCAAAGGTTGTGTCCATCTTATTGAGCATCATCCAAATATTTCCAAGATTCACCTCCACAGATGTATCCGAGACTCCGGTCGTACCCTGGGTCCCATTCTCCGGGCTCTTTCGCCGTGATGCTGGACCCTCGCCAGAGATGCCGGGCACGGAAGAATGTGGAAGCAGAGGGGGGAGAAAGAGGTGTTTCATGTCCCAGTAGAGGTTTTGTTTCTCCGATTTCCTCCGCAGCAGGACTCATCTCCCTCAACTCACTTGGAGAGGCTCCGGTGAGGAAACGATCCAATCTTTGCTGGATTGGGGACAACTCTGAGGTAGGCGAGGGAACAAACCTCACAGTCCCTTTTCTCTTCGTATGAGGCATATTTCAAAGGTAAATAAACCAGGAAAAAACCCAGCAAAAGATCAGCATCTCACAAACCACCCGCATCACACCACCATCTTGTCATGCCTCCATCAGCCATATAGTTTTTATATGCCTATATTTTCCTTTTTCTATGTTTTTATTGTTTCTTTGATGTTTAAGTGCATTAGTCATGGCATCTAACTCTGACCTCCATTCCAAATACACTTTTGTATTTGTTTATTTATGTAGTGCATCTGGGTCTACCCTCATTCCCCTAGCAAGAAGTGTGGCTACAAGAAAGATTTCTCATAGTGAAAATAACTCTCTGTTTTTGTGAATCTGAAAACTTGAAAATGCAGATTCAAAATTTGAATGTCAGAAGAAAGATGCATATCCTGACATAGAGCTACTCTATGTCTTGACAATAACAGGAACATTTTTAGTGAAATGACTGAATTCAGTTACTTTCCAGAGTTAGATATATCACATTGGTTTGTAGATGCCACCAGAAAAATGTCATTCCAGACTCCAAACTCCAAAAGCTAGGTCAAGTGGAGGAGTGGCCTAGTGGTTAGGGTGGTGGCCTTTGTCCTGAGGAACTGAGTTCAATTCCCACTTCAGGCACAGGCAGCTCCTTGTGACTCTGGGCAAGTCACTTAACCCTCCATTGCCCCATGTATGCAACATTGAGCCTGCCATGAGTGGGAAAGCATGGGGTACAAATGTAACAAAAAAAAACAAAAACTTGAGTATGTGGATCAGGTAGGCACTTATATAGATTAGTCCAGTATTCTTATATTAAAGTGATGCTAGAGAAATAGATGATCTATTTTTATGTATTCTATAAATGGCACCTAAAGATAGATGCTAATTCCGCACCCAACTATTGGCATGGGAACACGTTCTTCAAAGTTTACTATAGTAATAGAGGAAGAAAGAGACAGTATACTCACTCTTCACAATACTCTTTCTATAGCATAGCTCACAGTACTTTTAAGTATCAAAATGCTCACTGGAGTACAAAAAAAATCATAGGGGAAAAAGCCTCAGAACCCTTCCTCCGCTTCTGTACTTCAGAAGAAAATGTGGCAGGAATTACCAGGTTAAATTTACTTGACAGGCATAAAAAAGAACTCTTGAGAATTAATTTGTTAAAGCTCCAAAGACACCAGCATTCATGGATCCCAACAACATGATGTTAATATAAAATTCAAACAACTTTAGTATTCATGCAGCTCTACTTGCACTCGCAATACGCACCAACTGTGGGCCATTCTTGGGGGGTCCGGTGACATTTCAAGAAAGCAACACAGTTCAAAGCTGACACATCATTTGCACATTGACACAGCCTGTTTGGCAAAACTCTGGCCAGAGTTGATGCTTTGCTAGACGATAGGTCAAATGAAAATCAAAGCAGAAGAAGAAGAGTGACCACCTAAACCTCGGGGGTTTAGTCTTTTGGCATCTTGTAAATATACCTAATTCTTATGGACAGTGGTGATGATTTGCACTTCCTCCAGCTCCTTCCAAAAGATGTATTCACTCCTCCATGGCTAACTTGATGGCCAAAGGTTCTGCTCTGCTTGAGTAAACCTCTTATAGAAGAAGGAACAAGGCAAATGTTTTTCATGGAGAGGCCTGAGAGAGGACGGCCCTGGCCTCTATGGAGGAGACATCCATTTCAATAAAAAAGGAGCATGATATTTTAGGTTGTTGCAATATGGGAGCCAACAGGATGGTCTCCTTAAGCTTTGAGAAGGCCAGCTCAGCTTCGGTTGACAAATTGTAGGTGTCTGCTCCCTTGTGAGTGAGGGCGGTGAGAGGTGCCATAAGGCTGGAGTAATTGTGGATAAATTGCTGGTAGTAATTGGCAAAGCCCAGGAATCTCTGAAGGGCCTTAAGGCCCATAGGTTGTGGCCAGGCCTAGATTTCTATGCTCTGTTATGCTATGTTTTATATGTTTTATATACTGCACAATATCCAAAATGGGTTTCATGGCAGTGTACTAATTAAAACCTAATTCTTCTCTATAAGAGTTAGCTACAAAAAAATTAAAAAATAAAATCCATTCTCTTACATATATTCCAGAGTCTAGCTCCCTGGACTAAAAATAAACTATCATGAATAGACTTACAACACACACTTTTAATCACCAGAAAACACAGACAGATAGTCCTTCAGATTTGCCCAGGTCCATCTGAAGGCCGGAAGAAGAAAACACACCCCATAAAGAGAAGGGTCATCTGTGCAAAGGAACATTTTACAAGCTTAGCATATAGACCATTTTCCCATATGTGATGCAGCACCATCTTGACATTAATTAGTTGCTCGGATAGGGAGGTAGTGAACACCAGGATGTCATCTAGGTAGACCAAGACACAGGAGTAAAGGAGGTGTCAGAATACTTCATTTATGAAGTGCTGGAAAACAGCAGAGGAATTATATAATCCAAAAAGCATCACCAGATAATTGTAATGTCTATCCTATGTGTTGAAGATTGTGGTTGGGGCTGGGGAGGCCTAGCTTCCCTAAGTCTGTGATACAAGGCACCTATGCCTGCTTTAATAAAGAAAAGGTGCCCTAAATGACCAGATGACCACTGAAGGAATAAAAAAATGACCCTCTTACTCCTCCAGTGGTCATTGACCCCTCCCACCCCCCATAGATGTGAAAGAAACAGTGCATGACAGCCTCCTAATGGAGAACAAGTATTATCCCAATGCTATCCTCTGATCTCATAACTACTGCACAGAAATATCGTGTCAAATGCTATATACAGGCTCTATCTTCAGAAACCTCAGCTGGTGAGTCATTTCACACAAGGAAGCATAGCCTTATGCCTCACCAAAATCATCATCGGTTTTACTTACACTTCTATATTCAAAACATTATCATATTAAATTTGACAAATATTTATGTCATTTATTTAACATTCTTTTGTACTTAGCTTAGCTTAAAAGGACCCGTTACCAACATGGGCCATGTTTTGCTCCAACTGCCACTACTTCAGGACGTGGTCCTACAATATAAAACTGAATATCACCAAAGAAAAAGTAAATCACTCTAATAAAAAGGCTGTTTACTAATATGAAAATAACAGATAAGGGACCTTCAAACTGCATATCACACTACTCATTCACAAGTTCATCCTGCTTCAAAATAGTGCCTGCTAGCTTCCAGACAACATAAAAAACAAAACAAAAAAAAAACATATGACTACCTTATCCAATCCATGTCTGCCATGTTTTGTTACATTTGTACCCCACACTTTCCCACTCATGGCAGGCTCAATGCGGCTTACATGGGGCAATGGAGGGTTAAATGATTTGCCCAGAGTCACAAAGAGATGCCTGTGCTTGAAGTGGGAATCAAACTCAGTTCCTCAGTTCCCCAGGATCAAAGTCCACCACCCTAACCAATAGGCCACTCCTCCACTACATAATTGATTATAGAAATAAGTTCCAATCAGTCTTCAAGTTAAGTTCCCCCAGTGCCACAGTACCTAATTCAAAAATCCATCTCTGTTCCTTGTAATTCAGCAAATGCTCACTGGCATTTCCCACCCATCCCAACTTAATGTGATCAAGAACTCGCCAAATCAGATGATGATGCATTTCCTTCTAATGCACACATGAGATGCCACAAGAACTTCTTCCTATACCATGTTCACTAAACGTGATCCTTACAGGTCTGGAGGTGCACCCGATGTAGATCTAATTGTAGGAGCACACAATTGCATAAATCACATGGTCCAAATTGCAGTCGGATGTGTTGTTTCTTGCTGATAATCTTCAGCCAATCTGATTCAGGACATACTTCACAATATCCAAAATAGCCTCTCCCAACCCTGTCACGGCACCTCCATGTTTCCACAACTCTGATTGTCCTAATCCACTAAACATATCAAGCAATGTTCCCACTTTACTTAAATCCTTGTTAAGCCAGCATGTCTGAAAGTAACAGGCACTAGGACCCTGAAGAAAAATTCTTGCTGCCGATGCACTGGCAGCCCAACAAACAGGCAACACTGACTTCTGATTACTCACCCCCCCCCCTCAAAATCCTTGACCTACACCCCTACCAGGCTAAATTGGTACTCTAGGGTTGCTCCAAGATGACAGAGAACAGTTCCTTCTCCCAGAGCACTTCATAGCACAGCACATCTCACAGCACAACTATTAGAAATATAGACTCACACCTCAAACCTAAAAATATCCTGTTCCTCACTGCCTCAAGCAAGTTAAGATATCAGTTTGATGCCTTCCTCTCACTCTGGCACCTCCATACATTTTTTTTTGCCTGCCAAGAATGCTTGCTTTCTTCAAGCTCTTACTGAGAGCTGATTGCAGCCTAAAATGTAAAGCCAGGAGCCAATCAACTCTCACCCTTCATCCAATCCACTCATCCTCATTTGCTAAACAGATCAGCCTCTTGAATTTCATCAACAAAATGCATTTTTGTTAGAATTTGCTTACATCTTGATCAGTAGTAACTCAATGTGAGTTACAATCAGGTACAGTAGGTAGTTTCCCTGTCTTTGGAGAACTCACAATGTAACTCTGTACCTGAGGCAATGGAGGGATAAGCAACTTACCTAAGATCACACGGAGCACCAGAGTGATTTGAATCCGACTTCCCCCAGATATCAATTCTGGTACTCTAAATACCAGGCTATTGGTCCACTGACTCAAGTAAGGTAAAATATCAGTTTGACAACTTCTTCTTACCTATGAAAAGTCCCTCTCTTGTGGTGTTAAGGCACCCCTCCAGTAAACCTGAATGGGCTAAGTCACATCAACCAAATAGTTCTTTTTAACATCTATAGGTATCTGATAATGTGCCTAGGCCAAAACGCTAGGGATGAATCAGATCCATAATGGAAAACCTGTATTAACTAATCTAATATACATCTATCTGAAACTATGTAAAAATTGAACCTTTTATCTCAAACTCTGTTTCTTTATCTAAAAATGTATCTCTTATTCTAATGTTTCTTCTCAGGAAATAGTGACAAAAATTAGATCTGGTAGGAAGCAGCTTTTTAACCTTTATTCTTAACATAAATCATGAGGATCATTTTTCATAGTCCTTTTCTATAGAATTCAATTAAAGGTAAGATTTGTAATAGGGATACTAATAATTAATGCACTGCTCATTTTGAATTATTAATACATTGGAATAATGAGTAAAGAACAACTAAGAAAAACTTGTGCATATATGAAGGATTTTCAGAATATTTCATTAAAGCCTCCTGATATTATGGTAATTCTTTGCCTTTTTTTTTTTTAGATTATTAAAGTACTTTGATGTTTTCTTTTTTTAGTTCAGTGGATGGTTAAGCAAGTTTTTCAAATAAATAATAAATGTATCTTCCTACCAATATAGTGAAGTAAAAAAATGTTACCTCCGATATTGCAAATATGAATGAAATATGTTGAATAAATATTACATCATTAACAGATATAAAATCAGTTCTTAATCTTAATTGTTGCTATATATGACTCCTTTCAGGAGCAACTAAGGGAGGAGGGGGACTTATCAAGCTGTATTAGGGCCTCAGATCGAGTTATTTGCCTCTTAATGCTACTTAAAAGGCTCTACTGCAGCTTGTCTTGACCTATCACAGTGATATTTGTGCCACTTCAGGTTACATAGTAATAAAAGTACATGCATCTTTATAAAACATATGTGCTTTCATTTGGGACTGTGAATAAGACCTTTATTTAACCCTATACTAGAACAAACAACTTTTGGCCACTTCCACTCAATCTGCTTGATTTGTGGTTACACAGTAATAACATGCAAAACATGCCAATGCATGTAAAGCAGCTCATTACTATGTAAAACCAGAAGACAACTTGTGGTGTGCATGATGTGCACACCTCAAGTTGTGCTACGGGCATAAAAATGTCATTTGAACACATAAATGACACTATTTTATAACACTGCATGCAACTTTACAGCACACCTCTGTCCAGCCCGTGCCTATCCCCTGGCCACGCCCCCCTTTTGAGTTGCACACCGCTCGCTATACAGGAAGTACCTCCAGGCTACAGCAGCAGCCTGGTGGTACTTCCCACCCCTAGCACGCTGTCATTTCTGGCGCTACAAAAATGTATTTATTTTTATAGTGTCGTAATCAGGCAGTGCCACGCGCTGCCCAGTTACTGCTGGGTTAACGTGGGAGCCCTTACCGCCACTTCAATTGGTGGTGGTAAGGGCTCCCCCCGAAATGGCTGCGTGGCAAGTGCTTTACTTGCTGCATGGCCATTTCCTGTAGGAAACGGAGACTTCCCTTTTACCAGCTGTGGTAAAAGGGGACTTCGGCACGCATGTAAAACACACGCAAATGCCAGCACCGGCCCCCTTTTGCCGCAGCTTGGCAAAATAGGCCCTATAGGATTTAGGAGCCAGGGGTTATAGAATAGTGTGCTGACAGATGTGTGCATAAAATCAAATTAGTGCCAATTAACTTCCAAAAATTGATTGTTAAGGTCAATGAACTGACAGTTAACAGCTCATTAACCCATTTGTTTGTACATATATCTTGAATCCACGCTGAAATTTCAGCACCATATATAGAATCTGGGGAAGTATGCCTTCCAAAAGAGAGCGTGTACTTATATTTGCAGTATTGAACCACATGGGGGCGTAGTTTGGATGGAGTTTTAGGCCCGATTCTACATATGTCACCTAAAAATGCTGTGTTGTAAAACTTTCCACATGTAACCAGGCGGAAACTCCAATTTGGCACGCTTCGGTGTGCGTAGGTGCCTACTCGGCTTAGTAAAAGGAGCCCTCTGTTTTTACCATCAGTCTTTAGCAAGGCCTTTTCTCTTTGTTTATCAGAGACATCATTTTGTTTAGCCTGACGTGATTAGGAGGTATGTATTTCACATTCATGTGTTCTCACCATTTTTGCTCTTTATTTGCACTTATAAGATTTTTCCTTTATTTTACTTTGCCTAGCTATATTTATTTATTTAATTAAACGGCTTGTAGCCTGCACCTCTATGCGTGGGGACAACTACATATTCACAGTATTAGACATACAACATAATCAATTAAAACATTCCTGAATATATAAGTCATATTAATTCTGTGTGGGGAGCACTTTACATTCACCGTATTAAAGACATACAACATAATCAGTTAAAACATCACTGAAGACATAATTCCTATTAATTCTGCATCAGCAGTGCATCAATGGTTGACAGCTATTTTTCGGCGAGGACTCTGAATGCTTGTTGAAAGAGAACAGTTTTTAGTGCCTTTTTAAATTTGCCCATGTTGTGTAGGACTCGTGGAGGGGCATAATTGAACGAAAACGTCTATCTCCATGGGTTTTTATCTCCAAGAACGGGTCCGTAATTTCGAAAAAAATAGACGTCCATGTTTTATTCGGCAATTTGTGAGCTGGGCATTTTTGTTTTTCAGTGATAATGGAAAATGAAAGCGCCCAGCTCAAAAACAAATAAATCCAAGGCATTTGTTCGTGGGAGGGGCAAGGAGTCGTAGTGCACTGGTCCCCCTCACATGCCAGGACACCAACCGGGCACCCTAGGGGGCACTTTTACAAAAAAAAAAAAGGTAAAAGAGCTCCCAGGTGCATAGCACCCTTCCCTTGTGTGTTGAGCCCCCCAAATCTCCCTCAAAACCCACTGCCCACAAGTCTACACCATTACTATAGCCCTAAGGGGTGAAGGGGGGCACCTACATGTGGGTACAGTGGGTTTGGGGGGGTTGGATGACTAAGCATTAAGCAGCACAATTGTAACAGGTAGGGGGGGGATGGGCCTGGGTCCACCTGCCTGAAGTCCACTGCACCCCCTAACAACTGCTCCAGGGACCTGCATACTGCTGCCAGGGAGGTGGGTATGATATTTGAGGGTGAAAATAAAAAGTTGTGAAACATCATGTTTTGTGGTGGGAGGGGGTTAGTGACCACTGGGGGAGTCAGGGGAGATCATCCCCGATTCCCTCTGGTGGTAATCTGGTCATTTAGGGCACTTTTTGGGGCCTTATTCGTGAAAAAACAGGGTCCATGAAAAGTGCCCTAAATTCTAGCTACAAACGCATACTTTTTTTCCATTATCGGCGAAAGGCGCCCATCTCTCCTCGGCCGATAACCACGCCCCAGTTCCACCTTCGCCACTCCTCCGACACGCCCCCGTCAACTTTGTACGCTTCCGCGATGGAGTGCAGTTGAAAACGTCCAAAATCGGCTTTCCATTATACCGATTTATTCGTTTTTGTGAGATAAACGTCTATCTCCCGATTTAGGTCGAAATCTAGGCGTTTTTCTCTTTCAATTATAAGGTGGATAGCAATATAAAAAAAATTGAATTTCTGTATTTGTCCAGAAAGATGGTTTTAAAGGAAGGAATGTCAAGTAGGTTAGAGGAGGCAGACCTCAAGGACTTGGAAGGTTGATTTGGATGTAATCCTGAAGAGATCACTGGTGAAATCTTGCTGGTCAACCCTTTAAATACTAGCAGTAGGATCTTGTACTGTATAGGAAATAGGCAACCAATGCAAGGAGGTAAAATTTGTTCTGATTGGTTCATGCCCATAAGAACCCGTGATGCAACATTTTGTGCAATTTGCAGTGATTGTAGAACATATTTCAGTGAGTCTACTAGCAGTGCATTGCAATAGTCAAAGTGGAGTATTACCGTATTTTCAACTACTAGACAAAAATTCTGAGCAGTTAGATAGTCTATCAGTCTTCTTATAAGTCTTAGTTTAGAGAAGACGGTACTGATCAATTTAGCCACATGAGTTTTCATGTTCAGTGATGTATTTATCAGAACCCCTAACAACTGAATTTTCTTGCTGAATATAATCTCAGTATCATCTATTCAAAAAGAGTCTGGAGCATTAATTTGGGTGGTATCATATAAAATGATGGCTTGAATTTTATCCATGTTGAGTCTAAGCTGGTTTGTTCTCATCCAGTGGTTATGAACATAGCTGCTGAGTACTTTTGGTTATTGAGTTGTAGATCTTGAAGAAGAATTGGATATTGTCCGCAGAAACGCAGTAGTGAATACCCAGGTCTTTAAGGAGTGTACATAGTGGAAGAAGGAAGATGTTTAACAAAGTTGCCGATAGTGCAGACTCCTGATCATGTCAGATCTGTCTTTCTCCTGCACTACACACTAGTGTCGCTTTTCCAGGAATGATGAGACCCATTTATCAACTTTTTTTTCAACACAATTTACAGAATCCAGCCCACGGTGTGTGTGTGGGGGGGAGGGGTGCATTAACTGAAGTTAACATTGGCCTAGTGAATAGTAACATGCAAGTATTCTCGAATGCAAGTGGGGGGGGGGGGGGTCTAAATCTCTACAAATTTGTTTTTCAATTAGGTGCTTCTATTAGCTCAGGAGGCAGATGAACTCCCACTGTCTCATTCATTTTTATCCATGCCTTGAAGTACTGATGTTCTTGTCAATTCTGTCTCTCCCAGTTTGGGATATGCGTTTAGAAATGCAGATACCCCTGTTTTAATATATGACCATGAAAAAGCATCTATGCCAGTTGAAGGGTCCATGCCTGTTGCTGTTCCCTTGATAGATTTTGGTAGTTATGCTGAGAAGGAAATATCTTTGAAGAACATGCAGCAGGTTCTGTCAAGGTCTTACAATATGGTAAGGGGAATAGTATCCCAGCTGTGTCTTTTTACTAACAAGTGGTCTAGACAGAGGCATAGCTAGGTGAGTCACCAGGGGAGTGGCCACTCCCCCAAACGGACTTCTGTTGGCACCGTCACCTATTTTTCATGTGATCTGTTGCATTTAAAATACATGCCAGTGCCAGCAGCAGTCTGCTCTCCACTCCCCCCAAGCCCTCAAACTGGCTACACTACTAGGTGGAAAGTAATGTACAGTTTACCCAGATTGATTCTTGTGTGACATCCCTAGAAATACATAGTGACGGGCTGTCATTTGCAACAACAGGGGAAATGTAAACAACATACAGTCTCCCATGTTGTTACATGCAGTTAATGAATGAAAACAAGCAGAAAAAAACATTTTTTGTTTTTCATTTGTTTTTCTTTCAAAAGAGTGTGTGATATTTTCAAAGAGTTCCCACTTTTTTTTTCCCGAGAGTGTGCCCATCAAATTCTTTGTGTATGCTCTTTCAAAAGAATTCACACCAACCCCCTGATTCTGTAAATGTCGCCAACAATTGCACACACAAATTTAGGTGCAGTTCCAATTTGCACGCACAATTTAATTGAACAATGAGCCAATTAATGCCAATAATTGGCTTTATAACAAGCAATTATTGGAACTAATTAAATTTAATTGAGTGGTACGTGCATAAAGTTAGGTGCGGCCCAAAAATGGGGGTGTAGAAATGGGGTGGTCATGGGCGGGTAGATCAGGGGCATGGTTACAGAATAGCAGAGCTCCACGTTTTCTTTGGTGCAAATGATTGAGCCTAAATTTACTTGCGACTATAATGCTTAAGCGTTATTCTATAAACCATGTCGAATTTTAGGCACAGCTTATAGAATAATACTTCAGCGGGTTCTTTTTTTTTGGCACTGATTTTTTCAGTGCAATGCATTGAATCTAGTCCTAAATGACTTTGATCCCTGATGTCAAAATAGCCAAACAAAAATAAATAAAATGAACATTCACAGAAACAACTGGAAATGGCATAAAATTAAAACGTTTTGCCTGTTCATCCCTAGAAATACAGCTTTCAACACTACAGGCAAGTGGAAATTTGGGGATAAAAGGACAACTGAAATCTTCATAATGAATCAGAAGCTATTGAGACCCAGATTAGGGATGAAAATTTACAATTTTAGAATTTTGGAATGACTCAATTGTTACCATCAGAAGTCCTTCATAGGAGGTATTTAAAAGTGGTTTAGGCACTGCCAAGTACAGAGACACCTGGCATATCAAATGTTATTACCTTTCTCAGCAGGTGAAGCAGGTTAGTGAAACAAAGATTGCCTTTGATGTGATGTTCTCACCTGTGAAATTTTGATTGCAAAAGATTTTTAGAGGCCTTACAAAGAAGCCCTTTTATTAATCTGTGTTAGGTCTTAATACGCACATATGGCAGCAAAAATAGCCTAATATGGGAGATGCTAAAATGTTCCATGTTAGCTTTTCCATCTGTGTACGTTAACCACATGGTAAATTATATATATATATATATTGTAGGGGTTGTATTAAGTACGAAGAATGGGCGTGGATGTGCTATTCAATTAGCATACTAACATTAGTGCACATTAACTGAATAATGTAGACCTGACATGGGAGCCCTTACTGCCTTCTAAAAGGGTCCAGTAAGTGTTTCCATGTTCATTTGCTTTAATGTCCATGTGTTAATAGTGCCATTAGCACATGGTCAGAAAAAATAAATTTTACTGCCGTGTTAGAAATGGGCTTAGCACATGGGAAAGACCCACATAAGAGCATGCTAAGCCCTTTTACTAGCCCAGCTTAGTAAAAGGGCCCCAAAATGATATTCCAACATGGAGCACTCAGCTTATGTCTATTTCTGAGCAAGATAATTTACTTGTTTTGAAAAGTAAAAAAAAAAAAAAAGATCTTACTTTTTTGTGGTCAGTGATTACTGATTTTCCAGATTGGCTCACGCTACACAGATACAGCAGAAAGGTTTTCTTTTAATTGAAAGTTAGGGCTCTAGCCATTTGGGCTTCTTTTTGAAATTTCCCTGTAAATGTTTAGTGGGTCACCAGAGGAATTGTGTTTTTTTTTTTGTTTACCCAAATCAATTGGAAAATTTGCTAATATCTAAATAGGTATCTCAGATGTGATTGAACTGTCTTCACATATTGACTAGGTTGGATCGTAAGAAATGAGTTTTGAAGGTTGTTCTTCTGCAATGCATATTCAGTTATTGGTTTGTATCTTTTCTTTCTCTCATTGTAAAGTGGATTATTTGCAAGGAGTCCGGTAGTGGCCGTGTCCCATCCCTACATGCACCTCTTGTTCCAGTGACCAGGCCCTATAGATGCTGTGGACTGCTTTCTCCCTGTTTCCCAAACGTGTTCCAGAGATCATTCCAGTCCTATTCTGATGTTCCAGCATTCCAGCCTTGCCCTGGTGTTCCTGTTGCCAAGCCGCGCTTTGGTGTTCTTACAGCCAAGCCTTGATCTGGTGTTCCTGCTGCTAAGCCTTGTTCTGACTCATGACATCATCAGTAAATGCCTTTATAAAGCACCTAGAAACCTTCCTGCTTTGTCATTACAACAGAGGTCTTCAGATGAGTTCTTGTCTGCATGTGCTTGTTACACTTCTTTCTTGCTTGCTCCAGTCCTGCCTGTCTTCAGCTTCTGTTCCAGTCCTGCCTGTTCCAGCCCTACCTGCTTTCTGCTTCTGTTCCAGTCCTGTCTGTCCCAGCCCTGCCTACGTTCAACTTGTTCTAGCCCTGCTTGTTCTGACCCTGCCTGCCTTCAGCTTCAGTTCCAGTCCTGCTTGTTCCAGTCCTATCCAGTCCTGCCTGCCTTCAGCTTCAGCTCCAGTCCTGCTTGTTCCAGCCCTGCCTGCCTTCAGCTTCAGTTCCAGTCCTGCCTGCCTTCAGCTTCAGCTCCAGTCCTGCTTATTCCGGTCCTGCTGTACCAGCCCTGTATGTTTTCAGCCTCGATCCCTGTTTGGGTGGTTTGCCTGCTGCTGTCGGTCGCTAGCAGTGACCCAAGGGTTCACTACTCCTGACTCTGTGACACAAGGGAGTATGTATGAGTATTTATGTTAAATTTAATTTATTTATTTCTCTTTGCATTTTGTTTAGTTATTTGGTTTATGAAATGTAATAAAGGCTTTTGTTTTTTCAAGACTGCCCTGTTTACCACAGAGATTTGTAACTTCTGTGAGTGTACTGACCTCTGTCATATTCTATTTATGCCCCCACTTCTCTAACCAAGTAAAAGGATGAAGCAGCAAGTAGTGATGAGAAAGAGAGACAGAGAGACAGACAGACAGACCACTTTCTCTCCAAAGGTCCAAAGACTATTTAGGTATCATGTAGGTCATAAACAACCTATTTGCCTATATGCCTTGATAAAATACGTCAGGAAATTTAAGAAAGTAGGTCCAATTGTATGTATATCATTATTTTCTTCCTAAATTATTACTGAGAAATTTCTGTAGGATGGGGAGAGGTTGAGAGCGTTGAATCTGTTAGATTTATGCTGTTAAAACCCAATTTTGTATATTGATCCCTTAGGTATCAAAGAGTGCAGTCCTGAGGTCTTATTCATTAGTTGTCATTAAACTTGTCTTCCATCAGAACATAAAGTAATTTGCTGAGTGTGCTATACAGAGTCTTATATATATCATTTGCAATGTCCATGTACCCAGTATAGCCATGGAACAAAAGATCCAGAATATTTATGCTGTTTATTGAAGGTCATATGATTCAACAGACCTGAAGCAAATATATTTTATGTCTCCTTCAACTGATGACCAATGAATTATTTAAGGCCCTATTAAGTCTTTTGGATATGTATGTTCTCTCACATAATTATATGACAGGAAAGAATGAATCATTTTATTGACTAACTTCAGTTTACAACACATCAGCCCCTCAGCCCCTACTATTTGAAGAATGTGTGACAGGCAAAAACATTTGCCATAAGTCATTAGCAAACAAATTACAAAATACTGAATCAAATACTGGCAATTAATTTAATATTTGTGATTATACAAGTATAGTCCACAACAACTACTTTTTCTTAGACACAAGTTTTAATAATTTTGAGCTGGATCCTCTCTTTCCACCATTTCTCCCTCTCTTGTGCCATGGGTCCAACTTCCTCCCTTCCATTGCCAAGTCCAACATTTCTGCCTCTCTCCCTCCCTTGTGCCCCATCCAGCATCTCTCGCTTCGCCCTACAGCATATCTTCCTGCCCTCCACCATCACATCCAATTTTTCACCATCTTCCCCTCCTCACCACCCCATGTCCTATATTTACCATCTCTCCTTTCCCACTACCCCTATGTCCAACATTTCTCCCTCTCTCGTCCCTCTCCCCTCTCTATGCAACATGTCCCTTTCCCCTCCCCACCATATGCAAGATTTTTCCTTTCTTACCCCTCTCTACTATATGTCCCACAATTCTTTCTCTTTTGCCCCTCCCTACATCATTCCCCCCCCCCCCATGCAGCATCTATCTTTCGGAAGGAGACCTCCCCCCCAACTCTCCCTCTAACTTCAATGGGGCACCAGCCTTAACAGTGCCGGTATTGGAGGAAGCAGGCTGAGCTCCTACGATCCTGCATCTGCTTCCCTCTCTTCAGTGGCAGCGATTCCCACTTGCTGCCTACCGTCGTTAACCTTGAAGCGTCTCCTCTGCTGCATCCTGCCCCAGCAGAAACAAGAAGTTGTGACAATGGGGGCGGGGCAGGATGCAGCAGAGGAGATGCTTCCGGGTTAGAAGCAGTAAGCAGCATGTACAAATCGTTATTGCTAAGGCTGAGACAGAGGGAGGTAGATGCAGGATCGTGGGAGCTCAGCCTGCTCCCTCCGCTGCCTTGCAGATACAGGTGCTCTGCTGCCGGTGCTGTTAAGGGTGCTCCACTGCTGGGTGGGCCTGAGCCCAAACTGGGCGGGCCTAGGCCCGCCCAGGCCCACCCGTGGCTACGCCCCTGATTTGGACAGCTGTTGTACTTGCTGGATCAAGCATTAGTCATGTAGATAGCTGGGTGGCTAGAGGACATGAGGATTGCCTGGTCACGTGTCTGCCAGTGCAAAGAAGGTAGACCTCACACATCACCTTGATAGAATTTTAGGTTGTGCTGGGTAGGAGCCAGCTGTCTTGGTACACATGAGAACCAATGACATTAGGAAAATGCAGGAGGGAGTTTCTGAAAGTCAGATTTAGACTTTTAGGTAGCAAGCTGCAGTCCAGATCCTCCAATGTAGTGTTTTCAGAAATGCTCCCTGTTCTACGTGCAGGACCCAAGAGGCAGGCAGAGCTTTGAAGTCTCAATGCACAGTTGAGATGATGGTACAGGGATGAGGGATTTAATTGGGCATCACATTCAAATGGCAGATGAAATTTAATGCAGACAACTGCAAAGTGATGCAAATTGGGAAGAATAATCCAAATCATAATTATATGATGCTAGGGTCCACCTTAGGGGTTAGCACCCAAGAAAAGACCTAGAGTGTCATTGTAGACAATACACTGAAATCTTCTGCCTAGTGTATGGCAGCGGCCAAAAAAGCAAACAGGATGCTAGGAATTATTAGGAAAAGGATGGTAAATAAGATCTAGAATACTTTAATACCTCTATATTTCTCCATGGTGTAACCTCATCTTGAGTATTGTGTTCAGTTCTGGTTGTCATATCTCAAAAAAGATATAGCAGAAATAGAAAAGGTTCAAAGTAGAGCAACCAAAATGATAAAGGGGATGGAACTCCTTTCATTTGACGAAAGGTTAAAGAGGTTATGCCTCTTTAGCTTGGAAAAGAGACAGCTGAGGGGAGATATGATTGAGCTCAACAAAATCCTGAGTGGTACTTTCAAAAAGTACAAAGACTAGGGGACATTCAATGAATTTACATGGAAATATTTTTAAAACAAATAGAAGGAAATATTTTTTTCACTCAGCCAATAGTTAAGCTCTGGAACTCACTGATGGAGGATGTGGTAACAGTGGTTAGTGTACCTGGGTTTTAAAAAGGTTTGGACAAATTCCAGGAGGAAAATTTCATAGTCTGCTATTGAGACAGACATGGGGAAACCACTGCTTGCCCTGGGATTTGTTCTATGGAGTGCTGCTACTATTTGGGCTTCTGCCAGATACTTGTGACCTGGATTGGCCACTGTTGGAAACAGGATGCTGGACTAGATGGATCATAGGTCTGACCCAGTTTGGCTATTCTTATGTTCTTATGCTCTTAAAAGTGCAAAGTGTTGATTGTTGAAAAGAGAAATCCAAAATATAGTTATGTGATGCAAGGTTCCCCAATAGGAGTCACTGACCAGAAAAAAGGATCTAGATGTCATTGTTGATGACACGTTGCAACCCACTGCTTGGTATGCAGCAATGGGTAAGAAAGCAAATAGAATGTTAAGAATTATTAGGGAAAAACAATGGAAAACAAAAATGAGAATGTTATCATACTTTTGTTGTGTGCAGTTCTGGTCACTGTTCTCAAAAATATATGGCAGAATTAGAAAAGTACAGAGAATGCTAACAAAAATGATAAAGGGGATGGGATGACTTCCCTATGAGGAAAGGCTAAAGTGGTTAGGGCTCTTCATCTTGGAGCACATAATGAAGCTACTAAGTAGTAAATTTAAAACAAACCAGAGAAAATACTTCTTCACTCAGTGTTTAATTGAGCTTTGGAATTCGTTGCCAGAGAATGTGGGAAAAACAGCTTAGCATTTGATTTGATAATTTCTGAAAAGAAAAGTCTATAAGCCACTGTTTATTTTTAGAATCCTTTAGGATTTTGGGGCTCTTTCCAGGTACTTGTGACCTGGATATGCCACCGTTGGAAACCAGATACTGGGCTTCATGGACCTTTGGTCTGTCCCAGTATGGTAATTCTTATGATCTTATTAAGTGTGCATCAGTTTTATACAGATCTATCTTGTATTCATTAAAGTTCTCTGGATCAGATTGGTGAACATGGAATCAGAGTTTTCTTACTCGTGCTCATGGTTTCTTTCCTCTAACCCCCCCCCCCCCCCCCCCATCCCATCTTTTCATTGAGGGCTATGAATTATTATATTACCCTTAGCCACCTGTACCCAACTCCGTGGCAGTTCATGACACAAATACTGGATCAGCAGGTGCTATAGCCATTAACATTATGTCACAATTTGCCTACACTATCTTGGGAAAGAAGGAAATATATGTCCTCATAGTTCATGGTGGCTCACTTTCTCACGCTATCTCTTTTCTTTTCTTTTTTCTTTTATTTTATTTTATGTAGAAGTAGTTAGTACTAAGAAAATAGGGTAGGGTGGTCTTCAATTTATACACCTCTCTGCCTGTACACATGCTAGTCCTATGGAAAAGCTACATGGAACTGATAGGTCTTCAACCACTTTCTTTCTGAGTATTAGGATGTTGGCAGAATCAGAAGACCTGGAACTTCAAGCTAAAGGGAATGCTGACCAGACTGGCAGTCTCTAGAACTGCCTGCCTCTGTGCTGGTGAAGGCCCTTGTGGCTTTTGGGACTCAGACTACAGCACTGATATATCTCTCTCTCTTTCTCAAGTTTTCCTTATAGTGCATTCATTAATCAGCACCTCTTGATAATTTTTGCAGAAGAAATTATCTTCAAACTCTTTCCACTTTGGGCTATACCCACCACACCAGGTCTTTCACTATAGCTGCAGAGAACAAGTCCTGCCCAGCCCAGCTCTACTCACCTGATATGGTAGTTCATAAGACTTCTATAGTCCAATCCATTATCTAGGATTGATCCTAGAATACAAGGGTCAAAGTTTTCTGTTTATAAATAATGGGTGCTGTTGAGTGGCCACAGCAGCGCTCGGTTCTATACTGGAGATATTCCAGTCTGAAGAATGAGTAAATGGACTTGGGCTTGAAGACTGCAGTAAATGAAACAAAAGTAAGTATATATATAGGAATGAAAAGAGGATGGGACAGTTTCCCTATGAAATACTGAGTGGAGTGGAACGGGTAGCTGTGAATCAACTTGTTTACAATTTCTAAAAATACTAGGGGGGCACACAATAAAGCTACTAAGTAGAAAATTTAAAACAAACTTAAAATATTTCTTCACTCAAAGTGTAATTAAACTCTGAAATTCATTGCCATAAATTGTTGTAAAAGCAGTTAGCTTAGCAGGTTTTAAAAAGGCTGGGATAATTTCCTTAAAAAAAAAAGACCTTGGACCTTTGGTCTATCCCAATATGGCACTGTTTATGCTCTTATGGAGGCAAATAAGGTGGCTAAATATAATCTTAAATCATATCCACTAGTTGGTCTGCTTGACCTGAATGGATAAGTTATTTGCTGAGCAACTGAATATTACCACTGACAGAATTTCCTATACACTCTGGTATGAACCAACCCTGTATTTTCCTAAATGGATATATTTTCTCTTTAGTGACTTAAACAGATAAACTTTATCCCTTGAAATGCCATAAATATTTAGGAAAAAGGATCCCCAGCAACCTTTCAAGTATAAATAAAAGCATCTATTTGAAATTTATCCCAGTACTATTACATATGCTTCTAAAACAATATAGGATGAATATGTTTGAGATGGAATAGTATTATCAGCTTATTTCAAAGTAACATAAACAAAATGTAGGGTTTCTTTTAAATTATATTCCTTATTACTTTATTCCCATCATTAACTGGTGAGTAAAACTCTGATCTAAACCCTGGGAAGATCCAATTCCATGCTCACTGCTACAAGAAAACCACAGTATGACCACACGTGAAGGTCTATCTGTAGGTCAAGGTCAGACAAGGGAAACAATCTTTTATGGAAAGGTCCACATACTAGGGATGGGCGGCCAGAATTTAATTTTTTTTTCTATTTTGAAAAGAATGCTGAGTGTGCACTATTTGCAAATAGCATGCATTCTTAATAAAAGTGCATTGCACATGCAAATGATGCACTCATTGCTAAATGACATTTGTTTCAAAAGACAGTTCATACCTATCACATATCACAGAATTATAGTAGATTGTTTGAAGTTATTTTTTGTTTTCATTGTAATTCTTTTCTCAGAAGCAATTGTAATAAATAGAAAACATTACTCTGCAATAATTCTAAACAATATATAAGTGGGAAATAACATTATGCGAAATCCCTTGTTATAGTCTCTGCAGTGTCCCACTGTTCCTTTTCATACTATTTCATTTGCAGTCTTTTATAGGGAATCATGCTGCTTGAAGGAACAAGTCTAAATTTGACTGCACTGATCCACAGAAGCAGAAACAGCTAACTACAGGTAGTTGTTCACAGACAAATGCTTATTATTCAATTTCAAATGGCAAAAATGATAACACAATTGTGGCTTTGATAATTATGGAACTGCCAACACCCTGCACTATGCCTCATTCCTGTGCTGTCGCGATGAATAAGTCACTATAGGGGGTCTTTTACTAAGCTACGGTAGTGTTTTTAGTTCAGAGTAGAAATCAGCTGGCGGTAAACGTTGATGCCTGTTATATTCCTATGGGTGTTTTGGCGTTTACCGTCAGCTGATTTCTACCATGAGCTAAAAATGCTACCTCGGCGTAGTAAAAGTACCCCAATCTGAGGCTAAGCATTGATATCACTTTACGTAGTACAACAACAAAATACTTTCACAATAATATCTGTAAAATAGAAATTTTGGAGACAGGAGGAGTGGCATGGCTGTGCCAGGCTGAGAGAGGAAGCTTTTGCACTGTACTACTTGCTATTCCATCTGCTTTTAACTGCTGAAGGAACAAAGGGACTGGTGTAAGAAGATTCCACCTGACTGATATAATCCTTGGGTGACTCCTGGGACCTTAAATTGATGCACTTTTGCAGTGCTGGGTGAAAGAGAAGGTGTTGTATGACCAATGCTAGAAGAGTGGGATTCAGTGTATTACCCAACGCTGCATTTTTAATTAACTGCTGAAGAAACAATATTCAAGCCGGCAGTGGTCAGCGTTTTTATGTCTGCTGCCAGATGCATTCCTGGATGGTCAATGCTGGGCCATGTCCAGGTACCGGCATTGAACATCCGTTTTTAGGTTGACTGTTAAAACATATGCGGTTAAGTACAATATTCAGCACTTGACCACATAAGCTGGACCACTTAAAATATGACTGAGATTTCTGTGGCCCAATTTAAGCTGAATATTGGCCCTTAACCACATAAGTGCGAACTCCACCCCTAGAACGCCCACAAATTAGCTGGATTCAGTGCAAGCGCTAGCCACAAATATGCAGCAGCATTAATTGGTTAAGTGCCATTTAGCCACAGACAAGCAATTTAAGTGGCCAGGAGCCTCTCCTGCCTGCTTTATTCATTTTGGATATCACCTGGAATGGGACCAGCAGAATTCAAAATGGCAGACACTGTCCCCTAGCAGTAGTCTCGTGGTACTATTGCTAGGGGTTGGTACCTGTCATTTTGAAGCTTGTGTCAGACTGGGTGGGAGCAGAAGTGGACTGTTCCAACCCAGGTTCACTAGGCCCCCGTGGGTGGCCACCAGGTAGGTCCCAGGGAGTTTTGGGGGTATTGGAGGTGGGAGATGGGCCAGTTAGGAATCAGGTGATGGGTTTCCACTGGGAGGGCCTGCCTTGTTGTGGGGTCTTGCAGTATGAATGGGGATCTGGATGTGGGGTATCATTATTTGTAGGGAAATTAGGAGGAGGCTTTGTCAGGAGGGGATCAAGAGGGAGCATCCTTATTTTCCAGTAGAATTGGGTGGGGGTCTTGATGCTTGACGAGGATCGCGTGGGAAACTTTATTGTCAGAGAAAGATTGGCTACATGCCGATGCCACAGGAGATCTCTAATTGTCGGCATTGCGAGGAATGCACTGCCTGATAGCGGGGGTGGCGCTGCATAAATTGCAGTGCCTGTACGATCAGTGATTGTCCTATGTGGCAAATGTAAGGCACACCTCTTGCAATTACTGCATAGGCTTTGCATCTACCACACCTTGACTTTTACAGGTAAGGTTCAGTAAGTGCAAACATTTACTGCACTTTAGTAAACATACCCCTTTGTTACACAAATTATTGAAAATTGCTGAAACTGGGGGACAGAACTTGCACTCCATTTAGGCATCCTGAGACCATGCAATAGAAGCCTGTGTCATAATGAAACCTAGTCTCCTCACTTCTGTTATGGAGTACTAGTGTAACCCAGTCCTGATGCTACTAACATCTAAGTACCCGCAACTTATGCCTGCCATTCAGCCGGTGTAAGTGAGAGCACCTGAGAGTAGCAGGAGTGTGTGTAATTTACAGTACTCTATAAGTTAGGCACTGAAGTTTGAACCCTGCGTATTTCCCACCCAAGCTCTGACACTGTGTCTACTCCCCTTGCAGATATGCACAATATAAATTAAATGGATATTTGCAGAATAGAAGTTTGGCAGAATATTCATTTTAATACATTTGTAATACACATCAGAACATTTTAATGAGTGCAAATTGATTGAATGCACTTTAATCTGCAGCTTATCATTTATTAAATCAATTTTGCATGCACTGAAAAAGTTAAGGCATGTTAACAAACTGATTGCACGCTAATGAATGCAAATCCCTATGAACAATGGAAATGATGCCATTATGAAATGAAAACTTCAGACAACAAGCATTGTTACAAGATTTGTTTTATTGGAGCAAATTCCTTTCGGAAGAATGGTAAAATCTCAAAACGTGAAAAATATATTCTCAAATCCTGAAGAAGCTGACAATTTCATTTGCATTTGTTTGTAAACACTGAATGCATCTGTGCTCCTCAGAGTTGCTAATGAGAAGGGGCAGGTCTGTTCCATAATAATCTCACTAAACATTCAGTTAGTAGTCATTCTAAAATATGTTCAAATTACTATATATTTCTTTGTCCTTTCAACAAGAACAAACTGAGAGAGGAAGACAAACAGAATTCCTTCAGTTTAGCATCATGCTGTAATGTAGCCCAATCCTAAAAATGTCTGCAGAACCACAAGAAATTAGCTAGTGTGATCCAATAGGACAGCTATCATTAAATGGTTAGTTCAAAATGTGGTTTAAAATGACAATAAATTCAAGAGCAATTTTCCTTTTTTATGTCATGTGTTCTGGAGCACAGCATTCATAGCTTTGTAGCTTAATTTATTCGGAATGTTTCCATGTCAAAGGTCACAATGTTTAACAGAGAAACACTTTCAGCTGATGGATTGAGGAGGACATAAGCACTGATGCTTTTCAACTGTCTCCTGCAGGCACACCTAGCCAGTCATGTTCCCGGGATTACCAACATGAATATGCATGAGATAGATTTCCATGAGATAGATCTACAATACATGCAAATTTACCTCATGCATATTTATTGTAGTAATCATGAATATCTGACTGGCGAGGTACACGTATATTAGAGGGGTTGATAATGAAAATGGTTTAACCAGTCAAGAGAGGCTTCTGCTCAGTTAAATTGCCCTCAGTCAGGCATCCGCTGATAGTTGCTTAAAATTGCAAGAGGATTGTGAAAAATTAAATGGCCTTATGAGACTTGGAGAACGGGCATCCAAATAGCAGATGACGTTTAATGTGAATAAGTGCAAAGTGATGCATGTGGGAAAGAGGAACCCAAACTATAGTTACTTGATGCAAGGTTCCACATTAAGACTCACCGACCAGGAAAGGGATGTAGCGGGCTTATTTTCGAAATTGATCGCCGGCCATCTTCCGACATAAATCGGGAGATGGCCGGTGATCTCTCAAAAGCGGCAAAATCGGTATAATCGAAAGCTGCTTTTTTTTACACCATCGCTGCTTTCCCGTCGCCGAGCCAGTGAAAGTTCAAGAAGGCGTGTCGGCGGCATAGCGAAGGCGGGACATGGGCGGGCATGGCTACCAGATGGCCAGCTTTCGCGGATAATGGGAAAAAAAAGCGGCGATAATCAGTATTTTGCCGGTTTTACTTGGTCCTTTTATATTCACGACCAAGTCTCAAAAAGGTGCCCCAACTGACCAGATGACCACCGGAGGGAATGGGGGATGACCTCCCTGTACTCCCCCAGTGGTCAACAATCCCCTCCCACACTAAAAAAATAAAAATAAAAACCTTTTTTGCCAGCCTCAAATGTCATACCCAGTTCCCTGACAGCAGTATGCAGGTCCCTGGAACAATTTTTGTTGGTTGCAGTGGACTTCAGGCAGGCGGACCCAGGCCCATCCCCCCCACCTGTTACACTTGTGGTGGTAAGTGTTGAGCCCTCCAAACCCCCCCAAAACCCACTCTACCCACATGTAGGTACCCCCCTTCACCCATAAGGACTATGGTAGTGGTGTAGAGTTGTGGGGAGTGGGTTTTGGGGAGGATTTGGAGGGCTCAGCAACCAAGGGAAGGGAGCTATGCACCTGGGAGGTATTTGTATATATATTTTTTAATTTTTAGAAGTGCCCCCTAGGGTGCCCGGTTGGTGTCCTGGCATGTCAGGGGGACCAGTGCACTACAAATGCTGGCTCCTCCCATGACCAAATGCTGAAAAACAAAACCGGCCATCTCAAACCCGGCGAACTCTGGCATTTGGAAAGGCCAAACTGTATTATCGAAAGAAAAGATGGCCGGCCATCTTTTTCGATAATATGGTTCGGCCAGCTGTTTGCGGCGCTGCCAAAATAGATCGCCGGCAATCTATTTCGCCGGTGCCGTTTGATTATTCCCCTCTAGGTGTCATTGTTGATGATATGTTGAAACCCTCTGCTCAGTGTGCGGTGGTGAATAAGAAAGCAAATAGAATGTTAAGTATTAGAAAAGGAATGGAAAACAAAAATAAGGATGTTGTAATGCCTTTGTATCACTCCATGGTGCAACAACACCTCGAATACTGTGTGCAATTCTAGTCACTGCATCTGAAAAAGATATAGTAGAATTAGAAAAGGTGCAGAGAAGGGCAAAAATGATAAAGGGGATGGGACGACTTCCCTATGAGGAAAGGCTAAAGTGGCTAGGACTCTTCAGCTTGGAGAAAAGGTGGCTGAGGGGAAATATGATAGAGGTCTATAAAATAATGAGGGGAGTGGAACAGGTGAACATGACTTGCTTGTTTACTCTTTACAAAAATACTAGGACTAGGGGGCATGCAATGAAGCTACAAAGTAATAAATTTAAAACAAATCAGAGAAAATATTTCTTACATAAGTAATAAGTATTGTCATACTGGGAAAGACCAAAGGTCCATCGAACCCAGCATCCTGTTTCCAATAGTGGCCAATTCAGGTCACAAATGCCCGGCAAGATCCCAAAAATGTACAAAACATTTTATACTGCTTATCCCAGAAATAGTGGATTTTCCCCAAGTCCATTTACTAACGGTCTATGGACTTTTCATTTAGGAAGCCATCCAAACCTTTTTAAAACTCCGCTAAGCTAATTGCCTTTACCACATTCTCTGGCAACGAATTCCAGAGTTTAATTTCACGTTGAGTGAAGAAACATTTTCTCCGATTTGTTTTAAATTTACTACATTGTAGCTTCATCGCATGCCCCCTAGTCCTAATATTTTTGGAAAGTGTGAACAGACTACCTGTTCACATCTACCTGTTCAACTCCACTCATTATTTTATAGACCTCTATCATATCTCCCCTCATATCTCCCCAAGCTGAAGAGCCCTAGCCGCTTTAGCCTTTCCTCATAGGGAAGTCGTCCCATCCCCTTTATCATTTTCATTGCCCTTTTACCACTCAATGTGTAATTAAACTCTGGAATTTTTTGCCAGAGGATGTGGTAAAAGCAGTTAGATTAGCTGGGTTTTAAAAAGTTTGGATAGTTTCCTAAAAGAAAAGTCCATAAGCCATTATTAGCATGGATTTGGAGAAAATCCACTGCTTCTTTCAAGGATAAGCAGATAAAATGTATTGTACTGTTTAGGGATCTTACCACTACTACTACTACTACTACTATTTAGCATTTCTATAGCGCTACAAGGCATACGCAGCGCTGCACAAACATAGAAGAAAGACAGTCCCTGCTCAAAGAGCTTACAATCTAATAGACAAAAAATAAATAAAGTAAGCAAATCAAATCAATTAATGTGAACGGGAAGGAAGAGAGGAGGGTAGGTGGAGGCGAGTGGTTACAAGTGGTTACGAGTCAAAAGCAATGTTAAAGAGGTGGGCTTTCAGTCTAGATTTAAAGGTGGCCAAGGATGGGGCAAGACGTAGGGGCTCAGGAAGTTTATTCCAGGCGTAGGGTGCAGCGAGACAGAAGGTGCGAAGTCTGGAGTTGGCAGTAGTGGAGAAGGGAACAGATAAGAAGGATTTATCCATGGAGCGGAGTGCACGGGAAGGGGTGTAGGGAAGGACGAGTGTGGAGAGATACTGGGGAGCAGCAGAGTGAATACATTTATAGGTTAGTAGAAGAAGTTTGAACAGGATGCGAAAACGGATAGGGAGCCAGTGAAGGGTCTTGAGGAGAGGGGTAGTATGAATAAAGCGACCCTGGCGGAAGATGAGACGGGCAGCAGAGTTTTGAACCGACTGGAGAGGGGAGAGGTGACTAAGTGGGAGGCCAGCAAGAAGCAGATTGCAGTAGTCTAAACGAGAGGTGACAAGGGTGTGGATGAGGGTTTTGATAGAGTGCTCGGAAAGAAAGGGGCGGATTTTATGGATGTTGTAAAGAAAGAAACGACAGGTCTTGGCGGTCTGCTGGATATGAGCAGAGAAGGAGAGAGAAGAGTCAAAGATGACCCCAAGGTTTCGAGCTGAGGAGACAGGGAGAATGAGAGAGCCATCAACAGAAATAGAAAAAGGGGGGAGCGGGGAGGTGGGTTTGGGGGGGGGGGGGAAATGAGAAGCTCGGTTTTGGTCATATTTAATTTCAGGTGGCGTTGAGACATCCAGGCAGCAATGTCAGACAAGCACGCTGAAACTTTGGTTTGGATGCAAGGTGAGATATCAGGGGTAGAAAGGTAGATTTGGGAGTCATCAGCATAGAGATGGTAGGAAAAGCCATGGGATGAGATTAATGAACCAAGGGAAGAAGTGTAGATAGAAAAGAGGAGGGGACCAAGAACAGAACCCTGAGGTACGCCGACAGGCAGAGGGATAGAAGTAGAAGAGGATCCACCAGAGTGAACACTAAAGGTGCGGAGGGAGAGGTAGGAAGAGAACCAGGAAAGGACAGAGCCCTGGAATCCAAGTGAGGACAGGGTATCGAGAAGTATGCTGTGATCGACAGTGTCAAAAGGTATTTGTAACCTGGATTGGCCATTATTGGAAATATTTGATTTGTTACAATGACTTCAAAAGTGTAATGGCACTTTAATGAAATTGCATTAAGCAACTAATTCATTTTTTACCACATTAGCGTGGTTCCCATGTGTTAAAACCAGCCAGCATGGTAAAAACCCCACATTAACTTAACCTGGGTAAGTAGGGGTTGGTTTCTTGTGGAGAATTGGGTAGCAACAGAATGGTCAAGCATGACAGGTAGCATATTAGTGGATGCCACACAATAGCTGTTACAACTGCTGATAGCACAGTTGCACTGAACTCTACTTCAAGCTTTTCCCTCACACAGACCCCTCCTCATCATTATCCCGCTAACCCCCCTTTATCTGAATCCCCTTTGATGTACTCCAGGGTCCCCTCTAAGCCCATCTTCCAATCACAGACCCCAATGCTAAGTCCCTTTACAATGTAGTTAACCTGTTCCCTGTACCCCTTACCCACAGGACTTATTTGGAGGTATTTCTGATAGTCTACTGAAAGGAAGCAGGAACAATGCCCCTCAGTTCCTGCCCCTTCTGCCTCCAGGTCTCAAAATGGCAGTCTTATGATACTAAATATCCAACTCAAAAAGAGGATAGAAAGAACCCAAATGAATCAATTGTACCAAATAAACTCTTCCTTGAAATTCAAGCTGGGTAGTACTTAGTCATATCAAACAACAGGCTGGAGTACAATCAAAAAATTGGAAGGGAAAAAGCCTCAGTGCCCTATGTTCACCATATATTTGTATTTAAGGTGGCAGGATTAAAACAGGGTTAATAATCTTCATAGACATAAAAAAATCCTTCCAAATAGGGTGTGTCAAGATGGCGGCATGCTGCTGATCATGGCTGAACTCTTTCACTGGTTGCTCTGAAGTAACAGTTTTTCCTCAATCCTGATGCCTCATACTAAACGTAAAGGGACGGTTAAGGCTGGTTCCTTGATGGCCAGAACCTCCTCTCCACTGTTTATTTCTAGGATATGCAGCATAAAATGTATTGTACTTCTTTGGAAATCTTGCCAGGTACTTGTGTCCTGGATTGGCCACTGTTGGAAACAGGATGCTGGACTTGATGGACCTTTGGTCTGTCCTAGTATGGCAATACTTATGTAATCACATTGACTGTGGCCAGAGGTTTGCTAAACTGCTATATTAAGATTTAATCAAAAGATTAACAACTTTATATTTAACCATTTCTTGATGTCATCTGGACCGGGTTCATATAACCCATCACTGTGGAGAGGCAGGAAGTGATCCTGTAGTCAGGACCTGCCCTCCAGGGGATTTAATATCCTCTAGCGCAGTGGATGTGTCTACAGGGGCTCCAGATTCTCAATGTGAGGATGAGGCAATGATGCAGGGAGGAGGGTTGTAGAATTGTTAGGAACTGCGTAACATTTTGGGGAAGGGGGAGGCATATTCTGGAAAGATGTGTTCCACCAGGGTGGAACAAGACTGCTGGCATCAACGTTTAAAAAGGAGATAGAGCAGTTTTAAACTATAAACTGGGGGAAGGCCGAAAGTCATTCAAAAACGCAAGGTATGGAACAAGGTATCTTTAAAAGATATCACCAAAACAGGGAAGAGATAGAAAGGTTACAATAGAGACCATAGTATTCCAGGGGGCTCATTTTCAAAGCACTTAGACATGCCAAGTTCCAAAGGCCAAAATCGAGCCTTGAGTGCAATTGCACATACATGAACACACGCACGTATGGTGCAGTTTTATTAATTTTACCCAAATAGTTGCTGGGAGAGGGAGGGGGACTGTGTAAGTTGTTTGGCGACCCATATGACCCTAAAATGACGTGAATTTAGGCACATGCTTAGTGAGGTCACTGGAAACCTGCACTGACACCTGCAATCTAAAAAGTATTAAAAATAAATTTTAAAAGTGAGTGCAAATTTTTAATGATAGAGCTTAGATGTGGGAAGCGTGTAGATGTGTACCATAGGTTTATTTGAGCTCTGTTTTTATAAGATTCTAATTTGGTTATCTGGGGGGTCAATTTAATTGCACATTTTTACATAATACACATTGGGGCACTGCTTTAACCTGAGACATATAGTTAAAATCCAAAACCAAAGGTTTTAGATAGTATTTTTAAATTAAAAATGCATAATAGAATGTTAGTATGGAGCTGTGAGCAGGGCCGTGCCTAGGGTCTCTGGCGCCCCCCTGCAGACTATCAGTTGGCGCCCCCCCCCCCTCCCGTGAAAATGATCATGCCCCCCCCCCATGAAAATGATCGCTCACCACTTCCCACACTGAAAGGAATTGTCAGCAATATTCTTAGAAACAAATTGCTATACATTGCAAAATAAGATAGCAGATGTAAATTCTCAAAGTGGACATATTCCAAACGCTAAAATGAAAATAAAATAATTTTTTTCTACCTTTGTTGTCTGGTGACTTTCTTTTTTCAATCATGCTGTTCCAGTATCTGATTCTGCTGCTATCTGTCCTCTTAACTCCATTTCCAGGGCTTCCTTTCCATTTATTTCTTTACTTTTCTCCTTTCTTCTTCATTTCTTGCTTTATATCCATTTCCAGCAATTTCTCCTCTCTCCCTGGGTCCTGCCCTCCCATCCATGTCCATTCTTGTCCCTCTCTGCCATTCCATCCTCCATCCATAGCCAGCAATCCTCCTCTCTCCCCTCCCCTCCATTTCCAGCAATTTGTCCTCTCCCTGGGCCCCCATGTCCATCCTTGTCCCTCTCTGCCCTTCCCTCCTCCATCCATAGCCAGCAATCCTCTCTCCCCTCCCCTCCCCTTCCAGCAATTTGTCCTCTCCCTGGGCCCTGCCCTCCCATCCATGCCTCTCTGCCCTTCCCTCCGCACCCTGGGGCCTTTAAATCTTTTACTTCCGGTTGCAGCAGCGTCAGTGAAAGCGGAGCGCTGCCGACGTCTCCCTTCCCTTTGCGCTCTTGGTTCCCTCAGTGTCCGCCTTCTTCTGACGTCAGAAGAAGGCGGGACACTGAGGGAACCAACGAGTGCAAGGGAAGGGAGACGTCGGCAGCAGTGGCGTAGCTACGGTAGTTGACACCCGGGGCCGGTCATTGTTTAACACCCCCCCCCCCCCCAAATCCAGTACTAGGCATACCGAGAATACAAAACACTCACGACCTATAGAGTAATTTTACCATACCATAAGCAGTCGTTTCTACGAGTCACACAAGGAAAAGGAAAGCATCTTAAGCACTACAGTGAGCACTAGAACATCAATTCACCTATTGTAAAACGAAACCAGACAGAATAGTACAGATCGTCAATCCTGCACAGTCAATGCCAACTGAAAGCCATGTCTTTTTCACAAACACAGATACACCCTAATCCACTATAGAATAAGTAATCATAAACTTTCTATTTAGACAAAAATTAAACTGAACCCCCGATGCCAGACTCTGCATACAATGCAACACCACAAAAACAGAAAATGTCTCCTAGTACTGTGCAAAATATAAAGACAGCAGATGTAAATTTGAAAAAAACTAACAAATACCAATCACCACTTTACAAATTAACAAATAGAAATAAAACAAATACAGAAAATAAAATAATACCATTTTATTGGACTAATACATTTAGCTTCCAGAGGCCAAAATCTTTTTCCTCAGGTCAATACAGTATAGTGCTGTTACAGTATCCTATCCTGATCTGAGGAAGGGGGTTTTGTTCTCTGAAAGTTAAGTCAAAATGTATTAAAATTAGTCCAATAAAAAGATTACCTTATTTACATGTTCTATTTATAAACATTTATTAACACAGCTAAAAAACTATATCCTAAAGCAAAATAATAAAAATATATATTTTCAGTTTGTTGTCTTTGGTTTCTGCTTTCCTCATCTTCTTTTCACCGTCTTCCTTCCATCCAGCATCTGTCTTCGCTCTCTCTCTTCCATCCAGTGTCTGCCCTCTCTAATGTCCCTTCCATCCACATCTGCCCTCTATTTCTGCCCCTTCCATCCACCATCTGCCCCAGTCTGCCATCTCTCTCTCCCCCTTCCATCCACCATCTGCCCTCTCTCTCTCCTTTCCCTCTAGCATTTGCCCTCTATCTCTGCCCCCTTCCATCCACTGTCTGCTCTTTCACTCCCTTCTATCCACTGTCTGCCCTTTCTCTCTGCTCCTTCGATTCACCATTTGCCCTCTCTCTTTCCCCCTCCCATCCATTCAGGGTCTGCCCTCCCTCTCACTCCCCATTCCATCCAGGATCTATCCCCCCTCTCTCACTGCCCCCTCTTTTCGGCTCCCAGTTCCCACCTGCGGCTGCCCCTAGTTCCAGATCCATTGATTCTCCCATCCACCCCTGCCCCAGGCATGACCCCATTCTCCCTCCTGCTCACTTTTCAGACCCCAGTTCCAGCTCCATGCCCCTTCTCCCATCTGTCTCCCACCCAGTCCCTTCTGCCCATCCGAGTCCCCCTCACCCCATCTGGCTCCCACCCAGTCCCTTCTGCTAACCAAGTGCCCCCCCACCCTCACCCCATCTGTCTCCCACCCAGTCCCTTCTGCCCATCCGAGTCCCCCTCACCCCATCTGTCTCCCACCCAGTCCCTTCTGCTATCCAAGTGCCCCCCACCCTCACCCCATCATCTGTCTCCCACCCAGTCCCTTCTGCCCATCCGAGTCCCCCTCACCCCATCTGTCTCCCACCCAGTCCCTTCTGCTATCCGAGTCCCCCCCACCTTCACCCCATCTGTCCCCCACCCTCACCCTGCCTCGTCTTCTCCCTGCCACCCGGTCTTTAAAAATAAATTGCCGACGCGATAGCGAGCGCAGCACCTCGTGTGCAAGTAAAAGAAGCGGATCGGATCATCTCATTGGGCCTTCCTTCACTGTCCCGCCCTAGAGGAAATAGGAAGTTGTGCCAGAGGAGGGCGGGACAGTGAGGGAAGGCCCAATGAGATGATTGGATCCGCTTCTTTTACTTCCACACGAGGTGCTGCGCTCGCTATCGCGTCGGCGGCAATTTATTTTTAAAGGGCTGGTGCGGGGGGGGGGGGGTGCCAGGATGAAGAGCAGCGGGAGCGGTGGCACCCCCCTTTCTGGTGACACCGGGGGCGGACCGGCCCCACCGCCCCGCCCTTGCTATGCCACTGGTCGGTAGCGCTTTTACTGACGCTGCTGCGACCAAAAGATTTAAAGGCCTCAGCGGCGCGGGTCAAGGGTAAGCTCCGCGGCGGCGCCCTCCAGAGGTGGGCGCCCCCCTGCGGCGCTTACCTCGCTTACCGCATCGGCACAGCCCTGGCTGTGAGTTTGAATGGAGCTTTCTGATTGGTTGCACTACTCTAGTTAGGAACCTAACAAGAAACAGTTGGAGAGAGAGAGAGAGCAGCTGAAGACCGCAAGGAGAGAGGAGGTGTATCCTGAGCTGTCTGACTGAGAGAATGGAAATAAGTAAATAAATAAATAAATAAATAAATGAGAAAGTTTTGATTGAAATAATAAGAGAGCCTGAATGCATAATAAGTGAGAATATTTAAAGGCTATATGAAGGTTTGTAAAAGTTTAAGAAGAATAACTTAACTTTAGTTCTTCTGTAGAAAACAATTTGTAGTTAATAGGTTAAATACTTAAAAACTGTTAGTACTTGATGTGAAAAATATTTGGAATATAATTCAGGAGAATAGAAAAATATTTTTCTCAGAACAGTGCTGTACAGGTACTGAAATATAGAAATATACTGGCGAGTCTGAGGAAATCATTCCTGGAATTCATATGATACTATTCCTGAAAGAAAAAATATCCCCTGAGGTTTAAAAGATATTGAGTCCATATAGAAAGAAATTATTGAAACCAAACAGGTTTTCTATTAGAAGTCAGAACCTGACAGATATTTGGTTCATATGAACTCAGAGAAACAAAGAGAGGATTTAATTTAAATCAAACCTCCTACTTCTGTTTGTAAAGTAAATGAGACCTGTGTGTTTTGTGTGAATATTAGAAGAACTACAACGACCTGCTCTCAGGTTAAAGAATTAAAAGTTTAATAGAGTCAGTCAGGAAACTAGACCAAGGAAAATAAGTTTATTTTATTCTTATTAAATTAGAATTCTCAGTTAAGGTTCCTGTGACAGGCTGGCACATTCATAGCTATGGACATGCTGAAAGATGGTAGTTTCTTTCCTGTTATTTTTATTTGAAGTAAAGGTTTAGGGTGAAGACAAAGGCAAAGACATCCAAGACAGATGAAAAATTGAAGAACCAAGAGAGCTGGAAAAATAGAGAAGTAAAAAAGAAAAATTTAAACAAGAAGAACTTTAGACTTGCGAGAAGAACTACTCATTTGCATTTTTACATTTATTTTCTCATACTTACCTTGAAGAGCCTGGAACCTAGAAAACAGAAAAAGCAGTGTTATCAGTGGTGTAGCCAGACCTGACATTTTGGGTGGGCCTAGAGCTAATATGGGTGGGCACTATGTATATATAGGTGTGAGTAGTTTTTTGGGGGATCCTAAATAATTTTTAATAAACAGTCTGCCCATCAGCTGTCCTACAGCAACATAAACCACATACATATTTGGAACCTATGTTGCAAACCTTAAAACCACCATACCGAGAATACAAAACACTCAGGATCTATAGAGCAATTCTACCATACCATAAGCAGTTTCACAAACACAAATACACCCTAATCCACTATAAAATAAGTAATCATAAACTTTCTATTTAGACAAAAATTAAACTGAACCCCCAAGATGCCAGACTGTGCATACAATGCAACACCACAGAAACAGAAAATGTCCCCTAGTACTGTGCAAAATATAAAGACAGCAGATGTAAATTTGAAAAAACTAACAAATACCAATCACCACTTTACAAATTAACAAATAGAAATAAAACAAATACAGAAAATAAAATAATACCATTTTATTAGACTAATTTAGCTGTCAAAGGCCAAAACCTTCTTCCTCCGGTCAATACAGTATAGTGCTGTTACAGTATCCTATCCTGACCTGAGGAAGGGGGTTTTGGTCTCCGAAAGTTTGTCAAAATGTATTAAAATTAGTCCAATAAAAAGATTACCTTATTTACATGTTCTATTATAAACATGTATTAACACAGCTACAATACTACTTTATCCTAAAGCAAAAAAATAAAAATATATATTTTATTTACAGTTTGTTGTCTCTGGTTTCTGCTTTCCTCATCTTCTTTTCACTGTCTGCTGTCCCCTCCATCCAATGTCTGCCCTCTCTCCCTGCCCCTTCCATGCACATCTGCCCTCTATCTCTGCCTCTTCCATCCACCATCTGCCCCTGTCTGACTCCCAGCTCTTATTAGGACTGAAAATTAAGTATTATATCTCTGTAAAGAAATATAAAGTTCTCCTCTGCGGGTGGGGAAAGACATTTTGAGTGATTCCAGGCACTTGCTGCACTGTGGAACAGTGGAATCCATCCATGGAAAAGGGCAATTAAGCAGCGAACCACTGTGAACTTTCTCGCAAAGGGAAATAAATGCTAAATATATGTAAATTCTACAGTTCACATACAATTATGCTGCATTAGGGGGCAAAAAAAGGACTAACATGCAGCCATTCAGACCAGTGGATCCGTTGAAACAAACTCTGCACCTACCTAGGACCTAAGCCCATTAGGAAAGAGTAAGATTAACTGAATGCACCATCCTAATGTTTAGCTTTACATGTCAAGAGGGTGCTAATTGCTTGTAAGTATTTTTCTGAAAGTTTTGGAGAGCCACAGGCTTGAGTTTCGTTTTTGCTCGGGTTACCGATTTCAACTGCAAACAGTGCAAAAACTATTCTTTTACCCAGCTGCTCTTAAACAGGCGGCTCAGACCCTCGAAACAGCACAGTGGCTGTTTGTTTACCTGACCTTTACACAGCGGTGCTCTTTCATGTCAGTGACCCCTTTCAGAATAACAGTGAATATATGGAGGTTAATTAAAGAAGACAAACACTGCTTTAGACCTGTCCCTGCCTGGAAACCCTTCTCTCTCTCCTACAACTTCCCGCCTACACGGGAACAGGAAGTTGAAGAAGAAAGAAAGGCTTCTCGAGCAGGTCTAAAGCAGTGTGTGTACTGCTTTCTCGCTAACGCTATCGGCGGATCAGGGGATTGGAAGGCTCGGGGGGGGGGGGTGGCGATACCTGGTGGTGCCACGATGCTGGAAGGAGAGAGAAGAGCTGCTCTTTCCTGTCCACTGCAGGGCTAAACGCTTGCTGGGCACTGATTGGAGGATCAGGGAAAACTGGGTGGGCCTAAGCTGAGATTGGGTGGGCCTGGGCCCACCCAGGCCCACCCATAGCTATGCCCCTGGTTAAAATAGTTAAGTTTTAAAATAAAAATGCAATGTATTTCTTAAATTTTGCACATTATACTTACCTCTAAAGTACACCCTGTAAGAGAAAGAGAAATTTAATTATTAAGAGAAATCCTATTGGTTTTGATAACTTAAAAGTTAAATCATATAGTTTATGTACAATAATTATCTAGTACAAATACCTGTGAAAGAAAGAAAAACCTTAGTATTATAAGTCTGGATCTAAAAGGGAGTTTTAATTATTTATTTTATATTTTAAAACTATTTAAATGTTTTTAATGTTTTTAAACTAGATATAACAAATTCTAAGTGCAATAAATTCACTGGTTGCACTTTCGTGAATAGCTTATTCATTCTTACCTGTGTGTGTTATCTAACAATATATAACATAAATTGATTCTCTTCACAGTCTTTCACTTTCATACTCATATTTATTTTCATCCAGTGATACTTTTTATGAATGAGGTAATTTCTTATCTCCAACCTGTCTCCTGTGAGCTGAATACAGTTTAAGGTATCTCGGCTAAATTCACGTCTATAAATAAAGGTTAAATAAGTAGAACTGTGTGAAGCTCACAGCAGACAAGTGACATTAGACAAGGTTGGCGTTAGGGGGTGGAGAGAAGGGCAGCTGCCCTGGACCCCACAGCTCCAGGGGGCCCCTGTGATCTATCACCTCTTCCTGATCTCACCACCCCCATCCAATGTCATCCTCCTTTCCTGTCTTCCTAACATATTTTGTTGATGGGGAGGAGGAGGGTTGGTAGTGCGGTAGTTCTGATGCAACTTCTTGTTTCAGCCTGGGAGGAACGCAGCAGAGAAACAGTGCTGGGACAGATACAGGCAGTGTATAAGAATTGCGGCCACGCTACTGACCCCCATCCAGCAACAAGATTAGAAAGAGAAAAAATGGTCAAAAGCCGCTAGAAAGTGAATTAGCAGAAGACAGAGAAAATGAGAACAGCACGATGAAGAAATAAAATGTCCAGACAACAAAGGTAGAAAAAAAGTATTTTATTTTGAATTTATTAACTGGAATATGTTATCTTTGGGATGCATGTATCACAAATGTCTTTGTATTATGTTCAGTGGCATAGCCAGATTGGGGGAGGGGGGTGACATGGCAGGACTGAACTCTGCCCCCCACCTGAATGCAAAATATAAATACCTGAGCTAGCAGGAATCTCTAGGTGAAGACTTTCTTTTCCTTTGCCATTCCGACAGCCAGAACTCTCCAAACTCTGCAGCTAGTGGCAGTGTCCCTAAGCTACTGTTGTCACCGCTGACTCAACACTGTGAATGCTTGATTTTTCTGCATGCATGAAAACTGTGCATTCATGGGAGAGCCAGCAGTGGCATCAGCAGCTTGAGGACAAGCCACCAGCTGCAAAGCTTGTAGAGCTCTGGCTTCCAGACCAAAAGAGGTGGTCTTCAGCTGGCACAGCTTGGGGATCCCTCCCAGCTGCAGCAAGGGTGATGGCTAATTTTGGGGCCACTGTGTTCAATACAAAAAGAAGTGCATTTCTGGTTTTATTTCTTCAGTGTTGCAGTACTTGCCAAGTTTAAGATCATATTTCTTTTCTAATTTCTGATCCCTTGTTCTGTATTTGGTAAAAATGTGCCTGTGTTTCGTGTGTGAAGAAGTCCTGTAATGTTGTTTTTTTTGTGGCAGTAATGGTGGGTGAGGGGACACTGGAGGAGAGGACCCCTTCTTAATTTTGGCCTCAGGCCCCAGCATGTCTAAAACCAGCCCTGTCTGTGTGATCACTTTTAATGAGGACACCAGAAGCCTATAAAATTCCCATCAAACAAGACCTTACTGATTATTCTCAGTTCTAAATTGTCCCTCAATGGCAAATATCAGGCCTTCACTACCAGTGACACAACCTCTGATTGCATTGTAAGAACTTCCATAAAGTATTTCCACAACATTTCTATGGGGGCCAATGGGGACTTAGGAAAATTCTGAAATCTCAAGTTGTTCCTCCTTGTCTGATTTTCAAGATATTTCATCTTTTGATGTAAAAAGTTTTTATCCTTTGCCAACACACCATTACATTTTGTATCTTTATCATATTTTTTCTAAAGCTCAGTCCTGGTAGCATATTAATCAATCACTTGATCCTGCTTCACTATCACTTCAAAAAATACAGCAACATCTCCCACGAGCTTCCCAGATATCTTCAACAAAATGAATTAGTCCTTGGATGGGGTCCTGAATCGACTTTAATATCACAACAGCTAATCTTTTAATCTCAGAGAGCTCCATATCAGAAGTAGTCACTTCAGTAGCTCCCCAAAGTCACAAGCCACATTTTCCATGGGAAAGTATACACCACTAAAAAAGAACCCTCTGGCAGCGATGAGGCCAGCAAACTTTCAGCCAATCTCCTCAAGTGTTTCTCCGCTGCAGAGGCCAGACTTTCTGGTTTCTGAGGGGACTTCCTTTTGATAAGGCCCAGAGATACTCCCATCAGTACAGTTTCCAACCATTACATCTGCTGGCAAAGCTGAGGGGAATGCTAGGTCTAGAATCGCCGACGCTCAAAACCCTTGAAACATATTTTCCCCTTCCCCTTGCCCATAATCAGGGTGAACAAGGACCGCCATAAAACAAACTAATACTGGAGGTAAGATAGTTTTGGTGTATGTGTCCTAGATAGCACCATCTTGGCTCATCAGCCCTAAATCTTACATGCAACTGTTGCAACCTGTGCACAGTTGTTACCACTAAGAAGTGACAGTGACAGGATCTTAGCTGAAGACTGGGTTTGCGCCACACCATTTAATACACTAAATAAGGAAGTCCTATGCTCCTCAGAATTCAAAAGCAAAACTCCGCAATTTGAATTTTCAGTCTTGTCACAGTGGGGAACTAGTGAAGCTTCTGAAGCAATGGGATCACAAGTGCCTGCAAAAACCTTCCAGTAACTACTTTAGCTCAATGTTCTGCAATAGCTGGAGATTTCTTTTAAAGCTAAAGTCCATTTAGAGCACACTACAGTAGCCACTATGACCTGCAATCACATCATGAATGAAGTTTTAAAGGCTTGATAATTCAGCAAAGAATATAACAGACAAATATTCATCTCTTAAAATGGTAGAAACAATAGGATATCACAGTAATATCATCCTGGTTAGTGCATCCCTTGCCGCTTGTTATTGATCAGGATGTTTCTGAACTGCTAAATGTTCTAAAATAAAATCTATGTTCTAACACTCAATGCCAAATAAGAGTTAATTTGGAAAATATCCTGTAGCTATTCTATTATTCATGTCAGAAAAATTATTGACTTCTTGTCATCGTGGCTAGCCTAGAGTATTCCAGCATTGTTATCTATAAACACACACACTGAGTTATCCTTCCCTAACATGCCCAACAGAAATAGCATAAAACATTTATTTGGAGAGATTACCCAACAGGTTTGACTTGATTTAGGGATATTTAGAGGCAAATGGATATGTCAGATGACTTGTCTCTGTATCTCTCTTTAAAATGGTAGTAACTATTATCCTCTCTTTTAACAGTACTGGCAGTACAATCCTTCAAGCAGCACTTTTTCAATCAGAATTTATGGTATTTATTCACTGAATTTAACTGCATAACAAGGGCAGGAAACTTCAACTCAATCTCTACTAATGTATCATCTTCAAAAGGGACTGGCTACTTCTCTCCTAAGCTGGAAAATGTAGTTAGTTTTCATGATCATTCAATTCTTTACATCTTTAGTGTAATTCAGACTACAGAACTCATTGGTGCCAATTATAATTGACTGTCTTGATTTAGGTAGACATATTCAATAGATACAAGAAAGAATCCGCTCTATTATTTAATATATCCAAGATCATTGAATGAAGAACAAACTATGATGATGTGTGCAAAAGGCAATATTCCCTTAACTGCTAACTAATTATATTTATTTATGAAATTTATAACCCGCATTATCTGAGAATCTAAGTGGGTAACAAAAACACAAACATAATCATTGAATAAAACAAAAATCTTATCAGTCACAAATAAAATATAAATCAAAGACAAAGTGAAGCAAAAATAAATAATAAAGGGGTCCTTTTACTAAGCCGTGGCAAAAAGTGGCCTGCGGTAGTGTGGGCGCGTGTTTCTGGTGCACACTGGGCCAGTTTTTATCGCATCTAGGAAAGAGGGCTTTTTCTCAATGGGCCAGGAAAAGGGCCTGCGGTAAAATTGAAACCGGTGTGTGCCTATTTATGGCATGAGCCCTTAATGCCACCCATTGATCTAGCGGTAAGGGCTCACACGCTACACATGCAGTGACCAGTCAGCGTGCACCAATTTCCAATTAATGCCAGAAATGCCATACACGGTAGAAAAAAAATTGTCCTGGCGGTATGGGCATGTGTCAAATTCTGAAATTATGACCAGGGGGCATGATGGCCTGGAAGTAGTCAAGTTTTGGCACATGCTGTTTGCTTGTAGAGCCTACCGTGTCTTTGCAAAAGGGCCCCAAAATATGTGTGGATTTCCATGAAAGAACAATATCAGAAGGGACATCAAAAGTTCATCAAATCAATTTGCATGGTTTGCCAGAAAAATGTTTATGTAATTTCATCTTAAAAACTGCTAAGTAGTGTGTTCTAGTGCTCAATTGTTTCCCTGATGACTAAAGTAAATAAAGATAGTCATATTCCATGTATTTCAGAAACCATGGAAATATCATGAAGCTTTCATAATCATAAGCCCTTTTTTTGTATATGGGCTTATTTTATAAAATTGGACATCCATTTCAGAACATTTACATTTCCCTGGTATTTTACAAAAGCTCTGCTGAACATTGAGCCTTTGTAAAATACATATAAGGTTGCTGGCAAATACAAGCATGTTCGCCAGCATGTACAGAGCGAGCATCAAAATCCTATCAATCCCCTGTATTACACTAAAATTTGCACTTTTATGAAACTAGCACTTCCTCTTGGGGGAGGGGGGAGCCAATGGGGAAATTATGTTTTATGTACATTTGTTCCCATTGTAAAATAGGAAAAAATCTGTATAATAATTTCCAATTCCCACATAATTTTTCCCTGAAATCTCTGCATTCTTGGCATTTACATGTATAAAGAGTAGCTTTCTGAATGGCCCTTTTACTAAGGTGCACCTAAAAGTGGAGTGTGCTGGTGTAGGCATGTGTTTTGGATATGTGCTGGTCAATTTCCTCAGTGCCTGAAAATGGAGATGCAACAAAATTAAAACCAGCGCATGTCCATTTTTGGCCGAGACCTTACCGCCACCCATTGACTTAGTGGTAAGGTCTCACATGAAAACTGGTTGGTAAGGGTTCAATGCACATAAACTGCCAATTACCGCTGGGTAAGCACCACACGGTAGAAAATAGAAAATATTTTCTATCGTGTGTTTTGGGCGCACTCCAAAAATGGAATTACCACCCGGGGCATGCGGTAGCTGGGTGGCAGTGCCAATTTGGCGCACGATGGGCATGCATAGGTGCCTAAGCGCCTTAGTAAGAGAGTCCCTGAAATTGCTATTTACATGAATAGTCAATTTACATATGTAGATCATGTTATTTACACATATGTTTCTAAAATGACTTTTGATACTTTAAACACACTATCTAGACAAGTTGCTTTATCTGAATACTTCAATATACTTTCAGACTTATTTCAATATTCATAAACTTCATTTCTCACCATAGAAAATACAATCCATCTATATCAGGGCCCAATATTTTGAACTAGGTGGGGGAAAAAAACCTCACAAATAGTATACTGATTTATGACATCATTTGAAAGTACAGCTACAAAGGGACATAGGAGCTAACTTTTCCAAATTATTGGGCTGCTAATCCCAATGGAAATGACCCCTCCCTGGACACATACAAGGAATTTTTTCAATATTGGGGGGTGCTCAAGCACCCACAGCACCCATAGAGTTGGCTCCAATGGGGATCCTTTTACCAATGTGCGGTAAAAGGGGCTCTGCACTAGTGGGCAGAAGCTGTTTTTGTCACACGCTGAAGCCCTTTTTACTGCAGCGGGTAAAAAGGCTGAAAAAGAAATGGTCAAGTGGTAAGATTTCACTTTCTGCATGGCCATGTGTGTGTGGGTGTGTGGGGAGAAGGGAGCACTTACCGCCACCCACTCATTGAGGTGGCAGTAAGAGATCCCACACTAACCCGGAAGTAACCAGGTAGCATGTGGCACTGCCCAATTACCATCAGGTTAGTACCTGCAGAAATATATTTTGAATAATTCTGCTAGTGCCGGAAATGCTGCACACTGGGTGTGGAACTACTGGCGGTGCCTGCATTGGGCCAGCTTTAGCTCCACACGTTAATCCCACAGTGGATTTACTGCCGCTTTGTTAAAGGGCCCCTAAGTTATTCCACTTATATTTTATTTTTGTTACATTTGTACCCCACGCTTTCCCACTCATGGCAGGCTCAATGCGGCTTACATATTGTATACAGGTACTTATTTGTACCTGGGGCAATGGAGGGTTAAGTGACTTGCCCAGAGTCACAAGGAGCTGCCTGTGCCTGAAGTGGGAATCAAACTCAGTTCCTCAGGACCAAAGTCCACCACCCTAACCACTAGGCCACTCCTCCACTCATAAGACAACTGGAACATATTTCTTGGGGCCAGTCAATGCCATGTTGCAAAATGACAATAGCGGGAACCAAAAGGAATACACTTGCTTCCCTCATGGGTAAGCTTAGGGTTAGGAGGGAACTAAGGTCACCCTTAAGTTTGGAGAATGAAGAAGGGCTTTATTTATTTATTATTATTATTATTATTATTAATGACATTTCTTTCCCACATTAGCCCAAGTGGAACTCAGGGTCAATGTGGCATAAAAAAAATAAATTAGAGTTACATTTAAAGAATACATCATAAAAAATATATAGGAAATGATAGAGGCAAATTCAGTGGGCATCAGAAAGAAGTGAAATATAAGGAACTAATGCCTATGTTTACTAAGGGGCGCTATGGGCACGTTAGTGGTTTTAATGTGTGTAAACGGTTTACGCGTGTTAAATGCTAATGCAACCATAGAAATGTATAGGCACGTTAGCATTTAACATGCCTTAATTTTACAGGTGCATTAGAAACGCTAACGCACCTTAGTAAACATACCCCTAAGTAATATTCATCACTGAGATCTAACTGTTGAAGACTGAGCCAAAAAAATAAGTTTTCAATAAATTACAAAATAACCCATAATCACTAGTAAATGTAATTTGTTTAGGAAGAGAATTCCAGATTTCGGTGCATTGATAAGTAATGTTAGCATTGTGGATTGTTTTAGATACATTTCCGCAACTGGGGAAATGTAAAATGAGATATTCTCTGAATGACACAGAAGCATTGCGTGGAGGTAAATCAATGAGTTCATTCATATAGGACGGTGACATATCAAATACAATTTGATGGACTAACGCACATTGCTTGAACAAAATTTTGCTCTTTATAGGTAACCAGTGTAGATTATGAAAGAGTGGGGTAGTTTTAGCAAAGCGCGTTGATTTACAAATTAGATGGGCAGCCGTGTTTTGAACAGTTTGCAGTTTTTTAAGAAGGCCGCATTTAATTCCATCATAGACGGAATTACAATAGTCGATTTTTATTAGAACAAGAGATTGGGTTAAGGTACAGAAGATTGGTCTTGTGAAAAATGATCACAATGTCTTTAGTTTCCAAAGCATATGAAAGGAATTAGAGATAATATATTCAAGACTTGACTTTCTAAGGATAAAAACTGATCAATTGTAACCCCTAAGAGTTTCATTGAGGATACCAGAGGATAGGTTATACTATCAATTGTAAAATCGTTGAGAAAAGTTGGATGATAAGGATTTGTTCTTATTACAAATTTAGTCTTCTCAGTATTAAGTTTCAATTTAAAATTAGAAGCCTAGGAGTCAGTTAATGTGATACCTAATCTGATTTTGTTAATAATATAAAGTTTTGGAAAATGGGATATAAATAGTGATGTCATCAACATAAATAAAGTAGAAAAAACATTGCTCTCAAGTAGATTACCAGAGGAATCATCACGTGTTAAATAAGAAAAGAAGTCAAGATTAGCAGAGAAGTTTTTTTTTTTTTTTTTTTACATTTGAGCCCTAGAGGGTTAGGTCACTAGCCTCCAGGGATTTAAAGCTTCCTGGGGTGTCCTCTGACACAGGGCTCCTAACTTGTGAAGAAGCTATCCTACCACTAGTTGGAATCTTAAACGGACCTGTGATTTATTAATATTTTTAAATAAACAAATAAATAAGTAAACCTCACTGAAGTGTAAGGGTTTTTCTTTTTTTTATGAAATTAGGATACATGACTTTTACCTTGCATGAATTATTTTAACAATACAGATTAATGAGCTCCTTTGCATGAATTAGCACTGCATCCACTCATTAATATGGCATTTGAATTTCATATATAGTGGAGTATATTAAAAAATATTTACCACAAAGTTGCTGTTTTTTTTACAGTTTGTTTTGTAAGAAATTTTGTGGTATAAAGAATATAAAAATTCCAAAAAATGCTTAATAATATTAACAGAGAGCTGAAGACCACAGAAATCAGGGTTCAAATTGAACTGCTGATCCTTGTGATCATGAGCAAGTTGCTTAACTCTGCATTTCCTCCAATACAAACTTTTACAAAGCCCTGTTAGCTGCTGCCAGTGCAGTAATGCCAACACAGCCTGTTTGAAGTGCAGATTTGTAAAAGGAGGGGTTAAATTGTAAGCCTACCAGACTACTGAGAAAAAGCATTAACTAATTCCAAATCAAAACTAATTCCAAATCAAAACTAAAGTAGCTGATGTTAAGTGTTGTAGGTCCATGGGTTCTTTTTATGAAGCAGCACTACCAATGTGCAGTGGATACAAAGAAGCTCATCCAATTCCCATGAGCTTCTTCACATTCAGAGCACACCAATCAGTAACACTGCTTCATAAAAAGAGCCCATATTTATTTATCTATCTATCTATCTATCTATCTATCTATCTATCTATCTATCTATCTATCTATTTATTTATTTATTTCACTTATAACCTACCTAAAGCCTAAGCAGATTCCAATTTTAAAACATACACAATTAATAATCATATATACAAGACATGCCAACAACTATTATTAACACATACCATACATAAAAATAACAAACAAAAAAAAGATCTCTTCACATTGCCCCCTTACTCCCATGGACACAACTACATCAAACTGCCAAAAAAACCTTAGCAAACAAATGTGTTTTTGCCAATTCCTTAAACTTCCCCACTATGCTACATAAATGCACACAACCAGGAAAAATTGTTCCACAGCATAGGTCCAGCAATAGAAAAGGCCATTGCCCTTGTCTCAGCATAATGCACTGACATTGACTTTTCATCAGCCAATCACATCCTGCATCAGACTTTAAACTGCATTGTGGACAATACAAGGATACCACCACAGGTGGTGTGGTGATTGCTTGTACACAATCTAATGGAGTATCAAGATTTTATACTGAAAGCATGCTTGCAACCAGTGTAGCTGTCTCAAAACAAGCATAATATGCAAAAACCTCCCCCCCCCCCACACACACACAATAAGCCACACAGCAGTATTTTGTATCACTTGTAGCACCCTACACCTAGATGCCGTCAAACCTAAACATAAACAATTACAATAATCAACTTTAGATAACACCAGATATTCTACAAGTCTAAAATCATATGCGGATAACATAGGTTTCAAACGACTAAGCAAGTGTAGATGGAAAAAAGAAGAAGTAATAATTGCAGGAACTTGTTCTTGCATCATTAGCCTAAATTTCCCTGCACAGATCCGAAACGGGACATAACCGTAAGAGGGGCATGGGCAGATCCGAGGCATTTCTAGGATTTGCACACAATGTTATAGAATTCAGGGAATCTGTTCCTAATTTAGATATAAGTGCATAAGTATTGCCATACTGGGACAGACTAAAGGTCCATCAAGTCAAGCATCCTGTTTCCAACAGTGGCCAATCCAGATATGCTTATGTTTATTCCACACTTAAGGATTTAAACCAGGGTTTAGTTGGTGTAAAATCCTTATACCCAAAATTGTGCATGGATCCCTGTGATAAACGCTATTCTATAAACAGTGCCCAACTTGGAGCCCCATTTATAGTGCTTAGTGCACATTTTTTTCTGGCACCCAAATTTGTGAGCCATTTTCACAATTGAGTCCAAACTATCTCTAAAACAAACATGGTTAGAAAATACCCCTGATCTTCAGTGAGATCCCAAACTCTGCACAGGCTTATTCTCACTTGCACAAGCATCACCATTCCCATCCCGATGGATGCTCTCAGATCCAGCTTTCCTCTGTATTGCATGTGTGGACATCTACACTTCTGGGATTGCAGTGTATCCCACAGCTCAATTCTCGGTTTCTCCTCTGCTATGTATACTCCTGACAGGTATTTACTTCTATCCTCTATTTCCTCCTCCTCAAAGGCTCAGTGCAACTTGAACTTCCATCCCAAGCATTGCAGAAACATGATTACCATTTCCAGATCCATGGAAGGGTGATGAAATTTGCCTCAGGGAATCAGCCCAGATCTCTCCTGCACCTACAGCAATTGATCTTTCTCCCCACCCTATTCCCCTGCACACACACAACAGACTTCTATAGCACCAGGTAAAATTCTATTCTATTCTATTATTTTTTTGCTATACATTTGCAAAACAGTTTAGGGGAGTATGAATGATGTCATTTGATATGACTTCACTTATCTGCAGTACTGTCACACACCTGGCTAATACGTTTTTTTTTTTTTTAATGTATGGTTTGCTAAAAATCTCAACAAAAAAGACTGGAGTAAAAAAATAAATGAAATTAAAGAATTAGATAGTGATATGGAGATCCAAAAGGGTAAACTCATCGACATCAAGATGCATTTTTTTTACCGATATGATAGTGGATATCTTGAATATTCTTCTGGAAGGTGTAGTGAAGGTGGAAAGATAGAATTTAAATAAAACAGTAATAAAAACTGACTTATGAATGTACTTACCTATTTTTGAGAAATTTAATATAAAATTAATTTACTTTATTATTTAGTACAAGCAATTTGATTATCCAGAGTGAAAGAATGTCTAGTTTCTCATTTAAGCACAATATTTACAAGAATGTCCAAGAACTACACATTTGAACAGTTATTGAACATAAATTACTTATTGGCAGGTTCTCACGAGCACAGATTAAGTCAAACTAAACATTCTGCACAGTTTATTTATCTTTATAAACTAATTCTGCTCCTTCATAAATAGGAAAGATTTGGTGACATAAATACAGTTAGTGGATTAATGTAATTTGCTATACAAGAGATTATAATCCACTGCCCTGAAGCAATTGCAGATATTAGAAAATGCAACTGTTAAATAGTTCTTGGTTGCTAAAAGGAGTGACCATTCTATACCAATTATAAGTAATACTAGCTGCCTATTAACGATGGAATAAAGTTCAAAGTCATAATCACAATTTAAAATGTCTTGACTTGGGTTAGCCCAAATATCTGACCAATCCCTTTTCCTGTTACAAACCCACTAGGACTTCAAGATTATCTCAACAAATAGTATTAATCGTATCATCAAACTCTTCTGCCAGATTGCCTATTAATAAAAAAAAATGTAGTTGCTTTGCAGCAATAATGTCATAGGGATGTATGCAGGCAAAAAAAAATATTACTATTTTTTTTATGTTCAGACTTAATTTTTGGCCATTTTTTTCAGTTGCTTTCAAGCATCTATTCAATAAAATGTTTTTATTTCATTAAAGCTTTTCAACATATGCAATTTGATTGTACATTTCTAAATTCATGTATTAAATTAATTGCTGCTCACTCTCAAAGACAAGTTTGAAGTTTGATGGACTCCTGATGCTGAAACATGGCCGTGTCAACTCCTTGCAATAAAGTACTACTGTTTTACCCACTTGGATTCTTCATTTGTACCTCACTCCATCTCTCTGACTATATCACCCCATGAGATGCCTGCTTGCTTCTCCTTCTTGGTTCCTTAAATTAATGTTGTACATTCTAAGAGGGCAAGTCTAAAAAGAGGCACCTATATTTAGGGTCCTAGAGGTTAAAATAGAATATTAGCATAAACAGGCTAATCTTCATTTATGTGTTTGGGATCAAACACTCAGACCAGTCATAGAGCTGGAGTAAGGAGATAATATTATAAGGTAGGGATGCAAGAGTTCAGACCAGACCAGGTTTTCAGGAATCCCCTAATGAATATCTATAAGATCTGCATGCAATGCAGGTCGCATCCATGCAGATCTCTCTCATGCATATTCATTAGAAATACCCTAAAAACCTGGCCTATTTGCAGCTCTTGAGGCCTGACCTCCAGCATCCCTGCTATATGGAGTTGCCAGTATTCTAGTCATTTAGACATGTGAACACATCAAACATATAAATGAAAAGTGACCGACTCACCTGCAAATACGCAGTAGAGACTTCCCTCTCTGTCCCGCCCTCGCGTCAAGACGTGATGACGTCAGAGGGCGGAACAGAGAGGGAAATGGACACTGCCACTGGAGCCTGGAGATGAAGAAACATCACCGGCACACCAACCTCCACCCCCCCATCCTCGACGTCGTTGTCGCCACTCCCGTCCCCCTCTGTATCGGGCCCCCTGCACTGACATGACAGTGCCTCTCACCTCCGTGTGGAAGCGCTGCAGGCAGCAGCAGAGTGATCTGCTGCTGCCTGCAGCACTTTCATGCGGAGGTGAGAGGTGCTCTCATGTCAGTGCAGGGGGCCCGGCACGGAGGGGGGAGGGAGCGGCGGCGAGAAGGGTAGTTGGACATGGGGAGAGAGCAGGGCAGAGAGGAGGGTTGCTGGACATGAGGGGAGGGCAGGGGAGAGAGCAGGGGGGGAGGCCAAGGGAAAGAAGAGGGTTGCTGGATATGGGGGGAGGGCAGGGGAGAGAGGAGGGTCGGTGTACGGGGTGAGGCCAAGGGAGACAGGAGGGCTGCTGGACATGGGGGGAGGGCAGGGGAGAGAGCAGGGTTGCTGGACATGGATCGATGGAGGGGAGGGGAGGGCATGGGAGAGAGCAGGGTTGGTGGACGGGGGGGCAAGGGAAAGAGGAGGGTTGCTGGATACGAGGAAAGGGCAGGGGAGAGAGGATGGTTGGTGGACGGAGGGAGGCCAGGGGATACAAGAGAGCTGCTGGACATGGGGGGAGGGCAGGGGAGAGAGCAGGGTTGCTGGACATGGATCGGGGGAGGGGAGGACAGGGGAGAGAGGAGGTTTGCTGGACATGGATGGATGGAGGTGAGAATTATTACATTTTGCATAACACAAATCTCGCCCGTTTTAATGGGCTTAATGGCTAGTATGGGCATAAAGAACAACAATCCAGCTAGTCATTATGTACATTTCTTTGATAGAAAGTACGTTGCAGATGGGCTTTTTCCCGAGTCTAGATATGAACATTTATACCAGCTGTATGACTGGTGGAAGGGCTCACACCTTAACACATGCAAGGTATTTACCTATTTATGCTAGTGTTCTATAATGCAATGTAAGCACCTACTTTCCTTTACAGAATAAAGATTTATATTTATGTGTATGTTTACAGAATTTGATAAACCACCTTTTGAACATCATATAACAAAGAGGTATACAAGATTAGGCAATGCTATACAACAGCCCTTCCCTGTCAAAAAGAAAAAAAGTAACACATAAAATATCAATCCGCTCTGGCAAACTGAAAATCCCATCAACATCGCCACATAGCCATAAAAAAACTAATTCCTCACTTCAATCTATTGAAAGCCTATTCAAAATACCAGGTTTTGAGCTTAACTTTACATTTAGGATCAGAAGATTCATTACGCAGATTAACAGGAAGACTGTTCAAGAATTTCTTGATAAAACTAATGCCCTTTACGTCTGACAAACAGGTTTCAGTAGTCATTATTCCAACAAATGGTCACTTTTAGGCCTCATAAACAGCATTGAACTTATTCAGAATAGTGACAGAGATGCTCTTCTTGTCTCTCTGGATTTATCAGCTGCCTTTGACCTTGTGAACCATTCTCTTCTTCCCCATTGCTTTGGCAGACACACAAGACTATGACATTCTGCTTTCTTGGTTTCCGTCATATCTAGTGAACGGGTCCTTCTTATTACACTGCTCTTGTTCATCCTCAGACCCTAAACCACTCACCTCAGGTTCTTTCACCCATTATTTTCATTGTGTCTCTTTCACCACTTGCCTTATTAATTCAATCACTTGAATTATCTTTCTTCATGTACACAGAGATAACATACAGATTTGTATACTATTGGATGCCTATGCCTCATATTCCATCGCTACAATCACTTTACAAGTTAACGTGATCACAGACTGGTTATTTGTAAATCACATGAGACTCATCAAATTCTGATGCAATTGTTTTCTCCATGCAATCCTCTCCACCATCCTATGACAAACTTTGTTCCAAGTTGTGGATATTCCCTTAAAAGACTCTGCTAAAATCTTAGGAGTCAAATTAAGCGGCATTTTAGGAAAGATGACCAACTCAGAATATGGATATACAAGTCAATACATCACAAATGGATGCCCATTTTGCATGTATTTTAGAACAGGATACAGCCTGTTCTAAAATACATGTGAGATGGATGTTCATGTGTTGGAAGTGTCCAGCATGAACATCTATTTTACAAACTGAAATGTCCAAATTGTGAATGGGGAAAACAAGGGACATGGATGTCTGTATGGCAGCATAGGAACATCCACCTATGCCAAGCAGAGGGGTAGCCAAGTGGTTAGAGAAGTAGGTTGCGAATCAGGGGACCCAGAAATAGAAAAATGCCTACTATACCTGAATATTCATTTATATGTTCAGATACAGTAGGTATTTTTCTGTCCCTGGAGGGCTTACACTTAAAATGAAAAAAAACAATCTAAAGTGAAATTGGAATGTTTGTCTCTTGGTTCTCAATCTACTGCACTAACCATTAGGCTACCCCTTAGACTGGCATACTACTCTGTTAAGAATGTCCATAATACCTAAAGCTGTCCAGGGGAGAGCGAGGGGGGCAGCTAAGTGAGTAATATTGCAGTGTCACATGCACACACTATTGGCACCCTCTCCACTTTGTAGTTATAATGGTCCAGAGTGCCACTGAGGAACTGAATGTCTAACCTATGTCCATGTTTTATGCCTTGGTAGGTCATCAACCAGCCGCATCATCCACCAGAATGGCTGCTGGAGGGCTGGCTCAGGCAGACCCTGGGGAGAGGGAGGAAGATGAAGGAGATGAGGAGGAAGATGAAGGAGATGAGGAGGAAGAGGATGAAGAAGAGAGAAAGGAGGAGGAGGAGAATGAGGCAACAGTGGCCTCACCAGCTCAGCACTCCCCATCCCGCCCACCCCATCTTCTCTGTACCACCCCAGTAGCATCAGGACCTCCTTCAGGAGGGAGATATTGCTGCCAGAGAGGACAATGGCATCCCACTTGTGTCTCTTTCTTCCCCAAGACAGAGAACTGAGGCTCATGTCATTCCAGTGACAGTTGCTGGAACAGGTGAGGTCCCACCTCTGCCTTCACCTGCCACTAGAACAGAGGTTTTCTTGGATAACAAGGGGGACATGTGGGTCACCATTGACCAGAATCTAAGGGCCCTAGAAGTAGGGCAGGCCAGGCTGGAGGATGCTCTAGAACAGATCGTGGCCACACAAGCTTGCATTCTCTCTGCTCTAGAGCATGCTGCCATCCTTAGACCCCAACCTCCCAAGGCTGCTCTTAATGCTCTTGGGGTCACCTCCTTCCCTCCCTCTCTCTACCCTACGTGACCCTTTTCCCTTCCCTAACCTTTTTTATTTGTATTATACATATGCTCCTTTTTTGGATTGTCAGTCATTTTTCCCTTCCTCCCTCCCTTTGTCCCTCATGTTTTTCAGTTAAAATCTTTAATTGGCAAATTTACACCTCTTCATGTTCTTATGTTAGATAAAAGTTTATTTTATTATATCTTGTAAATAAAAAAAGCTTTTATATATATATATATATTACACCAAAGCTGACCTTCATACAGGTGTCCTGTCTTTCCAGCTCAATGGCTATGACTACTCTATTGTTATCATGGTTAGAGGCTACCACACAGGACACCTGTAGAGGCTACACACAGGACACCTGTAAGACTAGCAGTGGTGTTGTTATTTGGTAGGCATATAATATATCTACTGTTTATGGCTATGTTTTAACCCAATAGGCGAAGGTGTTATAAAAAAAAACCTCACTTTAAAATTGTTCAACACTTTATTTTGGATATCAAATCTGAAGTGAATTAAAATGCAATAGTTAGTGGTACATAAATTAGTCATGAAGAGTAAGATAAAACAGACTTAAAACAATTTGAAAATATTTTTGAATGCCAACTATTCCTAGTACAGGGTTAGGTGGGTGGATGAACATTAGCTAAGATGGGAACTGAACCTAGATCCCCTGACTCCTATGCTATATCCTTAACTACTAGGCCACTATTGGGCTCATTTTGGAAAGAGAAGGACGTCCATCTTTCGACATAATTGGGAAGATGGACATCCTTCTCCCAGGGACATCCAAATCGGTATAATTGAAACCTGATTTAGGATGTCCCCAACTGCACTCCATCACAAGGATGGCCAAAGCTCAAGGGGGCATGTTGGAGGCGTAGCGAAGGCAGGACTTGGATGTGCCTAACACTTGGACGTCCTTGACCAATAATTGAAAAAAAAAAATAGGACGTCCCTGACAAACACTTGGACGTTTTCACCCAGACCTGTTTTTCTTACGACTAAGGCACAAAAAGGTGCCCAAAATGACCAGATGACCACCGGAGAGAATTGGGGATGACCTCCCATTACTCCCCCAGTGGTCACTAACCCCTCTCACCCTCAAAAACATCTTTAAAAATATGTCATGCCAGCCTCAGATGTCATTAAAAGAACGAATTACGTTCAAAGTTTGTACCCTGGTTCACAAAATCGTTCACGGGGAAGCCCCGACCTATATGTCGGATCTCATAGACCTGCCTACCAGGAACGCAAAAAGATCAGCACGCACATTCCTCAATCTACACTACCCTAACTGTAAAGGACTAAAATATAAATCCACATACACGACCAGTTTCTCATACATTTGCACGCAGCTATGGAACGCACAACCGAAAGCCATAAAAACAACGCAAGACCCAACTATCTTCCGAAGACTACTCAAAACTGATCTGTTCAAAAAAGCATACCAAAAACATCCATCTTAAACACTAGATAATAAGACTTAACACTTGACTGATTAACTTATTTGTGATTATGAACAACCGTTAATACTTTAATCCTTAAGTCAAATATGATCTCGATAGTCGATGACCTAATGTATGTTACAATCCAATTTATTATTCAGGAACCTTCATGCATTACCATAATGTATTCTTCTTCTTTACCATGTATATATGTACATGGAACAGGTCATGGTATATATATATATATATACCATGACCTGTTCCATGTATGTTACCCAGTGGCGTACCAAGGGGGGGGGGCGGTGGGGGCGGTCTGCCCCGGGTGCACGCCGCTGGGGGGGTGCCACGGCGCGCGCCTGACAGCTGACTTCGCTGACTTCGCTAACTTCGCTGCAGCTCTCTCTACCCGGAACAGGTTACTTCCTGTTTCGGCCGGGGCAGAGGGAGCTGCAGCGAAGTTAGCGAAGTCAGCGAACTCAGCTGACAGGCGCGCGCTGTGGCACCCCCCCAGCGGCGTGCACCCGGGGGGGGTGTGTCATTTCGCCGGGGGGGGGGGGGGGGGGGGGCCGCGCTGCACCCGGGGAGGGGGCGCATCGGCGATCCGCCCCGGGTGTCATGCTGGCTAGGATTGCCACTGATGTTACCTTGTATGTATACACCTTAACGCAATACCATTTGTAATTCTGTTACCCGGAAATGGCAGCCACCATTACAGCAAATGTAAGCCACATTGAGCCTGCAAATTGGTGGGGAAATGTGGGATACAAATGCTACAAATAAATAAATAAATAATACTCATGTCCGTGACAGCGCATGCAGGTCCCTGGAGCAGTTTTAGTGGGTACTGCAGTGCACTTCAGTCAGGCAGACCCAGGCCCATCCCCCCGCTACCTGTTACATTTGTGGCGAAAACAACGAGCACTGCAAAACCCACCAGAAACCCACCGTACCCACATCTAGTTGCCCCCCTTCACCTGTAAGTGGTGTACAGTTGTCGGTAGTGGGTTTGGGGGGGCTCAGCACACAAGGTAAGGGAGATATGTACCTGGGAGCAATTTATGAAGTCTACTGCAGTGCCCCGTAGGGTGCCCAGTTGGTGTCCTGGCATGTCAGGGGGACCAGTGCACTACAAATGCTGGCTTCTCTCATGACAAAATGGCTTGCATTTGGTCATTTTTGACATGGACGTCTTTGGTTTCGAAAAGTCAGAAACATCCATATCTAGGGACGTCCAAATCAAGGGACGTCCCAATTTAAGGATTAGGACATCCCTGATGGTATTTTCAAAACGAAAGATGGACGCTCATATTGTTTCGAAAGTACGGTTTCCCCTGCCACTGGATTTAGCCATTTTGCAAGGACGTCCAAATTGCAATTTAGATGTCCATTTTGAAAATGCCTCTCCATGTCACTTCTCAAACCCCACAATAGCTCATATAGAGGGGCATTTTCGATAGAACATCTAAATTAGAATTTAGACGTTTTACAGAAATGTCCAAATTCTGAACAGGAAAGAAGGTCATTTTCGAAAAAGATAGACATCTATCTTTTGTGTTCGAAAATGCTATGGATGTCTTGTTATTTGGACATTTTAGGATTTAGATGTCCTTTTTTTGGTCCATTTTCGAACAAAAGACATCCAAATGCAAAGCATACAAAATAAAGGATGAGTGGCTTAATGGTTAATGCAGTCATCTTTGATCCTGGCAGCATGGGTTCAATTCCTGCTACTCTGTGTGACTTTAGGCAAGTCAAATTAACAAGGGGTATTTTTGGATATGAGATCTAAGTCTGAATTTGGACGTTTTTTTAAATGTCCAAAATCAGAACAGGAAAGGTCATTTTCTACAAAAACAAGTCTCTCTTTTCCGTTTGAAAATGCTGTTTGGAAAAATGTTTTGTGATTTGGATGTTTTATGTTTTGCTCCATTTTCAAACAAATACATCCAAATGCAAAACGTATACAATAGCTCCCCCCCAAAGCGATTGAGACATTGGAACCGGGACTTTATGACTCCAAATGCCCGTTCAATCACTGCCTGTGTTGGAGCTTGGGCCCTGTTGTATCTTTGCTATTTGGGCTCTGGGGGTTCACCTCCTCAGCAAATAGCAATGGTCACCTGCATTGAAGACAGGAGAGAACAGCAGATGTTATAGAAGGGACACACTTCTTTTGTTGCATGTTATCCGGATCCACAAGTGTGTTCTGTGGCATCCTCCAGACTAGTGGGCCCATGCAGGCCATGCACCTATGGTGAAAAGAGAGAAATGTAGTCAATGAACCAAAGGATGCTGTGGTTGTAGGAAGGTCCTCACTTAATAACCAACCACCTCGGATCTCTCCCCTCTGGGAAGCATTGTGGATGCCAGACCTTGAAAGGATATACGGATCATGGCATGATCCTGGGTAGTTTGCACAAATGTCACATGAGTGATAGCGTCTCCAGTTCCGGTAATCTCACTCAGTAGCTACAAGTGGCCTGAAGGCCATGTGTCTGCAATTGATTGTACCCAGGACAGAGGGAAATTGAAGATAGCTTGTAAAAAGCTATCATTATCTGTTGCTGTTCTGCCTCACGCATGGGATATAAAGGGGGTGTCTTCTCAAAAAAGCATGAAAAATGTGGTTTATGATGTGTGAGGCATATGGCTGGCTCATGCTTGCTTCAGTTTCCAGAGGCCTTTGAATGGTTCCACTTGCCAGGAAGGCCAGGGCTCTGGTCAATCACACATGGACTGGAAGGGCATGCCCCATCCAAGTAGTGGGCTCCAGGTCCTCCTCCAGTTGTTCACACAGATGTACAATGGTCTCTCAATTAAAGTGGTAGCAGTCTATGTATTGCTCATTGGTCATTTCCAGAAAGTTGATCCTGGACCTGAACATCTACTGTGGCTGGCCTTAGCCTCTCCTCTGTTGCCTTCACCACTGGTGTACCATCAGCCATTCCATGAAGAGCTCATTCATCACTCTCAGCAGCATCAGCAACACACACACAAACACACAATGGAGCACAAACACATAGAGGGAAACACTCAAGATAGACAAAAGTGGCTTCAGCATCTAATAACACACATGCACACACAAACACACAATGGAGCGGCACGACACACCCAATGCCAAACACAATACAAAACAGTACAAGTTAAACACACAAGTGACTGCAGTTACACACACACCACACAGTAACTTGCACACAGGGGTGGGATATAGGGTGATAAACAGGGAGAGGGGAAGGTACAGCAGGGGACTGGGAAGGGTTGAACAGACAGAAGTGGAGGTGGTAGAAGTGAGAAAGGAGTGAGCAGGAGCAGCAGGAACACTAACATAAGGAAATGGGTATAGGGTAGGGTCAAAGCACACACTAAGATTGCAGAATAACACAAGAAGCACCAGAGAATGCAAACACACCCTCTCTGAGTCCCAAAGACAAAATCACCTACACCTGAACACCATTTATGAGAGGTTGGTGCTGATATCACCACGTCATGCTGTTTTTCACCAAAAAGGCTAGATTATAATAGAGCCATACTCCATGCAGAACCTTTAGGTGCAGATAAAATGGCAAACAAAAGGAAGGGTAATTATTAGCCCAGTGAACTGTGCTTCTTGATGGCCAAGGTGAAGGCCAATTACAATGTCCTTTCTGGGGACTCAGCAAACAGAACCAGAGCCAATACACAACTTGCTATCTAGCAGTGCATCGAAATACACTTAATGGCATCTACCACCAGAACCAGGAAGCAGAGAATCTAAAATAGAAATGGAGGCATATGAGGAACAAGGTCTGTGATAAACACAACCAGAGAGAGAGGTAGAGGGAACCAACAGCACAACAACCCTGAGTTCCCTGGAGAGGGAGGTACTAGCCACATTTGACCCCAGAACAATGACTGAAGTCAGAGGCTGGGACATAGCCTCCAGGAAGTGAGGTAAACGTAGACACCATATATTCCATATAACCAATGACTCTTTTCCAGATGGACATGTGGTGGGACTTATGCAGAGACAACCTTTGGGTTTCAGGGTAGCCAGGCTTTATTCACAGCCAGTAGTAAGGTTAGGAAATTAATGTTCCAGGCTGCCTTGTGAACCAATTACAAGCACTAATATGTTGACCTGTCCTGCACATAAGGAACTTGGGGTGTAGAGAACATGTATTAAAGGCAGCCAAAAGAAGGAGTCCAGGGCAGCTGATAAAAACCTCTGAAAATCACATATATGTTCAATGAATGTCTCAGCCTGCACTGTCATGGAACTGGTCCACTGGCTCTGGATCCCTCTTCCCTAAGGCTAGTCAGTGAGTTGTGTGGTCATATCTATTCAGCATGTCAAATGTGTCCTTGTCAGCCCTCTTTGGACCTGGCTCTTGCTTTGTGACAACATACAAATGTCTGCCAATGCTCATATTACATGTTATCTCCTCATGCAGATGGTCAAACGACCCAAGGCCAAGCTCCCAAGGAGGAGGAAGGCCAAGTATCAGTAGCAGAAGCAGCAACATCACCACCACCAGAGCTGGAAGAGGAGGAGGAAGTGGAGGAGGATGAAAGCATTGAAGCAGAGGAGGACCTAGAGGAACAGGATCTCCCAGGCCCCATGGAGGAGGAGGAGGAAGAGGAAGAGGAGGAGGAGCTGGGTTAGGCAGAGAGCCATCAAATACATTCAGGCCACCCTGAGCACTTCTGGCGTGCACCACTCATAACATCCACCAGGACCAAGGCCTGCTCAAGGAAGAGGTTGCAAGGCTCAGTCAGCATCTAGAAGCCCACATTGGGGAGGTGAGAGCCAGGAGGACATTCAAGGAGGAATGTATCTCCTGCCTCACCTCCCTATGTAACAGCCAAACATGCACAAACCTTGCCCTGGAGTGCAGCCAGACAACCCTTACCACATTTCTCTCCAGCTCCTCAGACCAACCATACCATAAGACCCCTCCTCAATCCATCCCAGTGCTACACCTACCAGCCAGCCTCCCCTCACCCATCCCTATACCACCAGGGCCTCCAGCAACTGGGCCTCCACCAGCCAGGCCTCCACCAGTTGTGGAAGAGGTGGGCAGGGACATGGGAGGAGCCTAAAGTGAGGTCCTTCTGTGGTGCATGCCTCCCTTCCCAATGGCCTCAGGGACATTGTGCTGGAAGGAACTGCTTCTCTCAGGACCTTGCTATACTTATCACTGCCATTGTCTTTCCTTTGGATCTTCCACCTCACGGATGTCCTATGGCAGTTGCTTTCACCAGATATCAACTTGGGTAATGGCTCTGTTCTGTCAGACTGCATCCTCATACAGGACATTGCTTTGGAGGGAGGGGGGAGGGTTAATTTTAGTTTGGATTTAAAGGCTGTTTAGAATGTTTAACTTTATTACTTGGGGAGGGGTTGGGGAGGGGTAGGGGAATTGGTAATTTTTGTTTCATATAAAGACAGCTGTCAAACCTTTAATTTTGTTGCTAGGGGCAGGGGGGAGGGAATGGGTACATATTTGTTTCTTTGTTTTAAGGATATTTTGATTTTTTTTTGGTGCAATAAATATATGAGAACCTTTGACTGTGTTACTGTGTCTGCATCAATTCTTCTCTCACATGCTGCCCTCTTTTTTGGGTCCATTTCTGAAGTGCCCCATCTCCCTCATCTGTGCTGTCACTTTCCTCCGTGCCTCATGGATGTAATGACTGAGAGCAAGGTTAATGTAGAATGCTGTACAACTCTTACATACAGGAGTCTGCCTGTACAGTCCCCCCCCCCCCCCCCCCCCCCCTTAGAGATCCAGGGAACAGAACATCATTGTAGCTCTCTTCAGCCTCTCCCTCTAGGTGCACAATGGGCTTCCCCAACCATGTTTCCAGTGGATAGCCACGGTCACTATGTTTTCCAACTGAACCCACTCACCTAACAAGGTTGCTGCAGCCCTGGGCCTACCCATTGCATGCAGGGACTTGTACTTCTGCTTTCCCCATTGCTTTCCTTAAGAAAAGCTAGAGTACAAGTCCTTGTGTGCAATGAGGTCAAGCCAGGACTGGATCAACCCAGTCAGACGACTCTGATCTGGTTGGCAACCCTAATGGTCACCTGACAGGACCATGTGTCAGCATATCCACTGAGTCTTGCAGCACTCTCCCTGCCTTGGGGGCCTGCCAATTCATACAAGGCAGTCATGGTCTGCTGTTGTTCTTGCATAACAATGCAACATGAGGTGGCTGGATGCCTAAGGCATGCACCATCTCCAGGGGGAGGTGGTCATGTTCCTGTGTCCAGGGAAGCCAGGGGCAGGGCATGTCCCCTCCAAGTACTGACCTCCATCTCTGCCTACAGCTGCCCACAGAGATACTTGCTGGTCTCCTATCACAGGTTTTCTCTGTGTATACACTAGCTATCAGTGAGGTTCATGAACTGCAGATTGTAAAGGGCAGCAACAATGATATGGACAGTACTCCTGCCTTCTCCAGCAGCCTCATGGCACAGACATGGACAGTAGGCAAACTGTAGCTGCAGGGACAGCCAGACAACCCAAAACGCACCTACACATAGAGACAAACACATACTTTTACACAGGAGGGTCAGGGAGGGGAGCAGTGTGTGAGAGTGCAAATTTTGACACAGAATTCAGATGTCATCAGAATGCAGGATGGTTGCCATTTCCTCACAAGAAAAAAAAATTCTGCATGTATGTTCCATGTGGCTAAGATACCTAGTTTTGGGGGATTTAAACTCATCCCCCTGAATAACAGGTTACCTGTTTTCACCACTAGGTCACCACAGTTACTTTAGAGCTGTAGCTCATGGACATCTGTACTGTTGCCTTAGGAGGAGAACATATATATCCCTGAGTGAAAAGTGCAGATATCTCTGGGTGACAGGTGACTACAGTCTGCAAACCCCAACAATGAAGTTCCCAGACGTGAGAGAGCAACCAACCAATCTTTCTATTCCAGACTATGAGACGTCCTTCAACGACAGGTTCCATAAGCTCACTTTGGCAAAGAACCTAAGTCACCCTTCTGAAGACCAAACAGCCATATAGCCCATTCTCAACATTAAACCTAAAACACTTCTTCCCCAAGCATATATGTCTACAAGATCTGGTTATCAGTCCTGAAATAGTAGCACAGGGTGGAGGAGTAGGGCAGCTGTAGATCAGGTGGGAATTGGAACCCTGGTCACCTGACTCTCAGGTTGAAGCTGCTACCACTTTGCCAATGGGCTTTAGTGTTCAAATGAGGGAATCATAGCACTGCATAAGGTAGACATCCCAGATCTAAGGACAAGCACCAAGCCCACTAGTAAGGGATGTGAGGTCCAATACAGGTTGTAACAGTTGTTTATACTATGGCCCAATCACCAAAATTCCAATTAGGTCCCTAAATCGTCCAACACATCTGAGGTTCTCAAATCATTTGAAGCTCATCTGACCAGCAATGAAGGTTTGGGGAAAACCATGGTGAAAAGTGTGATATACAGAATCGCTCTTAACTACTTAACATGTATATGCCAGCAGTTAGGCCTGCTCAGAGCAGGCCCACATATGTACAGCCATTTTCTGCACAATTAGGCATGATTCTATAAGAGCGTGCATATATTTTGGACACACCTCCTCATCGTGTGCCTTTTTGCAGTTTTGCGACTAGACAAATAACGTAACACTTTCTAGAATAACCATAGGGAGATAGGCATATAAAGTTCAATTAGTACTGATAATTATCAACACTGATTTATTTATTTATTTGCTACATTTGTATCTCACCTTTTCCCAATTATTAGTAGGCTCAAAGTGGCTTACATAGTTCTGGAGCGGTGGTTACAAACGTCAGTGTGAAAAATTACAGTATAGGGGTACTATTACAGTGACAAGTACAGTAAAGAAGTATTGGTAAATAGGTTGGGGTGATTCAGACAAAATGTTAGGGTGTGATCATACATTGGGGTTGAAAACTGTTCGTTTCCTGATTAAAATGCCATATTTCATTATTCGGTGTTTATGTCAGATACTGTGGGGTATGCCTTCTCGAACAGGTGAGGTTTTAGGTTTTTTCAGAATTCTAGATGATTATTCGTAAATTTCAGGTGTTTTGGTAGAGAATTCCAGAGCTGTGTGCATATGGCATGGAGGAGTGGCCTAGTGGTGAGAGCAACACTCTTGCAATCCAGACATGGTTGGTTCAAATCCCACCACTGTTCCTTGTGATCTTGGGCAAGTCACTTAATCCTCCATCGCCTCAGGTACAAACTTAGATTGTGAGCCCTCCTGGGACAGCGAAATATCCAATGTACCTGAATGTAACTCACCTTGAGCTACTACTGAAAAAGGTTTGAGCAAATCTAAATAAAATATGTAAGAGAAACTCAACACATATATTGATTTATACTTCAGGCTTTTACAACTTGGGAAGTGAAGAGCTAAGTGATTGGCTTGTTAACTAATTAACCTGCGCACACCAAGCAGCAGTGCACATAAATTTTAGCATGCATCTTTGGATGCCATTTATAGAATTTGGGGGTTAGTATCTCTCTTATCCTCAACCCGAAGAATGTTTTTTTTTTTTCAGGTTTAATTTGAAGCCTTTCAAACACATCCAGCCCTGAATATGGGAGAATATCCTATACATGTCTGATTAGCAGACCCCTTTAACAGGAAAAATAATACTGCCATCAGCATATGAGTAGCGAATAAATATATATTCCTATTTTCCATAGGTTAAACCCAGTTAGCTACTTAGTACACTGTTGCCTTAGAGATACAGGAAATTACTCACATCTTTTTTAACTACAGGATAATGTGCATTGAGTTGCAGAGAGGATGAACACACTGAATCTTCTCCATTTGGTACAATATGTAGAGTTTCCTCTTATATTCATACACTCTCTTGTATGGCAGAAGTAAGCACGTTTTTTAATGTCAAAGAGTTATAGAACTTGTAAATAATTTCTATCAGCTGCTTGAACATTATTTAATGTCAGGCTTGTATGTACCTGTAATCTCAATACACTGAATAACAATTTCAACATGAAATAAACATTTTGGTACACAAACATATGGAAGTTCTAATTAAATAAACATTTAATAAATGTAATTGCAAATGTGAAATAATCTTCCATATGTAATCATATGCATGGGAAATTCTATATGATTCAGAATGTCCGTGGTCGGGGGATGATCCCAGATATTTTTTTAAGCTCCTCCTAATCTCATAAAATAGAAATGTTTTATTATGTGTCTTTGAAAACTGAAATACCTAGCTAAAATTATTAAGGATCTCATTAACTAAAAACATGATTTTGAAACTAGTTGAAATCTAAGCTCCTTCCTAATTCCCCTGCCCGTCAATATGCATGATAAAGCACCCATCACATCTGCTTGCAGGTTGTAATAGCTTATTGCTTATATCATTTGCAGATCTTGATGGTATGGCACTGTGACTAAATTACCTTAGGTTATATTATAAAAGTCTAAATCACAAAACACTTTTTGCTATTAAAATTTTATAAATGCTATTTGATTATATTTTAAAAGATTAGAACACTCAGTATTATCATACCTCCATACCATTCTTCACTCTTTAATACCATGAAACAGTTCAGAGAATGATGCTTGTCAATTATGTAGGCCTTAATTTGTTCAAGTTCAAAACTGAAAAAAATTGCAAACTTAAAAATATTATCATTTTCTGCAAAGTTTATACTCCTCATAGTATTGCAATTTTGGAGTGGAGGACTAGCCTAGTGGTTAGTGCAGCAGATTCTGATCCTGGGGAACTGGGTTCAAGTCCCACTACAGCTGCTTGTGACTCTGAGCAAATCAATTAACTCTCCATTGTCCCAGGTACAAATAAGTACCTGTGTATAATATGTAAGCCACTTTGAATGTAGTTGGAAAAACCACAGTAAGGCAGTATATAATTCCCATTACACAAAAGTGTGTCTCTCTGAGTGTGTAGGCTGGGGTATGTGTATGTGAATAATGAACATATGGTTGCATTTGTATTGAGTAATTGGGTAGGTTGTGTGTCAGAGAAGCAAGCCTAAAAATGTTTCCTGCATTTAAAAAAACTGACTCCACAGCCTAGCCTTGGGGCCTTCTTAGTGTGATTAAACCAGATAAGAGCTTCTCTTAACTGGTTAATTCACTTTGAGACTCATTTTCAAAGCACATAGATGTCTCAAAGTGTGTGTGTTTGTGGGGGGAGGGGGATGTGTTCATCTGCCCAAAACGTCCAAACTGCAATTTTGGAATGACAGAATTTGGACATCCTATGCTATTAGGATATCCAACAGTGATAATCGAACAAGAAGAAATATCCAAGTCTAAAACGAAGGACAATTTTATTTAGACCTGTTTCAGTCACTTCCAGGGTACAAAAGGTTGCTCTGATTGAGCAACTGACAACTGGAGGGATTAAGGCATGACCCCTCATGAATCTCCCAGTGGTTGATGCCCCCCCCCCCCCCCCCTTCCTCTCACTGAAAGTGAAACTGGAAATGCATATCAGGCTCTATGACAGCATCAGGTATTATGGGCATTTTGAGTATTGCAATTTTGGAGTGGAGGACTAGCCTAGTGGTTAGTGCAGCAGATTCTGATCCTGGGGAACTGGGTTCAAGTCCCACTACAGCTGCTTGTGACTCTGAGCAAATCAATTAACTCTCCATTGTCCCAGGTACAAATAAGTACCTGTGTATAATATGGTAAGCCACTTTGAATGTAGTTGGAAAAACCACAGTAAGGCAGTATATAATTCCCATTACACAAAAGTGTGTCTCTCTGAGTGTGTAGGCTGGGGTATGTGTATGTGAATAATGAACATATGGTTGCATTTGTATTGAGTAATTGGGTAGGTTGTGTGTCAGAGAAGCAAGCCTAAAAATGTTTCCTGCATTTAAAAAAACTGACTCCACAGCCTAGCATATGTTAGAAAAGTCAAATGTCTTCTTTGGCAGGTTTTTTGGACTAATCTCAGCTTGCAAGTATATGATACTTTATTAGTTTCAATACAATATAAGCTTCTTTTCCCTTTTTGGACATGCACAATTGCTGTTAAAGAGCATAGGGGTCAGCCATCTGCTAAAATTATACCTGGACATTCAGTGTCAGACTATGTCCTGGTACTGGCATTAAATATTTGAGTATTTGCAGATGGATAGCACATAGCCAGATATGCGCCTATATTTAGCCTTTAACCAGTTAAGTTTAACTAGATAAAGATAGGATTGCAACTTTTGTTGTACTATTTAGCCAGTTAACATCAATTTAAGAGCTGAATATTATCCAGTTAAGTGTCAACTCAGTTCCTGAAGAGCTCTCACAATTGATGGTTTCAGCTTTAGCATTTAGAGAGGATATTCAGTAACACTATGCAAGTAAGTGGCACTGAATATTTCCTTGGGGCCTTCTTAGTGTGATTAAACCAGATAAGAGCTTCTCTTAACTGGTTAATTCACTTTGAGACTCATTTTCAAAGCACATAGATGTCTCAAAGTGTGTGTGTCTGTGTGTTTGTGGGGGGAGGGGGATGTGTTCATCTGCCCAAAACGTCCAAACTGCAATTTTGGAATGACAGAATTTGGACATCCTATGCTATTAGGATATCCAACAGTGATAATCGAACAAGAAGAAATATCCAAGTCTAAAACGAAGGACAATTTTATTTAGACCTGTTTCAGTCACTTCCAGGGTACAAAAGGTTGCTCTGATTGAGCAACTGACCACTGGAGGGATTAAGGCATGACCCCTCATGAATCTCCCAGTGGTTGATGCCCCCCCCCCCTTCCTCTCACTGAAAGTGAAACTGGAAATGCATATCAGGCTCTATGACAGCATCAGGTATTATGGGCATTTTGAGCAAAGTAGAAAGGGGGTCTTAGGAGTAGCCTAGTGGTCAGTGCAGTGGCCTGTAACTTGGGAGACCCAGATTCAATGCCCACTCCTGCTTTTTTTCATATGTACCAACCATACCGAGGAGTGGCCTAGTGGTAAGAGCACTGGTCTTGAAATCCAGAGGTGACCAGTTCAAATCCCACTGCTGCTCCTTGTGATCTTGGGCAAGTCACTTAACCCTCTGTTGCCTCAGGTACAAGCTTAGATTACAAGCCTTTCTAGGACAGAAAAACATCCAGTGTCTCTGACTGTAACTCACCTTGAGCTACTACTGAAAAAGATGTGAGCAAACTCTAAATAAATAAATAAGCCTGACAGCTGTTGAGGTGGTGTACAGTACATATGTCCCTGTTCCAGGATGGCTCAAGATTTAAAATAAAAGAGCTTTTGGGGTTGTGAACTTGGGTGCCCTGATTTCCAGCAGACAGCACTGACCACTAGGCTGCCCCTCTGCTCTGCCAAGACATCCGTGTGGCCATTTCTTTTAAAATGCTGCCATGTGGGACATCCTTGTCCCTGAATTTTTGTAGTTCATTATTTGAACATTTTAGTTTTTAACATGGCTACTCGTTTTGGATATTCTCACATAGTAGAGTAGCCTAATGGTTAGAGCACCTAACTGTGGCCAGTTCAAATCCCACTACTGCTCCTTGTGGTCTTGGGCAAGTTATTTAACCTTCCGTTTCCTCAGGTGCAAAAGTGGACTATGAGCTTTCCAGGGACAGAGAAATGCTCGGTGTACCTGAATGTAACTCACCTTGAGCTACTACTGAAAAAGGTGTGAGCAAAATTCAAATCAACAATTTTCAAATAGGAAACCCCAACATATTTCCTGCTCAAAAATGGCTGTGAAGTGGACTTTTTTTTTTTTTTTAATTATTGTATTTTATGAGCAGGATGTCCTAATTCTGACTTGGACTTCCTTTTCAAAAACACCCCTCCACAAATATCAACCCTATACTTTTCTAACTTTACAGACTGCTGTGAAATTGAGGGTGTTTACTGAAAGAAAAAAAATATATATCTGCAGAGAAAATCCAAATAATGCCTATTCTTTTCTTGTCCAACCTATCCCCATTCCAGAACCCTTCAACTAAAATACAGATAAAAGCATAGGGGCATTTTCGATATGACATTGAAGTCCGAATTGAGACGCTTTGCTGAAAATGTCTCAAAGAAACATATAGCTCACTGCCATAACCAAACCAGAAAAAATGTCTACATATCTGGTTCAATTGCGGTTTTGAGCTAGATGGCCCAACAGTAGTCCCACCCTGAGCGTGTGCCATTTCCGGGGGAAAAATACCCCCCCCCCCCTCCCCCAGAAATGGCTTGTATAGCGGTAACCTGGTGGTAATCGAGCATCACTGCAAGCTGCCCGGTTATCGCAGAGTTAGTACGGTAGCTCTTATCGCCACCTCAATGGGCCATGTTTATTTTTTTGTTTCAGAAATGGCCATTTGCTAGACACTGCTGTACTCGGTGTGTCTATCTTTTTGGACCATTTAAAAAACAAACAAATGAAAAAACATGTCCAAGTGAAAAAAGTACAAAATTGAGTCATTGGGATGTAGGATGAGCCAGACATCCCAGCAGAGCAGCAGGGCAAAGGCACTGCAGTGGACTTCACTTACAAGGTCCCAAGTACACATCTCACCATTACCCCCTTATATTGTACTAGCTGTTAAGCCCGTTAAAACGGGCTAGATTTCCAGCTACCCTCCTCGCCGCCGCTCCCTCCCCCCTCCGTGCCGGGCCCCCTGCACTGACCTGACAGCGCCTCTCACCTCCGTGACAGGTGAGAGGCGCTCTCAGGTCAGTGAAGGGGGCACGATACGGAGGGGGGCGGGAGCAGCGGTGGGGATGGGGGGGAGGGTGGAGGTTGGTGCGCGCGAAGTTCGTTTCCAGGCTCCAGCAGCAGCATCCGACAGTCCGACTCCGTTTCCCTCTCTGTTCTGCCCTCTGATGTCATCACGTCTTGACGCGAGGGCGGGACAGAGAGGGAAGTCTCTACTGTGCATTTGCAGGTGAGTCGGTCACTTGCCATTTATATGTTTGATGGTGAATCCTCTAAAATCCAACAAAACCCTACTATACTTACACAATAGCCCTTATCCTTTATGCATTCAAGTGCCACCTATATATGGTTACAGTAGATTTTTGGGGCACACACTTTCCACCACTAGTGTAACAAAGTGGATTATGGGTCTGGGTTCCCTCCTCCACAGTGCACTGCATCAACCACTAGGCTACTCCAGGGACCAGCTCACTGCTCTAATAAGACTGGCCATAATATCTGAAGCTGTCATAAAGGCTGGTATGTACTGTTTCTTTCACATATTTGGGGGCGGGGGTGGGAGGGGGGTCAGTGACCACTGGGGAAGTCATTCCTTTATTCCTCTAGTGGTCATCTGATCATTTAGGGCACTTTTTTTGGGCTTAGTCGTTATTAAGCAGAAGAAAAGAGGGTAGAAGCACACACAGCAATGAAGAAACGAAAAGCACCAAGGGTTGGTCAAGTATGGGAAAGCCAAGAGTCCTTTATTAGACTCAACCCACACCATATTTTGGTGGCAAAGCACCTGCATCAGGGGTCAATTTCGAGACTCTGAAGTGCTATGATCCACTCTGTTTCCTTTTGGATATTATGCTGTTATTCTGCTTTGGTTTGCTGATTTTATGGGCTTTTAGCCTAGTAATTTCTGTAAATTGATGCTATTGATCCCTGATGCAGCTGCTTTGTTGCCGAAACAGAGCTCGTTTGTTTAGCCATTATTAAAACAGATCTGGCTCAAAACATGTTAATTTTAGTGGATGGTTTTGTTTTGTTCCATTATGGTAGAAAAACATCCAAGCGTTAGGAACACCCAAATCCTACCTTTAACACATTCCCGACATGACCCGTTGTGATTTGAATGCACTGCTGAGGAACAACATAGAAAAATGCTTAGAAAATGGGTTTTGAAAATAGCCGTTTGAACATTTTGATATGCTGCTTTATGCCACTTTTTAAACATTTTTCTCTTTAGAAAATGAGCCCCAAAGAGATATAGGTGCTCAGGAGCAGGTTAAATGTTCACACATAAAGTACATGTGTATATGCATATTTTATAAACTAAAATCTTTTATTGTCCAGCTATAGCAAGTATACAAATACCTCTTTGTTGGGATATTAAAGTTGTTAGGCATCTATTCGGATTCTCATTTAACAAAGCTCAAATGAATTTTTTGATAGTCAATTATGTCATATTGGATCCTATTTAGATGTACAACATTTGCAGATAGCAGTTCAAGTGGTGATATTTCTAGACATGATTATTGTAATACAGTGTTGATCAGATTACCTGATTACCAACTATCTTGCTTACAGATTCTGCAAAATGTTGCGCAAAGATAAACGGGGGAAGGCGGATTGAAGTGGAACAGTATAACTCCATATCCGATAGCACTTCATTGGCTTCCAATTAGGGCCAGGTTACAGTTTGTTATTTTTATATTCCAAATTTTACATGGTTTCATTGCTGAATACATGGGGAATTGGGATAAGTGGTATGCTCTTTGAGCAGGGACTGTCTCTCTTTGTTAAATTGTACAGCGCTGCGTAACCCTAGTAGCGCTCTAGAAATGTTAAGTAGTAGTAGTAGTGTTCAGAGGACTAATATAAGGTACAACTACCTTCTGCCAAATCTCAGATTATTTAGAACAGCATAATTTGTTACAGCAAAATCAATCAGGATTTAGAAAAACTTTTAGCACTGAGATGATGCTAAGTACCTTAGGGGTCCTTTTACTAAGCCGTGTAGACATCTACATGCGCCCAATGCGAACCAAATTGGACTTACTGCCTGGTTACCGCATGACCTGTGCAGTAATTTCAATTTTGGCGCACGTCCGCTACATGCATCTGAAAAATATTTTTTTATTTTCTGACACACAGCAGCTACACGCGTCAAGTGGAATTTGACACGCGTATACCATTACCGCCCAGTTACCTTGTGAGAACTTACCGCTAGGTCAATGGATTGCGGTAAAGTCTCAGATCCAAAATGGATGCGCAACAATTTAAATTTTGCCACATGTCAATTTTCGACAAAAATTAAAAGGCATTTTTTGTATGTGCACTAAAAAATAATTCTGCGTGTGCCCAAAACAGGTGTCTACACTACCGCAGGCCATTTTTCCGTGTACCTTAGTAAAAGGACCCCTTAGGTAATACCTTCAGGAAATCTATGAGTTATGATCAGCAAATGTTATTGATGCAATTGAACTTCTCTAGTACATTCGATGTTGTAGATAATAAAGTATTATTGGAAGTACTTGATGTATTTGGAATTGGGGGTCAGGTATTTGAATGGATTAGAGGTTTCTTAGTAGATCCTACACTGTGACGATGAATGGAATTTTATCAGATGAATGGATAGAACATACCGGCATTCCTCAAGGTTCTCCCCTTTATCCAATTCTGTTTAATGTTTTGATGTCAACTCTGGATTTTTATATGGAGAAAGAGGGTATTAATTGTTTTACCTATGCTGATAATATTATGTTATATTTTTCCTTTTCTAAAGATAAAGATGATGTTAATATGATGATTGAATATGGATTATCCATGGTTGAGAAATGGGCAAATTGTTTACACCTTAAATTAAATCGTGATAAAATCATTTTTTTTATTTTATCAGCACCTAAAATTGATGTGTCAAATATATGGTTGCATCTTAATGGTGTTTATTTGAAGGCTGAAACAGAACTGAAAGTTTGGGGGATCCTGATTGATCAACACTTAACATTAGAAAAACAATTTCAGTCATTATTAAAAAAGAAAAAAAGGTTTTGGGGGTATTAAAGAAATTAAGCCTAATACAATATTGTTTTAATATTTATAATTTTAGACTTTTGGTTCAGTCTCTCATATTGTCTCAAACTGATTATTGTAATATCTGGATTGTTCGAACTCTTTGAAGAAGAGATTTCAGACAATACAAAATGTAGCGTCAAGATTGATTTTATCAAAAGCTAAATATGAGAGAGTGACTCCACTTTATATTACTTTGCATTAGCTTCCTGTTGAAGTGAGAGGGATTTTTAAAATCTGTGTAATGATTTACTTGTTTATAAATGGAAACATGCCTGGCTATATATAGATCATTGGATTTTGTGGCCAAAAATGAGAGATAGAAGAATAAAAGAGAGTTATTGGAATTTGGATTTTCCCTTATCTAAGGGTATGAGATTTAAAACATTGCATGATTTGACTTTAGCATATTTATCAACAAAATATTGGAATGATCTGCCAATTGACATTAGGTCTATGTCTTCTTATGCTTTATTTCGGAAATCTTACTTGCTTAGAAAGTTTGTATTAGGTGAGGTTTAAACAACAGCTTTACACTCTTCTTTTCATTCTATTTTGATGTTATTTTGTTATCTGTTATACATACTTGTTTGATACCTTATTGTATGTCACATTGAACTCATATGGGAATAATTGAGACTCATAAGAAATAAAGGGCCCCTTTTACAAAGCGGCAGTACTTCCCACCTCCAGCGTGCCATCATATCTGGCGCTACAAAAAATATTAATTTTTGTAGTGCTGGTGTGTATCCGGCGGTAATCGGACAGTGTCATGTGCTGCCAGGCTACTGCCAGGTTGGGTTAGCGCAGGAGCCCTTACCACTACCTCAATGGCCCCCTGAAATGGCCATGTGGCAAGTGCTTCACTTGCCGCACGGCCATTTCATTAAAAAAGAAAGACCTATCTTTTACCCTGTGTGGTAAAAGGGGGCCTCGCACATGTCAAAGACACACACCATCGCCAGCGTAGGCTCCCTTTTACCACAGTTTCATAAAAGGGGCCCAAAGGGCCTGTTTACTAAGGAGCGCTATCATTTTTAGCACACACTAGAATTTAGCACACGCTGATGCTAGAAACTCATATATTCCTATCAATGTCTCTTTTTAGCGTGTGCTAAAAATGATAGCATGCCTACAGCATGGCTTTCTAAACAGGGCCCAAAGTACAATAAAGTAACCTTGAAAAACAGATCCATAGATGATATGGGACCAAAACATTGGAATTTCCGTCCTTTAACTTTACACAAACTACATTCAACTCCATTGTTTATTTAAAATTTTGCTTTCCAGGAAGTATTATAAGTTGATCTGAATGAATTACATTACAATAATGTGGCTCCTGTGTAATCTTACTACGTATGTATATATGTGGACTCTGTTATGTTTTAGGAATTCATTGTAATCTGCTTTGAGCCAATATTTTTGGTTAAGTTGACTATAAATGTGCAATTACATGAAATTAAATTAGTGCAGATTCTGTTTATTACCATGCCTTAATAAATTTAGTGCAAGCTGGATTAATTAAGCACATGTCAACCAATGAATTACTGTGCATTAATTTGATTAATTTACATGAAAATATTCTAATGTGTTAAAATTTATAGAAAACTACCATTCTTTTTTTCAAGGCTATCAAGGCCAAGTTGTACATTATAGTTTTGAGCTTCCAAAATAAAATCCATCCATTAAAGATAATGTAATATGATCAAAGTCGTTATATTCCACCTGTAACTTCCACCATATGCTCATAGCAAATGAATTCTAACTTTTATAAAATGGATCTTTTAAGAACACTAATAATTGATATATCATTAGATATTATCAGTAATTAATCTTCAAAATGATCAATTCAGTGAATGTCTTTTCTGCTCTTTAATTTATGTGTTCACATTAATTATGTTTAATTTTCTGTTGGCACTTTTCTTCTTAATGTAATTCAATTTAAACATACCTTTCTGCAGACTTATTAATAGGTAGGGTCATTTATAATGTGTAGCACAAATATTTTATAATCCACTAATCTTGACAAAAAGGCAATGCCTTGCTACTAAAAAATGCATGAAGAGTAATGGTTCCCTATTAATAACTTATTAGGTCAGATCACATAGTTTGAGGTATCTTTTTCACATTAATTTTATCATATTTTTCCATCAAAAAAAGGGAAATGTTCTTTGTTTTTTTTTTAACATGACCATTGACTATACTAATTTGGCTACCCTACTTTGAATTCTAGATAACTGATCTGGTGTACTATAGACTTAGCTCACCACTAGAAGCCTTAGTTCAAATAATCCAGTGGATTAAAAATGAAGACAAATAAAAAATTAAAAAATATCCAGATAAGAATATTTCTTATCATCAGGAGGAACAAATAATCCCCTCATCAATTCATATTCTTTTTGGGAAGAAAAAAGTATTAACACCACCTAATTTTATCTTGCATTTGTGTATGCAATCGAGTGATCATGGACCATAAAAATGTATCATCCATAATAGGAATATTAAATTACATAGTGAAAAAAACCTAGTAAAATAGCGAAAAATGTTAGTGATAGGTTTTTTAAAAATTTAATATTGCTGTTTTAGATTGCAAATTTTTATGGTCCATGATCTCTTGGGGGGCCCTTTTACTAAGCTGAGGTAAAAATTGCCCATAGCACATCCTTACGCAGGTCTTTCCAGTGCCTAAGGCCATTTTTAGCGTGGCTATAAAAGACACAATTTTCTATTTTTTTTCAATTATTGACCATGTGCCAATGTGATAAAAAGGCAAATGGTACTTAATTTAGGAGCATAAATTATGCTAATAAATTAGGAACATAAATTTTAGGAGCATAAATTTAAGACCATAAATTTAGAAGCATATCTTTTATAGAATAAGGCTCAGAGTGGGTGTATTCTATAATAATGCGCATAGATTTTCAAAATGCCCACGAACCACCCATTCCATGTCTATAACCATGCTCCCTTTTCAACTGTATGACTTGGAATTTATGCACATTATGTTACAGAATACACTTAGCAAGTTGTGTGCTGATCATTGCTGGTTAACATCCAATTAACAGCACTGATTAGCTAGTTATTCAATTAAGTTATATGCATTGTTGTAGAATATGCTTCGATTTCTGTAAAGAAATTAAGGTGCAATTTATAGAATTTGGGGGTATGAGGGCTGGATTCAGTAAATAGTACTCAAAATTCAGAGCTGGAAAAAAATCAGCGCTAAGCGTGATTCTATAAAAGGCATGTGCCCTTTATAGAATCGCACTTAGTGCCGGTTTCCATGTCTAACTTTAGGCAACAGACTTACGTTTTCTGAAACTTGGTGTAAACGCTGGTTTCCATTTAGGTGCACTGAAGCTGTCGTCTATAATTCTACACACAACTTTTCTGAATGCCATGCCCATAGCCACACTCCCTTTTGAGTTAAGCATTAGTAGAGTTAGGTACCATGCCTTAAAGAACAGCACACAGTCAGATGTATGTGCAAATTTTAATGAATCCCAGTTAACATTAATAATTGGTTGATAGCGTCTAATTGTTAATATTAACTGGCTCATTACTCAATTAATTTGTGCATGCATTGTGGGTGCCTGCGCAAATTTGGGTGCAAACTTCTGAGCACCATATATAGAATCTGGAGGAAAATCAACATATATACATTGGAGACCAAGAGTATGCACATGCATATTCATTGTGGGTACGTTAAATTCTGAATAGATATTTGGAAATCCTTAATTATACACTTATAGTGGCATGATGAAAAGGGCACCATTAGGCCAATCTATGTATATTAATGACCATATTATGGGAAATAGAGTCTCAGATCTATAGACAGTCATGGTTGAGACTCACTTGGATTTAATGGTGGTTGAGGAGACAAGATACACTGAAAATAGTGGCTAGGATACAGTTATAGAGGGTTACAAACTATTCAGGATAAGAAAAAAGGAAGGAAGATTGATGCCATATATAATAGAATAAAATTCAAGCAACAGAAAAGCAGAGTTATGAATTATGGAGAAGGCACTGTGGTTAATATGTAAAGATGAAATGAAGCATCTAGGAGACATTGAGGGGCATAATCAAACGGGGTGCCCAGGTTTTCCTGAGGACGTCCTCATAGGACGTTCCAGAGAAGGGGCGGGGAAACCCGCTGTTACGTTCCTCACCTGGTTCCAGGCCTGCGCGGCCGATTCGCTGGCGAGGTGCGGTCCGGCTGAGATAGCCGGCTATTTTGGATGTGGTTTCTCCAGGATGGGTCTGTTTTTGTTTCCTTTTTCTGGTTGGATCAAGGACAGCAGCCATCTTGGCTAGCTCAGGAGGGGGCAGCCATCTTGGAGTAACGAGGTCAGGAAGGAAGCCCATATTTGGACGTAGGCACCTCTGCTGATGGGGGCAGCCATCTTGAATCAGCTGCACATGCTTGAGCCTAATTCCTCCACTACTTAAGGCCCTGCCTTCAGTCCTTCGTTGTTTCGGCCTCAATTGTGTTTGAGGTCCACGCCGGTGCTCCTTGCTTTCAGTTCCAGTGTTCCAGACCTCAGCTTGTTTCCTGGACCTCGCTTGTTTTGCTGCCTGCCTTGACCTTGGACTGTTTTTGACTACTCTTTGCCCTACGGATTTACCTGGCTTTTGGACTGTGTCTGTTTGCCTGCCTGTCTGGTCAGTGGTCATGCAACCTCACCTGTTCCAGAAGTCCTGGAGGCTGCCCGAACCTGGGGGCTCAATTCCCAGGGAATGGTGGTCGCTCCCCAGGTGAAGCTAGGGGTTGTCTGGCTGCCTGACCGAGTGCGGTGTCACTCCATCTAGCCGTGCTTAGTCAGGGCACAAGGGCTCACATTTCTCCAGTCATAACACCCGCATTATGAAAACAAGAAGGGCATCCATCTTTTGTTTTGATAATACGGTCGGAGACGCCCAAATCGAGAAATTTAGGTCGACTTTAGAAGTGGTTGTCCTTAGAGATGGTTCTCCCCGATTTTCGGCCGTAATGGAAACTGAGGACGCCCATCTCAGAAACGACCTCATGGGAGGACCCAGTATTCGTAGTGCACTGGTCCCCCCTCATATGCTAGGACACCAACCGGGCACCCTAGGGGGCACTGCAGTGGACTTCAGAAATTGCTTCCAGGTACATAGCTCCTTTACTTTGGGTGCTGAGCCCCCCAAACCCCACTACCATAGCCCTAAGGGGTGAAGGGGGCACCTACATGTGGGTACAGTGGGTTTCTGGTGGGTTTTGAAGGACTCACATTTACCACCACAAGTGTAACAGGTGGGGGGGTGGGCCTGTGTCTGCCTGCCTGAAGTGCACTGCACCCACTAAACTGCTCCAGGGACCTGTATACTGCTGTCATGGAGCTGGGTATGACATTTGAGGCTGACATAGATGCTGGCAGGGCGGGAGGGAGTTGGTGACCACTGGGGGAGTAAGGGGAGGTCATCACCGATTCCCTCCGGTGGTCATCTGGTCAGTTCGAGCACCTTTTTTAAGTTTGGTCGTATGACAAAATGAACCAAGTAAAGTCGCCCAAGTGCTCATCAGGGACACCCTTCTTTTTTCCATGCCTATCACTATTCTTTTCCCCTTTACACATAGAATTTCAGTCTGTAGGGATTCCAAGATGTGTTTTGTTTTCTTCAGCATTTTCAATCTATTTTATTCAAGGCCCTCCTTAATATACAATGCTACCCCTCCACTAATTTGATCTACCCTATCACTATGATTTAATTTGTACCCTTGTATGACAGTGTCCCACTGGTTATCCTCCTTCCACCAGTTCTCAGAGATGCCTATTGTATCAACATTTTCATTTAGTGCAATATATTCTAACACTCCCATCTTATTTCTTAGGCTTCTGGTATTTGCATATAGACATTTCAAACTATGTTTGTTTTTCCTATTTATATCTTGCTCAGTAGTTGACAGTGTCTGCTTTTTATTTAAAGATACCTGATCTACTATGGTCTCTATTGCAACCTCGCTATCGGGATACCATATCTCTCCTGTTTTGGTGAGATCTAGCTTTAAATACTAGGAGGAAAGACTATTATTCTAAGCTAATAGGGACTGAGATAATTAATACTATCTCCTCCAATTACATCCAAAATTGTCTTTAATATTTGATTGTTATACTACTATCATGCTTTATCATTATCATGTTACCCAAGATACTTCTGTAATACTAAATGTCTATTCTCTATTATGTTTCCACTATCCATGATGTATTGTAAGCCACATTGAGCCTGCAAAGAGGTGGGAAATGTGGGATACAAATGCAATAAATAAATAAATACTAAACATCTTTTTTTAATTGTGAAGGATTAGACCATGTTCAATCATATCTTCCCTATAATTCGAACAATGCGTCAACTGTGCATGAGCTAGCAGAATATTTTCAAAATAAGATCTTCTAAATACATTCACAATTCCAAAATACTTCATTTAATTATTTAGGTGTCAAATTAGAAAAAACACCAATGAAGTGATTGAAGCAGACAGAACTTGGCTTGATTTTATACCTCCAAGTTGGTGTCAATTAGATGTATTGTTTAGGAAATATGTTAATTCTTACTGTCAAATAGGTTCATGCTCCCCATATATAATGAGGTCAGTTTCTATAGACATATGCTACTCTGGCTTTAACATTCCTTGGCATTAGGTCAGTTTCCTACAGATTTAGGGATATATGAATCACTCCTATATTAAAAAATAGAAAGGAATCTTGTCAATCCATATCAAATTACAAGCCAGTTGCCTCAATACCTTTTTTTCATTAAATTGATGGAGAGAATGATCAACTAACTAAATATTTGGAACAGCATAATATACTTTACCACTCTCAGTAGGGCTTGCTAGTAGATACTGCTAGACTTTTCATGAGTGAACAAAAGAGAATGCTTATTTTTGAATTTGACCTCTCAAGTGCATTTGATTTGGTTGACCACGGAGTGGAGGAGTGGCCTGGTGGTTAGAGCACCACTCTTGCAATCCAGACTAGTGGCCGGTTCAAATCCCACTACTTTTCCTTGTGATCTTGGGCAAGTCACTTAACCTTCCATTGTCTTAGGTGCAAACTTAGATTATGAGCCCTCTTGGGACTGCGAAATATCCAGAGTACCTGAATGTAACTCACCTTGAGTTCTACTGAAGAAGGTGTGAGCAAAATCTAAATAAATACAATACTTTTTCAAGTGCTTGAGGATTTGGGAAATTTAAGATGAGTTCTAATTGGCTACAAAGTTTTCTAACAAGTAGATCTTACAGAATGAGAATTAATACTGTGTTTTCTAAACCTTGTCATAATCCATGTGGGGTTCCTTAGGTTCCCCATTATTCCCGATTCTCTTTAATGTATTTCTACATGCACTGGGAAGTGAACTGGAAGGAGCTGACTATTTAAATTACAGTTATGCGGATGGTGTTACTGTCTTAAATCTGCTAGGCTCCTCATTACAATTCCTATCATCCAAAGGTGTATTATGTTAATTGAAAAATGGATGCTTTAGCATAAGTTAAAACTTAATATTGAAAAAACTAAATTCTTACTGGTAGACAATAATCCAGATCCTAATTTGACTTCTTTTATCATTGATCACAGCTATTAAAATCTTAGGAATAGTTATTGATCAGTCTTTGACATTTGAGATGCAGTTTAATGGCTTGGTTAAGAAAACTTTCTGTATGATGAGGAAACTTCATACAAATGTTTTTTTTACTTTGGAGCAATTTAGACTATTGGTGCAGGCATTATTGCTGTCATATTATGATTATTACAACATTGTTTATATAGGCTGTTGATAAAGCCAAAAAAGAGGCCTAAATGACCAGATGACCACTGAAAGAATAAACGAATGACACCCCCTTACTCCTTCAATGGTCACATACCACCTCCCACCCTGCAAAGATGCAAATGAAACAGTTCATAACAGATTCTATGACAGCTTTGGATGTTATGGCCAGACCTATTATAGCAGCAAGTAGGTTCCTGGAATATCCTCGGACCCATAATCCACTCTATTTCACTTATGGTGGAAAGTGTCAGCCCCCCAAAAAGCTACTGTCGCCACATATAGCTGACACCTGCAGCCATAAGAGCGATTATAGTGGTGTATAGTTGGGTACAGTAAGCTGTTCATAGGGTTTTAAAGGCTCACTATACAATATAAGGGAGTAATGGTGAGATATGACCTAGGGCCTTTTATGTGAAGTCCACTGCAGTGCCCCCTAGGGTGCCCTACTGCTCTTCTGGGATACCTGTTTGGCTAGTCTACAAGGAAAGCTGGCTGCTCCTACGTCCCAATGGCTTGATTTTGTGTATTTTTCAGCTGGACCTTTTTATTGGGGGGAGGGGCTAATAATCCAAAAAGATAAATGTACTAAGCAAAACAACAACTAGGCAATGATTATTTAAAAAAAAAAAATGTAGACATTTTTCCTGGGTTGAAAATGGCTATTTTTACTACTTGATTTTTGGACATTTTCAGCAAAACCACTATATTGGTTATTCAAAATGCCCCTCCATATGTACTAGGCAACTATATGCTTCAAATGGAGTGGTTTAATGTTTGTAGCTGGAGATCTTCCAACTTGCCCAGTTTCAGAGGAGAGAATTTAGGCCAGTTCTGGATTTCTGACAACTATATCCTGGTGTATTATGGGACCTGCAGCACTGATTTCAGTTAATAGAATCAAATACTACAGATAAAACATTGAATTGTGATGTCAGCTAAAAAAAACAAGGCTGACCAAAAGGCCTCCCTCTTGGAACTGGGTAATTTAGCAGAAGTTAGCAAACCTGGGAAGTTGGGCAAGTCATTTTCAGTCTCTGATATAAACCATAGATGCCATGGGTAAATTGTTCCAAAGAGTGTTAGAGGGAAATTCTACATAGGGCATCCAAAGTTAGGCATGGAAATGGGGGAAACAACAGTTGAGTGCCAAAATGGGGGTAAAATTGCAGTTCCATGTGGAAGTGCAATTAGGACCTATCCTACAAATGAACACCTAAGTGTTCAGGTGCATAACTGCAAAGGGGGTGTTCCCCTGGGAGGAGCATGGGCAGTTCAGGGGCTTAGTCAAGTATTGAGTGCAGATATTATAGAATACAATAGGTTGTGCTCCCAACTACCTATATGTAGATGTGAGCATTAACACCAGCTTTTGGCTGCCTTAAGTGTTGACACCTAAAGTTGGGCACATTACTTAAGCTAGTTTTAAATAGCAGCAGATCTGCAAAGAACTGCTGTTATACAATTGGCACTTACTGCCCACTATTCTGCTACCCAACATTGGGTGCCCTATGTAGAATTCTGTTGAATGTGTCTGAAATATACATTTACAAGAAGTCTTAGATGTGAGAAAAGCTTTAGATATGAAAGAGTCCATAGGCAGTCGGTGGCCCAACTGTTTGGGGGGGCTAAAGGGGGCGGAGTTATGGGGTGGGGCCAGGGGTGGAGCTTAAATCCATAATTGTCTTATAACACACAGAAAAAAAAATAAAAATAAAAGTCACAATTAATACCTTTTATTAAATTTAGATATTAGCTATGTAACATATGTCAAAGAATAAAATGGTTGCTCAAAGCATATACTAACCACAATCGCTCAACTGCAAAACACTATGCACAACTTTGTGCAAAAACACACTCAGAACCTTACTGTACCATAAATATTACACTGGGCAGAACCTAATACACCAATATACCACCCATAAGGAAAATGCAAACCGTCAACAATATGAAACAAGGGATCATAATATCATGATATGTGTAGAGCCACAGAACACCCTAATTCATGTTTAATGTGGGATAAAATGCCATAAATAAGTAAATAAATATAAACTTTTAATGCTGAGCACCTGATTCTCAAAGTGAACATATTCCAAACACTATAATGAAAATAAAATGATTTTTTTCTACCTTTGTTGTCTGGTGACTGTTTTTCTGATCATGCTGGCCAGTATCTGATTCTGCTGCTATCTGTCCTCTTAACTCCGTATCCAGGGCTTCCTTTCCATTTATTTCTTTCCTTTCCTCCTTTCTTCTTCATTTCTGGTCCTCCGCAGACTTGACTGTCCACTGGATCCAGCTTCTGCCTATTTTCTTCATCCATGTGCAGTTTTTCTCCTCTCTTCCTTTTCCCTCATCTCATCTCCTTCCTCACTCTTTCCTCCCCTCCATCCATGTCCAGCAACCCTCCTCTCCCCTCCATCCACCCATGTCCAGCAACCCTCCTCTCCTCTCCCCTCCCCTCCATCCACCCATGTACAGCAACTCTCCTCTCCCCTGCCCTCCCCTCTCCCAGGTTATTTGTGTCAGAGGCCCCTTAGGCAGATTTCACTGGGTGGCACTACAGTCCTAAAAGATTCAGATGCCTCACCATGACCCCATAGGTACCCTGCCATATGACTAGCTAGGGTGCTGCAACTCCAGCAGTCCTGAATGGTCAATCACTTCAGTATCTGAAGGTCATGTTTATCTGCATTGCACAGTGATTGCACCTCCCTCCCTTCAGGGACTATGGATATCTCTGTAGCATCTCCAGTCCTGACTGACCCAGGTTCTCTGTTGAGCCATTCCGCTAGCCCCCTTCTCTGTGTGTTTATTCAGGGTCTAAAGAACCACAGGGAAGCAGGTAGGCTTTTAATTTATAAAACAAAATTTAATAGAACAGTAGCTGTGAAAAATGGAAGCTGCTTTAAAAAACCCCGTCTCTTTAAAGAACAGTATTTTGGCAAAAATGACAGTTGGCAGAAACCTGTGTTTGTTTATGTAGCCAAGCCTCTGGGGACTTGCCTTTGCTTAACAGTATCCAAGGGCAGGTTTCGGCTGGATACATGTAGCCAAAGCTGAGCAGACTGACCAGAGAGAAGCCAGTAAGGGCATAAACAGCCATGTCAGAGCAAAGGGATCGGTCCTTTTGCACCCTTCAATAGCCAAGCACCTCCTGCAAAAGCTTCAAGAAAGTTTATAGCGAAATGAAAAAAACTTTCTGCAAATGAACTGGATCCACAAGGGGTGGGGTTTTTTTATGGGGTTTTATGTTGTTCACCCCATACCAAATAAAAATGCAAAATATGCTTATACATTTTTATGAATCCATAGTTGCTCTAAGCTGCTCCCAAGGGTGAAAACTTGCATCTCAGTTGTTTTAAAAAGCCGCCAAAGATTACAGCAAGATTGACCAGGATTTTTCATACAGTAAACATCTGACCCTGCAAGTCTTCAGTTAACTTTCTAATCTAGCAAAGGCTTTTTGGCACTTATAAACAGAGCTCAGCCTAGGTTACTTTCTCTACTAATGCAAAAATAGCTGGCCTTTTCTCCAGAGTTTTTCTCTAACATAACTGCTTTGCAGCATAAAATCACTGCTATTTTCCTCTCCTTCCGCTAAAAACAAGCTTCCACAAGATTTGCTGAAGTTTCTTCGGGCTGTACAGTAAGTAAAAGGTAATCAAAACACTCTGAAAATCACTCTTTAGGCTTTCTTGAAAATGCAAACAGTTCAGCTGTACCCAGCCGAAAATGATTTTGCTAAAACAAAGCTTTAAAACGCATTTTGGAAAAGTTGTAACATCTGACGGGCTTTAAGCACTGAAGCCAGGTTTATGGAGAACCCGGTTCCCTGGCACCTCCCCTTTCTTTAACTGGAAGGGAAAACTGAGCAGACTTGACTGGGACCCTCCAGGGTCCTAAAACAGCTCCACTTTCTCTAGAGACAATCCTGGCATCTTAAGTGATTGATAGCTTTTGAAACAGAAAATGATCTGCACTCCCTCTTTGCAGGTTTCGTCAAAGTCGGGTTTTATGTTCAGTCTGAATAGTCTGACGTTAGGAGGGTGGGATGCTGCAACTGCTTTGTTTTCCAACTTTCTTTTGTCAATTTGCCACTGCAGGAAGGTTGGGGAGCTGAGGGCGGGCTCAGTGGGGGGTGAGCCACGGCGGAAAAGGCGAGGAAAGGTCACAGCTTGGCTGGGGAGGCTTAGCCTCCCCAAGCCTCTTATACGGGGCGCCTATGGAAGAGTCAAAAGAAAATATTTACCTTTCTTTGGTGCTTCTCAAAGGAAATAGACAGAGCAGAGGCACTATTAAGAATGTTTTCAAAGGAAGTTGTCCAATAGTTAGCTGGGTAAATTCCCCATATGGAAATGTTTCTTCACTTATTTTATGAATAGGTAAATTTATACCAGTGGACTTTTCCACTCCGGACCAAATTTAAATTAGACTGTCCCCACCAGAAACACACACACATACCCATATTCTTGTTCTTCAGATACACACACACACTTTTCAGGCAAGATAGACTGACTCTCCCTCTTTTGTTCTCTCTTCTGGTACTTTATTGCTAATGTGCTCATTCAGTCAGTGCCCCTCCCTACATACACACACCCTCCATCATGTAAAGTTCTTGCATTTGGTGCCAGTTATTTTCTTCAGCCTGTAACAGCCCCCCACACTCTCCCATTTCATTTGCATTCCTATCCCTTCTCAAAACTCCCCGTCCTCCCCACCCCAGGACTTTCACTGGTTCCACTGGTTCTCTCCAAGACCAAATCTGTAGAATCCAATCATAGCTTTTGAGTTCTAAGCCCAACTGATAGGACCCCCCCCCCCCCCCCCACGCACACACATACACAAAATTTTTGGACTCGAGGGGACATTCTTAGTTTGCCTGTGCCTTGATCTGGCTCTGCTCAGAAACTATCTTTTTGTAGTTGGGATTATTTTCTCTAGATGCATGATTTTATACTTCTTCATGTTAAATTTCATCTGGCATTTAGATGCCAAGTCTTATAAAATGTTTTTACAAATCATCGCAATCCTCTGCCATTTCAACAGCTCTAATCATTTTCTTCCGTTGTTTAAAATGTATTGAGTGGTTCAGAACCCCCCCCCCCCCCCAAAAAAAAAGGAATAGAATACTCCTTTTTACCACAGGAAGGGTCCTTTTACTAAGCTGTGGGGAAAAGGACCCTGTGGTAGCAGCAGGGGCTGTTTTTCCTGCGTGCCAGGGCCCTTTTTACCACAGCCGGTAAAATTCCCCCCCCCCCCTAAAATGGCCATTCATTAAGATAACTCTTACCGCATGGCCATGCAGCAGGGAGCACTTACCACCACCCACTGAGGTGGCGGTAAGGGCTCCGACAGAAACTCAGTAGTAACCAGGCAGCCCTTTGCGATGCCTGATTACCGCTGGGTTAGTGCCATGCTAGAAAAAACAAATTCCCAGAGTGCCATAAATGGTTCATGCTCCAGCCGGAACTACTACTGGCGGCCACATTTGACCGGTAGTAGTTACATTTTAGGATGCGGTAAGCCTGCGTTGGGCTTACCACCACTTTGTAAAAGACCCCTAAACGTTTTGGAGAACCCGATATTCTGTCACTGTTCATCTAGTGAAGGGTGAAACATTTGGGGATAAATCATATTCAGTTAACAAAAACAGATTGAGTGATGTCCCATAGACTACACTGAGATTGCTATTTGTAGAAGGATGAATGCACATTGAAAGGAATCGATAGAGAACCAGAGAATAAGATGAGGTAATGATCAGATGGGGAGTCTAAGGGATAGACATAAAGGATAGAGTACAGATTTTAAAGAAGATTAAGTCCAAACAGTGGCCATCAGTATGGGTAATAGGAGTTATTGGTTGCAAGTGAATTGAGAAGCATGGGGACAGAATCAGATAACTTTGAACAATGAAAATAAATAATGCATAATGGTTTACATAACAGAACCCCCTGCTGAACCTTGCTTTAAATAAGACATGATCCAGTGCATGTTAAATGCATCAAGAATTTTTTTCTTCTTCTAAAGTATATATTTAAGCACTACAGGGTTTTACTTATACTGTCACTGCATTGCAGATTTGTCAGTTAATTGTTGGACAAAAAGAAAACTTGATATTTATTTTCTCTCAGGAGATCTAAATATCACATTGATATATTTCAGTTCTGTGCCTAGTTAGATAACTTTAGGTAGAAAATGTTCAACAAATTATCAAAATCATGACAAAGAGAGAGAGGAGCTCCATTCAAAATGAAAGGTAAACTAAGGGGCTTTTATGCTATTAATATTAGCAGCTGAAGCTTTGATAAATTTGTTATTTTTTCCCCTCTCTCTCTCCCTCTCTCTTTAATAGAAGCTTTGGTATAAAATTAGCTACTGGCATTTCATGGAAGCGGAACTATTTGAAGTATTACAGATGTAGAAAGTTTGCTAGGGAAGTGCAATTATCAGCACAAATTTGGTTCATTGACATGTTTAAAAATATAGGGCTCATTATTCAAAGGGACTTATATGTTTAGCTGCAGCCACTAAAAATATAAGTCCCTATCCATGGATTTTCAGTGGCACTATATGGATACGTTGAAACCTTTTGCTCTTTGTGCGGCGGTGGCTAAGAAAGCAAATAGAATATTAGGCATTATTAGGAAAGGAATGGAAAACAAAAGTGAGGACGTTATAATGCCTTTGTATCGCTCCATGGTGCGACCGCACCTTGAATATTGTCTTCAATTCTGGTCGCCGCATCTCAAAAAAGATATAGTGGAATAAGAAAATGTACAGAGAAGTGCAATGAAAATGATAGAGGATAGGACAACTTCCCTATGAGGAAAGGCTGAAGCGTCTAGGGCTCTTCAGCTTGGAGAAAAGATAGCTGAGGGGAGATATGATAGAGGTCTATAAAATAATGAGTAGAGTGGAACGGGTAGACATGAATCGCTTGTTTACTCTTTTCAAATATACTAGGACTGTAGGGGGCACCCAATGAAGCTATAAAGTAGTAAATTTAAAACTAATCGGAGAAAAACTTTCTTTACTCAACATATAATTAAACTCTGGAATTTGTTGCCAGAGAATGTGGTAGAAGCAGTTAGCTTAATGGGGTTTTTAAAAATGTTTGGATAGCTTCCTAAAAGAAAAGTCCATAATCCATTATTAAGATAAACTTGGAGAAAATCCATGCTTATTTCTAGGATAAATCTTGCCAGGTACTTGTAACCTGGATTGGCCACTGTTGGAAACAGGAAGCTGGATTTGATGGACCTTTTGTCTATCCCAGTATGGCAATACTTAAGTGCTTATGCACTTAAAGTGCATATCTTGTACGTGTGGATGTCTCTGTGTATCTGGTGAGGATAGTCTCATAGAAATTGAGCTTCCCTTTGAAAATCTGGGCTGGCATGGAGAAGTTCCCTGGTACAAATGTACCTGTGCATATACTAAGTGAAGGGAAGTTTTCAACCCAGGGAATTTATATGCTACTTATCCATATAACTTTTGCAACTGCAACATCACTCAGGGTTGTATTTTCATCTTACTTATTGAGCTGTTGCTAATCTGCTCTGTTGTGTGTTTTTCCTCAGACCATGCCTGGTTCCCTAATTATTTCAAAGTGCTCCAATCCCTCACACTCAATATAAGCTCCCCCTCTGATCATTACCTCACACAACACTAATCCTGTCCATTTTAGTGCTTACAAGTGACGTCAGGAAAAATACATATAACCTCTGCACCTTAGTGGTGCTAAAGAAGCATGCTAAAGGAGCAGGACATGATCCTTGTGTGCTCCATGAGGCATCTCCATTAGGTCATCTTCAATATTCTCATATTGTTATCATAATGTTTTCTTCTTTTATTTGGTTATATTTTCTTTAATATCATATCTCCTATGCTGACAACATTTTCCATACCTGTTCAAATTGGACACCATCTTGTTCCACCTTTTAAATAGCAGTATCAACCTCAGGTGCATCCAATTCCTTTGCATTATATTCCACATGGGTCTCAGGCTTGGCCTCTTTTGTGCTTCTGTTCCTTTTCTCAGCTCACTGTTGGAATGCTTAAGGCTCTCCTTCTTATAGACTTATTGCTTTCCTATCCATGTTCTTTCTTCTTGCTACTAAAATTTGGCTAGGGTCAGGAGAGGAAAGTATCCACCTCTAAGCTGCTCCTAGGGGTTTTATATATTTAGTAACATGCCTGAAAGACAGGCAGAACAAGGGCATTGCTATTCTATTTGATTAAGCTTCTTCTCAGGGCAATATCCTCTATCGGCCTTGTTTATCTTGAAGCATATCCTGCTCATTTTGACATGGCAGAATGAGTGTATTCTCTATTACCAGTTCTCCTTACCACTGGCACTATGGGATACATTTATTAATATGATTTCATATGTCTCAGCAACTTTCCCAAAACTCCTTATTCTAGGGGATTTTAATTTCCATCATGCCTGCCCAACATTTTTCAGCAACAAGGAGTTTGTACTACTGATGAAATCCATTGGATTCACACGGTAGATCCATTTATCAGACTGGTCACTCTAATGATCTCTTATTTACTGTTGATTTAGATCCTGATACAATAGCCACCTCTCTTCTCTTAGTCTTCTCCTAGATGGACATTATTTCCTTTGTTTAGTCTTTGCATTGCCTCATTTCCTGCTTAGTTCTTCTCGACATATAAAATATGTGTGGAATATCCAGTCTTTAAACATTGGATAATGCATGCCAGAAATCTGTTTCTAGCTTGCTAATGTTAATGTTATATTCCCCTCAACACCTAAAAAATAAGTTCAGAGTGGAATACAAAACTGGGAGCTCACAATATAATAGTTGGATTAATATAAAGAAAAACATGGCATCGACAATGAATTAGAAATCACATATGTTCTAAACAAATTTGTCTTTAAAAGGTTGTGAAAGGATAAGTAATGTAATTGAGATTTCACTAGAGTTGGCAAAGAATTCCAAGTTTGAGAGGCATGAAATGAGAATAGAGGCATAAAATATTTTTGGGAACGTGAGTCCGTATAAGAAGAGGGTGGGTACTGTAGGTACTGCAGTGGCATTTCGTAGTAGACTGGCCACACAGACATTAGAAGATCAGTGGGACACACTAGGGAGGCACTGCAGTGGACTTCACATAAAAGGTCCCAGTTACACATCTCACCCCCTTATATTGTATAGTGAGTCCTCCAAAAACTTACTGTACCCAGCTGTATTCCACTGCAATAGTCCTTATGCCTGCAGGTATCACCTATATATGGGTATAGTAGGTATTTAGTGTTTTTTGGAGGACTCACACATTCTACCACAAGTATACCAGTTAGAGTAGGATATGTGTCTAGTTCCCTTTATCTACAGTCCACTGCACTGACCACTAAGCTACTCCTGGGGCCTGCTTGCTGCTCTAAACTGAATGGCCATCATATTTGAAGCTGTCATAGAGCCTGGTATGTACTATCACTGTCACACCTAAGGGTGCTGGGAAGGGGTCAGTGACCATTAGAGCAGTAAGGGAGTTATGTAGCAATCCCTTCAGTGGTTATTTAGGGCACATTTTGGTCACTTAGTCATGATTGAAACAGGTCTAGTCAAGAACATCTTAATTATGGCCCTAGGCATTTTGATTTTGTTCCATTATAGCAGAAAAAATATCTATGTTTTGGTGCCGCCAATGTCCCACCCACATCCATCCTAAAATATACCCCCAACATGCCCCCTTGAAATTTGGACAAACTGTGGAACAAAACATCAAAATCTGAGGTGTCAAAATTGCAATTTGAATGTTTTTGAGATAAAAATGTCCTTCTGTCACCTTATGACATTTTTTGGATGATTTTTAGTTTTGAAAATGAGCTCCACAGTCTATTATCTGCAATTATATTCTGTGAGGTAATTCCTACTGAAGCATCAAATATAATACCTTTTTTCTGAAGCATCAGAAGTTCATGAACATGGATAAGGGTGCAAAAAAGCACAGTACTACTCAGTACTAGGACTAACCACTACTCACTTGTCCTGTCCTTTTATCCTCACCTCTTTATTCCCTTACCCTTATTGTTCTGTCTACCTGTCTTATCTAGATTGTAAGCTCTTTGAGCAGGGACTGCCTTTTTGTGTATGGTGTACAGCGCTGCATATGCCTTGTAGCACTATAGAAATGATAAGTAGTAGTAGTAGTACTTGTCCAGCCCAGAAGCACAGCAAATAAATCCCTGGTATCTGAGATCATCCAAGCAGGACAAAGCAGAAAAAGACACACAGAGACAGATAAGACCAGAAACAAGATGGCACACCTATCAGATAAAGATACATAAATGATGGGATCACAGTTCCTACTAGAAACAGGAAGGCTCATGTCCTGCACAGCTCAGGTTTACCCCAACTTCCACTCTTACCCTAGCTGATACAATATTTAACCATCTCTCTGACCTCATGTGCAGATTTCTTTAAATTAGTCACCTTACTCTCTAACTGTTCTTACTCTTTTACTTATCTATATGTTCCATGTTTGCTTATACTCTTTACAGTCAATTAAAATGTTCTATTACGTCTTGTGTTGACATTGTAAGTATTATACTATGGGGCTCATTTTCGAAAGAGAAGGACGTCCATTTTTCGACATAAATCGGAAGATGGACGTCCTTCTCCCAGGGACGTCCAAATCAGTATAATCAAAACCCGATTTAGGATGTCTCCTACTGCACTCCGTCGCAAGGATGGCCAAAGTTCATGGGGGCATGTCGGAGGCATAGTGAAGGCAGGACTTGGGCATGCCTAACACTTGGAAGTCCTTGACCCATAATCGAAAAAAACAAGGACGTCCCTGACGAACACTTGGACATTTTCACCCAGACTTGTTTTTCTTATGACAAAGGCACAAAAAGGTGGCCAAAATGACCAGATGCCCACCGGAGAGAATCGGGGATGACTTCCCGTTATTCCCCCAGTGGTCACTAACCTCCTCTCACCGACAAAAAACATCTTTCAAAATATGTCATGCCAGCCTGTATGCCAGCCTCAGATGTCATACTCAGGTCCATGACAACGCATGTAGGTCCCTGAAGCAGTTTTAGTGGGTACTGCAGTGCACGTCAGACTGGCGAACCCAGGCCCATACCCCTCCAAAACCCACCACAAACCCACTGTACCTATATATAGGTACACCCTTCACCCGTAAGGGCTATGGTAGTGTTGTACAGTTGTGGGTAGTGGGTTTTCGGGGGCTCAGCACACAAGGTAAGGGAGCTATGTTCCTGGGAGCAATTTATGAAGTCCACTGCAGTGCCCCCTTGTGTGCTTGGTTGCTGTCCTGGCATGTCAGGGGGACCAGTGCATAAGAAATGCTGGCTCCTCCTATGACCAAATGGGACCAAATGGCCCATGACCAAATGACATTTGGCCGTTTTTGACATGGATGTCTTTGGTTTTGAAAATTGCCGAAAGTTAGAAACGTCCATGTCTAGGGATGACCAAATCTAGGGACATCCAAATTTGAGGATTTGGACGTCCCTGACGGTATTTTTGAAATGAAAGATGGCCGTCCATCTTGTTTCGAAAATATGGGTTTCCCCACCACTGGATTTTGCCGTTTTGCAAGGACATCCAAATCGCAACTTGGACGTCCCTTTCGAAAATGCCCCTCTATGTCACCACAGGGAATTCAAACTTACTCAAAAATGACAAACTATCCTAAAAAATTTGAATATGTATTTTTTATATCTCATCCACCTATATTCTCACAATTTGAACAAGGAAATATCTTAGTTAGATTTAAACAAACAGGATCTCAAAACTAATCTAACGAGGTACTATACTATGCCATACTTTGTAAATTTGAATATTTTTAATGCTGTCTTTGCCTATTGCTCATGTTTGGTTTCTTCTTACTGTACACTGCCTTGAGTGAATTCCTTCAAAAAGGCAGTAAATAAATCCTAAATAAATAAATATTTGCCCTGACACTACATCTTGTGAACTAGATCAATGGTTCTGAAATTTGTCCTGAAGAACCACCAGCCAGTTGGGTTTTCAGTGTATCCCTAATGAATATGCATGAGAGAGATTTGTATATAATGGAAGTGCCAGGCATGCAAATCTGAAGAGGTGCTGTGAGAGGCCTTTCAGAGAGGAAGAGAAATTCATTGGTCAGTATTTTACTGCTGGGAAATTGCTTTTAAACTTGGAAAAGGTAGCCTTAGAGTTAAATAGGTATCCTCAGTGTCCTTATTTTAAGTTATATTGCTTATTAAGCAAAAGCACTCTAGAGAATAGTTTATTTTTAGAATTTAAATATTCCCTCAGTTTCACAGGCTAGCATTTCAAGGTACTGTTTTAAAGTTCACCATAACATCTGGGTAAAGCATAAATGATAGTCCAAGGAAACCTCTGTTTAAAGTTTAATTATCCCTCATCCACCCCTAGCCTGATCTTTGATTTATAGGCCTCTGAACCAATTAGAAGACTTGAAGGTTTAATTAGGGCATCTCTATCAGACAGTAATTAACTCTTAGAAATACAGCCTATTTAGGCATACTCTGTATACCTCTCTGAGGGAGAAGAGAGGTATACTGAGGAGGCCTTTAGGAACATAGCAGAGAAGTCCCACCTCCAATCTAGCAACCTCTGCGCTGCTATGGAGAAGAAAGGTCCCCTGAAGGGACAGCATCACCTTGGAGAGGCAGGAAGTGATTGTGTAGCTAGTATCTGCCCTCCAGGGAATGCAATGTCCTCTCTCACTGAGGATTTGTCTCCAGGAGCTTCTGCCCAGAAGACAAGGGTTAGGACAGCCATTTTAGTTGGAAATTCAACTTTTGGTAATGCGTTCCACAGTTGTGAGCTAATGTAGGAAAAACTGGATGCATAGGTTGATTTGTATTTGAGTCCTTTGCGGCTTGGGTAGTGCAGATTTAGGTATGTTTGTGCTGATTTGGATGTGTATCTAGTTGGTAGGTTGATCAAGTCTGTCATGTATCCCGGGGCTTCACCGTAGATAATTTTGTGAACCAGAGTGCAGATTTTGAAAGCAATGTGTTCTTTGATTGGGAGCCAGTGTAGTTTTTCGCGGAGGGGTCTTGCGCTTTCAAATCGCATTTTTCCAAAGATAAGCCTAGCTGCTGTGTTTTTAACGGTCTGAAGTTTCTTAAATGTTTGTTCTTTACATCCCGCATAGATCTCATTGCAGTAGTCTGCATGGCTTAGTACCATTGATTGTACCAGGTTGCAAAATGTTTCCCTCGGGAAGAATTGCTTCACGCGTTTGAGCTTCCATATTGAGTGGAACATTTTCTTTGTCGTGGATGTCACTTGGCTCTCTAGTGTTAAGTAGCAGTCCATAGTAACGCCAAGGATTTTCAGGCTGTCTGAGATGGGGAGGGTGTAATCTGGGGTGTTGATGATCGTGGAGTTGTCCGCACTGTGTTGGGATGAGAGGATGAGACAGTGTGTTTTTTCTTTGTTGAGTTTTAGTTTAAATGCATTAGCCCAAGAGTCCATGATGTTCAAGCTGTTCTTGATTTCGTTGGTGATTTCTGTCAGGTTAGATTTGTAAGGTATGTATATTGTGACATCGTCTGCATAGATGAAAGGGTTAAAGCCTTGGTTGGATAGGGACTTGGCTAGTGTGGTCATCATTAAGTTGAAGAGGATTGGGGATAGCGGTGATCCTTGTGGTACTTCACAGTCTGCTTTCCACGGTGATGATATGTTTGAGTTTGATTTTACTTGATATGTTCTTGTGGTTAGGAAACCCTTGATCCAGCTAAGTATGTTTCCACCGATCCCAAACTTATCTAGTAATCTTATTAATATATCATGGTTTACCATGTCGAATGCACTAGACATGTCAAATTGGAGGAGGAGGATGTTTTTGCCTATTGCTATTTCCTGCTTGAATTTGGCTAGGAGGGTGAGTAGTACTGTTTCTGTGCTGTGGAGGGGGGCAAAAACCTGATTGTGATTCATGTAATATTGAGAATTTGTTTATATAATCTGTAAGTAGTTTGGCTACCATGCTTTCCATCAGTTTGACTATCAACAGGATGGATGCTACTGGATGGTAGTTAGTGATTTCATTTGTTTTTTTTCTTGGTGTCTTTTGGTATCGGGGTGAGTAGGATGTTGCCATTTTCCTTAAGGAAGAGACCTTGCTGAAACATGTAGTTTAGGTGGGATGTGAGGTCTGCTATGAAATGGTCAGGGGCGGATTTCATTAGGTAGTTGGGACAGGTATCTAGTTTGCAGTGAGTATTGGAGAACCTGCTGATCGCTTGTGTAACTGTATTGACGGTAAGGAGGGGAAGTTTAACCAGGTCCAGTCAGCCGGGTATTCTCCAGTGGTTAGGTCCAACTCATTAAGGAAGTTTTTGATGTCAGTGTTGTCATGAGGTAGCGTGTTGCATAGGTTTACAATTTTTTCATTGAAATACTTAGCAAGTTCATCTGCATATGGGATGTCTGTATTTGTAGTAGTGACCAAGTTGGTGTCTAGGAATTATTTTCACGAGTTGGTATAATTTCTTCGTGTCTTTGTAATCTGTCCCTATTTTAGTTTTATAGTATGATCTTTTGGTCTCTTATTGCGTATTTGTATTTTCTTTGTGATTGTTTCCATGTGTTGAGTGTGTGTTCATTTTTTCTTTTTTTCCATGCTGGTTCGAATTTCCTGGATTGTGTTTTTAGCTTTTTCAGTTCATCGTTGAACCATGGTATCGAGTTATGCTTTCGTGAGGTTCTTGTTCGTAAGGGTGCTATTTCATCTAGTATGCATTTGCATCTTTTATCCCATTCCATCAGGAAGTATATGGAGTCTATTTGTTCTGATCATTCATTGTTGTATATCAGTTGCCAGAATGTTTTTGTGTTTACTTGACCTCTTGTGCTGTAGGATGTGTGTTCTTGTATTTGGTATAGTCCCTTCTTCTGCCAGTGTAGGGATAAGTTTAGTTCGTAGTGATCAGTCCAGGGTGTTTCAGTCCAGTTAATATCTGTTATTATTAAGTTCTGGTCTGTTGAAAGTTTGTGTGAGATTAGATCAAGTGTGTGCCCTTTGATGTGGGTTGCTTGCATTTGTGGCCATTTGAGATCCCATTAGTGGAGGAATTCCTTACATGCCCATACGTTGATTGAGTTTGGGTCTTCTAAGTGAAGGTTGATGTCTCCTAGTACTAGTACATTGGAGTTGGTTACACATGTGTTTGAGATGAAGTTCATGAAGTTAGTTTGGCCTTCATTCCAATTACCTGGAGGTCTGTAAAACAAGACACAATTCAAATGATCGTGTAGGGTTTTGTTGTGGATTCTGATTGAGGCAATTTCAAGTTGAGGTGTCATGGACTCGGCCGTGGTTTCGGAGGTAAAGTGGGATCGATAGATTAGTGCTATGCCTCCGCCTCTCTTTTCCTTTCTGTTCAAGTGTGTGATTTTGTATCCTGGAGGGCACAGGTCTAGGATGCAGGTTTCAGTGATGAAGAGTAGGTCAAGGTCTTCTGCCATGATCCAGTCTGTTAGTATTGCTGTTTTGTTTGCAGCAGATCTGGCGCTGATATAATCCACTTGGATTGTTTGGAATGGGTCTTCTGCATTTGGTGTTGTGTGGACTTTTATTAGTTGTTGTTTCCTTGGTGAGGTGGGTTTGTTTGGACCTTTGTTTGCATTTTGTGGTGGTTGTCCGCATGATGGTGTTCTTCCTTTGTTTAAGTATTTGCCAGTTTGATGAGATGTGGTGTATCTGATCAATCTTTGATGATTATGGAGTATGCATATACTGTTACTTTCTGCGAGAGGGGTGGTTAGTGTTAAGTGGATCAGTGTTAAGGAGTAGATTATTAGGAGTAGTTTGAAGGTATTCATTTTGGTTTCTATTCACTGTGGCCTACTAATAAGACTGTGTTCTGATGACTGGATGCTTGGTAGGACTTTTGTTCTTTGGTGTGGGGTCTGGTGTTCTGGTCTTGTGTGTTATTTCAACTTGCCTTTCAGCTGTTATAATCAGTACTGGATCAGGTTTCAGTGATAAGTTAATGAGCAGAGGAGATGAGAGGGAGGAGAGTAGCTCTGAGTCAGGGTCCTCCTTTAATATGTCTCTTAGCAACTTATTGTTTCTCACCCTCCTTGTCCAGCAGGTCTTCAGGGCTCCTATTTCTGGCTTTGGCTGGAGACAGAGGGGAGGGGGGGAACTTCAGAGCACTTTCAAGGTAATAAGCAGGGAGGTGTCACATGTGCCACACCGAGAACTCAGGTTTGAAGTTTCCAAATTCAGAGCTCCTTCAAGGTAATTAGCAGGGAGGTGTTATGCATGCGACACAAAGAACTTAGTTGGAAGATTCCATCTCACTCTGATATCCTGCTTCAGAGTTTCTGATCAGTTCTGTAATAGTCACATTAAGCTACTGTCATCTCTCAATCCTTTTTACGCTTGCTTAAAATGTTAAAATGATCATAGCTTTGCCTACACAGAACCAGTTTCTCCCTCAGACATCTCTGGCTGTCTTTGATTACTGACAGAGGGGAGGGGCTGCTCCTGATCAGGGAGAGGCAATTGAAGGACAATAGGAAGGTACTTGACCCAATTGCTCATTGGAATGTGGTCAGTGGGGAATGCTATCACTTGAGCACTGGTTTTAAACTTCCACAAGATCCTCCGCCCTTTCACAAACAGGTCTTCCAATTAATGCACTCAAACAGTCCCAGACATTGCTTTTCTTAGCTGAAAGCTCACTTGTGTGCAGACCAGTCAACACCCAGACCGATACAATCAGAGTCACTTGATTCACTTTCTTTCCTGTTTGATTGATTCACTCAAATCTGCTCTCCTCACAGCTTAACTTCTCTAGTTTGATCAAATTCAGTGCAGAAGGCTCTTTCAAGGCACGCTTGTCCCGCTGAAAGTGTCCTCACCCCTGCAGTAACTATCCAGTTTTTACTTTGGTTTTTGCCGTCAGGCCTCCCAAGACTTGTCAGCAGTATCAATATCCCGAGGTATAACTGATAATTTATTCACAGTCAGATGTCCAGAAGTATTGCACAGAGACTCCATAATTCTGAGAGCTGTGTCGGTGGTTGGAGGTATAAATCCAAAGGGAGACAGCAGCCTCAGGCTGTTGCTGCTGCTGTGCGCTTCACCCCTCGGAGCCTGTCTCCAGGATACCCCCGCTGTGTTGTTCCTGCTCCCCCCGCTGCTGCTGCTGCTTCGGCTGCTCTGCAAGCGAGGCATTGTCGGCTTAGCCCTCAACGGCTTTGGCAACCCTCGCTGTGAGCATCTTCATGTCTCCACAGCTCCCATTCTCCAGGGCAGCTCCGCCAGACACGGGCGCCTCTCTCTCTGGTCAGGAGGGCAGACAATTGGTCAGGAGAGGGCAGACAACAGGCGTCGTCGAAGCGGCTGGCTTGTGTGGTAATTGCCAAATAACTTATGTGAATGCATTTCTGCACTCTAGTATCCTGTTTCTAGTAGTGGTCAATCCAGGTCACAAGTACCTTGTATATAAGTACATAAGTACATAAATATTGCCATACTGGGACAAATTGAAGATCCATCAAGCACAGCAACCTGTTTCCAACAGTGGCCAATCCAGGTTACAAGTACCTGGCAAGATCTGAAAACAGTACAATACATTTTATGCAGCTTATCCTTAAGTAGTGGATTTTCCCTAAATCCATTTTAATAATGGCTTATGAACTTTTCTTTTAGGAAGTTCTCCAAACCTTTTTTAAACCTCGCTATGCTAACTGCTTTTACTACATTCTCTGGCAAAGAATTCCAGAGTTTAATTACATGTTGAGTGAATAAATATTTTCTTTGATTTGTTTTAAATGTACTACTTTATAGCTTCATTGAGTGCCCCCTACAGTCCTAGTATTTTTGGAAAGAGTAAACAAGCAATTCATGTCTACCCTTTCCACTCCACTCATTATTTTATAGACCTCTATCATATCTCTCCTCAGCCATCTTTTCTCCAAGCTGAAGAGCCCTGGCTGCTTCAGCCTTTCCTCATAGGAAAGGTGTCCCATCCCCATTATCTTTTCTAATTCCACTATATCTTTTTTTAGCTGCGGTGATCAGAATTGCACACAGTATTCAAGGTGCAGTCACACCATAGAGCGATACAAAGGCATTATAATGTCCTCATTTTTGTTTTACATTCCGTTCCTAATAATACCCTAACATTCTATTTGCTTTCTTAGTTGCTGCCACACATTGAGCAGAGGGTTTCAATGTATCATCAGCGATGACACTTGGATTCCTTTCCTGGTTGGTGACTCCTAATGTGGAAGCTTGCATTAAGCAGGGCCAAATCACAAAACCTTGTTCAAAACAGTATTTTTTTTTAAAAAAGAGACATTTTTCTTTTTTTGAAAATACCTTCTTTCCTGTTTGGATTTTGGACATTTTGTGCAAAACATCCAAAATTGGACTTAGATGCCATATCAAAAATGCCCCTCCACATCTTTTGTTGAGATATGATGGTGACCAGAATTGAATGCAATACTCAAGGAAAGGTCATACCATAGAGCGATACAAAGACATTATAGTATTCTCGGTCTTTTTACCATCCCTTTCCTAATAATTCCTAACATCCTTTTTGCTTTTTGGCTGCTGCTGCACACTGGGCAGATTTCAACATATTGTCTGCAACGACACCTAGATCTTTTTCTTGGGTGCTGACATCCAAGGTGGATCCTAGCATGTGGTAACAATGATTTGGATTATTCCCAATGCGCATCACTTTTTATTTATCCATATTAAACTTCACCTGCCATTTGGATACCCATTCTTCCAATTTCCTAAGGACTTCCTGCAATTTTTCCACAATCTGCATATGTTTTTTTTTAAACTTTATCTTTATTAAGCTTTTTAACAAACATAATTTCACATTTATAAATGATAATACACAATTTGGAAATAAATTATATAGACAAGCAAATATTTTTTTTAAGTTTCAAATAGTTATCGACCACAAGAATAAGAAATCAATCCAAGATGTAAGCTTAATAATATAATCTAAAGGAAATAAACATACATTGTAAATTATAATAATGAAGCGTCACGTCCCGAGTGATTCACTCCAAGGCTGTTAAACAGTGTACATATGGGATTAAACCACTACATTAACCTCTTCCCTACTGATTAGAAATTCCTCTAGCTGTTTGGGGTCAAAAAATTGAAACTGTTTAGATTGAAACACTATTCTACTTGAAACACTATTCTACATACACAAGGAAATTTCAACAGGAAGGTAGCTCCTATTGCCACAGTTCTTGTGCGTAAAGCCAAAAAGGCTTTACGCCTCTTCTGAGTCTCTCTTGATAAGTCTGGGTATATTCTTATTTTTGACCCCCAAAAAACTGAATCCAAATGTCTTAAAGAAAGTCTCAGTACTGCATCCCGATCCATCTCCAAGGCAGTATGCAGGTACCTGGAGCAGTTTTAGTGGGTGCAGTGTACTTCAGGCAGGCGGACCCAGGCCCATCCCCCCCTACCTGTTACATTTGTGGTGGTAAATGTGAGCCCTCCAAAACCCACCAGAAACCCACTGTACCCACATGTAGGTGCCCCCCTTCATCCCTAAGGGCTATGGTAGTGGTGTACAGTTGTGGGCTTTGGGTTTGGGGGGGGGGGGTTGGGGGGGCTCAGCATCCAAGGTAAGGGAGCTTTGCACCTGGGAGCAATTTGTGAAGTCCACTGCAGTGCCCCCTAGGGTGCCCGGTTGGTGTCCTGGCATGTCAGGGGTACCAGTGCACTACTAATGCTGGCTCCTCCCATGACCAAATGGCTTGGGTTTGATTGTTTTTTGAGATGGGCATCCTTGGTTTTCATTATCTACTACTACAACTTAACATTTCTAGAGCGCTACTAGGGTTACGCAGAGCTGTACAGTTTAACAAAGAAGGACAGTCCCTGCTCAAAGGAGCTTACAATCTAAAGGACGAAATGTCAAGTTGGGGCAGTCTAGATTTCCTGGATAGAGGTATAGTGGTTAGGTGCCGAAGGCGACATTGAAGAGGTGGACTTTGAGTAAGGATTTGAAGATGGGCAGGGAGGGGGCCTGGCGTATGGGCTCAGGGAGTTTATTCCAAGCATGGGGCAAGGCGAGGCAGAAAGGGTGGAGCCTGGAGTTGGCAGTGGTGGAGAAGGGTACTGAAAGGAGGGATTTGTCTTGAGAGCGGAGGTTATGGGTAGGAACGTAAGAGGAGATGAGGGTAGAGAGGTAAGGAGGGGCTGCAGATTGAGTGCATTTGTAGGTTAGTAGGAGAAGCTTGAACTGTATCCGGTACCTGATCGGGAGCCAGTGAAGTGACTTGAGGAGAGGGATAATATGAGTATATCGGTCCAGGCGGAAGATAAGACATGCAGCAGAGTTCTGAATGGACTGAAGGGGGGATAGATGGCTAAGTGGGAGGCCAGTGAGGAGTAGGTTGCAGTAGTCAAGGCGAGAGGTAATGAGAGAGTGGATGAGAGTTTGGGTGGTGTGCTCAGAGAGGAAAAGGCGAATTTTGCTAATGTTATAGAGGAAGAAGTGACAGGTCTTGGCTATCTGCTGGATATGCGCAGAGAAGGAGAGGGAGGAGTCGGAGATGACTCCGAGGTTGCGGGCAGATGAGACGGGGACGATGAGGGTGTTATCAACTGAGATAGAGAGTGGAGGGAGAGGAGAAGTGGGTTTGGGTGGGAAGACAATAAGCTCGGTCTTGGCCATGTTCAGTTTCAGGTGGTGGTTGGACATCCAGGCAGCAATGTCGGATAAGCAGGCCGATACTTTGGCCTGGGTTTCCGCAGCGATGTCTGGTGTGGAGAGATGAAGCTGGGTGTCGTCAGCATAAAGATGATATTGGAAACCAAGAGATGAGATCAGGGAGCCCAGGGAAGAAGTGTAGATTGAAAAGAGAAGGGGTCCAAGGACAGATCGCTGAAAACCAAGGAATGCATCTCAAAAATGACCTAAGGATGACCATCTCTATGGTCGACCTAAATGTCATGATTTGGGTGTCCCCGACCGTATTATCGAAACGAAAGATGGCCGCCCATCTTGTTTCAATAATACAGGTTGCCCCACCCTTTACTGGGCCGTCCTGCTAGGGCGCCCTCATGAAAACTTAGGCGCCCCGTTCGATTATGCCCCTCTACATATACCTCCTTTCTGTAGTTACAGTCAAAGTGGTTTACATAAACTATTTTTGCAGGTACTTTGCCTCCTATCCAATGACTCATTTTCTCAGGAGTCTCTCATGAGAAAATTTGTCAAAAGCTTTCATCTAAATACACTACATCAGCTGGCTCACTTTTATTAACATGTTTATCCACACCTCCAAAGAACACAAGAACATAAGAAGAGCTATACTGGGACAGATCAGTGTCCAGCTTTCAACAGTGGCCAATCCAGGTCACAAGTACCTGGCATCATAGGAGCCAGCTCTGTGGGTTCTGTGAGTGCCTGAGTCTCGAGCAAATTCTTTGAGTGTGTCCAGGGAGGGTTAATGTACCTTGAATTTAGCACCCCTAATCATTTTGAAAAGTTGGCTTCTATGCCTGGCAGAAACCCAAACAGTATCAACATTCCATGCTACCAATCCCAGGGCAAGAAATGGCTTCCCCCATATCTATCATCTCAATAACAGACTATAGACATTTCTTCCAGGAACTTGTCCAAACCTTTTTTTAAAACCCGGATATGCTAACTGATAAGTCCTGATTTACTACAAAGCCCCTTAAAGTGGGTCTGCATAGAAGTGAAGCAAATTGGTGATGCAAGACTTCCCTTGGCTGAATCCATGCTGACTGTCCTGTTAAACCATGTTTGTCTATCCTGCTTATAATCGAACGAGAAAAACGCCCAAGTTCCGACCTAAATCGGGAGATGGACGTTTATCTCACAAAAACGAATAAAGAGGTATAATCGAAAGCCGATTTTTGGATGTTTTCAACTGCAATCCGTCGCGGATGCGGACAAAGTTGATGGGGGCGTGTCAGAGGTGTGGCGAAGGCGGAACTGGGGCATGGTTATCTGCCGAACAGAGATGGGCGCATTTCACCGATAATGGGAAAAAAGTATGCGTTTTTAGCTAGAATTTAGGACACTTTTCCTGGACCCTGTTTTTTCACGAATAAGGCCCCAAAAAGTGCCCTAAATGACCAGATGACCACTGGAGGGAATCGGGGATGACCTCCCCTGACTCCCCCAGTGGTCACTAACCCCCTCCTACCACAAAAAATGAAGTTTCACAACTTTTTATTTTCACCCTCAAATGTCATACCCAGCTCCCTGACAGCAGTATGCAGGTCACTGGAGCAGTTGTTAGGGGGTGCAGTGGACTTCAGGCAGGTGGACCCAGGCCCATCCCCCCTACCTGTTACAATTGTGCTGCTTAATGCTTATTAGTCATCCAAACCCACTGTACCCACATGTAGGTGCCCCCCTTCACCCCTTAGGGCTATAGTAATGGTGTAGACTTGTGGGCAGTGGGTTTTGAGGGGGATTTGGGGGGCTCAACACACAAGGGAAGGGTGCTATGCACCTGGGAGCTCTTTTACCTGTTTTTTTGGTTTTGTAAAAGTGCCCCCTAGGGTGCCCGGTTGATGTCCTGGCATGTGAGGGGGACCAGTGCACTACGAATCCTGGCCCCTCCCACGAACAAATGCCTTGGATTTATTCGTTTTTGAGCTGGGCGCTTTCATTTTCCATTATCGCTGAAAAACAAAAACGCCCAGCTCACACATTGTTGAATAAAACATGGGCGTCTATTTTTTCCCAAAATACGGTTCGGTCCGCCCCTTCACGGACCCGTTCTTGGAGATAAACGCCCATGGAGATAGGCGTTTTCGTTCAATTATGCCCCTCCATGTGTTCCATAATTTTATTTTTTATAATAGTTTCTACTATTTTGTCCAGCACCGAAGTAAGAATTACTAGTTTGTTATTCCTGGATCACACCAGAACCCTTTTTAAAAATCAACATTACATTGACCACCCTCCAATCTTCAGGTACTACAGACAATTTTAACTAAGGTGCATACCATCTGGTCCAGGTGATTTACTACTCTTTAATTTGTCAATTTGGCTTAATACATCTTCCAGGTTCACTGAGATTTGATCTCTTACATCTTCTTCTATAAAGACCAAAGCAAAGAATTCATTCAGTCTCTCCACTATGCCTTTGTCCTCCCTGAGTACCCCTTTTGCTCTTTCATGATCTAATGGTCCCATAGATTCCCTCACAGTCTTTCTGTTTCTGATGTGCCTGTAATAGCTGTCCCTGTGAGTTTTTGCTTCTGTGGCAAGTTTCTCTTCATCTTCTCTTTTAGCCTTCTTTATCAGTGCTTTGCATCTAACCTGCCAGTGCTTATGTTGCTTCTTATTTTTTTCATTTGAGTCCTTTTTCCATTCATATGATATATCTAAATCCCCAGGGAATTATTTTGCCTTCTAAAGAATGGTCATAACAGGGTTGTAGATCTGTTATTGTGCATTTGGCTCATTAGCGCTGCTTTAAAAATGTAGTATGCAATAAATGAATTCAATGAACTCAATGCTATGTATGAATGTGCATTGTCAGTTAGTGTGCCTTAAAACTTCTAATGCATGTTAAATAATTGTTATTGAAAGAATGTGTGAAACAAACAAACGAAAAGTCAGAACCTTGAGAAAAAGGCCCTGAACTGAAATAATTTGCCCTCTGCACATGTATATGTCCTAATGTTCAGGGGAAACTACAGAAACACTCAGATTGAGCTATTTTAATTATAAGATCATGTCACATATTTGCTTAATAAGGTACTGTGACCAGCAAAACCTGGCATTCCAGGCGAACACATTTCTCTGCCCTCAGACCCCTGAGGCAGATGATAAATATTGCAAAACTAGAGCGTTTCAGACACCCTACTCACTAAGGGGTCCTTCTCCAAAGGCGCGATGAAAAATAGCTTGCAGTAGTTTAGGCGCGGGTTTTGGGCGCATGCCAATACATTTTTCAGAGCGCCTGTGAAAAAGGCCTCTTTTTTTCCGAAAATGAACGTGCAGCAAAATCAAAATTGCCATGAGTCCATTTTGCGTCTGAGACCTTACCGCCAGCCATTGCGGTACTTCCTTCTTAGCAAGCGGTAAACCCACATTGGGCTTACCGCCATATAACTCTACCATAAACACCAATGAATCCAGGTAACCTTACTATAGAGACAATTATTGAATAAAATTATACTTTGGAATGTATTTTTAGAAGAAAACATTTGAGGTAAAGTTTACATTAAATCATAGATTTAACAGAGGTAAAAAGATCTCAGTGGCTCTCATAGATTTGTTTATAAAGCTCGAGGAATACTCTTATATTATTACCACCATTATTGGTCTAAAATACCCTGGGGGAGGGAGGTATGTATGTGTCAGCGGAGGCATAACGAAGGCGTGGACGTCCTTCTTTCAAACATTTTGGACGTCCTCAACTGCCCCCCCCCCCCCCACAGGGACGACCAAATTTCAAGGAAGTGGAATAGAGTGGAGGAATGGCAGAGTGGCCTAGTGGTTAGCGCACTGGTCTTACAATCTAGAGGTGGCCAGGTGGCAGTTCAAATCCCACTATTGCTACTACTTGTGATCCAAAATCCAAATAAATAAAAGAGGGTGTCAGAGGCATAGCAAAGGCATGGATGTTCTTCTCACAGAAACATCCTCATTTTGGACGTCCTTAACTGCCGTCACTTCCCCTCCTTAGGAAGGAAATCGTGTTCAAATGAGCAAGCAGCTCATTTGCATGCAACTTCCTTCATGCATGCCCGTTCCCTTACCGGATCGGTAAGGGAAGGGCTTTTTCCATTCAGTTAGTGGAACCAGTTCACTATGAATGCTGGCTCCTCCTACAACCAAATGCTTTGGATTTGGCTGGGTTTGAGATGGCCAGCCTCGGTTTCCATTATCGGCGAAAACCAAGGTCGTCCATCTCAAACCCGGCTAAATCCAAGGCATTTGGCCGGCCCCAACCGTAGTATCGAAACAAAAGATAGCAGCCCATCTTTTTTTTTTTATTATACGGGATGCCCCACCCCTTCGCGGCACCGTCCTCAGAGATGGCTGCCCTTATAGATGGGTGGCCCCATTCGATTATGCCCCTCTATGCCAGCAGTATCCATTTAATTTAGGCCTACTATTCAGCAGGTGTAAATGTACACAGTGTCCAGAAAAACCAGGACCCCCAACATTTTTCTAAATAACCCCAAAACAAATGTACTGTTATTTAAAAAGTTATTACTAGATGCTGTAAAAACTGGATGATCCCTGCTTTCAAAATGACCATTAACATCTGTTTTAGCAAAATGGTGTTTAGTCAGTGGTATTGAAGACTTCATGAATGTGTCAAGGTTGAAGAAGGACACTTTGAACACAAATTGTGAATTAACTAAGAAAATAACCCATTATGCTAATGTATTTTCAAAAGTTACATTAGTATGCTCATTTTCAAAGCAGATGGATGACTTAAAATACCTAAACAAATGTCCATCTGCTAAAAATGTCCAAATCCTGATTCTGGAAAGTCAGAATTTGGACGTTTCACACTGCATTCATCCAAACAACAAGGTGACGTGTTGTGGGTGTGTTTTGGGTGGGATTAGGGAGGACCCAAAAGTAGGACGTCCAACAAGGATTTTCAAATGGGAAGAAAAATTAATGTCTAAAAAGAAGGATATTTTTTATCTAGACATGTTTCACGCACGTCCAAGTCACAAATCACTGGAGTTATTAAGGCATGACCCCTCCTTAAATTCTCAGTGGTTGCTATTCCCCTCCCTTCCCCCCCCGAAAGATAAACTGGAAAGGAAAATCAACCTGTATGTCAGCTGCAGGTTTTTAAGTTTGTTATCAATTTATTGATATACCGCCTCTTTCGAAGCATGAATCAAGGCGGTATACAAATAACTGTTCAGGTACTTAGACTGTCACTGATGGGCTCACAATCTATAAAACATATAAACGGCAAGTGACCGACTCACCTGCAAATGCGCAGAACAGTCGGAACGCTGAGAGTGTAGAAGTCCAAGCCCCACCTCCACCAGCAGTACAGCCCAATAGGGAGGAGGGCTTGGACATGGGCGTGGAAATCGGAGGAGGAGGGAGCAGGGAGGGAAGGAGGGGGCGGAACTGAGGGAAACAGACGCTGGTGGGAGGGCAGGGTTGGTGGACGGGGGGGGGAGGCCATAGGAAAACAAAAAACTAGCCCGTTGTTACGGGCTTAACGGCTAGTCTAAATATATTGTACCTGGAGCATTATATTGTATTGTATTGTAACCATTTTGAATAAAGCATCAGAGGAGTAACCTAGTGGTTTGTGTAGTGGACTGTGAACCAAGGGACCCAGGTTTAAGTCCCATTTTGGCTCAGAAATGAAAAAAATGCCTACTGTACCATGATACCTGCAAGTCTGAAGGCTATTGAAGTGGTGTAAACAGGTACAGTAGGTATTTTCCAGGTCATGGAGAGATCACATTTACAAAAAAGAGTTACAGTGGGGTTTGAACTTGTGTCCCTTGGTTTACAGTCTACTACACTAGGCTACTCCTCTATTCTGCAGGGATGTCTGTGTGGCCATATATTTTTTTTAAATATCTTTATTATTAGAAGAAAAGACATGTAACATTTGAACATCACATTCCGGCTCGTTAAGGTTATACAATAAGGTTTGTTAGCTGACACATGTAGTCAATGTATTCATTGTGTGGCCATATTTTTAAAATTATGGCAGAATGATGTTCATATCCTTGATTTTATGTTGTTCAATAGTTGGACATTTCACTTTGGAAACGGCTTTTCATTTTGGATCTTTTCAGTGCAAAAATGTCTATCTGACAGTCATAATTGAACAGGAAATCTAGACATTTTTCCTGTTTGGTTATGGCTGTGAGATGGATGGGGAGTTTTTTGGACATCATGAACAGGACGTTTTTTTAGTAAATGCCCCTCCACGTGTTTAAACAATCACAAAGTATTTTGAAACTATGTAAGAGGTCCCTTTTTTGGGGGGGGGGAGGGGAGACACCGCATGCAAAAATCAACTTAGAGCCATATTCAGTAAATAATGCTCAGAAACTGATGCTAGAAAATATCAGTGTTCAGTGCTATTCTATAAAAGATCCTCCCAGCTGAGCACCCTTTACATTATAACCCATAGTGCCAATTCCTGTGCCCAACTTTGAGTGCCAAGACTTACACCTGTTGAAACAAGAAATAAACCATGGCACACATCCCCAATATTCTATAACACTGTGCCCAAAATTTCAGAATGCCCTGACCCACCTATGCCCCTCCCATGACCACACCTCCTTTTGGGTTGCACACTATGGTATTTTGGTGCCCAGTGTTATAGAATAGCGCACAGATAGACATACATGCAACTCCTAATTGCTTCCAATTAATGTCAATAACTGATTGTTAGTATGTAATTATTGCTTGTTAATGGCTCATTAGCCAATTAAATTGTAGATGCATCTCAGAATCATGGCCAAATTTCACTGAACTTTAAAGAATCGGTGATCAGTGTCTAAGATATTACTGCTAAATGGATAATTCGTAACACCTCCCCTAATAATTTTATGGATAATAATGTGAAGCCATTTAACAATTTAAAAAGATCTGATTCTATCAATATCATTTCCACAGATCTATGGATTGGGTAATTATATACTGGCCAGCCAGCCAGCGACCAATGCATAACTTTCATTTAATAGCTGGTTGTGTCTTTGTAGCAGAATGCTTTACCTCCTTTTTTAAAAATTCTACCAGTAAGATATTTTTAGGCCTCGGTGTTAATGCATACTTTTATTGTTCTGATAGAATAGGGGCCCTTTTACTAAGCAGCGCCAAAAACCGGCCTGCGGCAGTGTGAGCATGTTGGGCACGCGCCAGGCCAGTTTTTGCCATGTTCTGGAAAAAAAGGCCTATTTAAGGGGCTGGAAAATGGACGTGTGGCAAAATTAAAACCAGTGCACATCCATTTTTGGACTGAGACCTCACTGCCAACCGTTGACTTAGTGGTAAGGTTTCACGCGATACCTGGGTGGTAGGCATGCAGCAAGCATCCACTGCCATTTACCGTCGGGTAAGAGCCATGTGGTAGAAAATAGAAAATATTTGCTATCATGTGTTTTTGGTGCCAAATTCAGAATTACCACCTGGGACACGTGGTAGTCGGGGGGGGGGGGGGGGGGTAACTCTGATATGGCGCACGCTGGACATGCGTAGGCCCTTACCTGCCTTTGTAAAAGGGTCCCATAGTGTGTTCTGAATTTAAGAATCTTTAGTATCTCTCTAACAATGCCATCTCCTGAAATTCTTATTTTTAAAATGAATTGCCTGTCTCATGGCTACCATGTGGTGGCAGCATTGTATTAGCCAAGAAAGCCAGGGCTGACACTGGGGCTTCTGACAGTGAAGAATGAATTCTGCACAATTTAAAAGGCTGTTTTAGAAAGCCTAGTGGAAACTTGTAGAAAATATACTCTATTTCCTATAGACAAAGGTGTACAGCTTCCACTCAATGTATATGATGAGCTGAAATACTGGAACAGTAAATGAGAGGACTGTAGTTCAAAGGTGTGTTTTTCATGTTAAAGTAAGTTAGACCATCTGTAATTCAAAAACCAACATTGTAATTTTTGGTGGATATACAAACCAAGACCTTACTTATTAACTATAAGGTATAAAATGTTATCAACTTTGATGTTGTAAATATTATGTTCACATATCAAAAAGTAGTTTACTGGTGTTTATATGCAGGTGTCAAACAGATCAGCAGCACTGCTTTGATTGTGTACTTTTCAGTGCCGTTTTTCATATTGAAATATTTCGGTTCTAAGCATTATAGCACTGAATTTGCTGACAGAAGTCCTTCCTGAGCCATGCATATCTGGTCTCATTTATTATCATTTCACCACCTCTTCAGGTTATTTGATTTCTTGCATATTTTCCCACGGATTCTATATAGTGCGACCGGAGTTGCACGCTCAACTCGGGTCGTATTCTGATTTGTGAGCACAACTTCATTATCTTAAGCCAATCAGTGCCAATAATTGTCACTTCACAAGCAGTTATTCACACTAATTGGTATTAATTAGAATTTACATGCAGAACCTGTTAACCGTATTCTATAAAGTTCTGCGCATAAATGTTAAGATGTAGAACTGAAAAGGGGGCATGGCCATGGACGTGGAGTGGGCAGGTTGTGGGAGTTTCTAAAATCTATGTGTCCTGATACACAATACACCTGCTGTGCACCTAACTTAGGAGCCCTTTTGCAAAGGTGCATTAGGCTCTACGCATGTGCAGCGCATACCAAAATGAGACTACCACCACCAGGCTACCGTGGCCCCCTGGTGGTAATTTCAGATTTGCCGCATGCCCATAATGCTTGGATGTTTTATTTATCTATTTCCACCCATGTGCAGCCTTTCCATCAGTAATTGGCAGTTGGCACGCACTGACCAGTCACCGCGCGTGTAGTGCGTGAGCCCTTACTGCTAGATCAATGGGTGGTGTTAAGGGCTCAGACCGGTTTTAGGCACATACTGGTTTCAGTTTTACCACATGTCCTTTTTCAGTCCCATTAAAAAAGCCCTTTCTTGTAGACATGGTAAAAACTAGCCCAGTGCGCACCCAAAACACAGGCCTACATTGACACAGACCACTTTTTGCCACAGCTTAGTAAAAGGGCACCTTAGTTGCCAGCATGTACACCAAGTTTTACTTGGTGCAAATACCTATGACTAAATTTATTCATGTGGATGAGCTCTAGGTGTAATCTAGAAACCATGACTAAGGTTAGGTGTAGTTTATAGAATATGCCTAAGTTTTTTCAGCGTTGATTTTTACAGCACCATATATAGATTCTGGTCCTTATGGGGTAATTTTCTAAAACATTTTCTGTGTGATGCATGCTTTACATTTGAAAAATGGTGGTTATAAAGTCACTCACGGGAATACATTCATGAAAAGTAGGCACTTAGTTTTACAAGATCTAAGTGAAGGTTGAGCCAAGGCGGAGTTGCGGAGTAGGAATACATTTGTTCTAGAGCATTTTTGGGGGGAGAGGCAAGGGTGTAATTGCAAGTGCCAATTCTTTACAAGCATGGAGGTGCCTCTGTTGCCTTTATAAAATATATTCACAAAAGAGCCTAGGAACTCAGTGTTTATGACTTAAAACATATTTAAGATCCCCCTCGTTTAATTATTCAGACAGGAGGTTTCAATTCTAATCATCAGTCTAATCTTAACTGGATTCTTTCATTATGTATATCAAAAAAAGTTCTTATTGTCATAAAGCACAATTAATATGCACAACTGCGTCAATGCAAAAAAATTCTTATCTTGCCAATGAGGTTCTTCATATAGATCAATAACAGTGCTGAGATGATCATGTTTCGAGCGTCAGAGTTAATCACTATAAAATAAGCAAAACATTTAATTAGGTTAATTTTGTGGTCCATTACTGTTTTATTATTATTATTTTATCTTTCGTCAATTATATTAAAACTTTAAAAGTATTCAATATGAGCAAATCTAGTAGCAGTTTGGTCCATCTTCCATTTATTTTTCATTTACTTATCCAAAACGATGGCAACCAAGCTTAAATGCAAACTGTCATTTAATCCAGCAAATCATATGATCTCAAATTTAAAAAAAAGAACCAGTCAATTATTTTCAAGCTACCACAGTCATCATGACATCATTAGCAGGAGGAACCCCCACCATACTTCTTCACAGTCCATCTATCGAATCTTCCCCCTTCTAGCATCACATAAATCATAACAGGGGAAACTGTTCTAAATCTTCATTTAATCCTGTGGGTTGCAGCACGTTTAAAGTATAAATCCAGTATTGGTTAAGATAATCCAGAGTCCCTCTTAAAATTCCATTTTGGACATTTTACATAGGTGACCTGTTGTGAAATTAGTCCCTACCTGTTCTATCACTCCGTTTCTAAATTGACTACATAATTCTGTTAAACATAGTAAAAGAAATATACTGCACCATAATATATGGTACTATCTCAGCTGTACTGTTTTGGAAGAGTAGCCTAATGGTTAGAGCAGCAAACTGAGATCCAGGAAAGTAAGAGTTCAAATTGCCCCCCTCCCACCAATTGTCTCAGGTACGATGTACAAACTTCAAGTGTGATCCCTCTGGGAAATACCTACTGTACCTGAAAGTAACTTACCTTGAAGCTACTGAGAAAGACATGAGCTACATTGAAATTCCTTTATTTTAATTCTTGATGTAAACAATGATTAATTTCCTGCTAGTTGATGTACATGTTATTAATTATTTGTAAAGTCTGTAAAGTTTCCTTGAAGTTCCAGATTTTCTGTTATTGGAAATCCATAAGCTAACTGTGCTACTTTTCATATACAGTGAACGTATAAGTAATAATTAGAAACATCTTTGTTTTTAAATCTCTCTAATATAGAATTTCAATTAAACAATAGGTAGATAGTTTATTTACAAATGTTTGGTATTAAAATAAAGGGATGCACAGTCTTTTCAGAAAACACAGGAAATGTCAACAAATCTCACATCATTTCATATCATTTTCAAAATTCTGGGTTTTTTCATTGTCATTAATAATGAACACTCCTATTTAGTGTGTGTTATTCTCGGCAGGCACCTCATAAGAACAGTGTGTGCTGTAAAGAATAGTATGTAATAAGAATAGAGTTCACTAAAAAAAAGTGAATACCCAGAATAAAACACTTCATAAAATGAAACAAACATGGGAATAAAAGAAAATGTTACAAAAAATTAAATAAACTGAAACATTTTCCAGTTCATACCCCTATAAATATACAGCTCATAACAAACTCCTTTGTGATTTGTTTTTACTTTTAAGGAGACGTGATTGACTCTATATGAATAAAAAAAGGGGGATTGAACAAATAATAGAAGGATATGTGTAAATTGATCTACTCACTGAATGTGATTGCAACATTCAGGAAATGGCATCATCCTACAACAGGATGTTACTGTATAATGATGCTTATTCTTGAAGAAAACAATCTTAAATTCAAAAGCATATATATATATATATTGGCTCACTAGTACATGAATGTGTTACAGTACAAAACTCTGATTTTTATAATCAAGAACACATCCAACTCATATATGTGATGCAAAGGTGCAGTATATGAATGCAGAATCATGAAATACATCTATGGTGTATTCAGTTCAAAGTGTAATGCATTGAGAAACACAGAGCAGGTTGCCTTAAGACTGTGTGTTTCATAAACATAACAAAACAAGTAGCAATTTGTATTGAAAATTATAAATGCCAGTATACTTATATTACAAATACAATAATTATACTTATAAGTATACTTATATTACCAGTTCATTTTCATTAAAGTTTCTAAAATCTATAGCAATATGAAGATTTAAAAACTGAGGTCCACAACATCTTTGCTTAGGTTAATAAATTCTTGTTCCATATGAAAAGAAGTATATAAAGGCTGCTAACAGATCGGAGGAAAATTACATATCTATACTATATCTTTATGTATAGATTCATGGTGTATATATTTTATTTTCCATGTCTTAAATACTGAACAATATTAATACATTTTCAGACTTCATTTTCAACTAACTCCTTCAAAAACAAAAAAATCTGAGGAAGCCAAATGGAGGTGTATTTTCAAAGCTATTAGATTTACAAAGTTATGTTGAGGGGAATTTTTGATATGACATCTAAGCCTGACTTTGGACATCTTGTGCTAAATGTCACAAATACGATTAGCAAATGTAAACATTTTTGAAAAGCAAAATGTCTATCTTTTTATTAATTTAATACCATTTGTAACAAGGTTTTGTGCTCTGTATGTTTATCTTTTCAGGCCATTAAAAAAAAAAAAGTACAAGTGAAAACAGAGAAAATCAAGCCATTGGTATGTAGGAGGGGCCAGCATTTTTAGCAGACTGGTCCCCCAGACATCCCAGGAGAGCAATGAGGCATACTAGGGGGTACTGCCGTGAACTTCATATTAATACTTCCAGGTACACATCTCATTGTTGCTCCCTTATCTTGTCTGCTGAGCCCTCTGAAACCCACCCATCACCCACTGCCTCCAACTGTAACCACTACAATAGCCCTTATGGGTCAAGGGGGCATCTATATGTGGGTACAGTGGGTTTCTGCTGAGTTTTGGAGGGCTCACAGTTTCTCATAGGTAGGGGGAGGTATGTGCCTGGGTCCTCTTCTTTATAGAGTACTGCACTCACCACTAGACTACTCCAGGGACCTGCATGCTGCTCTAATGGACCTGGCTATAACATCAGAAGCTGTCATTGAGGCTGGTGAGTACCATTTTTATTCACATTCTTGGGGGTGGTAGGGGATCATTGACCACTAGGGGAGTAAGGGGAGTCATCCCCAAATCCCTCCAATGATCATTTAGAGCACCTTTTTGTGTCTCATTCAGTAGAAAAACAAGACTAGACCAAAACATTGAGATTGTAGCTGCATTTATTTTCCGATAGGGCAACTATAATAAAATGAGGAAAATATTTAAAAAGAAGCTAAAAAGGATTAGCAAGATTAGCACACTAAATCAGTTGTGAACGTTATTCAAAAATACCATATTGGAAGCCCAGACCAGATACATTCCACGTATTTGCAAAGGTGGAAAGAAGAGAAAATGACAGTCATCAAGGTTAAAAGGTGAAGTAAAAGAGGCTATTACAGCCAAAAGACTGCCCTTCAAAGAATGGAAAAAGGACCCAAATGAAGAAAATAAGAAGCAACATAATCACTGGCAAATCAGATGCAAAGCATTAATAAAGAAGAGTAAAAGAGAATATGAAAAGAAATTTGTTGCAGAGGCTAAAACTCACAGTAACAACTTTTTCAGGTATATTAGAAGCAGAAAGCCTGCAAGGGAATCCATGGGACTGTTAGATCATGAAGGAGCAAAAGAGGCACAGGTAGAACAAGACCATAGCGGAGAAACTGAATGAATTCTTTGCTTTGGTCTTTACAGAAGAAGAAGATGTAAGAGATCTGACTGTACTGGAAATGGCTTTCAGTGATGATGATGAAGAACTAAAAAATCTCAGTGAACCTGGAAGATGTACTGAGCCAAATTGACAAATTAAAGACTAGTAATCACCAGGACTGGATGGCATACATCCAAGGGTAGTCAAAGAACTCAAGCTTGAAATTGCTTGATCTGCTGTTAGTAATATGTAACCTGTTTTAAAATCATCTATAGTACCTGAAAATTGGAGGGTGGCCAATGTGATGCTGATTTTTAAAAAGGATTCCAGGGGTGATCCAGGAAATTACAGACCGGTAAGCATGGCATTGGTGCTTGGCAAAATAGTGGAAACTTTTATAATGAATAAAATTACAGAACACGTAGACAAACATGGCTTAATAGGACAGAGTCAGCTTGGATTCAGACAAGGGAAGTCTTGCTTCACCAATTTGCTTCATTTCTTTGGAGGTATGAATAAACGTGGATAAAGGTGAACCGGTTGATGTAGTGTATCTAGATTTTCAGAAAGCTTTTGATAAAATTCTACATGAGAGACTCCGGAGAAAATTAAAGAGTCATGGGATAGGAGGCAAGGTTCTAGTGTAACATGAGTTTAATTGTCAGAATTAAATATGTAGCAGAATTATTGATTTTGCTGGATCAGGTACCAATATAAAAATACAGCTTTTAAAAACTTATTGAAACTGCAGCAGAGAAACTGATTTGAATTCCAAGTCCCTCTTTCCCCCTCCCTCTGGGAACACTTAACAAAGACAAAAAGGCACTGCTTCAAAGAGTTTTCAAACTTCCATCCCCCCCTTCTCCCCCCTTTGGTAACTACTGATAACAAAAGCTTGGCTGGGCGGTTACCTAAAGCCATTAACACCTCTACTACTCTTAACAAAGGACTATCCTCAAACAAACTCTGAGTGAAAAAGCCCATCTATCTGACAAAAGAAACTCCACCTATCACAGTAGACTGAAACCTGTACAAAAGCCCTCAAGCTATAGAAAAGCCATTTACCAGCAAATGGCCAGAGAACAGTTAACCAGGAATCCTCTGCAAACTACAATGCCCAGTATCCTCTGCAAACTACAATACCCAGAACTCAGGGAACATTATAAAAAGCCTGGAAACAGCCCAGCTCGCTCTCTTGGGAATCTGCTGCAGTTGGGACCTGCTCCTCTCTGCTGAACTCCACACACACACATCCAGACAAGACTTCTCTCCAGGCTCCAGCAACCAACTTTAAAAGAAAAGACTTCTACAGCAGAGAGGATTTCCCCTGCATCACTTCAACCAGCTACCCACTTCTATCAAAGACTGTTGTAAGTTAACTTATAATTCATATTTAAACCTGTTACCTTGTTGTTTTAAAGCACAAATTCTCCTGCACCAAGATCCTTTTAAAAGGCTACCTCTCGTTTGCAACCTTATTTACACGATTACATTAATTATATTGTAAATACACCCTTTTGAAGTTAAATATATGGTTTTCCTTCTATGTTCTGAGCACGTTACCTTTTAAAGTTACACTGATAGCACATGGTCGCCTTTTAAACTTAGTGTCATGCTCTGAGCATATGGTTCTAATCCTTGCAGTGCAGTTCAAGGTAATTCAACAAATATAATATTTAATTCATTGCAATTGTAAATTTTATTACCTTAATAGGTAATTGGTGGAGAATTAACCAAAATATATCTTAAAACTTATAAATATTAGCGAATGCTCTGAGCAATTTCCCCCTTTGTTCTTAAATATCATATTAGGACTGTAACAATTTTGTATCATTTTAATGGATATTAAGAACTATAAATATTTCTTGTAACACTAGTGTGGATTAGGAATTGGATACTGGACAGAAAACAGAGGGTAGGGTTAAATGGTCATTTCTCTCAATGGATGAGGGTGAACAGTGGAGTGCTGCAGGGAACAGTACTGGGACCTGTGCTAGTTAACATATTTATAAATGATATGGAAATCAGAATGAATGTTACATTTGCAGATGACACAAAACTATTTAAGGCTGTTAAAATATGTGCGGACTGTGAAATATTGCAGGAAGACCTTAGGAAATTGGAAGACTGTGCATCCAAATGGCAGATGACATTTAATGTGGACAAATGCAAGATAATGCACATTGGAAAGAATAATCCAAATCATAGTTATCTGATTCTAGTGTGTGTGTGTGTGTGTGTGTGGGGGGGGGGGGGGGGGGTAAGCACTCAAGAAAAAAGATCTAGGTGCCATTGTAGATGATAAACTGAAATCTTCTGCTCAGTGTGCGGCAGCTGCCAAAAAACAAACAGGATGCTAGGAATTATTAGGAAAGGGATGGTGAATAAGACCGAAAATACTATAATGCCCTTGTATCTCTCCATGGTGCAACTGCACCTTGATTATTGCGGAATTAGAAAAGGTTCAAAGAAGAGCAACCAAAATGATAAAGGGGATGGAACTCCTCTCGAATGAGGAAAGGCTAAAGATGTTAGGGCTCTTCAGCTTGGAAAAAAGACAGATGAGGGGAGATATGATTGAGGTCTACAAAGTCGTAAGTGTTGTACGAGTAGAAGTAAATCAATTTTTTACTCATTCTAAAAGTACAAAGACTAGGGGACACTTGAGGAAGTTCATGTAAAAAGTTTTAAAACAAATAGGGGGAGATATTTTTTTCATTCAATGAATAGTTAAGCTATGGAACTCTTTGTCGGAGGATGTGATAATAATGGTTAGTGTATCTGGGTTTAAAAAAGGTTTGGACAAGTTACTGGAGGAAAAGTCCATCATCTGCTATTGAGACAGACATGGGGAAGCAACTGCTTGCCCTGGGATTTATAGCATGGAATGTTACCACAATTTGGATTTCTGCCAGGTACTTGTGACCTGGATTGGCCACTGTTAGAAACAGATGGACCATTGGTCTGACCCAGTATGGTTACTCTTATGTTCTTATGTTTTGGCCCTAGATGTTTTGTTTTTTTTCCATTATGACTGTAATACATCCAAGTATTAGGCATGCCCTAAACCAGCCCTAATCCTGTCTTTGAAATGTCCCTGCCACACCATCTTGTGATTTGGATGCACTGCAGACAAAATGCATAGATATACATCTGCAGAACAGGTTTCAAAAATTCCGATTTGGATGTTTTAAGAAGAAATTCATCCAAATGGTGCTTTATGACAAATTTTTTGAATGTTTTTCTCTTTCAAAAATGAGCCCCTATTGTAACCTATGAAACTTTGTAAGTCTTAGTGCTTTGAAAATGAGCCTCGTGGTGAGCCAAGTCCATTGTGTTCAGTCCTGATATTCTTCAATCTACCCTCTTTTGATTTGATGAGGGACAGAAGGGGCAGCTCTAATAACTAGTACTAACCTGAAATTCTTCCATGGACCATCACACTGTGCCAAGAGACAATCAAATGAGCACAAGATGGTGAATATAGTTTACTTTCTATGGAAAAATATAAATATATGTATTTTTAAAAATTAAATGTGGAATTAGGTAACACCATTTTTTTAGTAGTAGCTCAAAGTGAGTTATATTCAGGTACATAAGACATTTCCCTGTCCCCAGAGTGATTACAATCATTTTTTTTTACCTGAGGCAGTGGAGGGTTTATAGGCCCTTTAACTAGCTGCGGTAGGTTCTACACGTGTGCAGCGCCCACCTGATTGAGACTACCGCCAGGCCAGCGTGCCCTCCTGGCAATAATTTCAGATTTGGAGCATGCCCATAACACGTGGATAAATTATTTATTTACTCCGACACACACCAGTTCCGGCGGTAATCGGCACTTGGTACACGCCGACCGGTCATGTGCGTGTAGCGAATAAGTCTTTACCGCTAGATCAATGGGTGGCATTAAGGGTTCACGCTGGTTTCATTTTTACCACAGGCCCTTTTCCTGTCCCATTTTAAAAAAAGCCCTCTTTTATAGATGCAGTAAAAACTGGCCCGGCACGTGCCCAATACACGTGCCTACACTACCTCAGGCCACTTTTTACTGCTGCTTAGTAAAAGGGACCCTAAGTGACTTTTGCAAGATTACAAGGAGTAGCAGCACTGGGGTTTGAAGAAGGCTTCACTGGTTGTCAGAGTAGTTAGTGCTCTAACCATTAGGCTGCTCCTCCATTGGCATACTGAAAAGGAACTGTTGTATAATGGCTTCATTTTGGGTACCACTAGTTTTAAGGAGCATTTTTAGAAACCATAACCAGCTGCTACTAATAATTGTCACATTGAGAAACCTTTGCATAATTGACATGAATACAGAAGTGTACCTGGTCAAGAGTTTCCCACCTGTCAGTCAGCTGGTTGAAATAGTATTGCTCCTTTTAATAGTTACCATGTTTGATTTGATATCATTGTATCGTGTATTGAGTAGAAAGGGCATCCTATATACCTGCTTCAAAAACTGACAGCTCTGGATTGATTAAACAAAAATATGTTGATTTATAGTTGTTATGACTCTTTGGAAATTTGCTAAAAGCATTGTATGATCTTGTGTATAACTGATTTATGAAGTCTTTCCTCCAAGAGAATATATTAAATCAGTGAAATTCATAGCTCTGTGCTCAAATTGCAGACACCCCACAAGTAGTTTTATTCTGTGTATAACACACAAGAAAATCATATACTATACAATAGTGGAATTTGGGTTTGCTTTAGAAAACATTAATAGGATTGGAAGACATGGCAAGAAAGGATGGGTTAATTCAATTATAAGGTTTGAAGTTATTGAAGACTAATCAGAGATCCACATTTTTTCACTTTCAGAGGTATTTCTACTTCAATTATATCCTTTGTTCAAAAAATTGCATTGTTTTAAAAATGCATAAGAAATCAGATTTATAGGCATTTTACACTTTTTTTTTTCTAAACCTATGAATGCACAAAACTAAAGTTTGAGTTCTAAACAGAGGTCATGCTATTGTATGACTGCTTAAGTATTCAGAGATGATTTTCTAGTAACTTCCTTCCCTGGTATAAAACAGAAGAAAAAATATTCTTTGGTTCATGTAACTCATCAATCTATTTGAGGGAGAGATTAAATGCAAGTATACTGTAGGTTTGGTAACAAACACATTGTGTAGCTGTGAAAAGATTGAAAAAGAACTAAGATTTTTCCACCTGTAAAGCCTATATTGGTAATATTACTCTTCTTTGTACCTTGCAGCTTTTGAGGTTATACCCCTGGATTCTATATATCATGCCAAGGTTTCCATGTAGAAATCAAATCGTATTCCATAACAGTGCGCATAACCTAATTGGCTAATAAGTCTATCAGTGCTGATAATTGCTAATTAACAAGCAATTATTGACACTAATTGGCATTAATCAGAATTTACGCACAGAACTGTCTATGCATATTGTATAACGTGCTGTGTGTAAATTCTAAGTTGAATAGTTGAAAAGGAGGCATGGCCATGGGTATGGAATGGGTGGATCATAGGTGTTTCTAAAATCTATGTGGGTAGTTACACACCTGATCTGCATGTCATTTAGGAGTTGGCATGTACACCAGGTTTTACTTGGTGTAACTGCCCATGACTAAATTTGGTCACGTAGACCGGCGCTTGACATATTCTATAAACTGCATGGAAATTTAGGCTTATTCTATAAATTGTTCCTAAATTAAGGCAGACTTTATAGAATGGGCTTAGGCAAATTTTATTTGGGAACTAAACTTTTAGGTGTGATATATAAAATCTAGTCCATAGTGGACTTAGCAAAGCTGTGTCAACTTTACTGGTTAAATTTACTTTTCCAAAACTGAGAAATACTGTAGCATTCTATCTGATGGCTGGATTTTCTGGTGCTGTATAGACAATTCATTGGACATGAGTTATAATAATGCCACTTACTAAGAAAAAAATATATGTTTTATTGTAAACCACTTAAAGATTTATTTGTTTACTAGGACATAACGTTCTGAAGGATTGCTGTTGCTTTCAGTGCCTTCATTTAAACTGGTTCATCTGGAGGAGACTAGAAAACATGTATTTTCAGCTGTTAATATGAAGAATAGAGTCAGTTGCCATTAAGCTTAAGGAGACAGACAGATACCACTTTATTAAAAAAAAAAATTAAAGGCACATCTATTTGTATTGGACTATGCATTACCTGCAGATTGTTCATGTTAAAACAGTATGCATTTGTGTGAGATGAGCAAATGGTATAGTTCCAGGCAGTTTGTAATTTGGAATATGATTTTGTGTATTCTATTTTTATTGTTTATTTTCAAGAATTTGTTTTTTTTGTGTTTGATTATTGTTTGCATTTTTATTATATATTTGTTATTCTCGTGAATGTTTTATTATACTCCATCTTGTTAAAAGCAGTATAGAAATAACCTTAAGGTGGTAAAGTAAATTAAAGGGGGGGGGGAGTGTGTGCTAAAGTTACAAAGGTGTGATAAGGTAAAAATGCACACTGGTTGCCCCTTAATGTGTACTAAACAGCAATAACATGCATTATATTACTGTAATGTATATCAATATAGGTTAATGTGGGAAAAATAATGAGATGCAAAGCATGCCAACACACGCAAAAACACCTCATTATTATGTAAATCAAATAAAGCAGCTTGTGGTGAAACCATACACTGTGTTATTTCAGGAAAAATAGTACCAGCTCATAAAAACACAATAAGACAAATAGCTATCCTAACTTAAATAAATAACTTATCTCTGTACATTTATGAACACATATTCAATGATTTTGTTTAAATGGATAGAGCACCTGAAAATAAATTACAAAGATAACTGGATAAAACATATGCTTATCATTATGTGCTAATGGCCCCAAAGAACATTGACCTCCAAATTTTCTGTACCGCAATTGAGTACATCAGATGAACAGGGCGGTTAATGAAACTTTGACCATTATCAAAGATGAATTTAGAGGGAAACCAGTGAACAAACCAAGAGAAGAGGGAAAAGCTAAACCCAGCACCACTAAGGAGTCTTTTTACTAAAGTGGATTGGATTTTGCATTTCTGCAGCTTGATGAAGAAAATTAACACTCTTTTTGGTTGCGAGAAGATTAGGCATGGTTCTTTATAGAATCTCATATAGGCAGTTGTGCTCACAACTTCAAGTTAGTGCCAATTAAGACTGATACTTGATTGTTATCATTTAATTATTGGTTGTTAATGGCTCATTAACCAGTGGCGTAGCCAAGGGAGGGCCCGGGTGGCCCAAGGCCCACCTACTTTGGGCTCAGGCCCACCCAATAGCAGCACACCTATGAAGTGGCTGGCAGGGATCCCCAAGCCCTACCAGTCAAAAACTCCCAACAATTGTCCCTCTTGCATAACTTGTAAATAGCAGATCTTCACCTGCAGTGAGCAGCAACTGATATATATTGTTCGCACAGGTCCCACAGCCTTCCTTCTGATATATTCCAGCCTATGCAGAAACATGACGTTGCATCAGAGGGAAGGCTGTGGGGCCAACATGAGCAGTGCGTATTAGTTGCTGCTCGCTGCTGGTGAAAATCTGCTACTTAAAAGGTATGCAGGGGAAGAGGGATGTTTGAGAGATCATATGGCATGCAGGCGAGGGAAGAAGAGACTAACTCACTTGTGGGACAGGGTGGAGTTCTTCTGCCCATTCATGTTGGGCCCTGGCCCACCCAAAATTGGGTTTCTGTCTATGCCCCTGTCATTAACATTTAGCTGTGCTCACAATTCCTGATCGCATGCAAAGTAGGGAGCCCAAATATAGGTGCCCTTTATAGAATCCTGGGGATACAGTACATGTAAGCATTTACACAACTTTTGCAGCAGGTATTTGTGCAGTGTCAGGGCTGACTCTGAAAGCCTATTGTATAAAGGCATATAAGCCTCTTCGTTTGTTGCCTTCTTAGCTGGAGTTCTCAACCCAGTCCTCAGGGTACATCAAGCCAGTCTAGTTTTCAAGATATCCACCATGAATGTGCATGAGATACATTTAAATTCACTGCCTTCATTGTATGCCGATCTATCTCACACATATTCATTGTGAGGATCCAGAAAACCTGAATGGCTGGGTGTGTCCCAAGAACCGGGTTTAGAGGCCCTGCTTGATAGAATAGGTTTAAAATAAGCATCTTTGGCAGATGGCCTCTTCAAACAGGTGGCCTGTTAAAATAGCAAGCCCTGGCTGGTTGCCAAAACAAACTCACTGGTTAGAAAAGGCTAATTTATACCTAGAAAGATAGATTTTATTTGTAAAACTTCGTATACTGCTTTCCCATTTTAATTGGACATTCAAGAAGTGTACAGTAAAAACAGATACAATGCAATAAATACAACTAATTTAACAACGTACATTCCAAAGAGATAATGGTTGCTTAGTTTTATATTCTCCTAATTTGTTTTGGTCTATATAAACTGCTTTGATTTGTGCTTTGAAGATCAGTATAGCAATTCTCGAATAAACATAAACAAACTATACTGTTACACCATTTCTAATGAACATCTCAGAAGGAGCAGTATATTCTTTAACAAAATCCAACGTGGGACATGTAAACAGGAACTGAGATTATTAGTATGTTTCCTTGTTTAACTCAAAGGGCAAGGTATTCTACAACTTAGCTGTAGCTAATGAAACTGTCCTAGATCTCCAATTCTCTGTCCTAATCAACGATGCGGAAAGAACAACCATCTGAGAGGCTTGACTTGACCTCAGAAATCTGACCGAATTATGTCACTCCAATTTGTCAGCCAAATACAAAGATGTATTTTGTCCCAGAAACTCAAAAGCCAGGAGTTTAAATTTCACTCTCATTGTTTCAGGAGCCAATGCAATTTGGCAAGGGATGGTCTAGCTCTTCCAGTCCTCATACCAACTTAGGACACAGACAGCAGTATTCTGGATAATCTGTAACCTTCATATTACCCTTTCTGGAAAGCTAATATAATCAAGCATTATATTGATCTAACATAGTTTGCACCAAGACCTGCATGGCAGATTTCACAACTGAAGGCTTAACAAAAGATTTCAGTCTATTTACTTATTTAATTTGTTTATTTGAAATATTTATAGTCTGCATCATCCACAATTCTGGGCAGAGAACAATAAAAACATACACAGTGAGACAGATAATAAATTATGAGAAAATAAATGAAAAGCACAGACAAGCTAGTAAACAGAAAAATAAATGCCTGCCTTACTTAGCCAAACTTAATAAATATTCCAAAATACTAGCAGGATCTAGTTTTACCCCCAAATCATGTACCTCTTCAATCAATGCAATCATTTTTCCATCCAAAAGAATGGGCAGTTAGAAATTACTTGTCAGTTCAACCCACCAAAGCAAAACACCTCCATCTTCTGAAGACTCAGGAACAGTGGGTCGGTTCCCAATCAGCGCTCTCTACTAGATAAATGTTAAAACTTGTACTGGTCAATAGATAGCCCGTGGCAGTCTGCATTTTTTTTAAAATGCTGATGCCACAGGCAGAATTAGCCACAGATATTCAATCCCTCACCAAGTGCAGGCTTTGAATATCTGGGGCTAATTCTAAATATGTTGGCCGCTGGAGCTTATGCAGGTCCCAGCTGATAATCAGAATAAGCAGAATCAAGTGCCACAGCCCCTCCGATCCCCCTCCCCTTCCTCTTCCTGAAGGGAATAATAGTGTCATCCTGAGCCCCCATCTCCGATCATTGTAGGCCTCCCCCCAGCCTACCTAGAATATCCCTAGTAGTCTATGGGGTTCTATGGGCAGTCAAGTTAGATGGTATGTGTGCATGCACTGTAAATGCTGGTATTCTAGTCATTTACATGCATATATGCTTATATAGGCATTTAAATCACAATAAACAGGCTATCCTGCTTATAATCGAACGAGAAAAACGCCCAAGTTCCGACCTAAATCGGGAGATGGACGTTTATCTCACAAAAACGAATAAAGCGGTATAATCGAAAGCCGATTTTTGGACGTTTTCAACTGCACTCCGTCGCGGATGCGGACAAAGTTGATGGGGGCGTGTCAGAGGTGTGGCGAAGGCGGAACTGGGGCGTGGTTATCTGCCGAACAAAGATGGGCGCATTTCACTGATAATGGGAAAAAAGTATGCGTTTTTAGCTAGAATTTAGGACACTTTTCCTGGACCCTGTTTTTTCACGAATAAGGCCCCCAAAAGTGCCCTAAATGACCAGATGACCACTGGAGGGAATCGGGGATGACCTCCCCTGACTCCCCCAGTGGTCACTAACCCCCTCCCACCACAAAAAAATGATGTTTCACAACTTTTTATTTTCACCCTCAAATGTCATACCCAGCTCCCTGGCAGCAGTATGCAGGTCACTGGAGGAGTTGTTAGGGGGTGCAGTGGACTTCAGGCAGGTGGACCCAGGCCCATCCCCCCTACCTGTTACAATTGTGCTGCTTAATGCTTATTAGTCGTCCAACCCCCCCAAACCCACTGTACCCACATGTAGGTGCCCCCCTTCACCCCTTAGGGCTATAGTAATGGTGTAGACTTGTGGGCAGTGGGTTTTGAGGGGGATTTGGGGGGCTCAACACACAAGGGAAGGGTGCTATGCACCTGGGAGCTCTTTTACCTGTTTTTTTGGTTTTGTAAAAGTGCCCCCTAGGGTGCCCGGTTGATGTCCTGGCATGTGAGGGGGACCAGTGCACTACGAATCCTGGCCCCTCCCACGAATAAATGTCTTGGATTTATTCGTTTTTGAGCTGGGCGCTTTCATTTTCCATTATCGCTGAAAAACAAAAACGCCCAGCTCACACATTGTTGAATAAAACATGGGCGTCTATTTTTTCCCAAAATACGGTTCGGTCCGCCCCTTCACGGACCCGTTCTCGGAGATAAACGCCCATGGAGATAGGCGTTTTCGTTCAATTATGCCCCTCTATGTGCTATTCAGTAAGTAAGTGTATATCTTTCTGATTTTATTTATTTATTATTTAGATTTTGCTCACACCTTTTTCAGTAGTAGCTCAAGGTGAGTTACATTCAGGTACACTGGATATTTTTCTGTCCCAGGAGGGATCACAATCTAAGTTTGTACCTGAGGCAATGGAGGGTTAAGTGACTTGCCCAAGATCACAAGGAGCAGCACTGCGGTTTGAACTGGGCACCTCCGGATTGCAAGATCAATGCTGTAACCACTAGGCCACTCCTCCACTGTGCTTACTTGGCAGGTAGGTATTCACATGGATGGAATCTGGGCAGAGCATGAGCAGGGAACAAATGGAATATTATAAGTTATTTGCATATCTCTCAAATCTAGGAGCAAACATTTACCCAAGCTCTATTACTGGGATAAGAGCTCCTGCCTAAACATCTACTTTACTTTTTAAAATACTGTAGGCTTTGAACAGACATTCTCTAGTCACCTAATTCTAGGCTTCTCTTTATAGAATTGCCCTCTATATCTGAATGAACAGCCAAAGCATGCCTCCTCTGTGAACATGTCTGCTATTTACATGAGTAAATGGTGCATATCTCTTCTGAAGTCACTAAAGCCAAAGGGTGTCTGAATATATCACAGCTATGTGAACAAATGTTTGTCTCTCTCCTGGAACAACCTTAGCCATTCCTTTCATGAACAGAAATACTTTGAGTGGGTATCAAGTTGTCTCTCCAATAGATTTCCATTTTTGACCCTTAATATTGAAAGACATGCATTTATTAGTACCGCCTCTGAACCTGTAAACTACATACAGTTTGTTCTTTTTAAATATTGTCCAGATGAGTTTTCCTTTTAAAGACGATCATGTACTTCACAAGCTAATAAAAAACAGAGCACTAATGTGAATGAATAAGATCATCATAGAAATAATAAACATGTCTCATAGGATTGTTCAGAATAGATGGAACTGGCAGACCTGGAAGGCATACGTTAAAGCTGATAACTTAATGCTCTAATGGTGACAAACTAGTGAGAGATAATTATCAGCAATATCATATTTACTTATCTGGATTTATCTTGTGCTTTTTTAATAGTAGCTCAAGGTGAGTTACATTCAAGTATGGTAGATCTTTCCCTGTCCCTCGAGGTTTATTATTTAAGTTGCGTACCTGAGGCAATGGATTAAAGAGAACCAGTTGACTTTGAACTTTGGCTTCTCTGATTCTTGGTCTGCTGCTATAATAACTAGGCTATTCCTTCACCAGAACTTACTAGTAAGTAAAGGTGTAGATAATCAAAACAAGTTAATTGGACAAGTCAGGATTCTGCCTGGTTATATCATCTTGGCCAGCTCTACCACTGATATTCAGTGGCACTTAGCCGGACAGTGTCACCGAATATCAGCTGTGACTGTTACGGCACATTCCAGATCAGACAGAAGGCAGAGTCAGAGTAAGGACTTACCCGCTAACCGGCTAAGTGCCTGGTTAAAGCAAGGAAATTTACCAAGCCGTGCTAAAAAGTGGATGCGTATGGGTTTTCTGCTCGTTGTGGCCACTTTTAGTGCAGTGGTAAAATGGCCGCAATGCCATATTTTTCTTTAATGGCCATATGCTGATTTCCCAATTGTGGCATGGCCATTACCACAGGAGCCCTTACCAACACCTATTTTGTTGACATTAAGGGCTTCCATGCTAATCTTGTAGTAATCGAGCAACTTGTGACAATGTGCCCATACTACCCGATTAGTGCAGGGCATGCCTACTCTGTGCCCATCAGCATGAAATTAATGCATGCTGATGGGTAAACTACCATGGAACACCTAAGTGCGTCCCGTGACAGTGCTTTTTGTTCTGCGGTAGGCATGTGCTTCTGCCTACCATGCATTAGTAAAAGGGTCCCTTAGTTATCTTGACACCAGTCTGAATATCAGCTTTTTGTGACTTAGTCATGATTGAAACGTATCTAGACCAAAATGTCTAACGTTTAGCCCCAGACATGTGTGCTTTGTTTCATTATGGCAGAAAAATGTCCAAGATTTGGGAACACCCAAATCCCGCCTCCAACACACTCCCTTGTGGTTTAGATGCACTGCAGATAAGTACATAAGTACATAAGTAGTGCCATACTGGGAAAGACCAAAGGTCCATCTAGCCCAGCATCCTGTCACCGACAGTGGCCAATCCAGGTCAAGGGCACCTGGCACGCTCCCCAAACGTAAAAACATTCCAGACAAGTTATACCTAAAAATGCGGAATTTTTCCAAGTCCATTTAATAGCGGTCTATGGACTTGTCCTTTAGGAATCTATCTAACCCCTTTTTAAACTCCGTCAAGCTAACCGCCCGTACCACGTTCTCCGGCAACGAATTCCAGAGTCTAATTACACGTTGGGTGAAGAAAAATTTTCTCCGATGAACTGCATAGAAAAAAAAAATCTTTAAAAGGGTTTTCAAAATAGTGATTTTGATGATTTGGAGAAAAAACTGTTCATCTGCCTCTTTGTGCCACTTTTGCACATTCTTGTGTTTCAAAAATGAGCCCCATAGATAGCAGGTGATGGACCATGTCACTATTGAGGTGTGAACTAATTATCTTAACTTCAGGTTTACTGTAAGTAAATCCACTGTATGGCATCTGACACTGATTTTATTTAGAGTACAACAGCAGTGCTACAGTAAATTAATGAAAGGGACCTAATTTGTATCCCATTAATTAAAGCTGTCTACGAAAAGAAAAACAAGGAACAGCAAGCATAAAACCTTATACTGTAAATACTGTTCAAAAACAGACCTATGGATTAGTTAAATATGAGGCGGTAATATTTTAGAACATAAGAACATAAGAACATACGAATTGTCATTAGTAGGGGCAGCTGGAAAATGTTTGTTTTGGGTCATTTCCCAAGTGGTTTGTGGGAACTTTCATTTTAATCTTACTTTTGTTGTTACAGGAGCAATTTTGTTAAGACTGTGCCCTCTTTGTAGATAGTGTACATTATTTGGAAAGAGTGTGCCCTGGCACACAAAATGATGTGCTTTTTCTGCCTTTTTTCATTTGTTAATGCCATGCAAAGATATGGGATATGTCATTGACATTTCCCATGTCAGTGCAAATGACATTCTATCCCTTTTTGCAATAATGGGTCAGTATCCTGTTTCTAGCAGTAGTCAATCCAGGTCACAAATACCTGGCAGGAATTCAAAAAGTAGATAGTTTCCATTCTTCTTACACCCAGAGATTACAGGTAGATTTTCCTTAGTCTACCTTAATAACAGTTTATGGATTTTTCCTCCAGAAATTTGTCCAAATCTCTTAAAAACTTAGCTGTGCTAATTGATTTTACCATATGATTTGGTAGTATATTTTGAATTATAACTATCCACTGAGCCTCAAATTCTATAAAAGGTGCCTTAAGTTGTGTGTGCTAATTTGGCCTTATGGCCACTTAGAGTGTCTATCCCCAGCACAGCTCTGGTCCACCTGCACCTGCTGCTTGTGCTCTGCACTAGCACCCTCCACCCACCGACTAGGTCACAACTGCCTCTGGGCGAGTCTCCCACTCTCAAATTATCCCCAGAGATTTCTAGGTCACTGGGATCACACTCCCAGTGGTCCCAAAGTTCCCAGAAAGCATATATCTGTTCACAGACCTTCAACAAAGAGATCTCTCTTTTCTCCCAGGCTGAAACTGAAACAACAACCAGTAGCTGCTGAGGAATTTCAAACTCCAGGCCAATCATAGTCCAGTCAACAAGTTTTAAAAGTATACTGCTCACAGTACTGTAGATTCACTTCTTCACTGAGTGAAACTAAAAGAGAGCATACCGTTTTCTATAACAACTTTAACATAAAACATGTATCACCTGCTGGCCAAACTAGAGAAATGCACTTCAAGGTTTAATAAAGGCAATTATACAGGTTTGAAACACACTGTTCTCTCACAGGGGTTACTGAGGATGGGCAGACTGGATGGACCATTTGGCCCTTATGTGCTGTCATGTTTCTGTGCCTCTGTAGGGAAGCTATTGCTTGCCCTGGGATTGGTAGCATCAAATGTTGCCACTATTTGGGTTTCTGCCAGGTACTTGTGACCTGGCTTGGCCACTGTTAGAAACAGGATACTGGGCTAGATGGACGATTTTTCTAACCCAGTATGGCTGTTCTTATGTATGTAAAGCAGCATATTAATATATAAATACAATCCCATAACTTGTGGTGTACACCAGGAGCACACCACAAACAGGGGTATGGCTACCAAACTGTGCCTGATGATCCTGGACCCTAACTTCCAGGGTCTGATAGCTCAAACTTAATCTACTAGCTAAACTCCAACCCTTCATGGGATCTTCCTGCAAATTCATTCTCTCCTATTGTATGACATCTTCTGGCATTACCCCCCTCCCCCAACTGTGATAGCTCCTCCTAGTGGGCCAACCCACTACATCCAACATAGACCACTCAGATGGAAACCCCTCCCCTAAGTCCCCCATCTCTCACTCTCCTGGATACCCCTTGGACCTTTCTGTTAGAAAATTAATGGTATCTAGGGCCTGGGCAGTTGTGATCCCCAGTCTCTTCTGCCCTCATTGGTGCCATCATCCAAAATGGCACTGACAACTCCTAATAGTAGTTTTGTGGGTCTAGCATTAGGGGTCATATTTCCATAAAAGGATAAAGAGGTCATTATTCCCCGGATAATATATAGCGGAACTTAAGCTGCTTGCGCAAATATAGTCATATGAGCACTGATAATTGCCAATAAACAAGCAATTATTGACACTAATTGGCATTAATTAGAACTTATATGTGGAACTGTCTAAACATATTCTATAACATGATGTTCATAAATTCTAAGTTGCGTAGTTGAAAAGTTGGCATAGTCATGGACATGGAATAGGCAGGTCGTCGGCTTTTCTAAAATCTATGTGCATTGTTATAAAATACACCTGGTCCTCGTCTAATTTAGTCATCAGTTGGCGTAACTGCCTGCGACTAAATTTAGTCACATGGACTGGTGCTCGGCATATTCTATAAACCACGTGGAAATTTAGATTTATTCTATAAAGTACACCTAAATTAAGGTGTACTTTTTATAATATGCTTAGGCATATTTCATTTTGGTGCTGATTTTTTAAACATATAAGACCCCTAGCAGTAGTAATGCAAGACTACCACTAGGGATTCTTTGCCATTTTAAATGATGCTGCTAGCAAGGGAGGAGCAACTTGGGATTGCTCCTTTCCAAACTCTAGCCATCAGGAATATTTGCCACCAGGTAGGCTGGGAGACCTTTAGAAGAGTGGCCTCTTCCAGGCAGGAGGCTCCCCAGTCAATCCTGCTCCCACCAGTTCCTCAGTCAAATGGCTGCCAAGATTTCCTATGGCAGCCTCATGAGACTGCTATAGGAGTTCCCGACAACATAGTAACATAGTAAATGACGGCAGATAAAGACCTGTACGGTCCATCCAGTCTGCCCAACAAGATAAACTCATTTACATGGTATGTGATACTTTATCTGTATACCCGAGTTTTATTTGTCCTTGCCTTTCTCAGGGAACAGACCGTAGAAGTCTACCCAGCACTGTTCTTGTACTAAGTTCAGAAGCTAACGTTGAAGCCCTTTAAAATTTACACTCCAGCCCATCCCCATCTATTTAGTCACGATCAGGGCATAGACCGTAGAAGTCTGCCCAGCTCCCATTTTGTTTCCCAATTACTGGCGTCGCCACCCAATCTGTGCTAAGATTCTGCGGATCCATTCCTTCTAAACAGGATTCCTTTGTGCTTATCCTACGCAAGTTTGAATTCCATTTTCATCTCCACCACTTCTCGCGGGAGGGCATACCTCATATCCACTACCCTTTCCATGAAAAAATACTTCCTGACATTAGTTTTGAGTCTGCCTCCCTTCAACCTCAATTCATTTCCTCTAGTTCTACCGCCTTCCCATCTCCGAAAAAGGTTCATTTGCGGATTAATTTATTTATTATTTATTAGGATTTACAGTATTTGCTGCCTTTTTGAAGGAATTCACTCAAGGCGCTGTACAGTAAGAATAGATCAAGCATGAGCAATAGACAATTATAGCAGTAAAAATATTCAAAAACAATACAAAGTATGGCATGGTATACTATTTACAATAAATTAATTGCAAACTCACTCCAGCTGGAGTGAGTTTGCAATTAATATATTGGTTAGCTCCAGCAATTCTAATGTGTCCCTATTGAGTAGTATTGTTAAATACTATTTACAATGCCAACACAATACGTAATAGAACATTATAGGTGATAGCGAAGGGTACATAAGTAAGTACATAAGTAATGCCACACTGGGAAAAGACCAAGGGTCCATCAAGCCCAGCATCCTGTCCACAACAGCGGCCAATCCAGGCCAAGGGCACCGGGTAAAGCAAAGATGTAACATATAGAAGGGTAAAGAAGTAGGAAGAGTTAGAAAGTAAGGTGACTGATGTAAAGAAAGTTGCACATGATGTCAGAAAAATGGTTAAATGTTATCTCAGCTAGAGTAGGAATGGATAAACATGTCTTTCTGCAGTATATGGAGCCTGAACATTCCTTGTGTGTGTGAGTGAGACTAACGAGTTAGTTACTTCTTCCAGTAAAGGCCTGGTTGAAGATCCAAGCTTTCACCTGCTTCCTGAAGTAGAGATAGTCTTGGGTTAAGCGCAGCCTTTCAGGCAGTGCATTCCAGAGTGTTGGGGCTACTCCGGAGAAGGCTCACTTGCGGGTATCACATCGTGTAATGTCTTTTGGAGAGGGTGTGGTTAGTGAAAGTCATTGGGAGGATAATCCTATTTTTCAGGTACTCAGGGACATTTCTTTCCAGGGCCTTGAAGATCAGACATAGAGTTTTAAATTTAGCCCTGTATTGTACTGGTAGCCAATGAAGTTTTTGCAAAAATGATGTGATGTGGTCACGTCGCTTGCAACCTTCTATGAGTCTTGCTGTTGCTGCATTCTGAATCAACTGAAGCTGGTGCAGGTCCTTTGTAGTCAGACCACTGTATAGTGCATTGCAGTAATCCAGTCTTGATGTTATTATGGCATGTACAACTGGGATAAGATTTACCTTCTCAATGTAAGAAGAGAGACAATGTAGCTATCGCAAATAGAAGCAGCTCATGAAGGTTGCTTGGATTTGGGGAATCAGAGTAAGTGTTGAATCTAACTGTATTCCAAGGTTTCTGACTTGTGATTTGAGGAGGAGTTCATATTTCCCAAAAGGGATTTTGATGTCAGGTATGTATCCACTTGTATTAGGGACCCAGAGAAGTTCGGTTTTACTTGGGTTCTGGCAACATTTGTTGTGTTTAGCCCATTCATGAAATGATGTTAGACAGGTAATCAGTTTATTCAAGGCTGTAGGTAAGTCAGGTTCAATGGGAATGAGTAGCTGCACATCATCCGCATAGATGTAGAACTGAGTGTCCATTGACTGAATCAGCTCAGCTAGTGGTTTGAGGTAGATACAGAATAGGTGACAGTATCGATCCTTGTAGCACCCCGCAGGTCAGCGTCCATGGTGGTGATGAGTTGCTGCCAAACATTATGGATTGTTGCCTGTCTGATAGGTAGGATCTGAACCAAGCAAGTACTGTTCCATTGATACCTGTTTCTGTCAGTCGTGCTAGCATGATATCATGATCCACGGTGACAAAAGCTGTAGAGAAATCAAGCAATACTAACATTGAGGCGAATCCCTTGTCTCGGTTTATGTGAAGATCATCTAGTAGGGATACAAGGACCGTTTCTGTACCATAAACAGGTCTGAATCCAGATTGACATGGATCTAGCCAGTTTCTCTTTTCTAACCAGTCATTAAGTTAAACACAGATTGTTTGTTCTATGAGTTTCCCTAGAAATGGGATGATGGATACTGGCCTATAATTTTCAAGTTTGTCCAGATCAAGATTGTTTTTCTTCAGCAGAAGGTGGACCACTGCCCTTTTTAATGCTGTTGGTAGCTGCCCATTAGAAAGAGAGGTGTTCACAATTTTTGTGGCGCCTTCTATGAGGCCCATACTTGCCTGGGCAGGGATCGAGGGAGCAGGTAGTAGGTCGAAGGTCTCTTAGGATTTTGTCAAGGCTCTCCTCTGTCATTGGGTTAAAAGTAATACCTTTCAAATATTTGAACATCTGTATCATGTCACCCCTGTTTCTCCTCGTACAGTTTGCAACGCAAATCCCATACCATTTTTGTAGCTTTTCTTTGCACCGCTTCCAGTCTTTTTACATCTTTAGCAAGATACGGTCTACAAAACTGAACACAATACTCAAACACTTCCTTTCTTCTGCTGGTTACGCCCTTCTCTACGCAACCTAGCATCCTTCTGGCCATGGCTGTCACCTTGTCACATTGTTTATTCACCATTAGATCCTCAGACACCAACACCCCAAGGTCTCTCTCCTGAGTCGAGCTTACTAATCTCTCCCCTCTTATTCAGTATCTCTCTTTGGTCTTTCCCAGTATGGCAATACTTATGGGTTTCTGTACCCCAAATGCATCACTCTACACTTCTTGGCATTAAATTTTAACTAAATAATGTTTACAAAATCCCAAACACATATTCATACATTCATTAAATCAAAACATAAAATGTGAAAATGTGCAAAACTAATTTTTTTCGTTTTTATGCTAATTGTGCTCAGTATCAGGGTATCCCATACTGCATCGGCTGGCCATCCAAGTTTTAGGATTCTACCCTTATAAACAGCATCCCACCGCCTCCCGTGGTGTTTATTCGTTTCCAGTTCTTATCCAAAAGCTTCTCGCCTATAATAAATTTCTCAACTGTTATTTTCACTACCACGTTACGGGGTACATATCTCAATGTTTGAAAAGATGACTCAGCTCTTGCAGGGTGTGCCCCAATTTTGTGATCTATTACTGTAGACTCCTTATATTCTCAGAGGTGTTCATAGTCCTTGATGTTATTATCGCATCATATTGGCAGTTCCAGACATGCATACATGTTTCGCCCTAAGCGTCCTCAGGGGAATAAATAGACTGATGAATCAGCCTCGCCTCCTCTCAACCGGCTGGAAAATGCCGGTTCATGCCAGACCCTCGACCATTCTTCTAAGGTTTGGAGATTCCTTCTCATCATTTCTACTCCCTCCAGGGTATCCTCTCTATTGGCTATTTTCATGTCATCCGCAAAAAGGTACACCTTTCCTTCCAACCCTTCAGCAATATCGCCCACAAATATATTAAACAGAATAGGCCCCAGCACCGACCCCTGAGGAACTCTACTGCTCACCTTTCTTTCATCCGAGTGGATTCCACTTACCACCACACTCTGCCACCTGTCGGTCAACCAGTTTCCTTTGGTAAAGCCACGTAGCCTCGGGTCCTGTAACCCATTGGCTTTCAGAAAATTAACTACCCTTTCTTTCAGCAGCGACTCCATTATTTTTCCTACCACCGACGTGAGACTTACTGGTCAGAGGTTTCCCACTTCTTCTCTGTCTCCACTTTTGTGAAGAGGGACCACATCCGCTCATCTCCCGTCTCTAAAAATCTATTAAATAAATCTTTAAGAGGTTCCGCCAGGACCTCCCTGAGCTCTCTCAGTATCCTGGGATGTATCCCATCCAGCCCCATAGCTTTGTCCACCTTCAGATCATGCGCTCCTTAGCGGAGCGCATGATCTGGTGTGGGAGATAATGGTGCTGGGGTCGTTTGATAACAGTGATCATAATATGATCGGATTTCATATTAGCTTTGAAGTAAGTATACATAGGAAATCAAATACTTTAGCGTTTAACTTTAAAAATGGAGACTATGATAAAATGAGAAGAACGGTGAAAAAAAAAACTTAGAGTGGCTTCGAGGGTCAAAAATCTACATCAGGCATGGATGCTGTTCAAAAACACCATCCTGGAAGTCCAAGCCAAATAAATTCTGTGGATTAAGAAAGGAGGACGGAAGACCAAATGACTGCCGGCATGGTTGAAATCTTTTGATTACTCGAAGTCACGATTCTCCTCTCTTTCCTACCCTCCCCTCCATGTCCAGCAATTCTCACTCCCCTTCCCTCCCCTGCCCTCCATGCCCAGCATGTCACCTCCCTCCCTTGCCCTCCCCTCTCATTCAAGTCGCGGCGAACCGGCAGTGAAGGCAGCAGTGCTCACTGAGGCAGGCATGCAGGCAGGTTCATCACCTCTCACATTGCTTCCCTCTCAGTGTGTCCTGCCCTCGAAGTCGGGAAGCGCTGAGAGGGAAGCGACGTGAGAGGAAACAAACCTGCCTGCATGCCTGCCTGCCTCAGTGAGCACTGCTGCCTTCACTTCCGGTTCGCCGCAACTTGGAGAGGGGAGGGCAGGGGAGAGAGGCGACATGCTGGACATGGAGGGCAGGGGAGGGGAGAGAGAATTGCTGGACATGGAGGGGAGGACAGGGGAAAGAGGAGAATCACGACTTCGGGTAATCAAAAGATTTCAACGGAGCGCAGGAGCAGGAACAGACGGGAGTGGGTAGGTGAGCCGGACCTCAGGAAAAAGGTGCCGGTACGCTGTACCGGCGCGTACCGGCACAAAAAAAGCACTGCTCTTATCACCTCTCACTTAGACTATTGCAACTTGCTTCTCACAGGTCTCCCACTTAGCCATCTCTCTCCTCTTCAATCTGTTCAAAATTCTGCTGCACGACTTATATTCCATCAGTGTCACTATGCTTATATTAGCCCTCTCTTCAAGTCACTTCATTGGCTCCCTTTCCATTTCCGCATACAGTTCAAACTCCTCTTATTGACTTACAATTGCATTCACTCTGCAGCTCCTCAGTACCTCTCCATTCTTATCTCTCCCTACACTCCTCCCCGGGAACTCCGTTCACTGGGTAAATCTCTCTTATCTGCACCCTTCTCCTCCACCACAACTCCAGACTCCGTTCCTTTTATCTTGCTGCACCATATGCCTAAAATAGACTTCCTGAGCCAGTACGTCAAGCTGCATCTCTGGCCGTCTTTAAATCTAGGCTAAAAGCCCACTTTTTTGATGCTGCTTTTAACTCCTAACCCTTGCTCACTTGTTTGGTACCTATGTTTTATCATTCCCACCTTAGTAATTCTCTTATCCCTTATTTGTCCTGTTTGCATGCCCTAATTAGTTTGTAAGCTCTGTCGAGCATGGACTGCCTCTTCATGTCTTCGTGTACAGTGCTGTGTATGTCTTGTAGCGCTGTAAAATGATAAGTAGTAGTAGTGGTAATAACAGCAGGCATGACAAAAAAACTCTTTACATTTATTAAAAGCACAGTAATTATCAATCCTCCATAATTTACTTAGATTCTTCATTGTAAAGCCCAGGACCAGTGGCAGCCCCATCAATACTGTGTGGCCCCCAGACTCTTGCCTCACCTTTTCCAGAGTCTTGCTATTACTACTAATAATCATTTCTATAGCGCTACTAGATGTATGCAGCACTGTACACATTAAAATGTTTAATATGATGTGGATATTGAAACGAGTGAAGTCATACCTCCCATTCAACACTTTCTGGAACCTGGTACAGTCCACTGTTATTAACCATGTTGACTACTGCAACAGTGTTTTTTTTAGGATGCAAAACCCAAATACTGAAGAGACTCCAGACTGCCCAAAACACAGCAGCCAGACTTATTTTTGGCAAATCAAAATTCAAAAGTGCATCACCTCTTCGAGTGAAGCTTCACTGGCTCTCCATCAAAGAAAGAATAAATTAAGGTCCACACAATGATCCACAAGATCATACACGGTGAATCCCCCGGCTACATGAGTGATTTGATCGACCTCCCTGCCAGAAACAGATCTATTTCCTCATGAACTTATATCAATCTACACCTTCCCAGCTGCAGAGGAATTAAATACAAGACCTACTATGCATCCAGTTTCTCCTTTTTGGGCAGCCAGCTTTGGAATGTCCTACCAAGATCTATCCGATTAATTAACAACTACTTGCCCTTCAGAAAAATGCTGAAAACTCATTTCTTTAAGCAAGCCTAATCTTATCAACCTCCACTTCCAATTCTGTTCTGACACTGATACCGACCTCATCATTGGTTTTATTTACCCCACCTCCCATTCCCCCTCTACTCATCCCAACCTTCTCTTCTCCATCTCTCCTTTACTATATCCCTCCTTACCCCATTTCCCCCAACCTATACTATCCTATCTGGTTTACCCTCCCTTATCCTAATTATACGTTATCAAGCTTCAATTTTATCATGTTTCATGACAGTTTGAACTTTCTCTCCTTATAAGACGTTGTATTTTGAAATTACTATGTAAGCCGCCTTGAACCTGCATTGTGTGAGAAAGCGCGGGGTACAAATGTAATAAATAAATATATGTATTTACTTTTTCTGTCATTAAAGGTCTCACAATCTTAGTTTTTGTACCTGGGGCAATGGAGGGTTGTGACTTGTCCAATGTCACAAGGAGCTGCAGTGGGAATCAAACCCAGATCACCAGGATCAAAGTCCACTGCACTAACTGAGTTGGCATTACATCCATATTGGTTGTTCTGTTTTCTCTCTGCACCTTTCAGCCTTCCGTAAGTTTGAACTGCATGTTGTCCAGATTCTTCCACTATTCTTATGAGACTGAGAAAGCAGTGTGAAGTTTAAACTGAGAGTCATGTGGTGTCAGAAGAAAACCAAATAGCTCCTCTAGACGTGGTACTACCAACAAACCTCCAGAGCAAATATAAGGGGACTTAGAAACCTGGAGGAAAACCAGCTAGAAGGGATTAGAGATAAAGAAAGGATGATGAAGACCAGCTGGTATAAATGGAATGGGGATTTGGATTCACTGGGAAGAGGTTGGAAGAATGTGTTGGAGAGAAGAGTTGGAGAATGGGGATAGAGAAAATGGGAGATGGAAAAGTATGGGGGAGTAAACTTTTATTTTAGTTACACAATTCATGCTGAATGTCCCTTACTAGCCAGACCAACTGCATCCAAGAGGAAATCCTTCAGACCAGCTGGGTCATTGGAGGAGGACTCTGTCCTCTTTCGCAGTGTGCCATCCACTTTATCCAGCAATAATCTTGGTTCTAGCACTGAAGTTTTTTTGTTGTTGTTATTTATTTATCTATTTTTGGCAATGTGGTCCCAGCTGGACAAATAGTACTAGACAAAATATTATAAGCATCTGGGGGCCCAGATAATATTTCTTCAAGATTTTGGATGTAGTGAATCACTTAAACTCAAGCATGAATGCGTGCAAGATTGCTGCTTTTCAGTGGCAAATGGTAGACGAAGTGGTGTGCCAATATTATTGTTTAAAAATCTATCGTATACCATCCAATCTTATTCAACAGATAACAAGGGTAGATGGGTACTCCTACACTTACAAATGGCCAATACCACATACATTTTGGTCAATATTTATGGTCTGAATATGGATGATATCTCCTGTTTTCAAGAATTAGCAAAGTAATTGTCTCTTAGTAAATCAGAACATATTATTTTGAAATGGGACTTCAATCTCCCAATATATCTTATCTTAGATAGGAAATCCTGTCAGGTACAAACCATTGAAGTCCTATTTCCTGCAGTGTCAATTATTAAATGAGCAGGGCTTGACAGATGTCTGGCAGTTTCTTAATCCTTGTGAACTAGATTGCACATTTCACTCTACTCCTCATAATTCTTATATGAGGTTAGAGATTACATATTTTTGTCCAATTTCCTGATAGATAAGTTGGATCATGATACTATAGAACCCTATCATCTATCAGAGCATGCAATGTTACAACTACCTAGTGCTTAGGACTCGGAGATAAAACCTTCTACATGGCGACTTAATACATTTCTTTTACATGATGGAGCATTTATTACCAAAGTTAAGCAGTGGACTTCAGACTATTTTGAACTTAATGAATCTGTCAGATCCCTTATTATGTTGTTTGGAATGCTTATAAAAGCATACCTTAGAGGCAAAGTAATAAAATACAATGCTTATAAAAATAAACAGCACAAGCAAGTTCTCTTATCATTAGATTAAAAAAACATACCCCCCTCCCCGTTTAGTAAGGCATGCTAGCAGCTGCGGTGCACTAATGCCAACACAGCCCATTTACTTTGAATGGGCTATGTCGGCATTGTCTCATGGCAGCTGCTAGCGTGGCTTAGTAAATGGGAGGGGGGGGGGGGGAAGAATTTACAACACCAATTTAGATTTATTACCTTGCTGACAGAGAGAGAAAGAGCTGATCTTGCCCTGTTACAAGATGGAGTAGTTTATTATTATTAAGGGCAACATAAAGTGAGTCACCTCCTGGCCACTTATTTGAAGTTTAGGAAGCAGAGTCCAAAACTTCATGCAATATGAAAGGGAGAAACCTTACCTACTAGTCCAACAGCAATTACTTACCAATTTTTAAAGTTTTACAGAAGCCTTTATACATCCTCAGTATCCCCTATCGATGCAGATATTGGTGCATTTTTGAACACGAATACTCTGTCACAAATGTCTAATGCCCAGCAGAAGAACTTAAATCGCCCCATTGCGGTACAGGAAATTCTATCAGTTATCAGAGGCCTCAAGGTTAAAAAAGCCCCAGGTAGTGACTAATAACCACTCAAATTTTACAGAATATTTGGACATACTTTTTGCCCCAAGTTGCAACAACTCTATCTTTTAACTCCAGCAACTCTAGTAAAGGAACTTTTACAGAAGTTGCAATTGTAGTTTTTCCAAAATCTAGTAGGGATTCTACTCTTACAAACAATTATAGGACTCTCTCCCTCATCAATTACAATTGCAAAATGTATGATAACTACTTGCAAATAGGTTGGCAAAATTGATGACCCACTTAATATATGTATCTCAAAGCAGATTTGTAAAGGGGAGAACGGCCATGACAACTATTGTCTGCTCCCTGATCATGGCTGAATAGATTTGAATGGGCTGGAGTGGAGCTTTTTAGGAACTTCGATGAAAACTTCAGTGGTTTTAGAACAAGGACAGTGCTGGGCAGACTTCTATGGTCTATGCCCTGAAAATGGCAAGAAGAAATCAGAATCAGGTATAGATATGAAGTATCTTGTTGGGCAGTCTTTATCTGCCATCATCTACTATGTTACTATCAGGCTCATTTTTGAAAGAGATGGACGTCCATCTTTTGACATAAATCAGCACTTGGATGTTCATTTCTCAGAGACGTCCAAATCAGTATAATCGAAACCTGATTTTGGACGTTTCTGTCGGAAGTTTGTCGCAAGGACGTCCAAATCTCAAGGGGACGAATTGGAGGCATGGTGGAGGTGGGACTTGGGCATTCCTAAGACTTAGACTTGAACATCTTTGAGCCATAATGGAAAAAAGCAAAGACGTCCATAGTAACATAGTAACATAGTAGATGACGGCAGAAAAAGACCTGGACGGTCCATCCAGTCTGCCCAAGAAGATAAATTCAAGTGCTACTTTTTTTATTTGTACTGTCCTCTTCAGGGCACAGACCGTATAAGTCTGGCCAGCCCTATCCCCGCCTCCCAACCACCAACCCCGTCTCCCACCACCAGCTGTGGCACAGACCGTATAAGTCTGCCCAGCACTATCCCCGCCTCCCAACTACCAGTCCCGCCTCCCACCACCAGCTCTGGCACAGACCGTATAAGTCTGCCCAGCACTATCCCCGCCGCCCAACCACCAGCCCCGGCACAGACCGTATAAGTCTGCCCAGCACTAGCCTCGCCTCCCAACCACCAGCCCCGGCACAGACCGTATAAGTCTGCCCAGCACTAGCCCCGCCTCCCAACCACCAGCTCTGCCACCCATTCTAGGCTAAGCTCCTGAGGATCCCTTCCTTCTGCACAGGATTAACCACCACACCTTTAAAACAAACATATTGATATCTCAGTGCCAGAATCTCCAAGACTCAGGCATCACAAGCCTCTATGACCTCTGGTATTTCAGGAAGTTCTGATACTTCATGAATTATAACCTATTCTGCTGCTGCAAGAAGAGAGGGTGAAAGCAAATATTCTGTAGCAGAAATGCAGGGAGGTTGTAACGCACTGGACAAGAGGTGGGAAGAAAGTGCTGTAAGTATCATGCAAGCAAAATTTTAATACCGAGGCTTCCTCTCAGTGTTCAGAGGATTCCTGCAGCTGCAAATATACCACTCAAACTGACAGGTAGGTGCAGTGAGAAGATCAAGACTAAGAAGCAGTGAGTTAACTGTGGACCAATGCCTAATGCAGCTTAAAATGATGTCTATGACTAAAACTTGGACGTTTTCACCTGGACCTGTTTTTATTACGAATAAGGTACAAAAAGGAGCCCAAATGACCAGATGGCCACTGGAAGGAATCGGGGATGACCTTCCATTTCTCCCCCAGTGGTTACTAACCCCCTCCCACCCTCAAAAAACACGATTGAAAAGATTACTTGCCAGCCTCTATGTCAGCCTCAGATGTCATACTCAGATCCATGACAGTGCATGCAGGTCCCTGGAGTAGTTTCGTAGTAGGTGCAGTGCACTTCAGACAGGTGGACCCAGGCCCATACTCCCTCTACCTGTTACATTTGTGGAGGAAACAGCGAGCCCTTCAAAACCCACCAGAAACCCTCTGTACCCATATATAGATGCCCTTCTTCACCCGTAAGGGCTATGGTAGTGGTGTACAGTTGGGGGTAGTGGATTTTGGGCGGCTCAACACACAAGGTAAGGGAGCTATATACCTGGGAGCAATTTATGAAGTCCACTGCAGTGCCCCCTAGGGTGCCCGATTGCTGTCCTGGCACGTCAGGGGGACCAGTGTACTACAAATGCTGGCTCCTCCCACGTCCAAATAGCTTGCATTTGGAGGGTTTAGATTTGGACGTCTTTGGTTTCGAAAATCACTGAAAATCAAAGACGTCCAAATCTAGGGACGTCCAAATCCAAGGACATCCATGGTATTTTTGAAACCAAAGATGGACATCCATCTTTTTTCGAAAATGACCTTCGCCCCGCCTCCAAATTTGGACGTTTTACAAAGATGTCCAAATTCCAACTTAGACGTTTCTTTCGAAAATGCCCCTCCACGTAACTTGTGGGTTTTCTGCCATGTTTTACAGGCTGCTAGGTCTGCTTTGTGTCCACTCTGTGTAGTCTATTTGGATGTGGGGAAGTCCTTTGATTTTGTTGAATGACATTACCTATTTGAAACACTTTCTTGGTTTAAGTTGGGTGGGGTCTTTATTAATATGATATGACTGTTATATTTTCAACCACGGACACACCTTTCACTCAAAGGACAGATCACAGAGTCCTTTTCCTGAAGAAGAGATACCAGACAAGGCTGACCCCTTTCCCCCTTCATTATAGCATTGGAACTTTTACTGATGACATTAAGAGCTCACAAGGGAGTGCAAGGTGTGAATATTCATGGTCTGCAAGTTAAAGTTCTACATTTGCAGGCAATGTATTGTTGCAAATTATGTATTTATTTATTTATAATGACATTTCTATCCCACATTATCCCAAACAGAGTTCAGGTTCAAAGTGGCTTACAATCCAGACAATTAAGTACATACATATTATAGTTATAAATCTTCTGATAAAGGAAAAATGTTGAGTAAATCTTCTATATATGACCATATAAAACTTCACAAAAATTATTTTATGAATTACTTTATAAGGTTGTATTGTATAACAAACCTCAAATTATAAGCAGTTATTACAGGATAAATTTGAATCCCTCCTCCTCTATAGCTCATAACCTACATAGTCTCAAACATTTTGGTATATTGCTAGGGTACAGTATTAATTGGAACAAAACTGAGGTCTTGCCCCTAAGCATCCAGTGCACTAAAATCATGATTTCCCCTCATGCTTTTAAATGGTGTCCTGATTAAATTAAGTATTTCGGCATTAAATTTCGGCCAACATGGGAGGAAATCCTTTCAATCAACACAAAGGCCCTGCTTCATGAAGTCAGTGAACCATGTAACATATGGTCACCTCTCTGGCTTTTGTGGTGGGGACATTTAGAAACCATTTGAATGATGATAACCCCTCAGGTTTTGTTTATGTTACAGATGTTGCCTTTTCCATTCCCTCTATCTTTCTATAAGCAATTAGATTCCCTTTTCAGCAAATTCCTATAGTGCTCAAAACTCCTGCACATTTCCTTTGAAAGCCCTGAAGTGTACTAGAGCATGAAGAGGGGTATAATTTCCTGATTTTTCTACTTATGCTTCAGCAGCATTATTGTGAAGCACATTTTGGTGGTCTCATGATATAGAAACATCGGATGCCCCAGTGTGGCTTGCTATTGAGAATGCTGTTATGTGTTTGCCTAAGATAATTGGCACCAACAATATAACCTGGATTACGGAATGGCCTATTCTCACTGAATAGTGTAGTTCAAATATTATTGGTCTTTTAATAATGCAAATAATAAAATAACAAACCAACACAATAGCTAATGCCAAAACAGATTTCCAAATTTGTAAAAGCTTTATGAAAATTATAAATAAATTATGAATTAATATTGATAAATATGATGGCAAATAATGAAATGCCCTCAGATTGTTTACTCACACACTTGGAGGGGCATTTTCGATATGACGTCTAAGTCCGACTTTGGATGTTTTGCTCAAAACATCCAGAATCCGAATAGCAAATATAGCCATTTTTGAAACAGCAAAATGTCTATTTTTTTTTTTTTCAAAAATGCCCACATGCAAGATGATTTTGTGCTCTGTGTGTTTATCTTTTTGGACCATTTTTGAGGGAAAAAAAAGTCCAAGTCAAAAACGCACAAAATCAAGCCATTGGGATGTAGGAGGATCCATCATTCTTAGTAGACTGGCCACACAGGCATCCCAGCAGGGCAGTGGGCACCCTACCCCCCCCCCCCCCGGGTGCAGCACGGCGCCCCTCCCTCGGTTCCTCCCCTCCGATGCACACCCTCCCCCCCCCCGGAGCGCATTGTTACTTACTTTAGAAGCAAGGGGCGGGTGGGAGGGCCGATCTGCCCCTGAGTCCATGTCGCTGGGAGCTGTGTCGGCTCCATTGGTTCCTTGCTCTCTCTGCAAGTAACCTGTTCCGGGGCAGAGGGAGCAAGGAACCAATGGAGACAACACCCCCCCAGCGGCGTGCACCCGGGACGGACCGCCCCACCGCCCCCCCTTCCTACGCCACTGTTGTGGACCACCTTTTGCTGCAGTTTGGTTAAAGGGCCCCTAAGTTTGAGCCTGAAGCAATAGAGGGTTAAGTGACTTGACCAAGTTTGTAAGAAGCAACTGTGGGATTTGAATCCTGGCTTCCCTGGTTCTAATCCCAATTTTCTAAACATTGGGCTACTCCTCCACTCATATCTCATGTTGTTTACTTGCACAGGGATGTCCATTCTGTTGCAGAACTTTGTACCATCCTCAGTAAGACAAACTTTCCTTTCTGAACCTTGGAAATATCAAAACTTGAGACATTATTTAAGCAGGAGAATGTGGTTAGCTTGTATTGGGCATTACAGTTTTACTTAAAGTTATTACCTTTTTTAGTCAGAGTAAAAATGCTAAAAATGTGTCAAATTTTCTTCCACAGTGACAGCACTCCACCCAGAATTATTCCTATTTCAGGCTTACTTTAATATATTCAGATCCATGTGGTCTCAAAGGTGAATAAAATATAATTATGGATTTGGGTGAATGGGTGCTTGTGTGCAAGCCTGATGGTGAATATAGCTCCAACTCAAAAAACGCATCACGTTCAAAATATGCACCCTAGTTCATAAAATCATCGATGGAGACGCCCCAGACTACATGTCAGACCTAATAGACTTACCACCAAGGAATGCTAAGAAATCGTCCCGCACATTCCTTAATCTTCACTTCCCCAACTGTAAAGGTTTAAAATACAGACTAACGCATGCGTCAACCTTTTCCTACCTGAGCACACAACTCTGGAACGCGCTGCCACGGAACTTAAAAACGATCTATGAACTAACCGACTTCTGCAAACTACTGAAAACCCATCTCCTCAACAAGGCTTACCACAAAGATCAACAAACATGAACTCCTACACATATATCCAGAACTGCCTTACAAAATGTGCTCGTCAAACTACTATCTTGTTTCATCATTATTATATTACACCAAATCCTTCTGTTATACTAATTGTATATTTTCTTACATATTTCCATTATTCATGATGTATTGTAAGCCACATTGAGCCTACAAAGAGGTGGGGAAATGTGGGATACAAATGCAATAAATAGATAAATAAATAAATAAATAATATAGAAATGCCCATGACAATTCCTCTTTTACATGCCTCAGATATCTCTCTGTTGGCCATAGAATTTTTATTTCTCATTTTGCTTAATATATCATGAAGATGTCCTCTTTATGGTAGTTGCAATGTTTTAAATGGATAGGTCTAACTACTTTTTCTGCAGAGTTTTAAATAAAATTTAGGCAAATTGATCCCTCTGCATTTAAGAATTACTAATTTTTTTCTAGCATTTGTGCCTAGGATAATGCTACTGTTTGAGAATATTCTACTCCCATGTAATATTATGTACAACTGGTTCTGTCAAGGTCCACATTATTATTTTGAGAGAAGCGAACATTAAAGGCCCCTTTTACAAAAGTACGCTAGTGTTTTTAGTGCACACTAAAAATAAGCATGCGGTAAATGATAGAGATGCCTAAATATTCCTATGAAAATTCCAATTAGTAGACCAAAGTATAATAAATGTGGGGACTCAAATGTAGCTATTGTATAATAATTGACTCCTAACCACTACTCACTTGCCCTGTCCTTTTATCCTCACCTCTTTATTCCCTTACCCTTATTGTTCTGTCTGTTTGCGGTCTTATCTAGATTGTAAGCTCTTTGAGCAGGGACTGTCTTTTTTTGTGTATGGTGTACAGCGCTGTGTATGTCTTGTAGCACTATAGAAATGATAAGTAGTAGTAGTAGTAATTGTCCCAAACATTAGTATTATAGCAGGAAAATCAATTACAGAATCTGCACCAGTAGTGACTTATATATGTTAATGTATAAGTGTTTTATTGGGGGATCATCAGATCTTAATGCAACTCACACCATTAGAACATATTGTTCTTTCTTCATATAGAGAAAAATGGTTGCGGTGCAAATCTTCATTGGATCACCCTTGTTTTTTTTTTTTTTTTTTTAATTTATAGCATATATTTTATGCAGTATATCCAGTCTTTCCAGTGAGAGATGGTGTTACCCTGAGGGAGCTTGTCTCACAAATTAAGAGAACCTCTTCCCTGAGGAAGCTTTTACGAAACCTGGCCATGTCGGTGGAGGTTCTCCTGCTACTAAACACTGCTGCCATCTTATAAAGATAAGTGCTGTGCTGTGTTATATTACACACTTTTTGTGAACAGTTATGATATACTGCATAAAATGTATGCTATAAATTAAAAAAACAAGGGTGATCTAATGAAGATTCGCACCACTACCAATTTTCGCTATATGAAGAAAGAATGATATGTTCTAATGGTGTGAGTTGCATTAAGATCTGATGATCCCCCCCCCCCCCCCAAAAAAAAAAAAAAAACACTCTTATACATTAACATATACAAGTCACTACTGGTGCAGATTCTATAATTGATTTTCCTGCTCTAATACTAAATATTCCTATGGGCATCTCTAGTGTTTAGTGCATGCTAATCATTAGTGTGTGCTAAAAACGCAAGCATGCCTTTAAAAAAAAACTAAAATGGGAAGTATTAACTCTTGAGACTGAAGAAAATACAAGCAAACCACATTTTGAACAATTTTATTATTCTTTAAAAATGAATTATGCAAAGAAAATTTAGGGGTCCTTTTACTAAGACACACTAACGATTGACTCTCGCTAAATGATAAGATACCCATAGAAATATATTTTACTTTATTTTTTAATTCTTATTACATTTATACCCCACGCTTTCCCACTCATGGCAGGCTCAATGCGGCTTACATGGGGCAATGGAGGGTTAGGAAGCCCATAGGAATATTATTTAGTGTGTGCTAATCTTTAGCATTTGCTAAATCTGTTAGCACGCCTTAGTAAAAGGACCCCTTAATTTGTATAAACTGAAAATACAAGGTCTATGCAATATTTTTCCCCCCATAGGCACAATTTTGGAAAAAATAATCATTTTTTTTAATAAAACACTGGCAGCTTACAAGAAAAGATTCAACTTAACTTGAATAAAAACAATATAAAAACTGAGAAAAAATAAAACTCCATAACGGAAGCAGGAACTTTCCATTAACTATGGCATCCTGAAGGTGACATATATCTTTCATATAAGCCTCAGCAAAGATGTAGGTAATTCGTATTTAGGACGAAAATGTATGCTTTTTGATACAGTGCTTTCTTAAAAATTCACACTGAATAAAGCAGTCCTGAGAGAATGTTCTCACTTATGGATTACCTATAAAAAGAATAAAAGAGATGAACATTGAAGGTTTTTCATTCCTGTAAACAAATAATTTGTGGGCACTCTGCACTCGGCCCACAAATAGAAGTAAGAATTAGAAGTGCCCCTAGCTGACCAGCATATACATATATCATCGGTCTGGGGTAATGAAGATTACCTGATAAAGATCACAATATGACAGTTTTCCTTTTGCCTTGGCTGCTGAACAGCCAGAAACTGTTTTCTGCGGCCAGCCAGCTATTGATCCGGTTCCCTCCTGTCAGTGATGCAGTTAATGGGAATTCCACAGGCAAATAAAAGCTACATTTTGTCTTCATTTTCATCTGAAATATGAGCTGGTCCTTTGTACTCCAGACAGTCATTTATTACTCATTTTCCTTTATTGATGTTTATGAGCTGAAGCATAAAATGATTCTCAAATGTAGTTTAATTGAGGCAGCATTTGACACTGTGACCATGATTACCGCTGCACCATCAGATGCATTAAATCCATGAATCAAGCTTTGCTTTCATTGGTCTTTGAGGCGGCTTTCTGCAAAAAAATATCCTTAAAATGCGACTCTGCTATCACTGAAGAAATATATCAATTTGTCTTCATAGGTACCGAGGGGGAGGGAGGGGGGAAGTGCCCAGGGTCCTTAACAAACAGCTATAGACCATTAAAGTGTTTCTTATTAATTTGCATTCCAGCCCCCCCCCCCACCACCACCACCTTTCCTGACGCAGTGTGCGTGATGTTTTTAAAAAGTTGTTTTGAAGCAGCGTTTCCAGTGTGCTTTCTCCTTCAACTGAATTACTATTAGCTCTCAGATTAGTTGTAGGAAGAGCTGCCGTACACAGCAAGAGAGGCCAAGGCACTCAATTCATTTGTAAAATGGTAAGAACAATCAATACTGTAGGGAAGTATTTTTTATATGCAGTTATTAACTCATAAGCTACAGTATATCTCATCTCATTTCAACAACAGCTGAGGTCTCCATTTTCCCCTGGAGACCCCTGCAGGTCCCATTATGAGAATCATAAATAATATGTGCTAATGAGATATGAATTGATTATGTTGGAATAGCTGACATTTCCATCCATCATTCTAAATGATGTTTAACAATGGATTACCAGCCAGTAATTCCTCTGATATGAGATTAAATAAAATAGCAGGCTGTTTCAGCAGGCCAGCTCAAGGAGATGGCAATAAATCTGCTCAATTACTGTATTACCAATCCGTTTTTCACAGCTAAGGATATTATTATTTCATTTAGACTTGTTCATGCATCATAGATTATTTTATTTCAGTCAGTCAATGGGAGAAACTGCAGTGTTTTATTCACTGGGCTGCAAAGAACTGAGCTTTGATAGAGTACAGTAGATGCTGCTCACTAGGCCTCAAGCAGATAGAAGAAAGGTTACCAAGCTTTTACGGAGTTGAAGGATACATTGTGATATCCCAATTTTAGAAAGAAACATTTTGTTTTGGACCTAATTTGCTTTGGTTATCTGACCTGAAGAATACTGCCTAGAAAACTGATCAATTGAAACACAGTTATTGGATCCCATAAGATGATTTGTACTTACCTCAGTCCAGCATTGTATAGGGAATTAGATAATCCAAACAATTCTTTGGCCTGGCAAATTCAATTGAAAACTAACTGTAAGATGTGGGGGCATTTTGCTTTCTTTTCTTTTTAAAAACGTGTGAAAAGTTTGTTGACATTTTCCATAGCTAGTGTTGTTTAACCTTAATAGTGAGGAGAGGCTGCCTTGTGAGAATATTTAAATAATAACCATGATGACAATAATGATGACAATATTTTTGGAAGTGGGGTATTTTTCAAATGATTATGTCATGGCAAAGGGTTCTTACTCTACATCTGGGCAACAAGATGCACTAAATATTACTTACCAGAGTCTAGGTCTTAGTCACGACTAGCAAATGAAAATACAAGTAGCTAATCACTTTGTTATGTTAGATTTTATTATTTCTCAGTACTGATCTCTTTGCCATTTAATTTTTTGTAATCATTTAGAGTTTGGCTACTGTCTCAAATCAATCCAAGAGACCTTACTCCTGAACCTCAGTCAATGACTGTTTTACTAAATTGTTGGGGGCACAGCCAGTTATATTGTCATACATCAGGTCATAGGCATTATATTCATACTCTCAGGTTTCTCACATTCTTCTTCAGGTTTCTGTTCCTCCCTTTAACATTTCTCCCCTTTATGTTATGTTCCTTTAGGTTTCTCTGTTCTTTCTTGTCCTTTTCTTCCCTTACCTCGGATGCATTTACTTTGATCAGGTTATGGGAGTGAGGGTTGTATTGGAAATAGGGATGACATGAGCATGTGCTCCCTCACACACTTGTTCTCTAGAAAGGAAGCACACAGGTCCAAAAGAAATAAAAGCAGTTGCAGGTATCAGAAAAGCATGCTCTCACTGTGTTACCTAACTAATGCTAACAGGAGAGGTCGGGGAGGAGGAAGCCTGAGTCTCAGAAATGAATTCACACAGTGCCCCATGTTTTTTCTGCTTTTTCTATACAGGGAACAGAGAGTAAAAATAAGGGTAGATTATTGTTCGCAGTGTAATGTTTCTACTGAGTTATACGCACTCTTCCACCTCTTTACCTCAGTCAAGCTGAAGTAAGAAATGTGTCATTATGACATACCAGCTCATACTATCCCAGTTGGATCCCTAATCTTTATTGTCCTTGTCCATAAGGACATTTTTATATTGCCTCAGTGTTGTTGTTCAATCGTAAGTTTAAGTTATCTACATAGTACTTCTAAACAAATCAACAATATAAAAGGGATCAATTCATCAATATTCATGCTAGAAACTTGAGCTCTAAAGTGCTTTACCATGCTGTTGAGGAACATACCATGCAATCAAATCATGCTAAGTAAAGTCACTCTGTGAGCCATGCAGAAAGATTTACCATTCTTGTGGTAAAGAATTTCAGGAATAGCATGCTCATCTTAGTGTACACAAAACTGCAAAAACCCTCTGGCAAAGTAATGCAAGTACATTATTAAGCAGAAGCCGGACTGGTACTATTTGCAAGAAACACTATTTACTGAGATTTATTTTTTATTAGGATTTATTAACCGCCTTTGTGAAGAGATTCACCTATATTAAGATACTATATAAAGATACTATTTAATGTATCTACTCTAAATAGCGGATGCTATTTATGCTGGTTCTTCCTCTAGCCTTCAAATTAGTTTAAGGGAAAACTAGCCATATGATCAAGGGTCCTCAGGTTCATTATGGAAGCAGAATACATGGAAGGCAATTTTATAAAGGTATTGTCATTAATATTTGCCAGTAAAATACCTCTTATAAAATTACTCCCCATAGATGACAAGAATGTGCAGAGTTGTATGTGACTTTAGTGTAGTTCTAGGGGAATCTTTGGATGGAGCACAGGCAGAGTTGAGATCTATGCGTGAACATTGAAACCTACTTCCAAGCAGGCGTAAATGTTTAGATATTCATGTTACATGCAATTTTTGCAGGATTTGTGCTGGAATTTTATTTAAAAAAAAAAACATAAATGCCGATGTATCTTTACCAAATAAGCTACAAATAGGCACCATCTTGCTCTCTCAATCTGGGTGACCTATCATAAAATTACTTTCTATAACATAGGTGCCAACATTTACCCACCAGTTATGTGCATAGATGTTTACAAAAATGGTACAGAGCAGTGGTTCCCAAACCTGTTCCTGGAGGCATCCCAACCAGTCAGGTTTTCAGGATATCCACAATGAATATTCATGGGAGAGATTTGTATGCAGTGCTGGCAATGCATGCAAATCTCTCTCATGAATATTCATTGTGAATATCCTGAAAACCTGAATGGCTGGGGTGCTTCCAGGAAGAGGTTTGGGAACCACTGGCATAGAGGGTTGTTTGTGTATACACATACATGTATAAATGTTATTCTGTAAATACACACATATCTCAACATAGCATATATTTTGCAGGTAGATGCACATATGGGCATAGTCTGGATGGAATTCACACTTATACGTATAACTTGTGCTAAACATACATTATGTGTATGTATCTCTGGCATTTAGACACAATTATTTGTACTAGCTGTATGACTGTTGTGCTTGTGCATAATTGCATAAGCAGATGTATATCTGGTTATGCTAGTCCTATATAATAATTCTCACCACCAACATTCTAAAGTAGCTGCCTGTGTCCGTCACTCCTGGAGTTGCTGAGCTAGGCTCCATAGCCAGGCTGACGTCACTCACAGCTGATTCCCAGGCAAGGGGAGGAGTAGGGAAACATGCGGAGCAACTTACTCCGCGTGTTTCCCTACTCCTCCCCCTGCCTGGGAATCAGCTGTGAGTGTGCTGCTCAATCACCCCCTCGGCGCATCACCCAAGCCCCCCCCCCCCCGGCACATCAAACACTCCCCCTCCCGAAACACATCAACACCCCCCCGAAGCATATCAACCCTTCCCCAAGCACATCAACCCCCTCGCCACCCATAGCTGCCACCGGTAACGTTGTCCGGCCACTGCTGCTTCTGTTGAGCAGCAGCAGCCACTACAAAAAGAAAAAAAGCCATCAACACCCCCCCCCCCCCGAACCATATCAACCCCCCCCCCAAGCACATCAACCCCCTCACCACCCATAGCTGCCACTGGTAACGCTGTCCGGCCACTGCTGCTTGCCGCTGCAGCTTCTGTTGAGCAGCAGCGGCCACTACAAAAAGAAAAAAAGCCATAAATGTTTCACCCCCTTGGCGCATCACCCAAGCCCCCCCCCAGCACATCAAACACCCCCCCTCCCCTGAAACACATCAACCCCCCCCCCCCGAAGCACATCAACACCCCCCCCCCCCAAGCACATCAACCCTCTCGCCATCCGTAGCTGCCACTGGTAACGCTGTCCGGCCACTGCTGCTTCTCCCGTTGAGCAGCAGCAGCCACTACAAAAAGAAAAAAAGCCATAAATGTTTCACCCCCTCGGCGCATCACCCAAGCCCCCCCCGGCACATCAAACACCCCCCTCTCCCCCGAAACACATCAACCCCCCCCCCCGAAGCACATCAACACCCCCCCCCCCAAGCACATCAACCCTCTCGCCATCCGTAGCTGCCACTGGTAACGCTGTCCGGCCGCTGCTGCTTCTCCCGTTGAGCAGCAGCGGCCGCTACAAAAAGAAAAAAAGCAATAAATGTTTTTAAACATCAAGCGCGGCACCGCAGACAGCATCAGGCATTGGCTGTCGGCTCTGCAGCTGCTCCTCCTCTCGCCTCCACATCACTGCCCCTGGAGTAAAACCCCGGAGGAGCGCAGCGATGTGAGAGGCGAGAGGAGGAGCGGCTGCAGAGCCGACAGCCAATGCCTGATGCTGTCTGCGGTGCCGTGCTTGATGTTTAAAAGAATTTATTGCTTTTTTTTCTTTTTGTAGCGGCCGCTGCTCCTCAACAGGAGAAGCAGCAGCGACCAGACAGCGTTACCAGTGGCAGCTGCAGGTGGCGAGGGGGTTTGATGCGTGGGGGGGGGAGAGGAGGGTCGCTGGACATGGATGGCTGGGGGGGGGGCAGGGGAGAGGGTCCTGAGACCAGAGAGGTGGGGGCACACACTCACTGTCTCTCACATACACTCTCTCTGACACACTCTATCTCTCTGTCACACACACACAGTCTCACACACATAGACACTCTGTCTCTCACACACTCTCTCTCACACAAACACACACACACTCTGTCTCTCTCTCATTCTCTCTCTGACACACACACTCCATCTATCACACACACACTCTCTCTCAAACATACACACTCCGAGGAAAACCTTGCTAGCGCCCGTTTAATTTCTGTCAGAAACGGGCCTTTTCTACTAGTATTCAGTAAAAGAAAGTAGGCATTTTCTTTCATTTATGGAATAAGCACCAGACACACTGTTACATTGTTACCTGCTTAATGTAAAAGACAGAATACAGCAAATTGATGCCAACCAGCAGTACCATCAAAAAACAAAAACAAGTCAACATATCATAGGACCAGGAGGAAGACACTCAGACACTGGGGATTCTGTAATAGGCCCCTAAGAAGGAGGTAGAGAAGGAATCTCAACAGAAGGATGCTGAAAACAGTACTGAGGCTGCAGCCAAACTATGATTATGAATGCTGTGTTTGCACAATCGCAAAACAGCTACACTTTGGAATTGCTCATCCAGCATCTAGTGATCCTTTTTTAAAGGAGAGTGCACCAGAAAATCATAGGCATCCAAAGACTGTATTTGGCAAAGAACTGTCACTGAAACCAGCTTCCTTCGAGACACCCATGACAGTGTCAAACATATTAAACATCAGTGCCAAGACATAAAGCATGCAATTTGGGCAAATCTGCCAAAATCCAGCAGTTTCCAAACAAGACTGTAAGTGGATACATATGCCACATCTAGCTTTCAGTGCAGGAACAATATCTAGCCCTAAACCTTGATCCCAGTGTACTTGCCTTTGTCAAAGAGGAGCATTTTCAAACGGTCGTCCAAGTCAGAATTGGGATGTCCTCACGAAGTTGTCCAAAATCAGGTAGGGATAATTGAAAAATAATATGGACGTCCTTAGACATTTCAAAATCGCAGTGTGACAAGACCAAATCAAGGACGTCCAAAGTGTGGTAAAAAGGATGTTTCTCCCAGAACTGTATAAGAACGTCCATCTTACAGAACCGCTGTACTTCAGCAGTTTTCCAAGAAATATGTCCCTTTTACTGTACTTTGCACTATGAATGTAAATTTCTATTTCCCATACCTGGATATTCCGCAACTATATTCACATACTTGCGGAACATCGAGAAATATAAGGAATATATTTGCTCACCACAACCAACACAGACATCCCATCTGCAGACAAACTTGCTAAATATTTCAAGGAAAAAATTGTAAATCTACGCAATACACTTCCTCATGACAATACTGATATCGAAAACTTCATCAACGGTCTGGACCCAACCTCTGGAGAATACCCAGCGGACCAAACCTGGTCAAACTTTGCATTCCTCACCCCGGAAACAGTCACCCATGCGATTTATAGGTTCTTCGACACTCACTGCAAATTGGACACGTGCCCCAGCTACCTAATAAAATCTGCCCCCGACCACTTCATAGCAGATCTCACATCCCACCTAAACTACTTGCTCCAACAAGGTCTCTTCCCTAAGGAAAATGGCAACATCCTACTCACCCCAATTCCAAAAGATACCAAGAAAAAGACAAGTGAACTCACCAATTACCACCCAGTGGCATCTATCCCACTAGCAGTCAAACTGATGGAAAGCATGGTAACCAAACAACTTGCTGATTACATAAACAAATTCTCCATATTACATGAATCACAATCAGGATTTCGCCCTCTCCACAGCACCAAAACAGTATTAACTACTCTCCTGGCCAAATTAAAGCAGGAAATATCAACAGGTAAATGTATACTTCTCCTTCAACTTGACATGTCTAGCGCATTCGACATGGTAAACCATAACATATTACTAAGACTCCTAGATTACTTCGGTATTGATTGAAACACACTTAGCTGGATCAAGGGTTTCCTAAACACTAGGACATGGGGTGGAACCACAGAACCCAGCAGCAGCAGAGGCTCTCTCTCCACCACCTACAGCCTTTGCCGATGGTGGTACAGAGGAAGAAGATGTAGAAGGGGGGGGGGGCACATCCTCAGCAGAGGCCAGCCAGCCAGAGGAGGCAGCTACTGCGCCTCACAACACAATTGCTGGTACACATGGAAGATTACCGGCGCCAGAAATTAGAGCTGCAACAGGAAGCGCTACAGGCCCAACATGAAGTGGTACAGCAGCTCTAATGGCTGGAACACATCATCGAGGGCCTACGCCGTGACCTTAAAGCACCGAGTACAGCCCTGATGTAGTAACAAGTGGCATCTACTTCCACCACTGCACAACAACCACCCACAAAGAGGAGAAGCTTGAGATCCTCAGCCTCCCCAGCCACTGGTCCAGAAGCTACCACACCAGCTCCCCTTCTGGGTCCTGTGCCCAGGTTGCAGGTCAAGCCACAGGCCACAAGGTGGCTGGACTTCCACAGGGCAGCTGAGGCAGCAGGCTGCCTTGTGGACATAGAGGAGGACAGTGGGAGCTCATCAGAGGAGGACTCTCAACAGAGTTCCCCTGCAGTACCAGCTGCAAAGGAACATGGTGGGAGGGGTAGGAGGGGACGGGGACGGGGCAAGGGGAAGAGGTGGGGAAAGTGATGGGACATGATGGGGGGGGGGCTGGGGGTGGGAGGAAGGAGTGTAAGGGTTGGAGGGAGGGGAATATGCACAGAGCGGATGATGGTGGTGGGAGGAGGGTGGTGGTGGTTGTGTGTAAGTAGTATGTGATAGAAATAAATGTCAACTTAATCTCACACAAAATTTGTCTCAATGAGTCTTTGCCTGGCTCTGACCCTCAGCTGGTGTGCACTCTGCTCTGTGGGCGGGAGGTGGAGGGGGCTCCTCATCCTCTCCATCTAGGGCCTGCTTCTGTGGTGGCTGTGGCTCTTCTGGGAGGCCTGTCCTTTGCGCATTGCAAAATTATGTAGCATGCAGCAGGCCAGGAATATCTTTGCCACCTTTTGAGGGCTGTACAGGAGCTCCCCTCCAGAACGGTCCAGACATCGGAATCTGTTCTTAAGTTGTCCAAAGGTGCGCTCGATGATGCCACGTGTGGTCCGCTATCCACTGTTGTAGTTCTCCTCCGACCCTGTTTGTGGGTGCACTATGGGGGTCATGAGCTAACTCTCCTGTGGGTAGCCTCTGTTGCTTTTAGGGAGAAAAGGGATGAGAAAGATGAGTGTGTATTGTTTGGAGCGGGTACTTTGTGGTGGTGGGGGGAACGGTGGGTTGTGGAGTGAGCTGGAGAGAGACAGTTCTAAGGGTTACCCAGTGGGGAACATATAGTTTAGACAGATCCATGTTGTTCTCACATAGGAGCTGAGGCTCTCTAGTAGTATTTGTTTTATTTCACATACTCTTAGCCTGGCCTCAATAACACTTGGCTTCTTAAAAAGAATTCAGACCATTCTCATTTATAGCCACCTGTAATCCCAGCCTCAATATTTAGACTCCCCTTTCAACTCAAGGTGACTGGTCCTTCATTTCCCCCCAATTCTGGAAATTCTTCCCCACTGCATCCTCTGGTAACTGGTCACCATTTTGGTACTCCAGCTGAGTCCCTGGGACACCCTCCTTAAGAATATAACCAGGGTTTCTCTGCTTCCAGAAATATGCAAATTAGTCAAATAAATGCAAATACAATTTATTAGGACTTGGCACCAGTCTTGTGGGGGAACAACTTCTTTCCACCTTATTATTCAATTGGTTTCTTCTTTACTGAGCCCACTCTCTGGGTCTCAGTGTAAAACAGCCACCTCCCCTGGATAGGACTTTCTTTACTCTCTTTAACTCTACAGTCCTATCCTCCACCCCTTGGCTGTCAATTGCACCTAATCCATATAAACAGTAACACCATAAAGCAAAGGTTTCTACTGCTCACTCTCTTTATTTTCTTGGTAGGTTCAATACTTTAGGGATCTTCTCCTTTCCCAAGGCACTGCAGCCCGCATGCGTTAGGGATCTTCTCCTGTCCCAAGACATTTCAGCCTGCTTTTGCTTCATTCCCTATTCCTCTCTTCTCAGAAAGGATCTCTATAGGATGGCTAATAATCCTCCCCATCTCTTTAGGCCTCTCTCCCTGATTCCAGAAAGGTCCATGCCCATAATTATCTCCACCTGTTCCTCACCTACTCTGAGGGTTCCCCCTGGTGGGCTCCTCAGGGAAGGACCATTCCTATAGTATGAGCACCCCCCTAGCTGTCCCTCCAGGTCATTATGGGGACATACCCCTCTTGGCTCCCTCTAGTGACCAGAGCAGGCATTTTCACAACTTTCTGTAGGAGAGCACCCTCTGGTGGCCTCCTTAGGGTAGGGCAGTCCTGTGATTATAACAATATTCATGGAGTGGAATGCTTTCCTGTTCCTATAAGTGGCCTCTCGTGCCCTGGGGGGGGGGGGGGGGGGGGGGTCTGAGTGTGACATGTGTGCAATCAATGGCGTCTATAACCGAGGGGAAGTGAACTATGGCGTAGAAGTCAGCCATGTTGTTCTGCAGGGCCTGGGGGATGGTGGGGAAGGTGATGTACTCAGAGGTGTGGGTAAGGAAGGCATCAAGGAACTGGGTGAGGCAGTTAGAAATGGAAGCCTGGGTGAGACCTATGTTCACAGCTAGGACAGACTGGAAACTCCCAGTGTCCAGAAAAGATAGAGAAGCAGTGATCGTTAGGTGCACAGGGATGGGGTTGTTCCTATGGGTCCTGGGCTGCAGGAGGGGTTGGAGCTGGTCACAAAGGTGCTGAATGGCAGCCCTATGAAAGCGGTACCTAGTGAGACTGCAGGTCAGCGAGGTCTAGGAAAGTGCTACGGGGGCCTGAAAACTCTGGGGCGAGAGTACCTCCTGCAGTGCCTCCCCTCTTCCTCCAACATGTAAGCCACCTGTGCATTTAGTGCCTCCATTTCCTCACACTACAGGTGCAATGCAGTGACACCAGTGCTCACCTCTCCCTACCAACCTGGTGAAACACAGCAGCAACAAACAGAAGCTGACACTCACTCTCTCTCATCCTACAAGCAATGCGGTCACACACAGCACAGCCACACTCAAAACACTCTCTGACCCACTACAAACTCTCTTGTTACACCCTCTAGCCACTCACTCTCCAAGCAGCAAATGACAGTCTTCACAAACACACTGCAGCAGCACACAGGACAAAGAGACAAAAAGAGACAACAAACAGGTAAGGGAATGAAATATGAACTTGGGGACAGTGAATGGAGAGGGATAGGGGGAGCGGATGGGGAGATAGAGGAAGGAGTAGTGGTTCTGGGTTTTGGGGCTAGAAAGGGTAGGGAAAGCTGAAAAGGTAAAACACAAATGAGGCAGGTGAGGGTGAAAACGTTCCAAGTAGGGCACACAGACAAAGGTAACAGATACTCAAAAAACTCTCAGGTTTCTCTCCAAACAACAATTCAGCTTTCTCTCCCAACAACGATCTCGCCACTCTCCAACTCCACAAAATTGTTAATGGGTCTAAAGACGACTTCCCCCTTACCCTGGTCGCTTTTATTTCAGGTCTAACTAAGGACGCCCATGTTCCCGCCCATGCAAAACCATTTTGCTAGCCGTTATACATTGGAGGCGTCCATCTCATAATGCTGCCCAGAACACGCCCCTAAACACGCCCCCTGTGGGGATGACCATAAATGGGCAGCCCTGTTTCGATTATTGGATTTGGACGACCTTCTTTCACAGGGATGCCCATGTGCCTTTTGTGTCGGTTTTTGGACGCCCTTCTCTTTCGAAAATGAGCCTGACAGTGTCCTTAGAAGCAGCATCCATAGCACATCTGGGATGAGCTGGTCAATCACCTGTATTATAAAATCACCTATTATAATCCACATCAAAGGGGTAGTTCTGTAAGAAGCCATCTAATTTTAGGCAGCAAGAACACATGTAAATGTTGGTACCCTAGTTATTTACATGTGCAAATGAACAGTTTTTGTTTAGTAGTATTCTGTAAGTCACATCTAGAAGTGATGTTGCACACTTTAAGGGTAAACATTCACATGGACACAATTTGAGCAGAGCATGAGAAGGGTGCGATATAACCGGCTATTCACCAATATTCAGCACATTACCAGCTATGTTTTGTGGCCAAAAAAATACCCAGATATTTAATACCGGTTACCAGAAAGGCCTGGCACTGAATATCCAGGCTCAACCGCGGGAGGCTGCCTCCCGTGGTCTGAATATCGGCCCCACAGTCTTTTGTCATCTTGGTGCAAGCTTTTCTACCAGCTCTTTGGGTTGTGTAAATGCTCACTCCTTAAATATAAGAATGTTTTTGGCCATTTGCATTAGATTATGTAAAGAAACATAGGTGCCCACTTTTCTACATAGAATAGACTTCAAATAGTTGCTTCCCTGGTGCCCCCTTATAGAATTACCCTCCAAATGCTCTTCAAGTGTAACTCCTTTAAGTTCTAGGAGCTTTGAACCTAGTTGATTTAGAATCTCAATATTGCATAGGTCCTTACAGCTCTTTACCCAGTTTGGAGGGCTGGGGACACTATTGTCCTTTCATATTTCAGTCATTATGTTAGTGTGTTTGTCAATAAATTCTTGTTTCTCATATAAAATTCACTTAACATCCTTAAGAGCTTTTCTTTGTGAAGGCCACACCTCCCCTCTTGCTTTTATGGGCTACAAGGTATATGTAGTGTTTTAGGCAAAGTATAGAGTAGCAGTAACAGCCAGCTTAAACCATCCCCAAGTAAATGTTTTACCAGTAGACTCTCAATTCTTAAGCAAATCTTCTTCAAAGTAACACTTAGAATAAACAAAGAAAATCCAATTTACAGCTCAGTTGCTTAGACAGAATTGTTGCCTTCTGCACAGAGTCTGAATCTAGCCACTCCAGACCAGCTGAGAAGAAAAGTTGTAACTCTTAAAGGAAATAAGAAGGAGAAACTTAGGGGTCAATGATCAGAGGTTATTGAAGGTGCTAGATGCCATTAGCACCAGACTAACACCACACATTTACCTGCACATCATGATCAGCCACCCAGAGCACCAGAATAAAAGAGCATACAGGTCAACACAAACAGCATACTATTGTATGCTGATGCACTCTTTCATTCTGGTGCCCCATGATCAAAGGTAGAGCACACTTAACAATGGTGCTTTGTCTAAAACCTTATGCCAGCTTGGAGTTGGCATTAGGGCAGGAGGAGAAGCAGGACAGCAGCCAGGCGGCAGGATGCAGCTTTACACCTGGGCTGTCACTGATAGCCCTGGAAGTCCAGTGGACCCCCAGGTCCCCACCCCCCAATGGGGAAGGTCCCAGAGGTCCACCAGACCCTCCACAAATGCAAACACCCTGGTGGTCCAGTGGGACCCCTCTAAAGGCCCCCCATCACACTGGTGGCCTAGCAGTGAACCCCCTGAACCCCTAGTACCTTTAATAGAGCAGGGATACAGTCCTAGTCACATTTCCTGCTGGGCGCATTTCAAAATGGCAGCACCTAGCCCTTCTGGTGCCACCTGTCAAAATGGCCCCCTTAGCAGTAGTCATACTAGGGGGTCATGTTTCCAGAATCTGTATTGCAACTCAGTTAAGGTCTGGCCTGGAACACTGAGCCTCACCCTAAGTCCCAATGCTCCTAGCAGATTAAAATAACCCCAGCTTTTGGCAGGGTTTACTTTACTGTCACTTTCTGCCCATAAAAAAACTTGTGGTGGATCACTACAAGTTGCATTATTGATTTTACATAGTAATGAGCTGCCATTCATGGATTTGCATATTTTAAATCTTATTACTATTTAATCTGTGATGATTTAAATATCACTGTGGTAAATTAAGTCAAGCTGCGTTAGGGCCCTTTAAGTCATGTTAAGGGGTAGATAATATAAAATAAAGTCCTAACACAATTTGATAACTTTCCCTTTGTATAAAAAAAATTAAGAAACGCATGTGGATGGGGCATTTTCAATATGATATCTAAATCTGATTTTGGATGTTTTGCTGAAAACATCAAAAATCAAGTGGCTAACATGGCCATTTTCGAACCAGAAAAACATCTATCATTTTGTTTTGGAAATGGCTGTTTCCTAAATATCTTGTGCTCAGTGCATTTTTTTGTTTGTGACCATATAAAAAAAAATACAAGAAAAAAATGCACAAATTCAAGCCATTGGGACATATGGGGAATCAGCGATTGGCCACTCAGACATCTCAGCAGAGCAGTGGGGCACCCTAGGGGGCATTGCAGTGGACCTCACATATAGAACTAGATTTTGTATATCACGCTTAAAAAATCAGCACCGAAAAAAATACATCTAGGCGTGGTCTATAAAGTGCGCTTTCATCTAAATAGCTTATCTCGATTTATTTAAGAAATAATTATGCATCATTTAAATGTAGCTTCTTCATGCATTAACCTGGAACTTGTGCTTCTTTGTGAAACAAACCTCGGACTACAATAACTATTCACCTCGTTTCCAGGAATCCCAATTTGCCTTCTCCCCTCTGAAAAAGGACAGCTCTAGACCTGCTAGAAAAATTTGTAAATTAAAGGTAAGCGCTCCTTTCTGTGCATCGTACAGAATGTTCATTATAATACTGATTAGCTTGTTGTAATACATTTGCATAGGATTATTGGTAGCGGCTACAGTGAGCAGTAAAGAGACACAGAACCCCTTTGTGCATTAAATGCGAGATAACGTTTGCTTTAGACCTTTTACAACTGGTCTAAAGAAAATGTTGCAAGCACGGTAAGCTTTTTGCATTGGCCCCATAATCATGACTGAAACAGGTCTAGACCAAAAGGTCTATCTTTGCGCCCTGGATGTTTTTGTTTTCTTCCATTATGGAAGTTAAAAGTCCAAGTTCTTGGAATGCCCAAAGCCCACCCCCGACATGCCTCTGACATGCTCCCTTATGATTTGGACACACTGCAGATGAACTGCATAGAAAAACATCTTTAAAATAGGTTTCAAAAATTGCTATTTGGATGTTTTGTCAAAACAAATTTCATCTGCCGCTGTGTGCCACTTTTTGGATATTTTTATTTTTCAAAAATGAATCCCTAATCATATTAATTTATATTACCGTGGATTAAAATGTGCTAAGAATGTCCAAAGCAGAAGCAGGAAGACACCCACTTTGGAAATCCAAGCACACAAGCCAAAACAGGAGTAGAGGATGACACAATGACCAAATCCACCAGGGAGATATAGTTCAAAGCAGATTTATTAAAGCACCAAAACAAGAGGACGCAGTATTTTAGCGGATGCAGCCACCTGCCTCAGGGGTCACTTAGAACACTGACCGCCTTATTTTAGAAAGAGAAAGACGCCCATATTTCGACCCAAATCGGGAGATGGGCGTCTTTCTCCCGTGAGCGCCCAAGTCGGTATAATCGAATGCCAATTTTGGGCGTCTTCAACTGCAATCTGTCGCGGAAACGGCCAAAGTTGGCGGGGGTGTGTCAGAGGCATGGTGAAGGCAGAACTGGAGCATGTTTATCGGCCAAGGAGAGATGGGCGTCATCGGCCGATAATCGAAAAAAGAATGGCGTTTTTAGCGCGAATTTGAGTCACTTTTTTTGGACCCTTTTTTCACGAACAAGTCCCAAAAAAGTGCCCTAAATGACCAGATGACCACCGGAGGCAATCGGGGATGACCACCCCTGACTCCCCCAGTGGTCACTAACCCCCTTCCCATCCAAAAAAAAACAACTTTAAAAACTTTTTTTTTCCAGCCTGTATGCCAGCCTCAAATGTCATAACCAGCTCCATCACAGCAGTATGCAGGTCCTTGGAGCAGTTGTTAGTGGGTGCAGTGGACTTCAGCCAGGTGGACCCAGGCCCATCCCCCCCTACCTGTTACACTTGTGGTGGTAAATGGGAGCACTCCAAACCACCCCCAAAACCCACTGTACCCACATCTAGGTGCCCCCCTTCAGCCATAATTGCTATGGTAATGAGTTGTGGGCAGTGGGTTTTGGGGGGGATTTGGGGGGCTCAGCACTCAAGGGAAGGGAGCTATGGACTTCAGAGGTAATTAACTTTTTTTAATTGTTACAAGTGCCCCCTAGGCTGCCCGGTTGGTGTCCTGGCATGTGAGGGGGACCAGTGCACTACGAATCCTGGCCCCTCCCACGATCCAATGCCTTGGATTTGTTCGTTTTTGAGCTGGGCGCCTTCGGTTTCCATTATCGCTGAAAAACGATACCGCCCAGCTCAAATCCGCACAAATCCAATGCATTTGACTGTATTATCGGAAAAATAATGGACGCCCATTTTTTTCGAAAATATGGTTTGTCCCGCCCCTTCACGTACCCGTTCTCGGAGATAGAAGGCCATGGAGATGGGCGTTCACGTTCGATTATGCTCCTCTGAGACAACTAAGAGCAATGTCTGGTGCAGAAGGTAAAGCTAATAAAAGCAGCAGTCTCCACACTGTGGACATTAAGCAACACACTGTGTTAGGCCAGAAAGTCACAGCTCATCATTAGACCAGCATAATGCTGACCTGTGAATTGTCCATAGTGCATTACCATCCACACTGCAGTGCTGTGGAGGCTGCTGCTTTTATTGGCTTTACCTTCAGCACCAGATATTGCTATTAGTTGTCTCATGGGCTCATTTTTGAAAGAGAAGGGTGCCCATCTTTCAACACAAATTGGGAGATGGGCGTCCTTCTCCCAGGGTCACCCAAATCGGCATAATCGAACTGCTTTCCATCATGGGAACGACCAAAGTTCCTGGGGTCGTGTTGGAAGCATAGCGGAGGCAAGACTGGGGAGTCCTTAACACATGGCATCCTCGGCTGATAATGGAAAAAAGAAGGGCATCCCTGACTAACACTTGGCCGACTTTACTTGGTCCTTTTTTTTTTACTACCAAGTCACAAAAATGTGTCCTAAATGACCAGATGACCACCAAAGGGAATCGGGAATGACCTCCCCCTACTCCCATCAGTGGTCACTAACCCCCTCCTACCCTAAAAAAAATGTTAACATACTTTTTCCAGCCTCTATGCCAGCCTCAAATATCATACCCAGCTCCATGACAGCAGTATGCAGGTCCCTGTAGCAGTTTTAGTGGGTACTGCAGTGCACTTCAGGCAGGCGGACCCAGGCCCATCCCCCTACCTGTTAAACTTGTGGTGGTAAATGTGAGCCCTCCAAAACCCACCACAAACCCACTGTACCCACATCTAGATGCCCCCCTTCATCCCTAAGGGCTATGGTAGTGGTGTACAGTTGTGGGTAGTGGGTTTTGGGGGGCTCAGCACACAAGGTAAGGGAGTTATGCACCTGGGAGCTTTTTCTGAAGTCCACTGCAGTGCTCCCTAGGGTGCCCGGTTGGTCTCCTGGCATGTGAGGGGGACCAGTGCACTACGAATGCTGGCTCCTCCCATGACCAAAGGGCTTGGATTTGGTCGATTCTGAGATGGGCGTCCTTGGTTTCTTTTATCACCGAAAATTGGGGACGACCATCTCTAGGAGAGGACGCACTCATGAAAATTTGGGCGCCCCATTCGATTATGCCCCTCCACGTGTTCTAAGTTGTGCATAGTGACCCCTGAGGTAGGTGGCTGCATCCGCTAAAACACAGCATCCTCTTGTTTTGGTGCTTTAATAAATCTGCTTTGAACTGCATTTCCCGGTGGATTTGGTCATTGTGTCATCCTCTTCCCCTGCTTTGGCTTCTGTGTTAAAATGTGTTAACACATTAACACACAATAGTAAACCTAGCCCTTAGCTTGATTCTATTTTTTAATGAGGGAACTACCAGTGTGTGACTATAAATAGTTAATGTTCAGGTAGAGTTGGATTTTCTATTTATGGTTTTATTTATTTGCTGTATGCATCATTTCCTTTTCAGTGTTTCTTCACTGCATTCCTTATTTCCCAACATAAACCTAATTGAAGAAGTGGAAGTATAAAATCTTATGTAGGGTAACTTTATAAAGCTTTTTCTGCATGTAAAATCTATTTTACATATAGAAAATGGCTTTTTAAAAACTGCGTGACCAGATATGCTTGTAAAAAGTACATGCATGGAAAGCATGAGCCTACTTTTTAGTGATCTCCGAGTAGACATTTCTGGGGCAGTTTGGGAAGAGCAGAGAGAAGCTGTAAGTGTGTCTGAAATATGCACTCTAGTGGGACTGGGCTTGACTATCTATGTTATAAAGGCACATAGGTGCCAACTGTATGTTTCCTTTATAAAAAAAAAAAGTTTAAAATAGGTGAAGGGTTTTTATTGCTCACACTGGCATCCTGTTATAAAATCAGGCCCTTCATGTCTCTCCTGGATATTCTGAGACCCGAGGAGCCACAGATACTTAAGACATCCTGCTAGAATTTTCTTTGTATAAATGGAGGGAAATAAAGGGAATAACATTCATGCCATTTTTGAACATCATGGTGTTTACAAAAAATGGAATATAAACCTGTACATTAAATAAAATACCTATTCCTTCATGATCAAGCTTAAGAATATCTGCAGTGATCCTTGGATTGACCAACAACTACAATCTCAGCAATGCTCCAGTGAATCATGGGAATACTTGGGAGTTGGACCTTTAAAGGGCAGTTCTATAACCTGGGTGCATGCATTACACATGCAAATGTTTAGAATACTAAGAACATAAGCACTTCCATACTGAGACAGACTGAAGGTTCATCAAGCCCAGTATCCTGTTTCCAACAGTGGCCAATCCAGGTCACAAGTACTGGGCAAGACTCCAGAACAGTAAAACAGATCTTTTGCTGCTTATCCTAGAAATATTCAAAAAAATCCAACAAATGGCAAAACTCTACCTTATTATTTTGTAAGAATACACAACTACAGATAGGAAGAGCACATTACTTCAACCATAATAAATTATTTGTAAAGGGACGTCTCATACTGTCACACAGGTATATGCCAAACCTCTGCAATTGTGGCACTGTATAATCATCGACTGCCCCCAACCACCAGTAGTGCTCGCAATTTGCTCATAGTGCATTACCAATTAACATCTTCTTTTTTTATAAAAAACAATCCATGTATACCATTGTGCTCATATCAATTTCATTTTTTTAGGGATTTTTTCACACTACTGTTACAACTCAGTCATTCACAAAAAGCTGAAACACAGTTGAAGTGAACTTAATTCAAATGCAAAAATTAAACATCTAAATGTTGCTCGGAGCTGCACACCACTGTGTTGTCTTTCCACTCGTTTAACTGTGGATCCTATCCTAGAAATAAGCAGTGGATTTTCCCAAGTCCATCTTAATAATGGCCTATGGCTTTCGAGCATATGTGTACATTTACCTGCATGCTAGCAGGGAGCCTAGTTGCTATTTTGCAAATAACTACTTAATTTACATAGTATGTATTTGCAAGGGGAGCATACACAGAGGCGGAGCATAAATAACACATAGGCGGGGTTCCCACTTAGACATGCATAACATATAGAACACTGTGAATTATGTGCATCCTCACATTTAGTCTCCTGCACTTATGCCATTTCTCTGGCTGGTATAACTGTGGGTTTCTAAATGTTAGGCATGCTGATACAAGGTTACACTAGTATTTCATAAGGGATCTAGGCACTAACCTCCATATTTTATAAAATGTGTTAAAAATTGCACGCGCACAAGATTCATGCAATTTAATTAACAAGCTAATTAGTGCTGATAATTGTTTTTTTAACAAGCAATTATTGCTAGAATTAATTAACATGCATGTGCAAGATCCACTTCTAAATTTTATGTGTGAGTCAAAAAAGAGGTGTGGAAATGGGAAGGTCATGGGCAAATCAGGGGTGTTACTTTAAGTTATGTCTGTAGTTAGAAAATAAGGGCATCTGCACCTAAATTTACACACAAGCATTTGCACCACATTTTAGTTGGTGCAAATGGTCACGCCTAAAGTTAGATGCTATTCCCAAGCACATCCTATATAATAATTCTCACCTCCAACGTTCGAAAACCTGGCTGCCTGTGTCCGTAACTTTGGGTCTCCGAAGCCTTGCTGACATCACGACGCATTAAGCAGTGGAATCTGTTTGTGTGCGTGCGTCAGACGTCAGATGCATGAGCACAAACTGATTCCACTGCGGGTCCTCATTCAAGCTGTCCGGCCGACAACAGGACACTTTGGCTTGCGGAGGTTGAGGTCCCCCGCCAGCATAGGTACGCGACGGCGGCTGGGGAGGTTTGCCGGCGGGAAGGGGGGCTCCAGAGGGTTGCGACAGGGGGGTCCAGAGGTCGGGAACTCCGAGGAGGGGGCTGGAAATCAGAGGGAGGAAGGCAGGGAGGTGGGATCTGGAGCTCGGACCGGGAGGGATGGGACGGGCCTGGACCTGGGGGGTGGGGGAAGTGATGGAGGGGTCTGGAACTGGGGGAGGGGGGAACCTTGCTAGCGCCTGTTTCCTTGCTGCCTGAAACGGGCCTTTTATACTAGTTATTCTGTAAACTACACTTAACTTTAAGTGTAGTTTACAGAATAACACTTTTTTGGCACTGATTTTTGTGGTGCCATATATAGAAGTTAGTCTTAAATGTAGGCTCTTACCATGCAGTCTTGGTGTGCTTAAATGTAGGCAGCCTTTTCAGAATTGTCTTCTTAGAGTAGATCCTAAAATCCTTACATTTTTAGATGGTGAGAAAATGAGCAGTAATTAAAGAGCCTCTGTGAAGTGTTCTTTTCTTGTTTGAAAGATATGAATTGATAGCTTTATGAATTGTGAAAAAAATCCATATGATCACCCATGCATGTTGTTTTTATGAGTTTAACTGGGGTAATCTTAAAAAAAAAAAAATAGGAATGTGTGTTAATGGGCCAGGCCAGTAGCTTAGGTGGCAAATTTTGTGCACTCTTATGTTCAAGGTCCCTGGTTCGAAGTTCACTTCAGAGGAAGCATTCACAGCCCCTGGAAAGCAGGGAATAAAGGTCATAGCTATATGTGATAGCTAATGGTCAGATAATGGGCCCCTTTTTGGCCTATTGCCAGGTACTGGATTGGCTACTGTTGGAAACAGGATACTGGGTTCAACAGACCTTTGGTTGTCCCAGTATGGTAAGGCTTATGTTCTTATGACTGTAGGATTCAGTCGGAACCCTAGTGCATGACCCCTGCCCAAGGACTGCAAGTGCAAAGATCCAGACCCTGTGTGTTGGAGATGGATAGAGATATAGAACAAGGAAATAACTCCCCAGATGGTTGTGAATTAAGGTTCATGATGTCATATCCCAATCCTTATTTTTAACTGAGCTTGCAGTATAAAGGAGAAGGAAAAAAAAAACATTGGGTCAAAAAACAAAGACAAATAAGCAATGCAACACCAAAGAGAGACAGAGTAATTGATTTATTATATTATCTAACAAAGGTTAACACCAGAGATATTTAAAAAATGTGTTGTTTTTATTTTTTAGACATTAACATGGTTTATTAAGTTGAGGCATGCATATATTACTAATGGTCCTAGAGCAAAATCTACAGCATGAAATGTTGATCTAAATTATTTGCCACTTATGCTTGAACTAATGCAATCTGTTATGAAAGTTAACATTACACCTTGTAATGAGCAGCTTCTTCAATTGATGATTCAGCACATAACAGCAAATAACTATTGGTTAATAGTGACATGATTGCTCTTCCAATGTCTGTACATCAATATTTTAATGAGGAAAGAAATCTGATGGTGAAACAGGTGCATCTATTAGAGAAAGAAACCTCAAATGTGTTGTTCACATGATAGATCAGATTTTGACAAACAGAAACAATAGCTTAATCAAAAAATGCAGACTTTTTCAATCAAGCATCACAGATTAGGTTATACTATATATTCTGCTCATCTTTAAGAGATATAGATTGGGCATAAAGTATTTTGATAGACGATATCCAGCTGTAAGTACAACTGGGTGCTAATTGGGAAGAAGGCCTACTATGTCATAATAATGGTTTGAAGGAATCTCTGATAAAAATTACCAATAATAATTTAAATGCAAATCCTTCAAAAATTGATGATCATTGGATGAGGAAGAAACATGTGGTATCCTAAAGTCCAAATCCAATGCAGGGGAATCAAAGAACCAGCTTAGGGTTTGTGCTAGACAAGTGGTTCCTAAATCTGCTCTAGGGACCCCCAAATAGATTTGCAGAATATCTAAAAAGAATATAAATAAAATAAAGTATGTTTGCAACCACTGCCTCCATTTCATGCACATTTGTCTCATGTGTATTCATTGTGGATATTCTGAATGGCTGGGAGTCCTCTAGGACAAATTTGTGAACCTCTGCTTTAATGGATTTTGTGGCCATCAAATCAATTTGACTATGTTTTAAAACCTCTTCAGCATAAAAATAAACTGTTCAGCAGCTGTAGCATCCCAAAGTACCACCAAGTTAAATTTCTCAGGATACTCGAAGGTCTCATCTCCAAATGAACAATCTGAGGAACATCAAGAAAAAGTGCCATGGAATAACCATCCGAGTTAGACTCACAAACTTCAGCCACCTGTGGTCACTTCTGTTCTCAACAGACCAGGTCCTCCAATGTCTTTGCTGCAGTTTTGTGGGTATCTGACGAGGCACTCTACCTCTGGAATTTGGTATAGTCATTCTTCCTGCTCTCACAGGCACTGTCACTGCATCCTCAGTCAATGATCATACAAGGGTCTTCCAACTTCTCTCTCAACTGGTTCAGAAGGAAGAACTCTGTGGGTTAAGATCATTGTCTCAAGGGTGCCATTCTCTCCATATTACATGCTCTAACAAGGAGACCTACAAGACTCCTGAAGGTATACCACTGGTAATATAGGACAGAAGTGATGCCTACTCACTCCTGCCCATGTCTTCTCCACTGCCAAAATGATAGCCATTTTGGGATTGGAGCCAACATGGCAGGAGACACTCCAAAGCTGAAACTGAAATTTGATTGACCTCTAATTCTGTAACATGCTGTCATGCCCAAGGTGGTATCTAGGATGAACAGAAGACACGGACAGAAGATGGTCAGGGAATGGGTAGTGGTAAGGTCTCAGGCCCAAAATAGACGTGTACCAATTTTCATTTTGCCGCACATCCATTTTCAGCCCCCCCCCCCCCAAAAGGTATTTTTGCAGGCACGCTGAAAAATGGACCTGCACGCGTCTAGTACACATATCTACAACAGCACATGCTATTTTTCTGTGCTCCTTAGTAAAAGGACCCCCTAAATTGTATAGTGTGCAATTCCAAAGGCCATGGGAGAGGCGTTCCCAGAAATTTGGTGCAATGTTACAGAATGCCTGCATTTGTAGTGCCTAACTACCATCAGTTGGGGGCCAGCATTTACACAAGACTTTAGCAGATATAAATGTCCACATCCAAAGTTAGGAGCAAAATGCATACTAAGCTAGTATTCTATAAAGTATGCTCCATGCAGAGTGCCATTTATTAAACTGCCCACCCTAACTGCCTGGTTTAAGCCACATTAACTGCTAGTGCAAAGCCATGTTAAGGGGCTTTGAGGTATCTTTTCAGTAAGCATGCAGTAAACCCCGCATTAATTGCTTTTTGTGTCAGGGCTGTAGCATGGGTGGAGAGTGCATGTGGAAGGCATTTACCCCCAGATTCTATAAACAGTAACTAAAGTTCCATGCACAAATCAACCAATTTGTTTGCTGAACTTAATTGGTTAACAAGCCAATCAGCTCCGATAATTGGATGTTAACAAGCAATTATCAATACTAATTCTATAAATAGAATTAGTATTGGGACTATGTGTGTAAATTCTAATTGGGACTAATTAGAATTTACACACATAACTCACTAAGGGGGTCTTTTACTAAAGATTAGCTCAAGTTATCTGAAGCCGGGCCCATAGGAATACAATGGGACCTGCTCCAGATAACTCGAGCCAACCTTTAGAACAAGACTCCTTAAGTGTATTCTATAGTGATGTGCATAAACCGGACTGTGCAGATCTCAAAAGAGGGTGTGGCCATGGAAGGGGCACGAGTGGGTCGTGGGTATTCCAAAAGTTTGCACACACTGTTGCAAAATATGCCTGATAGATGCCTAAATAAGAATTGGGCATTTATGCCAGGTTTTAGTTGGCGAAAATGCCTGCAGCTAGATTTATTAATTTAACATTTTCTATACCACCTATAAGTAGGTGGTTTATAAAAAAACAAACATTCACAATATTCATATCACAAAGCATAAAACAAAACAGAACTAAATTTTAGTCGCGGGACGACTGCTACACAAATTCTATAAACTATACCTAATTTTAGGCGAGGTTTATAGAATAGCGCTAAACACTTTATTTTTCAGTGCTGATTTGTTTAGGTGCCATATGTAGAATCTAGCCCTTGGCGTATTAACCAGGAGCAGGTACTGCATGTTAATCTGAATGTTAGCATGCAACCTGAAATAAAAAATAATGGGAATGCTCGCAATAGGTTCTGCGTTAAGTTTACAGCTGTGGTGCAGTACAATCCCATGTTAAGCCATGGGAACTGCACATTTTACCATGATTTAGTAAGAGGACCCTTAGGTTTTCATACACGTAATAACTTGTTTTGTATAAGATAAAGGAAGATATTTTTTCACAGTATTGTAAGAAAACAAATCAAATGTTTTCAGGAATCTCTTGCCCCTAACTAGCTTTGGTGCCATGGCTTTGTTACCTTGCAGCCTAAAAGTTGTTCTTATTTGGAATTCATTGCAAGGAACTAAAAAATCTATTTGTTCCATCTAGTTAACGTTGCTGCTTTTGCTTTTTCCCCATTACTGAAACGTTATAGAATGAAATGCTGCAAAAAAAGAAGAAAAAAGGCTAATTTAACAGCAAATCCACCCAAAAAAGTAAAAATCAATGGTTCACCTCACAGAGAAAGCCCTGAGGAATAGAGTGAGGGGAATCATGGGTATTTTGCTACTAGTTTTTGACGTATGTTCTGATGAAAAAGATCAATGGTTTCTCTTGGGGATTGAAGATTGCAAGGTCCAAATAGCCAGAAGTTTGTATGTCTATTTATCTAATGGCAAACAGCAGTGGAGTCAGCAATGAGCACCTTTTCCCTGACAAAAAGTGACAAGTAGCCCATTGTGCCTCAATTTTCCCATCATTTAACTCCTAGCAAGGGGGAGGAAGAGTGAAGGAACTGAATGAGACACTTTCTGCACAGTCACCCTAGATGATGATGGCTGGAGGAGCTATTACTTGATGCATTTCATGCCAGAAACTAGACCTTTACCCCAGCTCTTTAAATAAGACCTGCACCTCAAAATTCAAAAAAAGGAAGAAAAATTTGTTTTTTTTTTCTTGGTCTGGGTACTTTAAAAAAATAAAGAATAATTTATAAGAGCCTCTTAGACGCTTAATTTCAGCTAAGTTTGCTTGCCATTTTGCATTCTTTATATGTGAATTAGGTCAGTTTGTAAATGAGAAATCTTTTTTTTTTCTGGTTTTGTTTACATTTCAGGAACTGAACATTGAAGGGCATTTTCGATATGATATCCAAGTCAGACATTGGATGTTTTGCGCTAAATGTCCCAAATCTAAATAGAAAGTATGACTATTTTCAAAACCGCAAAACATCTTTTTTTTAAATACCATTTGTAAAATGTTTATGTGCTCTGTACGTTTATCTTTTCAGGCCATTAAAAAAAAAAAAAAAGTACAACCGAAAACAGTAAAAAATCAAGCCATTGGGATATAGGAGGGACCAGCATTTTTAGTAGACTGGTTCCCCAGACATCCAAGGAGAGCAATGGGGCACCCTAGGGGGCACTGTTGTGGACTTCATATAAATGCACCCAGGTATTCATAACACCATTGCTCCCTTATCTTGTCTGCTGAGCCCTCCAAAACTCACCCAAAATCCACTACCCCCAACTGCACACCACTACAATAGCCCTTATGGGTGAAGGGGGCACCTATATGTGGGTAGAGTGGGTTTCTGGTGAGTTTTGGAGGGCTTGCATTTTCCACCACAAGTGTAACAGGTAAGGTGAGGTATGGGCCTGGGTTCTTCTCTCTACAGAGTACTGCACTTTATACACGACTATTCTAGGGGCCTGTTATCCTGTCACTGTCCCCAAGGTAAGAAGATTAGGGTATGGTGTAACCACCACCCAGGAAACACTAGAATAGCCATACCACACTTTTACATGTCTCTCTATACACTTGCTTTGTATTACATTGCAATAAGACTCATATATACAGTTATCTATGCATGAACACCATAACTGGTTTCCAGACACTTTTATATGTATTTATAATATTTGTTAGTTTGTGTTTATTGACCAGTTTAAGTATTTATCTTTGATTTTATGTTGATATGGTTTTATTTATTTATTTATGTATTTATTTATTATTTTTTAAATGTTGATTAATATTACACCACCCCTGAAGCAGCCCTGCTGGGCAAAACACGGCTGTGACAGATGTCCTTTTACACACTGTCTACAGTAAAGACTTGTAAGTTCATTTTCCACCATGTCTGCACTGGCACACAAGAGCTGTTTGTTAAGTTTTTAAAGAATTTTGGGAGTTGGCTGTTAAAGTAGGCCTCCCTGGGCTACTTTAACAACCAGCTCATACATTTTGGGGTCAGGCCTCCTCCTGAACTCCCTTTTACTTTGCCCGCCAGCCAGATCAATAGACTGTTGAGCATGTGCAAGAAGTCCCGGCATGCTGTTCAAAGCCAGAAAAAAGCAGCAGGGAATGGTGGCAGTCCATTTATTTGGCTGGCAGAGAGCAACATCCCTTCCAGCAAAGCTATGACTAGCACACCTGCATGGGAAGGAGAAGAATGTGCTGACCCCCCCAGGTCCACCCCTGGCCCTACCCCCCCCCCCCCCAAAAAAAAAAAAAATTGCAGGGCTGACTACACCTGGAGATAGAGCCTGTTATTAAAAATTTACCAGCACACAGCTGATTACATCACTCCTCCTGTCTCCACCTCCACATTCCACTGGACCTTGATCACTCTGACCCATTGCACTCAGGAGCCTGCTGTGAAGGGTCAGCAGCAGCCTCCACCTCTGGGGGCAGCCTTCTCACCACCACACTGTGCAGCTTAGCATCTGCATAAAAGGAACAAAGGCCACATTAACATGACCAGACCTATTATGAACAGTGGTGTATGACACCAAACAGGGAGCATGTCTGACCAGCCTGCCCTCCAAAAGGAAAGAGAAGCAAGTGGCAAAATATTTGAGAACACCAGGAAGAAACATGTTGTGAACTGCTGTAATTGGTGTGTTTTGCCAGGTTTCTGGAATACTCTGGAGGGTCTTTTATAAAAAGGACCCAACACAGTATACCATTTAAGCAGCATTACATACTTCATCGTTCAGTAGTGCTTTTGAATTGGAATAAGAGTATAGGGAGAGCTCAGTGATTTTTAGGGTTTGTGATCTTTGGTTAGTGGAGGGGGAAGAGATTCCTGTACCAGTATGTCTTTTTACTATGTTATTTTGAGTGATGTATAATGTTATGTCTGTATGTTATTGGAGATTTTATGTCTACATTTATGGATTTGATATGTTGTGATATACCTAGAATATGAAATAGATTGTTCTATAAACTGTGGTATAAATATATAAAAATAAAATAAATGTATAGCACTTGATTCCCCAAAGTCAGATGTGGAATTATCTCAATTTTCTTAACACATATCACTTGCTTCCTTTTGTTATTGGAGGGCAGATGTGGCTATAGTAGAGTGGAATCCTGTTTCATGGACACAGCATATCTATTACATAGATAGCTGGAGGCACCTGTATCACTGGGGGAGGTATGACAGTGAGGCCTTTGGCATGGCATCACAAGGTTATTGGCAGAGAAACTGTTAATTCACTGAGCAATTGTACATCTCTTTGTAATTGATATAGGAACCCAAGCTGTAGCAATACCTAACTGTAATGAAATGGTTAGTGGTGGGACTATTAGTTACACAGTGGTGACTGTCACAGTGGTACCCTGTGAGGTATTGAGGGGGTTGGGAAGTGGTATGCTTGTAGGGCACCCTGAAGCATGATAATGAAAAATTAGTCTTATATTCCGCTAGTACCTTACAGTTCAAAGCGGGTTACACATCACAAGAGATCAGAAACAATCATCTGGGAAATGCAATTAGAAAGAAGTACAACCTGATCAAATCTGTGACTGTATAAAATATTTCTGAAACAAACAAGTTTTCATTCTTTTTTGAAAATCAAAATAATAATGAGAAGAAAGAAAAATGTCTGCAAATTCCTTCCAAAACCTAGCAGCCCAAAAGGCCACACTTAATTCAAATAATTGTAATCTTTTCTTCCCCAATAGGAAAGGAAAATAATCAACATTACCTTTACATCTTGTTCTCTGAACCGCAAAAAAATCGAAAGTGATCATATAGGTAGTCAGGCGCTAAATCGTACAAGACCTTATAAAGAAAAGAAGCCAATTTAAAAAAATACTCTGGCCTCAATAGGCAGCCAGTGTAATTTTAGATAGAGAGAAGAAGTACTTACATATTTTGATAAACGAAAACTCAAATGCACAGCAGTGTTCTGGATGGTTTGTACTTTCCTAAGAAGATCCTTGCTACACCCTAGATATAAAATATTACAGTAATCTAACTGAGAAATCAAAAGTACCTGTGCCAATAATTTAAATTGGTCTTGTTCAAAATAACTACAAACACATCATAACTTCCTCATTAAAAGAAAACATTTCTTAAATAATGAAGAAACCTGGTTGTTCAACAAATAGCACTATCAAGTAGAATACATAGGGGTATGTTTACTAAGGTGCGTTAGCGTTTTAAACACGCATATAAAGTTAAGGCACGTTAAATGCTAACACGCCAATTCATTCCTATAGGCATGTTAGCATTTGATGCACGTTAGCGTTTAACACACGTTAAAAACACTAACGCGCCTATAGTGCGCCTTTGTAAACACAGGCGCTAATATCTTAATGACTGGAGAAAATTCAAAAGTATCACGATTGATATCAATTGTCTTGGGAATATTTGTTGGTTTAGTATCAAAATATAAACATTTTGTTTTTTCTGTATCCAATTTCAATTTGTGACATAGCATCCAATTTTCTAATAATGATATATAATGTTGGATCAGCAAGGAATCTATATCCCATATTGAACTGAATGGGATCAAAACTGAAATATCGTCTGCATAGGTGTAATGCAAAAAATTTTTACTTTGCAACAAGAAACCTAATAAGTGTAAAAAGCAACATTAAAAAGTAAAGGTGAAAGCGGTGATCCCTGAGGAACTCCACATGTGTTACACTATGATGGTAAAACATACTTCATCTTAACCCTGTAAGGACGAATCAAAAAATCCCTAAACCAGTTCAACACATTCCCAGTAATACCAATATCCTCAAATGACTGAAGAAGAATTTTATGATCCACTAAATCAAATGCTGCCAAAATATCAAATTGCAGCAGAACTGCACATTTCCCTTCACTCATATATATCTGGCATTATTTAACTAAGAACTAACAACTGTTTTGATACTATAATAGGGCCAAAACCCAGGCTGAGCAGGATGCAAAATAGAGAACTTATTTAAATATTGAGTTAATTGTATAGTTATCAAACCCTCCATTAACTTTGCAGAAAACGGGATTGAGGCCACTGGTCTATAGTTAGATTTAGAAGAAACATGCAATTTTAAATCTTTCAGTATGGGAGTAACAATTATTTCTCCTAAATTTTCAGAGTATAAACCCAAGGATAGCTGTTCTGGTATGAATATCTGTCACCAAATAGGGAATAAAATGGGTGAAAATAGAGAAGAAGGATGGGGCACAGTGGAAGGGTGACATGAGGGTGTGGACCAGTGCTTTGTTCTGAGAAAATAGTTGCCAAGACTCATGCTGAGCAAACAGTAGGTGGTGGGGTAAGCATGACATGTTTTCAACTAGTGCCCTATGACTGAGCATAACACCTGGTTGGTGGCTGCTTTTAGAGTTAAGACTCCTACCTTCAAGCTGCATTACAAAGCCTAGCTGCTGCACCAATGAAAACCAAACTCAACCTAAAAATTTTGATTTTCTTTTTCTGAGAACCATAAAAGAGTTGAAAAGAGATATTTTGGAGACTGGACAAAAGGTTCATATGCCCCTTACCAGTGTGTACTGGCTGAAGAATAGCCCTGGTGTGGACAGACCCCTGTAAAACCTGGGATGACTTGTCTTATTGCTACCAGGTCCCTGCTGCTTTCAGAGCAGATCTTTTCTCCAGGTTTTACTCCACAGATTGTTCCACTTTTTCTTCAGGTTCTCCATATCAAGATTTTGGTGGTAGATGGCATTAAGGCACTGGGTGATGCAGCACACCAGATTGTCAATTTGGCATTGGCACTTGCCTTTGAGGCTGTCAGGCTCATTTTTGAAAGAGAAGGACGCCCATCTTTTGACACAAATCGGAAGATGGACGTCCTTCTCACAGGGTTTTCCAAATCGGTATAATCAAAAGCCGATTTTGGACCACGGGCGTAGCCAGACACCCAATTTTGGGTGGGCCTGGGCCCAAGATGGGTGGGCAGAAGAACCCCGCCTCATCCCACAGATGATGTGGTCTCTCCTTCTCTCACCTGCATGCCATATGGTCTCTCAAATATCCTCCCTCTCCCGCATACCTTTTAAATAGCAGATTTTCATCAGCAGCAGGTAACAACTAATACACACTGCTGATGTTGGCTCCATACCCTTCCCTTTGATGCAACTTCTTGTTTCCGCCTAGGAAAGAATACATCAGAGTGAAGGCTATGGGGCCAGTATGAGCAGTATGCATCAGTCACTGTTCACTGCAGGCAAAGATCTGCTATTTACAAGGTATGCAGGAGGGACAGTTGTTGGGAGTTTTCAGCTTGTGGGGCTTGGGGATCCCTGCCAGCCACATTATAGCTATGCTGGTACTGGGTGGGCTTGAGCCCAAAGTGGGTGGGCCTGGGCCCACCCAAGCCCACCCTTGGCTACGTCACTGTTTTGGACGTCCCAAACTGCTTTCTGTCCAAGGATGGCCAAAGTTCCCAGGACGTGTCAGAGGCATAGCAAAGGCGGGATTTGGGCGTGTCTAACACTCGGATGTTCTTGACCCATAATGGAAAAAAAAGGGTGTCCTTGAAGAGCACTTGGACGACTTTACCTGGTCCTGTTTTTCTTACGACAAAGCCACAAAAAGGTGCCCAAAATAACCAGATGACAACCGGAAGGAATTAGGGGTGACTTTTCCTTACTCCCCGTGACTTGTAGCTTGATGTCACCTTTTCTCCCCTGGTTCTCAACTGATCACTTCACCCAGATGGAACTCTCCCCCAGCAGGGGTTTTCAGAGACAGAAGGTGCTGAAGGAAGGTCCCTGATTTGCGGAGCTGAGGCTGTGGTTTCAGATGGCATTTCCAGGTTAGTAGGAGTTACAGGTGAGCTTGTTGCTCAACTTCAGAAGCCTGAGGTGATGACTCTAGACAGCACTTGGATTGCTCTCCAGAGGTTGGACTTATCGGTGACCAAATCTGCAGTAGGTTATCTAAATCTTTAGAAGGTACTAGAGCTGAATTTTCTTCTGAAATTAAAGGAGTCAAGGAGGACCTTAAGAAGCTTCAAGATTTATCATCTGCAATTGTGAAAGATAAGCTGTTACTACAAAGAAAAATAGAACAAAATGTAGATTTTAATTGAAGATTAAATGTGTATATTTTTTTTTTACTTTCCAAGGTCCCTGGCTATTGCTCCATTTGAGGTTCTTAAGAAATATCTGGTAGATATTTTGAAATTTCCCCATTAAGCTGTTCCCCCAGTGAATAAGATATACTGTATTCCAGCTAAGTCTGGTTTGGAGACCACAGGGAACACAAATTCAAGATACAAATAGGAGAGATTTATTGAACATATCTGAGATTTTGGAAACTTCTCTCACAGAGGATTCTGAGAGGGCTACATTATTAGTATCATTCATTTTTGAACAAGATCTGAATGCAGTGATGCAGGTCTTTTTCAGGAACTCACAAGCATTGTTTTGTGGGAAAAAGGTCTGGGTATACCCTGGTGTCACAAGGCAAACATAGAAAAGAAGAAACAACTTTCTTGCCAAGAGATCGGAAACTGTGGCACTTGGTGCATCTTTTTTATTAACCTATCTATGTAAATATGTAGTTAAATATTTAGATATAAAATATGTCTTCTTTTCACCGGAACAACTTTGAGCCTTCATAGATGTTAGGAAGGTTCTCAACACTAATGTTTAATTTAGAGTTGGGATTAAGTAGTATTAACGTGGTAATACGTGCTAAGCCTATGCCTTGAATATTATTTCCTTTTATATACTTAACTCCTGACGTTGGGACTTTGCCCCCTTAGTTGCTAGGTCTAATAAGGATGAGCATCTATTTCTTTATTTTTTTTCTATATACCTGTTGATGACGAATTTATCTGTTTTGGTTACTCAAGTGTTTCACTTGTAAATAATAAAAAGATTGAAACATAAAATGTAAATAAAGATTAAAAAAAAGAACCTTTAACAATATGAACAAAAATGGATTTATAAGCTATAGAATATCAGCTTGACAGTAACTAGCAATTTGTTTACTTATGGCAGTGGTTCCCAAACCATTCACAGTTTGCAACATATCTGTGTAGACTGCTTTATCAACTGTGAGATGTGTACTGAGAATATGGATTAAAATGCCACCCAGCCTCCTAGCTCTGTTAGTCCAAGCCCTGACCCCAAAGCAGTCCAAAAATCTCTTATAGTGGCCCAGCTAATGCTCACCTGGGCAAACAAGGGTTACATCTAGAATAGATTATTTTTTAGTGTCCAAAAGTATTATGTTCAAGGTTGAATCAGCAGCAATTGACAGCATCCTTATTTAAGACCATGCTGAGATCAGTTTCACATTCTCAGATCTACAACCTGCAACCCTATCACTCCTGTGAAGATGTAATAATGCACTTTCCCAGAACCCTGAGTTTAAAGAATATATCACTAGGACAATAAGGGAATATTTCCAATTTAACGACACATTTCCTGTTACAGAGGATATCAAATGGGATGCCTTTAAAGCAAGCATTTGAGAGATGATCATTAGTTTTTCAGCAGCATTAAATAAACACTGTGAGGTAAAGCTGGACAAATTAGAAAAAGGAAATCAAAGAACTTGAAACCTCTCTAATCAATGTCTGGAATAATGTGACCCCATGTCGCTTATTGAAAGCAAAATTTAATTTTAGTTGCACCCTCAGTCACAAAACTATGAGCACATATTTATGCAATAAGTGTCCTGTTATGCTGCCAACAAAATCAGACAAGGTTCTGGCAGCATACTTAAAAGGAACGAGAAATAGAGAAACTGTTCACTTGATAAAGGATTCTCAGGGGCATGTACAGACTAAACAAGAAAATATTATTTCTCAGTTTCATGTCTATTACAATTGATTGCATAGAACTGAAAGTCAAAATACAGGAGATAGTTGTAGATGCTGTTTTAATTCCTTACCGAATCTAACTCTGACACAAGGGGAGAGAGAGACTGGAAGAGCTAAGAATTAGGAATGCTATACTCTCCTATACCCAGAGTTGAAGACCTAATCATTGAATTTTTGAAACTAAGGAGGATTTTGTTCCAAAATTGTTGAATGTTTATCAAACCCTTATAAGCAGAACTATGAAAGGCTCTGTTACAGAAGCACTCAAGGAAGTATACCCAAACCTGGAATTAACTGTCTAGATATAACCAATTCAGAAGAATATAGTTAATAAATAAAGATGCAATAATATATGAAAAGATCTTAGCTAATAGACTCATCACCCCATTAACGCAGTGAATACACCGGGATAAACAGGATTTGTCAAAGACAGACATTCATCAAACAGTACAAAGCTGTGCCTCCAATTAATGCAGGTCACCAAGCAGCTTGACATCCCTGCATTCTCTGTATCATTAGATTCAGAGAAGGCTTATGACAGAACAGAATGGCCTTATATGTTTCAGATTTTAGAATGGTATGGCTTCTGTCCAAACTTAATTAGAATGGCAAAAATAATATACAGTAATCTCTCAGCTACACTATATGTAAATAATAGACTTTTGTACCATATATACTGCAGTGAGGAACCAGACAACTACTACCACCATTATTTGATGCCGCTCAATCAGCACTGCCCTGGCGCCTTTGTGTCCCGATTCTTCACCAGCCTTTCCAATGTCTCCCGCAGGCCACGGTCATCACCTCACTGCTTGTCTCAGGCATCTGTCACTACCTTCTTGGCTTTGCTGTCCTGTTCACCTGCCTTAATGAGTCTCAGCGAGTCAAGACCTGATTTTGGACTTTTCCTTCCTTCCTCCTCTTTTTTGCTTTCATTTCCCTGCCTACTTATTTATTTGTTTTAAGATTGTATTTATATTCCCTTCCCTTCCTTCCTTTCTCTGTTCCTTCTACCCTCTCAATTCTCATTGTAATTATTTCATTGGTTTATTGTAAGCCGCTTTGGGGCTGCTAAACTGCGGCAAAAGGCGGGGTATAAATGACCTAAATAAATAAATAAATTTGTCAATTTGGTGTCAGAACCTCTTTTATGTGCCATATGTGAAAAAGAAGATATTGTATTATAGGTATTTATATTGTTGGAAAAGTTTACAAAATGTCTACTTATGTGGATGTTATACTACTGTACCTAGCACGACCAGAAACAATTTCTCTATTATTACAGCTTGTCTGTCTATCCACCCAGCCTTCTCTGGGGTGACTCCCAGGTCTACCCCGATCCACTCAGGGCTTCCACTCCAGGTGGCCAATGTTACCTCTGGCTGCCTGCTAAGTGCCGTGGAGGGCTTGCAACCCCTCTTCATATCCTCTGGTATGATCCCATTGGACCAAATCCCCCCCTCCCATGATCTAATTCCTCCCACCTCACCTCAGAAAAGGCCCCACTGGAACCCACCTGCAAAGGGTTTAGCCCCTGTCACAGTTTAATAGGAATATCACAGACCTTATCTAATGAAGCCTGAATCAAAGGCCTGAAGACATCAACATTGATCCCTGTGTCAAAGATGTTCACTGCATTTCATCAACCATGTATAAAGACTGTGATCCTGATTCAGGAACCATATGTTCAATGTCTCAGCTAATATGCAAGAGGAACACAAGAAAAAGAAAAACAAATCCTCACGAGTATGTAGAACATACTTAAATTTCAGAAAATTATTGAAGTCCGTCCTGTTCAAGAAGGCTTATTCTCCAGGTTCAACATAATTCTGATTAACTCCCAGTTCAACAAGATTCATGGACACTAATTATCTTTATTATCTTCTACATATTGTTGTTTAAATGATATTTACTATCTTACTTTTACACTGCTTGATTGTACTTTTCTGTTCTGTAGCCTTCCTACAGATTTGTGTAAGCTACATTGAGCCTGCAACTAGCGGGAAATCATGGGGTATAAATGTATTAAATAAATAAATAAAATAACACAAAAGGAGTGCAAGAAAACAAGGATTCCAAAAGGTCAATATAAGACCTTTAATATGATGAATAAATCCAACATATTAATGATCCAACATGGCTGCATTTCAGCATGTGGGCCTGCTTCAAGGGTCAAAGTACCTTTTACATTACATAATACTAGAGTTACATCCTGCTAATACCATGAATAGTTCTAAGCAGGTTACATTTTAAATAAGAGTGAACCACATATTCAGATGACACATAACACTCAGTCTAATAAGTATAAGGACCAGTTTCTATGCTTTAAAATACTTCTGAATTAAAAAAAAGGTAAGTGACTTCCTATAATAGAGATAATTTCCTATCAAACTAAGTTCTAATGGTAAGGAGTTCCAAAATGATACTGCCTTATAAGAAATAGAAGCAGACAATAATACCTTAAAACTAACATTACATTCCGACAGGAAGTACAGCAGATATTGTCCTCTTAAATGATCAGACCTATAACCAGTGGAAAAATTAACTAATTTTATAAGATAATATGGGGCCTTACCATGAAATATCCTAAAAACAAGAGTCCTAAGTTTAAACTGCACCCTCAACCCACTGGCAGCCAGTGCATATCAACCAAAAAGATTCATAGCACAGATAATATACACATCTTTATCCAATAATTACTTTGTTGTCTCTCAAGCGTTAACACATACAGTCCACATTGCATTGCTTTCAAAATGGTGGTGGCCTTCTCGCAACACTTTATATTCAAATCAACTGACTAATCTTGACCTATCAGATCAAACAAGCATCATCTATTCGATTTCTTCATTTAGACCCCTAGGGTCACTGTGTCCAATGAAAAAAATTCAGCGTTGTTCTTTATAGTTTTATTTTCCTTCTAAATCACTATGATAAGTCATAGTAAATTGAAGATTAGAATCCAAAGTCTGAATCCATTTGCCAAAATATGTCTTCTAAAAAATGCTTCCAGAAGATGAGAGATTGAAAGAGTTTGAAGGAGAAATTTTTGTGTAAATTCATGGTTTGGAGATGGGTGTGTCAGTTGCCCCTTCAATAGCTACATTATCCAGCTTATTTTCAAAAGAGAAAAATGCCTATAGTGCGACCTAAATCGGGAGATAGATGTTTGTCTCGCAAAGGCGCCCAAATCGGTATAATCGAAAGCTGATTTTGGGCGTTTCCAACTGCACTCCATCGCGGACCCGTTCTCGGAGATAAACGCCCATGGAGATAGGCGTTTCTGTTCGATTATGCCCCTCCACATGTAGCTTAATTTGAAGAACAGTGGATATATCCTTCTGTTTATATTCAATTTATCCTCTTGTGAAAGTGTTATTTTTAGATGACATCTTTTTTGGGTGGAAAGGTTCAGAAGAAGATTTGCAGAGTTTTGGCCAATGGATTAATACTTTGGATTCTAATCTTCAATTTACTATGACTTATCATCTTTCTCAAGAATCTTTTTTGGACCTGCTTTTTCAGACCTCCCTTTCATCTATGGCAAAGATTGCCTGTGAGTCAAGTTCTGCAACAGAAGCAGGTATGTTCCTTTAATGAGGGCTTTACAATGAAGGCAATGTAATTGAAACAATGTATTTTTTCTTGTTTTTTTTTACAGTGGGGTTATCCATAACGAGTTGTAAAGCAGTCATACCTGAGAGCTCTGTATGTCCACTGGCCTCTTTTGTTAGAATATTGTCAAAAGGAATTGTAAGATTTACTTTACTTACTTTGATAATACCTTATACCAGTATATCTTCAAAGATTACTCATATTATGTAATCATTGGAATGGGTTAGCTCTTCTCCCATGTCTTAAGCAGCCACCTATAATAACATTTCAGTGATCCAGAAATATAAGAGAGGTGGTCTCTGATATGACCAAACAGTTCTCTTCTCATTTTGGAGATAAGGGATGCCATTCTGTTTGCGTCCGTTGTCAATGGTGTATGTATGCTATGTCTGGAGAAACATGGATTAATCCTTCATCTGGAAAGATATATGTGTCTAAGCATATTACTTCCTGTGACTCTATGCTAGCAGTTTACTTGATACAGTGTCCCTGTGATTTACGGTATGTTGGGAGAACATCCTGTCTGTCAGACCTGTGAGTTTGTATACCAAGTAGAGCGCTGCCGAGCCCGGTACTCAGACCAGGTTCTGCTTGGCAGCTGGTCAACCCCAGGTTTCACCTGCGCTGACCACCGTTCCCCAGAGGTTGAGCCCCTAGGTGCGTGCGACCTGCAGGGCTTACGAGATGGAGCAGGAAGTGGGGTGATGAACGTGATGACCAGACAGGCAGCAGGCAAGAGAGTGATCCAGGTACAGGCAGAGTCAGTAGGCAGGCAACAGGTATGAGAGTAATCCAGGTACAGGCAAGGTCAGTAGGCAGGCAGCAGACACAAGAGTAATCCAGGTACAGGCATAGTCAGCAGGCAGGCAGCAGACACAAGAGTAATCTAGGTACAGGCAGAGTTAGCAACGAAGAACAAAGTAGAGGAGAAGCACACCACTGAGCAAGTAACACCTACGAACGTAGAAGCCAAAGCAAAGAGTCTAGGGAGAGCTCAGCTAATAAAGTGCTGGTGTCTGATATCAACAGGGAGAAGGGGCACAGCCATAGGACAAGAGCAGGGGAAGGAGGGACTGGAAGACCAATAGGAGAGAAGCAAGGGAAGCCAGTCAGAGGAAGAGCAGACCCAGGTGGGTGGAAACAAAGCAATCAAGGAGCCTGCAGCCAGAGAAGAACTACACACACACATGGCTCAGGGCTGTGCCAGCCAAGTGTGCGTGTCGATGGGCCCCTGTGCAGCCTGAGGATGCCGCTTGCGTTGAGGTAGGGGATGCCTTTGCGATTTAGCTTCTACAGCAATTTCAAAACGCTTGTTAGCTTGCTTCAATCGCAGCAGTATTTGTGCACGGTCCACAGTTTTGTATTACAGCAGGACTGTGGTCCTGAGCTTCGCTTTGAAGTTTACAAGTTTGACCCCTGATGCAGACAGCTGTGTACGTCGAAACACAGCCCATGTCGGATCCTTCTTTTTAACTTTATAATAAAGACTGTTGAATTCATATCTCCGGTGGTGATTTGTCCTCTGTCAGCCTCTACTCTTGTCTGTTGTACTGTCCTGTCAATCTTCAGATTCATACTGGCCAAGAGGCTGCTCCCTTAGTGTCTTGTTGGATTGTGAAAAAGTATTCACTCACTCACAGACATTTATTTATTTATTTGCTGCATTTGTATCCCACATTTTCCCACCTATTTGCAGGCTCAATGTGGCTTACAATATGTTATAACGATAATCACATTAATGGAATAAGAATTTCAGAATATTGTTACTAATAAGGTGCATGGGTGTAATTAAAATGAACAAATTAGAAGAGTTCCAAGTAGTTGTATCTGGTGTAGTTTAGGAATTAGTTTGTTATGGAGGATCCTTTTTGTATGTCTTTTTGAACAGGTTAGTCTTCAATAATTTCCGTGTGTTGTTTTTATGGTGGTCGGTAATTCATTCCATAGTTGTGTGCAGAAGGAGTATCCTGGAAGTTGTGGAGAGGGTTTGGGAGGGTGGTGATTTAGAATGAATACTTACCTATAAAGAACAACGCTGGAGTTGTTGGTTTTTTTTTTTCCGTTGGATACAGTGAGCCCTAGGGGTCTGAATGAAGAAATTGAATGGATGATGCTTGTTTGATCTGGTAGGTCAAGATTAGTCAGCTGATTTGAATATAAAGTGCTGCAAGAATGTCACTGCCATTTTGAAAGCAATACAAAGTGGGTTGTATGTGTTGACGCTTGAGAGACAACTTAAGGTAATATTTGTACAATGATGTGTAATATTATCTGTGACATGAATTTTTTTGACATGTTTTTTTGAGAAGATGGTTCTAAATCCTTTGATGTAATGGGAGTGATAAAATTCTGAAGGTTCGATGTATGAATGATTTTTCTTTCTGTTTTTAGGAGCCTCTATCCTGATGCAGTGTTTACAAAACATGACTGTGTTGAGGGAGGCTGCTTGCTTTATTGAAGCTAAGTGCTCTTTTTGAAGTTAAACTTTTTTTGCTAAAAATATAAATTGAAAAACATTTGAATTATGTAAACAATAAAGTACTGATGAATAAAGACTGGAAGTTATTTTGGAGCCATTTGAAAAGTGGGTTGCCATATTTGCTATCTGATGGTCCAGAAGCTCTAAGATAATATGCTTAGGTCCAGCCATATATAACATTTTTATCTCCAGGGGATAATTTTCTAGAATAATGGCCACAATCTGAAGGGAGGAAAGCTGTTGATGATGGAGGGTGATGATGAACCATGGAATGGCAGGGGGCATAAGAACATAAATGGTACCATAAAGGGACAGAGCAAAGGTCCATCAAGCCGAGTATCCTGTTTCCAACAGTAGCCAATCCAGGTCAGAAGTACCTGACAAGATCCCCAAACAGTACATTTTATGCTGCTTATCCTAGAAATAAGCAGTGGATTTTCCCAAGTCTATCTTAATAATGGCTTATAGACTTTTCTTTTAGGAAGTTATCTAAACTTTTTTAAAACCCCATTAAGCTAACTGATTTTACCACATTCTTTGGCAAAGAATTCCAGAGTTTAATTACACGTTGAGTGAAGAAACCCCCTTGTCATAGTATTTTTGGAAAGAGTAAACAAGCGATTCACATCTACCTGTTCCAATTTCATTCCACTCGTTATTTTATAAACCTCGTTATTTTATAAACCTTCAGCCATCTTTCTCCAAGTTAAAGAGCCCTAGCTGCTTTAGCCTTTCCTCATAGGGAAGTCATTCCATCCACTTTATAATTTTTGCTGCCCTTCTCTGCACCTTTTCTAATTCCACTATATCTTTTTTGAGATGCGATGACCAGAATTGCACACAGTATTTGAGGTGAATTTGCACCATAGATCGATACAAAAGGCATTATAACTTCCTCATTTTTATTTTCCATTCTTTTCGTAATAATACCTAACATTCTATTTCTTTGCCACTGCTGCACACTGAACAGAGGGTTTCAACGTGTCATCAACAATGACACCTAGATCCTTTTCCTGGTCAGTGACTTCTAATGTGGAACTATGCATCACACAGCTATAGTTTGAGTTCCTCTTTCCCACATCCGTCACTTGCACTTGCGCACATTAAACATTATCTGCCATTTGGATGCCCAGTCTCCTAGTCTCGTAAGGTTGTCTTGCAATTTTTCACAATCCTCTTGCGATTTAACAACTTTGAATAACTTTATATCATCAGCAAATTTAATTACTTCACTAGTTATTCCCATATCTAGATCATTTATTAATATGTTTAAAAAGCAGTGGTCCCAGTATAGATCCCTGTGGAACCATCTATCTACCCTTCTCCATTGAGAATACTGACCATTTAACTCTACTCTCTGTTTTCTATATTTTAACCAGTTTTTAATCTGCAGTAGAACACTGCCTCCTAACCCATGACTTTCCAATTTCTTCTGGAGTCTTTCATGAGGTACTTTGTCGAATACCTTTTGGAAATACAGATACACAATATTGACTAGCTCAGCTTTATCCACATGTTTGTTCACCCCTTCAAATAAATGTACTAGACGAGGCAAGATTTCCCTTCACTAAATCCATGTTGGTTTTGTATCATTATTCCATGCTCTTGAATATGCTCTGTAATTTTGTTTGTTATAATAGTGTCTACCATTTTGCCCAGCACAAATGTCAGGCTCACCAGTCTGTAATTTCCCATATCACCTCTGGAACCCTTTTAAAAAATCAACGTTACATTGGCCACCCTCCAATCTTCCTGTACCATGCTTGATTTTAAACATAAATGACATATTACTAGCAATAGTTAATAACATGTGATTTATCTTTAAAATCAAACAATAGTTCTGTAAATTCATTTTTCAGTTCTATCAATACTCTGGGATGTATACCATCTGTTCAGGCAATTTGTTACTCTTCAATTTGTCAAATTGCCCCATTACACCTTCCAAGTTTACAGAGATTTGATTCAGTTTCTCTGCCTCATCAGCATTGAATACCTTTTCTGGCAACAATATCTCTTCCACATCTTCCTTGGTAAAGACCGAAGCAAATAATTCATTTAATCTCTCCGCTATGGCCTTGTCTTCCTACTACTACTACTACTACTACTATTTAGCATTTCTTTAGCGCTACAAGGCGTACGCAGCGCTGCACAAACATAGAGGAAAGACAGTCCCTGCTCAAAGAGCTTACAATCTAATAGACAAAAAATAAAGTAAGCAAATCAAATCAATTAATGTGTACGGGAAGGAAGAGAGGAGGGTAGGTGGAGGCGAGTGGTTACAAGTGGTTACGAGTCAAAAGCAATATTGAAGAGGTGGGCTTTCAGTCTAGATTTAAAGGTGGCCTAGGATGGGGCAAGACGTAGGGGCTCAGGAAGTTTATTCCAGGCGTAGGGTGCAGCGAGACAGAAGGCGCGAAGTCTGGAGTTGGCAGTAGTGGAGAAGGGAACAGATACGAAGGATTTATCCATCAAGCAGAGTGCACGGGAAGGGGTGTAGGGAAGGATGATGTGGAGTGATACTGGGGAGCAGCAGAGTGAGTACATTTATAGGTTAGTAGAAGAAGTTTGAACAGGATGCGAAAACAGATAGGGAGCCAGTGAAGCGACTTGAGGAGAGGGGTAGTATGAGTAAAGCGACCCTGGCGGAAGATAAGACGGGCAGCAGAGTTTTGAACCGATTGGAGAGGGGAGTGGTGACTAAGTGGGAGGCCAGCAAGAAGCAGATTGCAGTAGTCTAAACGAGAGGTGACAAGGGTGTGGATGAGGGTTTTGGTAGAGTGCTCGGAAAGAAAGAGGCGGTTTTTACGGATGTTGTAAAGAAAGAAACGACAGGTCTTGGCAATCTGCTGGATATGAGCAGAGAAGGAGAGAGAAGAGTCAAAGATGACCCCAAGGTTTCGTGCTGAGGAGACAGGGAGCATGAGAGAGCCATCAACAGAAATAGAAAACGGGGGGAGCGGGGAGGTGGGTTTGGGGGGGAAAATGAGAAGCTCGGTTTTGGTCATATTTAATTTCAGGTGGCATTGAGACATCCAGACATCAATGTCAGACAAGCACACTGAAACTTTGGTTTGGATGCAAGGTGAGATATCAGGGGTAGAAAGGTAGATTTGGGAGTCATCAGCATAGAGATGGTAGGAAAAGCCATGGGATGAGATTAATGAACCAAGGGAAGAAGTATAGATAGAAAAGAGGAGGGGACCAAGAACAGAACCCTGAGGTACGCCGACAGGCAGAGGGATAGAAGTAGAAGAGGATCCACCAGAGTGAACACTAAAGGTGCGGAGGGAGAGGTAGGAAGAGAACCAAGAAAGGACAGAGCCCTGGAATCCAAGTGAGGACAGGGTATCGAAAAGTATGTTGTGATCGACAGTGTCAAAAGCAGCGGAAAGATCAAGAAGAATGAGGATGGAATATTGACCTCTGGATTTAGCCAGTAATAGGTCATTGGAGACTTTAGCAAGCGCAGTTTCGGTTGAGTGGAGAGGGCGAAAACCAGATTATAGTGGGTCAAGAATAGCATGTGAGGAGAGAAAATCAAGGCAGCAGCGGTGAACAGGACGCTCAAGTAGTTTGGAGAGAAAAGGAAGGAGGGAGATGGGTCGGTAATTAGAGGGACAAGTAGGGTCGAGTGAAGGCTTCTTAAGGAGAGGTGTGACCACAGCATGTTTAAAGGCAGCAGGGACAGTTGCAGTGGAAAGTGAGAGGTTGAGAATGTGACAGATAAAAGGAATAAGAGCAGGAGAGATGGCATTAAGAGGGTGGGTGGGAATGGGATCAGAGGAACAGGTGGTACATTTTGAGGAAGAAAGGAGAAGTGTAGTTTCCTCAATAGTAACTTCAGGAAAGGAGGAAAGGGAATGAGGGGAAGGAGAGAGAGGAGAACGGACTACTAGAGGGAGAGGTGGTGAGGTAGAGTCTTCCCTGAGTGCCCCTATTACCCCTCGGTCATCTAGCAGTCCAAACCGATTCTTTTGCAGGCTTCTTGCTTTTAATTTACCTAAAAAAGTTTTTACTATGCATTTTTGCCTCCAACACAATCTTCTTTTCAAAGTCTCTCTTTGCCTTTCTTATCAGCACTTTGCATTTGACTTGCCATTCCTTATGCTGTTTCCTATTATTTTCTGTCTGATCCTTCAGGAGATGTTGAAAATGGTTGAAGAGAGTCTTGAGCTTCTCCTTCATGGGAGGAACAAGTCTGAAAGTTCACTTGGAGTGTTAAATACCCTTGAGCTGGACCTGGCTACTGTAGTGTAAATCTATTTAAAAAGCAACATAGGAACCTATATACCTTTATAAAATAGGCAGTCAGAACCATTCCTAGAAGCAAGTAAATGCTGGCTCATATATTTACACCTTCTCCAGAGCAGGTATTAATAAGTGTATATATACCTCTGTATGCACTCCCATATTCTATAAAATACACAGGTACAGGAGTGGCCTAGTGGTTAGGGTGGTGGACTTTGGTCCTGGGGAACTGAAGAACTGAGTTCAATTCCCACCTCAGGCACAGGCAGCTCCTTGTGACTCTGGGCAAGTCACTTAACCCTCCATTGCCCCATGTAAGCCGCATTGAGCCTGCCATGAGTGGGAAAGTGCAGGGTACAAATGTAACAAAAAAAAAAAAGTACATACCAGGGAACTCATGCACACAGTGAACCAACAAATACACACTATCAAATTGATGCATCTTGAGGAGGCATTAAGGAGGATATTCTATAACATAGGTGCTAAAATGTAGGTGTCCATTGTGTGTGTAAATGATTAAAAAAACTAGAATGTATGTGCACTCTTACATACATACATGCCAATCTATTACCTAATCACTGTTATGCAAATATGCACTTAATTTACATTGTGCTCCTTCAATACCTTTTGGACTTTACAGTGTATCCATTTGGCAAATGGGCTTAGTCTGGGGGTGACTAGGGAAGGGACAAAATATTGATGTCTAAGTCCTATTGCAAAAAGGGAAGGGATGTCCTTGTCCAAAAAGATTGCTGTTAGTATGTAGACCTGGTACTTGGCAAGTCCAGGCTATAGAAAAGTACTCCAATTGAGCAATTCTCCACTAGATGGAGTAAGGGAAGTCACAGTAGATATTTTTCTGTCTCTGAAGGTTTATAATTAAAAAACATATCTATCTATCTATCTATCTATCTATCTATCTATCTATCTATCTATCTATCTATCTATCTATCTATCTATCTATCTATCTATCTATCTATCTAAACAGCTATGGCAGGATTTAACCATTAAGCTATTCCTCCACACAGATAACTACGTGGCCACATTATGATATGAATGTTCCTCTGCTGCCACAATGTCCATAGGTGGAAAAATCCTGCTCTAAAATACATTAGAAATGGACATCCATTTGTGACATACAGGCTTGGATCTCCATATACTGTGCTGGATGCCCTTTCTAAAATGTCTTTCCATGTCTGTGGTTTAACATAGGAATTACCGTGTGCTCGCAGTTAATTTTCCCATGACTGTCTGTGTGGACCCACAATGTTAACACACAGTAACAACTCGGGCACTCAGCACACGCTCTGACACTCTCCTCCATCCCTTACACATCACACTGACAGTGAATTTAGCAGAAAGTTGGATTTATTTGGCCGCAGCCAGGAACGTTTTACATTACAAATCGCAAATATTATAACATACATAACATCCTTATTGTTACAAAACATCCTATTGCCTGTTAACACAGCGGGTACACAGCTTCCCATCTTACACATGCGTAGTCTGCCCCACAGGTTGCCGTCTGAGCAGCCTGTGTGTCGCCTGTGGCCATTTCAAGCCGCATTGAGTCCTGGTGCATCCCGTTGTTCTCGTCCTGCTGTCTTGTTCAAAAAGACCCTCCTCCCTACTCTTCCTTTCTTTTACCTCGCTTCTCTCCCCACCCTCCTTTCCCCCTCTTACTCTTAACCCTTTGCTTGCCTATCTTATCTTTACCTGCTCTCCCACTTGCTCTGCTCTTCCCCTCCCCTCCCTCCCTCCCCTCCCCATTGTTACCCTCGCTGGCTGTCGGCCCGGTTGTGCCCAGTACCCCTTTAATGGGTGTAGCTGGGTTCTTTCCTGTTTTAAACAGCTAACACAGCTTAGTAAATAGACCCTTGGTTTTTGGCTCATATGATTGGTGAAATCTCATTTTTCTGTAGCCATTTTATTTTACTACCAGTGGTGTCCTTTTAAACTTATATTTTCATTTATTGGGATAGAAATTTCTCTGATCATTACATTTCTTATTGGGAAAGATAGTATTTCTTTACAGCATTCCTCATTAAGCAGTTTCATTGTTGCACATTTATTATTAACTCAGATGCAATCAATACTTTATCTGAGGCCCAAAGGCTTACATTTTGTATATTGTACATTTTATCTTTAGGATATAACCTTTCAAAACACAACATCTTCTTATGTACTGTTCATCCAGAACAAATTACCTATTATTTTTTAAAATCAAGATTCTCTTTTGGGTATTTTATGAATGACAGAATTGGCTTTTACTAGGTTATTCTTTCCAGTTCATTGTCCACAGGACCCTGCTGGCTACAAATTATATTTATTTCCAACAAATAACCTACTAGGACTTTTCTTACATAAAAACTAGGCAATGTGCTATTTTAACCCTTTAATATGCACTGATGAACTCTGAATTCCTTCCCTCTTGGAAGTTAATTGAATATATACAGCCTCAGAGTTCTCATTGTATGAAGTTTCTTTACCTGTAGACATTTCTTCTACTGCATGCTCTACATTTATATCCTTGGCTCACTAAGGGGCCCTTTTACAATGTGGTAGTAAGCCCAACACGGGCTTACCACATGCTAACCCAGAACTACTGCTGGCCCAACAAGGCTGCCGGTGATAGTTCCAGTTTGAGCATGCACCATTTCCTGTAGTCCAGGAAATATTTTTTGTAGCACGGCACTAAGCTGATGGTAATCGGGCATCACTGCTCGCTGCCTGGTTACTGCCGGGTTACCATGGGAGCCCTTACTGCCACCTCAATGGGTGGCGGTAAATGCTCGCCGATGCATGGCCACACGATAAGAGTTATCCTACCACATGACCATTTTTCGGGGCGGGGGGGGGGGTGACATTTTACCCACTGTGGTAACAAAGACCTTGGTGTGTGGGGAAAAATGGCCCCTACCAGTACGATAGGGCCTTTTTTTTCCTGCAGCTTACTAAAAGGACCTCTAATTTTCTCTTTCTTTCTTTCTTTTGTTACACACAGGGGCCCTTTTACTAAAGCTTGGCATATGCTAACGGACGATAGTGTGCACTAAATGCCACAAGGCCCATATTAATGTGCACTATGTTTTAGTAAAATGGCCCCTTAGAAATTTTGAATTTCCATTTCCCTTATCTGAAATTCCTTTACAAAGGAATGTGAAATACAATGTAGGCTTCTTCAAGGATCTGTGCTTTTTCTGTTACTTCATATTATTTTTATGACTCCTTTTGTAGGGAGTTAAAACTGTTGGGTTTTAGATTTCATCTATATGCTGAAGATATCCACATTTTCCCCCTGTGGGTACACAATGAAGGAAAGATCTGGAGAGGATCTACTCAGAATTGAAGATAATGGCTACCTGTCTTTCTTGACCTGACCATCAGTCCTACTTGACCTGTACTGATCTCCAGCCCCAGTTTTGCCTGCCTGTCTCCATCTGCAGCCCAGCCTGCCTTACTCCAGCTCCAGCTCTCTCCAGTCCCTCCAGACCTTGTTTGCCTGTCTTCAGTCTGAACCTGCCTTGCATGTCTATCCTTAGTCTGAGCCTGCCTTGTTTAGTATTCTGCCTAGCCAGGTGGCTTGCCTGTCATTAGCTGGTATGTGGCAGTTGTCAAAGGGCTCACCATCCCTGAGTTTATGACAGATTGTGAAGGCCATGAGCTTGGCCAATTCACCTACCTTGCAGCTGCTTCAAATACTAGCTCTACAATTTCAACATCTAACTGGTGCTGTCCAGGACCTGGCTTCATGCATAGACCAGTTCAAGCAACTGGATAAGGTTGTTCAGGCTCTGGATGATCACCTGGACACCATAAGAAGTTGGTAGCACAACAGGCTCCGGCTCCTCCAAGTTCAGACCCAGACCCAGTGGCAGCTTCTGTAACTCCAAACATTCAACTTGTGGCTCCACCAAGGTATGATGGAAATCCCAAAGACTGCAGAGGGTTCATTAATCAGTGCCAGATAATTTTTGAGCTCCAAGCCAGAGAGTTTTCCTCTGTCAGTGCCCAGGTGGCCTACATCATCTCCTTGCTGTCTGGCCAAGTCCTGGCATGGGTATCTCCTCTGTGGGAATGGAACAACTCAGTTCGATGACCTCTACAGTTGCTTGGTACACTTCAAGAGAGTCTTTGAAGAGCCTGGGAAAGTCATGTCAGCAGCTGCCAAGCTTCTTAGATTGAATCAAGGGACGTGGACCCTGGGCAATTACACTATTCAGTTCTGCACCTTGGCTTCTGAACTGAGATGGAATAATGAGAGCCTTGTTGTGGCCTTCTGGCAGGGGTTGGCACCTCAAATCAAAGATGAGCTTTCCAGGAAAGCCTTCTTTACCAAGTTGGATTACCTTATTGGTCTCTCTAATATGATATTCGGATCCAGGAACAAGTCCAGGAGCAGTGTTCCTCGGAGAAGATGGCTTTGAAGTCACCTTACTACCAGTACCTTCTACATATTTCCAGTCAGAGGAAGCCCCCCCCCCCCATGATTATGCACCCCCTGGTCGTGTACCTCCCGATAGTGAAAAACCCAAACAGGTGGATTGCTCATCCATCTCTGTACATGAGAAGAAAAGGTGTTGACCCTGAATCTATGCCTTTATTGTGGCAAGAAAATACAGTGTGTACTCAAATGCTATAACAAGTATGGATCTTTGGACAAAGTTCTGGCTGGAGGTGAGGTGCTGGATCTGCCTCCTGGGACTCCTTGAACTCAGTTTCTAGTTCTGGAAGTGCTTGATTTAGATCAAGGAGAGAAGCATACCAAGGTATTCCTAGATTCAGGAGCAGGCATCAATTTCATAGATACAGCCCTTGTCCGGCATCTCAAAATTCCTACCCAACATTTGCCTAAGACCATTCCAGCCTCTTCAGTTTATGGGAATATTTAAGGACATCGCAAAACCCGGACAGTTCGTCTACTCTTGTGCATAGGTGACCACAGGGAGGACATTGCTTTATATGTCCTACAGACATCCATGAAGCCCATTATCTTGGGTCTGTCCTGGCTATAGAAACACAACCCAGCTTTATACTGGGAGAGAGACAAAATTACCACCTTGAGTGACATCTGTTATCATTGTTGCTTGGATTCGAAGTCACCTGCTATCACCTTAGCTACTGCTATTATTCCTGACATTCTACCCCAGATCACTGAGGTTCTGGCCAAGGTCTGTCCTGAGCAGCAAGTGGAGATGACTTCCCCCTTTCAAGAGAGCAAGGTTTTTGTGGGTCTTCTCCTGGGAGAGAGGCTCCTTCAGAGGGGAAACCTGTTCATTTTCTGCATCCAAGATTCAGGCTCTGGCTAGGGGTTGTCCCAAGAAATCTTTTCAACCTCTGATGTTAAGTACTGTGCCCAAAGAACTGAACCCTAGATATAAGGTCCAATACATCCCTGATTCCAGGGGGTCTATGGTTCCAAGGACAGTTCGTGGAAGTCTTCTTGTCATCGTTTTACTCCAACCCTGTTCTCAAGCTCTGTTCCTGTCTACAATATCCAGTCCTATCTGCAAGCTCCAGCTTTGACTTCAAACTCCAGCCCTGCGGTCCATGTTCATGCTCCAAAGCTCATCAAGAGGTTCCACAGAGTGATTCCTCATAGACCCAAAATTGGACTGAAGGGAAGAGGGTCTCTGGAGAGGAGATACTGTCATGGCTGTGGCCGTGCCCCCACTCCATGACTTGCTGCTCATTCAGTGGTCGAACTCTGCAGCTTCTCTGGACTTCCTCCCTGACACTACCTCCCCCCTGCACTGATGTCTCTGCTGCCAGTTTCTCTGGTTTCCAAACTTCATTCCAGAGATTATCCAAGACTCATTCTAATGTTCCAACATTCTAACCTCATTCCAGGGACTATCCAAGCCTCAGTCCAATGATCCAGTATTTTAGCCTCTTCCTGGTGCCCTTCCTGCCTCATTGGAGGCCCTTATAAGGAACCATGAGACCCTCATACATTGCCTTCACAATGAGGTCTCTTTCCTGGTTGTGCGTGCCTGGTGTTGTGCTGTCTTCTATCCATTTGACTGCCTTGCCTGGCCTGACCTTCAGTCCTGCTTTACCTGTTTTGATATCCAACCCCAGCCCTGCCTGCTTGCCTCCATCTCCAGCCATGCCTGCCTGACTCCAGCTCCAAACCTGCCTCCCTGACTCCAAGTCCAGCCCAGTCCTGCCTGACTTTAGCTCCAGCTTAGCCTGCCTGTCTCCAGTTCCAGCCCTACTTGCCTGTCTCCACTCTGAGTCTGTCAGTCTGAGCCTGCCTTGTCTAGTATTCTGTCTAGCTCAGGTGGCTTGCCTGCAGCTAGCCAGTGTCTGGTGGCAGTCCAAGGGCTCATCATCCCTGAGTTCATGATATCTCTTTTGACACAGAATTCTGTGTTAGTTTATCTGTGGGCTATACTGTTCTCTACCTCCTACCAGTTGCTGAGCTACAGTAACTCTGTAGTCTGGTATCAATGCATGTTTTGTTTTGTTTGATGTATTTGTGGGAGGCCATTAAAGGCCTTATAATCTTTTCCTCATTCTATCATATGCTACAGGAGGGCCTGAGCACAATGAGATAAGATATTACCACTCAGAGATGGCACAAGTTTATACCATCCCTGACCAGGGTAAGACGTGTGGATCTTCTGCCAACATGGCAAGGTTTTGTGCTCTTCATCAGGGTAGTGGTCCAAATAACATAACTGCAGCATAAAACCTGGCCATGTTGGCAGAAGATCTAGTCTTGAGAACAATATCCCCAATATTACCTATATTATTTAATGTAATGATGGCCCCACTCAGCAAGAAAATAGAAAAAAATGGGGTTTAATTCATTTATGTATACAGATGATGTCACTATCTATATAACTTTTAACAACAACATCACAGAGATATCAGACAAGGTCAAAAAAGATCTGGACCTCATAGAAAATTGGGTCATGATTTTCAAATTCAAACTAAATGGAAACAAAACCAAATTCCTGCTTCTGTCTAGCCTGCACAATCCTATATCTCACCACAATTTTATAATCGACCAAACAACGTAGCCAATCAAACCACAACTAAAAATATTAGGAATTATTCTTGATAAACATATGACCCTGGAAAATCAAGTTTCAACAGTCACATCAAAGAGCTTTAGAACTCTATGGAAACTGAAGATTATAGACTATTTCCCCAAACAATCATTCCGTCTGATAGTACAATCCATGACATTGCCCCAACTAGATTACTGCAATTCAGCATATAGAAGATGCAAAGAAAACCTGCTAAAATCACTGCAAACCATCCAAAACACGACAGCAAGACTGATATTCAAAAAGTCGAAATATGAAAGAGCAACCCCAGTATTTGCAATGCTACACTGTCTCCCAATTAAGGCTAGACTAATTTTTAAAGAGCTCTCTAATTTTCAGAATACTGTTTGGCATGTCTCCCAATTACATGATAGACCTTATTGAACTATTACCATACAAGCCCAGAAAGCAGAAGATACTTACTACTCCATTTGCAAAACTGCAGAAACACAATCTACAAATCCATCTATATGGCAAAATTTAACTATCTAGATTTCAAATGATGGAACTCAATTCCCAAAGATACAAGAAACATTACTAACTATCTCCAGTTCAGAAAATAACCAAAAACCCATCTTTTCAATGCATTTTATAGTTAATCATACGTGCTACTAATGTTCCTTATTGCTTGTAATTGTAAAAAAAATGCTGTTCTACCTCTCGTAACTGTTAAATGTAAGTCACATTGAACCAAAACTTATTTTTGGATAATTGTGGGATATGAGAATGATCAAATAAACAAATAAACATCAATTTGAATCTTACTATAACAGTTAAGTATTGCAAAAACATATTTAAGGATTGAGCCCTGAGAAAAAAGTGTCTAATGAAATGTTCTATAAAATATCTGGAACAATGTGGAGTGAGTTACTAATGTACTAAACAGAATTAGGTGCTTTAAGTATGCCATATGTTCTGATGATCCATGAAAACAATAGTAAAGATATAAAGCATTTCTAGATACACTTCAGTTGGTGTAGAACACTATATTTAGCTTGGATCAATACATGATTCCTAATAGGGGAAGAAGTGAACCACTATAATCATAAACATAACTTGGGGACAATGCTTAATATAATTACTTCCCTCAGGACTGCAACTTCAGCATTGTACCTCTCTGTAAGTCTCTACCAGGCTCTTCTGTAACACAGGTATGCCCTCCTGTGGCCTAGGATGACAAACTATTGTTCCTCTTTGTGGAGGAACAGTCTGGCAAGGAGTTTGGTGTCATCAGGGCCAAAACTGTGCATTCTCTTTTTTGGTGCCTTTGCTGGAAATGTCCCTGTGGATATGACATTGTAACGTCATGACGTTTGTATGCATTGATGTCATTTCTGCACAGAATTTTAGGTGTATTCTATATATAGCGCGTAGATTCACGCATATTTTATATACTGCATGGAACAATGTAGACGGAAAGTTGTATACCGCACATAGATTTAGGTTCAGGCTTGCCGTCTAGGCACATCCTATGTATCATGCCTACCTTTTATAGAACACACTTAAGAGGAATTTATCTCCACATGGAACCTTTAGGTGCCATATATAGAATCTAGCCCAATATGTTCATTATAGTGCTGCTTTATGTAGATTACATTTTGATCTTCTCAAAAGATTTTTCTACCGGTTTGGAGAGGCTAGATAAGGTGCTGTCTAAGTTGGCTGAGTACGGGCTGAAGTTAAAGCCTAAAAAGGGCATGCTGTTCTTCTGTCTAATACCATGTGGTATTAGAGAAAGGAGTGACAGTGAAAAAGGGCAAGGTGGAAGCAGTCAGAACTGGAAGGTTCCCCAGACAACAGCCAAATTAAGGCAATTCTTGGAAATGACTAGTTCCTATTGTAGGTTTGTGCCAGCTTTTTCTCAGATAGCAGCACCCTGGTGTGGAGTAGTGACGCGTGTCAGTCTGCATTTGAGATACGATAGAGAAGCTGACAAACTTCTCCAATTCTGGCCTATCCCAGCTTCGACTTGCAACTTATCCTGATGACTGATGCAAGCCTCAGAGGTCTGGGAGCAGTTTTAAGTCAAATTCAGGAAGGAATAGAGCACGTGATTTCTTATGCAAGCTTGGTCTACAAAAGTCAGAAAGAAATAATAAGAATTATATAGTATTTAAGTTATAACTGCTTATGCTGAAATGAGCAGTTACAGAGAAATATCAAGATTACATATTGTACAAGAAGTTTGTGATCAGAATAGACCATAATCCGCTGCAATATCTGGAATTAGCTAATGTACAAGCTACCGAAAAAAAATGAGTACCCAGTTGGAGTTTGCCTTTGAGGTCAGCTATAAACCTGGAAACAAGAATGTAGTGGCGGATACATTATCAAGGAAGGCACAAGAAGAAGAGCCTGAAAGAGAGGAAAATGAAAAAGACTTTTTAAGTATTAACGCAGAGGAAGTGAGAAAACTTCTTGGTGTCATAAAGAATGATGCTACAGAAGTCAAGATAAGTAGGTTAGGGAAAAAAGAAAAGATAAAATGCTCAAATTATTCTGTGGAAGAGTTTAAAAAAAAACCCTTGAAGAGCAGTACCCTGATTTGAGCCAAGTGCCTCAAAGGCTGAAAAGCAAAAAATACATTGAACGATGGTAGTTGGCTTCTTCAATAAACGATGGTGGAGACAGAGAGAAAGGTTATACTTTAGAGAGGACTTGTGGTATAGGAAGATCATGGATTTTAGAGACAACCAAAAAAAAAGTATTCCAACTGCTAGTTCCAGAGGTCATTCAAAAGGAAATCTTTGTGGCAAAACATGAGCTGGTTGGTCATCCTGGTGAACAGGCCACTCTAAGAAGTATGCATGGAGACTACTACTGGGCTAACTGGGCTAACATGGTTGCTAATATAAATGATTGGATTCAGAGCTGGAGAAGATATTCATTAGCTAAAGACATGTGGCCGTGTTTCAATGTTTTCATGCAACAAGACCTCTGGAGATTCTAGCCATTGACTTTACAATGTACAGAAGCACAAATGAGGTGGAGTATGTACTAATAATGACAGACATGTTCACCCATTTTGCAGTCACCATCCCTACAAGAAACCAGCTGGCAATGACAGTGGAGAAAGCAATAGTGAAAAATTGGATTAACTACCTGCACAGACACACTGACCAAAGTCAGAGTTTTGAGTCCAATGTAGTCAAGAAACTTTGCAAGCTGTATAACATCCACAAAAGTTGAACCACACCCTACCACCCACAGGGAAACCACAAATTGTTAAGGAATTGGGTGGCATGGTACACTGACATTACTCCTACTAAGTCTACTGCCCTGCAACCTCAATTCAAGTCTTCTAGCTTTACCCTCTCCCCTTCTCTGGAAAATATTTGTTTCTAAACTATTTCTTTCAAGTATTTAAATGTCTGTATCATTTCTCTCCTGTTCCTTTTTTCCTGGGTATACATATTCAGGTCTTCCAGTCTCTTCTCATGCATCTTTTGATGCAAACCCCATACCATTTTTGTTGCATTCATCTGCAAGATAAGACCTCCAAAACTGAACACAATACTCCAGGTAGGGCCTCACCAATGACTTGTACACCTCCTTTCTTCTGCTGGTTAGATCTCTCTAGATGCAGCCTAGCATCCTTCTAGCTATGACCACTTCCTTATCACACTGTTTTGTTATTTTAAGACCCTCAGACACCATCACCTCAAGATCCCTCTCCCTGTCTGTGTATATCAGCTTTTCACCTCCTAGAACATATGACTCCCTTGTATTTCTACTCCCCAAATGCATCACTCTGCACTCCATTTTATTTGCCAAACATTGGACCATTCTTCTAACTTTTGAAGTTCCTTTTCATGTTTTCTACTCCCTCCAGGGTGTCCACTCTATTACAAATCTTGGTATCATCCATAAAATTCAAACCTTACCTTTTAATCCTTTGGCAATGTCACTCACAAACATATTGCTACTTGCTTTTCCTTCCTCCTAGTGAATTCCATTGATGACCTCCCTCTGACATCTGTCTGTCAATCAGTTTCTAATCCAGTTCACCACTTTGGGTCCTAACTCCAAACTGTCAAGTTTATTCAAGAACCTTCTATAAGGAACCGTGTCAAAGGCATTGCTGAAATCCAAGTAGATTACATCTAGTGCATGACTTCAATCCAATATTCTGATCACCCAGTCAAAGAATTCAATCAAATTCATTTGGCACAATTTATCTTTTGTAAAACCATGTTGCCTCAGATCTTATAACCCATTGGATTCAAGGACATTTACTATCCTTTCCTTCAGCAATGTTTCCATTACTTTTCCAATAACTGAAGTGAGGCTTACTGACCTATAGTTTTCTGCTACTTCTCTGTCATCACTTTTGTGAAGAGTGACCACATCTGCTCTTCTGCAATCCCATGGAACCTCTACCATCTCTAAGGATTTATTAAACAAGTGTTTAAGAGGATCTGCCAGAACCTCTCTAAGCTCCCTCAATATCTTGGGATGGATCTCATCCGGTCCCATGGCTTTGTCCACCTTCAATTTTTCCAGTTGTTCATAAACACTTTCTTCTGTGAATGGTGAGATATTTATCTTTGCCAGCTGATCATGGTCCTTATCCAGGATTTTTTTTCTGAGAAAACAGAAATATTTGTTTAGCACGTTTGCTTTTTCCTCATCATCATTATCCACCTAACAGTCCAAATTATCTTTCAGGATCACAATTCAATATTTAGCCTTCCTCCTTTCACTAATATACCTAAAAAAATTCTCGTCTCCCCTCCTTACATTTCTAGCCATTCGTTCCTCCACCTGTGCTTTTGCCAGATGTATATCTCTCTTGGGTTCTTCAGTTTCATTCAATATTATTTTCTGTTTTCTTCTTCTTGAGTTTTTCTATATTTCATAAAAAAACAACTCTTTTGCCTTTATTTTCTCAGCCACTTGTTTAGAGAACCATATCGGTTTCCTTATTTTTTCTAGCTTTCATATACTCTCCTCACGTCAAGGAGAGTATAAAATACAAGTGTACATGCCCAGAGTGTGTCGAAAGATCGGCGTCCTTCTCTTTCAAAAATGAGCTGAAAAGTAAGATTTTTTTTAGGTATATTAAAAGCAAGAAGCCGGCAAAAGAATCGGTTGGACCACTACATGACCGAGGGGTAAAAGGGGCAATCAGGGAAGACAAAGCCATAGTGGAGAGATTAAATGAATTCTTTGCTTCGGTCATCACTAAGGAAGACTTGGGAGTGACACCAGTGCTAGAAATGATATTCGAAGCTGATGAGTCGGAGAAACTGAATGAAATCTCTATAAACCTAGAGGATGTAATAGGGCAATTTGACAATTTGAAGAGTAGCAAATCTCCTGGACAGGATGGTATTCATCCTAGAGTACTGATAGAATTGAAAAATGAACTGGTGGAACTATTGTTAGTAATATGTAAATTATCTTTAAAATTGAGAGTGGTACCGGAAGATTGGAAAGTAGCCCATGTAACGCTAATATTTTAAAAAGGTTCCAGAGGGGATCCTGGAAATTATAGACCGGTGAGCCTGATGTCGGTGCTGGGCAAAATGGTAGAGACTATTATAAGGAACAAAATTATAGAACATATTCAAAAGCATGGATTAATGAGACAAAGCCAGCATGGATTTAGTGAAGGGAAATCTTGCCTCACCAATCTATTACATTTCTTTAAAGGGGTGAACAAATATGTGGATAAAGGCGAGCATGTTGATATTGTATATCTGGATTTTCAAAAGGCGTTTGACAAAGTACCTCATGAAAGACTCCAGAGGAAATTGGAGAGTCATGGGATAGGAGGTATTGTCCTATTGTGGATTAAAAACTGGTTGAAGGATAGAAAATAGAGAATAGGGTTAAATGGTCAGTATTCTCAATGGAGAAGGGTAGATAGTGGGGTTCCTCTGGGGTCTGTGCTTGGACCGCTGCTATTTAATATATTTATAAATGATTTAGAGAGGGAGTAAGTAGTGAGGTAATTAAATTTGCTGACTAAACAGAGTTATTCAAAGTTGTTAAATCGCAAGAGGATTGTGAAAAATTACAAGAGGACCTTACGAGACTGGGAGAGTGGACGTCTAAATGGCAGATGACGTTTAATGTGAGCAAGTGCAAAGTGATGAAAGAGTAACATGAATTATACCTACGTAATGCAAGGTTCCACGTTAGGAGTCACTGACCAAGAAAGGGATCTCGGCATCATTGTTGATGATACATTGAAATGCTCTGCTCAGTGTGCTGCAGCGGCTAGGAAAGCAAATAGAATGTTAGGTATTATTAGGAAAGGAATGGAAAACAAAAGTGAGGATGTTATAATGCCTTTGTATCGCTCCATGGTGCGACCGCACCTTGAATATTGTCTTCAATTCTGGTCGCCGCATCTCAAAAAAGATATAGTGGAATTAGAAAAGGTAAAGAGAAGGGCGATGAAAATGATAAAGCGGATGAGATGACTTCCCTATGAGGAAAGGCTGAAGCATCTAGGGCTCTTCAGCTTGGAGAAGAGACGGCTGAGGGGAGATATGATAGAGGTCTATAAAATAATGAGTGGAGTGGAATAGGTAGACGTGAATCATCTGTTTACTCTTTCCAAAAATACTAGGACTAGGGGGCATGCGATGAAGCTACAAAGTAGTAAATTCAGTATGAATCTGAGAAATGTTTTCTTCACTCAACGTGTAATTAAACTCTGGAATTCGTTGCCAAAGAATGTGGTTAAGGCGGTTAGCTTAGTGGAGTTTAAAAAGGGTCTGGACGGTTTCCTAAAGGAAACGTCCATAGACCATTATTAAATTGACTTGGGGAAAATCCACTGCTTATTTCTGTGATAAGCATCATAAAATGTATTGAGCTTTTCTGGGATCTTGCCAGGTGTTTGTGACCTGGATTGGCCACTGATGGAAACAAGATACTGGGTTTGATGGGCCTTTGGTCTTTCCCAGTATGGTAATACTTATGTCCTACAGAATTTTCTGTTTCAAACGTCTTCCTCAGGCTCCCCAGTGGTAACATGCTGGTGAATCCTTCGGACTCTTAAAAAATTTATTAAAATTTATTTTATTTAATTTAGATTGATAGTTCTTTACTATTGTCTGTCTGATAGTGTTGCAAGACTCTCACACTATTCTGATTGACTTTTTGTTCTTTGATTGTGTTCTTTCAGAAGCACAAAAAACATAAAAAAGCTAAAATATGCTATTTTGCTTTTTCCATTTGTGAACCTTTTCACATGTTAAACTTTGTAAATTTATATCTTTGACCCATTGCTCTTAAATTTCACTCTTTGGGGCAGTCCATACTTGGAATCTCTGGTTTTTATCAGAGGCATTAGAGAGTGAACATGCCTTGCCAGCTTCCCTGGTTCTGTGCCCACTGCTGCAGAGCTGCCAAAGTTACCCAGTTCCAGTCCAGGAGGGTGACTTTTTGGCCAGTCCTGTTTTTGAACTTACATCCTAAGTCAGTGTTCTTTTTGTAGTCCCTGATATCGTCAAATAATGTACCAGGATAGGGTTGAAGAAATCAAGGACTGGCTCAGAATTTCCCTCCTGGAACTGGGTAACTTGGCAGCTTTCTTCCTCTACCCATTAAGCCTTTCCGTTCAAAGCATGTGCTTGCTTAATCCCTATACTCACTCACAAACTATTACTGCTATCATACCCACAGCTAGGCTCTGCACTTTTTCCTGCTTCTTCTGGAAAGGTGGAATGATGGTGGAGGATGGGTTCCCTGGTAGCGGGGGTCCACAAATGTATGTTTGCCTAGGGCCTACTATAGTATTAACTGGCCCTGGCTGTGCCCCTTGTTTTTGTACTTATTGGATCATGTCCTCCTGGCTCCACTTTTCCTGTACCACTTCTTCCTTGGGCAGGGCTATAGGATTGAAGGTGGTTCTGACATTGTGAGGGGGTATCCTTAAGGGGAAGTGGCAATGTCCTACAGACTCCCCCACAAGGCTATTTTATAAAATATTTTCCATGTGCAAAACATGTTTTTTTTTAATGAAACAAAAAGTCTTTATTAAAGTGTGCATAATATAATCAAGGGTACCTCAAGGATCGCCTCTATCACCGCTCCTTTTCAACCTAATGATGACCCCTCTAGCCAAGTCCCTATCCAATTAAGGCCTTAACCCTTTCATATATGTGGACGACATCACATTGTACATCCCTTAAAAAGTGATCTATCGGAAATTATCGAAGAAATCAAACTCAGCTTGAACATCATGAACTCTTGGGTGAATACATTTCAACTAAAACTCAACACAGAAAAAAACACACTGTCTCATCCTCACATCCTAATATAACACAATCAAACCCATCAGCATAACCACCCCAGATCACACCCTCCCTATCTCAGACAGCCTGAAAATTCTCGGAGTTACAATCGACCGAAATCTCACACTGGAGAGCCAAGTGAAAGCCACAACAAAGAAAATGTTTAACTCAATGTGGAAGCTCAAACGAGTGAAACCTTTCTTCCTGAGGGAAATATTTCGCAACTTAGTACAATCCATGGTACTAAGCCATCTAGATTACTGCAACGGAATCTACGAGGGATATAAAGAACAAATCATAAAGAAACTCCAAACTGCTCAAAACACAGCAGCCAGGCTTATATTCGGAAGAACAAGATTCGAAAGCACCAAACCTTTAAGAGAAAAACTACACTGTCTCCCAATCAAAGAATGTATTGCGTTCAAAATCTGCACCCTGGTTCACAAGATCATCCACGGCAATGCCCCGGGATACATGATAGACCTCATAGACCTACCAACCAGAAACACAACAAAATCAACACGAACATACCTAATTCTCCACTACCCAAGTTGCAAAGCACTTAAATACAAATCAACCTATGCATCCAGCTTCTCTTATATAAGCACACAACTATGGAACGCGCTTCCGACCGCTGTGAAAACAACATATGAACACCTAATCTTCCGAAAACTCCTAAAGACTTACCTGTTCAAAAAGGCATACTCAAACGACTGAACCTAAATGCCTAAACCCGCAACACAACAATATAAATGTTCATATTGGACATAACCTACTATTCCCTTTGACCCTAATATGCCTATCAATTCTGATCATTAGTCTGTCATAACCTCACTTTGTATTTGTTCATGCCGGTATTGGCGACTGCCACTACTGCACTATGTAAGCAACATTGAGCCTGCAAATAGGTGGGAAAATGTGGGATACAAATGCAACAAATAAATAAAAATAAATAAATAAATAAAACAGAAATAAATCACAGTCAGTATATTAAAAAAAAACACCAGAATGTAAAATATAACATACTTCCTTATTTGTAGTTTTTAAACCAGTACTCAAACTAAGATACAACTTAACCCAAAGTGTATATGTGTGTGTGGGGGGGAGGGGGGGCTTGCCGTCTCATAATCAGACACAGGAGTCACACAGAACAAATGCTACCAAGGGAATCCTGCTATGCGTCGGGGGCTCAGTCCTGCCTCATTCTTTCCAAGCTTCAGTGGAGGAGTGATTAGTGCCTAGTGATTAGTGCAGTAGACTTTGATCCTGGGGAATTGGGTTCATTTCCCACTGCAGCTCCTTGTGACTCTTGGCAAGTCATCTAACCCTTCATTGCCCCACATACAAATAAGTACCTGTATATACTATGTAAATCACTTTGAATGTAATTGCAAAACCCCTAGAAAGGCAGTATATCAAGCCCCAGGTGTCCGCCCCCCTAGGAACGCCACTGCTTAGCTCCTCCTAAATAGGATGCAATAGTGCTCCTACATTTATTCTACAGAGGTACCACACTCTAATGACAACATTAGAGCATGACCTGCAAAATAACAATGAATAAAAAATGTTAAAAACTGCCAAGTAACATTTGCAGGTAGTGTTTGGTAAAAACATGCTAACAGCACATTTTTGTGCACTTTAGTAAAAGGGACCCTTAGATTATAAGGCATCCAAGGACAGGAAAATACCTACTGCATCTGAATATAACTCACCTTGCACTTTGGGCTACTACTGAAAAAGGTGTGAAATAAATCCAAATCACCCTTACAAGTGCTAGAAAGGTATTTTATAAAATTGTCTGGCTCATTACATGCATATAAGCACACATTTGGTGCATATGTGTACCTAAGGTGCTGTATAATAAGGTAGAGTTGTAATGCATATAATATATTTTATAAAATATATGAGTCCATATATATGATAGTCATAGACGGTCGGTAGCCCAACTGTTTGGGGAGGCTAAAGGGGGTGGAGCTTACCTCCATGCGCTCCATGGCAGCGATGTCAATGAAGAAAAAGACACTACAGGCTCGCCGCCAGCTTCTCCCATCTCTCTGCACACAGTGTCCCACCCTCGCGGAAACAGGAAATGCATCACCGCAGAAGGCGGGACACTGTATGCAGAGAGAAGTGAGAAGCTAGCGGCGAGCCTGTAGTCTTTTTCTTCATTGACGTTGCTGCCATGGAAATAAAAGGTAAAAACGCACGGGGCGGGGGGCGGGCTGCATCACAAATGGAAGTCTACGATTGGGCTAAGCCTCTTATACGGGGCGCCTATGATGATAGTTTTTTTGCTGATGCCTCTGTATAAATATATTTTAGAAAACATTGTGTTCTGGTGAATTTTATTTATTTTATTTATTTATTTAACACATTTATACGGTTATACCCCACATTTTCCCACTAGTTGCAGGCTCAATGTGGCTTACACAATAACATGGGAAGGCTACAGTTCAGTATAATATCATTAAACAATGTCGTAGTAAAAAAAATTAATCGTAAACGTATTGTCTAAGACAACAAAGATAATAAAAGATGATGGGAAAACATTAGGGTCCATAAATTTTGCTGAACAGAAAAGAAAGAAACTAAGTAACATCTGGATGGTACGCCTTCTTGAACAGAGTGGTCTTCAATAATTTCCTGAAGTTTAGATGATTCTGAGTTGATTTTACGAGTTTAGGCAGTGCATTCCATAACTGAGTTCCTATGAAGTAGAAGCTTGATGCGTAGGTAAATTTGTATTTGAGGCCATTGCAATCTGGGTAATGTAAAATTAAATAGGATCAGGAAAGACTGGAACTATTTCTGGGTGGTAGATCTATAAGATTTAGCATGTATCCAGGAATCAAGGTGCAAATTTTAAAGGCAATACGTTCCTTGAATTGACTATAGTATGCTGTTTTTTGGAAAAAGTCGCCCTATTTGTTTCATTGTTGTGCCTTGATAACATAGGTATAAAATAGGCACATTCTTGAAACTTTGGTTAACTTACCTTGTTATAAAATTATTCCCATAGGGGCCCTTTTTGCAATGGCACAAGACGGCCTACACGCATACATTGCGTGCCAAATTGCCACTACTACCAAGCTAGCGGCTGAGCTAGGTGGTAATTCCAAATTTGGTGCACGCCGAATCCTATGATAGAAAATAATTTTCTATTTTCTACTGTGGGCTACTTACCCGGCAGTAAACAGCAGTTGGCGTGTGCTGCATGCTTACCATGCAGGTATCACGTGGGGCCTGACCGCTAGATCAATGGGTGGTGGTAAGGTCTCAGTATGAAAATGGATGCGCGCTGGTTTCAGTTTTAGTGCACATTCATTTTCCAGACCCTTAAAACCCAGCGCACGCCCAGAAGATGTGCTTGCACTACCACAGACCACCTTTTACTGTGGCTTAGTAAAAGGACCCCATAGACATTTATACAGCAAAAGTTATA